>NC_135414.1:13203792-14666292 GCF_051991245.1 Festucalex cinctus | reverse complement strand
ATGAAAGTCACAGGGTTGCTGTAATTGCGCAAACAGAGATAGGAAATTGTTCTTTCGGCTACTGGCAGTGATTTTAAACCAAGTGGAAAAGTTTACTAAAATAATTGAAAAGCTGTGGAACGTTATTTTCAGCAGACACACAAAACATGTAGAGTACCCATTATTGGAATGTTTAACATTTATTTATAATTAAAATATTTTCACATTGATTTAATATCATATTTTTTGGAGGTCCTGCAAACATTTTCACATGATAGTCATAACACTTTATCAACGTTTACTGGACCACGGCCCGCCAGTTGGGGACCCCTGATCTTTTGCGTAGGTCTGTGGCACAATGTCCCTGCTGACACCTCAAAGCATATCGTCTCATTGCCATGGAGATATCCTCGACTGGCAGTGTCTGGCAGCATCACTTCCAGGAGAAAGTCCAGATAATTTGTTAACTTGGGAACACGCCAACAACTTCGTTCAGCCTTGAGTCTTTGACTGTGACTCAGCTTGCTGAAATGGCAATCACTTCTTCAAAACAATTCACCGTTGCATCCAATCTGTGATTGAGTTCACTCATTGCATGAGCCTGAGTGATGACTTCCATGTTCTATACATGAAGCTTCATGAATATTAGCTCATTTTCAGCAGCAGACTAGCAGGTACTACAATGTGATCTGGTGATCTCTACAAATGCATCATTTGTACTTCGTGAAAGAGACTTTCAGGTTTGCGTAGTCTTTGGATGGATGGATGGATGGATGGATGGATGGATGGATGGATGGATGGATGGATGGATGGATGGATGGATGGATGGATGGAGAAAGCTTGTTCTCCTTGTGTTGAGAAGACAGGATAAGTTACTCATCAAATTGGATGCTGGAAATAATCATTTTAATGTAATCATTTCATTTAATTTGGCTCTGGGATCTCCAACTCTGTTCATCTCAGAGGCAGTGGTTAGATTCCCCTATGTTCCATTAGTGTATGCATTAAAATGCATAAACACTTATAGGCTACGTTGTGTGTTTTTATTTTATAGTGTAGCAGAGGCTGGTGTTGTTCACGAAAAAAGCTGGAAAAAATATTGATGTATGATAATGTATTAATGTTTTATGCATCTACGTTTTTGTCTCAAAAGGTAATAAATTAGACGTTGCCTGGAAGCAGGCCTTTGTTAAGATAAGGTGTGTCATTATTGTTGGCACTCGTTATTTTGAAGCTTGAAGGACCAAGTATATTTTTGCATCAACTCATCAACCATGCATACTCCAGTTCTTGAAAAAAACAACAACTGATGAGTCAAACCCGTTACCCGCTTTTGAATTAAACTTAGTATTATTGACAGAAACTACTAAAGAAAGATAGACAATCGTATGTAATCCCTGTTGGATGGAGACATAAATTGCCAGAAAATTAATGTAGCATATGTTCTTGATGCAAGCTTTGACTTTTCTCTCTTGAACAGCCAGTAACAGCTCGTAGTACAATCAGCTTGTTCACACGCACTCAGTAACGCATTTAATAGTAATTGCATTTAATTGAGGGGCAGTTACCGTCTATGGTTACCAGACTGTAAGCACATTTAATTTGACCATAATTGGCCATAATTAGTATTGTTGGCTCACCCAAAGTTCTGTAGTAGATGAGGTTTTGGTTTGCTGTTGGACAAAAAATTAAAACGGAGCAGGGAGGTGACGCGTGTACATACAAAGTGGTATAATGTCAAGAGAGCGAAAGGGCAAATAAGGGTGTGGGGTTAATCAAACAAAATTATGAAAGTTTAAAAGCAAGATTCAAAGTTAAGAACATACAGGGAGACAACTTGACTTAAGACTTCACTTTTTTTTTCCACAATCTAGGTGAGCGACAATAGAAGCAGCTCCATCATTTGCTCCATGCGTTCAACGATACGATCCAAACGGCTCTCTGACTCCAGGTTGTGCCCAAGGCTTGCAGTGGGCCCAGTCAGGGGCGAACTGATAATCGGGATTGTTGGGAGTGTTCCCATATGGCCGAGATTGTCAATGTGGCAGAAAAATTCTCCAGGGTTGTTGATGATAATTGCGGGCAACACCATTGACTGACTGTCAGTGGGAAGCTAAACTGAGAATCACAACAGAGGCTCGCATACAGAAAGCAGCGCAGGTGGGAATAATTGTAAATATAAGTGATCATACATTTGCTGCAATGAAGAATGAAGGATGCTT
Source organism: Festucalex cinctus (assembly GCF_051991245.1). Taxonomy (NCBI): domain Eukaryota; kingdom Metazoa; phylum Chordata; class Actinopteri; order Syngnathiformes; family Syngnathidae; genus Festucalex; species Festucalex cinctus. Next base: position 14,664,091 of record NC_135414.1, on the reverse strand, counting down.
TGCTCTGCTCCACAATCCCATTCACATAGCCTAGCTATATGTTATCTTAACAGAAGATGACTCAAGAAGCTCAAAAACCAGAACATCTAACGCAGCAGAATGGTTAGAGCCAGTCTGCTGAGGCCGCCTGTTTTCTGTTAAGAAATGATTGCAAACTTGACCACACATACCCAGCAATCTTCCACTCACATGCACACCCTCGCATTTGCATTTTTAGGCTTGGGACACCCATGTAACCAGAGGCGTGGAAAAAAAAATAAAAAGAGAGTGCAATAGTGAATTTTATCAACCAGTTCCATTCCTCTCTCCTTGCGAGCCTTGAACTGAGTGTCTTCTCTCCTTTTTGTTGTGTTTAATAAAAGTCAAGCAGGTAAACCTGACATTGGCAATATATAAAAAAAGCTCATAATACAATATAGGCCTACTGTATATCAACTTCTTAGTTTTCTGCTACTGTATATCCATGCCACTATGCCAGTGTGGTTGCCACCCTCAGCTATTATGACAATGCACAGCGTATGTAACTATTGGCTCAACAGTGTAAAATAGCATCATCTGCGTTGTTCATAATGGCTGAAGCAGGTGAAAAGTCGTTTTTTTTTTATGGAAATGTGGTGCTTTAAATATCGTAGCATGACAACGACTATATTGTGGCAATTTTAATTGTATCATTTTCATTGTGGGATCTTAATCAACCAAACCTTTGCTTGAGGAAGAAGTTAATTTATATTTCAACTGGCTTCACAGACACAGATGTACAGCCATGAATGCAAATGCAGCGGGGTTGCATTTCCTCTCTCTCTCTCTCTCTCTCTCTCTCTCTCTCTCTCTCTCTCTCTCTCTCTCTCTCTCTCTCTCTCTCTCTCTCTCTCTCTCTCTATCTATCTCTCTCTCCTGTTGATCTGTTACCCGGCTCACACGCGCCCTCTGCTGTCTGGATGTTACAATAATACACCAACTAATAATAGTCAACTAAACAGTTGCTTTTTGTTGTTATCATTACATTAATATCGCGATATCACGATATTGCGGTTCTTGTTACATCCCTTGTTGCCTTGTCTGCATATATTATGCAAATTCACCTGTGTGAACACCTGCGCTCCTGTTTAGTGGACTGCTTTCACACTCGTTCCTGACTGGCTGCTGGCCTCGGCTTTCTCGAACGTCAGTTTTGAATGTGGTGTTTACAAACAGTAACAGAAGGGCTCCAGGTGGAGGAGTGGAACCGTCCCTTGCCTTCGGTGCCGGTTGGCGTGGGTTTGCTTCCCCACCTGGGAGACCATGTACGTTTGTGTGAGTGAGTGAGTGAGTGAGTGAGTGAGTGAGTGTGAGAGTGAGTGTGAGTGAGTGAGTGAGTGAGTGAGTGAGTGAGTGAGTGTGAGTGAGTGTGAGTGAGTGAGTGAGTGTGAGTGAGTGAGTGAGTGAGTGAGTGAGTGAGTGAGTGAGTGAGTGAGTGAGTGAGTGAGTGAGTGAGTGAGTGAGTGAGTGGAGAAAAAAAAACGGTAACAGAAATCCGTCATACTCATTTTTTTTTCATCATATCGCCAGAGTAGCGAGGTTGGAAGCGGTAGAAATGGCTTTTGATGATGTATAGATCGGATGCGTGTGGATGAGCGTTTACAGTGCAGATGCATCGCAGACATATCCGATATATATCCACATAGAGAGAGGCCCAGGTTAGGTGTGGAAAAAAAAATCGGAATTGAGCTGTGTGAATGTAGCCTCATAGAAACAAACTGACGAAACAACGAGAGTCACCTGGATATGACACAAGTGAATAAGGGAGCTGATTGGATGACACAAAGGATCGGGCTGACAAACATAGGTGGACACAATAAAACTTGACAAGACAGGCAAGGACACGAGGAAAAACCGGCAGCTAAAATCTAACTATACCAAAATCACAAAACACAGATCATAACATGTTTTTGATGCATTTTTTTTCCAGGCCAGATTAAATACAGTATACAAAGATAGAAATGCTGCCAAATGTATGAGAAGTGTGGAAAACAATGGAGAGAACAAAGAAAGTTTAGAATACAGAGTTGTGTGAGAACAACAGATACAGTAGGCCTACAAAATACTGCTGGAGGTTATTATCTTGTGGTTAGAACGTGGTTAGATTGGTTTGTGTACTGGCATTTGTTCTGGAACAAAATGTTCTTATGACCCAACACCATAAAAGCTCGAATCTGTCTGGGATCCACAATGGAATGGTCACCGAAATAAGATTAAACTGATGAGACTGTAATTTGCTAAAAATCAATGTTAACAAGCTAAAAGAGACTGAGAGATTAACCTTTGGACAGATGGAATGATTTCAAGAATAGCTTTTTGGCAAGACATGTTTATGTCCGGAGCAGCTTTTATCTGTCAAAATTTTGACTTACAGTACTTTACAGTACACACAGTAATGAATAGTATGCTACACAAACAAAGCATAGAACATAATAAGCTCAAACATCCAATAATAAGGTTTCATGTTAAATCATAGATGCGAGAAGGAAGAAAACTACCAAATGGGCACTTTTAACTGAATTTGAACTAGGGAACAGAACCAGCAAGATAAAAATGCACCGCGTAGGATGCGTTTTAACTCGCATGCACAAATTCTCTCTGCCTGCTTTGCTCCCATGGGAGCTCATTATGGAAGAGGTTTGTCTGATCTACTCTTTTCATTGTTGTCTCCTGTCTGATGAGGACCATGAATTGACATGTTAAGGGAGTTGCCATTACAGTAAATAGATAAGCTAGTCATGTGAGCTGCCATTGTAGCGCAAGTGCGTGGGTCATTGTTGTCTGCACCATAAATTCCACCATACCATTGTGTTTTTTTTGTGTGGTAAAACTGGCACTTTGTTTATAGTGAGCTCTCAACATGTTTGCATTTTGAACAATAATGGGGAATTTGAATTTCCAACTGACTTTAAAAAACAAAAACAAAAAAACAGGAGTGCAGGTATCTAAGTACATTGAATGTTTTTTTTTTTATCCATCCATCCATCCATTTTCTTGAACGCTTATTCCTCAAAAGGGTCACGGGGGGTGCTGGAGCCTATCTCAGCTGGCTTTGGGCAGTAGGCGGGGTTCACCCTGAACTGGTTGCCAGCCAATCGCAGGGCACACAGAGACGAACAACCATCCACACTCACAAGCACACCTAGGGACAATTCAGAGCGCCCAATTAACCTGCCATGCATGTCTTTGGAATGTGGGAGGAGAGTGGAGCACCCGGAGAAGACCCACGCAGGCACGGGGAGAACATGCAAACTCCACCCAGGAAGGCCAGAGCCTGGACTCGAACCCGAGCCCTCAGAACTGGGAGGCGGACGTGCTCACCACTCCCCCACGTGCCGCCGATGTTTTTTTGTTTTTTTTTTGTTTGTTTTTTTAAGAATTTGTAAAAATGCTGTTTTTTTTTGTTTTTTTTTTTGTTTTTTGCACACCAAACTGAGATCCAGACCAGAGACACCACAAAATCATGCAAAAAAGAAGGGATAGAATAAATGGCATGCTTCCTAATGAGCCAATGGCACTGGTTAGTTGCTGTAACTGTCCAGTTTTTAGGTATATCAATTTATTATATCTCATTTTAAAGGGATTTAAGTGTAGAATTCAAATATATGACTATCTCAATTTTGTTTTTTGTTTTTTTTTTACACGAGGACCCTTTTGCCAAAGCCGGTCACAAATGGCTTTGGCTTGGTTAAAAAAAAAAAAAATTATGATCTCTCTCGACTCAATATGCATTACTACCCCTGAAGTCTATAGCTTGAATTTGTATTTATTAAAGAGAATTTGCTCATGCTGCACTGTACTATACTAAATTATATCATAACGTTTATTTAAAAAAAAAATTAAAACCTGCAACCAGAACTAACTGCATTAATATTAATCTCCTTTGGGGTGCTTTGAATTGCTCCCCTCTGATTTTTAACCAGGTTTCGGTTGCCTGGCAACAGATATATTGCAGTCTGTAGTTCACAGCTTTCACACATCTTGTATTGTAAACAGCAGCAAGCAACCTATCTTAAGGCTCCCATGCCAGTTTTTCTTTGTTTGTTTGTTTTTTTAAATCATCGTTGATGCCCTTTTTCAGGCTATTTTAGTTGGTCTTAAATGCCTGGCATGTAAGACAGTTGAATTTCTCCTTAACATGCAATATGTAAATAAGCTTTGCCCTCGATAGCTTGCTGTTCTCCTTAATTTGATATAGAAAACAGCTTTCCTAGTTGTCTGTACGGTATGTCGGTGTCCTGTAACCATCACGTTTCTTCATTGTGTTGGCACCATTGAAATTCAGCGGGCCTTGGCGAAATTGAGGCTGGCCATGGTGCGCTCTGAGGGGCCATGGCAGCACAACTCTCCAGTCCCCCTGGGGTCATTTTTTTTTTCCCCCTCCTTTGTTTGGGCCAACTTCATGGTCATACCTGCCAACTTCGTGGCAGTCAAGAGAGCACTCTGAGGTGGAGAGAGTTCTTTGTGGCCAGTTGAACTTTTAATGAGAGTTGCGAGGGCTGTAAAACCAAATTTAACAGCACCTTTTCCCGATTCACACCTGAGACCTTGTAACACTAATGGTCACATGATACTGAGGAGGAACATTTTTCATTTAGGGGTGTATTCACTTTTGATGCCAAGGGTCTCTCTAATAATGGCTGTATTTATGAATAATTTTGACAGAACAATAAATTTCATTACATTTCATTGCATCAACATGTCATTTAATTGTTGTCCCATGAAAAGATATAACAATTCATATTCAAATATATATTGGTTGTCTTGTTTATTTTGCTTTTCTGGCACAGTCATTATTAATAAAAAAAAAAAAAAGATCTTATTGTCAACGGAGTAAAATGTTTATCAATATTATGATACATTTCTGTGTGTCCAGATATAAGATGCTGCTCCCAGCGAGCATGCTGACTGGCCTGCTGTGCCTGAGCCACGCAGGTGTGATGGGTTTCGCTCGGCTGCCGGACAATGCCGAACTCCGGTCAGCTTTCTCCGTCGCACGGACCAACAGCATGGAAGGTGGACCCAAGATGACGGTGACCTTTGACGCAGTCTACGTCAACATTGGTGGGGATTTCGACCCCAAGACTGGCTTGTTTCGCTGCCGCATCCCCGGGGCCTACTACTTCTCCTTCACAGTGGGGAAGTTCCCTCATAAAGACTTGTCTGTCATGCTGATGAAGAATAGAAATGAGGTGCAAGCTATTGTGTATGAAGAGAATGCTGGAGAGGAGAGGAAGGTAGGTCAAAGCTCTATTACTGCTATTTAGCATATAAAGCACAGAGCTGGATTGGAGATGAATGGGAAATCCTGTCAAAGGGAGGCAAGGTGTAAGGTGTATGTACATACACATATACATGAGATGTCTTGTTCCACTCGTGTTTTAAAAAAAAATATTTTTCAAGATTGATTGCGCAACAACCGTGTCGAGGCTTCTGCTTCAATTATAGCATGGCTTGCGAACCAACCATATACTTCCTTTCAGGTTTGGCTTTGGTTGACAGCTAAAGCTAGCCAATGATAATCGGGATCGGAGATGTAGCAACCTGCGCCTGCCACTGCCTTTTTGTGGATTAAAAAAAGTGATGCAAAGCAACGTTTTGTAATGGGAGCCACCAAACGTCAAACCTCGATCCAGGCTGACAGTTGACAATGACATCGCTAGAATTCCTGTGATTCATCACGTTGTAACGTTCACAAGTGAGTGACAAACTTATTTTAATCAGTCAAGCCACACACAACGCATGCATGGACAATTTGTCGAACAACACACACAGTGATGCGGTTAAACAGACCCACACGCGCGCGCAGGCCCGCAAACACAACAACAACTTACGTTGCAGCATAAAATGATCACATTGCAGTACAATGTGAGTTGAAATCTGTTTTTAATTGCCAAGTTTGTTAATGTTGATGACTGTCACCAAGTTCTAATAAAAATTGCACTTGACACATCATCCTTTTGGATTGATAGTTTTCACTGAATAATATTATTATTGGATCATTATCAATCTTGCAGTAGAGGCAAGTAAAAGGAAAAAACAAAATAAAATTAATTACGTAATATGAGTAGGTAAGTATACAAGTAAATAAAATTAATATTAGTATATTAATGACAGGAAGTAGCGAAGTGAATAAGTAAATACGTATCAATAAAATAACACAAAATGCAGCATGCAGACGCCATAAAACACTGAAATGATGCAAAGTTTCATGCTGAGTCAAAGATCAAAGAATAGAGATATTTGACACAAAAAAAAAAAATATATATATATATATATATGAAATTGTGTCCATATTGCACAGCCTTAAATCCAACCAGCGAATGAAGGCAACTGCTCGCCACTCGCAGATAAAAGGGGGTGTGGGTCATTCCTTTGGACATACTGTACTTGCCTACAGAAATGGTGTTTGGCTTGGTTGCTAATGTACTTTTTGAGTTGAATAAATGCACACAGGACTACACCATTGTTTTTCGTTTGTCTTTTATATTTCATGATGAACTGCCGCTTTTAAGTGACAGAAAATATTTCTGAGCACTTTTGCAGTTGTCACAATGTCACTGTTCAGCCTGAACAACATTAGATTTAGGTTGAAGAAGTTAGCCAGAGTGTAATTTTGGTGCCAGAAATATCTGTAAGTATATTATTTTGAGGAGTGCTGGCTGGCACTAGGTTACTGAATTGGATGTTTAAATTGTGGTTTAATTAAGTTCCAATAGGGCATAAGTTACTAGGTGCTGGTTAGCACAGCATTTTGATGGTAGCTCCCATGTAAATTAGCATTACGATAACAGCTAAAAACGATCCAGTTTTTTAGGGTTTGCAGCTAATTTTAGTAAATGATTCACATTTATATTGTTTTAAACTTTACATAACATGATTGTAATGTTTCACAGGTTCATCCAGTAAATTGCCAAAACAGGTCTTTATTGGAAAAGCTGTTAGCTATCTGTACAGCGAGTTCCTAAACACCAGCGAGGACAGAATAATCAATCAGTTGACCTTCAGTCCTGCTGGTGCCTCTCTGAGGGCATTAATTGGCTGAATTGGTAATCAGATTGTCAAAACGATGCACCAACATCTCTTCAGGCTGAACAGTGGTGTTGCGACAACTGCACAAGTGCTCAGATATATTTTATGTCACTTAAAAGTGGCAGTTCATCGTGAAATCTAAACAAACGAAAAACAATGGTGTAGTTCTGTATGCATTATTCAACTCAAAAGTACATTAGTAACAAAGCCGAACGCTATTTCTGCAGACAACTATGTGCCAAATTATGACTGTGAGCCAGCTCCTTTTATCTGCAAGTAGCTAGCAGTTGCCCTCATTTATTGGTTGGTTTTAAGACTGTACGATATGGACAAAATTTCATATCTCATGGTTTTTGTCAAACATCTCTATTTATTGGTCTTTGACTCAGCATGGGACCTTGCATCGTTTGTGTTATAGTGTCTAAATGCTGTATTTTGTGTCATTTTATTGATATTTATTGACTTATTCACTTCCCTACTTCTTGTTATTAATGTATTAATTACTTGTAGCCTATACTTACCTATTTTTGATATTAATTAATTTTATTTTGTGTTATTTCCTTACACTTGCCTCTACTGCAAGATTGATAATGATCCAATAATAATATTATTCAGTGAAAACTATCAATCCAAAAGGATGATGTGTCAAGTGCAATTTTTATTAGAACTTGGTGACAGTCATCAACATGAACAAGCTTGGCAATTAAAAACAGATTTCAACTCACATTGTACTGCAATGTGATCATTTTATGCTGCAACGTAAGTTGTTGTTGTGTTTGTGTGCCTGCGTGCGTGTGTGGGTCGGTTTAACCGCATCACTGTGTGTGTTGTTCGACAAATTGTCCATGCATGCGTTGTGTGTGGCTTGACTGATTAAAATAAGTTTGTCACTCACTTGTGAACGTTACAACGTGATGAATCACAGGAATTCTAGCGATGTCATTGTCAACTGTCAGCCTGGATCGAGGTTTGACTTTTGCCTGCTCCCATTACAATGCATTGCTTTGCATCACTTTTTTTTTTAATCCACAAAAAGCCAGCGGCAGACGCAGGTAACAGGTTGCTGCATAAATATGTCATGGGTGGTCATGAGGCCGGCGGGCAGTCTGTGCTGGCCGCGTACATCTTTAGCACAAGTTTCACTATAAACTATCCACTTACATGTGAAATTTTAAGTATGTCAAGCTTGTGACACACAATATTTGTGCACCGTACATTCTATGGCGTGACATCGGTGCATCTCTCTGACCCGGAAGTAGATTTGTCTGTCTGTCAATGGGGTATATGCCACGGAAGAGGCGGCACTTCCGACTTGTTTTTGCACATCAGCTTTGATACTGGTTCTGGTTTGCGACGTGTGAGCCGCGTTCCAATACTCGCAACCCCACCCATGCGCCCCCCACCAACCGCGTGCTCCCGTCGATGGGCATGAGCAAGCAGGCCGTCTCAGCTCTCTGAAGTGCTTCGAACAACTGACAGACGCACTACACGCTCACACCCGTCAACTGTAACGCGCAAACGAGGGGCACAAAGTCGGAAGCACAAGAATTGGGACGCGGCCCACACGTCGCGAACCGGAACCGGAATCAAAGCTGATGTGTAAAATCACGGAAGTTGGAAGTCCCGCCTCTTCCGTGGCATTTAGGCTACCCCATCAAAGGACCCATGTCTGACCACCCCCCTTTCCCTATTGTCATTGGCTAGCTTTAGCTGTCAATCAAAGCCAAACTTGAAGGGAAACATATTGTTGGTTGGCAAGTGGCAAGCAATGCTTTACTTGATGAAGAAGCAAGATTACGTGACTGATAGGTAGGGATGGATTCGATCCGAAATCAAGTAAAACTGGGTCCAAAAATCACAATACCGGTCCAATATCGATACCGGAAGTGTTTTATTTTTATTTATTTACTTATTTTTTAAATACACAAAGCTGAAAAAAAACACACATCTGTGCTGCCGCTGCGCTCACACCAATGGAGGCACACACATCTTCAGTTGAAACAAACTACCTCAAACTATTGTTACCAATTCCACGTCACCTTGTCAACAGTGGCGTGCGGTGCACACGAGATATGGGCCTTGGCCTTCACCCTGATACATAAAAACTAGTGCTGGCAAACGATTCAAATATTTTAGCTAATTAATTGCACATTTTTCCGTAATTAATCGCGATTAATTGATTAATTTAAATTAATCTCCAGAGTTAACGCTTTAATTTTGACAGCCCTAATGAAAACATTTGAAAAACTAAAAGAAAAAAAAAAATACATAATAGAACATAGTTTTGATTTTACAGTCAACCACACCATCATACAGTGATGCCAACGATGCCGCCGCCTTGCTTCCAAATATTTGTTTGTGTTGGTGAGAAGGGTGTGACACAGGTTTGGAACGTAAGGATGGGCGGGGGCAGACGCCTGTGCACTGTTTCCATGCGTGCGGAAGAAAAAGCAGCTCATATGCATAAAAATATACAATAAAAAAAATGCAAATAATTGCAAATATCGATACTTGAGCTTGGGGATCGATACTTAAAACTGAACACACTGGATCGAAATATCGATATTTTGGCATCGATCCGCCCATCCCTACTGACACAAAGAACAGATTGGCAGCCTGGCGAGGCCTCTCAAAACAGCTTCCAACGCCGGTCCGGTCGGTAGCACTCGAGGGTCAAAACATACAAAAACCGTAAAAACCACTTTCTCCACCAGAGGGCAGTACACTGATATTATTGTAGGTTTGTTCGCAAAACAACCGTCATCTGTACTTTCGCTGAGACGTGATCCCTGTGAAGTCAAATTTGTTGCTCTGTACTTCCGTGTATATGTGATGACAATAACGATCCATTCCATTCAAATGTGTCATAAAAATCTAATAATTGTGTCGATTTGTTGATGTAAAGGAGACCTCCCATGCAAAGTGTGCTTCCATCCTTTAGGTACAAAGCCAGAGTGTCATGCTGCAGCTGGAGTTTGGTGACACCATCTGGCTCCGCCTCCATGGCGATCCTCGCTATGCCCTGTATAGCAACACTGGACACTACACCACCTTCAATGGTTACCTCATCTACCCGGACACCTACGAATACCAGACAAACCGCCCGCAGCAGAATCGGCCTGCCTACAACTCCCAGCAGCTTCAACAGGACAACGTGCCAATGTGGAATAATAACCAGGCCACAGTGGATGTTGGGTCTGATCTGAAGAACATAGAGGAGCCGCATCAGGATGACGACGAGGAGCAGGAGGAAGAAGATCCACGATCTGCTTTCTCAGTGGGTCGCACTCAGAGTATAATCGGAGTGAACCAGGCCGGTATGCCGCAGCACCAGCCTGTCACCTTTGACACGGCGTTCGTCAACATCGGGGAGGACTTCAACGTGACCGAGGGGATTTTCATGTGCCGTGTTCCCGGTGCGTACTATTTCTCCTTCAACGTGGGCAAGCTTCCTCAGAAGACCCTCTCCGTCAAGCTGATGAAGAACCACCTGGAAGTGCAGGCGATGATTTACGACGACAGCCACGGCGAGAAAGCGCTGCAGAGTCAGAGCTTGATGCTCTCGCTGAAAGCAGGCGACACGGTGTGGCTCTACTCCCACCAGAGAGATGGCTTTGGAGCGTACAGCAACCATGCCAAATACATCACCTTCACGGGCTTCCTGGTGTACCCGGACTTGCCCGTCACAACTGCCACTAACCCTACCAGTCAGTCACATGCAGAAAAGAAGCCCTAGCCGCAGCCATTTGGCTATAAACTAAATGTTGAGGGGGGAATTTGTGTAAATTGGTGGGCATGAATGATTTTTCATGGCTCTTCCATACTTCCTCTTCTTGTGAATTCCATTGTTTTCCTACAGAGAACTTGGATGGAGAGCAGAGCTCAAATACGCTTATCTCCAGAACTTCCAACAAAAAGGCCTCCCAAATTGAGACTTAACTCATTCACTGCCAATGACGGCAATAGACGTCAAAGCAAAATTTTAACTGGGCTCTCAGTGAATTAGTTTATTTATTCCTGAATGAAATGATAATTGTCTGTGGACCACATATCCAAATTAACACAAGCACAACTGAATTTACTTCACACTGTTGTCACTGAATGTTGTGGTAAACGTCCTGAAACTTTACTTTGGAACATTGGTCATGGACAATCAAAATAAATGTGAACAAACCTCTTAAAGGGGAAGTATAGGCAACAATTTTCTTTACAATAGTGTATGTTCTATGCACCCCCACTAGTATTAACACTTTATTCTACTTAATATTGCATTTGTAGAGTATGACTTCAGCAGAAAAATCCATCTGTTTTTATCCATCTCAGGGGGCGGCCATTATGCCTTGTATTGCCACTTGCTGTTGCCAGAAAATGACATCACAGTGCTGAAGGGCTCAGGTAATGACCATCATGACTCACCTGCACTGAAAAAATGGGAAGTGATATTTACTTGGAAAAAAAAACTAGTAAAGTATTTTTTTGTTTTGTTTTGTTTTTTTGCACTCAAAATTTCTAAGTACATTTTAATTAGAATTTCTGAGGGAAAGAACTGTACTGTTTTTATTTTTATTTTTTTATTTTTTTATTATTTTTATTTTTTATAAATATGACTCCCCATTTTTTTTTCTCAATTTTTTTCTGGGTTTGGTGATGTGACGTTCGCAAGCGGAGCACTGTGGTGTCACCTTCAGGTGACAATGTATAAGCCAAAATGGCTGCCCCCTGAGATGGATAAAAACAGGTCAATTTTTCTGTTTAAATCATAATTCAAAAACACAATATTAATCAGAATAGCGTGTTTAGAGAAGTGTAGCCGCATATTAACATTATTGTAAAGACAATTTTTGATTTGACTTTTGAAACTGCTATTTAACAAGGAAGGAAGGAAGTTTTAATTAATTCTGTCTCGTGTTTCTGGTTGTAAGTCTTATTTTTCATTATGTGTTTGTTTACCAAATTAATTTAAAAAAAATAAAACGTGTTTTTGTTTTGTTTGTTGTTGTTGTTGTTGACGAAATTTGCCATTCTCATTTTAAAGCATCACTCACACTTAAAAAGGAGCCACAAAGGCAGCTGAGGACAAAACTAACTTTCTCTTGGGAAAAGTACAAACTCCATATCCATCCCATATGTGCTGTTGACCACATGCCATCACTGAGCCTGCGGGAGTGGGCAGCATAATTTGATTTCTAATTCTGGCAGAGTAATTTATTTCTTAAGATGGAGACCACTAAGGGGAAAATTACATTTCCTCTTCAAGGCCACTTTAATATGCGTGTCGGTTTCATTTTACACTTCGGGGAGAAACATGATGCGGCTGGAAATTGTTATTAACCTTGACATCATGAAATTACAGATTGAACGCTGCCTGACAAGCGCAATGATGTTTTTCTGATTGAACAGATCAATTTTTTTTTTTTACACAGGTAACAAGACAGCAAATTATGATAGAGAACATCTTTTATGAGCTGGGTGTTGAATGGCAAAAGCCAGTCTTAACTGCACCACTGAGTCGGAATAAATCATTGAAAGGGCAGTCCTAAATAAAATAGAATAAATGAAAAAATAAATAAATAACGTGTAATTTCGATCTCTTGAAAAATAATTCATTAAAGCATCTAAACAAATTGAAAAAAAAAAAAAGCTTCATGCAATATAAGAGATTTCAAATATTTTTACTGACTAGCATCCAAAAACAAGATTCCATATTTAATTCAATATGTATAAGAAAAAGCGTAACAACACTGAGTGGAATTTGAATTACAAAATGTGATTTTTTTTTAACAATTATCACAAAGTCTATAATAATTTAATAAAATATATTGACCAAATTATGAAATTTGGAAAAATATAACCTGCATGAAAAATAAATGTAATGCAAAGTAACATTTTAATATATGTAAGCAATGCATTGATACTGTAGTCAGTAAAAAAGAATGAATAAAGTTTGTTTGTTTTTGCAGGAGAATCATAATTTATGACTTAGTATGTATACTACTGGAGTTGTTTGAGGATTCTTGTGGAGACATACACAAACGCTCAGACACTTGTCACATCTCCTCCTTGCAGTGCTCTCCTCGTCACAAAGCAGATTTTGGTCTGACACATATGCCATGAAAACTAATTAACGTGATGGGTGTTCAGACTCACACTCCCACCAGACCGCCGTCCTCCTTCGTGGTGTTAATGGACATTTTTGGAAAGGTTACTTTGGCTCAAAGTAGCTGCAGCTTATTCATTCGTTTTGTTGTGTGTTCTAGTTTTGTTGGAACTTTTTCCATTGCAGCCACAACGAAATTGCCATTCGCAGTGGATTTCTGTGAAACTCTCCATCACATCCCAAACATGGTACTTGTTACATATTATGGAAAATATTAATCTGTGGTGTGTGAAGTAACTTGACCGTCCATTCTCATGTGAAACTTCCAGAAGCATGTGATGCATGCATGTAACTGAAAATTCAATGAATTGAAAACAGATCGCAGGCCCAGTCGATGCCTGTTACTGCTTTATATTATTGAAAAGTAATTTATCTGTACAGTTCCTGCAATGTTTAATGTGACTACTTGATGTTTCCTTGTGATGAAAGGATTCTAATTGTTTATTATTTATTAAGTTGACAAGGATCTAAACGTACCTAAAAAGGAATGAGACAAGAAAGTCCACTTCTCAAACTTGACGTATTTGAAGGGAAGAAGCGCACAACATTTTTAACCTTGTCTTAGTTTGAAAAATGTGTCTTGTCTTTTAATTGTTCTTTTTTTAAGTGAATTCACCAGTTTCACCATCAAAGAATAAAAAATAAAAAAAAACATTTAAAAATATGCATTGGTTGTATGGTCATTTTATCTATGGAGGAAAAACTGATGTAAGCAGTGTTGAGTTCCAAATGATGCTGTGGCGCCATCTTCTGGACAATTGCAGCAACACAAGAACATTTGGAAAGATTATAAATTGGTTGTTTTCATGCTCGTTTTCCTGACATTAGTTTTATAAACAGAGTCAGGACGTTATTAGTTAAGGGCCTTCTCCATTTACGTATTTGTTTGTAATCTAGCCATTCAAGTTCTGTGGAGTCTCAGACTGTGCAGTGACTCGGGAATTTATGATGGAGGCGTTCCGGTGACTGATGGCCAAATATCTTGTTTCTCCTGCCCGAATACTATACAATATCAGGATCGTTATCAGGCTTCTGCAAAGCTTGCTGATGAGCTGATCATTAGATTCAGCTGCTCCGAAGGATGGAGAGATGGAAAACCGGCTGGATAGTAAAAAAAAAAGGTGGGCTGGTCTGAACCATGAAACTCCACGGCGGAAAATGAGTCCCAGCCGCGGAGGAGGCGGGACTTCGACATCAACCTTCACAAACTTGCACTGGAAGCCGGAAGTCCGTGGCATCTGCCCCATATTGCTTTTGTCCAGATGGCACCACCATAATCAATGCAAACTGAAAGTTCCTTAGTGTTGCTTTAAATATGACATCATTGATTCATGAATCATTGACTACCGCCATGAAATTTACTGTTGGTCCTAAAATAATGGCTGTAATTTGGCGATGACGTAAGACGAGTTAAAATAATGTTGATGGATTGACAATTACAGTTTGGTTCGGCTTGATATATTGATTGATTGACGATGATGGAAGGGTGTCCCAAACACCGTTGTCAGTTTGGTTTTACTTGTTCTAGTTATGAATCACAAGACAAGTTAAATTAACTGGATTGCATTATTGAACCATCAATGACATTTTTTAATCTAGTTCTTAACGTCTTGTGATTTTATTACATTTTATATCAGGCACATATCATCTTCTATGAGATATTTATTTGGACTTAAAGATCACAGATGGGCAAATAAAAGTACTTCTTGTTCTGCAGTTTGCTGTAAAAACTCTTGTGAACCCAATATTTCCCGTTATGTTATTCACGTTTTCAAATTTGATTCTGCGTTTCAAGGAATGACTTCAATTATGAGAGGGATGAGTCTGCAAAATCATCATTTATTCCAAATTTCCTTATTCATTTATTTAAATCCATAACAGTTCAAGAACTACAAAGAACAACTCGTATTTGCTGCTTGCTTAACACATTCATTGCCAGACCAGCAAAAAATGCATCATTTGACGTCTTTTTCCGTCAATGGCAGTGAATGAGTTAAACGTGGTAAAAATCAATGAAGCAATTATAAATTGTTGATATAATGTGCAGCAGGGGTGTCCAAACTTTTTCCTCTGAGGGCCACAGACAGAAAAATAGAAAGCTGCAAGGGCCACTTTGATTTTTTTTTAAAGTTATTTATTAACACATTCATTGCCAGACCAGCAAAAAAATGCATCATTTGACGTCTTTTTCGTCAAAGGCAGTGAATGAGTTAACAATTGCACAAAAATGGTGGATCTTCATCACTGCCATGAATCCATTTTAGCCATAGCACTATTCCGCAGAGCAGACGATTCTTGCGTATCTCCCCTCACGACACG
Organism: Festucalex cinctus; assembly: GCF_051991245.1. Classification (NCBI taxonomy): domain Eukaryota; kingdom Metazoa; phylum Chordata; class Actinopteri; order Syngnathiformes; family Syngnathidae; genus Festucalex; species Festucalex cinctus. Next base: position 14,648,565 of record NC_135414.1, on the reverse strand, counting down.
ATTTATCCAGGGCATAAATTTGGAAAGCGCCATATAGACACCATACTTGGACTGCCCACAGGACTTATCATAAGAGAGGATCCCCGCTGCAAAAACATCTCCACTTTGGGGATCTTTGACAGCAAAAGCACCCCCCGCATCCCCCATACACACATTTTCTCCAAACTTGGTTGGTCCTGTGCAAAACATGTTTTCGTCTACAGTTGGCGTGTACTGACTGTTATCATATTCCGCCTTACAAACAGCGTGGGGCACCAGAGGGAGCACCAGGTGTTTCAACGATTCAGCGACTGTCAGGTGAATACCGTAACCCCAACCGGTGATGACACCTGAAGCCCCCGGCCTGGCAAGCAGATCCTGGTCTCTCTCTGGCAGAGGAATGGGGGTCACCTTGGGTCCCATCACCACAGGCTGCTTCAGCTGGATCAATGCTAAATCATTATCCCAGTCAGATTGGTTTTGGAAACCTGGGTGGAGAATAACCTGCACAGAAGAATGGAAAGTTAGCTTTTTCATGGATGAGTGTTTCTTTCACCCACTCAGAAATTTCATTATTCTTCTTTTCCATTGGGCTTGACCACAGGATATCATCCTTTTTCCATCGAAGCCTATCTTCTGCATCCTCCTCTCTAAGAACAACTTAGCTACATCTATCGTTCCAACTTCATCATACTTTTACCGATGTACCATATAGTGTTAATTTCGTCAACAAAAACTAGACAAAAAGAATTTCGTCAACACACATTCTTCACCTAGACTAGACTAAAACCCTCATTAACTCATTTGCTCCCAATAACGTGTAAATACATTTTTTTTAACGTTCTAAGTGTCCTAAAGACGTATTTATACGTTTTTTTGTTTGTTTTTTTAAATGCTAGAGCATACAGAAGGCTTTGATGCAGCCTCTCAACTGCAAAGAACGGTTGCAGAAATGGTAGTTATTACACAAACGGCCAGCAGGTAGCAGCAGAGTAAAGGAGATCAACCAGGGCCATATAGAAAAAAAGCTAAATTACTTACAATTTTAAATAGATTTGTGAAAACTGTTGAAACTTAGCTCTCTTCTAATGTTAATTGCTGCAAAACGGAAACAGATAGAAACATACTTTTTTTCCTGATGAAAGAAGAGACTTTAATCTGTCTTTTGATAGGTTCCATGCCTTTATAGCCATAAAACACAATATTCTGTGAGCCTTGCAAAATCAGTCAAAATCCAGTAAAACAGCCGGGAGCCAACGGGACTGCTTCTGTGAAAATGGCTGGGAGTGAATGAGTTAATAACAATAACTTTCTTTTCAATAACTGCAATTTCATCGACTAATGAAGATGAGACAAAAATGTCCTTCACTTAATGAAAACTGGACTAAAATCTATGGACATTTAAGTTCATGAACAAAAACGAGATGAAAATTACATGACTTTGTAAGATCTTGTCTCTGCTAATCTGTCACTGTGATGCTGTCATGTGACACACAGAACAAACACATGGGAAAGACAGGAGGTGGATCCACTGTGAAAGGTTTTTTTTGTTTTTTGTTTTTTAAAGTAAATTATAGTTATAACTTAACATTAATCCAACTGTTATAACGTTTCAACAATGATAATGTGAATGCTAACTAATGCTGGCTAACTCACTAGCTAATAGCATGGAGCCATAATAGCCACTGTAATTGTGTGTGAAGTTGCTTTTGTTTGTTTGTTTGTTTGTTTTAATCAAAAAAAGATGCGCATTTTATGTGAAAAAGTTTTAGATTCGAAAAGGTTCAATAAATCTGCTGACAATATATATATACAGGGGTAAAACGGTTCTCCTGACTAAAACTAGACTAAAATGTTGACAGTTTTTGTTGACAAAAACTAGATGAATAAAATTGTTTTCTTAGACTAAAATGCTAGATTTATATAGTAGACTAAAAATGGACTAAATAAAAATGGGATGAGGTAAACTAATTGTGATAAAAACTAACAAGCGTGACTGAAATTGGACTAAAGACTAAGACTAAGACTAAATTTAAAAATAGCAGACAGAATTAACACTAGTACCGTAACTCCCATTACTTCCCTTTGACCAAACTATACGTTTGCTCTCTTTAACTTTTTCCGCAAAACAGCCTATCTTGGCTTTGGCTGTACTTCCGATGAGCTCATTTCTGGTGTTTATTTTGTGAGATTTCTTGGTATAAACTGCCCCAACTTTCCCACAGTACATTTCCTCAAAAAGCCATGAAACTGAAAATAAAACATTAATTTCCCCAAAGTAGTTTTGTCAAACTCCCTTTAATCTAAATACTTTTGATGCTCACCCTCTCAACAGCAACCTCATTGGCCGCTGTGGCCTCTGCTCGATGTGAAATTCCCATATACACTTTGGGAATGATGGGATCATTTCCACGAGTGTCCTGCCGACTCTTTCTGACAAACAGATTCCTGCCTGCTGTCAAAACCCAGAGGTTGGATATGAGCGCGCCACCGGCAAAGCCTCCGTCCAGCAAACTGTCATTCAGGTAGACCATGGCTTGCCACGGCACGTGAGGGGCCAGGGTGCCGCCAATCATCCGTTTAGATCTCACAGTCAGTAACTTGGAAGCTGGAAAATAAGCAGTGCAACATACAAACGATCACAAATCACAAACTATCACCAAAATGGAGAAAAACTGTCTTCATTGATCTTGTTAAATGCGAAATCATTCACTCCCAGCCATTTTCACAGAAGCAATCCCCTTCACTCCCAGCTGTTTTACTGAACTTTGACTGATTTTGCAAGGCCTATAGAATATTGTATTCTATTGCAATAAAAACATGGAACCTACCAAAAGAAAGATTAAAGTCTCTTCTTTCATCAGGAAAAAGTGTATTTCTATCTGTTTCCGTTTTGCAGTAATTAGCATTAGAATACAAGTTTCATCATTATTCAAAAATCGATTTAGAATTTTTACAAGGCCCTGGTTGAACTCCTTTGCTCTGCTGCCACCTGCTGGCCATTTGAGCAATAACTACAATTTCTTCAACCGTTCTTTGCAGTTGAGAGGTTGCATCAAAACCTTCTGTATGCTCTAGCATTAAAACAACAACAACAACCACAAACGTATAAACACGTCTTTGGGACATTTAAAACATTTAAAATAGAACGTATTTATACGTTTTGAGCTAACTGATAACAACCTGAGGACTTTATCTTCTCTTAAAGGTGGGTTCAAGGATTTTTTTGTGGCTTCCGGATGGATCATCTTAACGATTGTTTCTCGATACTGTCAATCAATACGCGTAACGATGTCGTGTGTGCTCGTTCTTAGCCGTGCATGCAAACTTCGAGTGTTTGTAACATGTAGCTAGCTTCGTGTAGTAAGTTTCGGAAGAGCTGCAAGAGGACATCCGGATGAAGCGAGGCTGGCTGCAGAGACTGATGAAGATGATGATGAAGATGAGCTCGGACGTTAGCGACATTTGAGAGGCGTTTCCCCCAGACGAGCAGGAGAGCTGGGATGGTCTTTGGTACAGACTTTCTGAACAGGACCACTTGCTAATCAGAAGTTATTGTTCACCTCGAGCTTAAACTTGATTCAACGTTAGATTAGCATATTTATGCATTTATTTATTTTTTGCAACCAAATGATGACAATACAATCAGCCTTGCTGTGACGTCTTCTTGCATTACATTACAATGAAATGTAATTATGGAAACTGTTGACATCAATAGTACTGTAATAGCCATTCTGACGAAGTGATCGGCAAGCCAGTTAGTTACCGAGTTTACAATATACCCGGGGAGGGTGTGTGTTACCTGACTGAGGTAGTTGTATCCTTTGCTCAGTGTGCGTCACATCTGCCAGATAGACGCACACTGCAGAGAGGAAGGCAGCCAGAGAAAACCTTCAAACAATCAAATGGTGAACAAACATTCGATACCACTTTAAAGTAAAATAAAGAATCATGAAGATCAAGAGTATAATCATCCAAATAGAAATGTGTTTTGTTTTGTTTTTGCTATACAACTTTTTATCATTATTATTATTAGTAATATTATTATTATTAACTGTTTGATATGAATACAAATCAGGAAGAGCACCTCTGTTAATTTATATTCAGATGAACAAAATTTGTCTTACCTCATTTTTTTTTTTTAAATATCAACCTTCTTCACTGATGTTGATGGTCACTTGTCTCATTTGTGTGACAAGTGGTTGGCTTTATATGTAGCAGGTGCGTTCAACCTGGATTTGCAACACTAAACTGTGACATTGGGATTCCTGGAATCAGAAATAAATCGTTGCGAAATCACCCTCTGAAATCATATGACACAGTTGTTTGTCCTCTGGGAACAGAACATTCGGCTGAATAAATATAAATCAGGAACATTTTTATTTACACTCTGTGTACCCATGCAGCTGTGATATGTATTTTACGGGAAACCATTTCACAAGTTTTTTTTTTTTTTTTTTTTTTTATGTTATGCCAAGATCATCATAACTTGTATTATTTTTTGACTTACTTTTTATACAAATTGTTGTTCCACTCCAGATTTTATTAAAGTACATTTACTTCATTTTAGTGATCTTTCCCCTCTCCTTTCTAATAGTATGGAAAAAATTAGGCCAATTCCGTTATTTTTTTTATGCACACTGAAATCATTCATTATCATTTGACATTGCCTTCAGCTGCTTGACATTTTAAGGTAATTTTTAAAACTTTCATGACTCTTTTTATGACCACTTAAAAATATGGACTCCAACATTTTTTAAATATTTAATTATTAAATTTGATCTAAATTATTAATTAATGTTAAGAATATTTAATCTAAAAAAATAAAAAATAAATATGTAAAATAATATTAGTTTATACTTTTTTCTTTTTTTTTCAAAGACAGATACATCCACAGGGAGCCACAGGAGATGGACTAAAGAGCCACATGTGGCTCCAGAGCTGCCAGTTGCAGACCCCCATGATATTACTTTCATTTTGCATCTTGTTTGAGTGTCTGCAGTGATTTTCCTAATGTATTGAGAAGACATGCAGAGTTTTCCTGGAGAAAGCCTTCTTGCTTATCATATGTTGACAGAAACAACCTTGACCAGTTGCTGTTACAGCCTCTCTTTCTGCCTGAGTTAAGTAAAGCAAACATGTTCATCAGACTTGCCGGATGCCTCGTTGGGTGAGTATGGTGCATTTTTGTTCTTCTGTGAAGCAGAATCCTTTTCAGCTCGTTTTATCATCCGACTGCAACCACAAACGAGGCTTCATCTGCACCCACAGTAGGTGTCACATCCTTTTGGTTAAACGAGTAGACGTCATCTATTTGTGTGAACTTCCAAATTCGAACACTTACTGTCATTTTTTTTTCATCTGGAAAGGTTTGCAGTTGTCACAAAACATACAGGTGAGACGTACTGTACATTTTGCTGTTGGAAGCCGAGTCAGACTTGTAATCATGGGATGCTTTTGCTTATGATTACAGAAACCGTTGACATCCAGATCACGTAAATGAGACTACTGAATAGGGGTGGGAACCTGTGGGTACCTCACGATACGATATGATACGATATGCGATACAAGGCTAACAATAACGATTATCTCACGATATCACGATTATCGATATATTGCTCAGGTAATAAATCCACAGTAATCTACGATAAAACTAATCATAAAATAATAATAATAATAATAATTATAATCGAGCCTGTTTTCCATGTTTCTAAACACCTGATTCATGATCGGGATCGTAATCAGGCTTCTGCAAAGCTTGCTGATTAGCTGATCATTAGATTCAGCTGTGATGAAGGTCGGAGACAATGGAAAACATCCTGGATAGGGTCTCTCGAGGACCGAACTTGGAGACCCCTGCTCTAGGTATAAACAAACAAACAAACAAACAAACAAAAAGTATAAATAAGTCTTTGGGACACTTACAACATTTAAAATAGAACGTATCTATGTGTTTTGGGAGCAAATGAGTTTTAAATGTTGCATATTATTGTATTGAGCACAATGGGTAGGCTGGCACCTCGGAGCAAAAATTGATCATTTGAATGGCGTAAGCATGACTTTTTGTGTGCAAAGTGTCACAAAGAGTGCATATGTCTTCCACAAATGAGTCGTAAAATTCTGGAAACATTCCGTAATGCTGTTCTAAGTTAACCTAAAAAACCAATTGAAAAGGTGGTACTTGAATTAAAAACAAGTCTGTCCCTTTAAATTACCTTTGAGGGAAGTGTGGCAACACATAATTTTAAAATTCCCTATTTATTAGTTATTGTAGGCCTACTTGCTTTTTTTTTTCAATACAGTATTTTTGTCAGTTAGAATCTACACTTAAGAGGGTGATGGACAAATGAAGGTTCATGAAACACTTGTGAGATTTTCTGACTAGATGTAACTCTTGGTTTCAAGATGTAGTGGAAATTTAATAAATTTATCTTTTAACCAAGAGCACCATCTAGAAGTTTTTTTTTTTTAGTGCTTCATATAGTTCCATTTTCTTATCACTAGTAACAACCCATTTTGTTTCAACTAGCATCCATCAGTGGGCAGCGTGAAGATGACTTTAAAATGGGTTTGTTGACGTGCTGTCCATGCGTGTATTATTTTCTGATAAGGTGTAAATGTAGACTACAAATTTATCACGAACCTTGGTCGCCCAATTGAATAAACATCTTATTTAAACCACTGTCTGTGGCCATTAATACAGTATACAATTGATTATAATAGGATGGAATACATTTAATACATACATGTTCGTCACACAAAACATTTCATTCCAAAGACATTGAATAAATTGGAATTTTATTATACTGATGGGAAAACAAATTTGTCCAACATAGAAAACAAAAGAGTGGAGTTCTGCAGTGTCATATCCTTTCCAGAATCTGCTCATTCATTCATTCATTCATTCATTCATTCCAGGCAGCCGTCTATTAGCAATAACGGGAGTGTCTAGGTTGGTGAACACGTGGTATACATGCAAGACTTTTGATGCTATCACATAACCTTTCGCCAAATAGTTCGTGGTTAACGTGACACCTTTACAAAACGAAATACAGGAAACGTATCCAGTCTTAATGGATAGCAAGTGCATATTTTGCGATCCTAGTACAGACTGGCAAGGCCTCTGGTGAGAGATGAATAAGGCAAATGCAGCTATGCACATACAGTGTTAAGACACGTGACACATAGGGAACAATCTACTCTACTGTATCTGTGTGGGGTCAAAATGTACATGTAAAATCAAGTTGTGTGGGGTCATGCCATTTGATACACTGCAGATATTTGCTAAACCCAAGGGTACTTTATTTGGATATATAAACAGACTTGTCAAAAATCAAACCACTCCCAACTGCCACTCGTTTAGTGTATAAAACATGCATTCAACTGATGAATGTATTCTGGACTGCACACTCAAGCTGTTACAAAGTAAGGGAACAGAGAAGGCTTCATGTATCCTGAACTTTTTTTTTTTTTTTTTTTAAAGGTATTACAGGAACTGAAACTTCGTCACACAAACAAAGCTGTAGACAGGCCGGGTTGGGCAGTCAGACTTGTTTAACTGGTCTGAGAGGAGATTGAATGAATCAGTGGCAAAGCTGACAGCATCAAAGTACATGCCAACAATGACGGCATAGAGTTGGTATTAGACAAGACGGCGAACGACAGAAAAAATATTATAACGCATATCGCACAAATATAAAAGGTAAGATTTCCGAGTGAGGCCAAGCAAGATGAAGTGAGAATGACTTTATGTAGTTAGCTTCACAACAAAGCAGTAACAAAGTACCAACTGAGTGTCATCTTGCTGGACTTAGGGGGGAAAAAAATCACTATTTTGTCCCAACCCCACTGATGTTCATAATAAATCTATACGAGGTAAGATAAAGAGTAAGGTAAAAGTTTCTTTTACATCTGTTTACAAATTCCGAGCCTTGAGCATGTTCTACTTTCTGTAGCCAGGCTCCAACGCCAGCCTGCATGTTTGTCAAAACACTTAAGTGTTCTTCTTCAGCTGCTCAAAGCGTCGTGTTAGGTCATCAAAGTCGATGTCATCCGAAGTGGCTGTATTCCCGCCCAAGGAGTTTGCCGGGAGTGTGTCTGGGACGGAAGGAAGTTCTGGGAGAGCGTTGTTGTCATATATTTGTGATGACGGACCTGCATGACATTCAAATGTAATGAGATGAACCCGTAACATCAAATACACACAATAGTTGACAGGGTTTACCTATGGTCTGGGAAGGAAGAGAGTTTTTTAGGTCATCAATCTGAAACAGATGAAGGCTGTTTGTGACAACGTCTGACTTAGAGTATCATATTCGATTATACATGTTACGTTTGTTAGTGTTGTAAGAAAAGAAACAAAAGTCAAATGCTTGTGGGGCTCAATGAGGAAACCACCACCTTTTGCGCTTTCACGGCAGGCAGCACTGCTCAGTCCAATCTAATCCCAGGTCGGTTAGCGGGACTACTGAGTTGTTAGTGCTTACAATACAATACGTACAAGCCATTCGTGCTACCTACTTTTATGCACACAAAACAACAACAACAACAACAACAACAACAAAAACATTAGGCTACTCGGGGAAAGAGGCAGAAATGCGTGCAGAGGTAACAGCAGAAGCTAAGTGAACAACTCTTCCCTGAGTGATGCCCTGCCCTGTCCGATTGTCTGTCTGTCCATCTGTGGGGGAACGGAGGGGTCATGGATGGGAGGAGATGGGTGACTTACAGACTCGTATGTGGGGGGAGAAGTGGGCAGCTGAGGGGGCTGCCCTCCTCCCACGCCGGGCGGGAAACTGTTGTAAGCTCCAACGGCTGGATTGAACGGTTCCTGGAGGAAAACAGATTTTTCAAAACATTATGACATTTTATTAGTATTTGGAAAAAAACTATTAAAAAAAAATAACAAAATGACCATTTAGTATCGTGTCGCAAAACTATCTTTTAAATGTACAAATTCACAATAGTTTGCAAAGTTTTTCATGTATTTTATTATTTAAAAAGATTCTAAATCGATTACGAGGTATTAAACATCGATTTTTAAAGTTTACATAAAAAGAAAACTAGGATTCAAGTATTAAAATACAGGATTCGCTAAATCATGTTAATAACTTGAATTTTTTTGTAAATGTATTATTATAGGAGAAGTTAGACATTTCTTACAGCAAATGCTGCCAATGACACTTTGTTGTGTTGACACTAACGTAAACCAGGTTGTCATGTCACTTTAATAATATAAATCCTTGCTCTTCAGTTTTGCAATTGTTTTAAAAAGGTACCAGTGTTTTACATGGACTATAAGATGTAAGCCAATATAGTGATGCATCGGAATCAAATCAAATTGTAGGCCCCAGAATCGTGGGCCTCTGAATCGGAATCAAATCGTGAGGCACCCATAGATTCCCTTCAATATTACATACCACAACTGCATCGCCTTTTATGTGTTACAATGAAATCAAAATAATTCAGAATGGTACCAGTTGTTGTTGACATAGTAAAATGTTCTCATTGGTTGTTCAAAAACGCTAGGGCTGTGCAACTAATCGAATTTCAATTACAATTTCAACTATTGCACTCCACAATTACAAAATCATAAAAAAAAAAGAAATAATACTAATTTTTCAGTTGTTTAAATTTATACATTTGCATCTTTTTTAAATGTTAAAATAAATAATTTAATAAATTTAGTTTCATCCAAAAGGGCCTCACATAATTATAGCGTTTCAAAGAATTGTATTTGTCTTAATATTTTCTACTTCAAGTTTTCGCTCACATAAATGAATAATTATTATAAATTGTTTGGTCCAAGAGGAACTTAAACTGTGTTTGTACTTTTTTTTTTTTAAATTGGTCTTAATATTTTTAAATGTGTAAACATTTTCTTGTTTCGTAACAAAAAATAAATGATTGTCCTCCTGCACAGTGCGCAAGCTGCACTCCAACTTCAAGTTGTGCCAACATAAATAAATAAATAGATATTATTATAAATTCTTTTTGTCCAAAAGGAACTTACATAATTATATTGTTACTAATTTTTTAATTGGTGTTAATATTTTTAAATGCTTACATATTTTCTTGTTTTGTATCAAAAAATAATTATTTGACTAATTGTGATTTCCATTATTGCCAAAACATTCGTGATTATTATTTCTTCCCCATAATTGAGCAGCCCTAGAAGATGCCATGTGGGGAACAGAAAGACTTCCACCACTTTAAAAAAAAAAAAAATCAAAGTGTGCAACTGCCCATACTTGACAGTGAAAGTAGCAATATGTTACCCATCCTAGACATACGTGCAGAAAGGAGTATTTCAGTCAATGTAATGCTGTCCTATTAATAGGACTATAAATGCTAACTCCCAAAATAGACATCATGGTCTTCTAAATAGAACAAAACTGAAAAGTGTAATTACAGTTAGTGTAAGGTTTTGAAAATAGTAAGCTTACTCCTTTGGGAGTTGGATAGTTGAATGGTGTCGGCATGGGCATAGGCATGGGCATGGGCATTGGCATGGGCATGGGAGGAGCAGTGAAACCACCTCCACCTCCTCCTCCTCCTCCTCTTCCTCCTGACTTCTTGTCATTGTTCATGTCAATCAGGTCTTCATCGCAACCCACCTCAGGCTGTCAGGTAAAAAGAATGCTGTGCCGGTAACTAAACAACATGACAACATCCTGATTACCGCCTTCTTCTCTTCTTACCCGAACCATGGCGTCAGGTTCATACGGAACATTGTAGTTCTTGGCTATCTCAATCAGGTAGCGCTCCACCAAAATCTTGGGGGGAGCCTCCACACTCAGTTTGTGCATCAGCTGCAAACACAGCAAACATTTGATCAGACTTGAAGCATATTTCTTGGCAGAACGGAAGTCATAGGAGAGACTGAAAAAATGCCAACCCTTTCATTGACTGTTCCAATCTGGTTTGTCCTGCACAGCTTGCCATACTCCTTGCTATATTTTACACACAGCTGTTCTGACACCTGGAAGATTTTAAGTGAAAAATGTCAAGGCTGGAGACTAGCTAATATATGTGCGATTCTTGTGCTTACCATTTTCAATTCAACCACCTCTGACTGGAGCCGAGGTGCTGCCCAGATCAGAGTGGACACAGCCTCTTGTAATCCTGGATCCAACTCCCTGAAATGGCAAGCCAACAATTATTTTAAAAGTTCATTTGGCATTTTGATGCGCTCAGCTAAATCTCCGCCTTACTTCATACTCTGAATGAGGCCGAAGCGTGTCAGGAGCAAGTCGCAGTAAAGCTCCAGGATCTCCATGGCTTCGACCATGTAGTCCTCTCGGATGATGTGCTCCACGCGGATTCGCGCCCGCTCGTCTTTTCCCGATGACAGGTATTCCGAGATCTCCTTCCGAGCCTTTTGAGCGAGCTCAGCTTCATTTGAAGTTGAAGAAAAGACGAGCAGAATGTGACGCACGGGTAAAAGACCAAAACCGGCACTTGTGTGGTTCTTTCGGGTCAGGACTCACTCTTCTTTTTCCCGAGGAGCTTGAGTCTATTCATGACAAGCCGGAGGTTGACCCTTAACCTCTCAGATTTGAAGCCCCCTGGCACCATGTCTGCAGTGTCGTCTCTGTGGTTAAAAGGCCGTAAGATTACATCGGTACGCGATCATCATTGATCCGTGGTCCGTTCGGATCAGGCCCCACGGTTCAGATCATTTAAAGATCCGCGTTTTGGTTGGTGGGGGAACAGCAGTGCGCATTCACAGTGAACACCATTCAGACGTGTCAAGAAAGCTGAAACATACTCAATGTACCACACCGCCGAAGGCTCAAAATAAAGTTGATGGCAATGCAAATAGCCTTAGTAAACGTTTGCTTTTAAGTTGGCCCACATCGTGGATAACTTGACTTCCCTTTTAGACATTTAGGCTTTCTATATCATTTGATCAACTTTGTAGTTGCGAGCAACATCAACACAAAACAACACTATCTCAAACTCATATTCAATTGCTAATTTAGGGCGCGAAGAAACCACTAATTAATTTTGCCGTCATTGTATGATACGGAAGAAGTCACAGACGTAAGTTGCTAGCAGCTAGTCGTTTTAGCATTACCTATGAGTGCCTGGCTGGTAGCAGTAAATGACAGCTGGTACACCTGGCTTTAATTATTCTGCCCCAGATTGCACTTAAAGTTCCGTTCCTAAATGCAAAAGGGCTATATTAGACATTTTGAATTATTATTATTTTTTTTTTTATTTAATGGGAAAAAGTTGTTGTTTTTTCTTTTTCTAAAATGTGACAACAAAATATGTCTTTTTCTGATCCAAAATCAGTGACCCGGTCCCAACAGTGACTTTTGCACCACTAGTACGCGTGTATCGCCGTTGAATGGTTATCAAAAGTGGTAACTATGTGATCTTATCCACCACTACTTGTGACTTACAAAATATGCCCTACAAAGATCAATTACATTATGAGACTCAGACAACACAGCCCAAATTTAGAGTTGACAAACCCACCTGAATAAGGCCTGTTTTTCAAATCCATGTCATTTATTATGTATTTTTCTACTGCTTCTGCCAAATTTGAAGTAAATAGACACGTGTGTGTGTGTGTGTGTTTTTTGTTTTTTTTTTGTTTTTACTCAACAGTTCAGAAGCTCTCTTCTGATACTCAGATCTGCCACGATGGTTCATATTTTCCATTGCTTACGACGCTATCTTAACGAATGGTATCAACTACAAAAGCCTCGAGATTCGGTACCATGCTCAAGGATACTTCAACATGGTCACAATGGCCTGGGATCGAACCCAACCCCAGGCTTGCGAGATGGCCACTATCACTGAGACACACCACCCTAACAAATAATTTAGGCGTCAACATTTATATTGTCTGTTTATCGCTGATTGTCACCAGATAATTATGCTTGCTTCAATGGATTCGTCAGATAATGATGGAACTTTTAAAATGTAAACACAAACACACTCGCATGCGCCTGATTTTAAAAACACAACATTTACCGTCGTCCTCCCCCGCGTCCCTCCACTTCCGTGAGTCACTCAATCATGTGAGCGTGACCAAGCCACGGCAGAACAACATAACTCCAAATAGCAAACTGAAAATGCGCTCACTGAAGGGAAAAAGGCAGTTTTTTTCGTAGTACTCAACAGTTAGCATAAACATTAGCCCGCACGGTGTTGAAACAGGGTCGTGTTTCTACAACCCGATACGACATTGTTCACATTTTGAAAGTATACCTTACTTTTTTTAAACATTCAGTGAAACACGAGTGGATCCTACCAAAGTTAGCAAATATGATTTGATCAGTCTTGTCTGGCATCTGGCTAGCCGAGCTAGCCGAGCTCTGCGCTAAAGAGGAAGCAACAAAATGTCTGGGTTACATTGTGGTGGGTTTCACAACACTAATATGTCCGAAAGCTGTTCACGGTTCAGTAAGTCACCGAAAATTCTGTGCCAATAACGTACCTGTCAGTAGCAGTCGAGTACGAAACTCAATGTTTGTCTCTGTGCTTCCGTCGCCTAGTTCACTTCCGTGATTGTATGTTGTGACGTCATGGGTTTTTCTTTTTGGGGAGGGCACTGGAACACAATCGCCATCGGACCTACTGAACTATGCAAAATGACTCATTGATGATTGATCTTAACAATGACGTAAAAGCTTTGAGAAGGTAAGATATTCCCCACCTGTGACCTCATTTAAGAGAATTATTTGACATTGTCGCCTCAAAGAAAGAAATCTAGCTTGTGTCTTGTGCCAGCGTCTGGTGTTCAAAAATTCTCCGTCCAATACGAGCATACATGTAGTGTATTTTTCAGCTGTTACAAGCCAATTTAGATTTACAAAAAACAAACATCAGTTCACAAAATGTGCAAAGCTATGGAAACATTGTTTTGACAGTGTTACTGGTATGTTTCTACAGCACTATAGGCCCCATGCACTATTTTGAACAGGTTTTTTTTTTTTTCCCCTTTGGCACAGGTAGCTTTTGTGGAACGCGTTGCACATTCGAAATTAGTTCATGATTATTTGTTAAAAGCAATAAAGTTGATCAGTTTAAACATGAGACCCCTTGTCTTTGAGGTGTATAATTAAACATATGGTTGGACATGATTTGCAAATCATTGCATTCTATTTATTTATGCTTAACAACTTGTAGGATGCCGCTACACCAAGCTATCAGAAATCTGTATTGCCCCAGTGTAGCCCATCCAGCATTGTACTTAATATAAATTATATTCATGAATTATTTCCTTAGTCCGCCCTGAGTACCTCCATCAGGAGAGAGCCGTGCCTGATCTGTACTGTACTTCTATGTCTGTACCGATTGATTGTGAGTAGCCTATACTGTATTTATGTATGTATTTATTTATTTTGCGGCAATAGTCCAAGGTGAAAGGTTCATAGGCCTTTTATCTTGAAATGAAAAATGAAAGAACATGTATTTCTTAGAGTACTGGGGTAGTCAAGTGTTCCCCAGATCTCGTCCTGCTAAAAGTTTTTTTTTTTTTTTTTTTAAATCATTTTTTTTTTTTTTTTAATCAGGAGCTTTGGTCAAATTGTATATTTCAGAGGCGTTTTATTTTGAAAGACAACATCAGCTTTGTGATAAAGTATTTTTGCCAAGGTTTTTTTTGTTTGTTTGTTTTAGGTCCTATCGCATCTCCTAGAACCGGACTGGTCTCCCCTCATGTTCATGCTTAACCTGTCTGTGCATCCATGCTTTGCTCCAGCCATGCCGTACGCAAGGGTCGTCGAGGGACGTCCCATACCACTCCCACAGAACAAAAATCCTGAATATAGAGCCAAATGTTTGGATTGCCTGGATTGTTAAGATTTTGGACAGTTTTAAATATACATAATTTCTCACATAATTATTTGTTTTTTTAATTATTAATATTATTATTATTATTATGAAACTATAACGTTATTTTCTGGTTTCACGTATTTCTGTTCATTCACATCAATATTTAAGTATTTTTTATATATTTTTTTATGCATTTTATATAATATTGTCTTTTTTTGGTCAGTTTTCTGTTGCATGTTATTCCAAACAAAAATAATAAATCAAATTGTGTTTACTGTAAGTAAATAATGGGCTTATTTTATTATGTTGGTCGGTCTAGAACGATTATAGAAGACATTCAGTGTCTAATTTAGTACTCAATGTAAATCAGTCCAAGGCTGCTCGTGTTGCTGGATTCGCTAACATTTCTGATTGACACATGAGGGAGGCTTCTCTTTGGGGCTCTGTGTGGCCAGTAGGGAGATTTGCTGAATTTGCCAAATGTTGCAGTACTGTATTGTACTTCAAAGATTTGCCTGCAAGTTTGCAAACCAGTTGTCTACTTTGATGGCCTTAATCATTGTGGGTTACAAACTAGCAAGTCTTACATAGCTTTACAAGGTTGTTCATAATAAAAAGAGTAAAACATGAAACCAGTAATCACTATTATTGGTGGTGGCAAAATCAAATTTTGCTGATAGGGCCCCAGGCTTGTCATGCTCCACAGAACTGGAGTGGTAGGATAAGAACGAGATTTTATAAATCAGGGTGATGGCAGTCTTTAGTGCAGACACTACTGCCTTTTCTAACTCAACTTCATTAAAACAGTTCGCGAATTATTTATTTTTCTTTTATTTTGAAGGAGGCCGCAACTCGTTTTTGACAGCGGCGTGTCTACAGAACAACTTGGAGCTGGCTGAAGGTACAACCGTGAAGTTTCATCCTCCATACGCTTCCCCGAACGGACCGCTTCAAATCATGTGTTCATTTAAATCGATCAAGTCATTTTACAGTTTCGCGCCGTCAGGTTAATAAATCCTAAATATTTCCGTCTGGTTGTGTACGCCTCCATTCGGTGGCGCGCGTGCGTTGTGTACGTAATACCTGTTCGATGCGTCTTGTCGACCGAAAAAGCACCTATCCATTTCATCCACATGTAAATGTGGACTTATAAATACAATTAAATACTGTTGTAAAACACTACGTATATGACCGGTTGGGTCTAAATTCTCGAACTATTAAGCGACCGCATGATTCTGTAAGGAAACGCGGGTGGTTCGCTCATGGATAACTTGTGCCATATGTAACAGGCAAATGCTTGTGCTTTAATATTGGTCGTCAAGTTTTCAATACACTCAATCATTATGGTTAATCTATAAAGAAAAGATGATCATAAAGAGAACAATGACGTCACTGCCGCTCTTCATCGAGACACGGTGCATTCAAAGACTGCTTACATCGTCGAACATTTCAAAATTCTAAGCAATGTGGACTTTTCCAGCAATCCAAATGCTGAAATATATCAAGAAAATAATTGGGGTGTATTCACTTTGCTATTTTACTTGATTACACTAAATGTTCCATCTGATCACTTGTGTTACTTAAGTCTACATAATTAAATCACTCAGCATCCATCCTCCATTCTGCAAGTTTTCGGTATTAGTGGTTGGGATGTCAAGCATTTCATGTTCAATGAGATTTTATACTGCCCAAGACTTCCTCAAAATTGATTTTTTATTTTATCAAAAATAATTGTGAGTAGTATCCATACAGTAACTTTTTGAATGAATGCAAATAAAAAGAATTGATTTTTAATGTGAGATTTTATCCCCCTGCTTTTTACTGATTTTGTAATAGTTTTTTTTTTTTTCACCAAAGTACTATTTCAGTACTGGTATCGAGTCACTTTGTATCAAAATGTTGCTATCACGACAACACAAACTTTATGCGATTTCAGCTTCTTCCATAATCACCCAGTGCAGGCACATATACAAAGAAAAACAAAACATTTCCATATTGTTTCAGTTTAATTAAAACAAATGTGTCTTCAAAATTCAAAGATTGCAGGTTAATAATAATAATAATAAAAAAAACAGGACTCTGTACAATATAAGCATCCACAAAAAAAGCAACAGTCACTATAACTTGAGTTTGCTGGCAGAAACCTCTTTGCGTTTCTTTTTTGTAGGCTGCGACTTTGCACTTTTGATTTGTCTTTTGACTTGATCTTGCAGCTGAGAGAAGAAGGCTTGAGAAGAGCGCAGTGCTTTATCCTTTCCCTCATCCTAAAACAAGTAACAAAAATATTAGTCATATTTGATACATATATTAAGTACTGCCCAATAATTCATTGTCATAATTGATTGTCATTTGTGGCACTTTTAAAAAGTATTCAAGGTAAGTAGTACAAAGGATACTCACCTTGAGTATAGTAGCTTTGCCTCCTTTAGTGAGTTTCTTCAGGTCTTCTCTTGCTTGAGCTTTTGTTGGCTTTTTGTTGTCACCGGCTTTACTGGCTTCTTTCAGCTTCTTCTTCTTTTCTTTCTCCTTGATTTTAAAATGTTTCACCTTCTTCTTAAGTCGTCGCTCGCGCTTCTTGTCTGTTGACGTCTTCTCAGAATCACCCACAATATCACCAGCTTTGTTTTTCTCCTTTGGTTGGAAGAAGGCATTTTGAGACATTTGGCACCAGCCGCATAATTTTCGCTTAAAAAATATGAAGTACTGCAAACCTTGATTTCCTCTGGTGCAAGCAGTGTAGCATCGCTGGCAGTGACTGGAGCCACTTCTTCCATTGTGATGGACGGCATGTTCGAAACCACCTTCACCTCAGGCACAGACTGGAGCGACAAAAGAAATACGAATTGAGCGAGACGTCTGAAAACGACGAAAATCAAAGCGCAGGAACGTCTTTGTAGCATCATTTTCTCGTGTATTGCTACCATTTTTTTGCACTTGTGTCAATCTGCATCTTCCATGTCATTTAGTTACTATATCAAAAAAATAGTTTTCTATCTGACATGTAAAAATCAAACTTACTGGTTTAGGTGTGAAGTGGAAATTGGAGAGTGCATCAAGTTTTAAGAAGAGTGCATCCATCAATTTTTGTATTTCTACATGGGCTGGGTTCTCCTCTTCCTCTGTCTTTGCCTGAAATCATTATGAAGATGTCAGAAATGTAGAAAAAAAAAAAAGACAGAAATGGCAGAAGTGTGAACATGAGACAGAAGTGGAACCTGTGACTGCTTGAGGTATTCCTGCTCATAAATTTCTGCTAGACTCTGCTTGCTCTTCTCGTGGTCTAACGTTAGTCTCTTCTTGTATTCAAACACCTCCTCTTTGGGCTTCTCCTTTCTGACCACGTCGTCAAACGCCTTGAGAGGAAAAAAGTCGAAAAGAGCTGCATTTTACAAGCAGGAACAACTTGAACTGTAGAACGCTGTAATACAACTGATGGAAATGTGTACACAAACCTGGTCTTTAATTCTCTGTGTAATGATGTCTTCAAGATGCAGTGTGGTTTCCTCTGTGATAGCAGGAGCTGACAGAACAGATCAAATCTTACAGTCAGAGAGCAGCTTTTAAAAATGATTTATTTATCAGCACAGAGTGGCTTTTTTGGCACAGGTTTTTTTTTTTTTTTGCCTCAGGATTGGGGGCCTTTACGAAAGCATCAGAGAGACGTTTGTCACCGAAACAACACAACAGGATATTATGATGAGGCAAGCAAGCACAGACATCACACTTAACTGAGCGAAGGCGATGCCTTGACACAGGGAAACAAGCTTTAAGACGGATTTCCCCCACCAACCAAGACTGCCTGGCTGCTGATGACTAACTGTCCAGAGGCCACAAAAGCATGTGCATCAAGGAAACAGAGGCTTAGGCTACGTTCACATTGCAGTGCAAGTGCATGGTAACAAAATTGTAATTTTATTTTATGTATTTATTTGTTAAATACCATCTTTTCATATGCAATATTTTTTTCAGAATATAAATGACATTTTTTTTTTTTTTAATAGTTTGGCTGGTCCTGTGGCTGTAACTAAATTAGAGCTCGGATGGCACCCAAAATCCCCTTTCACTAATGTGTTGACTTTATTTTGCTAGCTGCAGCGACACCTTCTGGTCAAAGGCGGTAAAACACAAAGTAAACGCCAACCGCAAAAACAAAATCTAAGGACATGGAAAATAATAGGAAGCAGTCATGCATTACCGACGTTTTGAGGACGCTAAGAAAAGGTGGCATTAATGCACCAAAAGTGCTTGCCAAACACCCAACACAAGTAGAAAAATAAATGAAAGCCGAAGAAGCACCAGCGGCAGTCATGACAATGAACTGCTCGTTTAGCATGCAGATTCCTTACGCCACAGCAAAGTGTAAGTGCGACCTTATTTAATTTAATGTCCAGTCTGAAGTCACATCAGTGACAGATCTGATTTATATCATCCACATAAGAGGTCAAGGTTGTTGTTGAATGGGGGATTGGGGGGGAATTGAATTATACTGTTCCCATCTACATGAAAAAAAAAATAAGTTCCATGACACATGAATTTACCTGTAGCATGAACATTTGTTTACTCTTTTCTGCCATGAATTTTCATTTCGGTGCATCCCTACCCATGTACCCAGTAGATGCAGCTCTCACCATTTCACCCGCGCACCCATGTCCCAGAGTGTTACCTACCCTTTCTGGATCCCTGCTCAAAATCCAAATCTTCCTCAAGCATGCTGTTTTCCGGGCGGGTTTGCGCTGTCACCTCTCCAGACAGCTGCCACGGTTTTTCAGCAAGGGAGGCTTTCTCCAACTCATCGATCTTCTGAGACATCTGCGCACATCATGTGAAGAAGTTGTTATATACATTTTTCCAATGTGATGTGTGATGTGTGCAGCAGTATTGCCCGACTCATCTGTTGGTCACGGTAACCATGGTGCTGTGGGAAATAATCAAATTTCACTTAATTGGCCAAAAAAAATATGATTTATTG
This sequence comes from Festucalex cinctus, assembly GCF_051991245.1. NCBI lineage: Eukaryota > Metazoa > Chordata > Actinopteri > Syngnathiformes > Syngnathidae > Festucalex > Festucalex cinctus. The sequence goes on along the minus strand of NC_135414.1, from coordinate 14,628,824 downwards.
ACTACAAATAATCATCATTGTTCATTTATTTATCTATGCTGTTGACATACAGTAACAGGCAGAAAAATTAAATGCTCTTTCATTGGATGGCAGAAGGTACAATTAACCAGTGTTATCCACACATTACTACAACCCCTAGCAAAAGGTATGGAATCACCAGTCTTGGACGAGCACTCACTCAGACGTTTTATTCTGTAGATCAAACTCAGATAAAAAGCATGAAACAGTTGTAAGGTCATTCCAAAGTGCAACATCTTGGCTTTCAGAAACACTAAAAGAAATGAAGAAAAAACATTGTGCAGTTTGATCATCTTTGTCTTTGGTCTCAAGAGACATCAACCTTGTTGGAGCCATGATTCTTGCCAATCCACTTTGTCCAGCAGCCATCCAAGGGGTGATAACTGCACTGTTTTTAACTGCTGACTAACGAGCAGATGTCATTTGAGGCAGGTGCCCAATTAAGGAGAGGAAATTGACTGGGTGTATCCTTATTTTCTGCGCAAAATGGAGTGATTCCATATTTGTTTCCTCAGAAGGGAGTGATTCCTTATTTATTTTACTGCACTTGCTCTATAAAACTGACCAGCACAATGTTTTTTTTTTTTTCATTTCTTTTAGTGTTTCTGAAAGCCAAGATGTTGCACTTTGGAATGACCTTACGATTGTTTCATGTTTTTTTTAACCTGAGTTTGATCTACAGAATAAAACGTCTGAGTGAGTGCTCATCCAAGACTGGTGATTCCATACCTTTTGCTAGGGGTAGTAATCATACAACATATTGGTTTTGTGTTCAACTAAACTAGCCCTATTTCACACAAAATAAGTAAATACTGTTGTGATATTTTTGGATGGTATGCTGTGATTTACTATGACGCAAAATATGTCCCTGTGTATGCTCGCGCATCTTCAAAAGCTTAATTCTTGACCTCAACGCAGAAGTCTGAAAACAACTATGTTATTTATGCATTAAAACTCATCACAGGGGCTTTTGCAGCACAAAAGAAAACTAAATTAAGTACTACAATTACCTTTTCTTGAATTTTCTCATGCGATGACTTGGATTGAGATTTTTTTGAGTTTGGGCTTTTCCCTCCAAAAATATCCTCAAGGTCCTCCCCTTCACTGTCTTCATCTCCAGAAAGGTTGAAGGTCACTTTTTTATGAGAGGCTTTTGCCTGGCTCATGTCGCCATTCCTTGTAAAAAGCAGATAAATATGTTGTGACAAACCATTGAGACGCTTGAAATTTTAAACGTCCAAAAGAAAAAATAAACTTAAATCATTAGTCTTACTCTTTGTCAAAGTCGTCGCCAGGCTCATCATCATCATCATCATCATCTACTTCTTCTCCATCTTCCTCATCGTGCATGCTGCCATCCTCACTATCCACCTGCTCGTCTGCATCAGCAGTTGCCTCTTCGGCAGCACTAAAGTAATCCTTGTACTTCAGGTCTCTGGAGCTCTTCTCCTGTTAATATAAATAATAATTTCAAAAATGCATATATTCCATGAGATCCTAAATCAAAATGGAGAGATGCGACAATACGTACAGTGTTTTTCTTTGGCTTTGAGATCATTTCAAGGTCAAAATTTTCATCCTCATCTGAGGGCAGGTCCTGAAAATAATCCACATCATTTTCATCGTTTTCCTTCCCTTCTTGTTTGTCCATGTCATCAAGAAATGATTCCATCTCTGACAACTTGAAGAATTTATCATCAACTTCCGAGGGAAGGCCCTTCATTTTGGATTGTTTCTCTGCGGGCTTCCTCTTTTGTTTCTCGCGCTTCTCCAGAGCATCCACATCAAAATCTAAATCAGAGTCCTCATCTGTGTAATCTTCTGCTTCCATTTTCTTCAATCCATCATCTTGCTTCTCTTCAGCTTCTTCATCCATATTTTCATCAAGCTCTTCTTCTTCCTCATCCCCAGTCCCGTCATCCATCTCCTCCTCCTCCAGTATTGCTAATGTTTCATCAGACAAAGCCTCATCAACTGCATTTGTCAAGTGTTTTAGTACAGCAGAGTTCTGCAGCTCCAGCTCCTGCCAGATTTGCTCTTCATCAAAGTTTTCCACCACCAGCTGAACAAGCGGGCTGCCTTTATATTCTGCTGGTTCCTGGGCTTTGTGGAGGTCATAAAGGGTTTTGGTGAGAGATGTAAAATCTGCTGCCACAGCATCTTGAAGGCTGCAACAATATAAACACAGTCATTGCATGTTATTAGCAACTTACGTTTGTTGTTAAATGTTTTGTTGTTGTTTTATAGTGTGCATCTGCCAGTACAACTAAAACGAAAATTCACACTTTTTTTTTGTTTTTGCATTGCCCCAGAATACATAACAAATAATGTGGATATATGACTGAGGACGAATTAATGCAAAATTTCACATTGCAAAATACATAAACTACAACTTATCAATGACAATTCTAAGTGATTAAGCAACTCAAAATCACAATTTATAGCTGAGTTTTATTTACTAGGTATATTACAAGCTATTTAATAAGTACAGTATTTCACAATGTGTCATGTATATATGTTTTGCATTATCAATGCATATCACAGAAAGTAGCTCACTTTATCACATTGGATTTTTTTTTATACTGTCCAAAACATTACCGCATCAGTAATCAGTAACTGCCACCTCTTTACTGTAATTGTATTATAATCGACTTTATTACTCCATTCATGAAGACTTCGGCACAATTTGCAAAGTTAGCTTAAGCTAACAGTTAGCTAGATCGGTAGACCACCAAAATGCAACGCTGAAACAAGTTTTCCAATAAAAGCACAGCCATGCGTAGAAATAACACTTGCCTCAGAAAGTTATCTGGATGCTGTGTGTTGACGTTAAGGTTATTCAAACATTCGTCCAATGTACCACATTCGTCTGTTTTAGCCATCGTTGCTCACACGTGAGAATCGCGGTGTCGCACATAAATAGGCTCTGTGAGAAACGTTTCGATGTATTTTTGTTCCGTTCAGTAGCTGGCGTTCAAACATGGCGTCCGCTTTTCTGAAGGTTGCAGGTTAGTTTTTATATATGACATAATTATGTATGGAGTCATTTTTTTTTTTTTACTATTGTAATTTCTTTTATATTAGGCTAGACGTGAACGGTTGGTCATGCGATGTGTTTTGCATCAAACTGGTTTGAGCGACAACAGGATTACGTACTTGGTAACCGCGAGCTACTTAAACACGATGCAAATTATTAAACATTTTGTTGAAGTTGTTTGTCGGTGCCAAAAATCACTTTAAACCTTAAACTAGTATTCACTATTGTCAGCTGTTAATCAATCATCATAACTTGTCTGCTGCTAATTACTTACTAATAAGCTGCTGTCAAGGGAAGTCAACAATGAAGTGTTGTGGTTTTTTGTTTTTTTGTTTGTTTTTAAGAGATATTGGCTGCGTCACTTTGATGAGATTTATGTTGAAACAAGTTCTTTAACTTATCAATACTTGTAATCTTTATGCAACACTCCATATGTCCTTTTCACAGAAAAATGTAAGAGCTGATCAACAAATCACACTTTAAATTTGACAAACCAATACTGTATTAATCTCAGCCTCTTGTCCTGGTGTTTGTTTGTTTGTTTGTTTGTTTGTTTGTTTTCAGTTTCCAGTCTTTCAAGATATTCTCATCTCACACTCCGGAGGGCACATTCGACCTCATCATCCTTGCATCAGGGCATCCCTGGGTCACTGTGGAACCTGGGCAAGCTGAACCATATTGCCATTGCTGTCCCAGACATGGACAAAGCCACAGCCCTGTATCGAGACGTCCTCGGGGCCACAGTGAGTGAAAAAGTGCCTCTACCAGAGCATGGCGTCTACACGGTGTTTGTGGAGCTCGGCAACACAAAGCTGGAGCTTCTCCATCCTCTTGGGGAGAAGAGCCCAATTTCTGGATTCTTGCAAAAGAACAAAGCTGGTGGAATGCACCACATTTGTATTGAGGTGAGCACAATCACAGGTACTTTGTTTTTCCACATTCTTACAGGTTTCAAGCATGTCATGCTGTACGCAACAGCATTATTTGACTAGGGCTGTGTAATTAATCAAAATTCAATTACAATTTCAATTATTAAACCCCACAATAACAAAATCTGCATAACTGTAAAAAAAAAAAAAAAAAAAAAAGAGAGAGAAAAAAAAAGAAAAAATTATCCCAATTTTTGAGTTATTTAAATTTATACATTTTCACCTTTTTTAATTTTAAAATAAGTAATTTAGTACATTTTGTTTCATCCACTTGCATAATTATAGTATTTCAAATATTTTTTTACATTGAATTTGAAACATTTTCTTGTTTTGTAGCAGAAAATAAATGATCGTCCTACTGCACAGTGCACAAGTTGCACTCCAACTTCAAGGTTTTGCCAACATAAATAAATAAATATGATTATAAATATATTATTAGAAATTCTGTTTGGTCAAAAAGGAACTTCTATAAAAATGTCTGCCGGTTTAGAACTTTATATTAAAAGCCTTTAATAGTGTACGTTGTTAACTGCAGAACATCACACTCAATTTTGATGACCATACAAGATGATTTTGAGTATTATACATTTGTTGCAGGTTGACGACATCAACGCTGCGATCAAAGACCTGAAAGCAAAGAACATCAGAACTCTTGCGGCAGAGCCACGAACAGGAGCGCATGGGAAACCAGTGATGTTTCTTCATCCCAAAGACTGTGATGGCGTACTCGTTGAACTTGAGGAAGCGTGAAGAAAGTCAAGCACATTTTATGTTGATCCTTTAACGCCAGAAATAGCAGAAGCTTGCGTTGGCCATGAAATTTCTGTTTGTGTTGTTTTGAAACTGTATATAAGGTATGAGTTGAATTAAAAATCCTGCTGGTGATGGATTTAACAGGGGAGGGCAAACTTGATCCTGGAGGGCCGGAGTCCTGCAGGTTTTGCAGGTTTCCCTCATCCAACACAAGCTGATTCCAATCAACAGGATCGCTATCAGGCTTATGTAGAAGCTGCTGATGAACTGATCGTATACCACCTGTGGTGGTGAAAGGAAACCTAAAACCTGCAGGACTCTGGCCCGTAAGGACCGAGTTTGGTCACCACTGCCTTATAAGTACCTTGGCATTCAGAATTGTGCATTTCTATCAATTTACACAACTTGTCAAAGTTTGTGGCTCTTGCAGCATTATGTGTGTACATGTAAATATTGAGTTGTGCTGAAAGACGTACATGGCTAAAATACCTAATTGTATGATTGTCAATCCCTAAAACCGACACTTGTGATAACACAATTGTACATAAACCTGAATTACATTGATCATTAAACTGTATATCCACTACACTTCTCAGAAAATGGACATAGGCTACTGTCTACTTATTGTGTAACATAACCAGAATTTATATTACAAAATTATGAAATGAAGGGTTTACCATATACAAGGGAAATTTTAAATTGTGCACTGTGTGCAGCCTGTGACAAATTTTAAAGTCAGATTCTGAATCCAGACCACTAGTGGTTAATGAATTGCATTGGTAATGTTTATGTCAACAGTTCAAATCATTAGAGCAATTATTCAAGATTTTCAACTGGAATATTTCGTTGTGATTTACAGCAAGGGTTCCCAACATGTCCTTGAACAGTATTGAGTATTTGGTTATGCAAGCAAGTATATTCCTGGTAAAGAACGTTGGTTGGAATGCCCAGGCCTTTAAAACATCAAGTGTAATGACACTGATGTTTCCTAACAAGCAGGAAACCGTTTAGAAACTGACAATTCTAAAAATGTAATGAGTTACATGTAAAGTAGCATCTGGTTTCATAAATGAAGGGAAATACAGCACAGCTGGCATGTTGGTTAGGTAGCCTACTAGCCTTGTTAATATCTTTAAAGGCAGCACACAAAAAAAAAAAAAAAAAAATGTGTCAATCATCTTTCAGGTGTTTTATTTGGTCTGATTGACAGCTCAGTGTTAAACATTTGTCAAGAATACCAATATGGGTAGGTGGGATACAGCAAGCTCATCGTTTTGCGAGCACAAGTTTATTTAAGCAAGTCTAACGTGAGGATACATTCCAAATTACTAACATACTGGCCGCTAGCATAAAGATGGATTCACATTTTCAAACACAAAGCAAGACAAATGAAGCAATCAGGAGGGATTTAGCTGCTTTCCTTGCCCAAAGTATGTTTGTCAAACAAGTACTCGGCCATGCCATTCTGTGGGGCACCCATGCGGCGCAGGTTGGTCACCCAGTCACCCAGCTCTTTGATGGACTTCACCTGCTCATCCAGGTAGTGGGTCTCAATGAAATCGCACATCTGAAACATTAAATTATGGTTATATATATAGATAAAAAGATTTTCTGCTGTGTATCCACATTTAACTCAAATATTCACATCTTTGGTTCCATTTAAAACTCACATGTGGGTCATTGTGTTCAGAGCACAGTTTGTGCAAGTCAAGAAGTGACTGGTTGACACTTTTTTCAAGCTGCAAGGCACCTTCAAGAGCTTCGACACCACTGCCCCACTCATCCCGTTCCGGCTTCTGGAACACAAAACAGGACAAGAAAAAGATTTTATATTGAATATGAGGTCATTTTCAGCCAAGTAGGTTAATCATGAGTTTCCAGTCTAACGTTTTACTTCAGTCTTGGGGCTTGTTTGTGCCTGCAAAAGATAAGCAGCACTAAAACGCACACACCCTCAGTATCTTCATTCACCCTGTACTGCCCTCCCCACTTGGTCCTTGCGATAAGTGTTAAAATAACCGTAGCATTGAAATAAGTGTACTCAATAAGTGATGGGGCGGGAATAAAAAGAAACATGAATCAATACCCTGACATCTTGAAGGAAGATCCTCCCACCCCGCTGGTTCTGAAGTTTCATGAGCTTCTCGGCATGCTCGCGCTCCTCGTGCGACTGGTTACGGAAGAACTTGGCAAAGTTGTGTAAAGCCTGGTCATCCCGGTCAAAGTAGTAACCCTATGAACAGGAACATAAGAATGGTGAGGTCTGAGCTATTTATTAACTAAGTAAAGTAGTTTGCTGAAACAGGGCTGGTTTGATGCCCAGTATTAAACAAACAAAATGAGAAAGAAAAACTAACATGAGTTTCAAAAGTCAGTTTTATTTATTGCATCATGTTGCATAATAACTTTAAAAAGATGGTCTTGCATATGTCCAACAAGTTATCTACTCTTGCCAGCTGGGCGCTGGCTTTGCATTGTGAGGGCAGGCGGCAAACAGTCTAACCTTATCTCAAATGTACTTCAACCTCTATTAAATTACGTGGCCACCAGAGAAGGTATTTGATGTGTTTGCAGGTACCAGGTGTGCATTTGGGGCAGGGGGTGGGAGTTGTCTGGAATTACTCTAGTTGATTATGGAGTGCCTTCACCAAAAACACATTTTCATTCATGCTGACCCAATCACATTTGAATATGTCCATGAGGCACAGAGACTCACCATTGAAAGATAGACGTAGGAAGCATACAGCTCCAGGTTGATCTGCCTGTTGATTGCAGCCTCGCAATCCTGATGGAAGTTCTGTCTCACTTGGGAACTCATTGTTCTGAAATATGCAAGAAATTATTTTTGAGCACATGCTCTATCTAACCCCAGGAAACCTACAGATGCACAAATAAAAGTGAGAAACAACCCTTATTAAATTTTTAATTCTCCATCAATATTCCTTTATTTGCATTTGTCGTAAAAAAAAATATATATATTCTATGCTGTTGCATTTTAAGAGTCAATAAGAAGAAAACTGCGTCGACGGTTGGTGCACGTTGTTGAAATAAACAAGCTAGCAGCAAGGCCTACACTGCGCAAAGGCCTCATTTGACGACAAATAAACAACATCCTTGACGAAGACGACGTCGGTCGAGAATAAACACATACCCATTACAAGAAATTAAGTAGAAGTGTTCTTACCTTACGTCTGAGCGGTCTTTGTTTGCGAAAAGGATGTTGAAAGGACGTGCGTAGTTAGCACAACAAACACGTTAGCTTGCCAGATAAAGCAATTTGGATAGCAAGGTTAACCACGGCCGTTGAGTTCTTTTTTTGGTCAAATCTTCTTTTGGTCTTAGTGATGAACTAAAGACAGTTGAAAGGTTGCCGTTCAAGCACTGTTGAAGCAGGTAACCTTCACTGTCCGCTATCGAGACGTGACTGAGCTTTTCAGCTTTACCGTCAATCGGAGGGAGGCGCAAAGCATGACGTCATTGGTCCTCCTCTTCAAAGGGTGGAACCGAGGCGCCGCCGTTTTATTTGCATAAAGCAAGAGTTCTCAAATCCATGCCCAAGTTTCATATTTTTCTGGTGACAAGTCACAAGAAGAGTTTGTTTACATTGAAAACGCTTAGTGAATTATCTTTTGTTGACCTTAATTGAATCGTTTTGTGTGCCTTATGTTATTTTGTTTTTATTGTTTATTTTATTTTATATTTTTTTTGTCTTTCTTGTTTATGTATAATTATTGATTGTTTTTTGTTTACAATATTGTGAATGTAAGTAAGATGGAAACTTGGAATTGATGTTTATTGCTGTGAATGTTTAAATGCAAAGTTTCAATTAAAAAAAAAAAAAAAGAAGAAGAAGAGAAAGAAAGAAAAAAGGAACCGAGGCGCCGCTGAGACGTTGTTTGTTGAAATCGTATGATCAGGTTTTCTTTTTCTCGATACGATCGAGTTTATGACATGCGCTTTCTGATTGTTGTAATTTGTAGAGGTAGCAAAAGTACTGAAGCTCTGTAGGCAAGTAGAATGAATTACAGCCACGTATTTAATAAAAGGGGGAAAAAAAGACAGCTAAAAGTAGAGAACATTAGTCAGCTCCTTCAGTAAAAGTAAAATTCATTAATTCATTCATTCATTCATTGAATAAATCCGTACTAAATTACAAAAGTAAACATGAACGTTTCCATTAAATACAGTGATTATCTGCCGTTGCTGTTACGTCCCTGTTGTCCCTGTAGTGTAGACCCCATCATTTAAATTAAGCGTCACGGTGCCTCAAAACTGTGACGGATATTTGCTAACCCAACCCCTACTGCCACCTGCTACACGATGTAAATTTATAAGCACGTGCTGTACAGTACAAAAGTTAAATATTGCTTGATGACACAAACATGCTATGAATCAGCACCAACATTGACATGATTCACATCTATGTTCAAGTCCACTTCAACCTATGAAAATATCAAAACAACTGCCACACTATATGGATTTTATGCGCATTAAGCCTTTTTTTTTCTCCACACAATACAATACAGTTGTGCTCATTATAAGCGCAACTGTAAATTATTGTTTCATTATGCTGTGGTTTCTGTTGTCTTAAACTTATTGTGATAGCATAGTCACAAAGTTAACTGCTACCAAACATAAGTAGGTTGTTTATCAAAAGAAAAATTGAGAAAAATTATAATTTGATGATGATTTATGTGAAACTGGTCAGTGTTACAAAAAAAAGGTTGGGGGCCACAAATCAGAATATTTATTCCTGTTCAAGTCAAAATGTTTAATAATTGTAAAGTATAAGTTTGCATTATGTTCATTGTTGATTTAATGACATAATTTGGTTTTGGAAGGTTTGCAAAACAACAGGCCACTGGAACATTTTGTCTCAGTCTGCTCTAAGGCACTTGAATCAATCGGCTTGTTCACCTTGACAAAAACACTGCACAACAGAGAGACAACAATGAAGGGAATACACCAACTCTATCATGTTCCTCTTTCTGTAAACTACTAAATTCTTATATTGAAAAGAGTTCAAATTAGCCCTCGATTTGAATCAGGAAATAAATGGCTATAGTTAGTAAGGTCACAGAGGATCAAGAACATAACTGACAAGGGTTTTGCTCAAGACAACTTACTGACTCAGGCCTGTGTACTTTTCCAGTGCTGTCACAGTACAATTTGATATGAAGAAACAGTATTTATGACTCACCACAAGGACACGACTACTTGTCATTCATACCTATTACGAAATATCTTAAGTTAAAGAAGGGTAATGGGTGCTGTCCTGATAATTCAGGGAGGGAAAAAAAATGCACCAATACAGTTGGAAGGATATATATATATATATGGAGAATATATATATGCACTTGTGGGTCACCATAATTACCACCTCGTTCTGTTCCTTGATCCATGCTGTAACTTCAAATAAATCTCTTACAAAGCCCTGCATCACTTAAATATCAAATCAATATCATAAGTCCTATCACCGATTCTCACTACCCCTGCTAAACTAAAATCCCTCACCCCCATTTCCCTTAATCTCTCCTTCATTAACTTTCGCTCAGGCTCATAACTTCCACATCGCATTAACATGATGTTCCACCGACTCCTCTTCCTGGCACTCCTCACATAAGCCTGTTTTATAGTTTCCTTTAGGGGTGGGAGAAAAAATCGATATCGCAATATATTGTTGCGCTCTCTGTTGCAATAATTTATCGATACACTGACGATAGATATCGATATAATGTGTCCAGTTGTGCAGTGTTATGTTATAAATGTTTATGCACTTTAATTTGTCTCACTTTACAATGTTTACAGTTAAAAGGCTCAGTGGCAGTAAGGCACTATGTAAAACTTTTGGCACTGAATAAATGCATAATTAGACATTTTCCTTTTTATGGGCATTTGTTGGCTTTTTCAGTCACATATTGTGATATATTGCTATTTTTTTTTGACAATATATAAAAAATCGTAGATAGATATCGTGATATTATCGATATTGTGAGCCAAATATCGTCACAGTATCGAATCGTGGTTTACCCGTATCGTCCCACCCCTAGTTTCCTTGTGTGTTATTGAATCCACAATGATCCAACTTTACCCTTGTCAGCATTGTTTCCTCTTCTCTCTGCCCACTATATATACCCAATTAACTTTCGTGTTATTTTAAATCCTGTACAAATGTCTTCCTTTTCGTTCTCTGTCCCATCTTCCCTGCCACAATTGAATGATTTTGCACCATACAACACTCGTACTCTCTCCAATGGACTAATACTGACATTCATTTCCTTTTCTCCAAAGTTTCCTTTGCCATATTCACCATCTCATTCTCCTTTCACCCCTACATGTACAGGAAGCCGGACAAATTTTACTTGCACGCGTTGATTTACTGACTGACTGAAGATCTTCATATCAAATATCTCGACGGTGTTTGAATGGAATGACCGTAAACGTTCTAATGTGGTTGCTGAATCTGAACATTGAAACACCTTTTAATTTGTCTTTCTCCACCCATCTCAGGGCTACCAACACCTCCAACATTTCCACTGTGTAAACTCATTATCAGTTGCACGTCTTCTACCATGTGTTTACTGCCATTCCAAATCCAGTAACTCTTGACGCTGACTTATTTGACCGTGATCATCTTAGTTTAAGATATTTTAGGAATTTTAAAAACTCCCTTAATTAATGTGCGATCATGCGGCCTATAGCTGACAAAAATATTGAGAAACTTTGGATGCAGCGCAAAGATACAAGATGACTAAGTGGTTTTCTTGTGCAATCACAATCAGGCGGAGTTTACATAATTGCCTCACAAAATGTAGGAAACAAGTACACGTAAATAACCAACAACTCATTTTCAAATCCACAAGATGGTGCGCAAGTTTCGTAAGCTAATGCAGGTTTCAGCTAGTGTTTCCTACAAAACAACCTTGACCCTGACGTGACTTGAACACGCAACCTTCTGATCTGGAGTCAGACGCGCTACCGTTGCGCCACAGAGTCACACTTCAATCCTCCTTTTATTTCTAAATTCTAATTCTGCAAAACGGGAAGCCCATTCGGACTATTTCACACGGCTGTGAAGACGTCGCTGGTTTATTTGAGGACACCACACCAGTAGTGTTCAGGAAGTGAACCAGCAGCCCAGACCCTGACACCTTCTGAGCTGTCGAGATTTAATAATAGTTGCAAATATATACCCTAAATAACGCTTGCCACACTATTTTATTTTATTTAAACGTTAAAGATGGTATTAAAAACCTAAATTTCTTACTGCCACCTTCTGGACAGAAGTGCACCAAGCAGTTAATGAACTCATGAATCTCCAATCAAGTTTTACAATCCGATACTTAAATAATCCCAAAATAGCAAGTTTCAATTTAATTTCAGTTAATGGATGGAGGCAATACTACCATAAAAAGCGCTATCATGTAGCGATAATAAAAAATAAAATAAAAAAAATCTTTAATTTGCTGTAAAAAGACCTTGAACTTCCAGCCTCCCGTGATATATTTCTCGAACATTTACAATACAGTACAATTTCCAATGCCCCCATTCCTCATTACAGTAGGGTTGCGGGCACGCTGGAGCCTATCCCAGCAAATGAATTTGAGCAGAGTACATGGTCGCCAGCCAAAGAGGACACACACATTGACCATAAACACATACAGGATAGTCAATTTCAGAACACGCCCACAATTGGGCTTGATCCAAGGTTTGGACCCAGCACCTCTCGATCGTATGACCGCACTGGTAAAATACTTTTTTTGGTGGTATAAAAATGATTTATCCCACAATTACGACCACGGGATTAAAGGGTGAATCATTGAATCGTCTTCCCAAACAATTAAATTACCCATAAGATTCTTAACTACTCTGCAGCATAGTTTCACTGTCTGTAGAGTTTACACTTTGCACAGTTACAGTATTACAATTTTGACCCACACTTTGACACAGGGATCTTTTATGATGCAGTTTATATACAACAGAATAAGAACAAGACGGTTTTTTGTTTTTTTTAATTTGTTTTTATTCCATACAGAGCGCTTAGTCAAAAAGACCGAATCCCATGTCGTCATCGGATTCTTCAGACTCTTCCTTCTTCTCTTCCTTCTTTTCTTCAGCTGAAAAAGAAAAGCAAAGAAATTGGTGAGTCTTCTGGAATTTCTTTTTAAGTTATAATTCTAGAAACTAAATTTTGATGTATCTGTGATTATGCGAGCCACCTAAAACTTTGTGAACTGGGAAAATGGCAAACTTGAAATGATAAAACTGATGCTCTAAGTGCTAAGAGCCACACCAGGTGGCAATCTTTGACGCTCACCTTTAGCAGGGGCAGCGGCTCCTCCTCCTGAACCAGCAGCTGCAGAGGTGGCGACTGCTACAGCACCGCCCGCTGGCATGCTGGCCAGTTTGCCCATACCTGAAGAGACAATTCAAGAATTGTACCGTATGTTAAAACTGAGGATGGAGATCATTTTCACATAGGTTGGCCATCATCGTCAAGAGATGAGTTAGGAAAAAATAATTATAGGTTGAGCATGATTTACAAATCCTTTTTTTTATGTTTAACGCAACATCCCAACTTAATTGGAATTGGGTTTGTATATCACAATGTTTTTCCCGATATCGATATATATTGCACCACTCTTGGAATGCCACAATGACATGAAATATTGACACTCACCTGCAGCAATCACATCATTCACTTTCTTGCCTTTGAGCTCAGACAGGACCTGTCAAAGTCAATGACATTCATGAACGCCACTCAAGTAAAAACATTTAGCCTAAATACAAAGGAAATTCTGAAGCACCCAAACAGGTACCTTTTCCAAACGGGTGTCATCAGCCTCAATGCCGACACTTTCCAGGATCTTCTTGATGTGTTTAGCATCTGGATTTTCATTGCCACCAAGGGCAGAAAGCAGGTAAGCAGCAACGTAACGCATTCTGTAACAAGTCATTAAAACAAATTTTAGTAAAGTAACTAGGCTTTTAAGTACAATACTCAGATTTGTGCTTATGGTTGTAATGACAGGAACGAGCGTTAAAATAGTGGCCGACAAGCAGTTCCGGGAGGTTGCTTGAATACAAGTTAATAGCAACCAACGCTTTTTTTAATTTCAACCAATATTTAGTTTAGTTTACCTCCTTAACTACTTGCTGAATTATTCGTACAGTCGACAATTTTCACATCACGCACAAAAGGGACAACTTATTTAAAAAATAAAAAATAAAAAATCACTCTCACTGGCGATGCATGTTTCTATCAGTAGGCTACCATGTGGCGATTCTCTTCGGTACCGCGCTGACAAGTTTTACACCTTCATTTAATCAAAACACGTTGTAATCAACCAGTATTTTCTTAACAACATATTTACTGTACCACGTGGTTCATTTGACCAGTTACAAAATAAATAAAATGCCTTTAAAAGGCCACTCACTTGAGCAAGAAAGGCCAACGCGTGTCCACTGGTAGGTTAGCGTAGACAGAAAGGAAGTGACGTCACACAACCAAAACTGACGCACACTCGTTTCTTCTTCGTTTTGTTTAGCTTCAGGTTAAGCGCCACCTGCTGTATTATTGTGCCATGTATATGATCCATCCATGTAAGTGTTTTTTGGTTTGTTTTTTTAATTTATATTGATTAAATTGGATTAAACATATGCTGTGGCATGTCTAGACAGTTTTACCTGGGGTAGCGAAGGGTTGGCAGACGCTTCAGATGGAGCTGAATGTTTATAATCGCCACAAATAAATTATAGCATACCTGTCTGTGGTCATCCTGGGATGGTAAACATAAACATCACGGTAGGATGCAATTTCCTTCTTCAAAAATACGGTTTTAATTAAAACAGAGAGGTCAGTAAGATTTAAACTGAAAATTTGATTTTAGTATCAATATATTCGTGGCACCTCCCATTTCTTGCCACACTGTAAAACCACCAATAAGCCGACACACCACAAAACATTGTTTTGATAAGTTATTTAGGAAGAAATATCCCACCACTAATTATGTGGCTTTAATAATATTGCATTCTCATTTACACTCAGTTTTCCAAATAAATAAATGTACACACATGAAATGTTGCAGGTGATATTTTAATCACACTGCTGTGCAAAAATGTATATTGTTCTTGATGTTATTGTTATATAACACTTGTTATGACAGTTCAAAAGAAGTGTCAACCAACTGGGATTGTGAGAAAATATAATGGAAAAAAATCTCAATTAAATCAGTCATTTATTTAGCTTGCACTTTTATTACTACACTTTACATTCCACACGAACACAACATAGTAAATAAAAAGAAAGAACACATACATTACACAATCCACAGGCAAGTAACATTAACAAGCACAACTAAAATATTTCAAAACATTATCAAAAGCTTCACATATGTTGCAAGTTTGCTCTTGGAATTCGAGAGAGCACAAAGACCAGTTGAGATCTCAGAAGGGAGCGTTGACGTAGGCCAGTTTGTCTGCAGAGTACTGACAATTTACTGTCTGAATACAGCCCTGCTATTGTACTCAACACAGACATACTCACATTGCCCCAAGATTTTTTTTATTAGCAAAAACACTTACAAAAATTGAGAAAAATATCAAAAGAAAGCTATTATAAAAAATACTCTATTGACTGTCCCAATAGGAAGATTCCGCAAAATGGCTAGAGTTGAGTTGACGCACAATATTTTGATGACAGTCAGTGACATTCAGTATGTTAAAATGCATGTGAGCACGAAATCTAACATGCTGCTGTGGGATAAAACCATACAAGCTTAATTTAACTATTACAATATTCCATCAACTATAATATGTACATGGAGTGGTGTGCCACCAAAACAGAACAAGGAGACTGGAGCTTAAAAAAAAAAAAAAAGTAGAGGTGAAGCCCATGAAATTCTCAAAAAGTTTTGTTACTCAAATATATTTCACTGTGCCTGTTGAATGATTTCTTCATATTCAGCTTTGCACAGCCTTGGACACATTCTAAATTGACATTCTACATGAAAACAAACTGTTTTGCAGCAATTGAGGACAATATCCCCTATTTTTAAAAATGCTTTGCATAGATTTGTGTGTACATTTTGATTTTGTGTTCCCGTGAGTCAGACTATTGTATTTATTTTGAGCATATTTCCAAATAAGCTCCATGGTTACTTGCACTACATGGGGAAATTAAAGATAACAAGTAACATCATCCGACTTGTTACAATCATTTTCCGTTACTGGAAAAACAAGGCAGTGCTTCGGAATAATTAGCTTGTGTTTGGTATTCCACTCGTAAATAAGAAAACAGCTGTTTGGTTGAAAGGGTGCACTACTGTAAGTCACCATGTAGCGCTAAGACTTTTTTTTTTTTTTTTGATGAAAACAATAATTACTAACATTACAGTTTATGAAGGAATTATCTGAGAATTATACAAAAACCACAGATGTTGCATTCATACACGAGTGTATTACAGACATGGATTACTCGGTGGATGGCGAAAACACTAAGTCAAAATCATATATAATTCTCTGTGGAATTTTGTGTTGTGACGCAAAGCTGCTTATAGTGTAGTGTGATAATAAATAAGTGTAAATAAATATGCTAATATTCTGAAGATGTTGCAGTGGCTGTATACAGTGTGCTATCAGATTTGTTGCGTGGTGAAATTGTTTATGCTTGAAAATAGGAACCACATATTGTAGTTAAGATGAAGAGACATATCACAATTTTTGATGAGTTGGTTGTAGCATGGCACACCAAACCTCAAGACGACTAATCCACGCTATAAAACCTTTTCCTAGTCTTTACTCATAAATATCCGCTTCTTTCAGGCTGCACATTTATATGTTAAGAACTATAATGAACAATCAGTGGACAGAAAAAGGGGGGAAAAAAAACAACAACCAGTGAAATTGCAAACGTTCCTCGTTAAAGTTTTGTACTAAGTACCATTAAAATGGCCAACTCCCAAAATAATGCACATGTGAGTTAGCTATGCTGACAATTGTGAGCTGAAGCAAAAACTTTCCAAAATGAACATGTCTCCAAAATAGCAAAACGTTCAATGATGAGAGGCCAATAAGTGTTTCCACCGCTTTTGCACCAAGAGTAGCTGTAGTACTGGACAACTCAGCTGGTGGGAACAAAATGTTTCTGAAAACCTTATCTAAGGACACATTCCGACATTTTGAATGGATGTGATTCAATCCAGGCAGGTTTTCAATTACATGACCATTGTAATAGAAAATACAAGCCTGAATCTGTTGCCCTGGTTACGGAGATGGCTGGCGATTGGCAATGTGCGCCCATGCCTTGGCTGTGGTTGTCCAGGACAGGGACAGTGACCACGGGCAAATGTTTAAATGCTGCTGAAAAGGGCAGAAACTAAGCACAACATATATACTTTAGTGTGGATCAACTAAAACTGTGTGTGCGTTAGAATGTTTTTGAGTTGGGATATAAGAAGGAGAGCCGAACAGATGGCCTGAAGGCTAGAGGAGGACAACCCTACTGGGGATAGTTGTTCTGCTGCCGACGCTTCGCCGACCTCATTTTCTCAAAACGTGACTCCATCTCTTCGAGGACTTTGGGAGTGTACCTCACTACCAGCTTCACTGTGCCCTGAGCTGCTTTAAGTAATTCCACAGCTTTCTCATGGTGCTCACCTTCCACACTCTGTAGGAGAGAACATATCACAGTCTGACTGGTAAACAGTTGTTCTATGACAGCAAATGTGACAAAATGAAACCTTAGAAAAAGGATGGAGACCTTTTGACTGTAGGGGGGGGGGGGGGGGGGGGGGAACTTACCACGCCGTTGACGGAGAGAAGCTGATCACCTCTCTTCAAGCCACCGTGTCGGTCGGCGATGCCCCCTGGGATGATCCGTGAGATGTAAATTGGAGAGTTTTGCTCTTTTCCGCCCATTATGTTGAAGCCCAGGCCTTCTTCTGTTTTGGGAAGTTCCACCACACGTGGGTGCGAGTGGCCCTCACTTGCTGCAAAAGCTGCCACGGTCGCCTATACAATTCAAGTTTCCTTGTTAATACTTGAAATATATTGTAACATATTGACTGGATGATCGTACCTTTGCTGTGGCATTTGCTCTGACTTCAGGACTGCTGTTAATGTCCACTGTCTCGTACACATGCTCATAAACCTGTGGCGATAAATTAGCCAAAGGTCAAACCTTGCACTTAATCGGCCGCCAATTATTGGCCTTCAAACATCGGCCAAAACAACCAGCCAATTGGGCCAAATGCTGATTATTTTCCCCTTAAAATGTTATCGAAGAAAGCCAAAGTTTCCAACGCTGTGGAAGTACCCTGAATGCACCATTTTGCTTGCGTAGCATTAGCAACTAGCAAGTTTGTACGTGTATGTTATTCCGGTTATTCTGTTGTCTTTAAGCATCCTTTAAGCTGTTTAATGACACCGCAGTTGGAATTAACTGTAAAACTGAATACAACATTAACAATTACAAACACTGTATATTTAAATACAAAACGTGCTTTGTTTTTAAAACATCGCTAGCTCAGTGCTAACAGGAAGTTAGCAAATGCTAACAGGAAGTTAGCATCGACTTCGAGAAGGTTTTTCCTTCAAATAACGAATATCCACACCCAAATCTTATGAGAACACATACCCACAGATGAATAACTGATTTTATGATAGCAACAGTTTGAGCCGAGGACTAATTAACATTTGTTCACTTTAACTAGTGTCACGAAACAGATTATGTTCAACTGAGGCGATTCTACTGTAATTGACACGAGGAGGAACAAGGCAAACCAAACCCAAGCAACTGAATTATTCAAAACAATCACAGGGCCTGGGCAAGTGTCTTACTTCTCTGACAGCATTGCAGAATTCACTCTGTAAGACCCTCTGCAGGGCCTGCAACTTCTGAGGAGGAACCTCCCCTGTCCTTTGGAGCTTGTCAAGCAGTTCAATGGCACGGTTAATATCTGTCAACAAACAAAGCACAAGTACCAATCAAAACAAAGGCTTTGAGAAAACTAAGTCCGACAGTACGGAAGTTGCATTTAATTGAAAAAGAAGGAAAAAAAACTCCGGCTTTCCTGAGTAATTTTTTTTTTTAATCGTTTGATTCTCAGAGTGAGCCCCCCCAATATATTTACGAATATTATTTTTTGTTTATCAGAATCATGGTAAAAAATAAATAAAACAGGGAAAAATGTTCCAAAAAGCAGAAACAAACTACAACTACAAAATACAATTATTCCCAAACCATTAAAAAAACTCAGATAAACAGAAAACGAAATGCTCCATCAACATATAAATTGATGTACTCATAAATAAAATAGCTTCTCCCCCAAGCGAATTTAATATGCTTTTGCTTGATTGTCTCAAATAGTCGATCTTTCAAATGATAATGTATGGAGCAGCTTTTGCGATTACACTGCAGAGCTGCTAACAAGGGCTAATGTCGGTTTTTCATAGAGAACAAGCCTCCATGTTGGAATCCACTTAACCATTATTATTATTATTTTTTTATTATGTTACTGCAGCAGCATACAGAATGAATGTAAAACTCTTTGTCATTACACATAAACGAAGCCGGCAGTACCCTTACGTTCGCTTATTAGCTACGATACGATGTAATATGACGGACGGTGTTTATATTAAAACTGAAGCAACATTCTCGGCTTCTAAAACAGACAGAATGAATTGCTAACATTAAACATACTACGAAGTGTAGTACTATAACGTGTACCCCGACGTGCTTTGAAACGATCGCGTGTGTACTTGGCTAACGCTAGTTTTCGGTAAACATTTCGAAGCTACAGTAGCTAGCCAATTAACTTTACCTCTCTCTAGACGTACGGGCTCCCCAAGTGACGCCATTTTCCTACCGAGACGCTGTTTGATGTCACGCGGATATTACGTTGAATTGCAGCTATGGGAAACTAAAATCAGTAATCCTTGCTGACGTTATGTGCTCTCAACCGAGACGATAAATCAGATTAGCTAAATTAGCAGGCTAGGCTAGTGGCCAGTGTCATGGTGCGTTCAGATAGCATCGGAAAACAGAGGTGCATTCAGATAGCACCGGAAAACAGATTTGCTATTCCAAAAATGCCATTTGAATAATAAAAGAATGATACAACAGACTAAAGTGACAATAACTATGTTTACTTTGCAGTTCAGCTAATATTATGATTAACTGATAAACTTGTAATACCTCCTAATGGTGAATTACCACTTTATGAACACTCCAATCCTTGGTTGCAAAAGTACAGGTTCACATGCCACTGAACACCCATTGCCCAAGTGCTTCATGCCCCATTTAGTTTTAGGTGGAGGAATCTTGAACAAAATTATTCTCATCATGACTATATTAATATTTAAATTACTCTTTAGAAATAGATATCCATAATCTGTATTTCAAGATATTGTATTTATTTCTCCCCCTCTCACGTTTTTCCTGAGTGGGGCGGCTCCATAGTGCCCTCTATTGGCTTGCTGCCTCAACAACATCATGGTTTGCGCAATATGATAGGCGTACAAGTAGTACTGTACAGTATTTGACTCAGTCCTCAAGATTGGGATGGTACCGCCTTCCAGTTACCTGCTGAATTATAAGGATTTTTATTGCTTTTAATATTGAGCAGAACTGCCTGTTATTAGATTGCAAACCTACTGTAATTAACCAGCAAACTATCATGATAAATTTTGATGGATTCATTTAAAAGCTGCGCTGAGCTTCTCTGTGCTTTTCCCCCCAAGGGATTATTGGACCACATCCTGTCTGTGAGGGATCTGACGCTTTCAAGGCTTTAGCTGATGAATCTGTACTGTCCCTGAGGGATTTGCATCATCAAAGTTCTGCATTGTATAGTGATTAGTACATTCACTGATATATCTGCACGATTCATTTCAAACAGCTGTGAAACTGCTGCAGCAGCAATATAATTTACAGCATGTCATTTGATTGTACCTGTTGGTGGACATTCATTTAAAAAAGGATTATTATCAAAATATACATAAATTGGTCATTACCTTTTGAGTGGCGGGGTGAATCCTTCCTCACATTTGGTGAATGAATGGAAAACACATTTCACGTGATTCATGGGGCGAATCCACATTTTCTTCAACAGCTTCCCAAATTTCAAACGGCAAGTTCCAAACCTTTTGAGGGATTCCACTTACCTTTAAACAGGCGGTGTTGCATGTCATACAATAAATTGACCTAACATGTATAATTGGGTTACTTTTGCTAAGTGTATGCGCATCCACTCGTTTAAATTGTGAACAAAGTGTCGTGTGATTGTATCGGTAGTTAGAAAGACGGCGAAATAAGTTTTATAAGGTGCTGAAAGGAATGATATGATGCTGTGGCAACCTTTCACCTCTGAAAGCAGACAAGTCGGTTTCCTTAGATCTTTGTGACTGTACAACTCAATGAATGCCCCGGTGAATGATCTTTTGTTGAAGACATCAGGATGGGATTCAGTAATATTGAACTGTTGCTTTTAATGTGCACAGATGTATGGGGTGGGCGAAGCCTTCAAGTATGTGTCAAGAGCAGCCAAAGCCTACTTGCACAAGTCTAAACTTGACGCGCAGACACTTTTCTCGTGAAAGTGAGGATTATTTCTCTGATTGTGGGATAATGGTGTAGGTCGAGTCACAATGAAGACGGCGCCTGTGAACATTTGTCAGTGTGTGTGACTGATGTTTTGTATTTCACCTATTTCTCTCTCCCAAACACTGCAAGCTGCAAGTACCCTTCTGATCCGTACATATATATGCTTAGTGAGTCGTGACCTGAAATACTGCACACTAAATATTAGAGTTGGTTATTGGGTAACATTTGGCAGCTGATTGATGTGTTTCAGTATTTGTGCATACAACTAAAAGTGGAGGGTTGAAACTTTATCAACATTGGTTTTGTTTTTCAGTTGCCTATAGTCATTTTTATTTCTTCAAATATTTCAGTTTAATATTGCAAACAACTTCACAACATACAAAATGAATAATATTAACCCAGAAACATGTCTCAATATATATATATATATATATATATATATATATATATATATATATATATATATATATATATATATATATATATATATATATATATATATATATATATATATATATATATATATATATACACATTTTTTTTCTAATATATATCTTTCTCTGGTGGGAATAAAAAAATAAACAGCAAAGCTTTGACAACAGCACCTTGACATAGTAATCCCAACATTATACCTTGAGAAGTTTAGAACAGTAAACAGATAAATTACTTGAGAGGAAAGTTGTTTTCCGCTGAGTATGAAGACGGAAAGTTTTTTTTGGTCAGCCTCTTATCATTTTTTTTGTAAGTGGAGAATTTCTCGATTCACAATTGAAGCAGCATGCAAGCTTTTGAAGATGGAACTGTCCTCTCATTCCTTGCCTGTTTTTTTTTTCCACTTCATTTTGTAAATATTGGCAACATAAACAAATCACAATGTCTTGAGGAATGTGATATAGTAATTTAAAGTGGGAGCAAATGACTGATCAGATTTTTTTTAATCGTTTACAAGGTCATGAATATGTTCAATAAATAGACTGTTATATCACTTTTACTGTATAAACTTCATCTTTTTTTTACATGCACTCCATAAAATTTTCATTTGACGGAATAATTTACCCTGTTATGTATATATACAAATAGATATTTTCTCTGTATTCTCTTTTTTAAACTCTTCAATAAAATCTATACATTTTATACACTATCTCCCTCTTTTAATGGTCAATGTGCATACACAGGAAGTGTCTATCCTTATAAACCGCCAGCCAATCTTCTTTTTGCTATCCATGGTGAGAGCTCGCACGTAGGACTGGGTTGTCCTGCATTGGGAATTATAATGCCGCTTGTCTATTCCTCTGCAGCCGTCCTTCGTGTACCCCATGGGGTTGCATTTGGTCTCGTAAAAGTATTGCTTCAGTTGGCCATTGGGGACAGGAACCTTTTCCATGACGGTCACCGTCTGCCCCGACATGTCTATTGCCGTCTTTTTATCCACCGCTGTCACCCACTGGCTAATACTGTCACAAACGCTGAGCTCTCCACGTCGCGAGGGGTCAGAGTGTCTCCGCACCCTCATGGACATATTAGCAGCATCCAGATAGTTTTTGTATTCCTCCAGGAGAAAGAGCAACGGCGGCTCCAAAGGCACTTGGTTGCTGATCATCACCCGCGAGTCGTACATGTCGACATCCTTGCTTTCTGTGGCCGCGGCGGCTGAAGCCACGCCCCCACCGCCCTGGCTCTTATCTGCCCCCTGTCCCATCTGGGCCGCCTCCCCCTCCACCTCCAGCAGCTCCTCTATCACCTGCTCAAAGGTGTCTGTGAGCGAGGACATCCCGCCGCCACTCTGCGGAGTCCCCCGGCCTCTTGCGACCGTCGCGGCGCCCAGGTAGCCTTCCGTCCGATGGCCCTGCATGCCCGGGGCATCTCTCAGGGGCGCAGCTCTCATGCAACTGAAGTATGAAATAACCATAGTAAGGAACAGGATGCTCATCACTCTTCTAACCTGGTGGAACTGGAGGGATAAAGAAAGACAAAAGGGAAGTTGGGGGGGAGACACCCAGACAGTTAGTGGAATGAAGTTGTGAGTCATAATGCACCACGTACGCCTCCCCTGATATTTGTAGCTTCATCAAATGTTTGGAATCACACGTATATCAGCAGTGTTCTGGCACTGGTTTCCTCACATTTGTAAACTGGGATCATTCTTTTCATGTGCGAGGCTTGGATTTGTTGGAGCCAATTCACCAACGCTGTGCTCAACATCACAGAGCACCGTTATACCAAAGATATCGAGTGACTCTAGACGAGCTATTCGTGTGTTGTAGTTGTACGCTACTATTTCGAAGTCTCGGAGGCAATCACAGGCGTAAATGTAGCATTTCTAAAATCTGGTGCTTTCTTTGTAAGCAGGATTACCCAAAAATGATACAACTTTATGGAGGTGTGTCGTGTTAGCAGCTCAAGAGCCCATTAGAGGGGAAGTCAACTCAATTTTTTGTTTTTTTTTGTTTTTACAATGTACACTAATCTAAACACAACACTATAATTAATATTGTGTTTGTGGAACCTGAATTAAGTAACAAAATCCATCCATTTTTATCCACCTCAGGCGGCTGCCATTTTGCCGTATGCTGTCGACTTAAAATGACATCACAGTTGACCACCGATCATAGCTCAGGTTCAGAAAACAGGTGAGCCGTGATTGGTCATTGCTGATGCTGCATTCGAGGAAGGTCGGAAGTCGGACTTATTCCACTTGTATTCTCCCAGTTCCGACCTGAAAGCATCCGAGGAGAAATTAAACAACCAAAGTGGCGGATAGTGATAAATTGTTTTTTGTTTCGGTCCTGAAAAGACATGTTGACCTCCAGCAAACTTGCCTTGTTGCAATTGAGCTTAATTTAAGTATTTATCTGATTTCATAAGCATTCCATACTTCAGTAGTAGATAGTGGCATACTGTCGCATACAAGTGATGTCGAATATTTATGAATGAAGAAAGCTATCTAGTTTTTTACTCAACTAAATTGTGTTTTACCATTCACAGTATGTGAGTATTCGCTATTGTAGGGTGACATCACATTGAAGTGGGTCGGTGAAGTCGCGGTACTTTTTTCCCCCAACTTCGGAAGTGGGATTTCTGAGTTCCCGTACACACTTCCTTGTTTGAAGTTGGAAAAGTCCGACTTCCCACTTCCCACGAATGCAGCATGAGCCCTGAGCAACTCTGATGTCATATAAGTCGACAGTAAGTGGCAAAATGGCCGCCTCTGAGTTCGATAAAAATGGGTCGATTTTGCTGCTTAATTCATAATCCACACATGCAATATTAATCCGAATACAGTGTTTAGACTAGTTGGGTCTGAACATATTTTTGCAAAGATTTTTTTTGGGGGGGGTTGACTTCCCCTTTAAATGTAGTTAAAGATCTCTGTGGATCTCTGAACAAATCCAGAAGCTGTCTTTTGTCTTGTTTCAGGAATCACAAAGTAGCCTACGAAGTAACATGGGGCCTGACAAACCAAAATAAGTTGCTTTTGCCAGACTGATTTATTTATTTATTTATTTTTTCAAGCTGTTTGACTAATGCTTAAAGTGTTCACCCCGCTTATTCGTGTTGCTGGGATATTGAAATCAACACACTGCGATGAGGACAAATACAAATACTTGCAACACACAAAAACTTATGTTAGCAGTTTAAGCTGTTTATGCTCAACTAACACACTTATAGTGCCTATAAAGCCAAACGTATCATATTAAATACAAGACATTTTGTGCCCTCTATTTCATCAGTATATTTTTGTTTCCATTAAAACCCTGGCGTATATGATCTGACACATGCATTGGACGGATAATCCATTTGAGAGCAGTATCACCCAGCTGATGTTTTTTCCAGTGACCTTGCAAGATCGCCCCAATTGAGAAAGGAGAGACAACCAGCCATTTTCACTGAAGCAACAGCCTACATTCCTGGCGGTTTTATTGGAGTTTGACTGATTTTGCAAGCCCCACAGAATATTGTGTTCTATTGCTATAAAAACATAGAACCTACCAATAGAAAGATTAAAGTGTGTTCTTTCATCATGAAAAAAAGTATATTTGTATCTGTTTCCGTTTTGCAGCAAATAGCATCAGAATATAGCTAAGTTTTATCATTATTTACAAACCTGTTGAAAACACTGGGGGAAAAAGAGCTTGTTGCAATATGGCCCTGGTGGATCTCTTATACTCTTCTGCCACCTGCTGGCCATTTTTTTTTTTTTTTTACAACTACTATTGCTTTAAGCCATCTCTTCAGGTCAGAAGCTGCATCAAAGTCTTCTGTATGTTCAATCATAAAAATAAAACAAATACATTTTTGGGAGTGAAGGACAAAGTATTAAAAAACCGTTTGGGTTTTGAATGAGTTTTAATAGTGGGACATGATCTTTCTGTTGAAGTTGAAAAAAAAAAAAGGTTTTTTGTTTGCTCAAAAGGACCCATAAATACTCCATTTACAAACAATCTCTCATATTCTCTCATCTCTCCCCATGGTTTAGGCTTTACAGGCTTTATAGACTTAAAGGGATACTTGACTCATTGAACAATACAGCAGTGAAAAGTTAATATTTTGTCCAGAATGAATTTGATAACGTCATTATTTTCATTTTATTTTTTTGTACAATTAATACCTTTAAAAAGTGATTTTTCTACTTCCGGTCGACCGATGATGACCTGTCGACCTGTGCTGAGGAAGTAGGAAACGGCCAATCATGGTCACCTGTTTTCCGGGTTTGGTCAGTAAACTGAGCCATGATTGGTCGTTACCTACTTCCTCAACACAGGTGATGTTATCATCAGTCGACAGCAAGTAGAAAAATTACTTTTTAAAGGTATTAACGGTACATGAAAAATAATGACATTACCACATTAATTATAGACAAAATATTAACTTTTTACTGCTGAAAATGACTCAATGAGTCAAGTATCCCTTTAAGGATGAATTCGTTAGTACTAACAACATAGATACAGTCGTTAATCATGTGTTGATGAAAGAGAGAATGGTTTTGTTTGTTTTTCGTGTTTGATGAAGGGTCATCCAAAGCGGAAGCACTGAAAACTCGGGAGTGACGCATTTAGCCGGAAAGAAAATTCTGATCATAAGTGAGGAGAATTTTACTGAGAGCAGGTGGGTGACTCCAGATCTCTCCAGGCTGAACCCAGCAGGACACGAATGACTCAAAAATGTGTCATCTTCGCTACCCTGGAAGGTGCCAATCTTTACACTGACATGATGATTAAACCCTGCTAGGTGTCACTCCGACGGGCACTGTGCGCACGCCAATGATCATAGCAAAGAATGATCCTTTTAATCATAAAATAGATTAGAATAAACTGCATTCCAAATGGGCTGGCTGTGTGAGTGCACTGCATGTCCCAAGCTTTAGCCTATACAGGAAAACATAGTGTACAAACACGCACACTCCAGCCGTCTCTCAAGAGTGGACACAAGAACCTTTTACCGTAAAGAAGGAGCAAGCCCCGCCTTAAACGCATTTGTTTCCTTCTTAATTGGCGTCTGGGGCTGCAATTAAACAACACCGGTGACTGCCATAGAGATATCTGCTCTAAAAATAGATGTGCTGGGAGTCTCCCAGTCTATTCAGAATATCACATCCTCCTTCTTAATGAGCCACTCATTCCCCAAGCTGAGGGACGCGCTCCTCCACAATGTGTGTGCTGGAAGGAAGATGTATAGGGAGGGGCCGGCTTGAAAGGAGATTGGGGGGGATTTTTTCCTCTCGCCAATTAAAACAACAATAATGACAAAGAATTGCGTGAAGTGCAAGTCCATACTCATGAAATGTAGTTATACACTAAACCACACAGATTAACCCCTTGTTGTCGTTTGGATTCCAATCAGGAGATGTACGTGGGCCTTCCCAGCACATAAAATCCTGCCGCTTTACGGGATGGATGCCAGTCACGAGCTTTACGTGTAGGATGCATTTAGGCTGATATTATTATCAGCACTGCACACAAATGGTTCCACTTCCACATCAAGGAAATGAAGGGAGAGGGCTGATTACTGTTAGGCGTCAAACTTCATGCTGGAAATGGTGCAGACAAAGTGCTGCATCTTCCGTAAGCGACCACAGGGGTAATATTGCAGCAGCAGGGGGGTGGAGAGAGCGGCAGCGTCATTTCGCAGCATAACAACCACAGATGACGTCTCTTCCAGGTCTCCACAGGGGAGAGAATGGAGAGGAGGAGGTTGCTGGGGGTAATGCCACTCAACAGCGTGCAATTGCATGCAATTATTCCCCCAGGTATCCTCACACCGGGAACAACAAATGATTGTATTTATATCTCTGTGATTTCCTGTTTCCATCAGGACGATCAATATGGCTTATGTTCTCAATCAACATCCTGTTAAAATGCAATAAAGCCAATGAATCATTTAATTGCTGTGGGACTGGCTGAGAATTATCCAAGGAAGATGTTATGTGCACTGCAGGATTTTCACAGTGCATAAAAACGTGTGTTTGTGTGTCCAACCAAATGAGCATAATCCAGCAAGAAAGGATCCAAATGTTCTCGAGGATTCATTGCTCTATCTCATATTGGATCACATCATTTTGACTTTTGTTTGACGTACCGTATTGATTTGTGTCCAATAATTAAGTCTTGTGCATCAATTGTTAGCAGAGACATCATCATTTCCTTCCTTCCATCCAGACGGATGACATGGAGCGGAGGGACACAAAGGCCTCAATAACCGCTGCTCAAACATGCTTTTATGCACACAGAACAATGCGAGCAGGTGAGCGCGTGGCCTCTTGGACGTCCACACGCACCAAATGACCACCTGCTCGTATATGCTTTTAAGGCACGGCCTGTAAGGCTGCCGTATGCTACTTAGTCTCATATTTATTCTTTACGGCAGGTGGGGATTACGGCGCTTAAATACCTCGCATGAACAGATGATGAAAAGTTTCTAAAGCACATGAAAGGATCAGCATTCCTTGTGATTATTAACCAGGGGCGAATGTAGCTTCAGTATACTTTATGGCAATGTCTACCCACCTCAGTAAAAGCTTCAATATGAGAGATAAACATTGGATTGGACTGTATAGCAACATTTGTTATCTGTCATGCCTTCCTTGTGTTTTGCACACTTTGTTCAACTCCTCAACACCCTTGCCAAGTGGAAGTGTTTACCAAGCAGCATGTTTGGTCACGTCCAACGCGCACAGATCTCAATGCCAAATGTTCAGCTATAATAACAGTGGGAAAACAAACATGCGCACATGATATTAGATTCAGGACACCCCTTGTGTTCCATAATACTGCGCAGTAAAAAGCAAATCAAACTGTCAATGGTAATGGCTGACACATGTAGAAGAAGATTGCTGCCTGGAGATGTTATTTTTAATCTGACACAATTTCAGAGCATATTTAGCAATATACTGAGCACCAACCGGGGATTAGGCTACACCTGGCCTCGGAGCCAACCCTTATCCGCTGCCACATCGAAGCCAAGCATTCAAACAGCTGCTGTCCAAGCTTTGCTGGCCAAAGCAGTCGCTTCCTCCCACACAGCATACAACTATCAGTATTGATCTGGAGCATTCGTCGCCATCTTAGATTGAAAACAAATAAAATAAAATAAAATAAAAATAGTCACATGCTAACCAATGTCAGATCTGCTTCAAATTTGTTCCAAAGTGTTCATTTGGAACCATAAATCACCAAATCAGAGGGAGATTACTGCACAAAATTTGAAATTGGGCCACTGCAGTTTGCAACTATGTACACTAGATGGCGCCCAAGACCGTGAAATATTGGCAAATGTTAGCTTTACCCTGCCAGATAGATAGATAGATAGATAGATAGATAGATAGATAGATAGATAGATAGATAGATAGATAGATAGATAGATAGATAGATAGATAGATAGATAGATAGATAGATAGATAGATAGATAGATAGATAGATAGATAGATAGATAGATAGATAGATAAAGATCAGTAATTTGAAGACACCTAATGCAAACATAACACCAAGAAGTGGACCAAAGTCGCTGGTGTATCTTTGGTCTCGGGTTTCCCATAAAGTCTTAATGAGTGATGAGTCCCTCAAAGTCATTTTTTTCCCCCTTGGAAGTTATTTGTTTCGCCTTTTCTATTTAATTATTATTATTATTTTTACATTGGTAAATAAAAAGTAATTTGTTGCAGGGACATGTGCTTCTGCAACTTCTAAAAACAACAACAACTTGTGTATAGGATGTTCCAATGCGATTGTTATACAGAAGTGCGCTGAATTGTCACCTTTCAAGATGAATAACTTAACCCAGATATGGTTATTATTTTATAGTGGCGAAACAAGCGTCTTATATTTGTGTTAAATTACACCCAGTAGGCCCTTGCTCTCCTTTGGAAACCCAATCAACATAATAAGTCCGTTTTTTATTAATGAACAGCAGGATAAGATTACACATATCCCCTATGGGGCCGCGGTGCTGCCTGTCCACAGGATACCAAGACTTGATGGGGCTATTTTAGACCCACAACACACAAACTACCAACTTTTTTTTTTATTTTTAAACATAGCCTGTAGGGCTATATATAGCTATATAAAAGCAGCATCCAACAAAGCTACAGAGAAGTTGCGAGAGAGACATACCTTGTTCTGCCCAGTCGTAAAACAGACCATTCAACAGGACAGAGTCATCTGGGCTGTCCTGGCCAACTCCCTGAGTAATTTAGACTTTAGCGATACTTTTCCTCTCCGTACCCTCCTGACAAGCTTCAGGATATCTCTTCAGGTTTGGAGCAAATACATTAAATTATTGATGGTGGAAATTGCATGGATGAGGTCATGCACTCCCATGGCTGGACGGCTCCGGTGGAGATGTTGTGTGAAAGCAGAGTCGTCGCCCGCGTGCCGCCGCAGCAGCAGCAGCTGAGGAAGAGGAGGAGGAGGAGGAGGAGCAAGCCAGTGGCGGGATGAAGACAAGACAAGAGAGCCGTGCAGCTTGGTATGGGGAGCCTGTGTGGAAGTCGACCAACTTTACTACACGATGACGCTGCAACATGTGACCAGCGGCTGGCTGGCTGGCTCACTGCTCGCCTCCGACTCCTGTTTAAACAGCCCGGAGGCGGAACTATTAGTGCGCGCTCACTGCGCATCGTGTCTTTTTTGTTCTCGCGCATTCCGTACACATCACACCCACACCATCATGTCTGACTATATATATATTTTTCTATAGTATATATATAGAGTACGCGCACGCGCGAAGCCTCCGTGCTTCCGTGTTTTGCCCACCCAAACATGGTGGCATTTCTTGAGGGCTGTGCGTCAGCGTGCAAGTCGTGACCCAACGCGGAGACGTGTGAAAAATCAACGTTAAATTTATTCATGAGCAATATTATTCTTAGTCATATTTGCGTGGACATTCTATTTTTTTTTTATTGTATTTCCCCCCACTGTATCTCCAGTTGGATTCGAAAACAAAGATAAGAGAGCCTTTTCAAGTCACCTCAACAAATGGATTACAAATTATCTTATACATTTGTTAACAATATTGCCTCATGATCAAGCCTTTGAGGGGATGTTGAATATTTTCAAATTGATGGATAGCTGTAATGAGGAAACAGCATCTCATTATCCTGTGTGACTGGTCCAGTGCAAGAATGATAGTGATTTGTTTGCTCTATGACCAGCATAATTTTGCCAGCATTGGCTTACAATATGTGCTGGGGAGCTCCTGTTTGGCATGCAGCAATATAGGAGTGGATGCTCACACCTGCCTAATGAGTCAGCCCCACCTCCAACACACCCGGGGACGTGCCAAGATAGGCTCTAGCCCTCCCCAAGGCCCACAGATGAAGGTGAACGCTGGATGACAAAGATTTGCACCATGAGCAATCACTGAGGGACTTGACTCCAGCGTGTATTAAAAAAAGCATAATGTTCCACACAAGTAATTCATAAATAAATCACTTGCCATCTAGTAGCAAAAACAACAACACTGCCTCTCTCATTTGTGCAAATGCAGCAAAACTGAAGCCGGTGTAGCAAGTGGAGTCTTGGCTTGCAAGCGGCGTCAGAGGCTTTGGGGACTACTTTTCTGAATGAATTCAAAATAATGTGTGATAAATGGAGGTAACAAAGAGCTCCGAGCTCAGAGGGATGTTTGAGGCCTGTGTTGGAGTCCTTCTGAAAACTAAGCCACTATTTCATCCGCACGGTGGTGTTGGATTTCTGCAGGTTTAAGATTTCTCAGGAACAATGACTTCAAACTGTCTGAGGCGTATGGATGGACATCTTTTGTCTTTGGGGGAAGGGGTGCAGGGGGTGTACATGTCTCAGGTTTTAATCGAGCCATGTTACAAACATGTGATTTGCATTTACACTTCTCTCTTGCTTAACGTCTTTTCTTTTACAGTCGATGCTGCCAAATGCAGAGAGAGAGACATGACAGTCTGCACTGCTGATGGCTTCATTCACTCAGCCTGCTTGCTTGTGCAAGACAGGAATTGCATGCAAGGGGGAAATGGGCAAGGGGGAAATGACATTTGAGAAATTGTCATTTTCGCTGGGGATAAAGAAAGGAGATGAGGGCACTTGGATCAAAGTTAGGAGTATGAAAACACTTTGTATAAGGTTAGATGACGTCAAACAGCGAGGGCGGGCTGCAGACCACTTGGGACGCCTTTAAACTCGGGTTCGGGGTTTGTCTTTGCTTGGCATATGCCGCCCCCTCCAACACAAATCCAATATCAGCTCAGCACCAATAACCTTTGCGTTCCCTGCTGAAGGAACGTGCAGACTACGCCATGAAATCCACTATAGGCTAAAACAGTCAAAGTGAAACTATATGCAATCATTGAATTGCAACAATCTACAAGTTGTCTGTCTGTCTGTCTGTCTGTCTGCCTGCCAGCCTTGTCTGTCTGTCTCAGTGATTAGAAAATATCGTGAAAAATCGGTGATGCTCTGAATCATCCTGGTCCGACACGTATAACGACTGCCCCGTTTTAAATATTCATTAAAAAAAAAAAAAAAAAAAAAACTTGTACCCGTGCCACCGAGCCTCATCCAAAGCATCCCCTCTTGACGGAACTTGTTTAAACAAGCCTGTTAATTGGATGAAGGTGATGGTGATGAAGGTGATGACGGTGGTGACTAAGCGGCAGCGGGGCGACGGAGCCTTCATTGCCATCATGATTAAGATGATCGCTTGCTCTAAATATATCGTGACGTCCGCCCGCTGCTGTGGAGATTTCCGCCATCTATAACTCAAAATAATCGATAGCCCATTTCTTATTTATATCCTGTGCACGAGCGAGCCGACATTTTTTTTTTTTTTTAATAATTAATTAATGAGAAACGGACCGGAAAGGACGCAATGTGGGGTGGAAAAAGGGGGAGTCTGTTGTCATTATAAATATTGTAAAATAAAAATAATTGATTCAAAACGCGAGAATTAATCGAAATAAGACAAAGGCCAACTCAAACACGCACAAGCCAGCTAGAAAATCTAAAATATTAATGTTGCCTCTTTTTTTTTTTTTAAATGAATAAAGCCAAGCGAAACAATTTGATGATGTGAATTTTGACGCCCACCACAACTCTGCAGCGAGAGAGAGAGAGAGAGAGAGAGAGAGAGAGAGAGAGAGAGAGAGAGAGAGAGAGAGAGAGAGAGAGGAGATTCTCAGTAAAGATAACGCGTGCGTCCGCGTGCGCAAGTAGACGCCCGCCCGCACACACACGCGCGCAGCCCCATTTATGGACTGATCCGCTGACGTACATTGCAGAAAAGTGCTATAAAAAAACCTTCATACATACAAAGTGTGTCGTGCCACCCCACAGACCCCTCCTACCCGCCTCCGCTCACCCCTCCTCCTCCACCCAACACGCCCACGCCCACACATAATCCCACGTCTCAGTCGAAAAAAAAAAAAAATTATATATATTTATATATATTGCAACATGTCCAGAAAGGCACGCATTTTGCTTAAAATTTATTCTAATGCAATTAAAACATAAATGCACAAAACACGCTAAAAATACGAGTCAAATGATGGCAAAAATGAGATTTAAACCTTCATAATTTGTTATTCTAAATAACAGTCAAATCATCTCACATTTTAGCCCGATATATTTTTTTGAAAGCAACGTTTGCTTATTAATAAACCCAAAACGTGACTGCCGTGACGTGACATTTATTTGCAACGTATTTTGAACGTCATAAATAATGCACGCTTTTCTGCTCATACACAAAATGAGGATTAATAAAACAGAATATGATGGGCGCACGTTGCATCGAGCGAGGACGTCTGCGGGCAAGTTCCGCCATTCAACCACAATTATGAGGACAAATTCGTTTTCGGACTATTTATTGCAAGACGTGCCGCGTGAAAGATGAGCGTTGATTA
Source organism: Festucalex cinctus (assembly GCF_051991245.1). Lineage (NCBI taxonomy): Eukaryota > Metazoa > Chordata > Actinopteri > Syngnathiformes > Syngnathidae > Festucalex > Festucalex cinctus. Next base: position 14,595,120 of record NC_135414.1, on the reverse strand, counting down.
AAACAGGACTGACTGTGGGCGTTGGGGATTTTCTCTCCTCGCTTCTTCTTGGATCGGAACATCTTAAATCTTTGACCGGAGGAGGAGGAGGAGGAGGAGGGGAAAAAAAAAGACAAGAGAGGGAGTGAGATGAAGATGGGGAGTGGAAATAGACAATATCCAGTGCATCTTGAGCGATTTTCGCAAGAGATTGAAGCATCGAATAAATCTGTCCGCCTTAAGTGTCCAGCCAGTTATGAATTCCTTATTTTTGAAGCAGAAAAAAACATGCTATAAGTCCGCACAAGTGTTTGTACGTTATCTCTCCATCACATTTATCAGTGACGTGCACGGGCCACGCCCATACGTATTATAATTTCACACGAAACAAATTCTTTGCAAAAAATTGAAAGTTCTACGAGAGGATGTGATCATATTTTTCGAGTGTTATTCCTTGTGCAGCCAGTGGTTGTGGCATGCAAAAAAACAAAAACAAAACAAAAAACGAGAATGATAGTAGCGGGAGCAAGTGAAGCGAAAAGCACCTTATGAATGAAACCGTGGAGCGGTCGTAGTAAAAACACAAGTGATTTGATGGCGATGACGGGAGGGGTGGGGGCCGGGGGGGGGGGGGGGGAGGAGAGGGGTAAAGCGTAGGGCTATATTTGGACCGATAACAGAATCCACAGACATCAAGACAAAACATGAATGTAGCAGCCCAAGCATGATAGAAAAAAAAGGGGAAGATGGCAGCTTTTGTGTCCCGCACATGCGTTATCACGACTACTGCATTATTGTACGCACACCCAGGATCAGTCCTCCGGTTATGGAGCAGGATGACTGGATCACTGCAGCGTCTTAGTTCCCATATTGGGAGCATGATTAGGCATAACGCAACCATTACGCACATTGTGTTGCAGGAAGGCAGCTTCGGAAACTCCACAGCTTCCGAAAGAAAAAGCCCGTTTGAAATAAATTAGAACGGAGAAGTCTCAAAAGAGACATTTCCCAAGACTTGACGCTTACATGCGAGCCTTTATTATGACCCGATGCATTCCGTGTCGTTACTAAAGAAGCATATTTGGAGTTATTTCGGTGACTAATGCCGACAGGCGAGGATGCAGGCTGCATGCTGTGTGTAAAAAGCTCAAGTTTGTGGTACAAAAGCCCGCAAAGACGACAGCAACAAAAGAGTGATATGAAAACAATGGATTGGGCTCTTACCTTTACAAGGGCTGACAACCACTATGTGAGTGGTTAGATCTCCGCGACCAACGCTTGCATGTCCCAAAGTTTAAACGCAGTGTGTGAGGGGCTTAAAGGTACTGACAATGTGCAGTGCAAAAAAAAAGGAAAAAAAAAGAAGAAAAAAAAAAACACCAGACAGCCTAATGTTTCAACTTTGACAAAGCTCTACAAAAGCACATGCGCTTTTCTTTTCCCCAGCTCTCCAGTTTGCATCCCCCCCCCTCTTAATCTTGTTTAAAAGACAACAGCCTCCCGGAGAAATAAGCTTACCAAAAGTTGGAAAAACAATCCCAGGTTTGGCAAAGGGGGGGAAAGAGAGTTGGCGTCCACCGTGTTGTGCGAGTTTAGTCCATGCACGGCTCCGGTGCCTCTGTCCAATGTGCTGAAAGCATCACACAGCCGGGGGAACTACAGTATGAGGGGCCACGGAATTATCTGGATACTTTTGTTCAGTCCCCACTTGAGGGAGGGGAAAAAAAAAAAAAAAAAAAAAAAACATCTGCTGCTGCTGCTCGTCACGTGTATTTCCCCTCTCTTGCAAAACCGACCGTGTTAATTAATATTTGATCAGATAGCGGGTCCTATTAATAAAAACAAAACAAAGCCCCCAAAAGCCGGTCCGATCGCCGCGTTTCAATCCGCCTTAAACGACACCGAGCCGAGCTCCAAGTGTCTCACTTAAGTGGCACGTGTTGCTGTAAAAGAACATACATGCATGTATAATAAAGCCCCTCACTGGCAGCATGCACGACCCTCCTGGAAGTCTCAGTACGCGCGCGCACACACACACACAGCCGTTGTCATGTATTCCATGGTTGCCTTACCTGCCTCGGTGTAGCCCCAAAACGCCACACAATCTTTTTTTCCCCCCACACAAGCTTTGTCAACATGAGTCTTCAACACACAACCGAGTCTCGCTGTACTGTAGCGACTTTTGTCAAGTACAAGTCATCCAAGCCCTGGCGGCAATGCAGCGTTCAACACCAAACGCGACTATTTACCCTTCGAATGCTGTGTTTCCAAACGCTTACTTACCATTTTCCCCCCTACGCTGTCCTGGAGATAGAAGTGTCTTAATATCCACTCACTCCAACAGATGCTGGTAGGTAATGTGTCTTGTTTGAAGTCATCATATGAGAAGTTCTGCTGTGCTCAGTAGATCGCCCACCACTTCGCTGACTTATGAATCTAATAACCCTTCGCAATATCGCCGTGCTTAAACTCTCATAGGCAAAAAAAAAAGAAGAAAAAAACCCTTGGTGGCTCTACGGGAAAAGACAAATAATCAACAAGAGCGACTTGTCAGAGAGAAGCTTGCACACACAGACGTAACACACTCGCCCGGACAACGCCATTATAGGGCTCTTACGTGATTGAAATAAGCCCCAGCAAAGCAGGCAACTTTATGACGGGGACTAGTTCTTGACTGGGGGGCTCCTTGGCTGGCTCACAGCTGTCAAACGCAGTCGAGCGGTGAGCTCAGACGTACCCAACTTGTCGGACAAATGCCGCTATAGGCCTATTGCGCTTTCACAATTAACATCAACATTCCCGCAAAGAACTTGTTGCTTGCTCACAGCCAAATCATACTTACACAAATATGATCGAAAATCCCCCAAAACCCCTGCAGAAGAGTTCTACTCTGATAGTTTGAAACCCCGGAACGACACTTTTGGATGAGGATTATGGGGAAGTTCAAAGGCGAAATCTGTTTTGAGTAAAATTCCATCAATTGCGGTGCCAACACCGAGCCATCTGATTGTTATGCAGTGACGAGGCGCTGTGCTTGCAAGCCATGCCCCAAATGTACTAAGCAACATGAGTAATAGGTGAGATTCGCCTGAGTCGATGCCAGCATGCAAAAGTTTCTTAAAGTGTCTGTGTCATTTGTGTGGTTTCAATGACTTTTTTTTTTTTTTTTTGGAGGGGGGGGCATCCTAGTCGGAGGAAATCACATTGCATGGGTGGTGCACGGCTGTATACTGGAACCTGTAGGCGTCTGGAAGAGACAATAGCGGCAATGTGACAACTCATTGGACACTTGTGTCACAAACAAGAAAGCTGTGAATCAAAGCAGGATGTCATTGCCGAGCATAGCTGCTTTGAATAGGACCGCACAAATCCAGGAAGCATCTTCAAATCATCATGATAAGAAACTCATTTTTCTCAACATCACTTTCGGGCAGCCAATCAAGGAAAATAAGTAAAAATGTGTCATTAAATAAAAAGAAAGAAAAGCCCACTTTTTTTCCTCCCAAAGTGACACGAGTGCAAGAACAAGTACTCTGTTCTTGAGTAGTCACAAATACCAATACCAAGTAGGCTATACAAGGCTTTAAACATTAGGATTTTTCGGCCTATCATCGATCACAGTTAAAAAAAACAAAAACAATAACTGATCACTGATTTGATCAGAAGATGGTGCAATATATCTATTTTAAAATCTTCAACATTTAATACTTTTAGCAAAAAACAATGTACAATTGATGTCAATTGAAATGCTTCAAAAAACAAACAAAAAACAAAAATTCTTCAATGCACACTGATAAACATTAAATATATTGAATGCTTTATTTTATGGAGTCGATCAATTACACAATTGATTGATCGATCGGGCAAATTAAGAATTACAGCCTATGCAAAAAATTAGGGATGTTCGATACCACTTTTTTTCAGACCGATACCGACACTCAGACCCTCAGTACCGACCGATACCGATACCAACTGCCGATACCAGTAGTACATTTTGACAAAAAAAAAAAAAAAACACTTAAAGATATTTTTTAAACAAATATATTTCCTTTAATTTTGACAAAAACAAAACAAAAAAAAAAACAAACAAAAAAACAGCACAGTCACTCTTCAATAGTCTTAACGCTCAAAATAAAACACAAAAATGCTCTTTTAGTTTAAGATTCACAATTTTGAAGTATTTCCAAACCAGTGAAGTTTTGGTGAAAAACTGCTGCAAGCTAGAGCCAGTTACAGGCAAGGAGGATTCACTTAACGTCTTCCCCCTCTGCCATCGGTCGCTTGCACTCGTCTGCGTCACGAGTACTCGAGTAATTGAAAAAAGGCTGGTATCGGACCGATACCGATACCTGGTATCGGTACTCGCCCATCCCTACAAAAATTGCAAAACATTGTCCGATTCTGATCAAGTCAATCAGATCGGTTTAAAGTAGTGCTGTTCCGATACCGTTGTTTGGCCCCTGATACCGATTCCGATACCCAGTTTTGCAGTATCGGCCGATACCGATACCATACCGATAATTAAGGTTTTTTGTTTTGTTTTTTCCTCAACACGAAAAAGCTGTCCTGCCATTGGTTCAGAGCATTCAAAGGCCAATAGGATATCTTAGATCGGCATGCTGTGAGCATGTCACATATCAGTGAATGTTGTGCACGAGCAAGACACAAGATGCTGCATCCAAAATCCTATATTAGCGTTGGAATTAATGGTATCGGCATGTTACTTGTGAGTAGTCAGCGATACCGATACCACTGTTTTAATGCAGTATCGGCGCCTCTGCCGATACCAGTATCGGTATCGGAACAACACTAGTTTAAAATATAGCAATACCAAGTACAGATACAACAAGTAAGGGAGACTGGGGCTTGGCTAAGTTGTCACATTGCAGTTATCTTCCCCACAAGAGGGTGCAACTAAAAAGTTTTGCACTTCTAGTTTTCTTCCAACATGGTCAGTGATTGCATCCTGTCTGAGAAGAGAATAGCAAGCACATTGTGAGTTGAAATGAGCGCCTGTTAACTATTTTGCACAACCCAAAGTCAAATATTAAAAAAAAAAAAAGCATTGTCCATAAACAAATTCTAGAAGCAATTTATGTGGACTTGTTAGATGAGAGATTAGAGCCAACATGGTAGTTTGGGGGGTTTGTTGTCACAAATGCAAAGAATGGACCAATGGTAACTCGGTTTATGTATACCAGAATTGCCCTTTCGATGTTGAGTCTGTCTAGTGAGGAAATTAGTTTGTCAGATTTTGTCTGATACCAGTACCGATACCTTAAAATAAGGCCAGCTACAGGGCTGGACTGGCCATCTGGCAAACTGGGTACATGCCCAGTGGGCCGGCGTCTTTTGGGGCCGATCCAGTGTTTTTTAATTATCATCTTCCTACTTTTGACCCCAAGAGACTGACCCACAATTTAGAGGGACCAGTCCGTTAACTACATGTTAGGCAGGAGTCGGAATTTTTTTGTGCCAGTCCAGCCAGGCCAGCTATCAAAACAAACAAAATAAGAAAGTCACATATCATTTAACAACTTTTATGCTCAAAATCGACCCATGCGCCTTTTTGCCACTAAGTAGGGAAAGGCTTACACATTTGAATAAAGTTTGAGTTGAGGCAAGCAACAAGTGCGCAACAAGCGTATTGCTCATTTAAAGTTGATTCCTTACTACAATGTCCTAAATATAGAGTCTGTTCACATGGCGGGCCACAGGTTATTAAAATCAGGGAGTGACGTAAAGAGGGGGGAGAAGTAACACGTCAAGTGGCTGGGGACTGCATGCTGAGGATGAACAATTCACCTTGTTGGCCGAACATGATTTAATGATAAGGATGTATGTGTCCCATCACCTCCGAGCGCTCCCACCATCCTCCCCCTCCTCTCCGCTTCCTGACGTGGTAACTTGAATGGCTCCTACTTGTGATGTTGTTAACACTTCCTCTGCTCCCACAGCTCCTCGCAGACTCGCCGCCTGACTCATGCTCGTCCCTTTTCCCACTTAGCCGAGCCTTCGCCGCCGCTCTTCACCGCCATACATCTTACGGCTTGGCCTGAGGTCACCGATTAAACACTCGCACGCCCTGTCTAGTGTTCCGTTGCTCTGTGGTCAGCCGAGATGCTTGCTCTTTCAACTTTGAAGTGTTCATGTGAAATTTGCTGCTGATATACTTGAAGCCAACATTTGGATGGATATGGAGATTAATGTGTGCAATTATATTTTTGTACTCTCTAAAGAAATGTATCGTGTTGCAGATATTTAGACATAAGCTCAAGTATTAACACTATTTAATAATGGGCTCATTTTACCACTTCATCACTACTTGGGGATTTTGCTCCACTTCTAAAGTAGCTTTTAAGATGTGATCTCATTCTCATTTCATCCAATCTTTGGTGAGGCATGCAGGCAGCTGATGACAATATGAGCTTGAAAAGTAATCCCAGCTCCGCCTTACATGAATGATACGATATTAATCGCCAGAAAAGTATTGTTCAAGCACCACATTAACACAAAAAGTCATCAAACTTCCTTGTTTACATCTACTAATTGCTTTTGGACCTGTCTGGTCTCCAGAATCATTACGAAAATGTCGAATGCAAGCCTAAAATTTTGTGCCAATCAGCACTTTCTTATCCTTCGCCACAGTGACAACGTTTACGTTTTGGCTGCGTATGTAATGACTGTTATTTATTTCTTCAGTATTGTTCATTCGGCAGCAATCTAATTTTCAGTGCGTCTGTGCATTCACACAAAAAAGAATAATGCTGTTTTTACGGTAAAATTCGCAGCTGTGGTTGCCGAAAGTGTACCTTTAAATTACGATAACACATTTTCTACGTTTACGGGAAAAAAACGTATAGACGCTGTTGATTTAACCATGATAAAATGTACTTGATCAAAGATTTTACTGTTAAAAAGTTTCGAGAAAAAAAAAAAAATGTTTTGCCGAAAAATTTACATTTAAAAAATGTCATTTCAATGGTAATAAAGTGTTCCTGCCTTACAATGCCCTCAAAGTGCTTTGCATTTTGAGTACTCATTTCACCTACTGATTACACAACATCAGGAACAACTGTACTTACATTACCTTCCTCATGAATCTCTGATACCATCACACTGCACTGGGATCGAACCAACCACCTCACAGTTGCAAGACGACCACTCTACCACTGAACAACCCCAACCTGCTGTTCTTATGTAAGTAATCAGTAAAGGACTATTGGATCTACAAGTTTAAAATATATAGAATATATGCAAATTGGTCTGTAAAGTTGTTTATATTTGGACCGCATTTTAATTTTTTTATTTTTTTTTTTTAACGAAATTATTCCGGTAACCACAGTTTCCTCTTTTTTTTTTTTACACAAGGTTTTACTGTATAACCAAATATTCTAATCTGTAATATGATTTTGTAAAATGCATCTTTCTTTTGGCATAAACAAAATATACCAAAGAACCTATACTTTCAAAAAGTGTTATTCTAACACTTCAATTGATGTAATTATTTTTAACTGTATCTCAATGTTTTCTGTTTTACAGTTAATCTGTGTTTAAATTACAGTCAGTAATTTCTGAATTCTCCAAAAGAATTTGATCTTTTAACATTTTCTTACTGTCAAATAAACAGTTGTGTTTGTTTTACACCATATTAATGTAAATTACAAAATGCTTGCTTCATTGTTTTTGTATTTACAAATTTTTAATGTCACGATTTACAGAAATTCCCCGTTAAATCTACAGACATTATTTACAGCGAGCCTGTTGCCCATTCATATTGGATGGAGCCGCTCCATTCCACAACACGACATGCAGTCTTCCCCTTACATTTAAGCTTTTATTTATTTTTGTCACATTTTTCTTTCTCACTCCGTTAACCACATGTGCTGTATAAAGTTTTCAATTTCTTTATAGGAAGATAATATAACAAATACTAACAGTAAATAAAGCTCAGGTTAGGATTTTTTTTAATGCGCTGCAGATATTTGCTGTACGGTGACATGGTGAGAGCATTGCGCGTTTGCGCACACGAGCGTCTTAGAGGGAACACTGTCATGTTGCTGGGCTCTCAGTGTGTTTTTCTTGTCTCACAGTGCCTGATTAATGAGAGGGGCGTGTCCCCTGCACCACACCTGCAGTGCATCACCTATTAGGCCTTCATAAGGACTGGGACTCCTTGCAGCCACTGTCGGGTCGTTGCTCCGTCTGCTCACAGCCATCGTCTAGTGTTTCTACTGTTTTTCGCCTTCGCTAATTATTATAGTTCCAAGATTCTCGATTTTCATCTACGTAAGTTTTGCTACGTCTCTTTTTGTTCCCACTTTTATGTGGCGTGTTTCATAGCTATAGTAAGTTGTTGCTTTCTTGTGTTTGCGGTTTGTAGCCTTCGGGTCTTTTTGTGTTGTGTTAATTTCCCTCCTTGCAATTTGCAAGCACTTTCTGTTAACCTTTTTCCTGGCTGTGTCCAGCGCTTTATGTTCATATTCACGTGTTTTGGTGAATAAAACTTCTCGCTTACTCCTCTGTGATTCTGGGATCCACTTTCCGGTCGCACCGGAACCGTAACAAACACTGTTTGGCAATTCAACATGTCTTCATCATTGCTCTCTTTTTTTTTTTTTTTTTTTTTTTTTTTTTTTTTGGTGTGCGTGTTTGTGCTCATTAATTCACCTGAAACCTAATAAAAATCCCATACCCTTCACCTTAACTGGATCCTTCAAAATTCCGCCAGAGTTGCGAAGGTGTCAGGAGACCAGAGGAAGGATCAAAGGAAAGAATATGAAGCAAGTGAAGTGAAATCCAGCACCAACCAGACACCACCTGCCACCCACAGGGTTACAAAACCAGAATTTTTCACCATCCCCAGAAACCGCTAAATTCCAACAGATTAGGGAGATCTCAAGAGACCAGAGGAAAAATTAAAGAAAGGAAGGAGGGATTTCCGCAAGGCAAGTGCAGCCCCCCCCAGGCAGCGCCAGGGCAGAACTGTGGGGGCCACCAGTCGGAGAGCCAGCCCAGACACCCGGAGTGCGCCCCCACACGGCCCGCGCCCCAAGCCCAACGAAGCAGAATGGGGCACGGCAGGCCCCCACAGCGCCTCACCGGCCTACACACACATTCCCTTTCTTTAAACATGGAGAGCGAATTACAAAGTAACCTTAATCCTAATCTTATAGCAAAAAAAAAAAAAAAAGGCTTTTAGATGTAATAGTGTCATGACGTTTTTGGCAGTACAAGCCTGATAATCGAAATCAATAAAGATCCACCACCCGTCTGCCTCAGAAAAGCAAGAGAGGGTTTTATTAGCAACTTAAAAACAGTGAGTAATGACCGTCCATCCATCCATTTTCTTGACTGCTTATTCCTAACAAGGGTCGTGGGGTTACTGGAGCCTATCCCAGCTGGCTTCGGGCAGTAGGCGGGGTACACCCTGAACTGGTAGCCAGCCAATTGCAGTTCAATTAATTAGATTATTATTTAATCGCCTGACAGCTCTCTCTCTCTCTCTCTCTCTCGGGAAATAATTTCAACCAAATAACTGAGTGTACAAGTGTTTTTTTTTTTTTTTTTGTAATTTATTGAAAGAAGGTATTTACTAAAAGAAAATGCTTGTAATGCTGTACTTGTTATAGGTAGAATTATTTTTTTTAATTTTTGTTTCAGATTTTGTGCCAAAATGAAAAGAATGGCGCGCGTGCGAAACATGAAGCAGACACACTTTATTTGCTTTAAAATTGATGTGGTGGGCCGGATCTGGCCCCCGGGCCTTTAGTTTGACACCTGCGCTCTAGGAGTTTGAAGTCTGGGACCGTCAAAGAGGAGGAAGAAAACACCAAATCCTCTGATTAACAAACTATCCAAGCCTTTAATAGAAAACAAATACGAGGTCTTCATTACTTTCACAGTAGTTGGGCCCAAATCACAGTGAAAGCCTGTTGCTAATGTGTTTCACATTGCTGTAAAGTATCTCTGAAAAGGGTGGAAATTAATTACCAGGCTCGGCCAGTGACTCACAGCTCAGGTCGTGTGGAAGTAATGCAGCCTGTAAATGATCGCCCTGCTGCCACCATACTTCAAGCTGGTGCCAAGTGCTGCATTTGTGCTAATTTGGCGCTTCTGTGTACAGTGTGACGGACGGTGTCAGGATGGATGCTTGTTTGGTTTGCCTCGGTCTCTCCGCAGGCTGCAATGGAACCAAAGAGATGGTTTCGACATGGATTTGCGGTGTTATCATCTATCTTTCAGCTGCCAGCGGAACACCAGGAGAGTATGTAAACTGTATTTACCACCTTCAGAGGGAAATCTGGAGATTTGGGTGTGCCGTATTAGTGCACTGAGCTCTTGAATCGGAATAAGTGAAAACTACTTTTGCTGTGTGTGCGAGGTGGAATAGAACCTGAAGCAGATTGTGTGGTATTTAGGCATATATTGGAGTTTTCATTTTGAAATTCATCATCTGATTTGAAACTTTAAACTTTCAGTATTGATTATATGTGGTAGGCATGATTTCAATATGTTTGAAACCAGACACATTAAGAAAGACAAAAAACAAAACCTCTTGGGGGTTTTACGTCATGTTAATTATAAAGAGCCACTCGGAATGAAAACGAGGGCTTGCTTGGGTTTGTTTTTTCAAGTGCAGGCTGCTTTGACCTCAGTCTAACCCGCATCTGCTGGAGTGGAAGATGCTGCTTGTCTGCCAGTTGCTTTATGGCTGCCCTGCTCACATAAGTAATCTCAACCTGTCACCAGACTGAAGGGCTGCCAAACATGACGAGATCCCAAGATTGTCTTTGCTCGGTCTGATTTTGCAGGTGACGACAGGACTCAGAAAGACCAAACCGAATCCGCCTAAAACTATAACTCAGCTCAGGATGGTGACACTTTAATGGCGCATGTGAATGGATGTATACATCGTGTAGCATGGTGCTCCGAGAGTAATTTTTCTTTTTTCATGAACGCATATTGACGTGGAAATTTGAATACGGGTATTTGCATGTTGTTGTGTGGTCAAAGCCATTGCTGGCTCCCGGTGGAAGAGACTTGAAATTTTGCATACATGGCAGCCTCTTTATAAAGTGCAAAATATTACATGTTGCAAGTGTCCTTTAATGCAGCGCATACGTGGAACATCTGCTGACAAAGATGTCCACATTCCATGATTTGGCCGCTTTTGCTTTCATTACTTTCCTATTTAGTATGCTAAATTGCATAGAGCCAGACAAAATTCAATGTAAGAAGCAATTAAATGATATCTTCACGTACTGTCACAACATCACAATCATTTGAGGCTAAAATATGCCTTTTCCAAGGTAAAATGTTCAACTAAGAATAATGTTCACAGAGGTATTAAATCAATGTACAGGACTGTCTCAGAAAATTAGAATATTGTGATAAGTCCATTATTTTCTGTCATGCAATTACATAAGCAAAAATGTCATACATTCTGGATTCATTACAAGTCAACTGAAATATTGCAAGCCTTTTATTGTTTTAATATTGCTGATTATTGCTTACAGCTTATTCACAAAACTCAAATATCCTATCTCAAAATATTAGAATATTTCCTCAAGTAAAACAAATGCCATAATCAGCAATATTAAAACAATAAAAGGCTGGCAACATTTCAGTTGATTTGTAATGAATCCAGAATGTATGGCATTTTTGCTTATTTAATTGCATTACAGAAACTAATGGACTTCGTCACAATATTCTAATTTTCCAAGACAGTCCTGTATGTATTGTGGTTGTAGTTTGCAGTAGCATATCAATCAATCAATCAATCAATCAATTTGTGAGGAAATTCAAGCAAGCCATGGATCAATACAAGAAGAAGAAGAAAAGACATTTTAAAGCTACTCTATGTGCTACATTAACTACATTAAAAACAAACATCAATACCACCTCCCTGACGACGGCTTACAATCAGGTGTGATAATGAAAGCGAGGTCTACACTGCACATTTGATAAAAAGATGACGGACATTAGAATAAAATAACATTTTTAGTGAAGGTGGATAATTTAAGTTTGTCTTGAATGTCATGTAATTTGAAAGTAAGCTGCTTCAACCACATGTTCAACATGTTTTTTTTTTTGTTACATACACAAATTAATTGTGTTCCCCGTAGCAGCTCATTAATTTAATAAGTGCAACACACTCTAGACTTTTTATATACATACAGGTGAAATAATAAAGCAATATATGCTGTGCTATCATCATTTTAGTGAAAAGTGTACCCGTTCTGGCTCCCGTTGTTGTTTGTTTCTGGGGTTACATGACTCTTTGAATATTTAAAGAGGAAGTCAACTTTACAAAAACATGTATGTGCCCCCACTAGTCGAAACACGGAATTCTGATTGACATTGTGTTTCTGTAATATGAATTATGCAGCAAAATCCAGCCCTTTTTATCCATCCCAGGGGATGGCCATTTTGTCACTTGCTGTTGGCTGAAAATAAAGTTACTTGATTGGCACGACCCATAATGGCTCACCTGTTTTCTGAGTTTGGTCATGTGATGTTTGCATGTTGAGCTATGATTGGTCTTTACCTGAGCCCTGAGCAACTGATGTCATTTTCGGGCGACAGAAAGTGGCAAAATGGCCGCCACTGAGATGGATAAAAACGAGTGGATTTTGCTGCTTATTTCACAATCAACAAGTACAATAATAATCAGAATATTGTCTTTCATTCAGCATTAGCTGAGGTCTGCATTGTAGTGTGGGCGTAGTTTAGTTATATTTGGTTATTGATAATATAAAAATGCCATTAAAAGTATTTTAGTTCTTGAAAAACAAGTTAAATTGTTAATTGTTTTACAGTCTTAAAAATGTAAAGTCACAAAAAAGCTAACTTTTTACCTGAAGGCGTTCAAGTTTAGCCTGTAGTGTCAAGAAGCTGCAAACTTTTCACATCAACAATAACCCCGGAGCCAAAATGAGACTGCCAGCTACAGTTGACAGACAGATAGCATGGACACTGCTGAAATAAAGGAAATGAAAGCTTTCAAGTGAATGGGGCGGGGACTGTAAAGGCAAATACAAAGGAGTGGGATTTCTTGTGAGAGGGATATCCCGGCCAAAGTTTCTCTATACATCAAAGGGCCTCCGCGAATAAAAGCAGAAGCGAACAAACTGCCTCCATTGTGGCGTCAGGCAGCCAAATTCATGCGCACAAAGCCGTTGGATGTCCAACACTGCAAAGAAGACACACCATTCAGACGACATGCTTTGCTCTCCGGTGGTTTGTTGCCCGCTTTTGTCTGCCCTGACCAGGACAGAGAATATCGCCGGATCAAAATCCTTTCAGGCCTTTTTACACTGTTAAACGACTCCCGTTACACCCCCTCCTCCTTACACCGCGCTATTCTTTCTTTTCTTAAACATAGTAAACTTGATGCAAGCAGATAACGCTGCCCCGGGCCTTATGCCCCAAAATGAGTCTCAAGTTCGTTCCATCTTTTTAAGCTAAGAGCCCTGTAGAATGGGCGGTCAGACAGGCAGAACGCAGTTCACCGTCGCCTCAGGCTGTAAGCTGTAAAGCGTGTTGCGCACACTTCCAACAAGTGTCACCTGCATCTTTTACACACGGGTGAAATAAATCACCAGAAAACATAAACACGGGTCACGCAAGGCACACGACACACCCCGATCCAGATAACAGCGTCAATTTCTCCATTAGTGTGGGTATAAACGTGACTCATCAATTATTTATACGGCCTCATAAACACATACAACATTTTTAGGACCGGCTGCAGTTTCACAACATGATTTTTTTTCTTTAGCTTTCTGAGGGAAGGAGACAGCGTTCACACTTTCAGAAGAACCTGTTGCACGTTCGGTGCACACAAGATGCTTAACGAACAAGACATATCGCCCTTGCCGAAAGCCAAAAAGAAGAACAAGAAGAACTAATGCACATTTTATTCGTTATGCTAACTAGGCTATCAATCACAATAACACAAACACTTACAATAACATAAAAGTCAGCTTTAAACTGACTGAAGACATGAGCAAAGAAAGTCTGAGTGAATCTCATCACTCTTCAACTCAGGTCATCTGCCTTTCATCCAGTCTGACAAGCTTTTACATTTCTATGCCGGGTACTGAGAGGACACCTGCGTGCATATATATGCAGAACAGAAAAGGTTGAACACAATCTTTTACCACATTTACATCCATCCGTCCGTCCATACCAGTCTCAGATCTTTTACACACTACAATAGATTTTCTTCGAAAATGGCCCCCTATTTGGCTTCATATCAACTCTAATCATCTTCCATGGTGTCCCTGCGGAAGCAAAGCAGCCCCAGACTAGAGATCGACCAATATTTTTCTTTCAGGGCCGATACCGATGCTGATTATTAGTTGTCATGAAGGACAATAACTGATATTTGGAGCCAATATTAATTTTCAGTAAAAAAAACAAAAAACAAAAAACACAAAACAAAACAAACCAACAAAAAAAAAAAAATGGTAGGGGGAGGGGTAATATTTCCGTCAAAATTTCATGAAATACAAATGCCAATCTTGACTTTGTTGTAATGTCTTAAAGCATGTTTATTGAACATTTTTTCCAGACTTTTCAAAATGTAATAAAAAAAAAAAAAAAACTATATATATATATATATATATATATATATATAATCTTAGACAATAGATATCCTATTAAAATTTGTAACATGTTTAGGGATCTCCCAAGGTTATCAGTAGGTATTTAAAAGTTAAATGGAAACTTAAACACGTAAATACCATAGCTCTCTATAGTTCTCGGTAGATATGTTTTTTTCCAAAATTTTAAAATACCTGAAATCTTAAATTTTCACATCTTTGTATAAGGTGGAACAAAAAAAGCAAAGGGTTCAGAAGGCCCTGCGATTGACTGGCAACCAGTCTAAGGTGTCCCCCGCCTACTGCCCAGAGCCAGTTGAGATGGGCGCCAGCACCCCCCGCGACCCTTGTGAGGAATAAGCGGTCAAGAAAATGGATGGATGGATGGATGGATGGTTCAGAAGGTTCCCAAAGTCAGCAGCATCGCTTATGAAGTTATATATAAATGAAGTTGAGTTGAGAAACTGAAAATTTAAATAAATAGCTCTCTGACATTAAAATGGTTTTAGATTTACCTTTAATTGGCTGTGAGATTTTTATTTATTTATTAAAAAGGCAGATACCGACACTCGTCAAATTGCCCACTATCAACGCCGATAATGGCCGATTATTGGCCTGGCCAATTAGCTGTCTATCCCTACCCCAGATGATGATGTTGCCACCACCTTGTTTGACAGTGGAGATGTTGTTTTCAGTGTCACTTTCATGCCAAACATCACTTTTTGCATTTCGCACAAAAAGTTCAATTTTGGTCTCATCTAACCAGAACACTTTTTCTTCCACATGCTTGTTGTCCCTCCTAATTGCCTTGTGGCGAACTTCAAACAGTTCTTTTTATGGTTTTCTTTGCGAAATTGTCTTTCTTCTTGCCACTCTTCTTCCATAAAGGCAAGATATGCTAACCCAACAGGAAATCCGCTATTTTGAGTTTATTTTGGGAATTGCACACCATTTTGAGCCTTTTTAATAAGTACTCTTTAAACTTTGCACACACATAAGGCCTGTCTTTCTTTTTAGTGTGTTTAATAAATCAGACATGCCAAAGTAACCCTTGCATCCTTCGATTTTTCTGTATCTAAACTTTAGAGGGACAGCTGGATCTTGGTGGGTTTGCAGTGGTCTTATACTCTATTTCTATATGATTGCTCGAACACTGCTATGTAAGACATTAAAGCTTGTGAAATCTTGTTGTAGCCTATTCTAACACTGCTTTAAACGTCTCCACAACTTCATCCTGGACCAGGCAGGTGTGTTCATTTGTCTTCATGATGATGTTTGCTCCCCAATATTCTTAAGACCTTTGAGAGACCATCATATCCTCCTGACTACCAGGGGAAAAAAATGTCCAATCATGTTTATTTTGATATTCCCCAATATTTGTGAAGTAACTGCAATACTGCAAAATAATTTTTTATTAAAACAAAAAAGTTTTTATTTTTAAGCTATGATGTGTCCACTACAGAGGACATTTTTTAAAACTTAAATGCTAGGCTCAAATACAGTTAAAAATAATTCAAACAGTACTTTAATGTGTTCTTAAGAGTCTTATAGAACACATGCTAACAACATTTAAAGCCTAAATGTGTTCAATAAAAAGTGTTATACACTTAGTTTTCCTCTTCCCTAAAAAGTGCTTGCACTGAGGGAAGCCATTTTCTTTTATGATGCAATCAAAGGTAGCAAAGCCCCACCCCTACACATTTGGTATCATTGGAAAGCTCTGAATGTCATCTATAGAGCACAAAGGGAGTTAATTCAATCGTATGCACTGGGTGAGAGATATTCAGGTTTAAAAAGGTCCACTACAGAGGACAAATTTGATTTGCTGGTAGTCAGGAGGATAGAGCAGGTCCATTGTTGTTGTTGTTTTTTTTTTTTTTTACTGAAACTAGAATGCATGTAGGTAAACTCTATTCATCATCATCAGTCATATAGGTCAACATTGGATCATTCAGAAATTATCAGGAAACGTCTGAAGTCAATTGTATTGAAGCCTGAAATGGAGTCAAACATGAAAAATGTTCAGAGAGGGCTAATACTTACACAAAACACTATGATATAATAATATATTGACATTATAGTATGTGTATGTATCGACTGCTATATAAGGCCTAATGGTGTCCATGTATCTCCCTACACATGCCTCCATGGGAGCGTCACTCCAAAGTGGGGTAAGACAAGGTGAGTAGGCCTGATGGCTCACACTTTGTTAGCATTGGTTATATATTTTTTTGCTTTCTCACCTTAGGAGCATATGTTTGCATTTTTGAAACGAAGATTAAGGTGGGCAGAGGAAAAGCGATCTGCAGTGAACCAGCCCACATATGCCAACTTTAAATTCGGTGATACCACTATTAGTGGCGGTGACGTGTGTTCAGCTGGTATTACGTCAAGGCAACTGAATGTGACGACAGTTTGATGAAGGTTTAAGTTGATCAACTTCTAGGTATCAAGGTTAAAAGGCTAAAAAGGTACTTTGTGATTGTGTATCTGTGTGTCTGTGTGTGTGTGAGAAAGAGAAAAGGGCATCGCGCCAAAGTATGTCCCGCAGACACCTACGTTAGCAGGAAGTACCACAGAGGCAGTTCTGAGCATTTGGCAGGCTTTTGTTTGTCTGTGGCCACATGTTGCCAAAACTGGGTGCGGTCCAAACAAGGACAGAGCGGAAGTAGTAGGTAGTGGCTAGGACAGAAAGCTTGAAAGCAGCTCAACGTGATTTATTTTAAAAGACTTTTTTATTTGCGTGTACCCTTTTTACATGTATGCCCCTGTGATTTACAGTATTAATAGTTATTTGTGTTCTGGATTGTGCCATTTTGGCAAAATTTCACAACAAAATTGATCAAAGCTTTTGTTGTGAGCGGATTTTCAAGTCGTGCCACATTTTAGAGCTTTTCAGCATCCCGGACGTTTACACTATTATAGTAAAAGATTAGAGATCTGTTTCAGCTTGGAATCTTTTTGTAGTACAGAAGGTTGCAATTCGCTAAATATTGTAGCATCTCTCCTGTCGCTGCGACAACCCCAAATCAACCACTTTAGTGGTTTTGATTAATGGTGGACTGGATAAGTTTATTAGTACTACGAGTAGTTATCATGATCCTATTTCGAGTTTTAGTCAGAGCTGATTTGGATGTTTATTTTAGACACTATATATATATATATATTAGGGGTGTTAAAAAAATCGATTCGGCAATATATCGCGATACTACAGCACGCAATTCTCGAATCGATTCAATAGGCAGCCAAATCGAATTTTTAACATCCATTTTTGATTAAAAAATATTCAACAAAACGTCTAACTTTCACACCTTAAGCATGGAAGAATGTTATATTCATGGAACATTAAGCCTTAATATTTTATTTCAATGCTGTTCTAACATGAAAAAGGTTACAACCTGTGTGTTAAATACAGTGGCTCACAGTTATAACACTGAAGTTTGAGATCAATAAATAATAAATTTCATACAAATCTTACAGTGTACATGTACAAGTTTACTGAATGTTATTTTCTAAATAGAGTAAAAACAATCGTAACAATCGACTTGTAAATTCATATCGGGATCAATCTATGAATCGTGATATTGATCGAATCGTCGGGTACTAGGCAATTCACACCCCTAATCTATATATATATATATATATATATATATATATATATATATATGTGTATGCACACAAACACACACACGCATATAAAGCAACGATAGATACGAAAACATGTAACACTAGCATTCCATGCTCGATGGAGTGAAAAAAAGTCTAGTATTTTGTTAATTTACACATCCATTCTGCTACCACGATAACACAAATCATATTAATAACCAATACCAAAATAGCAACAATGGATTAGTGGTTAGCGTATCATAACCAGTGACAAGCCATACAGAAAATTGATTGATGTATTTGATGTATAATTCTCTTAAACTGACAGGGTAGTAAATGACCACTAGATGTCGCTATATCATAGAATGCAGCCAAAGCGCTTGCATTTCGAAGGACGTGCACTACGGTGGCTCAGAGAGACCACACTTGGCAAGTCTACCACCAATATTTTCTTCGTGCGCGAACAAGCATCTCAGCTAGCGACTTGCCTGCCGGAAGTCCGGCGAGTGACGCTAAAAGACTGAGTGAGCCGGGTTTAGCCGGAGCAGCTAACAAGAGCAGCTAGCGGGAGTTAGTCCGAGCCATAGGCTGGAGTGGCTAACAAGAGCGGCTAGCGGAGAAGCTAGTAAAAAAAAAAAAAAAAAAAAAAAGATAGTAAAATCTTGCAAGAGCAAAGCAGAAGGTGACAAGAGACGGGGGCCCATATCACGGGACTCAGCGAAGATCATCAAGATGTGGAAGGTAAGCGGTGGTCGACCCATTGGGTCCGACACTTGATGTAAGCACCACCACGGCTAACATTTGTGAAGTTATCCTTTGGGCATGCAAAGCGGGAAGATGGTGGGGAAACATGTCAGCCTCTTGTGAAGTGAGACTCCAGCGATGTAAAAATGATTAGTGATTACTAGACCTACAATTACATAAAAAATGTATGTCTTGTGATAATACATGTTTATTTATTTATTTATTTTTTTGCATTTTATTGAAATCAATAGTGGAGGTTTTTAATTTGAATGAATATTTCACTAGATGGAGCTAAAGATTACACACTGTCACTTTAATGTAAATATTGGGTAAACAATTCCACAATGTACACACAGTACATAAAACTCTGTAGATAGAGTATGCACAGTATTTTATACAATAGAATACAGCACTACTGGTGTACCCATCGGAAAAGGTGGTGGAGAATTTGTACTGTTTTGTTTATCTGTTATTTGTCAAAGTCAAAACCATGAATTGAAATATTTAGCCTTGGTGGAATGGAAGGTCTTTTTTTATTTCAAAGCAGTTGATGCAAAAAAACAAAAAAAACAAAAAAACAGCAGATGTGAATCGACGTGGCTGCTGACACCCACGCAGACTGAGTTAAAACACCTGCAAACTGGGCGTGAACTTCATTTCAACATGGGCCCTTTTCAGAATCATTCATTAATTCTTTAGTCACTACACAGACGGGTTTTATATTGTGGACTACTATACTACATAGTTGACTCATCAATCCAAGAAAAATCAAAACTAACAGGACAAGCTCCAATTACATTCTTGGCCCAAATATTACATCTTAATTAACCGAATAAAAGATTTTTTTTTGTTTGAATCAGCATAGAAACTGTATAAATGCGCTGGGGTTTTCTGTCTATCGCGTCACACTCGATTGATTTCTGTTTAGTATTGTTCAGGGCAGCGTGGTTGCTAAGCGTTTTAACAACGCCGCCTCCACAAAAAGCATACGTAGGTCAAGCTTGCAGTTCTTGTGTGCCGTCTTTCCCTCCTGTGATTCCTGACCTGAGGGTCGGATCACACTCGGGTTGGCCACAGTATGACTTAAGAGGAAAAGATGAATTCACGATGTTGCGCCCACACAAAATTCTCGTCTTTTGTAACATTGATGTACTGCACATAAACATTTTTTTTAGGAAAAAAAGGAAGGAAGGAAAGGCAGATCAGAAATCAGAACAAGATGTATTGGCCAAGAATGGAATAACGCACAAGGAATTTGTCTTCTCAGTCACAACCCGTCCAAATGGGAAGCCTGGCGGTTCGCGAATTAGCACCCCTGTATTTCTGCATGGGCATCATGATAAAGTAACCAGCGGTGGGCAAATAACCACATTAGTCCATTGATTGGTCATTGAGAATTTGTTAAAGAAGATGTCAACCTTAAAGGGATACTTGACTCATTGAACTATTTTCAGCAGTGAAAAGTTAATATTTTGTCCAGAATGAACTTGATAACTTCATTATTTTTCATGTACTATTAATACCTTTAAAAAAGTAATTTTTCGACTTGCTGTCGACTAATGATGACCTCACCTGTGCTCTGGAAGTAGGTAACGGCCAATCATGGCTCACCTGTATTTCTGGGTTTGGTCAGTAAACTGAGCCATGATTGGTCGTTACCAACTTCCTGATCAGCACAGGTGATGTCATCATCAGTTGACAGAAAGTAGAAAAAATACTTTTTAAAGGTATCAATTGTACATGAAAAATAATGAAGTTACCACATTAATTATAGACAAAATATAAACTTTTTACTGCTGAAAATTGCTCAATTAGTCAAGTAAACATTTCTTGACAATAATATGCCATATGTGACCTCACTCGTCTAAACATGATATTCTGATTAATATCATATTTGTGGGATATGAGTTATGTCGCAAAAGCCAGACGCTTGTAGCCATTTTGCCACTTGCTGTCGAGTGAAAATGACAGTTGTTCAGGTCTCAGATAACAACCAATCACAGCTCAGAAAACCGGAGCGCTGTGATTGGAGCAGAGGAACTGTGATGTCATCTTCAGTCGACAGCAAATGGCAAAATGGCCGCCCCCTGAGATGGCTAAAAAGGACTGGGTTTAGCCGCATAACTCATATTCCACAAATGTAATATTAATCAGAATGTTTAGACTAGTGAGGTCACACATGACATTGGTTGACTTCCCCTTTAAGTTGTGCCGAACTGATTGTCGACTAAACAATCTTAACGGAATTGAGGCAACATGGAGTGCAGTACAGCAGGTAATCGAGTCACTCAACAGAACATGATGCTATATCATGTTCTGCATTAACTCTATTTGACATCGGCGTGGAAATAGAAGGCCAGAATAGAACAGGTGAAAAGTGAGGCCAAGAAAGTATTTGAATGTACGCATCTTGTACTGACCACGGGAAGAGACGGAGTCAGCCCTTACCCCTCAGTGTGCAGTGCTTCTTGGAAGTTAGGAAAGGGTAATGAGCACACAACGATGCACAATAGTCTCATAGCGCTCTGTTTGGGACTCACCCTGTCTCCATGGCAATTGCTGCAATGATGACAAATTTGCAGTTTCAATAAAGAAAATACAATTCTGGAGATTCAACTGATGCCTCACTGTCGTACGTGTCACTGATATTGTCATTACGTGCGCAACACAGCGCGGACGCAGGAACACAGGGGGATTATTTTTGTTGTTGTTCTCGGCTGAGTAAAGCAACATTGGTGTGTCAGTTGGCATTTGCAGTGTGTGGGTTCGGATTTGAAGTACTTCAGTTGACTCTGCAATTTGTGAACTGTTTATTTGCAATACTACCTGCATTCTCCTGAGGATGAGTCATCCACAGCCGAACATAGTGTACATCTGAGGTGGGCTTTGGATATGCTGCCTGAGGAAAACGGAAAGGGGCAAGGCACGCTGCTGAGCCATCACAGTGCTACTGATTTTCTGTCACATTGTTTCACAACAGGAGACAATACCTGTTAAAGGAAACTGTAAGCCCACCCCCACTCCCCCGGACCCACTTTAACTACGCCATAAGGTCCTGCCAACAGGCCACCGAGAATTGATAAGTGGTGTCTCGTGTTTGCCTCACAACATCCTTAACAGGAAGATGATCACCTTCAAACCTGACCATCTGTTGAGTAAAGATGCCAGGGACAAATTAAATTCTTGCGGAAGGCATCATAAAGAAGTGAAGTAGGAATGCTTATGACTCATATTGCCGGTTTTTCAAATGGCAGATTACGAATTAGTCAGGTACTCGTGAAGATGCACAAGTCTGGAAAAACACGACTCTAATGGCGCACAAAACGTCAGAGGTCAAATTACTGTGATGCATGACATTGCACATTACTTTCACATATCTCGTAAGATTTAAGATCAGTGAGCATTAGCATATAAATGATTGATTATTCTGTGTGGTGGATTTTACTGGTGGATTTTACCGCTGAACTCATATTCCAGAACGCAATATTAACTCATTCACTCCCAGCCATTTTCACTGAAGCAACCCCCTTCGCTCCCGGCTGTTTTACTGAATTTTGACTGATTTTGAAATGCCCACAGAATATTATGTTCTATTGCTATAAAAACATACTAAAAGAAATATTAGAGTCTCTTCTTTCATCAAGAAAAAAAGTGTATTTGTATCTGTTTATATAGCTATAATATAGCCAAGTTTCATCATTATTCCCAAACCTGTTGAAAACACTGGCAAAAAGAGCTTGTTGCAACATGGCCCAGGTTGACCTCTTATACTCTGTTGCCACCTGCTGGCCATTTGTTTTTTTGTAATAACTACCATTGCTTTAAGCGACCTCTTTAGGTCATAAGCTGCATCAAAGCCATATGCTCTAGCATAAAAAAAATAATAACATTACAAACAAAATGTATAAATACGTTTTTGGGAGTGAAGGACAAAGTATTAAACATATTTATACATTTTTGGGTTTTAATTAATCAGAATCCAAAGGTGGAGAATTCAGGTCCAGAAGGTAAAAACCCTACCACAGTTTACGGGCAGGTAAACAAGCTCGCTCCCTGCCAGTTGAATAGAAGCACCTGTGGCTAAAGCCAAACTGTGTCAGGGTTTTTAGATCCTGGACTTCGATTCTCCAATTCTGCTAGATTCCCGTGTTTAGACTAGTGTGGACAGATACAACATATTATTATAAAGAAAATCTTTGGGGGCGGTACGGTGGATGACTGGTTAGCATGTGGGTTTTCTCCGGGTATGCCGGTCTCCTCCCACATTCCAAAGACATGCATGGCAGGTTAACTGAACACTCTAAATTGTCTCTCGGTGTAATTGTGAGTGTGAATGATTGTTAGTCTACGATTGGCTGGCAACCAGTTCAGGAAGTACCCCGCCTACTGTCCGAAGACCATTTGGGATAGGCTCCAGCATCCCCGTGAACCTTGTGAGGAATGAGCGGTTAAGAAAATGGATGGATGGATGGATGGATGGATGGATGGATGGATGGATGGATGGATGGAAAATCTTGGGTGGTATTGTTACCCGTTTTGGGCTTTTAGATGGTTCTGTCCAGGACATTTCAAAATAAAATATCACCCACGGGTTATAATATCAAAGTCAAGCCAAAGCCCCCCCACCCCCCAGTCCATACCTTTACTAAAGTTAAGGAGTTGAATCGGTAGTTCTTCTTTTAAAAGGACCAAAAATGGAATATACACGCAGAGTAGAGTAGACTTTCTTAGGAGTTTATGTGAAGAGAATCAGCTACCAAAACACACTTCCCCTCTGCCACAGTGTCCGTCCGCGACATGAATGTTAAAAAGGTCAAATTAAGTTGTCGCACCTCCAGAACCATCCCTGACCCAAGCTATACAATCTTAATTTGGACCAGTACCAAAATGTACACCATTAAACAGTGACAGTCACACTTTTATACAGATTTGCAATGTTTTTGCACTATCCTCCCCAAAATACGCATAAATATTTAGCACATACTAATGAAAACTCTCAATATGATAAATCAGCAAAAACATACACCAAATGTTTCAGACTATATGAAATACTGTCACTTACCTTATTATCCCAAAATACTGACGGCAGTTCCACTATAATAGGACATATAGATCATTCAATTTTTTTTATTGTTAATTTCTTTCCTTTCCAGAGTTTGCTGTAGTGGCCAGTGTCACATAGGGTGTCAACAACAATCCTCATGGCCCTGTTTTACATGCCAAACCCAGTGTGCATCCTAGGAATTTCCATAACCCCCATTTAAATATTTGCATCCAGCATCACGGGACGGAATGAGTAAAAGCACTTCAGTCTTTGACTCGAGGATGAAGAAACAATATACTTACAAGAGATCTGAAATAAGACGAAATGTAGCCCAAAGATTGATTCAATTACATTTAAATCACTATAATCAATATTTTGTATAAAGTAATGTTTTCACTTACATAGGGTGTAGGGCAGGGACTTGTTTAGGGAGAGGAGACAAACATACGTATTCAGACTGGGGGAAAACATTCAGTTAGTCACTGATTTTGATCTCACTATGCAAAAAATAGAGTTAACAACTTTGTGACGCATTTGACAGATGTGTCCCCGCCCCCCTCCCCTTCCCCACGAATCACAGCACATATCATGTAATGTCTCCCAGGGAAGTGAGATAAAACAATGGGTCCAACATCATCTGAGATTTTACCTGCAGTTGCTAAGCAACACCCACCTCCAACCCCTCCATCTATTCCATTGGTCAGCAGGAAAAACGCACAAGGCACCTCATTGGCCAAGAGAAAGTTAATAAACTTTAGCCAAGACCTGCTTCATCGTGTGTGCGCGCACACACACGCACACGCAATGAAGAGGTTCTTGTGAATGAGTGTCAGCGCTTGTGCACTACGGTGCTGACATACTGTATGCATTGAGCCACCGTGCTAAAAATAAAGATCACACTGAATGCGGTGCTGCTGAAAGTTGCACGAATGAATTGAAAGTGACAAGTTCACTTCTCTCCAGACAGCAGTTTGGTCCCTAACTCACTCAGCACAGATCAAGGAGACATGTTTTCAAGTGTTAAAATGGAGGAGTAGAACAAAATATGAGTGATGCAATCAAAACATATGATCACATTCATTTTGCTGGTAGGCGAATTTCTTGTTAACGTTTTTTGATCATGGGCAAGAAAGAAGGGTGGAATCATTTTGCATCAACTGACGTGAAACTGTTGAATGATCTGCTCCACCTCCCTTAACAAAGTGAGGTATGTCTCATGATTCAGAAGTCAAGGGAGTTATTTAGAGAGTTTTAAGTCATCCTTTTTTTAGGCCTCTGTCGGAAGTGCCACTTGGGATAAAACATTCTTATGCCTAATCCTACGGAGTGATGGGTTACTCGTAATCTCTGCCGGCGTTACAAAACCCACTTCATTTCATCTTTTTTTAGGGCCATGTTAAAAATGGATTTGCCCCAAATATTTTGTTATTTTACATCATCACACCAAATCTTTCCACAAAAACACACACAAAGTTGCCTTGTAAGGAGAAAAAACAACAACAACCTAGTACAGAATAATCAACAATATGAGCAGTCTTGGGCAGCAACGAAGTATGATTTTCTAAGCAAGACATTCAGTCCTCAGTATTACTGATTCGTGAAATGTTACTTTTATTTAATTATGAAGGTTTGTCTTTATTTACATTTATGAAATTTTCTTTAGTTAGTAACCAAACCTTTTGATCTTAAGTGCCAAACTAGACATGGGCTCCCTGCACACTTAAGATTAACATGTTGATGTATTACTCATATTTTCTTGTGAACTAGTGTATTTTGGGTATGTGGTCCATTTTTTATTTAAATGTGGTATTTGGGGGGTAGACTCCGTTCTAAATGGCGTCATTAATATTCAGTTGGAGTGCCTTTTACTGACTTTAAGCATAAACTATTGAGGAAAAGAATCAAACTTTCTTACTGTTTGGCTTCATTGGCGTTGACAGGATTGATTAGTTTGGTCTGAGCTGAATAACCCACAGACTTCATTGCCTGATAGGGGCCGTCATTGCTTATTATGATCGTTACATCTTCTTCGTGTTGAACTTCAAAGGTCAGCAGCTTTAGCATGGAAGCGCAGACTTCCCTCTCCTCGGCCACTTCAACCAGCTCCTCCAGCGGGATCCCAAGGCCTTCCCAGCCCAGCCAAGAGACATCGTCTCGCCAGTGTGTCCTGGGTCTTCCCTGGCGCCTTCTGCTGGTGAGACATGCCTGGAACACCTCTCCAGGGAGGCGAGGAGGCATTTGAACCAGATGCCCGTGCCACCTCAGTTGGCTCCTCTCAATGTGGAGGAGTCGCTCCCGGATAACCAAGCTTCTCTAAGGGAGAGCCCGGACACCCTGCGGAGGAAACTCATTTCGGCCGCTAGTATCTGGGATCTTGTTCTTTTGGTCACGACACACAGCTCATGAGCATACGTGAGGGTAGGAATGTGGATCGACCAGTAAATTGAGAGCTTCAACGTTCGGCTCAGTTCCTTCTTCACCACAACGGACCGATACAGAGTCTGCATGACTGCAGAGGCTGCAACGATCCGCCTGTCGATCTTCCGCTCTATCCTGCCGTCACTCATGAATACGACCCCAGGATACTTGAACTCCCCCACTTGGGGCAGGATCTCATCCCTGACCTGGAGAGGGAAAGCCACCCTTTTCCGACTGAGGACCATGGTCTCGGATTTGGAGGTGCTGATTTTCATCCCAACTGCTTCACACGCAGCTGCCAACCGCTCCAGTGAGAGTTGGAGATCACCAACAGCACCACAACATCTGCGAAAAGCAGAGATGCAGCACCTCGGCTGTGCCTAGAAATTCTGTCCAGAAAAGTTATGAACAGAATCGGTGACAAAAAGGCAGTCTTGGCAAAGTCCAACCCTCACTGGAAAGGGATCCGACTTACTGCTGGCAATGTGAACCAAACTGACAGCGGTCGTACAGGGATCAAAAATCCAGTATCAGGTGGCTTCACGATGGACACGGTTGAACACCTTCTCCAAGTCCACAAAACACATATAGACTGGTTGGGAGAACTCCCATGAACCCTCAAGGACCTTACAGAGGGAGCTTTCCAGTCGCCTCAGTGATTTCGCCCCCAGAGATAGGAGAGCCCACCTCAGAGACCCCAGACTTTGCTTCCTCAAAGGAAGGCGTGTCGGTGGAATTGGGGAGGTCTTCGAAGTATTCTCCCCACCGACTCACAACGTCCCGAGTCGAGGTCAGCAGCACCCCACCTCCACTATACACAGTGTTAATGGTGCATTGCTTTCCTCTCCTGAGACGCTGGATGGTGGACCAGAATTTCCATGCAGCCATCCGGAAATCGTTTTCCATGGTCTTGCCGAACTCCTCCCAAACCCGAGTTTTTGCCTCAGTGACCACCGAAGCTGCGATCCGCTTGGCCATCCGGTACCTGTCAGCAGCCTCAGGTGTGCTGCAGGCCAAAAAGTACTGATAGGATTCCATCTTCGGCTTAACGGCATCACTTACCACTGGTTTCATCAGCGGGTTCCGGGATTGCCGCCACGACAGGCACCGACCACCTTACGGCCACAGCTCCGATCAGCTGTTTCGACAATGGAGGCGCAGAACATGGTCCACTCTGACTCAATGTCCTCCACCTCTCCTGGGGACAAGGGAGAGGTTCTGCCAGAGGTGGGTGTTGAAACTCTTTCTGCCAGACGTTCCCAGCAAACCCTCATAAGGAAAGTCTATTTCAATCCAATCCAATCCAATCCAATCCAATCCAATCCAATCCAATCCAATCCAATCAGTTTTTGTAGTAACAATTAGCCTGCATCCTTAAACTCAAGACATTTCTTTAAAAATGTTCACTTGTTGCCTATGTTGAATTGTGCCAATTCAGTTCAATTATCAGTCCCTGTAGCATTTCCAAATGTGTTGCGCAGCTTGGCAACTTGCTGCGCTGTTGGCGTTTCCACTAACAAAAAAAAAAATAGCCTCAAGATCAATGCACACATTTGTGTTTGCTTTACAAACACAAGTCATTGGAGATTTGCAGGGTGCCATTAAAAGATTCAGATAATTGTCAAAAGAACATCAGGTATGATTTCATGTGCAGGGGCTCCATAGTTGTTCTCTTTTAAAATATGTCAACTGGCGTTCCCAAGTTTAAGTCCGTAAATGTCATAGAAAGTGGACCCAGTAACCACAACACTGGCTCTGATGACGTTACACCATCTGATCCGAGTCAACAAATTGTGATTCAATTTTTCATTTTCCTCACATCCTCATACGAATGTCCGAATTACCACCCATTCGTGCATAGCACTAATTTTATGTTTTCATTCTTTACTGCAAAACATGCTCGACTAATGATGCTGTCACTTAATAGTGGCTCTATAAAATCAACACCATAAAAATGCTATCAAGTTGCAGATGAAAATGGGGTCAAAGCCCAGTGTCTGCATCATATGATGAAGACCAATGCACTCATTTTCCTGCAGAGGTTTAAGCTCAAGGGGAAAACACCAGCAGGGCACTAAAGAGAAAGTGAACGTGCAAAATGCATATGACTCTTTCTCTATTTAAATGTTACGTTTATCAAATATGAGCATCTTAAAGTTTTGTGAGTGAGGTGATTGCATAAGCAATAAATAGCACATTTGTGTGACAGCGGAGTTATTCCTTGCAATAAATGGAAGGAGAATTCCTTCAATCACATATTTTTGGCTTGTAGGGGATTAATACATGCATGAGTTGCTATTTCTGGTGGAGGCAGCACTGAATTAGGGTCGCCTGGTTGCCGCTGCATGTTTTTTATAGTGCGCCTTTTCTGGTTGGCGGAGCTGGGGAATTTACGTCTGCTGACGTTTTTTCCTGCCCTGCTGTGGATCTGCATTTTCATGAATGAAGCTCAAGAGGGATTGGGAGTGTTCAGCGCAAGACGCTGAGAAAAAAACAAAACAAAAACATTTGCGGGTAAAAGAGAAAGGCAGAAACTGACAGTGGGATGTGAAGTAAACTGGAAAAGTAAACATTCACGGAGGGGAAAATAAAAGGAAAGCTTACAGATACAGATGAGAAAACCAGGACAACAAATAAAGACTACAAACAAATCTGTACGAAACATCAGGACATCAAATGTAGACATGTTTTAATCCTCTGTGAACCACCTCAGTGACGACTTTTGTGTATGTTTCTATTAATAACCAGCCAGGCAAAGCGTCAATCCCCCCCTTTAAAACCCGTCCGTCCCACTCTATATCTGACCACATTTGATAGGCTTAGCAAATTGCAGGGAGGAGCTATTTCTGCTATTATGCAGCAGTGTCTATCAGAAGAGCTGAAGAAGGAATATGAGACTGACGAAGCAGGATCAGTGTGACATCAGAGCAGTTTGTCGAATGCTGAAAAGTCTTCAATAGACTGAAGTTAAGAAGGGATGTTTAGTGTAGTTGATGACACTGCGAATAATTTACATTGTTATACCCATCATGTGAATACTATAAGAATGTGACAGTGGAATTAGGATATACAGGATTGGTTTGAGACATTCAAGTGTGAGTCAGTGAATGAATAATTGAGAAGGATGCAAAGAGTTATGATTTCATTAGAGAGATGAAACAGTGGCTGCATGTTCTCAATAATGGAAACTGGAGTGATTAACAGTTATATAAAAGCTGTATATATTACACTGATTATATTGCGTGGAAATTCACTGATACGCTCTTTTGAAGTCCCTGAACGGCATGCGTGCAAGCTTGGGAAATTAATGCTGCATTGACCACACAAGGAAATGAAAACACAACAGAATTCAATTAATATATCATTATAGTCTTAAAGGTGGAGTGTAATTTAATCCATATTTTCTGTTTTTAAAATGCCTAATGTAGAAAGAGGCGGCACGGTGGCTGACTGATTAGAGTAGTGCAGAGTAACCTACATGAGATCGAGTCCAGGCTTCGGCCTTCCTGGGTCGAGCTTGCATGTTGGCCTTCGAAAAGACAAACAACTTCTAGCGGAAGGATCAGCTGCCGGCAGCAGTGCGTCAATTCGCTGTCTACAGGGCGACGCGCAGTGATACGAACGAACAGAAAAGTAGTGGCTGGCGGTAATGGCATCTGATTTTTTTCAGAAAAGGAGTTTAATGATGCAAATGTATCACTCTTTTGAACACAAATTGTTTTTATTTCCGTGACCCCAGCCAGCTTGCTGGACTATTTTCCTCTCGTCCAACACCGGACCAGAACTCGTGTCACAGAACGCTGTCAGCGGTAAGTTAGTGCTGATTTCACACACTGGAGGTGAGGATGAAATTGAGATTCATGTTAAAAAATCCGAACGATCCCTTTAACATCCTGCAAACCTGCCTCGCCTCCCTGCTTCCTGCATTTGGGTCCTCAACCCCCTGCTGAACACCGAACAGGACGATCCCACCAAAAATGGACCCATCGCTAGCAGAAGCGACACGCTCTGCTTTGTTGCAGAGAAATGCCTCCCCAAGAACCTGTGTCCCTGGCTGCTATGAGGGACGTTTTACGAAACCTGTAAAACATCCTGGGTGCACACGCAACCATGTTCTGTGCCCTGTCCCACCTGGCACCAGCGCTGAATGTTCTCCAGCAGTTCCCTGACCCTGTGGCTCACACCCTACGGCAGCCACCCGTTCATGTCCCTGCGTCGCAAGTCCTGTTCCTGTTCTGGCAGTGCACAACATGTGGCCGGCAGCCATTACTGTTCCTGCAGCACACATCCCATCCTGCGGTCGCCACCCGTTCCCGTTCTGGCGCTGCGCGTCCTGTAGCCGTCCTCTGACCCAGGCCTGGCGACGCAAGCTCTCTTGCCGCCACCCGACCTAGCTCTGTATTGCAAATATTTCTGCATTCAAATGAATCATTTAGGTCAGCCAATCAGAGTATTTTTAGTGAAGTGCTTACATGGGTATACTGTAACAAGGAAGTGGAAAGAGCTATACCTTCATTTACACCCCAAGACCCGATCCAAGACAAGCGTTAAAAGTGGCTGGATGGATGAATTTGAAATAAATATATGAATAAATTCTGGAAAAGTTAACATTGGAATAATTAGAAAAAAAAGTTATGACAAATTTATTTAGTTGATTATTTATTTTAATAATTTTGGGACATTTAGTCCTCCATAAAACACTGCTTTACTCTATAAAATAATCCCACAGTGTTCACATTATAGTGCTCATATTTGGCCCAATGCCTGCAGCGAACATTCAAGTATATAAAGCACATTCAGAGATGCCAACCCCTATCAGGAACATTTTGGATATTTTGTCATGAACATTTTGATTTTGTCAGGAAAGCCAAAACGACAATGTGCCACTAGTATTTATCAAAAAAACAAACAAACAAAAAAACAAATATTTGAAATTTCGACTGCTTCTTCTAGTTTTTATTTCCGTTTTGAATTATTCAATACAATGCCTTAGCAATACATTTCAAAATTTACAACAATGTAGTAATAGTTGTGCGGTATTTACAGAATGAGACATTGCGAGAATCATCAGGTTGTATGATTGTTTAACAAAGCTGTAAAATGAGATACAATGTAAATTTGAAAACATTTACAATACATCTTTAAGAAGTTAAAATCAAAATGCAACACTATTATGAAAACAAACCAAAACCATTGCTGAGCTTGCAAATATTTAATATAC
Source organism: Festucalex cinctus (assembly GCF_051991245.1). Lineage (NCBI taxonomy): Eukaryota > Metazoa > Chordata > Actinopteri > Syngnathiformes > Syngnathidae > Festucalex > Festucalex cinctus. The sequence goes on along the minus strand of NC_135414.1, from coordinate 14,563,499 downwards.
TAATACTTCTGATCTATGCCCCTGCTCTTGATGCTGACATATGCACTGCTGTATTTATTCATTTCTGGTTTTCAGACAATATTGAGTGGGGTTGTGGATTCTATTTTCTCTGACTTATTCATTTGCTGTTCATAGTTACTCTCCACTGTAACGAATGCAGCGCTAGCAAGACTTTAGTCCAAATTCTAATGTAAAATCAGTCATTTATTCTGGTGTTTCGTGACTACATTTAACAATATCTACAACATGCTACTTTTCTGCCCATCACTAACAAATACAAAATGTAAAAAAAATTTTTTGTGAGTGAGTGAAAAAAAATAATAAAATCCGTGCATGCTGTCAAGTTGCCGCGGGAGTGACGTCATGCAGCCGACAAATTTGCCCGGCCCCATCTGCGAGACACTCCCCGCCACCCCCTGCTCTGCGATTGGCTGCAGGGGTAAACAACTGTCTGTCCACAAAAACGTCCCGCTGTTGACAAAACAAACACAAAATGGCAAAATACAGGCTGGGGGGGGCTTTAGGAAAAAAATCACCACCACACAAAAACAGAAGCCCAGAGGTGTAGACTGAGAAGGAGTTCATGTGTATACATTCTGTATTTATGCAGTGCATTTTCCTGAGTGAAAACAGAAGACCGTGCCTTTAAGCTTTCATCTCACATATACAAAGTACTGTAAATAAATCTTTCAAATTGGAAGCAGGGACAAAGTCCACTACACTGCTCTCATTAATGTAAATAATTTTTTTGCAGAGCATTCCAATAACTGCAAGGAAATCCACTCCAAACCAGGTGGTACTCGAAAAACATTTCTATGGATGACACAACAGGTTCAAATGCAACTCATAAGTTCATGTCTGACTGTCAAATAATTACCTATACGGGGGCGTAGCACAATTTTAGCAATGCAGACTATCAACTTTTATGCCCTTTCATGAGAATCATGACAAAAAACGTACTACAAGGGCTGCTCTCATGATAAAGCAGTTTTGAGAAAGACAGGACAGGTGCCAATTCGCCGCCGAAATCCTTGGTCTCTTGTGTTGTTTCTCCAGCAGATGAACCTTGTACGTCTTGGTTGACTCCTGCCTGGTCTGCCCAAGCCACGTTTCTCTCTCTTAGCACAAGTTGCTTAAGTTCATGGTTTTTCAACTCATCTTGGGTTGTAACAAGCCCAGTACCACACATGGCAGTATAGTATCGACCATAAGCTGGCAACAACACATTCACCATTCTAGAATTCAATAAAGAATGTTACAATTAGATTTGGGTTACAGAGCAAATACATAGATAGCCATGTGCTAATTACAAATAGTACCAACATACTTTAGCATGCGTTTGGTTTCTTAATCCTGAAGCGCAGTGAATTTGACCATCTGCTTGATGTGTTGTTCAAGATCATTCACCTGAAGCTCCTCAAACCTTTTCTAATACCTTAAGAAGAGAGTGAGACTAGGTTACTATGAACTAAACGACAGAAATGATTCAAACTCAAGACATGCCAAATTATCCATAGCTGGTCTGAGATGCTATTGTTATTTTTTTTTCTGTTTGATTTGAAAGGCTGTATGCTGTGGATTGGAGGCAGTGGGGGGGGGTTTGGTGACTCTGACGCAAGAAAACTACGAAACAACAGCAGCGAGAACATTTGACTGGTGAGTGCGTCATAGTTCTGGGTCAGTTCTTGGAAGTAAGGATAATGAAGAAAAAAAACATGGACATGGTTTTAGGTAACTGGCTGCTGTCTGAGGGACGAGTAAAGTGTATTGATTTATTCTCTTCAGTGATCCACGAGTGAGCTGGAGAAATAAAATGAGCACGGTTAATTACTGGGAGAACAGATGGGAAGAAAACAAAGACAGTCACGACACCAGTCGAGACACGGCCTACCTTCAAAAATAAACAAAAAACACCAAGCATTGAGTTTTAAGGATCCATCCTATATTGATGAGTTGCCCTTTTATAACATGCTCATCTGTCTATTAACTAATCTATTGCATCCTACTAAGTTACAGACTTGGTCATGTAGTATTAGTACATCATTCTTCTACTGATCAGCCCAGCAAAATTAGTCACTTGGACTTGAATTTGTCAAAAAAAACAAAAAACAAACCTGTAAAATGGTGTTATTGTGAACAAAATTAAATGACAAATGAAGATGACTAAGGTTGTATTAACCTCAGATGTCTGATTATTTGACTTCAATTATTTCACCTTGTTCTGGACACGGTAACGCCAGCCATCAATTTCTGAAAGCGCATTTCTGCTTCTTTCATCTGTTTACAAATATGCTCCTGCTGAGAGCATAGCATCGCAATCTTTCGCTCATGTTTACAAGTAGCCTATAGGACAATGACAATGGGAAGGACAGGAAATGAGAACAACAAAAGATCATAAAATCTTGCTTTCATCCAGTCATTGTATGTTTTACATGTATATAAAGGTTGCTAGTAATGGTATAAGATAGCAACAACAATTCAGAGCAAAAAAAGACAAAATTCAGATTGAATTTCAGCTTCAGCAGAATTAGCTGGATTCTGCATTACAGTATGTAGAGGTGGGACAAAGACTGGGGAGCAGGACTCAATCAGTCCTGTTGTGGTGTAAATTACAGGCCCAGACGACTATGGAGAGCAGCGAAGTAAAATGATGATTCAGCAGCTGTTTTCCTGCAGGGATGATGGAATCTGGAAAGCAGTGTAAGCATCCGCTACCTTCTCAGTCTTTTCGTTGGCAGAGATGTATTGGACCTGCAGGTTGTCCTGCTCACTGTAGCGCTGGCGCAGCTCATTCTCCTTCAGTTGTCTCTCCAGATCCAGCTGCTCTCTCCTGATTTGGGCACGGTTGGAGAAGACCTGCTGCAGAGATTCTGACACCCTAAAGAGAGAGAAAAGTAACTGACTTTATCAATTCTTAAAGGCAAAAGGGAAGAATTTGGTTTAAATGTTTGAATGTGTACCAAGATTACATTGAACTTAAAATCTTGAGAGAAAGGTGATCTTATTTGAGGAAGAGATCGATCTATATGCAAGTAAATAAAACTGGAGAGCTGTTGCTGAAATGTGACTGCACTCTTCAATGAAACTCTAGTGACGTAGGAGATGTTGTGGCCTTGCTAGACTGCTGAATTTTTAATAGTGTGAGAAGCGTGCATGCTCTATTCAGAGCCTCTCACTGTGCAAGTTGTGAATTCTAATCCCAGTGAATGAAATGCGTGGGAGTGAGACTCATTCAGCTTTTCTGTGTCCTCCGCCCCCAGCCCAAATACCCTGACAGATGCCACTGTAGGCCCTAAAGATGACATTTAAATACATCAGAGGTCTTCTGATGGATTGATTGATGAAAGAAACACTTCACAGTCTGTGGTTTCAAACCTGATCAATTAGTCCCATGCATGATCATGATAACAAAAAGACTACCCTCCAAAATACTGGAACAATAAAGTGAGATGAATATGTGATAAGAGGTCATTATTTCCGGATATTTATATGTGGACCTCACAACTAAGACGTTAACTTTGTAGGTAATTATTTGTGATGAAATACAAATAATCAAATAAATCCTTGAGTGTCCAAGTATGTTTGCTGCCCTCTGTATTAGGGATGTCACGATAAGGGCAATATCGTGATATCGTGATATTAAAACTGCCACAATATCGTCATCGTCATGTTCACGATATTTAAAAGGAACACATTTGTTAAAAAAAAAATCAGGTTTATTTCCAATTGTGCAGTTGTAGCACCCTCTAGTGGCTAGTTTATGAGTGCAATTTAATTTTCATTAGGATGTTTTGGCCTTTTATGTTGAAAATTATGCTATTTGTCAGACGGAGGGGAACCTAATTTGCTTGTGAAGCGATCAATGTGTGCTTGCATTAGCAAGTAAGTGCCTCAACATTGTAATTAGAGATTGTAGGTGGTTGACATCCATTTCTGTAATGTACAAAAGCACAATTATCGTATCGTGGCCTTCATATCGTGACAATATCGTATCGTGATGTTTGGATATCGTTACATCCCTACTCTGTATGGTATATGAACCTTCTTGCTCTAAAACAAATAGAAATAACTGAAATGAATGATATGATGAAGGATGTTTGGATTAATATGTACAGTGACAAGAAGCTGACAATCATTCCAGTCTGAATATGGTACTTGATATACTGTACTAATTTTGATATATAGCAAATGCAGTAACGACACAGGTGAAAAAAAACAAACAATCCAAACAAACGAATGGACGCTGCGGTTAATTCTGTTCTCGTAGAATTACTCACCGTTTCCTTGTTGAATTTGAACAGCGAGAGGCACTTCGTGGATTTTTATCTGGTCAAGATGATGTGCGTTTCCTCTCCCCCATTAAGACGAGACGGAAGACGACATTTTCATCCGTTGCCTTGATTGGTCAAATCAGATGTGCAAAGATGCCACATTGTCCAATCAGCTCCAAGTATTGTACAGCAAGTCTCTCTTTTCGAGAACGGGTCTGCCAGTGAAGTCCCAGATTGATAATGTGAAGAACTCCCTTGAGTGAATCACAATTATCAATCTGGCTTAGTAGACAACTAGTATACAACATAACTCCACGTAACACAATGTACGTGACAGTATGCCGCTATCTCCCTGCATGAAATTATACGGTGAACTACTGAACTGTATGAAATGCTTATAAAATAAGATAAGTACTATAAATCAGGGGTGTCCAAACTACGGCCCGGGGGACATTTGCGGCCCGCCATACATTTTTTGGCAGCCCGCGGCAAATATTCAAAATAATTTTTCAATGCTGTTTAAAAAAAAAAAAAAAAAAAAAAAAGAGGGTGGATTAAACATATCTAGCTACGCGAAGACACAAATTTGCAGCTAATAATTCAGTTCCAGAAATAAAAATAGTTTCATCCACTTGTTGCTTAGTGTCAAGGTCCAATTTGTGAAACCATCACATAAATTTAATGGTTCTTAAGTGTGGTCAGTTGATTACCGATTGTTCTTGTTGGGGTTCAGAATGTCAAGTTGGGATTCAGCTGCTGCTCAGTGGAGAGGCATATCTATTATAGTGGCACACAGGGGTCACTATTTGCCTTGTGACTGTTAGCAGTTTTCACTAAGTAACTGGACATTATATGAACAATTTATAATTGCTTCATTGATTTTTACCATGTTTAACTCATTCACTGCCATTGACGGAAAAAGACGCCAAATGATGCATTTTTTGCTGGTCTGGCAATGAATGTGTTAATAAATAACTTGAAAAAAAATCAAAGTGCAGATTTCTATTTTTCTGTATATGGCCCTCAGAGGAAAAGGAGTGGACACCCTACTATAAATGAAGCAAAATTACGAGAAGGCAAGTTTGCAGGAGGTCAAAAGGTCAGTTTCTGTAGCTGGGGATCATTCCGCAAAGGAAACCTCCCTGCCTTTGGCCGTCACACAGCTCACACTGCACCCGGCTCCTTGGCCTCTCCCACAGGTGGTGAGCCCTTGGTAAGGGCCCGGCTCATCAATGAGCCCCAACTGGCTTTAGATGGGGGCACGGGTTACCCGCATCCAGGCAAGGGAAAACTATGTGCATATATGTTCATCATTAGAGGGAGTCTGTGAACCATACTTTGTCTGATCCCTCACCTCGGACCCATTTGCCATTGGTGCCAGGAACATAAAGCCGAGGATCATTGAAGCACAGAAACCCCTCCACTTACAAGAACAAAGAAAAAAATTAATTGTTTTACAATACTTTGTTCATCAGTATTTAACTTTACAACAAGAGGAATTTTCAATTATAAAAGCAGGCAAAAAAGCACAAACTGATGAATTTAGCTTTAGTTAGGCCATAAATGTATATGTGCAGCACATAAGCAACATAATGAGTGACGTTACTGGCAAAACATGATTTATGCAAAATGCCGTTTAACGTTAAATCACATTTCTTCGACTTCATTACTTTTCTTTCCCATGAAGTGATGACTTCAAAATAAAAATAAAAAACAGACAAGTTTCTTAAATAGAGAGAGAGATCTCAATTGAAAGGAGAGCCAATTGTAACACTAATATCAACTATACTTTCAGACATTATGTCTTAATGAGACGATGGACAAGGGTGTAATTCACACAGAATAACATTCTGACAGCCATGCAGAACACTATCATGTCATATTTAATGCTGTTAGAAAATGTATCAATTTTGGTAGCAACCACATTATTTTTAAATACTGCATGCATTTTGTTTCGTATTCTTCTAAATCAATCAGGGCCAGCGCCGGTTCTGGCAGGACCACCGAGTGAATGGAGATCATGCAAACCAAATAGCAAGGCTGCACCAGGTCATGATATGATAACCACTTAATTTCAAGTTCACTGTGCTGCCCCTATTGAGAATGGTGCTATTGTAAATTAAAAAAAAAAAAAAAAAAAAAAAAAGCACATTCATGCATACAGTAGCTGTTTGGCATCCGCAGATGTATTTATGTATTTATTCGCATATATATATATATATATATATATATATATATATATATATATATATATATATATATATATATATATATATATATATATATATATATATATATATATATATATATATATATATATATATATATATATATTATTCATTCATTGATTTATTTATTGCCACCAAGCCCATTTTTTTTGTGTAAAACCTCCCCCCACCTTTTTTTTATTTATTTTTTATTTATTTTTTTAAAACTTTTTGGGGAGATTAAAAAACAAACACCCCCCCCACCCAAAAACAAAAAACACACATTCATGCATACAGTAGCTCTTTGGCACCCGCAGATTTATTTATTCGCAGTTTGTTTTTTGTTTTTTTTTACCTTTTATTTATGTATGTATTTATTTATTTATTGGTACCAAGCCCATTTTCTGTGTAAAACCTCCCCCCACCCTTTTTTTTTCTTTTTTCAACTAGATTAAAAAACAAACACCCCCCCCCCCCCCCCCCCCAAAAAAAAATATAAATAAATAAAAATAATTTAGAATATTATTATTATTTACGTGGATCTTCACTATTCACAGGCCGGGCCAGTCCCTCCTATCCCCCATGAATAGCGGGTGCCCACTGTACATGGGAAGAACACTTTGCCTTGCTGAAATACTGCGGTCTGCCCTTTGGCCCATATGTACACCGACATGTAATGGGTTCATACTCGGGTCAAAGCAGCTTTCCACAAAATTCAATTTTTCTCAGGGTCAAGTAGTTTTTGTGTAATCCTTCTGACAGACGGACAGACAACAAAGCAACATGCGCGGGTGAAAACATGATCAAAATGAAAAATGATGAAAATGTGGACTTTGCCCAGCCCCCTCATCTCTTCCAGAAATAGAATGTTGGGAAGAGATGAGATTCCCCATTGCTTACAGAAAAGTCTACTTCAAAAGACGTCATACAATTATTTTGGCCACTGACAAAAAAAAAAATTACAACAAGGATGTACTGTATATAATTACAAGCATTGTGCCTGATACACACTCACTCAAGAGTAAAAATTTATCTTGTGTAAGTAATAAATAATGTTGCCTTGCCTTGTCGAAGATTCTATGCATGAAATCCTGCTTTCCACTGATTGGCTTGATGTATGGAATATGAAACACTAGTTCCTGTTATGTTAAATTGGCAACAAGCGGTCCATTCATTCAAAATAGATCATTTAACTCACCTTGGGATTATTGGCATCATTTATACTTGTAATATTTCCCAGTGTGATGAGTGAGCCCTTTGGCATTGGTAGCACTGGTTCTTTCTGAGCCTTCCTGGTCAATTAGGCTCATTGGGATTAAGGAGAGCAGCCTTCTCCTGCTGTTGCAAATACAGCTGGAAAAATATATAACAGTGTAAGGGCATCAATGTCAAGAATTTAATGACATTTATAGCACTTGAATTTCTATAGTATATTTCATGGTAAAATCTGCTCTTTTTGACAATTTAAATAACTTGAACATGCCATGTGACCTAGAGGAAGTGGCATTCATACTAATATGGTGCAATATTACTTATTTTCATACACTTCCAACTACAATTTTAAGTTTTTGGCTGCTGGGAAATGATCATAGAGACCTTAAGTAGGGTATATTTGGGGGGAAATTTCTCAATCGAAATTATTGACCACTCTATCTATTTTTTTCAGTCACAATTATGATTCAGTTACTGGTTTGGTCCGTAACATGTCAGAAAATAGGCAAAAATCTTGGTCATTGTTTTCCTAGAGTACAAGCAAGCATTTCAATTTGATCCAACACAAAGATAATCAATAATATTAATACAATATTAATTGGATAATATTTACAGTTTACTACAGGATTACGGAACAAAGAATGACCAAAAAAAAATAAAAAATAAATAACCTGAAGATAGGAGACAGCCACAGAAAACGCTTTCTCCTCCTTGTCATCGTCCTTGCGTTTGAAAAGGTCGTCCATTGTGCGGTACATGACTCCGAGTTCGTTTGGTGTTCGTAACATGCTATGCGTTTTTCCTGCTCCAGTTGCGCCATAGGCAAAAACTAAAACATGAAAAGAAAAAAACAAAATGCCAATAACCTCATTAATAAGCATACAGACCAAATGACAGGATTTTTGACTGTGATAGAGTGACGTCCTATTCCGCTGAGGTACTAGTCCTCAGCGATTTTGATCAGAAGTGGACCAAAAACTTTTTTTTCCCCCAAAATGAAGAGCCTGCATCTTTCATCAAGGAAATGTCAAAACAGAAGATGCATCCTCTGCAATCAAGCACCAACATGGTCATTGTAAATAGCTACCCTGCATTCTGCCATTATCTCCGACGCTAATACAGGACTTTGGATTCAGCATCTTGTCTCTTGCTTGTGTGCGACATTAACTAATATGTAATGTGTTCACCTGAGCTTTTTTTCCGGGTGCGGGGGTGGAGTGGATCCGACGCATACACACTACAGTGTTCCCCTGCTACTTCGTGGTTCGGTTATTGCGAATTCACTCTATTGCGGATTTTCATTTGTGACATTTGGAACTCGGTTTCTGGTTAAGGAAAGCTATTTTATGATTTAAAAACATAAACTTGAACAAAGTTATTAAGCCGACGTGTCAGCGTTCTCATGTGCTGCCATAGTGCAGAGCACACAACCGCTCACATAATAATTTTTTCTACATTTTGCATTTTAAAAGTTAAATTTATTAAATGTAACAGAGTGGGATCCGAGTGGGGGGTTTGTAATGGCTTAGAGAGAGAAAAAAAAAAAAAAGTCTACCTCTACTACGCGGATACTCACCTAATGCGGGAGGGGCTTTGAACGTATCATCAGTGAAAAGTGAGGTCATTTGACAAAGAACTTTTTGGCCATGTGTTTGGCAGAAAGTAAGGGCAAGAATCATATAAAGACACGTGAAACTCTTACTTTACTCTTACTTATTACTTTGTAATTTGAATTAATAATTTACCAACCACATTAACTCTGTAAAGGGCAATTTACATAAAGAAAATGTATCAACAGTTACAGTGCAACAGTGAACTGTAGATAATATTGTTATTTTAAATTGTAACATTCCCATCCTTTTTGTTCAAATCAAACATGGCGAATTAGGTTATAAGAAATGCAAACTAGAAAATAAACAAATTCAATTTAATACACTAAAATACCTGTTTCCACTTCAGGACATCTTTAATTTCCATTATAAGTGCAAAATGTATTTTGCATGTACAAAATGTATTACTCGAGGCCCATCGTCATCAAATAAGCTAACCATTTAATATTTTTCCATGTATTGTTTTTATTTATTCGTCTGCATTCAGAGAACACAATCCGTAAACTATGAATTGTCCAAATAAAATTTAGGTGGCGAGTTGCCAATGTCACGGCAAAAATAAGTTGACCATTTCAATTCAGATGCCATTGAGTTTTTCACTTTTAATGTTCACACGCACAATGCCTCACAGAAGGAAGGAAGGGGAATTTTGAACAGCAAAACAGGTGACGCTATAGTAAAATACCAGATTTAAACAGTGTAAACGTGGGCAGTTGGCAATGAAAGGATTTGATCTTATAATCGTTGTCGTCTATTATGAGGTAAAATAACAGCAAGTCGTAGTACCGACGCTACCTAAAGAGCGCCAATATTTTGAAAAGCAACCACGCTTCCTGTGTGTATGCAGATTAGGTGGCGCGTCTCCAAACGTGATTGGAACGTGCTGCTGTTGGTGGGTGGAGCTACGTGTTAGCTTCTTCCGGTTAAGGTGACCTACTCGCCTGCTAAAATGTTAACAACTTCATACACTACGTGGACACGTCAATCTGATTAAGTTTAAGTAAGTTCGCTTATCTTTGCTACTGATTGAAGACGCGTTTACAGTGAGCTGTCATCCAGTATAATCACGTAGCAAGCATCGAACGCCGATAGCAGTATTCAGGGTTGTGTTGAAGCTACACTTGAATCGCTTATAAACACACGTGTTGACAGCCAGCTGTAGTGAGCGGATTTTTCCATTGCTCATTCAGGAACTTTGATTTTGATGCTGTAATTTCTAGCACGCACGATTTACACCCGATTATTCATACAAACGTTAGATTTTTTATTTATTTATTTATTTATTTGCATGCTGTTTTTGAGCAATCATGTGAGCCAACTTGCCTGAATATGATCACAACCAGTAAACCTTTTTTGCCTTAAATGTCACATCTCCCTTTGCTTAAACATTCTCATTCATTTTGAGAGGCACTAATTGATAGGACACGAACTATACATAGCTGTAATTGATTTGTAACAGCCTTTTTTGGGGGGGACAGTCTGACAGTTGATCACTCACTTCTGTCCTTTGAAATTCAGTGCATATATTTGGAGACATTCACTAACTGTTGCTGCAATGAGCGTCAGCTTTACCAAAGTGCTCATCATACCCGGCAGCTGCTTTACATGTATCGGGTTAATTGGAATCCTAAATCAGTAATACTCAGATTTCCAGTTTATCTTGTTGCCAGGATACACCTGAATGCTCTCTTCTTCTTCTCTCTCTCTCTCTCTCTCTCTCTTTTTTTTTTTTATTACAATGTGACTCACTTAGGTGCTTGTTCTAGGCAGTTTTGTGTCATGTAGCATGCCAACATGATTGATTAACTGGCAAAGAATAATAATAAAGATTTTATTGCAGTTGTGTATTGTGCTGCTACAGCGTGGGAAATAAACATTTTCATGTCTGTTGGCCATTGTTAATTGTAAATGATTGCGTCAAGAATCAACCCAGCTTGTGTTTCCAGCATCTGCCTGGTCTGGCGGCGCCAGACTGGCGCTGACTTCCCCTGAAGATACCATGTATGCTTCCGTGGCAGGGATCAATCTTTGGTTATCTTTGGATGTATCGTAAATTTCATTTATCTAGAAACATTCAAGCAAAAAAGTATTTTGAAAATATTTTAACTTTGTCCAACTGTCATCTAAGATTGCTGTCCAAAATATCAGCCCTGCACTTCACTACTTGTATGTTACTTTTATTGTGATTGTACTATTGATTTATGTTTTCCATACAAAAAAAAAAATAAAAAATCGGATAATGTATAAATTATATATTGTATAACGGATTACTCATCCTTCCCCTTGTCTTCTCCACAGGTCAAATTAAGGATGGTGATTTTCCGTATTCCCACTCACTCTTGCCGACTGCTTCAGAACACAAGTTTGACTGTGCAGAAATTATGGAATTTAAATTTGCACTCTCAGACAGTGGGCCTTTGTGCCTTTTCTGGTCCTGGTTCGTTGTGTAAATCAGAAGAACTGAATTGTGTTTCAACTGAAAAGACTCCTCACATGCCTGTGATGCTCAAAGAGGTGCTTCAACACTTGGACATCCAGCCAGGTCAAGTAAGTTTATTTTTCTATTTCGTTACCACTTCATAGTATTCTAAATTAATTTCCAGTCAAATAATGACGGAAACGGTTGTGTATTATGCAGAGCTGGGCACTTCCGTTAATCGTCAATCCCTATCGTTGATGATGCCCACCTGTCGGCGCATGCTTCCAAATATCGGGCGAATGCTTCATGATGCAAAGGCTCACAAGAATATACAGAATGAGAAATATGTTCTCACCATGATTGACGTAAACGTGCATCATTCGGTGCACAGTCCATGGATTTGTCTGAGGCTTTGTGTCATTTTGTACTTGCCGCAAGTGGGCATTGTCAAAGACGGGAATTGCCGATTACCCGAAGTGCCCAGCTCTGGAATTTAGAGATAGACCAATATGTTTTTTTTCAGGACTGATACCAATGCCGATTATGAGTAGTCAAGAAAGCCGATAACCGATATTTGGAGCAATTATTCATTTTCATTAAAAAGGGGGGAAGATATTGGCATCCACATTTTTTAAAATACAAATACCAATGTAGACTTTGCAATGTCTTAAAGGGTGTTTATAAAACAATTTTTCAGACTTTTCAAAAGTTTTTTTTAAATCTTAGAAAATAGACAATCCTTGCTAGCAAAATGTTCAGGGAGCTCCCTGCAAAGTAATCAGTTTGTCTTTAAAAGTTAAGTGAAAACTTAAACAAGTAAGCTCTCTATAGTTTAATACAGGAAATATTGTCCCATAAAATGTAAAAAAACCCCTGAAATTTTTAACTTTCACATTACTTTGTTTTAATGTTGAACAAAAACAAAAGGTTCAGAAGGATCCCAGGGTCAGAAGCATCTCTTATAAAGTTAACTGAAAATTTAAATACATAGTACCCTGAGATTAAAATGGTTTTAGATTGAACTTTTATTGGCTGTCAGATTTTTTTTTTTTTTATTATTATTTTTTGTTTAAAAAAAGGAAGATACCGATATTTGTCAAAATGCCCCATATCAGTCTATCGCTACTGGAATTATCCAGCTTAGGAATCGAGGAAAGTACAGCATGCATGATATTTGAATTCAAGAACAAATTGACTAGAAATTGTGTTGTTGCTTTTAATGGTTGTGTTGTGACAGCAGCATGATTGAACACATGTACTTTTACATTTCCTTTTTTTTTTTTTTTTTTTTTTTTTTTAAACTGTTTATTTATTACACACAATTTAACAAAGAGATTTACAGCTCTCAGTATTTAGGTCTCATAACAATTCAATTTATATACAGAAACAGATTCTTGAATAGTCCAATCCGATTCAGGCCTTATTGCAGTAAGAATACAGCCACTTTATACACCTTATGTTAGCATCTCTTAACATAAATCAAACACCATGCAATAACACCAGAAATATAAAACTCACATCCCCATAAAAAATAAACCAGTAAAGATGATAAAATGAAATAAAAAGTAAAATAAAGAGGTGGTGTTTAGACATCAAATATAATTTGTGGAATAGGTTCCATCTTTTCTCAAATTGATTTAGTTTCAATTGCAGTCTTGTAGTAGTCCTTTCCATAATCTACACTTTAAAAAATAAATAAAAATCTGTCTCTTCATTGTATTTTGTCATAAGGTTTTGATTTCAACCAGGGAACTGTGATCATTTTCTTTGCTACCAAAAGCACAACTCTTAGTACGTTTACATTTCTTTTCTGCACAATATTGGTTTGTCAGGGCACCTATTAATATATTAATGTTTTTTATTCTCATTTTCTTTATCATTTCACTTCAAGACAAAAAGGTGCAATTTGTAAAATATACAATTTTTTGATTCATTTTTAAAAGTCAGAAGGGCAGCATATGAAAGACCTTTTTTTGTGACTGAATGCAGTGTCATCTTTATAAAAAACAAACGAAAAAAAAAACACTAACTAACTATTAAAGTTGACCTTTGCTTAGCATAAAAAAAACCCTGGCAAATTAATTAAAAACAGAAAAATAAAGACCGTTTTTATGAATGACACAACACATTTTAATTCAATATCGTTATGAGTGGGCATCTCGATGGGGTGGTTGTTAGCAAGTCTGTCTCATAGTTCCTGCATGGTGGTGTTGGCGTCCTTGTGTGGGTTTTCCCCGGGTACTCTTGCCTACTCCTACATTCCAAACACATGCCTTGGTAGCTTAACTGAAGATTCTAAGTCTCCTATAGTCAATGCAAGTGTGAATAATTGCTCAAATGTTCCCTGTGACTGACTGTTGACTAGTGTTATAATAATTTGAGATTTGTCATTAGTTAGTTTTTATTTTATTTCTTTAGAGCAAGTGTTAGTTTTTATTAGGTTTTTAAAATGCTTTGTTTAGTTGACTTTATTAGTTTTAATATGAGTTTTAGTTTTTTTTAATATATGGTGTATGTCGAGTAGGATGTAACGTTATCCAAACATCACGATACGATATTATCACAATATGAAGGTCACGGTACGATAATTATCACGATATTGTGGGGGGTTGGTGATATTTAAAAAAGATCACAATATTGTAAAAACAACAAACAAACAAAAAAAACAACTCATACTAAAAAAAGCACAATATTGTGCTTTTTTACATAACAGCAATGCATATAAACCACCTACAATCTCTAATAACAATATTGAAGCACTTACTTGCTAATGCAAGCACACATTGATCACTTCACAAGCAAATTAGGTTCCTTTTAAATATTGTGAACATGGCGATGACTATATTATGGCAATTTTAATATCACGATATCACGATATTGCCCTTATCGTTACATCTCTAATGTCGAGTGCAAGGTAGATTTAAAAAAGTAAATGAGTATTTTTTTAAAGACACAACTACAGTTCTCAAACAACTATCTGGTCTTCTTCTATAGGGATGTACAGCAATTTAAAAATAAATACACTTAGTTTTATTTTAGTTTGTTAACTAAAATGTTTTTCAATTTCCATTTTGGTTATTTTTTGTTACTTGAAGCTAGTTTATAAAGTGGTATAAAAAATGGATAGACAAAGGTTTATTGTTATTGCAGCGAAAATGTGATGGCTAAAAATAGTGAAGTCTAGGCAGTGTAATTGATTGCTAACACCAGCTGCTAGTGCTAGGTGTCACCTACAGTAACTAATGGTTACCAGTAATAGTCATTGTAACAGTGATTTATTTTAACTGTACTTAATTTGTCACTGCAGTAGTTAACTTGTTTTTACATGTGGGTGTTTTATCGTTTTGCTATTACATTGATTAACATTTGTACAAGAGTTCAGAATACCAAAATCTAACTTTTAAACCCTCATCTTGCCCATTTAATAATTTGTTATGGTGGTGACTGCAAGATCCCCCTGTATTGGAACTGTTTCTTAGTATGACACAGTACATCACAGCAAACGACAAGCAAAATAATAAACATGACAAAACTGACCATTCAGTCATCCAGTATATATGAATGTTGGTTTTCTTTGAGAGAGAGGGTGATTATACTGTATCTTTGCTTTCGTTAAATGTATGTATGATTAGCGCAGATGGGCATGAGTCAAAAGACTTCTGTTGTGGCAAAGCACAGGAGATGTGCTGACACCCCCCCCCCCCCCCAAAAAAAAAAAAAGATAAAAAGAAAATTGCAATGTAATATCTATATATAGATATAAATAATCTATATATAAATACGTATCTATAAAATGCATACTAACGACTGGTAAGGACCACGGGTCAATGAATTAGTGAGGAATCTCGCCACTGTATTGCTGTTGGCACGACACAGAGTGCTGCGTCGCTCCTGCCTGAACTTTAGCACCTCTAAACTCCTCCGCTGTCCGCCCATTTGCCAACTGTCCCAAGACCGTTTGCCAATCAGATGTTATTAAAACAGTCTGATAGATTTTGTTTTGCTGCACAGTACAGGCTGTACACCTCACTCATTTGATACATTCAGAATTGCTGCTTGACCGCAGATGTTCATTCATTCATTGACAACACTTATCAAGTATAATATTGCTGTTCTATAGATGATATTATGGGCTCCCATGTTACATTAACATGACTAAAGTGTTGCTCTGTAACGCTGCTAGTGTCAGTTGGAGAGAGAACGAGATGAGACATTTGAATTCGGACATCACTGTTACAAACAGCTGCGGTTATATTATACTCTCAATAATAAGTTAATCCTGTAGTAAAGCCTTTCATTGCTATCTGATGGGTGCCATGAGACATCAGTGTGGACAATGAGAATGATAGCCTGAATAGTCACCTGTATGTAATTGCTTATTACGGTAGTTAAAGTGTAGTTGTAGTAAACTGTGTAATCAAACTGTAAATGGCATCGTGACTTGCTGTGACTGCCGCCTTGATCGTGACTGCAAACGCACATGTGTCGTTAATTTTTGGAGTTTTTGTTTTTCTAAACTATGTACATAGTTTCAAATGTACTCAACTGATCATACATTATGGAATTGACTGGCTCACCACCTTTTCAAGCAACCAAGGACATTTGTAGATCCGAGTACCACTTGTGATCTACCACCTTTTACATACATTTTTCTTTTCCTGTGATTTGTTGTAGAGCTGTCAAATGATTACATTTTTTACTCAGATTAATCACGTCTTAGAATTTTGATTATTAGAAAGGCTTTTTATAAAAAAAAAAAAAAAAAAAAAAAAAATGCCCACAAATTTGAAGAACACCTCATTTAAAGGGATACTTCACTTATTTAACCATTTTTGAAAGGCAAACCTTAACATTTTGCCTATAATAAATGTGATTGGCTGTGATTGGTTACCTGAGCCCCTGTGATGTCATTTTCAGTCGGCAGCAAGTTGCAAAATGTGTTTTTAAAGGTAGTAATTGTACACTAAAATGAATGAAATATTATAATAAAAGTATCAAATTATGATAATGAAAGTATCAAATTAATTATAGACAATATATTAACTTTTTATTGCTATAATAGGCTAAATAAGAGAAGTATCCCTTTAATGTTATGTCGTCAACATTTTTTGATCCACTGCATACGTTCATCCTCTTTTTCTAATCAGTTACCGTAATTACTTAAATAATTAAAAAAAAAAAAAATAATCACCCCAATGTTTTGACATGAACAAATATTCTGAATGTCATACGCAAACATTTATTAAAGACTTTAATGCAAAAAAACAAAAAACAAAAACACTTTTCAAGAGTAGGGACGTAACGATACCGGCAATATCGTGATATTGAGATATTAAACCGGCCACAAGTTGATTTACATTTGTGCAGTTCTAGCACCCTCCGGTGGCTAGTTGTTTTTAGTGCAGTTTAATTTTCACAAGGCATGTTTTGGTCCTTATATCTTTAAAATCCATGCTAATCGTCAGATGAAGAGGCACGTAATATGCTTTTGAACCGTCAATATGTGGAGGAACTCAATTTGTTAGTACATCAGCAAGTAAGTGCCTCAATGTTAAGTGTTATTAGAGATTGTTTATATGCATTGCTGCAATGTACAAAAGCACAGTATTGTTTTGTTTTTTTGTTTTTTTAGTATGAGCTTTTTTTTTTAATTTTTTAATTTTTTTTACAATATTGTGACCTTTTTTGTATCGCCAACATCCCCACAATATTGTGATAATTATCGTATCATGGCCTTCATATCGTGATAATATCGCATTGTGATGTTTGGATTTTGTTACATCCCTATTCAAGAGTGGAAGTAAAAATAAACTGAGATAATGTGGTTGCAAAGTTATGCTCACTGTCTTATAACGTATTATCTGTTCTCATTGCTGCTGGACATGTAAATTTCCCAGAGGGAGCCATCCCAAAGGGATCAATAAAGTCAAGTCTAAGTCTAAGTCTAGGATGTTTAGAAAGGAGTAGTCACATTCATTTTCATATTAAATAGCAGCATTAAAAGGCCTCGGATTAGCCCCAAATAAAGTTTGGCTGATGTAATGTAATTTTATTGACCTTTTTCTTGTCACATCTTACAGCACGGCAAAACATGGTTTACAGCGCTTGAATAACATCAGTGAGATCTCATTGTTCAAATGTATCAGCCAGGAGAAGGGAACAAAACACTTTCCAGTGCATTAACTATACGATGGAACACATTGAAGACGGTCATCATCAAGAGGAGAAAATATGGCACGGTGACATTACGAAAATGGTGTGTCCTTTCAAAATTGATGAGAAGAAATTGGTCAGAGACAGATGGCAACATTGAATGAGCTGCAGAAATTTCTGGCAAGTTTTGTACATACGACAACAATCTTCCATTTCTCCATAATTATGTCTGGGTCAGGGAGCAGGGTGGCTGGATGGATACGTTATCAAAAAAAACAAAACAAAAAAACCCATCCAAGCTTGGCTTGGCTACATTTAGCAAAAACACACTTGGGCCAGAGGTGTGCACATCAATGAATTTTGAATGTCCGTCAGTCGGCAATTGTCAACAGTCAGGTCAGTCATCGTCAATCTGTCACTTTTCAAGCCAAATGGCATTTTAATCGTCATTACTCATTCCTCCTTCCTTGTTTATTTTTACTTTCCCCTTTCGAAAAGAGTTTTTTTTTCTTTTTTTTAAATTTTTTATTTTATTTTTATTTTTTTTTATTTTATTTTATTTGAACTGTACAGGTCAGAAGTCACATTGATTGTGGAAAACGTTTTTAAATGATTTATCTTGGTCTCACTTTCATATCCCAAAAATCCGGCATTTGAACATGGCCGGTAGACTTTTATATCGACTTATACACAGGTGCAGAATCGCTGGTAGTACTCTTCTTGTAAAGAAAGGAAAATAAATACAGACAAAATTTTACCTTTTTGCTAAATCACATAAGTTCTTTGTTTACTGACGGAAAAAAAAAAAAAAAAGACCAAAAAAGTAACGACGTAACAATTGCATTTAAATCATTTAGATAAGTGAAACAGCATTTTCGGTGATTGCTCTAACAAACGGCAGCGCTACAGCAGCCTATTGTTCCGAGTTTGCCACGCTGGTGATTGTGTGTTGTTGTCGCGTTTGTCTGCTCTATGTCATTAACATTGGATGTTGCTCTGGCACACGGAAAGGTGTTGGGGGGTGGTGGGGGGAGAGAGAGAAAAAACGTACAAACTGAGACCTGAGACACACACACGCAAACAGGCATTTGCAGGAGCAGAGAAATGAGAGAAAGCCGAACCTTAGAGACTCGTAACGTTAACGAATCACGAGTCCCAAAACAAAAGTCCAAGGCAAGTCTGGAGTCTTTAGTGGATGAGTCTCAGTCAAGTTAAAAGTCTCAAAAAATAGTGACTTAAGTCTCTTATGAGTCCCCATCTCTGCTATTGTGAAGCATGGAGCAAACCCATTTATGTCCAAGTGCCGCTTTGCTGCATCCAGCACAGATTGAATCTGTCAATCAAATATATGAATACATGAAATGTAGTGAAATGTGCTACCGGTGTTAGAAAGCTTGGTCTCCGTCACAGGTGATGAGTTGTCCAACAGGATAACCACCTAATACACACAGCTAAAAACAATAATGTGTGGCTAACAATAAAACTTTGGTGTACATACTCTGTATTGATCCTCATTGAGCCCTGATCCAAATTTAATCTTGCAGTCTATAGAAAGCTGCCTTTAAACATGAGCCAGCCGGAGCTTATGGTCGTTGAACCAAAATTTCTGCCTGTACAGAAATTATTTCAAAATTACAGTTTGTTTTTAAAGGTTGTTAAACAAATGAAGTTAAAGTTGCACTGCGTAGCTTGAGCTTCTGTCGCATCCTAGGTAGGAATTATGCATTACAACAACCTAAACGTCACATTTTTATTCTGTTGTGATGGACAGCTGATGGGGGGGGGGGGGGGGGGTGGGGATTCTTTAGAAGAGGTATTAATGTATGATTTTTTTTTTTAACACCAGAAAAGGAAAATACAAATGGGAGACAACAGGCCAACTCCGCTCACTGCTAGGTAAAATGTGTCATTTCCCATATGTCATTTTTGGTGCACCATCGTGTGAATGACACCAGTCAACCTGAAATGTAAAAGATAGATAAAATACTAAAATATACAACAATACAGTCTTCCCTCGCTATAACGCGGTTCACTTTTCGCGGTCTCGCTGTATCGCGGATTTTTTTTTAAGTGCAATTTTGCATATTTTTTTGCAGTAATATACACATTTTATAAAATTTATGAAGGTTTGAACATTATCAATGTTTGAACAAGAGAGAAATGTGAGAACATGTAAATGCCTCAATGAGAAAAGTGTCTAAATTGTGTGGTAGGGGATTTTAGAGCCTTAAAACATTTATAAGAGTTGTAAAACATAAAGCTAACTACTTCGCAGATTTCATTTATTGCGGGTATTTTTTGGAACCTAACCCCAGCGGAAAACGAGGGAAAACTGTACAACAAAATATGAGATCATGAGCTCATAGGCTTAATCATCATAGTGTCATTTCCTTTAATAGTGGATAGGATTAAAATGACCTGTTGTTGATTTTGGGCGGAATCCTCGGAATTTAATGGCAACTTATCACTCGATCAAAAATCTTCTGTCTTGTTTGAGTTCCCCAGTAAGTTGCATTATACCTTTTAATGCTATCATATACCATAAAACATTCATATGAACACATCATCACCCAAGAATGTTCAGTCGCTTATTTAACTCATTCAATGCCAGCCCAGTTCAAATGAATAGTTTGACGTCTATAGACGTCAATGGCAGTCAATGAGTTAAGATGCTAAAAATAGCTAATTTGTGACACTGTCATTGATTCAAATGGTACAAACACGTCGCCAGCACCAGTCGTGCACATCAAAGTCAGCGGTCATGCCGAAGCCCCCACCGTGCAAAAAGCCTTTTCAACAAATGCAAACGTCTGTGTTATGTCTTCTTCCCAAACACTTTCTCAAAGGTGAGGTGATGCAATAAATAGAATGATGATCCAACTAACCCTGTTTGGATAGTCATCTGCACGGAGACTATACTTCCATGACTCACGAGGGTCCTTCTGCAACGAAGCTTTAAAGCGATTTAAACAAAACAAGCCTACTTCAATGTATCTAACCTTACTATTTCTGTCAATTCGTTATTGTCTTAAAAAAAACAAACATCTGGAGTTTAAAAATAGGCGATAATTTTGCCGCGTAGCCTCTGCAGAATGAGGAAATTGGCTGAGTTTTGCACTTTTCAGACATTTTGAACATTCAAGAATGTCAATATGTTTGTCCTCAAGGTATTTTTGCAATTTTAAATTGGTTAATATTACATAAAAATAACAAACCAGGGATCGACCAATAGTATAGTTTAACATTCACTGCCATTGACAAATATACTCGTCAATTGCATTTTTTTCCCCAACGGGGCTATATGAGGGAGAGTCTGAGTATGCGCCACTGTAAATGCGAACTTGGAAATAACTTTACTGATGCATAACCACCAGTAGATTACATAATTGCCTCATTTTGTATGAAATAAAAAAAGTTTGAGAGTCCATGGGAGTAATGGCTGTATTTTGTGCAACCTATATTTGTCTACTATCGATTATAAAATAATGGGACAAGGCAGAAAGGAGAGAGTCTATGCCGTCATTTGTCAGAGTCAGTTTATATATAATTGTTGAACATAATAATCATTCTTATTCTATATTGAGTTTGAAAACCACACCCCCTTGCAAAGGTTTTACCTTATTTCCTTTTCACACTCCTTTTTGAATGTCCTAAGTATTGAAAGAAGAGGCTACTAAATAATTGATTCTTGAAATGAAATACTCTAGCCAGGGATACCTGGGCTGATTGACAGACAGATATTAGGTCTTGGTCTCGTAAAGTTACAAGTTTAGTCTGAGGTTATCAGTGGTCAGATAAGTCTTTATCCTTCCTTGCCTCATTATTGTCATGAGTAAAACATGTCGTTGTGGGATAGTTGGTGGGGGCGCGCTGTGAAGACAGTCTGTACTTCATTATCCAAAAAGGTTTCTCGAGCCTACAGAGCACACGGTTGTTCAGCCTTCCTGAGAAGACAACTCCTTTGTGGGTGCTTTATCCTGTAGTGTTGTTTGTTTTAGTCCTTTCATTTAGAATCAGAGTCAGAATCAGAATCATCTTTAAGTATGTTGAAAAAAATATATATCATCCAAGGAATTTGTCTCAGCTTGTATGAGCTACGAGTATTGCAGTAACAAGCAATTATGACCAACAAAGATAACACAGAAGTACAGAGAGTCTTTACGTAATGGTGTTTGGTTCACATGGGTTCACATGGTTTCCTTGGTAGATGGAAAATCTCTCAAAACCTCTCGAGATTAAATCTGACTTCAGTGTAAACAAACATGGAGGACCAGTTATGATACTTCCTGGTTTGTTTTTAACAGAAAAAAATGACATAAAAAGAAATGGCGGTGTTTAAAGGAGTGTAAATAGCGCAAGCACAGACTTTCTGTTGCGCCATGACTGCTTTGATTTTGGATTCCCCACCGTCTTCCTCACAGCCTCGCTTTCTGGTTGGCTGCACGTCACTGTCATGCTCATTTGTCCTTCGGGCACACCACACACAGTGAGAAGTCGGGCCAAAACAATCCAACATTTTGAATATCCCCGATTTTAGATCGGATCATCGGAGCGACCCAAACGATCTTCTGAGCTGCCGAGATCAGTCTGAACAGACCACACACGGCCGGATTATCTGTTAAGATTATCTTTTGGATAGTGGCACATCTTTACGATCGCCGGAAGGGTAAATTCTGGGCTAAAATCTGGCTAATTCTCCTACTGTGTGAATCTGACTTAAAGGTAGGGTGACCAGAGGTCCCAGTCACACTTTGAGCCTTGTGGCTCAAGATCCAGGAGATTTTGCCAGCTCCATTGTTTTGTCCCACGTTTACGCAGGTCCCGTCCCGGTGTCTCAATTTTCAAGCTATTTTTTGGACCATGTGTATGTCAATCACACAGTTGTCATAGCAATTTATATAATAAACCAATTAAAATGGAATTTAACTGTCATATTCTTTCCTATTTCACATTCACGTTTGCATTATTATTCTGATCCGCTAATAGGTGTGTTTTCATCATACCAGAATTAGAAGTACCTCTTGCGTCGGTGTCTAAGAGTCTTGGGAAATATAGACCTATTAGCCTAATAAAGCATTCGCCAGTCAGACCCAAGCAAGCTGAGCTTTTCTGGCGGCATATTTACAATGTTAGAATGCGGGACCAACGTGAGGGAAACCGCACGGCATTATCAACCAAGAGCATTTAGCATTAGCTAAAGTAATAACTCAACCACCGGTTACCCGATTAACTTAGCAATTAAATTTCTTATAAATAGTTCCTGGTAAGAATTTATTGTATATTAGATTTTTAGCAAAATTGTAGTGTCCAAGTTTTTAATCTTTAAAATCTAGTCACCCTATGTAAGGGCACCATTAGAGCATCAGTGACAGCAATGCAAAGGATGCGGAGAGTCATTAAACAAAGATAAATTCACCAGTAGTGCAGTAATTACAATACAATGACAGTTATGCAGATGATGCAGATCATCGTCGCCCGTCTTCAAACATGGGTGTTTATACTGCAACTGCTTTGGTGTGACAGAGCTTGAGTTGTAGCTGATGACAACCAACTCAATGGCCTAGTGGTAGAGTGTCCGCCCTGAGACTGAGAGGTCATGGATTCAATCCCCGGTCGGGTCATACCAAAGACTATAAAAATGGGACCCATATTGCCTCCCTGCTTGACACTCAGCATTATGATTGGGGGGTGAGTGTGACTATCAGTGATACTTTAACCTTTAACTCGTGAATGCGTGTGCATTCTGTTACTGCTTGTAGGAATAAAGCCATGTGAAACACACAATGATTGTGTCCTCCTTGGCCACATACGAGGGTGTTAGAATACAAATTTTTCCCGCGTTAACTTGGAACAGCTTCTGCAGAAATAATTGAAATAAATGTTATCATCTTTCCAGATAAGAAATAAGATATGAAAATAAGTTAGTGGAGACTAAATGGAGCACCTCGATTTACACCGCGATTGTGAGCTTTGACAGCGGGTGGGGGTGGTTTGGTCTGGGGTGTTCTGTTGTCTCAGACTTTCCTGGATAAGCTAAGGAGGAAGATGGGCTGTTGTGGGCACAGATTTGAAAACAGAAAGGTGGTCAATAAAAACTTTCTGTCCGTCATAGAAAAATCCAGAGTATTCAATCCAGGTCAGAGATCTCCGGTCAGAGATGCAGCTTCAGTGACAGGCTGCTGTCACTGCCCTGCTTCACTCACAGGCTGAAAAAAATCCTTCTTCCCCCATGCTATGAGGCTTTTTAATTCCACCCTGAGAGGGAAACGCTAATATCACATTATCACAAAGACGACTAGTATAGATGTTTCATATCTATTTTTCATAAATTTAACCCTTAACCTACCAACTCAAACAATCAGTAAAGGACATTAAGAAGCAATTTTGTTTTAAGCGAACCTAAAACCAACATTTTTAAAGACATTGCAGTCATCACATTTTGTTATTGTTATAGAAAAAGAAATTTAAAAAAGTAAATGTAAAAAACCCTATACAGACAAGTTTAAGATAGAAAGTCATTTTAGCAGTAATTCATATTTTCCGCAATATTTCCATGTATTTAAAAAGACGTATTATGTAGTTAGTTTTTCCAAACATTTGAGTTGTGTGTATTTCATGAGAAACATACATTTTCTTCCTTTGCTATTGTTTTTTTTTGGTTTGTTTTTTTGTTTTAAAAAAAAAAAAAAAAAAAAAAAAAAGACCTACAACTTAATTCCAGGCCTAGCAGACATGTTATCCATAAAAGTCATGGACGTCATAGAAAATACTAGTCACTTTTGTTGTGGGATGTAGGGGTGTGAATTGCCTAGTACCTGACGATTCGATTCGTATCACGATTCACAGGTCACGATTCGATTCGATACCGATTAATCCCGATACGAATGGTCACGATTCGATACCGATTAATCCCGATACGAATTTATAAGTCGATTGTTGCGATTTTTTTCCATTCAAATTTAGAAAATACTATCAGTAAATTTGTACATGTACACATGTACACTGTAAGATTTGTATGAATATATTTATCTAAAACTTGAGGCTTATAACCGTGAGCCACTGTACACAAACAGTTTGCAATCTGTTTCACATTTGAACAGCATTAAAATAAAAATATTAAGGCTTAATGTGCCGTTCATATAACATTCTTCCATGCTCAAGGTGTGAATCCTAAAAAAAAAAAAAAAAAAAAAAAAAAAATCGATTCTGCCGATTATTGAATCGATTCGAGAATCGCGCGATGTAGTATCGCGATATATCGCCGAATCGATTTTTTTTAACACCCCTAGTGGGATGCATTCATTTTTCGCCGTAGTTAATTTGATTAAACTAACGATTTTGTAATCTATGCATTCTATTATCAACCTTACTTTCATGTTATGAGTTAAGCGCATATTCTACAAAAAATATCTTATCAAAATTTGGGAACATTCTTCTTCTTCTTCTTCTTCTTCTTCTTCCTCTTCTTCTTCTTATTCTTCTTCTTCTTCTTCTTCTTCTTCTTCTTCTTCTTCTTCTTATTATTATTATTATTATTATTAATAATAATAATAATAATAATAATAATAATAATAATAATAATAATAATAATAATAATAATAATAATAATAATAATAATAATTCAATCTCTGGTGTAATAACCTTATTTTGTAGCGAGTAGTGACGGGAGTCAGAGGCAGAGTGTTGAAGTCCGGAGCCAAAGACCGGCGATTTATTGACATCAGCTTCTCAGCGTTTAACAGCAACAACAACTCACTCTGCGCGAGGCTCACAGACCGACCAACATTTTGTTCTTTTATCCTTTCATCCTTTCATCCTTTCATCCCATCCAACTCCTCCTTCATCCCAAGGTTCCGTGGGTGAATTATGTTCTAATCACGACAATTTATTGATTGATTGAATTCTTATTTTTAATTTTATTATTATTATTATTGTTATTATTAATTCAATCTCTGGTGTAATAACCTTATTTATTGACTGATTGAATTATTTTTTATTTTATAATCTGTTCTCATTGCTGCTGGACATGTAAATTTCCCAGAGGGAGCCATCCCAAAGGGATCAATAAAGTCAAGTCTAAGTCTAAGTCTAAGACATGTAGCTATCCATAAGTCATGGAGGCTTGTTGTGGGATGCATTAATTTTTCACAATAGTTAATTTGATTAATCTAAGGATTTTGTAATCTATGCATTCTATTATCAACCTTTGATACTTATGGACAAGCATTAGTTCAGATCAAAGAAGTGAATTATTGCAGAAGTGCAAATATTTGTATTTAATGTTGCATGATGAGTGTGTGTTTAATTGAAAGTGTATTTTCTATTGATGGACACAACCTGAAACTGCATAGCAACTGAATAAGAGGAGACTCCTTTAGAGTCATATTGCAGCAATCACTCAAACCAGGATTCTGAAACTGTATGCATTCAACATTGATCTGCGTAACAATAGCAAAGGTAGTCATTGTCAATCTTGAGTTGATAGTATTTCTGTTGGTCTATTTGCAATATTTACAGTTATTCCTGGTGTGAGCGTGGGTATGCTAATCAGATACATACCCTGTGGATAGCTGGATTGGGATGACTCATTCCTGCAACACATGCTCAATTGGTGTTTGTGTGAGGTCCACCTGCATTATTTTGAACTTTCTCCTCAATTTGGAATAATGATGTTTGGATTGCAACTCTTAATATGCATCACTGTTAAAAACTATTTCAGAATTTCAGACATCATTTAGTGTGCATGGTTCAAGGGAACCAATCAGGATTTTTGCTTCCAGGTTGCCCTGTTCAAATATGCATCACGGGAATGTATGTAGAACAAGATCAGATCTGCCTTGTTCATATGTGGATTTAAAAACAAACAAACACACAAACAAAAGTCTGCCAATGCGTACGTGAGTGGACTTGGTGCACACCATGTAACTTAAAGCCTGACGTCACTGAAATGCGCACATCGGTGACGTATGGTAAATACACGCAGGGCATTGCAAAGCGAGGGCTGCTTTGTCCTTTTCAAGGTCAAATTGTGGGCTGGAGCCTTTTCCTGCTAACTTTGAGTGAAAGGCAGACACACTGGACAGGTTGCCAATCAATCATAGGGCGAAGGTAAAGAGTTTATTCAGCAAGAATTGATCCCACTCTATCTGAATGTACATCAGCTATGTGAATTACTACACTCTCAAATGAGATTGTGACAGTCTGTTGGGAATTGCCTCCAGTAGAATGGTAGATGAAATTTCCTATGGATTTGGTGGAATGAGGTACAATCCTATATGGTTTGCCATCTACAGTAGTAATGGAAAGAGGCATTTTTATTTTCTTTCATCAGTTTGTTGAACATTTGAACTCATGACGATGATGTTAAAACTGACATCATGCCATTATTACACCTGTGTGTTGTTGTGTTGGACTAAACATACAGTAACTAAAATATTAAAAATAACATGACATGACATGTCCTGGGTTGGGTGGTGTTAATGGCGACTACCACTCTTTGTGCTAATAAAGTTTTCTAGATATGCAAAGACTCACTAAATTTACAGCTAAAATAGTAACAGGATTTCTCTTCATAACACTGGAGAATCAAGATAATTATATTTCAGGAGCAAAAATGTTTTCCTCCACTTTCTACCAAGTGTCAAGTTCTGATTTGTGAACATATCACATTTATGTCCTCAAGTATGGCCATCTTATGACAAATTGCTCTTGTTTGGCTTCTTAATATGGAGATGAGATTCAACTGCTGTGTCCTGGAGAGGCAAATCTATTAAAATGGGATACAGGGACCCAGGCACCCCAAACAAACAACAAAAAGTTCCTGTTTTTTTTTTTATTTTGATGGAAACATAATTGAGGTTTGCTACAAATACTTCGGCATCATTGATTGACAAGTCTCTTATTTTTACATTGTATGTATTGTGCCCTGTAAGAACTTGTGTTGTTCTTTTAATGTGTCTTGTTGCTGCAACGTAAAGCTCAAGGAACTGTGTCCTTAAATGTTTTTATCTCAATTGAAAGACGTGGAAAGAGCTTCCAGAGAATGTCGATGTTTTAGCTTGGCTGTTTCAACAATTTATTGGTGGTTTAATACAAAATGCTGTGCTTGCTACTTGTCTCTCTTTGTATTTTTATTTTTTTTAATTAATTTTTATTATTATTATTATTTTTTTGCTGCTGCCTGCCTTGACGAGGTCTCGCTTGAAAAAGAGGTTCTTAATCTCAATGGGACCAACTTGGTTCCGTAAAGATTAAATTAAAAATATACATATTATTATTAATGAATGTAATAATCAGGTTTAGTTTTAAGTGTTTTCTGAAAGAATATGAAAGTAGGGATGCACAATAATATCGGTGGCCGCTAATTATCGGCAATTTCATTTCATACAGATACACGAGATAATAAATAAATCCAGCAATAATTATACACATGCCACGTTGATCCATCTGTTGTGGTTGTGGCTCATATCAATAAAATTAAGCTTCATGGTGCTTGACATCCATTGAAACATTGTGAAAAGTTTATACAATGTTTCATTGTATTTGTCAGACTTTTAGTAGGACTCAAAAGTATATTTTCATTCAAGTTAATTTTGCAAACAATTATTGGCTTACTTATCAGTTATCAACATCTACACTTCTAAATTATTGGTTTATCGGTATCGGTTGAAAATAGCATTATCGTGCATCCCTATATGAAAGCGTTATTTAAGCCGTTATTTTAGTACAGTAATGTGACAATATCATATTTATTATTAGGGCATGTCCATGAGGCTGTGTGGAGGCCTGCTTGTAATTGCAATGTTAATCTGACGAATTAATTGCCTTTTTGGGGACCACATTATGTCTGCAAAATGAATCATTTTTGCAGCCCCGTGTATACCCTTCTGTTGAAAGTGCATGTAATTTAGCATCCATGGGGAATGCCTTAAAGAAATGTGAGACATTGACCTTATCTGTGTGACCAACACAATCTGTATTAACAGCTTCACCCGAAAGTGCTGTTATTCTCAGCTAGACTGCTCCCACTCATTGCTTACTCTGTTTCCTGACTAATTTAGTTGGGAAGAGCATGTCTGCTTGACATTACATGACACTATTCACCTCACCCAGTAATGGTGGTTTCCTTGTCATTGTTTCTTTCCATCGTGTCTCCTGCTATACTTTTAAACTGATTATTAAACAGGTGTATGTACTAAACGCTTTCTGTTTTTGTTTGCGGTATTGCACAGTGTGCTTCATATATGTTCATGTTGTGTATGAATTTACTTTAATCCAAGCATAGTCTTCTACTAGTCAGCCTATTTTTGATTGGAACCCCATTAAATATACTTTGTCAACTACACAGTCCATTATAACCCAGGATTAACAGTCCTACTCTGCTGTAGATGCCCACAATTATAATGCTAAAACTAAAAGGGCCGTCGCCACCCTGGCCATGTTTGGGTACTGACCCATAGGACAAAAACCTTGTGATATTGTTGTCATTTTGTTATCTTTTTGACCAGACCAACCAATGATGTATGTTTTTGGACCAGTACTAAGCAATCCACACTAAACAAATATGGGGAAAGCATATTTATTAGGGGTGTGCCAAAAAATCAATTCATGAAAGAATCGAGATTCTCATTTATTAATCGAATCGAATCGAGATTAATATCCAAAAATCGATTTTATTTAAATTAGAAATGAAGAAGAAGGGGAAAAGGCAGTTGTAGCCCACGTGCTGTTTTTGTGGAAAAAGGCACTTACAATACAAAATTACTAAATGTTTAAACAAATAAAAGACACTTTAATGTCCCTATTTGTCATTTTGTCTTGCAAAGCAGACTGGAGTACATCATGACAATGTTGTGCATATCTGTAAATTGAAGCAGAAATCATTTGTCAATCAAATAATTTTGAATCGAAAATCGTTTCTGAATCAAATCGTAGACCCAAAAATCGTAATCGAATCGAATCGTGAGACAGTCAAAGATTCCCAGCCCTAATATTTATACTGAAACACCTAGGAAACAGTCACATATCCCTAAAAATCATTCCACCTGCCAAATGGTCATAAAAATGTCCTACTATCCAATTTTTTATATACTGTGAAACGTCTAATTAAAATAGTATTAATATACTGTAGTTATAGTGTGAATTTATTTCAGTATAGTAATATAAAAGAAACTATACAAAAACTATACTATCTCAGCCACTACATTGCTGTGACCACCACAATACACTATATTAAAATAAAATAACACATCATACTAAGTACTAAAAATACTCATAAACTGTTCATGCTAATGAGACCTAGGGCAAGTTGAGTAAAAATCTGACCATATGGGAGCAGCACGAAGAAGCACCCCTGTCAAGTCGCCGCCCCCTCCCTGAAGCCGCCTTCACTACCCCCATTTCATTCCCTAGTTCCTTTCATTTCAGACTGCATTGTCACTCCAGTCTTCAAACGACTGGATGCATCTTCCTAAATGCCTCTAGATGTGTTTTCCCTATTACTAAGTCTTCCACCATGAAACCTTCATTTAGCTTGACTCGTCTTTGCTCTCCCTAATGGACTTGGCCCTGTTCTTCCTTTGTCTTCCTTTAGTGCCATGAAATTCACCTTCAGGAGGGAAAGCCATTTTTCCTGATGCTTCTTTACATTTTGTGAATATAGTTAGATGATTCCGCCCCTCTTTTCACTCTGTCTTCTCTTGAGCTTTATATAGTTTGCATTGTTTCCCTGGCACACTGTATGGACTGTCATGTCACACTTAAGAGAAATCTTAACATAGTTTGCACCAATGAAGCGCATAATCATTTTGAATAGATGCTCTGCATCACATTTGACCTTATTTCTTATTTGCTGTAAAACAAAGTTATTCTTTTGACACGTTTGTTGCATTCCGTGGCCTTTTCTATAATGTGTCTTCTACATTTGTATTTGCTTCATATGCTGGTAAAAGTCACGAATATGTAGTGATGGTGTTTTTTTTGTTTAACAGGTTGCACAGTAGGATGTCATTGCAACCATTTGTATGTTGAAACAATTCTTAGGAATTATGTGACTGTTTCCTATGTGTTTCAGTATAAAAATGCTTTTCCCATATTTTTTTGTGGGGACTGTTATGTATACATATATTACTGGTACAAAAACGTGCATCTTTCGTTGGTCCGGTTGAACTTGGTTTTATTCAGTGATCACGCAATGTCTTTTTTTCTTTTGAAGAATTATTGTTGGAATACAACTGTAATTGTACTGAAGGAGAATTTTCACCTGATTTTTGGCGCCCCCTAGATCTGCTGAGCGGACCTAGCCGGTCTACCCTGGCCTTAACTTAAGTCAAGGGCTCAAATAGACTTTTCTTTCAAAATAGGAAACAAAACATCGATATCTAGATTCAATTTTTGTGGTCTTTCTGGAATTCATGGAGACAGTTAAAGAAGAAATAGTTTTTCTAGCTCAAATACCTACTTTAGTCAGAAACATTGCTGAATAGTATTTGTTGTAACTCTTACATTCCTCTGACAAAAGAAAGAATATTGAAATATACGGGTTGCCTTTTGGAAAACTGTTCTGTCAGTGTTTGTGTTTCCTGTATTGTTCACTCACACTTTAGCTCATTTTGACACACAAGCAGAATGTTTAATTTTCATGTAGCTGTAGGTAGGCATCTGAGACATTACTGATTACTATGCACATAAGCCTCACAGACTAATTGTAGAAAGCTGTCATGTCTTTATCAGTTTATCTACTCAACGAGCCATCTGTTTTGGTGTTCCCTTTTCCTCAATGCTGCCTCCTACCTGTAAGACTAATGCAAATAAAGGCATTCTCCCAAATATTGTTCAGAGGAAAAAAACTGCAACATTAAAATCAATGTATCTGTGCTGGCAACTAATGAATCTTGCCCGTATGCAGCATTTGCATGAGAGAGAAAACGTTCATATCAGTGTTGCATTAAAACAAATTATTAAAAGTTACACAAATTAATTTATTTTAACGACTGTCGAATGTAACTGGTGATAGAATTTGAGAAACAGTTGTTTTGAGTGATATTATCTCCAGAATAAGTTTTATCATTTATTGTTTCGCTATGTTACTGTAAATCTACCCAAGTAATAGTAGTTCAAAACACAAGTTGTGCCATAAACCGGTTCCTGTACATTTGTCTCACCGTGAACTCTCTAAACCAGAAGAAGAAATGTAAACCGGTTAGCTTTACTCTTGCCATGGCAACGGACGCGACAAGAAAAGCGATCCTGCACCTGTGTCTCTGTCTCCCTAATGGTCTGTCCGTTAGTGTAACAAGATCTGTAAAAACTCCTCTCAATGACATTTTAGATCCCTCACTGTAACTGACCTGGGCTTGGGAGTCACAGGTAGGATTTAGGTGAGTACTCTGGCTTCTCTCAGGTTCCTGCTCCCCTTAATGAATGCAACCATACGGCGGCCTGCAATCTGGCCTCTTTCCCCCATAACCATATGGGTTACCATAAACCACACTTTGCCACAAATGTATATGTTCCCCATTCATTTTCTTCATATACGTTATTATTGCTGTTTTTGATGTAACATACAAAGTGAGAATCTGTTAAATACAGTGGAACCTCGGGATTTGAACGTCTCGGAACACGTACAAATCGGACTTCGACCAAAAAAATCTGAGTAAAAAATGCTTCGGAGTTTGACCTCATTCTCGGAGTTTGAACACCCAACCAAAGCAAGCAAAGCCAAAAGTATCTTGAACGGGTAGCCGAGCGATGCCGAATGCTCACGTCGCAGTAGTGGAGATGAAGTGCTGCTCATTTCCAGTCAGAGCATGAATACTCACGGACATGCTCCGTACATTCACAAGTGCATTTTGATTTTTCCATGACAATTTTCATAGACATGAGCCCAAAGAAAGACAGCAGTATCAGTGGCAGCAAAGAAAAACATACAGTACTACAAACCACAGTGGATTTAGGAAAGAGATTATCACGCCGTTGTAACTACCGCGACTACTTCCGTAAATATGGCACAAGGACCCACCTTAGCTGTTCAACAATGTGCCAGATGCTAAACAGCGCACAAGGACCCCTTAGTAGTCCAACAATAAGCCCAATGTAACATCAGCACTGAACTAAAGCAGAGGTCCCCAACCACCAGGCCGCGGACCAGTACCAGGCCGTGAGCCACTTTGGACCGGCCGCAGCAGCAGCACAGTTGAAAAAACAAACAAACAAACAAAAAAAATTGTACTTCCGGTAATTGATTAGCCGAGGCTTTTAATATGTTTTATTTCGAAAAGTGAAGTCTGTTTACGATGGATTCTTGACGCATGTCAAGATGCTAACGCCCAATTCACAATGACTGCTGAGCGGACGCGGTGTGCTGTCCGTATGGCGGCCGCACAGCCCGCACCGCCTGTGTTGCGTGTCTGGAAATCTGCACCGGCCAGACCACAAGATCACGGGGGTTCACACTGGAGAGTTGAGTTCACGCGAGAACAACCGTGTATAGAGAGAGTCCTATTTGTAAACGATAGCCACGCTTGCCTGTTGTCACATCGATATGCTTTTTGGACATTATTTCTGGGACTTCTACCATGGCCTTTGCCGCTCTCCTACCATGGAGTACATTTTGTGTTTAAATAGTTTATTTTGTCATGTTTAATTTATTCAGAGCTCTTTTTTTTTTTTTGTCTTAACTGTCCGACTCATGTCTTGCTATGTAGATAGCTAGCTTTCCTCCCCCAAAAAAACAGTTTGAAACTGTTATTTTTTTTAATATAACGGATTTACCTTAATGCGAGACGCCCAATTTCCTGTCCGGCAAACACCCAAAGCTGAGTTTGCGGTCCATGAAAGTTGTGGACTTGTATGAACCGGTCTAAAGCATGCATTAACATAGCATTTTTCTTCCACTGATGCAATCACACCACAACAAAAATGGCAAATATTTTTTATTGTTTAAATACTGCACAGGGTCTACATGTTATTTACATAAATAGAAATTAAAATAAGAAATTTCTGTTTTTTGGAGCTTGGGGAACGGATTAGTTGCATTTACATTATTTCCTATGTGAAAAAATTTTTTTTTTGGAGGTTGAACAATTTAGACTTTGCACACATCACAGTTTGAATTGCGTTCAAACCCCGAATTTGGCATTTGCAATTAGGGAAGGAACAATCCCTTTAATGATGCTGTGAGGTGACTACTGAAGTATCCTGCAATATACCACCTTGCAGCCTCACTGCACCACTCGCATACTGTAACTCTCCTGTTCCCTCTGCTGGGAAAGGTAGATATCACACACACAATTATCAAGAAGAAAATACTCATTACAATCAGCGTGATTAAGAACCTGTATATCATCCAAAATGTTGGGAAAATATGACACCGACGGTGTACTTCCAATATTTAACTTTCTAAGGGGAGATTGGCTTGAGCGGCACCCACCCAATGAAATACTAATGTGAATGACTCACTCCAAAGTTTGGTGTCAGTCATCAACACAAAGGCCAGACATGGTCTGCCCATCTGATGGCTTGACCAGGATGAAGCAAGTAAAATAAATGGCCTTGTAAACATTAAGTGTGTGCGTGTTGCTGCATGTGTTAAATAGGGTCAAACAATATCAAAAATGTTTACCGAATCAGTGCAATTATGGCTTCTATGTGAATCCACATTTATCAGTAATGAAAACAACCCCATACAAACTGCATGCTTTTCTTCACTTGCATAAGTAAACTAAACAGAAGTTACATTTGTTCTTTTGGACATGTCTTACTCATGAGCTATAAAAAACATTGTTGTGACAAGTACTGCACACTTCAGTCATGAACTAGTTTGTCTCATAGGCACATTATGGTATGTCATCTGGTTTTATAAAAGCCAATCTTCTTTGCTTTTCCTTTTCCTTTTTTTGTATTGAATAGCACAACAGGCAAGTTCATTATGCGTGTGACTCATCCCACTAGCCCACACCCCCTCCCCGTCTGCTGCTGTGCGCTGAAAAGGAGAGGGAACCGCCATTGATCATTTCTTTCCTCACACATTCACGCACACAGCCCACCTTCCACGTCACTATCGATTGACATGTTTAATGTTTTTGTGAGGAATGGATAGCATTTCCTTGTCAGTTATAATGTGACATTATCAGTCAATTAAGCAGACAACTATGTTTTCCTATTTCTTTTGTAGCATGTATTTGTAGTAGAGGAAACTAGAGAGAGTTTTGATGTCTGAATTTTTCTTTCAAAATAGTTTTGTCTTCAGGTGTCTGACAGTTGACATGAATTGTTCGGTCATGAGACATCATCTTTATAGTGTCATGTTGGTTATGCTGTAAAAACATTTGTCTGCAAACAAAAGAGCATGTCTAGAGGAGAAATATCCATTCATTGAATTGAATCTCCTTTTTAAATGATCTTTAAGTCACAGTTTGTAGTTTTAAAGGAAAACCATAAAAAAAACTCCTTATCCGGGGTTCGGTACCACGGACAACATCCTTAAACAGGGAAGTTCAGATTTCTCTTTTCTCAACCCTTTGTTC
This sequence comes from Festucalex cinctus, assembly GCF_051991245.1. Lineage (NCBI taxonomy): Eukaryota > Metazoa > Chordata > Actinopteri > Syngnathiformes > Syngnathidae > Festucalex > Festucalex cinctus. The sequence goes on along the minus strand of NC_135414.1, from coordinate 14,528,102 downwards.
AGCTTTTCCAGGGGGGATTCTGAAGCATTCCCAGGGCAGCTAAAAAAAACAACAAAAAAACAAAAATGACTCTCTAGCATGTCCTGGGTTATGCACAGGGCCACCTCCTAGTGGAACACACCCAGAACACCATAACTGCAAGGCATCCAGGAGGCATCCTCCATCAGATACCTGAGTCACCTCATCTGGTTCCTCTTGATGCGGAGGAGCAATAGCTTAAATATGAGCCCCTCACTTTATGACTGAGCTCCTCACCTCATCTTTAAGGGAGACATATTTTTGATCACGATTCAGAGGTGACCATCCGTGACCAGAGGTGGGGATAGTAAGGTAGACTGACCAGTAAAGTGAAAGCTTCACTATGGCTCAGCTCCTTCTTCACCTTGAAACGGCAGCACAAATTTGAACCCAAGATGCTTGGACTCCTCGACTCGATGTAAGAACTCAGCCCAGACCATGGGTCTCAGATTTTGAGGCGCTGATTCTCATCACGTCTGATTCACACTGTACTGCAAAATGCCCCAGTGAAACTTGACTTGACACTAAACCTCTTCATCTGCAAAAAGTAACAACCTAACACTGAGGTTAAAAAAAAAACTAGACCATTCGAAACTCTGTTCATAAAAGTTAACAGAATCATCAAAGCGTGACACAGGCGAGCCTCGGCAGAATCAAACTCTCAGCAGTGCACACCAAACTCTGATGCCAGTTGCAGATGGACTGAATAGTCTGTATGGGGGTACCCCATAATGTTGGACCACACCCCAGGACTCTCTGAGGGACACGTTGGAATACACTCTTAAAGTCCACAATGCATATGTAGGTTAGGTGAACTCGCATGCACACGCTAGCATGACCAGGACGAAAATTACAATCACCTCCACCTTTGGGATTCTGTCACACATAAGCTTTTTTAACCACCTCAGTGACCTCAACCCCAGGATAGAGGAGCCACCTCAGTCACCAGACTCCTTTTACTCATAAAGACGTGTCGGCGAAATTTGGGAGGTCTTCGAAGTCTTCCACCAGCCACTCACAACTTCTTGAGCCCTAATCCTACTAAACACAATGTTGATGGTGTACTGCTTCTCCCTTCTAAGAGACTGGCTTGTGAACCAGAATTTCCTTGAAGCCGTCCAGCAATTATCCTCCATGGCCTGATAGAACTCCTCATCAACGTGAGATTTGCTAAATGCTAAATAACAGAACATTCTCATGGCATTTAAGCATTTAAGTATCCAATACTCTGAGCTGGTGTTTAGTACCTATGCACAAACCACACGGGGACCAATCACCCCACCCGATGGAAATGGAAGGCTACCCTCTGATGCACTGGGGTACATACACCCCAACATACATGCACCAAACCAGGGCACAGCAGTTATACAACAAACATAGAACAATATAAAATAACACAGTGCACTACTAAAAATTGACCCCACAGGAATACTGAATATACCCTAAAATGTAAACATAACTTTTGAGTCAGGATCTTACATGGTGCTAAATCATTGCTACTTGCATGATCAAAAGATGACACGGTTGATTGCTGCTTTAGTCCGGTGGCTGCACGGCTACTTAGTAGCAGCCAAACTGCTCATGCTACGTCGGCAAGCTGTGTAAACACCACTCGTATTTTCATGATTTCCACATCATTTACTTATACTTGATCAAATGAATCAATAGGATTTTTGTGTTTTATAAGAACATACCTTGCACAATGGCTTCATTTACTCCACGTTGCTTTGGACATACCACCACAAAACGATGGTGCGGAACTTCTCTTGTCAAAATAGCCAAGTCATGGTTGCCCATCAACTGTGCATTTAGCTGTAGGTTTAGTCATTCTTTACTTACTTTTACTTAATGATTACTTCTTCAACTTGCAAATGAAAATGGAGCAGGATAAGGTTGATTCTAAGTGGTGTGCTGTTATGCATATTACCGCTGCATCTGATTGAGTAAATATGCTAACAGCTGTTCACAATAATGCCACGATTCTTGATCATATACTCACCAAGCCCTGTGTAAATTAGTTATTTGTTTTAATCCTGCGTAGTTTTTCTTTGAATCTTGTTTTTAATGTGGAATGTGTTTGAGAGCCAATAAGAAGAAGAAGAAGAAGAAGAATTCAGTTAATAATTCATTCCGGTACAACAGAGGAAGTTTTGTACAATTTACATATCAATGTGAAACGAGCAGGGCCATTTGGTCCCTTGAAAATGGTGACTGAAGAAGTGAAAATGAGAAAATATATATCGTACATATAAAATATATCGTTGGTAGCTAATGACAATCAGACATTGCTTTATTTTTGTGACCCTACAGAATTAATTTTCAAAGCAAACTGATGAAACTGGCCTGTGGTAAAGTGACTTAATATTTTGTTACACAACCTCTGAGGCAATCCTTCCAATCAAATGACTTTTGTAATTCCAAATGAGATTTGTGCATTTGTCGATGTGAGACAGAGACAACCTGTGCCGGATGCTGTAAAAACACCCACAGAACATTCTGATCCTCCTTAATGTTTCATATCAGTACAGTGTTCTGTTCTTGGGAATGTTTCATTTTAATGTCTGCAGTCATAGAACTGATGTGAGCAAAAATCATCAGTTCCCTCTCAATATCAATGTGCAAAGGATATTCTTCCATCTTTGTGGCTTGTCAATATTTTTGGCAAATTTTATTCTCATCAGTTTTAGCTTCTGAACTTTTATTTAATAGGAGGGTACCAATATTGTTATTGTTGTTTAACCTGTTGCGGTTTTGAGAGCTGCACCAGAGATTTTTCAACAAGTTATGGAAGAGGAATGTGTTCATGGCTCATTTCACCACCACTTATATTTTATTTTTGTGAGTGCACCAAGTTTTTTCAGAACCACATACCGTATCAACAATACCTGGAGATGTTGTAAATCATGTTTAAGACGCACAAATATATATATATATATATATATATATATATATATATATATATATATATATATATATATATATATATATATATATATATATATATATATATACATATATATATATTAAGTCGGACACAAGACCTAAAAGCTTCCTTTACTTGACCAACTTAATGTGAAGTCACGCTGGTCTCTTCCATTAAATCAAGTTTAAGGCATGGCTTACGCCTACTAACAGGACAGTGGCAGGTGTTTGTGGGCTGACAAAAAGCTGGGCACATACTTCACTTCAAGTTGACTTCCCAAGAAAAGTCAACAACCTTCTGTAAATTGCACTTACATTTAATTACTTGAAGTTTTTATAATGTCTAGTAGATAACATATGACCTCAGATATGCACCATAAATGAAACATTTGCATGAAATACAAATCCTGTGATAAAAAGACATTTCGTTTTGTATATGTGTAGCATGTAATGAATTTTTTCCATGTTCTCTCATGTAGGTGGTCCTTGACATGACATTTGGTGGCGGTGGTCATACCCAAGCAATACTTAAAGCGGTTTCTGATGTTACAATCCTGGCCTTGGACCGGGATCCCACGGCAATTTCCCTGGCGCAAGAGTTAGAAAAGGAAAACCAGTAAGTGATTTATTACAGCTAACCACAAGCCAAAGCCTATGTTCCTAACTGTCTAGACAAATGTTTATACAGGATGGTGGTTAATGTTTTACCCTTTTAACTTGAGACTGGACAGCTTCACCTTTTTGAGCAGTGTTTGGTTCGTGGTCATTTCTACAAACATATGTAGGTGTGATATATTATTGCAATTTTTACTGTGTGTCTCACTACTTGCCCGAGTCCAATCAGATGCACCTCATTGGTTACTGAGTTACTTCGTCCAATCAAGTCCATTTCCCTTCTTAACTTACAGCCTTTTCCTCCCCACGCAGAGCTGGTGGGCTGAGCATGTCATTTGTCAGAGTATGGGCCCACGACTGCACAGTGTGAGGGAGATTTTACTTCCCTTGGTGGATCTATAAGATCGGAGAGGGGGGGTGTTTGAGTAAAAAGAAAAAAAAAAACATTGAAAGGATGAAAGTGAGAGTACAGGGAGACACAATGCCACGGTGACAGGAAGAATGCGTGCTCATGAGCAAGCTGAGGGAGGATGAAAATGAGATGTTCCGAAGACCATGGCGTGGGAAGGAATCCTTTTACGTAGATTCTGGGGAAACCTCTCTCAAGGGAATCTGCAAGAAAAATGTGCCTGTGAGCAGGGAATGACAATTAGGAGAGAGTTTCCAAACACTGTTCTGTCAGCAGCAATATACCCCCGCTGTAAACTCTTCGACGCCTACTCATGATGCAAGTTGAGAGAAGCTAGAGAAATCTTGCAATTAACCAATATTATTGGAAGCCTGAGTAAAAGGCCCTTGCAGCCTACGCAGTGCATCGTCCACCAGGGCTGGAGGATTTTCTCTCCACTTCTGTATTTGCTCTCATGTTTTCAGGAAAGCATAACCTCAATGCAAATCACAAAGCACCAGTGTGACTAAACCTCTTGTAAAGCCCAAGAAAAATCTATTTCCAAAGAAAGTGCAAGCACGGCTTGTTTGTGAAAGTAACCTCTTACATGAATTATATTCAGCATTTTATTTTTCTTTCCGTCTCTTGTACACATCTTATTGGCAGGCTCCGGTGTGTGCTTGGTGTGCTTTGGTTTTGCCCACGGTAAATGTTAAATGTGACACCCCTTTTCTCAGAAAAACAGTTTTATGTTATACTTCATGCACGAACATCTCTACAAGATAAAAATGTACGACCCGTCTCTCGCTGTTCAACATTCAAAAAGGAAACTGAAATTCTGCGAGAACAGAATTAATTGCATCGTCCATTCGTCTGTAAGAGGATTTATTTTCACATTGACATGTATTTGTGGGGATCTATTTTGTTTCTGATTTGGGGTGATTGAACTATTGTAAATGAGCGTGATTGGCAGAAAGATACATGAAACCGTTGAGACCGTTGTAACTCAATAGCGAGACGACGCGTGCTGTAGCTATTCCCTCTCCCACGACATTCGTTTGGAGTGATCCGCGATACGCTCTCTTCTTCCCGAAGAGTGTTCTCGAAGAGGGTTTGTTCGTTTCCCTCGGTGCCAGCGCTTACTGGTTTCGTCACAGCTGCACGTCGTGCCCTTAGCAACGCCTGATCGGTCCGACCTAAAAAAAAGGTTGATGCGAACTGATTCTCGTAGTATTTGTGAACAAATACCGCAAAAATTCAGCGTGCTGGCAAGGTTAGAGGCAGTCTGGGCAGATTTTTTTTCTACACAGTGGGGTGGGGAATATTGGTTTTAAAAATACCCTGCTACATGTGTACAAAGCTTCCGCAGGCCTTGTGACCCAGAATTGCAAAACTGACATTACTTTACAGCCCCCTGGATGACGCTCGCGGCCACTCAATGGTTAAAGGAACACAAGACTTGTGAAAAACTAACCAGTTATTCTGTGAAATGGTTCATTTCAACTCTTCCCTGAAAAAAATGTCAATTTATGTTGAGCGATTATGATTTTGTAGTATTTTTTATGAATATTTTTTATCGTGACTTATCGCGTACATAAAATACACAGTGAATGACATGGCTGCCAGTGACAGCAAAGAACTCACGAGGAATTTTTGAGTCGCACGGCGGACATCAAAGATGGAATTACGCCTTTCAGTAAAAAAGCTCTCCTTCAAAAGCAGTACAGCCACGGAGGACTCGCCAAAGATTAGTTTCCAACCGAAAGCTGGATGAAACTGGCAGATCCAGCCGTCAGCGAGTCGGAGTGGATGGTAAACATCCGGGTGACTTTTACTCTGCATAGCTGAGATACACGTCGTGTGCAAAGCACGCTTTAGCCCACATTAGGAGCGGCCACCCCCTATGGGCCCACCCCCACACGGAATGACATGATACCGGACGTGCTGAAGATTTTACTCTGAACCGAATTGGCGCAGTATTTGGGATCGAAGAGGGTCATTTTCTTTCCCATTATATCAGCGAACTCCCATTGAAATGACCGAAGCCGGCTTTCGTTTACGCACGGGATACGTCACCACAATCACGTGACCAGGATAATGGCGTTCTCCACAGTGTGTTCTTATTTTGATACTGAATCTGTTTAAAAGAAAATTCAGGGAATAAGGTGCCAGAGATATTTGCACTTTTATTCTTTGTACACAATGCCTAATCCAATACTGGAAAATGAGTTCTAAGTCTTGTATCACTTTACGAATTACTATTTTAGAGCAACATAGAGATTGACAAAGGTAGGCATTTCATTGTAGGCTCACTCCTTGTTCCAAATAAGTACTGTTGCCTCACTGGCCCGCAAGTGGAAGCACCATGGTCCCCCGTGAACCTCCAAAGAACAGTGCGTCCCTCCAACATCCCGGCAAAAGGCAAGAGGAAACTACTCAGGGAAGCGAGAGCAAACCCTTCTGTAACTCTTGAAGACCTGAAGAAGCCTCTCCAGGTTGATGGACTAAAGAAGTCATACCAGAAGAGAAAACCTTCAAGGCTTATTTGTTGTGTGGTACCTACCACACTTCTAAAAATGAGCCTTGAGATTGATTGAATGATTTCAATCGGAATGACAAAAAAAAAAGTCTCCATGTAAACCCGGCTACTGACCTCCATTTAAATCAGTGTAAATACACCAAACATCTACTGCATCAAAGCTACTTGAGATTGAGGGGTTCTTTTCACTGTCATTGCCCATGTTATCATTAATAAAGTTCCCTAGCAGAATATACTTGTCTGCAGCAAGTTGTGCTTTTCAATACTGTCTCTCAGTCACCAAAAAATGGTGGGCTACTTTTTAGTGGATAGGCCAAACAAGAATCCTGTCTCACAACATGGTGGGAGGTTCGTCCACTGCAACATGACCAGGGATCCAATAATTATGCCCACACCTGACTGCAAGCTTCCTAAAGATCCTGCATAGATAGGTTCTTGGGACAGAGACACCAAATATATATTTGTTGCTCATCAGTGGCTTTTTAATAAGAGTTCTCTTGCCTGACAGAAACTTTACCTAATGCACCTTTATCCGAATTAATTCATCTGCCCTCTGACTCGCACTTTTTTTTTTTAACAGTAAAATTATCACGTTTTAAGTTTTCTTGAAACTTTCTTAGCAGAGAAAATAATTGGAAAACCTTTTTCAGATTGATAAGTGATTAGTGATCTAAACAGGAAAAACAAAGATTCCACAGAAAAGCACAGCTAAAACTCAAATATTTAAGTCCTGTAATTGTCCTCAAATTACTGCACTCTATTCATTGCTATTGTGTACAGTGTGTGCGTGCATGCGAGCGAGTTTTGATTGTTGCTCTTAGTCTATTGCACAGACTGGCCACAGATAAATTTTCGAACATTTTTTAGCTGAACTGAGGTATGAACTGAGGTAGCACAAATATGAACAAGCACTTGAGTCTCTATCTGCGTGTTCTATGTTTATAACCTTCTCTGCTATTTCCTTCATTGGATTGAAGATATTTTCATCACTGGTCCCCTGCTGAAAGCAATCAATCAGCATCTTGTCTCGGGCTTCAGTGACGCAGGTAACGGAACTGAGCAGGTCAACACAGGGGAGTATTTCTGGCATGATTTGTGAGGAGCAGCAGTATTTTGAACACCATTGTCCTCAGATTATATAGTGCAGTGATGGCTTGTTATGAGCCTCTGAAATACAATCCATATCAATTAAATACTTGATGGTGCAGTAACTTTAAATTTGTGTGTTTTAGTATGATATATTTGAAGAACATTTTCCACTCAAGTTGATCCTGTAAGATGCCACCATAAAAATACTGGTCGATGCTGCAACCATAAATAGTTCAGGACTCTGAAGTAATTACGAGTCCACACTTGGACCTTAACACATACACCACTAGAACTTGTCCTTTTTAATAATACAAGACCTTACATAAGGCATTTATGTATCCAACTCTGTGTCTAACACACATAAAGAAATAAATATTTAAAATTGTTATGCAACTGTTTTGCATATTTTTAGGTTCTTATCAACATTTTCAAAGCATGATGTAGATGATAGCCCTTTTTTAAAATTAGTATTATTACCTTTAATTGGGCGCTCGGAATTGTCCCCAGGTGTGCTTGTACGTGTGCATGGTTGTTAGTCTCTGTGTGCCCTGCGATTGGCTGCAAACCAGTTCAGGGTGTACCCTGCCTACTGCCCGAAGCTAGCTGGGATAGGCTCCAGCTCCCCCGTGACCCTTGTGAGGAGCAAGTGGTTACGAAAATGGATGGATGGATTATCACCTTTATGTGGGAGTTAAGAGTTTAAATTTAAATCGTAGAAAAATAATGGACTCACAATTTGTGTGTTTGGGGTCCAGTGGGATGTTAACTTCCGGCTGCTAAGGCTCATTCTCTTCAAAATATAGTTGCTGTCTGTTGGGATGACATGAAGTTACCGTAAATGCTTAGCTTATAGCTTTCTAATTGCTCCAATTAGCCAAGTATCAGCGAAGTGATCAAAGCATCCATTTCTGAGTGAGGCTACATTCAAATCTTGCTAGTAACTTTCACCTTAAGTACGCACATATTTGCAGAGGTGGGCATTCTGTCAATCCGTCCATGACGAGCACCCATTTTGTTGACGATTGACTGGAAACTTTAAAAAAAACGTGACAAACTTAAGCTTTGACGAAAGGGGGTTTTCGTCTGTCAATGTAATTCGCCAATGACAGACACGCCTACTTCTGTCCTGTCTGCCATGCAGAGTTGGAAATAGGCATCACAATCTTGTTATGAATAAACATGCTGCCAATTATCACAGGCTGCATTGTATCACATTGTAACATCTGGTGGAATAATTTGCATTTACTAGCTAAATAGCCAATTAGTGATCTCCATTTGACGCACTGCAAAAAAAAAAAAAAAAAAGGGTATTCCCGACGGAAGGTCCAACAGTCCGTGAAAGCTGGTGGGCATTCCTTCAATATTGACGGAAGGTTCGTCAATGATGGATACCATGGCGGGGACGGCCTTTTTCCTGAGGGAATGATGAATGATGGTTTACAATGCAATATAACTTGTTTTATTGACGGATTGACGATAACGGAAGCTCAAATTTCATTGACGCGACCACTGCATATTTAATTATAGTATAGTAGATATGTGTGATTTTATATTCCAAGACAATGTAAGAAAACTTAAAAAAAAAACAAAAAAAAAAACAAAACATTAAACCAGAAATTGCCCCTGCTGAAAATATGTTTATAAAGAAGAAAATTTATTTAAGCGTGCATATGGGTGCACTAAGGAAAAAAAAAAAAGAGAGAAGCTAGGCTGTTCTGGAAAAAAATAAAGAAGAGAATGTCCACAACAGAATAGGCTGGAGGATAAAGGTGGATACCAGAGCACCCACATGCAAGTGGGAGCACGAGGCGAAAAAGTAGAAGATCAAACATTTCACGGTACATTTAGATGTTCCGATGTCCTTCTACAGCTCCTTGGGGGGGATGTATTTCAGTAGTATCTGATCTGGAATACCAAATATCAGACAACAGTCTGGCACTGGGAACAGATTAGCCACGTATTGTAGGCAGTTGTTCTGTTAGTTTTATGTCCTAGATGTTTTAGTTGTATTTATGTGCTGCACTTTGTTTCAGGTACGTTTGTTTTTAAAATACTCTATTCGATATAGAGTTGTGTTAGTTTACATATGGAACAGGTGTGCTTGTAGAACCACACTCCTTCACACATTTAATAAAACCAACTGAACTGCTGGTGAGTTAGTAATAATATTTGTGTGTTATGTGTCTATGGAGCATGAAGTAAAAATTTCGTGCTTTATCTATGATACCAGTCTCTATCCCAATGGTCTTGGGTCTGGTCCTGTACTCCCAACCTCATTCCTGGCTTTGGCCATAAAGGCCGAGATACACCAATCCGACGTCGGCCAAATGTGAGACGCCTACCCCCTGTGGCTTCGGCCCAGACATCGGTGCGTCGCATAGACAAATGACGTAAATACACACCGCACCGATCCCGACTATTATGTACCTTCAGCGTATGCGTAAGAAGTAATTTCCCTCCATACCATTGGCAGCAGTAGTCATTATTCCTAAAGGCAACTGCTTGGTTATGAGAACTGAACATTGAGACTTTTATTCTGGAAGTTTTGATGGTTTGAATTAATATTGGTCAGTACTGTGATAACCGCTGGTAAATTGGTAGAAAAAGATGCAGAGGATTATTATTATTTTTTTTAAGTATAAAGATGGTTACTCCTGTTGCTTTCTTGTGCCATCATCTTTGATCACACAATGTTAAAAGGTCACATGAATTTTTCATGAGTGTGGCTGGAGGATCTCACCATGCTTGCACGAGGAAGTGACTGAGTGTACATGTCTTTGCTTTGTCAGTTATTGGAAAGTCCTAATAGAATAGGTGAAGCAGATACAAGGCTTCCAAAGAATATCATGTTCATTTTTGAAATGTACAAGAGCAGAAAAATGGAAAGTGGGCGCCGCTACGTTTTTCTTCCCTATTAAATCTAGGCTCAGCAAGTAACTAACAGCTTGTGGAGTCTTAATACTAAATAAATAGACTGTGGCACAGAAAGACCAGAACACTGTGTTGCAGTACTATACATTCATTTTAGAAGATGTGCAAAACTTTAAACATGAATTCAAATACAGTTATAAATGGTACTGCATGTCTCTGTGTCTCTGAAGTGTAGTGGTGTAATAATACTATACTGTGCACCAGTCTTAACGTGTTTAGTGTTAGTACACTGACGAATGAGTTTACAACTGATCCTAGCGGGAGGTTTCCATCTTTACTGGTGGGGTGTTTATGGCGTTAACCTTGCTCTCGCAAGATGAATTCTCACGGTATTTGTGAGTTCACAAACTCTGGAGAATACATCTTGTACCGCTCCCGCAGATAACCACCGTTTCGTGGTTCGGACCAATCACAGAGAGACATTGTGTTTGGGGGCGGGATATGCAACTGTGACGAAACCAGGAAGCCAGCGCCGACGCAGGGGCTAACAAACAAACCTAACATGGACTAATGGATGCTGCAATTAATTCTGTTCTCGCATGACTCACCGTTTCCTTGTTGAATGTTGAACAGCGAGGGGCACTTCGTGCATTTCTAGCTAGTAAGATGTTCGTGCCTTTCCCCCCTTCGACATGAACGGATATGACATTTTGAAATTTTCACCCTTGGCCGTGATTGGTTAAAACAAACGTGTCGAATGTCGCATCGTCCAATCAGCTTGAGCCACTACGCTAGGTGCGGTATGTGAGCCACTACGCTAGGTGACTGCAACCGGTCATTTAGAACCTGCTTCCAGCCCCTTGATCCCCCTCAATGAAGAAAGATCCTACCTGTCTCTTCCTCAGGCCCCTTATCGCTCCTCCTTGGTGCCGACTCCCAGTAAATTGCACACATTCAGCCAAATATTAGCACTTAACTAGAGTCCCAGCAGGGGAAAATCAGTAAACGACATGCTATCCATGTTAAAAATAGATTAAATTAAAAAAATAAAAATAAATAAATAAATCGTCAACTTTCCAGCGGTCAAAATGGTCCAAATCATTGCTTCTTCCATTGTTTCCCACTGATTTTCAAGAAAAGTTTGGTAGGCGACTATTAGCCGTCCTACCCATAATGCACTGCGCCGAGATACACACTTTGCTTAATGTACGGGCCCTTTAATTTGGAGTAGAAATACACTGATATAGCAACACATGGAAGCTGATATCTGATTGGACCAACAAAAAATAGAAATTATGACACACAGACAACTGCAAGATGCACATCCAAGACACACTATGAAGTGAAGACAAAAGTTACCTGATTTAGACGTTTTTAAGAGTTTTGTTATGCTGCCATACTGACATTTAACGAAAGTGCTATATCAAAACGGAAACCTTATTTTTACTCCTTGTCCTTAACTCCAATCTCTACATAGCATTCAGATTAAGACTGTGAGTGTTCTGAGGCAGAGTGTGCTCCCTTTTTTGAATTTATAAACGTTTTGTTGTCAAATCCATTCAAATCCCCAGTCAACCCACAAACCACATCATGCTTGGACGGCTTCCATCTTGGCCTATTTGACTCCCTGTCGTGACCCCAGTCAGAGTGGCCAGGATGTGCTTCGGGCACCCTCAGAGTGTGGCACTCTAAATAACCAAACAGCACATTTAAACAAATTTCAGAATTTCTGAACGTGAGCTCTCGGAGTGCATTAGTATCGATGCACCCAATTGATATTCATTATTATTGGTATATCAATATAACAGAATCAAAATATCCATCGCTAGTTGGTACTTGCAGTAAATACTTGTTCCTTTATATGATTTTAAAATGCATCACAGTAATATTTCACAAAACGAAAGGTATCAGTTGTAGCATTAACTCATCAGGGCTGAGCTTTAGTGTTTGCCAGCTTGCCAATGGCGACCAAAAATAGCGTTGGGCAAATTTGGTTTATGGTACCATGCACCCGGATGGCGACTTGAAAATTATCGCAAGTGGAAGAGATTCCATACACTGTACACATAGACTCTTGACACGCTATAAAAACAACGCACTCTTCCTCTCACCACTGCATAAAACGAAAACCTGGCGGCGGCGCCATAGTACACGTAATTTCCGGGGAGTTTTCTGTCTCATGAGACTTTGAGATGATTGTCTAAGATGTTTGATCATGGTAATAAAAACAAACTTCACTGTGTTTTGTGGTAAATTTTCGGCTGCCGTCATGTTGCAAAAAAAACATATGCAAATGTACAATTACCTGATGATGACCTTCTTTCTCTAGAGGCCGAGTAAAACCATTACTTGGACGATTCAGCGATCTTGAAGCCCTGCTTTCAAGCATCGACGTTAAAGCGGGCAGTATTGATGCTGTCCTGTTGGATGCTGGCTGTTCTTCCATGCAGATGGATCATGCAGAACGAGGCTTCTCGCTCAGCAAGGATGGGCCCTTGGACATGAGAATGGATGGAGAAAGGTGAAATCTTTTCATTATTTAACAAAATTTGTATCCAGACATATACAAAGTGAATATTTTGGACAAAAATAAAACAAAAAAAAAAGTAACACATTCAGAAGAGATCTGGACCCATAAGCCTAATTCAGATTTACACAAAAGGGAATTTGTTTAAAAACAACGCTGCAATGATTAAATGACTGTTAACCTGATACTGATTAAGCAACAGAATTTCTTCCATATATTAAATGTAAAATATAGATCGGAAAGTAAGATAAATATGTATATATGTAAATGTATACATGTGTGTGTGTGTGTATATATATATATATATATATATATATATATATATATATATATATTTTTTTTTTTTTTAAATCATCAAACCAATTGTCTCCACCTAACTATCAATGTTAATATTAAAAAAAATAAAAAATAAAAAATCATCCAACAGTAAAATGTTAAACTTCAATGAAGTCTGAATACGCTTCAAATAGAGCCATTCATGTTGGTACCAGTTATTACTACCATGCTCATCTATCATATACATTTATTGTAAATAATCATTTTACGTATAAATACATAAATACAAATACAAATACACCTGCCTTTCACCCACCAAACATAAACTCATCACAATTCATCATTTTGATTCTTCACAAATCCTTGTCATGATGACGATCAGTCATAAAGGTTTTCGGCTGTATCTTACACCTTAGCAGGATTCAATGCTGTCAGCAAGGACGTGACGTCGCCAACTTTAATTGGTTTTCCCTTTGTGCGTAGGTTCTCCGACATGCCCTGTGCTGCTGACGTGGTGAATACCTTAGATCAACGGGCTCTTGCTTCTATCCTCACTGCATATGGTGAGGAGAGACACGCCAGGAAAATAGCTTCAGCCATTGTGGAGGCACGCCGTGTCCAGCCCATCACCCGGACGCAGCAGCTTGCAAGTGTGGTAGCAGGTAGTGAGACATTAACCTGATTAATTCCTACAATTTTCTGAAGGCTGTAACGGAATAAACCACAAGTTGAGTTCAAAGCCCTTTTCCCAGTCGGAAATGTCAGAATCCCTGAGCAATGATCTTAGTAACTCACTCAATTGTCTTTCCCCCTCATCTCCTTGCTTGCATGTATGCAGAAACATCATAACATCAACAAGTGCACACAGCACAGCATAGGATTGACCATCTGTTTTGTTGTTGTTGTTGTTTAGATGCCTCCAAGATTTGAGGTGCTGAATGAGTAAAAATGTAGTCAATAGTTATAGCACAGAGCAGCATGTGCGTCAGCGTCACCCTGGGAGAACAGGTGTGGGTAAGAGCAGCCGTCTGATCTCTTTTGAAGAGCAACAGCAAATCACTGCCTCTGCTTATTCGAAACAATCCAAATAGGCCTTTATTGAAGCAAGTAGCACCGGGGCTCTGTGACCAATTGTGCCATAAATGCTGACAAGAAAAATATGTCATTTGAGGGGAAATAACACATTTATGAAATTTGGCTTGTGCACCTGCACCCAATTCAACTGTGAGATGTATAAACAACATGAAATTCAGACTTGTTCTCCCGGCTACTCATGCTGAGTTTGTTTCCTTTCTTTCATTTTATTGCAATTACCTTTGGCTTTAGAAAACATTTCAAGTTGTTTTCTTCAGTTAAAATTAATACAAAGAATACTGATTGATGATATAAGCTATGTATCACGACGCACATTTTCAATTAGCCTGATAGTTTTGCCTTCACAATGTCCAGCAGTTTCCTCAGTCACGTGTTTGGAAATGCAGTTTGATTAGTGTCCATAGAAACTACATAACAAGTGTAGAAACAGAAAAAAATGGCAACAACAAAGATTGGATTCAACAAAATAAATGTATACATTTCAAGTGCAAAGTACACTAAACGTATGTAACGATTTTCAAATCAGTATTTACAAGCACATCACGTTTTCAGCCTTCTAAAACACGTTTGGCATAACGTGGGGATAAAAGTTGTGGATGTGGTGCGACCTTGCACTCGTAAATAAAATGTCACATTGACAAATTCGAAGCTGTATGATGGCACATGTACCTCGCACATCTGCCTAACGGTCAAGATTCACTGTTTGAGAGCTTGGCCATTTCTTTGTGGAGTTTGCATTACTCATGTGAGATTTCCTTGCATATTCCACTTTTCTCCCACATTCCAAAATCATGCATGCTTGGTTACTTGAAGTGCTCATATTTGTGAACCTGCGTGTGAATAATTGTTGTTTACAAGGTGTTTTAATTTGTATGTTATATAATTTTTGTAGAGATGTACGGTGGCCAAGAAGTATAAAATAAATTGAGCCAGCTGAGATAGGCTCCAACACCCCCTGCGACCCTTGTGAGGAGTAAGCGGTTCATAAAATGGACGGACAATTCACAACATCCCAAGTCAAGGTCATTATTGCCCCATTGCATTATACACAGTGATGAAGATGCACTGCTTGACGCTCCTGAGACACCGCAGGGTTGACCAGAAATTTCTCAAAGCCATCTGGAAGTTCTCATTGGCCTCACCAAACTCAAGCTCAATTTTTTTGCCTCAATCACCAGCAAAGTTGCATTCTGCTTGGCCAGCCACTACACACCAGCTGCCTTCTTGCTCTCACAGGTCATAAAAGCCCAATACAAGTCGGTCTTCAGCTGGTGTCCTCTCACAGGTTTGGGGTTGGAGTCCTGGAAAATATCCACTTGGACTCTATGTCCCCCCTCTGCCCCGGGATGTTGGTGAACCTCTGCTGGAGGTGGGAGAAGGAAAGTTCTACTAACAGGGGATTCTGTCATGTTTCCAGCAGAGTCTCACAATACATTTGGGCCTGCCAGGTCAAACAGGCTTTTCCCCCACTATCGGAGCGAACACACAACCAGGTGCTGATCGGTTGACAGCTCGAAACACTCCCTTCACCGAATTCCTAAGACATGCAGCTGCAAGTGCGATGACACAACCACAAACTTGATCATTGAACAGCAGCCTAGGGTGTTCTGTTGCACACTACACATGTGGATACCTTTATGATTGAACATAGTTTATGTATTTGTATTAACAATGCGTGATGAGCACAGAAGTCCAGTAGCAGAATACTGCTCATGTTCTGACCAAATGGACTGTTCTTTGTGATCAAGCCCATGTCTGATGGTTGTTACCCACTGAACAATGATGGAGTCCCCAGTAGGAGAGCTCTCTAGCACCACCTCCAATGATTTTTAAAAGGATGGGTACCCTGAAATGGAATGTCAGGACCCATACCCCCACCTGAATTTGGGAGGGAGACTACACTCTTGTCCACCAGAGTGAACCCCAACATACGGATGCCAAGCTGAGGGGTAAAATTGCGAGGGACCAACCCCTCTTGAGAGCACTCATAGCAGAGCTGAAGCTAAGTGTAGAGGCAAGCCTGACTATATCTAGTCAGAACTTCTCGACCTCACACACTAGCTAAGGCTCATTCCCTGCAGATAAGGTGACAATCTAAATCTCTAGAGCCAACTTATCTAGCCTGGGATCGGAACACTAAGGTCCCCTACCTTCAACCATCACCCAGCTCACACTGCACCAGACCTTGTTGGACCCTCCCACACGTGATGAGCCAATGGGAAGAGGGACCCATGTTGCCTTTTTGGCCCCATTGGCCCATGCCTGGCTCTAAAGGAGCTCCCCGTGACTCATGTCTGAGCGAGATCCCAAATTTGATTTATTTATTTTTTTGCTTACGCTGTGCTGTCTCTTACACCGAAGTTCCGGCACCAGGCTGTTGATGTTCTACAGTTGTTGTGTAATGGATTCACTCTTGTATTGCTCGACACCACAACATCAGTTTATATGTAAAAGGTAAATGAGAAACAACAGCAATATACTATCCAGTATGTACATTTGTGTTTGTGGTGGAGGGACGGTTGGTTGTGCAATGTATACTGTACTTATTGTGGTTGTTTTTGTCCACGTGGTAAGCTCTCCATGGATCTGTCTTTTGGACCTTTGAAAGATGAATTAGATAGCGGGTGAGAGAGAGCACATGGCTTGGGGAGGCGAGACTTGGGCTTGGTCTCTCTGTGCAGGCATTGTATTGATTGCAGTGTGACTCACACCTTAGGCTGTTTAGTGCAGGAGGGGAGAAATGCCACATCACTCACTTCTCTATTGATTGCAGTTTCTCTTAAAGGTCTTATATAGGCCTTTATATTAAAATGGTGTAAACTTTTACCCCACAACCCAAAATATGTGTTCAAACATAAATTGAAACCCAAAATGTTTCATTTGACAGGCACATACTACACTGAGTAGATAACAACACTATGAGATAAAAATAAGAAGAACGGAAAAAAGACAGAAACTCGGTCGGAACTAACAAATGGAAGTCAACGCAACCAAACAATCCCTTAAAAAAAAATATATATATATATTGTCGGGGGTGAGTGGTTTAACCTCACAAGCCAGATTAAGAATTGTGATTCACTCAAGGGAGTCATTCACATTATCAATCTGGAACTTCACTCGGCAGATCCGTTCAGGAAAAGAGGGACTTACAATACTTGGAGCTGATTGGACGATGCGGCATCTGTGCGCGTTTGTTTTGGCCAATCAAGGCAACGGATGAAAATGTCGTCTTCCGTCTTAAAGCAGGACTGAAAGCACGAACCAGATAAAAATGCATGAAACGCCTCTCGTTGTTCAAATTCAACAAGGAGACGAGTAATTCTGCGAGAACAGAATTAATTGCAGCGTCCATTCTTTTGTTGTTGTTTTTTTTGTTTGTTTCCACTCCACCATTGGTACTATTGGTTTCATCCCGCCCTAAACAACGCCTTTTTGGTCCGACCTAAAAAAGATCAGCTGCAAATGTGTCAGCAGGACCGGTACATCTGAAAACAGGTGAGTCTAAAGGTTCCGAACTGAGTAATATATTTTTGTTTCCAACTCACCAATTTTGCAGCGTGTCACATGACAGTATGAAATTGTTTTGATATTTTATGTGTGGTGGTTGTGGCTTAGTATTGCTCGACCATGTGAACTGTCCAAATGTACTTCATATGTGGTCAATTTTCAAATATTTGTGACTAGGTTTGGAAACGCAAAACCGATAGGACCAAATATTGGTTCCAAAGTCAAAACATGCAACTAACTGTATTAGTAGCAGAGTCATCAATCAATGCCAGGGATCCTTACACACATGGATTGTAGAGATGTTTGGTCAGCTATCGTGAGGCTAGGCATGTGTTGTGTGAAACTTTACAGTTTTCATCTGTTAAAATAAGAGTGAGAGTTTTCACTCTGTGCGCCATACTTGATGTAACATTCTGCTTACAACCAAAAACAGCTGCCAGCCAATAGGCACAATGCTATTCGTCTTTCCAATCTTTAATATTTCTTCAGAATTTATTGATAAAGCACTTAAAAAAAAAAAAAAAAAAAAAAAAAAAAAAAAAACGGTCAAAGTGCTGTACACAAATCAAGTTAAAGACACAAAATAGTAGTGTTGTTCCGATACCAATACTGGTATCGGCAGAGGTGCCGATACTGCATTAAAACAGTGGTATCGGTATCGGTGACTACTCACAAGTAACATGCCGATACCATTAATTCCAACGCTAATATAGAATTTTGGATGCAGCATCTTGTGTCTTGCTTGTGCACGACATCCACTGGTATGTGACATGTTCACTGCATGCTGATCTAAGATATCCTATTGGCCATTGAACGCTCTGAACCAATGGCAGGACAGCTTTTTCATGTTGAGGAGAAAAAACCTTAAGTATTGGTATGGTATCGGTATCGGCCGATACTGCAAAGCTGGGTATCGGTATCGGGAGCCAAAAAACGGTATTGGAACAACACTACAAAATAGGCAAAAAAAAACTAAAATGGGGAGTCGGTGGCCTTGGGTGTCCGCCCCCAGGGTACCTAAATCTCATTTGCCGACCAAGATATTACTCTTGTATGCGCCTATCCCACACCCACCGGTCGCCCATCGTCCCATCAATCTATTGGAATCGGTATCCAACTCCGACACAAGGGCCTAAATCCCGATACCGGATGTATATCGACAACGACTGGCTAAATCTTCCTTGGGCTTTTGGTTAGAGAGGTGTACATACTGGAAAATGTAGTTTTCATAAACCATCTTCTCTCGTCTTTAATTCTATCTATTTCATGTGCAATTTAGCACGGCTCACTGTCATTTTTAGTAGAAATATGAATGTATCAAAAATGTTCCTATTATCGACTGCAAACTAACGTTTGCCCAAAGTACTGAATAGGCGGGTTACACGTGCTGACAGCTGAGTCTGAACAGCCAGACAACAAAAACATTTGAAATATGAACATGGTGTTCATGACTTAGAAACATTTGGTTCCTTTGCCTTAAGTATTTTAGTGACACATTCGTCAGTCAACACCATGTCCGCCGTCCATCTGCTCTGCGTTGGGGCTCTGGTGGCCTGAATGGACCCGCAGCTCACTCCTGCTGCTCTTCTCTCACTTCCCTGCATACAGTGGCCTGTACATATTCAATAGTCTCATTTTTGTTGCCGTCAATTGTTGACTCATGCTGCATTCATGATATAAATATATTAGCGCTGTACAAGTGCCATTTCCCACAGCCAAGTATTTATTTAACTGAACTGCCGTCTTCATAAGGGCCTTCAATGAATCAGACTGTCTTTGGACTCTTATCTTTCTGGATTTATGTTGATTTTGGGGACAGTACTTTGGATTGGGGTTGGGGATGGGGTGTTCGGGGGTGTGTTGGGGGGGGGGGGGGGGGTGCAGAACGTGTGCTTGAATGGTAGAGGTACCACCTTCGTCAACTATCTGGAAAAGTTATATTCCAGGGCATATTATACTATTAACTCTACTAGAATGTGTATGGGAAATTGCCCAGCCAGTCCACATGTGCTTTGTGCATTTGAAAGACATTCTATCACGTGCCTTGTATTGTTCTGTGGAGGGTGCTAGGAGTACAGGATCCGGGACTCACTACTGCTGGTCATTTGGTCAGTATGGTTATTGTAAAATTAGAATGCTCAAATTTTATTGCATTTTTTTTTTTTTTTGACTGGCACTCTTAAGTCTGATTTGTTCTTGGAGGACATTGAACTCCACCAAGGTTTCCCTCTGTTGCTGGTTCTGCTCATTGTCTTTATGGAGAGATTAGATTGAATCAGGGCATGGAGGGAGTCCAGTTTGGTGGCCTAGGGATGAGATGGTCTTGATGGGCTTCATCAACCGTCACTGTTTACTGGAAGGCTTTTCAGATGTGGACGAAGCTACCAGGATGGAAAATGGAGGATCGGCTGAGACGAAGTCATGCCACAGGTGGAGTTTTTAAGTATCTGAAAGACGTTCACAAGTGAGGGAACGACAGACGAAGGGGATCAACAGGTGAATTGCGGCAACATCTTTAAAAAGAAAAGTTGCTGTCACAATGTCACGCCGGTTTGCCATCATCTACCACACTCATCTCTGCTCATGAGCTTTGGGAACCAACAGAAAATACAAGGTCATGGGTACAAGCATCAGAAATGAGTTTTTGCTGCAGAGTGACTTGACTAACCTCTAGAGAGGCAGGTGAGGAGCTTCTCACAGGTTGAGGTGGCTTGGCTCCTCATGTTTCCACTCATTGTGCTAAGGTTGTGCTACTTTCCAGAAAATTAGAACGACCAAGACATACCCAACTCAACTCAAAGAAATGTGGTAAACAATAATTTGAGTCCAAGGTTTAGGCACACTATTAAATGGAAAGAAGCTGTTGTTTGTTTTTCATAAACACCGAAAAACTGCAGACATTACAATATGTTCTGTGTCCGTGTCTAGGATCGTTTCCTGCGGCTGCTCTCTATGCTCGAAAGGACAAACTCAACCGACCTGCGCATGTGGCCACCAAGACGTTTCAGGCTCTGCGCATCTTTGTGAATGATGAGTTGAACCAACTTCATGCTGGTTTACGCGCTGCCCAGACAGCACTGAGATCTGGAGGACGTCTCTGCGTCATCACGTTTCACTCTCTAGAAGACAGACTGGTCAAACGCTTCCTTCAGGGGGATGATTTGTCTCATTTTGAGAAGTATCACTTTGGCCTGGAGAAGCAAGGCACAAAGAAGGACAAGTCAGAGACAAACAAGGATGGAGCAAGTTCTTATTGGTATCGTTTGCAAAAAAAAGTGGTCACGCCGCAAAAGGCTGATGTCAAAGAGAACGCTCGAGCACGCTCTGCAAAACTTCGGGTAGCATTCAGGTGTTAATCGTGTTTTTGTTTTGTACTTGTTATAATACTTAACATATTTATTTGAATGACATTATGAGACCTGAACATATTTTTTCACCACACAACAGAATCAAAATTTCTTTGATGGTCACGAAATAACGTCGTCAAACATGAAGAGTGAAGATGTTCAATGAAGTCGTCCCTCCGGGTACGCCGGTCTCCTCCCACTTTCCGAAAGACTTGCATGGCAGGTTAATTGGGCACTCCAAATTGTCCCTAGGTGTGCTTGTAAGTGTGGATTGTTGTTTGTCTCTGTGTGCCCTGTGATTGGCTGGCAACCAGTGTGATCATCTTTTTGTTTAGTTGTTTTTGTGATTTTTGATTTGCTGTTGTGATAAGTGGTTTTTTGTTTGTTTGATTTTGCTTTTTTTTTTTTTTGCACCACCGTAAATAAATAAATTAAAATACAGTAGCTGATGTGCTGGTAGCTATTTTGCAATGTAATTGGATGCCATACATAAACAATTATTGGGCCAGGATAATGAAACAAAAACACTTGGATCATGGGGCAGTTTGATGTCAAATTTCTTAAATAAATAATATAAATTAAGATCATCGAGACAAAGGACGGGTTGTATGGAAGGACTTCATTGTAAGTTGCAGCCTATCCTAGCTGACTTTGGACGAGAAGCAATGTCTATACCCTGGACCGGTCGCCAGTCAGTCACCCACACAAGCAGGGAAGTCAGTTCATCAATTTGACTTTGTGCAACCAATGCACTTTTCCAAAGGAAATGTCTGACTCCCCATTTTTCTGGAATATAAATTTAAATCTTAAATATTGATTTTCTTTTTATGTATTTTGCTTTTTTATTTTATTTTTCCAAAGCACAAAAACAACCAACTTGACTTCCTGAGATTTTAAGTTTACTGAGCCTTTTAGCACCTGTATCTGTTTGTGTTAAATAAATATAGCTGCTCACGTTTTTCCTTCGATTATAAACCTTGTAAATTCACCAAACAGAAAAATATCCATTCAGTCATTGTCTTTAAACGGATGCTTGACTCATTGCCGTTTTCAGCAGTTAGAAAGTGTATTTTTTTTGCCCACAATGAATTTGGTATCTTCTTTATTTGTCATGTACAATTAATACCTTTAAATACACATTTTTCTACTTGCTGTTGACTGAAGATGACATCACCTGTGCTGAGGAAGTTAGGTAATGGCCAATCACGGCTCACCTATTTTTCTGGGTTTGGTCAGCAAACTGAGCCAGGATTGGTCCTTACTTGTTTCCTCATTGTCATCTTCAGTCGACAGCAAGTGGCAAAATTCATCTTTAAATGTATTAATTGTTCATGAAAAATAATGCAGTTATCACATTAATTATGGACAAAATATCTTTTTACTTTATCTTCTGAGTCAAGTATCCCTCTAAGAATTGACGAAGGCCGAAAGACATTCCTTCTCTCGTCCACACAAACGGAGCAAAGATTAATCATATTTTGGCTGTTAATAGTTAGCTGTATGAATCATTATCTCATTGGTCACATATAAGATATTTACATGTAATTAATTCTATATCATCAAAATACAGCACTTCATTTTATCATTCCTAAAATCTGCCGTCATGCTGCAGATAATGCTGTCAACTTACCCTTGATAACACAAAAATCTAAATAAATAAATTAATGTGATAGTAATGGATGGATATACAATAAAAATATGTATATTATATTTTTTAGATGAGCAGGGTAATAAGATATGTATCCTGTCTGGGGTGCACAAATCTTTACCCATTGGACTGCTTTGAATTCTGGTTTTTGCTTCAGAACTTTCCCATCCAAGTGAGATGAGCCAGAAGTACTTGGTAAGAAAGGTTGTTCGAATTTCAAAAAAAGTTAGGAAAAGTGCCTGTATTGCATTCTTTAAAGGTCACATGCCATCAAAATCCAATTTTCCACCCAAATTTTATGCATAACAGAGCAAAATAAGTCTGACGGTTTACACTTGTCATATGCAGTTTGCTGATTGTATGCAATATCCGATCAAAGTCAAAAGGCAGTAAAACGGTGTTGATGTGACGTATTACTGCTACGGATTCACAACCTGTCCACGTCATGTTTGGTACACACCCACTCGCTGTCACGCATGGATCTTTGAAAGATGTATATGCAAAACTTGCAATGCATTTTTTTTCAAAACAAGGGATTTCAACCTTGCAACATTGATCTTCCTGTCAACTTTTTGAGGCACATCCATGTATTATATATCATTTCAAACAGAAATAAATGCAGAATTAGAATATGTGAGTATCTCAGTTGACATATTTGTACCCTTTTGCCAGTGCCAGTTACATATATACGGAGGGACGTTATAATAGAGGGAGGGAAAGAAAGAACATACAAAAATTATTTTCATATATTTTTTAACATTAATCATGTTAACTTCTGATGTGATACTACTTGTTTACCTACTTTTGCACTCCCTGTATTGACGTCTGTATTTATCTTAAGTGCTCAAGTGAAACCCAAACCATGCCTCATAGATAAGTAATGCCACTAAATACTGAATGACGCAAGTGTTAAATGTGCTGCTGAATGAGCTGGAAGGTTGTTCTTGAGCATTCTCACACCTTTGGATTTTTACTATTAACTAACTGAGCATTTTCCATCAATGCTATTCCTGTGTCCGTTGGTTACACAATTATTTTTACCTGGTGCATGTAATAGTGAACTGTATTATCAGGTATTATTGACTTATAGAATAAAATAGAAAAAAAATATGTCATGTAAACTGTTAAAAATACTGTAAACTGAAGGTAACCAGGTTGAATAAAATTGATTTGTAAATATGAGTGAAATTACTGCTGTTGAACAGGCTGGAAACTGGGTGGGGTTAAATGGAACAGTCCTTGAAATACAGTAGTTTAGGCGACTTGGAGGAAAGCAGCAACTATGTGACCATTAGACATTTAGAATCTGATCGAATGGCCGTGGTGTCCCTCAAGGGTCAGTCCTTAGACCCCTTTTGTTCAGTCTGGATGTTGTGTTTGCGCCAAATGCTTCAGAACACCAATGTTGACTATCATGGTTATGCAGATGACACAACTGTATCAATGTCCCCAAATAAATGACAGCAATTCAGTTAACGAATTGTGTCACTGTATTGTGTCAATCTCCAGCAGACTCGATTACTGTAACGGTCTTCTGACTGGACTCAAAAGAACATCAGACAATTGCAGCGCGTCCAGAACGCTGCAGCTGGAGTTCTGACCAAAACAAAGAGATCAGAACACACCACTCCAGTCCTTAAGGCTTTACACTGGCTCCTATTCAGCTGTAGATTAGATTTCAAAATTCTGATACTGGTTAATAAATCACTGAATGGTTTGGTTCCTGACTACCTTAAAAAAATACTGATTGAATATGAACCCAGTAGTGCTTTGAGATCTGCAGACTTGGGTCAATTAGTGGAACACAGAGTTCAAAGTAAACATGGTGACGCTGCATTTAGCTGTTATGCTGCACATAAATGGAATAAGCTGCCAGAATTGAAGTCAGCCCCGAATGTAAATGCTTTTAAATCCAGGTTAAAAATAGCTTTTTTTTCACTATACATTTGGCAAATAAACATTTTTAAATTATGATTTTCCTTTTAATTATTTTAGAAAACTCTTTATTTCTTGCACAATATAGTGTTCTATTAAGTATTTAATGTTGCGTTAGTACTATACGAGTATAAAGTTTGTCTTTGTGATGTTTGTGGGCTTTCTGTGACTTTTCTTGTTCTAGGATTTTGTAGACACCTTAATGCTGTGTCATTCCATTATAGCCCATTTGTGGTCCTTCAGTGGAAATCACAGTCAGAGGCTGTTCCCTAACATAACGGTTCAGGAAAATAACTTGCTCAAAAGAACATGGCCAGGGAGCAACTTGCAGTATAAATCTGTTTCTATATGGCAGCTAATAGCTTACATACTGTATCTACATATTAGTTGTCCACCACCAGAAAATGTATTAATCCATGCTCGGTAATTAAGAATAGACTTGTTCAAGGAAGAAATAAAGATTGCGAAATTGTTCCTCAATGCAGGAAGTGAGCACAAGACAATAACATTTATGTTATCAAAGACTGCAACTTCTGAATCGCCATGGAAACTGTAACCTGAGACAACAGTAAAAAACGCTGCAGGACAATGATGTTATTGCAAGCTTGGATTGATCCATAAATTGACAAGCAGGTATGTAACTAATAGCCTCTGTTATCGAATCACTTGTCTGAAGTTGCAAGTCGACGTGCTGAGCAGCACCTCACCTGCTGCTAAGCAAACACAGGATGAATGTCTTCACTCAAACTAGTCATACAAAAGCCTGTGTTTACTGTAGTCCTCTGCGAGGCCCCAGTGCTTTTATTTACACACATTTGAAGCACACTGTTGATACTGTGGATTACTTTTAGTCTGATGGCAGGAGAACAGAAGACAATAAGTAGTACAACTGTACACTTGCCAACCTTCAGACCTCAAAATCACAGAAGATTTTGTATTTATTTTTCCAGCGCTGTGGTGGACTTTTGAATATGGGTTAAAAACAAAAACAACGAATTTAATACGGCACATACTGCAGTGCATATACAAGAATGCTTTAACTCTTAGCAGCTAACTGGACACAACTTAGGCTTGTATTGATGGCAAAACGACAGCATTCAGTTTTCACTTTCAGATTTGGTCACAGAAAATGGACTTCGAAAATGTTTTTTCATGCTTCTTCTGTATGTCACTTAAAGTGCTTGTGAGAAAGACTGCTGAATAACATAGGCTGCATTTGACTACTGTATTTGCTGTTCTCTCTATCTAGAAATATCACGAGCCATTTCAAGTCTTTTACTGACTTGTATTGTTTATCTAATTGACTTATTAATCTGAGTATGCGGGTTGTCATCTGGGAAAGGCCCGAATGAGGATAAGTGTAAGTATGTATGTATGATTCTAAATAGCAATTTGTATTCGGATATTTGAATCGCCTCTTCAATTCAGCAAACAAATGATCAGCTTTCTCATTTGACAAGCGCTGCGTCGGAATCACTAATCTTACAATTGGCATGCAACTTCTGTTTAAAACTTTAAAACCTGGTTACATTTATGCTATTTGCTTAGACTTATTGCTTTTTTGACTCCTAGTCTCTTGTCAAACAACCTAATCACTGTAATGCATTTTTTTAATGTGCTGTCTTTAATGAAAAAGGTTGAAGATGACCGAACATGATTAATTGATGATAAAACTTAGCAACTTCTAATATCAAGAGTTTACATTATTATGCTTTATTTAAAAATTGTGTGAAGGCTGACTTTCCCTCTCAAGTTTTATCATTAATTCCCAATGGCATATTTAACATTGCACGATCATATCATTTCAATTCGAAATTGAAATTATTCGGCTCATTCAGTGTACGTTGAGAATGATTTTCTTGCCACAATTTTACATTAAAATGCCCACAAACATTCATTATTCATTGTTTTTTTTTATTTATTTATTTTTTTTATTTAATTTAATTAATTTATTTATTTTTTAAGAGAGAGCTCAGAATTGTTCATTCGGCAGTCTTACCGATTCAACATCATCATTGCTCTCTTTTTTATTCATTATTATTATTCATATTTATCATTATTTATTCCCAATGACACTTTTATTTAAAATTCAAAACATTCAGATGATTCAATTCACATAGCAAAAATTTCAATTTAGCAAAATCCAACATTTTTTTTCCTGCATACAGTTCCCACAAAAAATCCGCATTCTTTCCCAATGACACCTTCGTAAAATTATTCATTTCATCCAATATCATTTCACATCATTCCATATATTTCCATACTGTTCCATATTTTTCAAAAATCATTCCACACCATTTTACATGATTACACTTTAAAATAATTTTTCGTTCAACATTTTAGCCTTCACACACAATTTCACCAGAAATTGAAAATGTCTGGTTAAAAAAAAAAAATTTTTTTTGAAAATTGTTGTTTGTACAAATATATACAGGTAAACTCTATTTGTCTCTCCTACTGTAATAAAAGCCGTGGTGTCTTCTTCCACTGATACACAGCAGCAGAGAATATAAACACAAGCTGAGATGTGCTTTCTTGTTTGAGTAATGAAGCAGTACAATAAATTTGCACCAATTCAAATCGCCATGCGTACCTGCTGATTGAGTGCACAATTTGTCTCAACTGTTTCAACAGCTTGTTGTTGTTGAGGTTGACACTTCAAATGTAAGAGCGGGGGTCTCCCCCAGTGCTCATGATGAGATCCAACTCCCCAGTCACTTCCCCTCCTCAGCTGAACCAAACTGTGACGATGGCACTCGAGGGGCATCGAAGGGTTCGACAGCCCTGAGCGTCCCATTGGCTGAATCTGTGCAAAATGTATACTAACGCTGAGTGAGTTCCTGGAGTGTCGTGTTGGTGGTAATACATGTTATATTAACATTGTCATTCTGAATGGCAATACAAAGGCAACCTTGAAATCTTTCTTACTCTTGGGAAAATGGAATTTACTTTAGAGCCACTGTCACGCAAAGAAGCAGAAAACATACACTTGTTGGTCGTGTGACCAAGGAAAATTTCATCCTTCTATCTGCTCGAAGCACTTGAAACAACTTGTCCTCTTCTGGATTCTGTTTGGAGCTTTAAGTGCTGGATACAAACAGAGCTAACATAACTATGAAGACATCATGTCTTCAAAATAAACATTGGGAGATATTTTAGTGCAAGGCAAACTTTTATTGGCCAATGCAACTGACAAGCACCGCGACCGACATAAACGCAACATGAGAGACATGAGTTGAATAACTGTGACTGTGTCACTTCAAATTGATCTTTTTAATGATCATGAAATCAGAATGTTTGACACAATATCGAATGTGATTAATGTGACAGATAGGGCGGCCATTTCCATCAGGTCAAAAAGGAGGACATATTTTAAAAACTTAATACATCAGACTCACAATGTATTTTCATCAACAATAAAGTTTTGCATTGGTTTATAGATCATGTTTGTGGAACTAAATTGTAAAAAAAATATCAATAAAAAGTCAAACCTCTTTTTGACATTTTATTTATTTTAGAGTACCATGTGTTTGAACTAGTGTTGTTCCGATACCGATACTGGTATCGGCAGTGGTATCGGTATTGGTGACTACTCACAAGTAACATGCCGATACCATTAATTCCAACGCTAATATAGGATTTTGGATGCAGCATCTTGTGTCTTGCTCATGCACGACATTCACTTATATGTGAAATGTTCACTGCATGCCGATCTAAGATATCCTATTGGCCCTTGAATGCTCTGAACCAATGGTAGGACAGCTTTTTCATGTTGAGGAAAAAAAACCTTAAGTATCGGTATGGTATCGGTATCGGCCGATAATGCAAAGCTGGATAACGGTATCGGGAGCCAAAAAACTGTAACGGAACAACACTAGTTTGAACCACTAAGCAGTGACATGCTTCTGTAACAGTGAAACGTGCCACGAAACACAACTTATTTTGAAAAGCAAATAAGGAAAACATGTCTGCAATGATGACGCACGCACCTGCTGCTCGCCTCTTGCTTTTATGCTTCTGCGTCCCCGCGTGACATTCTATGACTGCTCCACATCACACCGGCAAAGCGTGCAGGATACTGTGAAAGAAAATTGGGCTTTTTTATCCATTCAATATTTAAAGATGTCCGGCGTTTTGGCATTTTTGCTAGCACTGCCTTTTCTTTTTTCTTTTTTTTTTTTCCCCCTTGCTAGTGCTGCTGTCAAAGAAGGCGGCAAGGAAATGACAGTCAGATCGTCACGTGGAGCTTTGTTTACATTTATTGAACCAATGACATACGAGATTTTAACTGAAGCCACTCTTGGCCAATCACAGACCAGTTGTGACAAACGTGGGGTGTTGGGGCTGATGTTGGGTCACATAAACTCAACCGCAGTTCATTTTCTTTAAAAAGGAAGACAAAGTGGCGCCCTGCTTAGCATTGCACAAGACGCAGGACACATCACTGAAAATTAGGACTGTCCTGCCTAAATCAGGACGATTGGCCACCCTCGTGACAAACGCTGACAACATACTCTATGCTACTAGCTAATCCAAGCTAACTTTGAGCAAGTTAGCTTGCGAGCCAACTGCAGAATAAACTAAGTTGTGAGGCGAATTCTACAAGGCGAACGAATACTTCAACAAGTCAGGGGGGGAAATGCAAGAAGAATAGGCTGTAACCTCGAGCATGAAACAATAAATCTTCCCCTCGGGAAACGAATATTCATTTACACCTGACTGCAGGTTTTTGTTATTTCGCCGTTTCTGACAAAGAAGCGAGTCAGGGACTGTGACTATTAACTTTCTGTGTGAGGAGAAGAGACTGTGGCTTCTTCTTGACAACCTGAAGAATGTATGAATTTCACAGTGTTAGAGAACAGGCTGACACAGAAAGGCGCTTTCTATTAACATCTTCACTTCTTTCCCCTTATTCGGCTTCTGTCTGCTGCAACTGTTGTCAAGGAAAAATCACCCAGGTCAAACCTATTGGAGTAATTTTGCGTGATTGAGGTATCATGGGAAGAAGATCCAACCATTAACGGAGACCACCAATGTTTGATAATTGGCTAATGATGCGTTTACAAGGGGTGACTTTCACTAATCGCTCATGTTGAGGGATTAAAAGACATTCACTTTATTAATTCCTACATTGAAAACGACCACACATAAGCTGACAAAATGTGTTCAGTGTTTATTGTATCCTGGAGATTAAGCTGATCGCCGCCTCTTCACCAGTCGAGTGGCGCTTGCTGTGTCAGATGCTGTATGCGACCTGACCTGATGTCAGCTCTCTTCCAAGGGAATCAAGCTGGAGGAGACGCAACATTGGCTAGTAAAATAGCCACAGAGCATTAAAGAGGAAGTCAACCAACCCAAAAATTATTGAAAATATGTTCTATGCAGCCCCACTAGTCTAAATGCTGTATTATAATATTGCAAGTTAGTGGAATATGGCTTAAGCAGCAAACTCCAGCAGTTTTTTTTTGTTGTTTTTTCCAGTATCAGAAGGCTTCAGAAGATAGGTGAGCTGTGATTGGCCGTTGCCTGACGCCTGAGCAACTGTGATGTCATCTTCACTCGACAGCAAGTGGTAAAATGGCCGCCCCCTGGGATGGCTGCTCATACTCTACAAATGTAATATTAATCTTAAAGTCATGTTTAGGGTAGCGAAGGTCACATATTAAATGTTATTGTCAAGAAATGTTGAAGGTTGACTTCCCTTTAAAGCACCTGCTTTTTTTGGTCTGCTGAACAAATCTTGACAAAGCCAAGTTTCACACTAATAGGGATTCCCACAAATATCTACAGTAGTGTTACTAGATGCTACGTAAATATGATGGTAGAAATTTGCTATCACTAAATGAGTCTCTTTTTCCTGATTTTAGGTCACAATTTGATTTGATACCGATTAATTCCGATACGAATCTTTGCCTAGTTTTACGATTTTCCTAACTCAAATTTACAAAATACTAATCAGTAAACTTTTACATGTACACTGTAAGATTTGTATGATAATGTATTTAATTTAAACTTCAACATCGTATTTAACAAACAGGTTGCAATCTGTTTCATGTTTCATTCATTCATTTAATTGTGTTTGTTCATGTTTCAATATTGTGTCCAGAATGAAGTTAACATCATTATTTTTCATGGTCAATTAATACCTTACTATTTTTTCCACTTGATGTATCCTTTAAGGCTTAAAGGAATACTTGACTCATTGAACCATTTCAGCAGTGAAAAGTTCATATTTTGTACATAATGAATTTGGTAACTTCATTATTTTTCATGTACAATTAATACCTTTAGAAAGTAATTTTTCTACTTACTGTCATTTTTGTTGATTGTTATTTTTTTGTGTGTTGATCAGGGGCAGACTTAGGTTTTACGTCTTTCTGTCCCCTTTCATTTCTTTTACTTTAAAGAGTGAAATAAATTAATTGAAATTGAAAAAAAATTGGGGAAAAAAAAATAACTCACTAGAAAAACAGGAGAATGAGAGTGTGGATAAAAAAATGTTGGAGACGTCCTCATAACATTAAATGTCGAAATAACACATGCTCTTCAAATTGGGCGGGCAAAAAATATTGATAAAAAGCTTTTTTAATTAAGTGATTAATCAAAATTCTAAGGTGATTTATCAGATTAAAACATTTAATTGTTTGATAGCTTTATATATATATATATATATATATATATATATATATATATATATATATATAGTGTGTGTGTATTAGTTGTGATTTAGCACCAAAATTGTGTTACAGTGAAAGCTTTATAAAATAAAAAAAAACCTTTGTTGTGCGTTTTCCCCTAAAGGGTGGCAAAAAAAATGATTACAGGGGAAACAAAATTACATTGGAAGGACAAAAAAAATGCCTTCAAATCAGGTTGTGGCAGAGAAAATAGCGAGACCTTGATATCAGGCACTGTCAGTCATCAACACCAATGAGGCGATATATTGGATAGTGGCAGCACAATATTATAACCAGCCCTCAAGTAGATGTAGTGTATATAACAAAACCTGACTATCAATCCCCTCCCCACTCACAGCCATTAGTCCACTGTAGAGAAAGTAGCCCGTTTGGGTGAAAACCTGCAATATTCACAGCAGTCGTCCTTTCAGCTCATACACAAGCATCATTCTCGAGAGTGACATGAAACTGAGGTCAGACACTGCAGTCGCCCTGCAGTTAAAATTATGGACTGAGGACCCCTGCAAGTATCTCTACAACGCGACAAACTGTCACTCCAGCAGAACTAATTCGCAACACAAATTGGGTCCATTTAAATGACTGAATTTGATTTTTTTTTTTTTAAGACACACACATACCCACGCACACACACCCCTCATTGTTGCTATTTCATAGCTAAACGAAAGTTGCTGTTTATTAATGTTAGTCCACTTTACATTTTATAGGTAGCTTTACACCATCTTACATTCTTTTCTCTCTCTCTCTCTCTCTCTCTCTCTCTCTCTCTCTTTCTCTCTCTCTCTCACTTATATTTCACCAATTAATTTTTATACTATTCCGTCCGAAAAACCCACCACATTCCAAGTAAGGGCTATTATACTCCAGTTTTAAGCCACAATTGTGCAAAAACCAAGTCAAATTGTCACAATGCACTCAATTCCTACGTTTATGGATTTGAATGGGATTGAATGGAATACGGGGACGGCGCAGGATCGTGGAGCATAACGTGAGTTATTTGGAAAAGCTTTCTGTGCATGTGTGGTACCGTTAGTATGCTGCACCAGTGGCCATGGTCGGCTTCGACAACTCAATATGTTTGAACGAGACAAGCGACTACGTCAGGTTTCGTAAACATATGATGAAGATGAAGTGCTATTTAAGTGCATTAATATTGTGATCAAATTGGATTTTTCATTATGTTGGACTATGACGTGAGTTTCAGGAAAAGTACACGAAGTGATTCGAGTTTATTCAGGGCTAACCCTTAGAGATTGACATTTAATACGTGATGACCTGTGAACAATTCAGCTTACAAAAAAAGCCTCTCGGAACGCATCGCGGTCATATCTTGGACACTCATTATAGAAGGCAAATCTGACATGTGAGAAAACTGCATGTAAGCTGCTCATTTCCACATTCACTTATAAGTCAGACATGGAGGATCTAATCCTTGAGATATTTTCAGAGGTCGAATTGGGCTGAAGTAGAGATGTTCACATGAATTTTGGTGCAGATTGGTGCCGTTCTTGGACATTATTAGTGATTAATGTACAATGGTTTTGAATGGACATATTGTGTCCGGTTCCTACTAGGGATGTAACGATAACGGTGATATCATGATATCACGCTATTAAAAACTGCCACAATATATCGTCATGTCATGATATTAAAAGCAGCGCATCTGTTAAAAAAGTCGGCAGGATTTCCATTTGTGCAGTTCTAGCATGCACCCTCTGGTGGCTAGTTTTTCAGTTTAGTTAAATTTTCACAAGGCATGTTTTGGCCCTTCTATGTTTTAAAAATGTGTGCTTGCATTAACAAGTAAGTGCCTCTATGCCTCTCTCTCTCTCTCTCTCTCTCTCTCTCTCTCTCTCTCTCTATATATATATATATATATATATATATATATATATATATATATATATATATATATATATATATATATATATATATATATATATATATATATATATATATAATTGTTCTAATAATTTTCATTGCTGTATTGTACAAAAGCACATTTTTTTTTTTTTTTTTTTTTTTTTAAGAATGAGCTCTTTTTTTTTACAACATTGTCACCTTTTTTGTATCGACAACCTACTCATAATGATCGTGATCAGGAAATATCCAAAGAGAGTTTATGAGTGAAAAATGGGCCTTCAGAGCTGGATTGCTCCTTTAAATTACCATGAACAGGTTTTTGTTTTTTTGTTTTGTTTTTTGACAACAAAAGAAACTAACCATTTTTAGTGTTAACTTTTTTTTAGCTTTTTTGTGAGCTTTTTTGTGAGCTACTTCTTGGCTGAATGCGAAGGGCTACCAGTTTGATAAACACTTCTGAAATAGCAAATTAATGCTCAAATTAACTTTAATAATATTATTTAATTATGATCATTCATAACAGATGAAACAGATGAATATCAATATTCATCAGCATTCCTAGAAAGTCACAATGTCCCATGGTCTGGTAAGCTATTTTTGGAACCGCCCCCCCAATTTGCTACCAAGTTGGTGATCAGCCAATTTAGCCAGTTCTCTTGGTCATTTTTGCACCACACACTTGTTTAAGGTAAACATCTGTTGATAAGCGTCATAACCGCTGCACAGCGAGACCCGCGGAGACTACTCGCTCTCAGCTCGCGTCACTGCCCCACACGTGTCACCATTTGCGGGGGAGCTTCTCGTGCGGCACACACGTGTGGCTGAGCTCAACTGCACCGAGAAAGGAACAAACCATGAAGTGATTCCATTCACTCAAAAGATTCGATACAAGTCGGTTGCGAACAATTGAACTTTGCTTGGCAAACTCAATCGCAATTTTTGTGCACCTATGCACCTCTTACTTGACAATAGTGGTTGAATGCTACAAAAAAGTAGTCATGGTTTGTATGTCTGCTTTTGCATTATATCCCTGAATGTGTCCTAAATAACCTCAAGCCTATAAATACAGAAATGGGTAAATATGGTATCGCGCACACACAACCCCAGACATGTTTTGCATTTTAATTGTCTGAGCTTTTGAAGTAACTTGGAGTGAATATGTGATTTGTCAATTGATTCTTTTTCTCCCAGGCTATGAATAAAAATGCTTTAATTATTGATGCACTGACGTCAGATGTCCGCTTGAATGTTATATGTGGTGCAGACTTCTTTCTCCGGGCAAGCTGCAGACCCCCACCCACCCTCTCAACCTGCCACCACCACCACATGCCCTCGTGGTCACCCCGCACTGTGGCGGAGGTCCATACCTGGCATGAATGGGACAGGAACACTCTAAAGGTGGCTGCAAGACAAGTGTTGAAACAGTTGGAAGGATAGAATGGTTGAATTAAAAAAAAAAAAAAAAAAAAGGTTGTCTGTATATGTGCAAGCTCATGCAATGCTCCGCTCCTTACACCATCACAGCAGTACAACTCGGTCTACCATGTCTGCTGACTTGCATCTTAAAGGGCTACTCGACTCATTGAGCCATTTTCAGCAGCAAAAAAAATCCTATTTTTTCCAGAACAAACTTCATTATTTTTCATGTACAATTAATACCTTAAAATACTATTTTTTCCACTTGCTGTCAACTGAAGATGACATCACCTGTCACCAAACCCAGAAAACAGGTGAGCCATGATTGGTTGTTCCCTATTTCCCCAGCACAGGTGATGTCATCTTCAGTCGACAGCAAGTGGAAAAATTAAGTTGTTAAAGGTTATTAATTATACAAAAAAATAATAAAAAAAATGAAGGTAACAAATTCATTCTGGACAAAATAACTTTTTTTTTTTTACTGCTGAAAATGGTTCAATGAGTCAAGTATCCCTTTAAGTTTTTTTTTTTTGTTTTTTTTGTGCATGATTTTATAGCATATACAATCAGAGAGATAATTTGGTGGTGTAACTATACTACTATACTGCTACTAATTGTCCACCATACTGGAGAAGTATTTCTAATATTGTAGCCCTCATTGTAATACCATTGATGATTCTGATATGATTAACTCATTCACTCCCAGCAATTTTCACTGAAGCCAACCCCCTTTGCTCCCGACTTTTTTACTGGATTTTTACTTATGTTGCAAAGCCCACAGAATGTTCTTTTGCTATAACAACATGGAACCTACCAATAGAAAGAATTAGAGTCTCTTCTTCTATTATCAGGAAAAAATATACATTTCTATCTGTTTCAGTTTTCCAGCAATTAGCATTATAATATAGGTAAATTTCATAATTATTTACAAATCTGTTTAGAATTGTGAGGAAACAACTTGTTTTCAACAAGGCCCTGGTTGATCTCTTAAACTCTGCTGCCACCTTCTGGCCATTTTTGTAATTACTACCATTGATTCACCCATTCTCTGCAGTTGAGAGGCTGCATCAAAGCCTTCTGTATGCTCTACCATAAAAAAAAAAAACAAACAAACGTATGAATACGTCTTTGGGACACTTAAAACATTTAAAACAGAACGTATTTACATGTTTTTGGAAGCAAATGAGTTAATACCGAGTGTGATCGTCATTGTAACACACAGATTTATGCATTTTGTACAACATTTTTGTTATATTTGGGGCAGTTCTAACCTTGCTCTGCAAGCTGAATTCTGGCGGTATTTTTGAGTTTGCAAACTCCCAAGAATACATCTTGTACCGAGCCTGCTTTCATTGATGTGAACCACTGGTGGTTTGGACCAATCACGAAGCAACATTGTGTTTGGGGGGCGGGATATGCAGCTGTGATGAAGCCAGGAAGCGGCGACACCGTGGGAAACAAACAAACTGAACATGGACGAATATAATGAACAGGAGTTTTAAACATGTCTGTCATTCATTACACAATTACTAAATCCTAGGGATAGGCGAGTACTGATACCAGGTATCCTATTCTATACCCGGCCTCATTTCAATGTTTTGGTACTTGCGACCTCATGTGACTGTTTTATGATCAGGAACTATAAATAAAAAATTAGGAGAATAGAAAATTGCCATTCGTTTCATGCAACTTTAAGGGAAAATGCTATTTTGGGATACTATATATAAGCCTTCCTTTAAAATGTTCTGTCGTTTTTTTTTTATGGGGGGTTATGTATCAAACGTACGAGTGGTATCGGTACTATCAGTATCGGTGCCTACTCAAGAGATGAATACTTCACTCACAGAAATATTTCAAGCTTATTAAGATTTATGTAATTTTTTTACATGAACAATTCCCTATTATTTATTTATTTATTTTAGTTTTAACACAAATCTACCAAATAAACATTATATGATACATATTTATTAGTATAATATAAAAAAAAAAAAAGTAATTAGACTTTATTAATACTAATACATAAACATGAGGATCATGCATTTCAAATAGATAGGCTTTATTAGACTAATGAATATGTATCATATAAGGTTTATTCGGTAGGTTTGTGTTAAAATGATCTTAAAAAAAAAAAAAAAAGGAAATGGTAATTTGTTGTAAAAAAAAATTACAAAAATCTTAAGCTTGAAATATTTCTGTGAGTGTTGTACTGATATTGGTCTGAAGAAAAGTGGTATCATCACTACATAAAACAATTCTAATTTGACGTTAAAGATGTAATGTTGATAGAAAATGGATGTTACCATCAGTAAATATTGATAGCAGCTGTGGGGTTGCAGAGAGGCACTGTTTTTTTTGTTTTGTTTGTTTGTTTTTTGATGGCTTACACTAGGATACCTTGTGACTGGGCACATCCTTGAAAATATTCAAAGCCTGCTTCTGCCTGCGTCGGGTGAATCATTGCAGCTCAAATCTTCCAACCCCGATCCATCTCTTAGAGGATATGTTGCATTAATGAGCTCGTTCTCAGCATAAACTGACACGGGTGAGATACAAAAGCTTGTGCGCTTTCAACCTGAACATGTTTAGGTCTGGAATATATTAGATAGTGTTGTGCTTTGCTGTTGTTCAAGGGTCACCTATAAATTGCACTTAGACCAATTTGCGGTTTCTCCACACATCATTGCATTATTTACGGATTATCTATACAACAATTCAATCTCCTTGCATACCAACCCCAAAGAGATTGGAGAGCGAGAAAGACAGACATGCTTTTCTAGGACTGGCGTATGCCATGGATGTGAAGAGATCCTCTTGAGGAGGCGGAGGGATGGAGCGAGGCAGAGGCACATTGAAGCAGATGCAGAGAAATGTGAGAGGGTGTCAGTGAGACTGGTGATGACGCGCTCGTGGCTGCGGAGAGCTGGCGAGGCCGCGGCCCTGGCTCTGACTCACCTCATCCCCACGGGGCCTCCTGCTTGACGTCACTCGGAGCTGCACTGTGGCATTTCTTTACTTCAACTTCTTTGTGAGCAGCAGCCATACTTGAGCATTTCTCACATCTATCCATCTATCCATCTACCTATCTATCTATCTATCTATCTATCTATCTATCTATCTATCTATCTATCTATCTATCTATCTATCTATCTATCTATCTATCTATCTATCTATCTATCTATCTATCTATCTATCTGTCTATCTATCTATCTATCTATCTATCTATCTATCTATCTATCTATCTATCTATCTATCTATCTATCTATCTATCTGTCTATCTGTCTATCAATCCATCTATCGATCAATCAATCAATTGATCTATCTCTCTTTCTCTCTCTCTCTCTCTCTCTCTCTCTATAAATATATATATATATATATATATATATATATATATATATATATATATATATATATATATATATATATATATATATATATAAAGCTATCTATATCTCTAGCTATCCATTTAGCTATCAATCTATCAATTTCATCAGTAAGAATGTGTTATACATTTTCTCTCATAAGTTTTTTTTTTTCCCCCGAGTGCTACTCAAAGATTGGTCTGTCTATCTATCTATCTATCTATCTATCTATCTATCTATCTATCTATCTATCTATCTATCTATCTATCTATCTATCTATCTATCTATCTATCTATCTATCTATCTATCTATCTATCTATCTATCTATCTATCTATCTATCTATCTCTTTCTCTCTCTCTCTCTCTCTCTCTCTCTGAAAATTAAACATTCATCAATAATCAATACCCAGTACAACATGATAAATTAAGGTATTGGATTTTTTCCTGAATTAATTTGCATTTCAGTCAGAAACTTTTCCCCGTGTCAAGAGAGGATGATGACAGTGTTAACATTTAGTTCAATAAAGTAATTCCATATTCTCTTTATTATTATAAAACACCCGAGTCTATTGGCAATTTGATACATGGAAATTAATGTAAAGGCAAAGGGCCTTCTTATAATATTGCAGTGGTATTCCAGTAATACATATTTTTTCTGTGCCCATAATAATTGGGTTAGCTGTGACTGAGAGCCTCTTTCCTCTGAGTCACCTGAACGGATGAGAGTTCATTACATGTGAAACCTTTACAAGCCCACAAAAGAAACATAGTCAAACATGACCATGAGGGTGCTGTGCTATATGGTGCTCCTGGTTCTTTATGCCTTTATTCTATGTAAATTGTCAGATGAAGAGAACATGTGCAAGGACTCATGCCCAAGGGTCATGAATGAGAATGTGGCTACCTGCAGCACGTTGTGTTCTGTTCATACCTCTTGGATGTCAAATACACTGGCAACTATTTCTTGCAACTATTTAAAAGGACTGTGTTGATGTTGTAAATTAATGACTTAATGTAAATGCTGAGATATTATATTTATTATATATGTAATCTAATATTCTATCTTTCTAGAATATCAGGGCTGGGCAATCTCGGTCCTCGAGGGCCGGAGTCCTGCAGGTTTTGCGTATTTCCCTTCAACACAGCTGATATATGATCAGCTCATCAGTAAGCTCTGCTCACTTCATATCAAGTGAGTCAATTACTGAATCACTTAGTCGTAGTGTAGCTCAATTGTATAGGCTAGTTATTAATTGAAGGCAAAAGATGTGCACTTGTTTGTAGGCTACATGGTAGCTGAACCAGAAGATGCTAACTGTTACCACACGCAGTGTGGGGGAAATAATCTGTTTCGTTCGTTTGTGCTGCTACGGTTTAATAGATATTACACACTTGAATTTAATAACTGACCAACACCATAAATAAGACTTTCTATGGCATAAATAACAGCGGTGTCAGCTGAATTAGCAGATGCTAAGTTGCTAATGTGCCTAAATAACACTGCCAATACCTGTGTGACACTGCTAACTCCGATGGTATTTTGATGATAACCTGGCAATAGCCAGATGGATATATGCTTCACTCAAGTGAGTTCTCTGCAATATCCATCTGGTACCTCTCAACGGTAATTTCGTCGGGAAAAGGCGGGACATTCTGTACAATAATTCGAGCTGATTGGATGATGTGCCATTCTAAACTTTTGTTTTAACCAATCACGGAAATGGGTGAAAATTTCGTCTTCGTTCTTGCCGAAGGGAGGAAAAGCACGATCATCTTACCGGCTAGAAATGCACGAAGCGCCCCTCGCTGTTCAACATTCAACAAGGAAACGGTGAGTAATTCTGCGAGAACAGAATTAATTGCAGCGTCCTTTCGTCCATGTTAGGTTTGTTTGTTAGCTCCGGCGTCTGCTTCCTGGTTTCGTCACAGTTGCATATCCCGCCCCCAAACACAATGTTGCTCTGTGATTGGTCTGAACCGATCGGCGGAAATCAACAGGAGCGGTACAAGATGTATTCGCTGGGGTTCGTGAACTCGCAAATACCGCGAGAATTCATCTTGCGAGAGCAAGGTTATTTTGATGACACATAAAGAGAAAATAAAACCTTTGTATTGCAAAACCTTTGTATGATCAGATTTGAAAGCACTCACCAGTGTAAGAGAGGGGGTACTTCCATGTAGCCGTGTTGCTAAGTTGAAAAAAAACAAAACAAAAAAAACCCTCCTGACACTTCATCAGCAATGGTAATATCATCCAACCTGTCCACCTGGCCCATGTATATCATGTCCTTTTCATTGAAGTGACTGTCAACGCTCTTGGGCAGAAAGCAACACAAACGCTAGTTTTAGTCCTCCTCGTCGTCGTAGTCCATTAACACGGCACCGTTACTTTCCTGCCAGAGGGGCCGCGTTCAGAGAAATAGTCATGTGACATCCAGATCTCTATTGCACAACACATTGACCATCCACACTCATGTCGTGATAATTTGTTTCAATTGACCTTACCGTGGCACACCACTCCACGCCCACGAAATGCAAAGTGACTTCGTGCCGACGAAGTAGTTTCTGGTCATTTTGGGGGTATTCAACCGGTCGTGTGGTCTTCCATAAAGTTTGATCCAGCGCAGACATTTTTCGTAGTTGTTTGAGTGTTTAGGGAAGGGAATAAACCGGACAGTGTCTCTCTTACACAAACTGTGACTACTTCAGGATGCCGGTTAGTCGATCGGGATAAGGGCTATCACTTTTATACAAATCGTGACCACAGCGTTTAACCATTTTTATTGATGTTTTTCTTGCCTTTGGAAAACCACGAAATGCACCACCGGGTGCTGGATTGCTTTGTTTATCCGTATATATGCACATGCCTACGCAGACATGAAGTCTTGCGTCTTGATTGGTTTACTAGGTCATGGGGGTGTGGTTTACGGTAAGGTCAATTGTTTGAGAGATTCTCACTCAGCATCGGGGCTCTTTTCCCCCTGCCAGATAAAACGGGATTGATGAGATGACTACTGATGAGCACGATCACTGGTCAACACTACACCTGAAATTCGCGTATTGTCAAAAATATCACAATTATCTTCCAACTATTTTTGTTCATATTCAAAGTTTGAGCAATTTGACCCATGATTTTGGCATGTGCCTCTTATGTGTTAGAATTTAAAGGGATTGAGAGGAGCTGCATCAATTGGCCGGGAAGCAAGTTGGCTTTGTTAACTCCCACAATGGCGCTAACACCCATTTCTAACTGTGCGCCGCTACACAAATACCAAAAGACGGAAAACAACCCATACGTTTTTAATTGTAGGAAAGCTAAATATTCAACTTGAAACATTGTTAGGAGCTTCTTTCAGCCCTTTCTAGAAAATCCTTCTGAAAAATATAGATAGACCAAACATATCCAACAAAATATTTCATATGGATATTTTGGGACATTGATATTGATGAAATTGTTCGTCTCTGTGTGCCCTGCGATTGGCTGGCAACCAGTCCAGGGTGTCCCCCGCCTGCTGCCCAGAGTCAGCTGAGATAGGCGCCAGCAACCCCCACGACCCTTGTGAGGAATAAGCGGTCAAGAAAATGGATGGAATGAATGAATATTGATGAAATTTCATCATAGAATGCATCTTATAACAACGCTCATTAATGAACTGATCTCTCTTGAGTAATCACTAGCAGCCAACAATGAGCTTGTCTCATTTGTCCTTTAATTCAATTCAATTCATGAAAGGGTTGGCCTAATTGTCATCCAGATTAATTAGAACTTGACCTAAGTGTCACATTTGAAGCTACACTCAGTATAGGTAATAGCAAAATAATAGTATGTGTTGACATCATACATATAAATGAAAGAGGACATGTTCATGTTCATGAAGCATCTTTGCAAATAGTGACATTGTCATTTAGATGGGGAATGTTTCCCCTGCCTGTCAGTTGATGCTCCTTCCTTGTATTTTATGATTTGATTTCAGTCCCGTGTTCAATCATATCTATGAAAACAAGAAGGCTGCGTGGAATGGACTCTTCACTACATCTCTCATGCGAGGTTCAGTCAAAAGAAATGATTCGTTTGGCAAGAGTCACGGCATCGCCAGTCACAAGGTTGTGACAGGGCAAAACGTACACCTGGAAAACCAGTCGTTCCTCAGTACTACTTGAAAGCTTCAAGTGCTGGCATCTTATCCAGCGCCTTGTACAAGTAGGATGAGATGGTGCGGGTCAGATGAGAAGACTCAACTACAGTCTTTGCTCTACTCCAGTGGTTCTCAACCTTTTTTCATTTATGTACCCTTTGTGAAATAGTTTTCCAGCAAAGTACCCCCTAAAAGCGCCAAACATTTTTGGTTGGGTTAAAAAAAAATTACTTCAGAGTGAGTACTGTGCTATTATTGTCTGATTTATATTAAACTTTGAAACTTCATTTGTAAAGTCGCCTCTCGTGAGCCATTTGGAAATAAAACCATACTAAAACTAGACTAGACTGGACCAAACCCTCATTAATAAACAATAACTGGGACTAAAGGAATATGCATTTTCGTCGACTAATGAAGACGAGACAAAAATGTACCTCACTTAATAAAAACTGATAAAAATCTATGGACATTTTTGTTCATTAACAAAAACTAGATGAAAATCTTGTCTCTGCTAATCTGTGACGTCTGTGACACTGTCATGTGACACACAGCACAAACACATGGGACAAACAGGAGGTGGATTCACGGTGAAAGGTTAAAAAAAAGTAAATTCTAATTATAATTTAAGATTAATCTAACGGCTATAATGTTCCAACAACAAAATTAATGTGGCCGTTAACTAATGCTAGCTAACTTACTATCTTATAGCATGGAGCCATCGTAGCCACTGTAATTGTGCGTCAAGTCGTTTTTCATCAAAAAGATGAGAAGAATTTATGTGAAATAGTTTTAGATCCAAAAATGTTCAATATTATCTGATGACAAAAAATATACAGGGATAAAATGGTTGTCCTGACTAAAATGTTGACAGTTTTTGTTGACTAAAACTAGACGAATAAAATAACATTTCCTTGGACAAAAATAAAGACTATGCTAGATTTATAGTAGACTAAAAATTGACTAAATAGAAATAGCATGAGGTTGACTGACTGATAAAAAACAAAAAGGCATGATTGAAACTGGCAGGCAGCCATTAGCCCCCCCAGCTAACTGGCTGACACCACCGCCACTGTAGGGGCAGTAAATAGCATTCAGCGATTGATGTCGCCAATATTAGCGGTGCAAAATTATCTTGTCGCCGACCAGAGATGGCGCTCCGTGTCGCTGACGCCCTTGCTCAGGCAGCCGATGAGCCACTGCCGCCAATGAGTTTGGCGCTGAAGAGCTCTCGATTGTGGACGCCAGCCTTTCATGCAGCTGTAGCTAGGCGAATGCTAATTTTTCAAAGCCAGATTCACATCACGGTGCAAGTGACCATTTTGATGCCCGGCAGCGGCACGACAACCACTTGAGGCTAAATTTCAATGTTGGACCCTAGTGAATGAAATGAAATAACGAAATGAAGTCAAACCTATGACAATCTAGCATAAGAGAAACTGATGTGGAGAACAGAAAAAAAGGCATGAAAATTGTCACATCACTCATGTTTACACAGACTAACTGGAAAGCCATCCAATGTATAACATTTGAATTCATTAACTTGCCAAGCATGTCCTCTGTTTTCCCTTCTGGACAGCTTCTGACCTAAGCTTTTCCGCAAAGCTCCTGGCCTTTGCCCTTTGTCACTCCCAAGGCTGTTCGGAATACTTTTACAAGCATGTTATTATTATAGTCCGGATCTGGTAGCAAGCTTTGTTTCAGTGTCACTGCTGAATCGCTCACAAATACAAACACACCCCGACACACACGACTCTGCCCCCAAAGTGTGCCATACTAATATCTGTCAGCATCCGCTCTATTTGGTAAAAGGCAGGATGGAACACTACTTTCCTGTTTGTTTGTTTGTTTG
Organism: Festucalex cinctus; assembly: GCF_051991245.1. NCBI lineage: Eukaryota > Metazoa > Chordata > Actinopteri > Syngnathiformes > Syngnathidae > Festucalex > Festucalex cinctus. The sequence continues at coordinate 14,484,007 of NC_135414.1, read as the reverse complement.
CAGCACAAATCGAGTGTCATCAGACCAGGCAACACCTTTCCATTGTCCAAATTTAGTGGGGCTGTGTCCAATTTCATCTTCCTGTTTACAGCTAACTGTAGCGTTGAGAATGTCATTTTCTTGGAAATGATTGTCATTTGAACATGTAAGCCAATCAAAACCCACATTGACAGCAATAAACACAGATGGAACACTGTGATTGGCACTTGTGCAATTCAGCCAACGTCTCCATGAATATTCTACTCCTGATGTTTTTATATTTACATAAGTGCTTAGCTTATGTCTAAATCAATCATTGTTAATATGACAGTGTATTCAGGACAGGATACAATGTAAAATCAGTGAGAGGTAACGCAATGGAAGAATCCGATACGGTCTTTGTCTTCTGCTCGGAGTTTCTCTTGGCTTGCATCGTTAACCACAATCCATTCTGTGACCTCGGGCTGGACTGGCCATCTGGCATAGAGGGCCGATGCCCGTTGGGCTGGTGTCCTTTTGGGCCGATGTGATGCTATTTAATTATTATTTGCCTCCATTTTACCCAGAGAGACCGGCCCACAATTTAGAAGGACCAGCCATTCATCCATTTACAACAGAGGTGTCCAAACTACGGCCTGGGGGCCATTTGCGGCCCGCCATCCATTTTTCAGTGGCCCGCGACAGATGCTAAAAATGGCATTTGACTCAGTTGAAATAAAATAAACAAAACAAAAATGTTTGAAGATGGTCAAAGTAAGAAGGGAGGGTATCGAAAAACAGGTGCCATTAAAGGTTATTTTAGTTAACTAAAACTAATGAAAAAACTAAAATTCAAAAAACAATATTGTTACAGAAATAAAATAAAAACGAAAATGCTGTTTAAAAAATGAAAACTAACTGAAACTACATTGTATGTGTACAAAACTAACTAAAACTAACTATAATTATAGCAAACGTGTCCTTCGTTTTAGTCTTTGATAATTAATTTAATGCATGAGCCTTTGGGGATGATTTTAAATGTGATTTTTAGTAGGTTTATTTTGATATAAACCGGAATAATGACGTTTGAAAGTATGTGACACAGAAGTGACATCATCTAGCAGCAGCCAATAGAAAAGCACCAAAAGATGACGTTGCTCCCATGGTATTTTTTAAATATTACGCACAAGTAATACACATTTTAAAAAAAAACAATAAAAATACTAATACTGAACCTAACAAACTAAAACTAAGCATTTGTTAAAGAACTAAACTAATAAAAACTAACAGAACCACCCTGAAAACTAATAAAAATTAACAAATGGAAAATTCCAAAACTATAATAACCCTACTGCCATATTATAAATAAATCGGTTTATATACTGTACAAATAAATGATTTGTACAATTTTTAGGACTAAACACAGACACATTTCTCTTCATAACATTATGTGGCCCATGCGTCCTTCGGATTTTCTGTATGTGGCCCTCAAATGAAAAAGTTTGGACACCCCTGATTTACAATATAGATGATATATATTAAACTGAATCAATAATCATCAGTGGTCGTGTGGTCAGGTATCGGGCTGGGCCAGTCAAAATGCCAGGGCCGATTATTTGTGCCAGTCTAGCCCTACCTCGGTCTAAGTTTGATTTGAATTACTTTATTTTCAAAACAAAAGCGAAATGAATTAGAGCTCATTCTTGACTCAATAAAGTATAAATGGTCAGCGTGGTTGAGTTAGTGGTTAGCAACTTTTTCTCAGATCTCAAAGGTTCAGGTTGGAATCTCATTTCTGGCCTTCTCGCATCCTGCATTCCCATATTCCTAAAACTATGCATGCTAGATTAACTGAAGGATAAATTACCTTTTCTGTGACCCTGATGACGACAAACAGTGTATAATATAGAAGTAAAAAAAAAAAAAAGATATTACAAATTTAAAGTACCGTATTTCCGCACTATAAGGCGCACCTAAAAGCCTTCAATTTTTTCAAAAGCTGACCATGCGCCTTATAATCCAGTGCACCTTATATATGGATCAATATTGAGCCGCAACAGGTCTCGCTGTCAAGACGCTATCGATGACCCCGCAGAAGATCCTGCCGTCTTGGATCGCTAGCTAATACTAATACTTTACCTCAGAAAAAATAATAAAACAGTTGTTTATTCATTTCGAGAGTGAATGGAGTTGTCAGAAAACTGGTTTGTAATCTATTAATAAAGTTTGACAGACCTATATGACTGTTTTGTTGACATTCCCTTTAGCGCAGCACCATCTAATGGATGCATAACGTAACCCCAGCCTCTACTATAGCGCCATATATATGGAAAAAGTTTTAAATTATGTCATTCATTCAAGGTGCGCCTTATAATGCGGTGCGCCTTATAGTGCGGAAAATACGGTACTTAACACGCATAAATTAGTTGACCTGTTGATCAATTTTTTGGGGGGGAAATCTCAGGAAATTTGACGGCATCTCATGTTACATTACATATGATGGTGAAATATTTTCAGCTTTAGGGCATATTTTTCATCACAATCTTGGCTCGTGAGAACAAGACGTACAGATGCATTATAATTTGCTTTGTTCTGTGTCATCTGCTTGAAAACGACAAGATATTTTGGTCACATCTGGCGAGTAAAACATAGCCGAGATTGTTTCTTTGACTCTATGTGAGGTTGGTCAGGCCGCCGGTTTCACTGTGCCATTCTCTGACTCATGGTGTTGCCTACAGTGGGGGAGGCAAAGTCAGGAGGCAGAGTGAGTGAGAGAGAAGAAAGAACTCCAAGAGCTCTGAGACTGAGAAGTGTGATGCAGTGTTTTCTCCCCCTACTGACTCAAAACTTGTGTGGTATTGTCACAGCACATACAGCACGCTGGAGTAGTTACAAATGAGCATACTTTTAGTTTGTGGTGGATGTTGGACATCTTACTTCCAATGTAAAACATAATATATCACCAGTTACTGTAATGTGAATGGAATGTATTGAGTTTTAAACAAAGAAAAACCAGCACAGGGAAAAGCCAATGGACAGAAAAAAACTCAACAGCCATTATTCTGTTAATGCTAAAAATAAAACATAAATGTTTTTAATAAAGAAATATAGAACTGGATTTAAAAAAAATAAAAATGTATGGTACACTAAAGTATGGTAAAGAAAATGTATACATATAAAAAAAAAGCATCTTTTACCTCCTCCTTGTGAGTGTTTTCATTTGGTATTACTGTGTTTGACTGTCGGAAGTGCATCGGCTATCCTTTTCAGTCAAATCAAGTCAAATTTTGTCTCACAAAGCAAAAAATTAATACAAAATTCAACAACGGGCCGGCTCGTCACCACAAAAGCACATATATTGGAGGACTTGATATTAAGGTATCATTGCATGTTTGATTTCATCTTTCACATTACAAATCCTCAAATGTTGTAATTAAAATAAGCAATTGTCATGTTTAATTTTTCCTAGACAAAAACAATATATTACCATGGAGGCCAAATTATGTATAGGTAGTAGTAGTAGTAATAATAATAATAATAATGATGATGATGATGATGATGATGATGATGATGATGATGATAATAATAATAATAATAATAATAATAATAATGTTATCATATTTTTAAATCAGTTTTGCAATCTATAAATTGGGAGTGGTACAAATCTCACACTTAGCACACCAGCGTCAACACTGCTTATCTAATTGAATGATGAATATAGTTTGTATGTAATGGGGTTTCATAATATATTAAAATATAAAGGTAAGACCAAAAGCTTTTTAATTACAAAAAAAAAGCCAGATCACCCCCCCCCCCCCAAAAAAAAAAAACAAAAAAAAACTGTGACATGGGATTTTTGGTATATTTGTATTTTGATATTTAAAATGTTTTTTTTTCACATTGTTATATCACACGTTAAACAAAATAATTGAAGCATAATTAAAAGCTTTGAAAACAATAATTTCAATTAAGGTAAAATATTTTGGGTTCATATATTTATTTATATCCAACTTTAGAGGAGTCAGTGCCTCAGCAGTCATGAACCTCATCGTACGTCACTGTTCCCAAGTGTTTATTGAGTGATGATAAAAGGAAAGGTGATGTAACATGGTGGTAAACATGCCCTTCTCCCAACTTTTTTGAAATGTGTTGCAGGCATCAATGCAATTTCAGTGAATATTTGCAACAAAACAAAACAAACGGTTGTACCAATTTCAACATTAAATATCTGGTCTTTATTAATGTATTCAAGAGTCCAGATGCAGTATAGAAAGGAGCCAAAATTGATTGTTTGCTTTATCAACCTTAGAAAATTAATGTAATTTTTTTAGCTGACAATCGTCAGTAAAAAGTCTAATTTTACTTAGACTGATGTGATTGATGGAACTATAATAATCAGTGCGGAAGTCATCTTTTTTTCTAATGCAAAGTACTGTAAGACCACTCCTAGTTAAAATAACATGGTTGTCTTATATAAATCAGCACAATAAGTTAGAATACTGTGGAAAACACAATTTAATTCAGTAATTAAAATAATACAACTCACTGTATCAATCACTAAGAGCAGTGAATTATTTCATGATCTTAGCTTTTATCATTTTCATGGATATTAATAATATTAAGTTCTGATAATTGCTAATTTGGGAAAAGATAATGTCATTTTTGGTACACTGACAAATGTTAATGCATATAATTTTACCTACCTCATCCTCATGCACTATTGCACTTGTGGTTGAATGCATTCCTATTGCATACATACTTGTACATGAATGTTTTTTTTTGTTTGTTTGCTTTTTTTTTTTTTTTTTTTTTTTTTTTTTTTTTTAAAGATAAACTAGTTGTAGTCCTGTATTAATTTTCTAAATAACTCTTGTTTTGAGTGATTGTTAGCCATGTTTCATTTGGTAAATGTTTGGCCTGTGAGTGTTATATATTTTTTTTTTTAACAGTAAATGACCACAAACATTTGTATGATATGGAATGAAAATAAACATTTGAAAGTGACAAATGTGCTGACGCATCTTCCAACACAAGAAGTTTTTTTTTTTTTTTTTTTTTTTTAATGTACAGTTTGTCGTGTTTGTAAAAGAAATATAAATCTTAAAGAAATATTAAAGAAATATAAATGCATGCTGTTGTAAGTCAATTTGTTGCTAAAGCAACATGAACTCATCCACATTTGATTTACAGAGTTTTGAAACGCAGAATATATGTTGCTTTGGTGTGTGCGTGTTCAAAACTGTTTCGCTTTCATAATCAGAGCTACTAAAATATCAGTTTTTACATTCCTGGGCGCACACATTGCAGATTATATGAAGACTATATCAAATATAAAAACATGAATTTATCGATTATTGGTACCGACCATACAAAACAGGAAATTATTTGTTATAGGTATCGGTTGAAATTTTTCATATCGTGCATCACTAATCTAAATGTATGTATAAAAATATTCATTCATTTGTACAGAAAATGAAAGAAATGGTGAGTCATGAGGCGCCACGTGCAAGCAAATCTGCTTTACTTCATTAACACGTGTGACAGTGAATGTGACACGCGCACGTTCACGCAAGTGAGACACATACGCACACGCCGATGTGGCTGTGTGTGTTTGAATTCTAACATGAAAAGGCACTTCCACACCCATATATTTACCTTCTAAAAATAAAATCCTGACGTCAAACAACCGTTATTTCAGTTGGTCAGGTAACATTTGCCCCTCCTCGCCTCAAACTCGCCTCGATAACTCTAACATGAAAAAATTGGAAGCATCAAAATATTTCCTATAGTGGCATCTAAGGACTATGCATTATAACTTTCTGTTCCAATGAGGTAGTCAGTCAGTGAATGTGAATGAAGCATATCTATACATTCTTCTCCTAAAGGGAAAATGATGAATAGACATCCAGCATGTTTGCGTAAATCCCTTTCCTATTCTCTTTTGCAGCATGCATCTGCATCATTTCTGTTGCTATGGATTGCAAAAGAGCCCCGCACTTCTTCCATCACGTCTTGCAGAGTAACATACTGTACATAGAAGCATAAACATGTGCACCATTGCCACTGATTTACTCATTAAATCCCAAAGTGAAGAAACACGTTTCAGATTATTGCCTTGATAAGTATTCACCGCACATAAAACTCTCTGCAGTCAGGCTTAGATATGAGTCATAGTCTAGAGTGGTAGGAGGGCACATTAACAGACTGACTTTTTATTGCCACTCTGCTGAAAACAAATATCGTCGACAACTTGACGAATGACTGAGGAACAATAATTAGGCAGTGACTAATGAAAGAAAATATTAGGTAATGTGTGTACAGTAGTTAATATGCAATACATATAATACACAGCCAATATTTTATTGACTGTGATTACAATAACCCTACATGATATCAATCCATCCATCCATATATTATGTCTGCCACCATCATAAAACTTTTACCCTACTGTACAAGGCACCGTTATGTGGCATTTCTCAAAAATTAACCACTAGATAATGGCATTACACAAAATAAATTATACTAAAATGACTCTCTTTGATTGACGCGAGACATTGTGACGCATGGTAAATGATTGATGTGGTGGCAATAATGCACAAGGAGATAATTGCCCATGCCTGGGAGGTGCATCCCTTCACTTTAACCAATTACTCTCAAAAGTAAAGCCATGAACAGTGATTTTTTTTTTTTTTTCACTGCTCCAAAATGTTTAGAATGGAAGTGCAGGGATCTCCCTAAAATTTTCTCGAGTAATTAAAGGTTTACAAAATATCAGTATAACTAAAACAGCTAATAAAAAATGCATTGAACAAGACACTTGTAGAGCATGAACTGAATTATTTTTTTTATCACTAGATGTCGCTATAGCATAGAATGCAACCGAAATATATGCATTTAGAAGCACGCAGAAGCACGCACACGGCAATGGCTCAGAGAGGCCACACGTGGTAAGCTTACCCCCAATTCTTATGTTGCATGAGCAAACGAGCAACTCCGCGAGCGATGCCGAAAGACCGAGCGAGCCGGAGCAGCTAACAAGAGCGGCTAGCGAGAGTTCGTCGGAGCCATGGGCTGGAGTGGCTAACAAGAGCTGCTAGCGGGAGACGCTACTAAAAAGAAAAAGCTAGCGAGAGCAAAGGAGAAGGTGACAAGCAACGGGAGCCCGAATCACGAGACTCAGCTCCAGATGTGGAAGGTTAGCGGCGGTCGACAACACTTGATGGAAGCGCCACTCGGGCTAACTACGTTCGTGAAGTGGTTCTCCGGGCATCCGTAGCCGGAAGGTGGCGGCGAACCATCTTGTTAGGTGAGACTCCAGCCATATCATATATATATTGAAGTCAATAGTAGGTTTATAAATGGAATGAATTACTAGTTCGTCACGAGATGGCGCTAAAAAATACACACTGGGGCTTTAAGATCTATTATCGGCCGATATACGTCAAAATGCCAAATATGGATGCCATTCTAAATCCTATTTTTTCCCCCTGTTTCATGAATACCATAATGAGTTTGTGACATGGATTAAGTTGACATCTATGTGGTTTGTCGATTGTTTACAATAGGCAAAAGGCTTGCAAAATGAGCAGATCAGATTTTGGCGTCATCCTGTAGTGGATTCGCTCCTTATTATTCAAGTAGCTGCCCACTTTGTGGTTGCCACAGGAAACGAACGGCTTAGCATCACCTAGCAACCTTTGAGGAGTTGAGGAAAGAATGTCATTTTGGAGAAATTTTGTGGAGGATGACTTTGGCATTCACACATGCGTTTTAGGTGTGTTTTAGTTGCACCAGATACAGTCTTCACTTCAGCCCCGTGTGACCTAAGCCATATACTGCAATCGCTCTTTGATGTTGCATGTACATTTCTTCTGCTTTGCAAATTTGCAATCACTATTGTGACATCATTAAATCAACCACCCAAAGACCTGTAGAAAAGCAAACTTCACTTGTGGAGTTAAAAAAAATTCCATCGAAGATGAACTGAGATATTTGCTGATGTCATGCTGCATGGTCATAATTTCAGGACTTTTTGAGGAACTTCTGAAGCACTCTATATTTTTCCAGTAGCATTTTTGGTTGGACTTCAAATAAAATGACTTATCCTATCTTTATGGTTTTAACGCCCAATTCACGCTGCCTGCGGAACGGACGTGGTGCGTTTTTCATACGAGATCCGCACGGACTGCAATTCACACCGCGTGCGTTGCGTGTCACGGGGGTTCACTCTGGATAGCTGAATTCACGCGATAACACGTGTATATAGAGTCCTATTTGTAAACAATAGCCACGTTTGCCTGTTGTCACATCGATATGCTTTTTTGACATCATTTCTGTTACTTCTACCATTGCTCTTCTACCATGAGTAAGTAGGTTTTGTGTTTAAATAGTGTTATTTTGTCATGTTTAATTTATTATGAGTTTGTTTTTTTGTCTGGCCATTGTTGTGTGAATGGGTGAATGTGAGGAATTGTAAAGTGCTTTGGGCACCATATGGTGTCGATAAAGCGCTATTTAAAAAGCAGTCTGACTTGCCTTGGTTGGATTGATCTCTTGTGTGACCCTTATGGCCAATTCACACTGACTGCGGAACGGACGCCAAGATGTCAACTTAATCCATGTCACAAACTCATTATGGTATTCATGAAACAGGGGGAAAAAATAGGATTTAGAATGGCATCCATATTTGGTATTTTGACATATATCGGCCGATAATGGATCTTAAAGCCCCAGTGTGTATTTTTTAGCGCCATCTAGTGACGAACTAGTAATTCATTCCATTTATAAACCTACTATTGACTTCAATATATATATGATATGGCTGGAGTCTCACCTAACAAGATGGTTCGCCGCCACCTTCCGGCTACGGATGCCCGGAGAACAGTATACGGTATACACAATGCTATGTTAGCTAGCTAACCCCCCCCCCCCCCCCCCCTCCCAAAAAAAACAAAAAACAAAACACAACAACAAAAAAAAAAACGAGTTCACTAATGATTTTAGTTTTGAAATATACCGGAAATTTACCTTGATGCCGACGTGTAATTTCTTTTCATGTAATTTCTTCAGCTTCATGAAAATCCGCATGTGGAATCTGCAAACAAAATGGAACGCTTGAGGAAGCCTTCCGCCACGCCACATCCGTTCCGCACCAGAACTGGTGTGAATTGACACGCAAATTTCAATGTGTTCTATTCTTACGGGGTCCGTACGGCCGCCGTACCGAAAACGCACCGCGTCCGTTTCACAGTCAGTGTGAATTGGCCGTAAGGGTCACACAAGAGATCAATCCAACCAAGGCAAGTCAGACTGCTTTTTAAATAGCGCTTTATCGAAACCATATGGTGCCCAAAGCACTTTACAATTCCTCACATTCACCCATTCACACAACAATGGCCAACTGCTGCCACGCAGGGCGCTTCCAGGTCCATTGTGAGCAAATTGTTTTGCTCAAGGACACTTGGACATGGTCACCAAGGGTGAGGATCGAACACACAACCTCACGGATGGGAGACAACCACTCTACCACTGAGCCATGCCGCCCCATAAAGCAAGGCCTGGGGTAGTAGCGCTAAAAAAGGTTGGATTCTCATCAGTGTATGTTAAATACCTGGAATGCCGAACACTGCAGTTTTATTACTCCCCATGCTTGGCTCAGACGTCTGTTGACATAAGAGCACAGTTACCAGAACACAACCATTGACCTAAATATATCTGACGATCGTAAATGTTGAAAAGTTCAATATTTACGATCGAACATCCTTGTGTGTGGTCAACACCAAGGACGGCCGAGCAACGAACTCTGTAATCGTTACGTGAATCAGGAGCGACCTCCAGCTTGTGCTGTTGCCAGACTTCAGACATGGAGGAATGTTTGTAAATGTGTCTCCCAAGTTATGAACCTCAATAGAAATGACAAGAAAAGTTTCACCCGCAACATCATTGCCAGATAAGCGGATATTATTGTTTGGTCGTCTTATGCTGCTACGATGACTCTTTCTTGTTTTGTATTTTCTGTCTATCTGGTAGTCCAGGTAACAAAAGGTTCTGTCTATTTAAAATACTTTATACTTCACCAGTGATAATTTCAGCGTATTTTTCATCACAAATTTTTTTCCAGATGAAAATGAAACAAAAACTAAAATAGAAGCCATTTATTAAGATGATGACGATAACTAAATTTGACTGACAATTTCGTCCATGACTAAAACGAAAACAACAGAGTGATGAAAATTCATAAAATCCAATCAGAAGAAGGAATGAAACGCGGGTGGGAGAAAAGAACCACTCAGAAACTGTTCACTGCACTTTATTGAATGTTCAAAATTTTTTGCATTCATTGTGCAGCTGCAAGAATAATCTTAGGCAATTATGCACCTTTTTTTGTGTAATCTAAGTTTGATGGCCTATTATTGTCAGTTCAACATGTTTGATTGAAACAAAATTTAATAAAAATGCCATTATGTCTTGTGTGTTAAACTACAGTTACAAATAGGTATGTTGTAATTTTCTGTATAAAAGTTGAAATGTATGATGAAGGAAAACAATTTAGTCTACTAAAATTGCTTTTTATTTCGTCTAAAATTGCTTTTTATTTTCATCAACTAAATTGTATTAAAACTTAAAATACAATCTGACCAAATTATAAATAAAAGTTTAATTCTAGTCAAAAGTGCTACGGTATGGAGGGGAGAGGACCTAGGTGTAGGGAAACAGGGCGTGGAGGTGCAGAGGTGCAGTAAAAAAAACAAAAAAACAAACAAAAAGGAGCTACATACTAAGAAACCAAAACAACAAAGTCCAATAGGGTAAAACGAGACAAGGCGTGGAACAGAACCGGCAGCACGACGGGAAGAAAATGACAATGAATCGACGCGGACAGAGGGGAGACAAGATACTAAATACATGCGCACACTAATTGACCATTAGACACAGCTGGGCAAGGCACAAGTGGCAGAGGATGCTGATTGGTTGACACATGAGGAAGGGCAGGCAAACACAGGTGGACATGACATGCTTGACAAGACTAAGGGGGCACACAAGGAGAACAACACACAACACAGATCATGACTGAACTTAAACAAACATGAGGACAAAATCCAACTAAACAAAAAATAAACCTAAGCCATGACAAAAGTAACAAAATCAACCCAAACCATGACAAAAGGACTATAACTAAAACTAAATTGAAAATGTCTTGTCCAAATGAACTGTTTTGTTGATAGAACATGTACCCACGATAAGCCCAAATGACCCTCCCCTTCCTCACTGAGCACACTGACAGCTACAAGGTAGAGCCTGTAAATTCCTCTGATTCCATGCAGGGACTCCAAATGACAATGCTCCAGATATTTTAAGAATGAAACATTGCTTCCGTTTACACAACAAAGCCAGAGCTCTGCTGCGTAGTCATCCTTTGTTAAGTCTGGTGCATTTTTGATGACATCGAAAAATGTAAATATTGAAATTCATCCCAATCCGCTGAGGGACTAAGCGCCGAGTCCAGCTAGCGGATGTTAGTTTACATATTTGACATCTGAGAAACATTTTGTGAATGAGTTTAACATAAATATCTTACACCAGCTGGCTGAAGGGAGAATTTAGCAACCCCAAATAAAGAAGTCTAGCAGAGTGCTTTCGGTAAATCTTCATCTGTAAGAGACATTTGACCTTTTTGGGGAAGAACTACTGCATGTGCCGCAACAAGTGATCACGGGTTAGAGTTAGTCAAACCCAGACAGCGGGAACATGAGGCAATTGTTTATAAGATGGTGTAGTGCTTACTAAAATCACACACGCATTCCAATATGATGCACACACAAATGGCTATTGTATGTGCTCAATTAGATATTTTTAGATATTATGCAATCCATATAAGATATACATTTAAAAAATATATAAATTTTTATCAATTATAACACCGAAAAGCCATTGTAAATTCTTAAGTCAAATAATGTCTAAACTATTATTACTGTTTTTAAAAAAAAAAAAAAAAAAAAAAAAAAACAGACCACCTATCTGATCAACATTAGTCATACATGATGACAATGTTACAGCACTGTCACCAAAATCTCTTATAACATTTGTGTATGAACAAATAAGTATAAAGAACCCATTTACATAAATAATAATAATTATGTAAAATGTTCGTGGAATTTACATTTTTAATAACAGCAGTCTAGTATGATTGGGATTTTTCTATAACAGCATAGAAATGTTTTTATTTTACATTTAGCTTGACTCAGGCAATAGCAAATGCAATTTATTATTTATGTCTGTGTATATTCTCAATATTTTGTCATTGTGAGGTGTTACTCACATTACACAGCTTAGAACTGCCACATCTTGTCAAGAGGCAACAAGCATACATTGTTGTTGTTTTTATTTTTTTTTCAAGAAAACTTTGTGATGTAATTTTTGGTTCTTCATTTGTTTTCTTGGTTTAGAACACTAAAAAGTCTGAACACTGAACAAATCATGATGAGACTTGCGTCCATTCCTCTGCTCAACTGAGAGTCGGAATGCCAGTTATGTATTCCCAGCTTCATCAACGTACAACATAACATGTAAACAAGGACCCTGCTGGCCATTGGGAATTTCGGGACACTCCCGAAATTGCAAATGCAACGGCCACAAGTGACCCGACTTTATCAGCCATTTTTTTTTTTCATTGACTTTCAAGCAGAATTTCAAGACTCAATCTCAATGTGCTTCACATAGTTATTAATACAACATTCAGTATTTACAAACAAAATAAGATATTTCAAAGCAAAGGGGGTAAAAACATAAGAATTTAAGAAGTTTAAAAGCAAAGAAATAAACAATACTGTTTACTCACATTAAGTAGTTTGAGATGTTGAAAAAAAATCTTCAAAGTAGATTAATCTATCGATTATTCAATTGATTAATCAACTAATTTTGCGTTAAAGTGTATTGCAAAAGCATTTTCCCCCTGATTACTGTTTATTAACCAGTGATTGGTGTTTATTTCATAGTTCGTATTCATATATTGATGGGAAAAAGGAAGTATTGCTGTTGTACTGTTACCTGTATGGTCATTGTTTTCCAAAGTAAGAATAGATGTTTGCAAACATATTATTTTAGTTAAAAGCAGAAGATAATCAGTCTACTTTCATGAAGGACAACAACAATCAGTGAACAATGACTGTTGATATGTTGAAATCAGAGGATTTGGACAATTTGAAGTAAACAAAATGACTCCAAATGATTACTCTATTATTAAAATAGTTGTTGATTAATTTGATAGTTGATTACTTGTTTATGAATTGATTAATTTTGACAGCTCTACTTCAAAAAGCGAAGAGAAACACACTCAGTTTTGGCTTACCTAGCAGCCTAATGCTAACACAAAATGTAAAATACTAATGAATAGCATCAATTTATTTTCTTTATAACTGTTTGACAAATGATACGCCAAATAACAACAATGACATGCATATTATTGTAGTCTTTTGTGTCTATTAAATTAGTTGTAAAAGTCTTCTTTGTGTCTTCATAACTGTATCATACGGCACCATAATGTCCAAGTCACATTTAAGCTTTTACATTCTGATCAATTACATTATTATATTTTCTTAAGTCAGTAGTATAGAGTGTTACCTTATTAACTCATTCACTCCCAGCCATTTTCACAGAAGCAATCCCGTTCGCTCCCGGCTGTTTTACTGAATTTTGACTGATTTTGCAAGACCCACAGAATATTGTGTTCAATTGCTATAAAAGCATGGAAACTACCAAAAGAAAGATTTAAGTCTCTTCTTTCATCAGGAAAACAAAGTATGTTTCTATCTGTTTCCATTTTGCAGCAATTAGCATTAGAAGAGAGCTAAGTTTCATCAGTTTTCACAAATCTATTTAAAATTGTAAGTAATTGAGCTTTTTTTCTTCATGGCCCTGGTTGATCTCCTTTGCTCTGCTGCCACCTGCTGGCCGTTTAGGTAATAACTACCATTTCTGCAACCGTTCTTTGCAGTTGAGAGGCTGCATCAAAGCCTTCTGTATGCTCTAGCATAAAAAAACAAAACAAAAAAAACGTATAAATACGTCTTTGGGACACTTAGAACATTAAAAAAAACGTATTTATACGTTATTAGGAGTAAATGAGTTAAACAGTACATACATTTTTGATGTCTTTTTGGAAGCGGCTGAAACAGACATTTCAGTTCTTTTCAATGGGGAAATTGACTTGAGATACTTGAGTCTTTTGAGTTTAGGGAACTCCTATCTCAAGGCATCAACCACTGTACTCGTGTATCCGAGACGTAATTGTTGGGCAAAAGGATCTGAAGGTGCTGCATTTAAGCTGTGAATAAAACAAGATCCTTGTAGCTCGAGCATGACAGGAAGTAATATGTCTTAATGCTTGGAACTTCAGAGGCCTCATTAACTCCCTAAATGCCTCAGGCTTTCCAATGTTCTCACCTTCTACTCACCGCTGACCTATGACTCACCAACTCCTTTAGACTAAAGCTTTACTAATTCAATTACTTGAAACACATTGGAAGCTGGAAGGTTGTTATAGGTTGTTATTATTGCATTGGCTTCCTGTAAATGACGTTTATGTGACACGGAACATGTCTGTCTGGCCAAATACTTCACATACTTCACATTTCTCCGGCATGATGTAAAACATTTCGGCGGCCTGGCCTCCACGTATGAGAGGAAATACTTATGTCATTAAGGGGGTGGAGGAATTAAAATGCAGTACAGCAGTAACTTGATTATTTCTAAATCTTCAGATAAATTTTTCTCAGCTATGTTTTAGTTTCATTCATTGTAGAATTAATGACCAATCCTCCATGGTACACTATATTCAGTTTTTCCTTTTTTTCCAATTGTTCATTTCAAAATCAAATTGAAATGTCACACCTGGGAGTGTGACAGGGTTCTTTAAACAAAAATGAATCACTCCGTCGAATTCGAGGAATGAAGACGACTGATTTACGGCAACAGAGTTGCGGCTCGCTGTGATAAAGCAAAGGAAACAGACCTTTGCAAGTCACTTGAGTTTCGTCCGTTTCCAGAGGTTTTCATCTCAGCCACAATCACTGCGCTTGCTTATACCCAAGCCTCCCTTCAGCTGATGACTCATCTCCCTGCCTTATTAGAGCGAGCGGCGCTCGCTCTCCTTTGTTGGACTACAGGATTGCTGCACACACCTTATAATGTGAACGGCAGCAGATTGATGGGAAGATGCCTGAACGTATCCATCAATGTGGCATTTTGACAACATGCCTTTAAATTGCTCGAAATGAAAATGAGTTGAATCAGCATTGAGAGTTGATTCCAGATTGAAATCAATGTGGGAGAAAAAAAATGCAATATTAATGTGTTCAGTATATCACAGTTGGGTTAGTATGTTTTGGCACAATGGTCAAAATTCTGCGAGCCCTCTCTCTCTCTCTCTCTCTCTCCCCTAATTAATTAATCACAATCATTTATTGACATAGATTAATCACACTATTCATTTTGACCAGATATGATCCTTTAGCTGACAGCGGATGTTTACGTTAAAGGTAGCACAGATTATGTTTGAGCAATAAACATATCAACATGCATTAAAGTAAAACATTCAATAAATGTTTGCATATGACATTCAGAATATTTGTTCGTGTCAAAATATTGGGGTAATTTTTCCCCCAATTTTAAATTATGTAAGTAATTAACTGATTGGAAAAAAAGGAGGATGAGCATGAGGATGAAAAGTTTTGAAGACATCCTCAAAATTGTGCGGTTAATTACTTAAAATATTTACATTATATATATATATATACATATATATATATATATATATTTATATATATATATATATATATATATATATATATATATATATATATATATATATATATATATATATATATATATATATATATATATATATATATATATATATATTAGGGTATTAGGGGTGTGAATTGCCTAGTACCTGACGATTTGATCCGTATCACGATTCATAGGTCACGATTCGATTTGATACCGATTAATCCCGATATGAATTTATAAGTCGATTGTTGCGATTTTTTTTATTCAATTTAGAAAATGCCATTCAGTTAACTTGTACATGTACACTGTAAGATTTGTATGAGAATTTATTTATTGATCTGAAACTTCAGTGTTATAACTGTGAGCCACTGTATTTAACACACAGGTTGTAACCTTTTTCATGTTAGAACAGCATTGAAATAAAATATTAAGGCTTAATGTTCCATTAATATAACATTCTTCCATGTTTAAGTTGTGAAAGTTAGACGTTTCGTTGAATATTTTTTCATAAAAAATGGATGTTAAAAAAATCGATTAGGCTGCCTATTGAACCGATTCGAGAATTGCGTGCTGTAGTATCGCGATATATTGCCGAATCGATTTTTAACACCCCTATATATTTATATATATATATATATATATATATATATATATATATATATATATATATATATATATATATATATATATATATATATATATATATATATATATATATATATATATATAGGGCGGCGCGGTAGTCGAGTGGTTAGCACGTCGGCTTCCCAGTTCTGAGGTCTCCGGTTCGAGTCCAGGCTCGGACCTTCCTGGGTGGAGTTTGCATGTTCTCCCCGTGTCCGCGTGGGTCTTCTCCGGGTACTCCGGTCTCCTCCCACATTCCAAAGACATGCATGGCAGGTTAATTGGGCGCTCCGAATTGTCCCTAGGTGTGCGTGTGAGTGTGGATGGTTGTTCGTCTCTGTGTGCCCTGCGATTGGTTGGCAACCAGTCCAGGGTGTCCCCTGCCTACTGCCCAGAGCCAGCTGAGATAGGCGCCAGCAGCCCCCGTGACCCTTGTGAGGAATAAGCGGTCAAGACAATGGATGGATGGATATATATATATATATATATATATATATATATATATATATATATATATATATATATATATATATATATATATATATATATCTGTGAATGAATTAAATGAATTGAATAGCCATTAAGCTCAACACAATTTTGTACCTGTTTTTCCCTTAAAATAAATAAATAAATAAATAAATAAATAAATACAAACTTAGCATTAGTCAGGGTACTGCTGTATTCCCAGCAGGAGGCCACTATGTACTGCTTACATTTATTTGATAATCTTATTTTTCCCCCCGAATGAATTCAGTAGTATTAAGCCAGTATCAATATTCAAGTAGGACTTCAATTTAGAGCGAGGGGTGAGCCAATGCACTGGGCTGGTCACCAGTCAATTACAGAGCTGACATAAAGAGACGAGCAAACATTACAACAGAATATTTAGTCAGAATGGCTTTTGCATCATTTCACTTCTTCCAGACCAAACTCTTGTACTGTCGCACTTTTACCACAACAGTGTAATGGAACAGATTCATCGCCAGAAGTTGACAAATTGAGATTTTTAAATGGGATTTACAAGGTCCCCAAATGAATGGTTGGATGAATTTGCCGTGAAGAACTGCACCCGGGCCTGACCTCATCACCATTAAATGCCTGTGGGCTGAACTAGAACAGGGACTGCAAGCCAGGCCCCCTCAACTTGAAGCTTTATGAAGTGATAATAATTTAGAGCTTCTCTGCCCTCTAGTGTCCCAAAATGGATTAAAATTCATTGTCAAACCCTCTCTCGCTCTATGTTGTAACATTCCATGAGCACGCTTTTCAAATGGGCAGTTTGCTGATGCCATGTTTGCTGTATTTTCAGTCCATCACCACTTGCGCGTTTATTAAACCCAGTATGTTCACAAACTCATTTTCTCTGCTAATTTATGATTTAATTAGCAAGTGTTGGCAGGAACCTAATGGTCAGGCCAGAGATGAGTCAGTCGGGCTGCAGTTGGTGAGCTGAGGTGAGAATAATACTTAGCTTGTAGGAAGGCAGAGCTGTTGCTAAATCCAAATCATTAGGGTGATATAATGAGAAATTCCAGTGTGAGCACTGTATTTTGGGAAATTGCTTATTTTTCCTCGCAAGAGCCATCAAATTAAAGAATGCCTGGAATGCAAAAGGGCTCCTACCTCCAGAAACACACCATTAGTTGTCCTCCTTGAAATGTTTAACATTAGGAAAGCCACTGACCTTTGAAATGAGCAGTTATGTTCCATATAAAGACAAATCCAGAACCACTGATACATTTCCTTAAGCAGAAATTTGGGGTCAGACCAGACTTCAATCTTCCCGACATGATGTTACAGAAAAATGCATGTAAATTTCATTCCGCATACGTAACCGTGACATGCATACATCCTATCAACCTGAGTGATGATCCTGGCTCGTAATGTTGGTCTTACATTCCTTCCACTTCCACCAAATACCATCTTGACAGGAGCGTTTTCGCTGTCTGTGTTTAGTCTTTGCCAACATGCCTTTATTTTCAACCAGGACAGAAAAGGTCATCTTAATTATAAACCCATTTAATAGCTAACTGTAGACTGCAGTGTGCCTGGTGACACTGGTTGGTGATGACGCACCACAGTTCAACAAAGCTATTTTCATCCATAAATAATCAAGATGATTTTTTGTTTTGATGCTCCAACTCTTGTATCACTGGATGATAGTTAAAAAGTCCTCCTTTTAATTTTTTGCTGGCGCCATCATGCATCAGACACTTTTGTATTAAAGTCCTGTCGTCCAAAATTCATCCAGTCTTAATGAATGGTCATTAACATACTGAATAAACATACAAAATGCAATATATATAAACGATTACATTTTAAAATCAGATTAATCACATCTTAGAATTTTGATTAATCACTTAAATCACTTAATATAAAAAATTTAATGTTATGGGGATGTATTCAACACGTTTTGATCCACGCCACACTCTCATCCTCCTTTTTCTCGTCAGTTAATTACTTGCATAATTTTAAATGGAAAAAAAATGACTCCAATATTTTGACAGGAACAAATATTCTGAATGTAATACGCAAATTTAATAAATGCTTTACTTTAATGCATGTTGTTATGTTTATTGCACAAACAACCTGTGCTACTGCTCAAAATATTTTTTTATGATTACGGTCATCAATGAGTTAATGCTCACTTTAACTTTGACAGCACTAATACATACATATATATATATATATATATATATATATATATATATATATATATATGATGCGGGTTTTTCTTCCATCTTAAGTTGGACCAGCCAAACTCTGTCAATTTTTTTTTTTTTTTTTTTACAGTGAGCGTTACCTTAACTTTCAAGTTAATTTAATTTGTTGTATTAATGAATGAAATTGATTGACAACTTTAAAACTGGAAATTCAGACAATTTGACAATTTGTTCTGGAAATGCTATTGGCTTTTCTGTTCTTTCACGTTTTGTTTTTTATCCTTGTTTGTGGGGGTGTTAAAAAAAAATCGATTCGGCAATATATTGCGATACTACAGCTCACAATTCTCGAATCGGTTCAATAGGCAGCCGAATCGATTTTTAAACATCCATTTTTGATGGAAAAATATTCAACAAAACGTCTTACTTAGGGTGAGGATACAAAGCTTAAGCATGGAAGAATCTTATATTAATGGAGCATTAAGCCTTAATATTTTTAATTCAATGCTGTTCAAACATGAAACAGATTACAACCTGTTTGTTAAATACAGTGGCTCACAGTTTTAAGACTGAAGTTTCAGATAAATCAATAATACCTTTTCATACAAATCTTACAGTGTACATGCACAAGTTTACTGAATAGTATTTTCTAAATTTGAGTAAAAAAAAATCGCAACAATCGATTTACAAATTCGTATTGGGATTAATCGAATTGAATCGTGACCTATGAATCGTGATACGAATCGAATCATCAGGCACTAGGCAATTCACACCCCTACTTGTTTGTATTTCTGAACCCCAGCATATTTCTTCCACCGTGGCCAATTTGTACTGGCTCAGAATTAGCTGTTAGCACGCTTAG
This sequence comes from Festucalex cinctus, assembly GCF_051991245.1. Classification (NCBI taxonomy): domain Eukaryota; kingdom Metazoa; phylum Chordata; class Actinopteri; order Syngnathiformes; family Syngnathidae; genus Festucalex; species Festucalex cinctus. Next base: position 14,464,114 of record NC_135414.1, on the reverse strand, counting down.
CTGTCAGTTGTGAGCTGGGACTGAAGAGATGGGGATGTTGAGTTTGGACAGAGCGCTGCGCAAGGACAAAACAATGTCAAATCGTCTTTTTGCCATGGGGGATGTAAATCCAAGTTAAAAACCGCATGACTTTTTTCTCCATTTGTGTATCACTGCACCCCTAATATATAGATATACAGATATCGATTGTTATTAAGATGTACCTGGATGTACAAATCTACTTTTTTTTTTTTCAACATAAATCTCAGTAATTTAGGTATAGCCAGAATGTTACTTTCTACATCACGATGAATGTAGCTTTTGAAAAAATGAGAACGCTGACCCATTACATATACATTATCCCATATCCTTATACAAGTGTGAACATAGTTGGGAAAAGTGAAATCTAATTAACTATTTGAAGATGTGGTGATGAAATGTCATCATGACACGGGCCGCTTGCAAGATAACAATGAGAATGACGCATGAGCTGCCTGATGAACGATGGACGGAAGGATATTAGGGTGAGAGGAAAGGTTGTGCATGTGTGAAGCAGCCAAACACATCTGACCATTAAGAAAAGGTGTGATATTGACTGTTCCCAGCGTTCTTTTACTTGTACCTTGTAACAGCCTTTGAACATACTTTACAGTGGGCTGTGTTTTCTTGGGTGTTTTTTTGTGCCTTCTGCTTGACAGTGCCTCTTTTGGAAACCAGCACCTCTCTGTTCATGGTCATTATAGTGTAGTGCACATTACTCGAGAGGTGCTTTCAAGTTTATTTCCAACATATTTTTTGAAGGAAAAAACAACACAAACTAAAAACTTAATTGATTATTGATGAATTGATTAAGTGATTACAAAATTGCACAAAAAAAAAATAAAAATAAAAATCCGCGAAAGAACGAGTCCGTGAAAATTGAACTGCGTTATAGCGAGGGAACATTGTATTGGAATCGGGCTGGAGTTGTGGTTACACCTAATTAACTTAAAACTGAACAGCAGTTTTACTTTAGTCTGACTGTCTTACATTTTGGACAGAAATACAAAGATTACATACGGTTGACACATGACCAAGACAACATGAGCTGTGACCTGGTGTGACACAAGGCACTCTTGTGTTCCTCTGCCATGGGTGGGTATTTTTGTGTAGTGGGACATCAGTTGTAAAACAAACACACACAATTGATAAACCCTCCATCATGCATGTCACGGTTGGTGGTGCATGGACGTGGTGGATGGACCCGATTGTAATTGACTGGTCGCCAAGGCTGGACTGAGCCCAAGGCTGGACTTAGCGAGAGAGGACTGGTCGCCAAGGCTGGGCTGAACGAGGGAGGACTGGTCACCAAGCCTGGACTGAGCGAGGGAGGACTGGTCGCCAAGGCTGGACTGAGCGAGAGAGGACTGGTCACCAAGACTGGACTGAGCCCAAGGCTGGACTGTGCGAGAGAGATCTGGTCACCAAGGCTGGACTGAGCGAGAGAGGACTGGTCACCAAGGCTGGACTGAGTGAGGGGTGACTGGTCACCAAGGCTGGACTGAGCCCAAGGCTGGACTTAGCGAGAGAGGACTGGTCACCGAGGCTGGGCAGAGCGAGAGAGGACTGGTCGACAAGGCTGGACTGAGTGAGGGAGGACTGGTCGCCAAGGCTGGGCTGAACGAGGGAGGTCTGGTCACCAAGCCTGGACTGAGCGAGGGAGGACTGGTCGCCAAGGCTGGACTGAGCGAGAGAGGACTGGTCACCAAGGCTGGGCTGAGCGAGAGAGGACTGGTCGACAAGGCTGGACTGAGTGAGGGAGGACTGGTCGCCAAGGCTGGGCTGAACGAGGGAGGTCTGGTCACCATGACTGGACTGAGTGAGGAGGACCGGTCGCCATGACTGGACTGAACGAGAGAGGACCGGTCACCGAGGCTGGGCTGAGCGAGAGAGGACTGGTCGACAAGGCTGGACTGAGTGAGGGAGGACTGGTCGCCAAGGCTGGGCTGAACGAGGGAGGTCTGGTCACCAAGCCTGGACTGAGCGAGGGAGGACTGGTCGCCAAGGCTGGACTGAGTGAGAGAGGACTGGTCGCCAAGGCTGGACTGAGTGAGGGGTGACTGGTCGCCAAGGCTGGACTGAGCCCAAGGCTGGACTTAGCGAGAGAGGACTGGTCACCAAGGCTGGACTGAGCGAGAGAGGACTGGTCACCAAGGCTGGACTGAGCGAGAGAGGACTGGTCACCAAGGCTGGACTGAGCGAGAGAGGACTGGTCGACAAGGCTGGACTGAGTGAGGGAGGACTGGTCGCCAAGGCTGGGCTGAACGAGGGAGGTCTGGTCACCAAGCCTGGACTGAGCGAGGGAGGACTGGTCGCCAAGGCTGGACTGAGTGAGAGAGGACTGGTCGCCAAGGCTGGACTGAGCGAGAGAGGACTGGTCGCCAAGGCTGGACTGAACGAGGGAGGACTGGTCACCATGACTGGACTGAGCGAGGAGGACCGGTCGCCATGACTGGACTGAACGAGAGAGGACCGGTCGCCATGACTTGACCGGATGCGATAGGACCGGTCGTCATGACTTGACCGGATGCGATAGTACCGGTCGCACCGATTGGTCACACATACTGGGAAGGGAAGATACACGCAGGTGGACGAAGTTAACCATGACGAGACAAGGGGAGCACTCAGGACAAAACACTACAATAACACCTAACATTAAAACAAAACCTAACCACACGGAATCAAAACATGACAATGCAGTTATAAAATAGAAATCATTAAAGCTGTTTTTCGCATGAAATGTGCAAAAATATCAAAACCTCTGTATTGAGTAAGAGGAAGTTATGTTTCCAGTCGATATGGGACATAATGTTACTGCTCCTTCAGTGCTTCACTTGCTCCGTGTTCTTTTGCCTCATGACTCCTTTATTAACAGCATCTCATTAAACATACAAGCGCCTCAAGGTCTTTAGGAAAGCCTTGCTTAACTATACTGGCAGAAATATGTGCACTGGAGACATCCAGTGATTCGATTCAACCCTCTGATGTCTCTCATTGAGGACATTGGCTTACAAATTATTCATTCGTTTTTCACAAGACTGGTAGGAAAGATACTATCAGCCATGATCAACTGTGCTTCCTTTCCTTTTCACTTACTGTATATTATAGAAGTAACATTTCAATTTTGTGAAAACACAATTTCTTATTTTAGTTCTATTTTAATTTGTTGTAGTATTTGAATGTTTATTGTCTGCATATTTGTTCATTTTTGTTGTTTTTGCATCTCTGTTGAAGGTCCTTGGACACGAAAATGGACCAGCTGTATAACAAGTCTTAATATGTCATTTTATTTTACTCTATTTCTTTTTGTTTGCAATTGAAACATTAAAACAATAATAATAATAATAATAATAATAAATGAAGCAAGAGCACCAGATTCTGACAAAACCTCGTTTCAGAGAATTCAAAAGGACATGTTGAAGCGCTACAATTGGGACTTTTAATCGGTATTAGGGCTGGGGTGAAAAAAATCAAATAATCAATATCAAATCAGTTTTCTTTTGACCCCAATATTGATTCATAAAACCATTATTATTTAAATATCTCTTTTCTTCCCATAAATTCTTAATCACAGGCCATTTTTTGTATCATACTCTTTTCTTGACATTTACTGTTCACATGAATTGAAAAGTATTTTCTTATTTATGAAAAAGCTGATTTATTGCACTAGCGTCAGAAGCCCAAATCACTTAGCAATGACCACCAGCTGTGGAAGCACGACCATGGCTAACTACGTTAGCCGTAGCAGGAAGATGGTGGCGGAACATGGCAGCCTCTTGTATAGTGAGCAGTTTCATTTTAGTTGGTTTTTATTTCGTTTTGATTTTATGGTTATGATAGTTTTCATTAGTTTTAGTTAAAACAAAATGCTTAGGTTTAGTTTAGATTTATGTGTATTATTGGTGCACAATATTTAATAAACACCATGGTAAAATAAAAAAAGTAACACATTTCTTACCTAGCGTTGCATTTCGGCTGAATTAAGTGAAAAAGCAGACGAGCCGTTATGGAGTTAGAATCACGCTAAAACCCTGTAAACACAAAAAAAATGTGATCTACGTACACAAAATGTTTTGTGTACGTAGATCAGGTTTTGTGTACATAGATCAGATTTTGTGCATGTAGAACAGGTTGTGTGTACGTAGATCACGTTTTGTGCACGTAGATCAGGTTTTGCGTACTTAGATCACGTTTTTTGTGTTTACGGGGTTTTGGCATGATTCTAACTCCATAAGCCGTTCGTGCCAAAAGTCAAGCCGGCAAATTTGACGCCTAGGAGCGACATCATCTGAAGGTGCTTTTCTATTCGCTGCTGCTAGCTGGCGTCACTTCTGTGTGACACTTTCAAATATCTTTATTCCGGTTAATATAGAAATAAAATATTTAAAATCACATTTAAAATCACCCCCAAGGCTCATGCATTAATTACCAAAGACTAAAAGGAAGGACATTTTTGCCAAAATTATAGTTTATTTTAGTTAGTTTTGTAAACATAAAATGCAGATTCAGTTAGTTTTCATTTTTCAAAAAGCATTTTTGTTTTTATTTTATTTCATTAACAAAATTGTTTTTTGAAAAAAAAATATGTTGGTGTGATAGAAAACGTTTTTTTTTTTGCATATTATTGAAATCAATAGTGGGTTTTAAAATGGAATTAATTATTAGCTTATATTATATTAGCTTATATGGCGCTAAATATTACACAATGTCACTTTAAATGTTGTGCTCTTGGCTTCCATTCTCAGCCTCTCACTAAAACTGAGGTTTTTTTTGTTTTTTTTTCTTAAGAGGGAGCTCAGAATTGTTAATTCGGCAGTCTTACCGATTCAACATCTTATCATCATTGCTTGCGTATGTGCGTATTTGTGTGCGTGCGTGCGTGTCGGAGTGCTTGTGCATGCGTGTGCGCGTGCGTGTGTGTGCATGTGAATTCGTGTAAATTTGTACTCATTAGTTCACCTAAAACCTAATAAGAATCCCATTATCCTTCACCTTGGCTTAACTGGATACTTCAGAGTCTCACCAGAGTCGTGAAGTTCAGAAGGTCAGGAGACCAGAGGAAAGGTCAAGGAAAAGAAAGATAAATCAAAATGAAATCCAGCATCAACTAAACACCACATGGTTACAAAACCAGAGTCTTACGTCAACCCCAGAAACCTCTAAATTCCAATCATTTAAGGAGCTCTCAAGAGACCAGAGGAAAAATTAAAGAGAGGAAGGAGGGAAGGATAGATGAAGCAAAGTGAGGTCCACAGACACCAGCGCCCCCCACGACCCCCCCGGACCCCACCTACACCCGCCACCCACCCACCACAACCCTGCTTAACCCCAATAAATGCCTGTTGTAACAAGAACCACTTGACTGGAGGGGCGTAACGTGTCTTCCTTTACTACCTATATTTTATTCGACATACTGCATATTGTGTCACAAAAATAATGTTTGATTTTTCCATGTCAGACTAATGTTCACTTTGGTCCACCTTTCCTCTTCAACATTTGACAGACTGGTTGTGCAATATGGGAAGGCCGTTGCAGCCTCAGCTCATTCCTGATGAATATCTTTACTGTTTCAGTTCAGTGTGAAGTCAGCCATGTCTGTTGGCCAATTCATGGCAATTATTTATGACATTCAAATTTAACACAGTGAACATTGTGAAAGACAAATAAATATAGCAAAGTCGTATACCAGACTAAAGCATGTTTAAATTTTTTATAGAGTGTTCCATAAAAACGCTCTCTAAGTACAAGTGCAGAAACAGTTTTGCCGACTGACCTGACTTACCATCTGACCCAAATAGTTGTCTGGGACATTAACAGTACCTCGGGTAGATTTGATACAAGGTTCAGTCCAGACACTTGACAGTTTCTACTGCTAGGATACTGAAAAGAAACATCATTCAACGTTTCTAAGCACATTCTGCTCAATTGCTTAGCGGGAAAAAAAAAAAAAAAAAGTAGCTGTCTTCCCAATTCTAGATTATGGATATTGTCAACAACTTGAGCTTCAAAAATTGTCCTCTAAAAGCTTGACAACATACACCACACTGCCATCCGCTTCAACACCCACTGCTGTGAACTGTACACCTTTGTCTCTTCCTTCATGCAGATGTTTATAAAACACTCATTGGCAAAACCATGCACTATCTTCGTTCTCTGTTCACCAGCATACCACTACCCGCACATTACTTTCCAGCAGCTTTTTGATCGCAAAGGCCGTGCTACCTTTGGTCGAACTTTGTGGAGTGGGTCATCCATTGACTGAAAGGTTGCAACTTACCGCTGTCAAAGTGTTGGACAAAAACACTGAACCTTAATTTGCTCCCAGTGGGCCAAGCAGTGCCTTATATACTGGATGTACAGTATAAATGGGTAAATATGAGCCTCTGTAAAGCACCTTGGGCACTGTATAGTGTAGATAAAGCGCTGTATAAGCACACTTCATTTACCATTTCGCTTCAGTTTTCTGCCCCAAATGATTGGACCACTCTGCAACACATACCTGTAATAAAGCATACTTCTTTCACCCCAATATCACTGTTTATACAGTGAGAGACACTGTAAATAAAATGGGAAAAAATGAAAAAGAATTTCTTTAAAAGTTTATATGTAGATCCATTGGGAATACTATGACGGGGTATTAGGTCCACGTATTAATATATGTCGGGGCGGCAATAGCAAAGGCTATGAGTGTATATTGAGATTGTTTATGTGGTATGTCGGTTGTTGTTAAGTCACCTAGTGAACATAAGCTTGGAGATAAAGGTATGGTACAGTCTAATATAGTGGAAAGCTTTTCCAAGACTTTAGTCCAGAAATGCATCACTGGAGTGCACAACCATAAAGCATGAAAACAAGTGTGAACACTGGAGACAAATGTCGGAGTCAGAGAGTCCCATTTTCTTCATCATGTATTCAGTATTGTGTGTTCTATGAAGGATTTTATATTGGGTAAGTGTGTTTTGTCATTTTAAATACGTTTTCACAAATTTGAGTCCAAAAGTCAGGTTCCGCAACTATAGACAGGTCTGTCTCCCATTTTGAGATGGGTAAGTACATATTATCTGTGTATGAAAGTAACATATTTTTGAGGGTTCATAAATTTTGAAAGATAGATGTCTTATAGACAAATAAGGTACATATTTTATACTAATCCAGTCAAATTTGACAACCCTCACTTAATTCGCCAAACAGTATTTAAACTTGACAGATAGTCCAACTCAACTCATTTTGTTTGCAGAAAGTGCTTTAATAGCAGCCTGCAAAAATAGGCTCAGATGAATCAGAATTTCTAATCAGCCAAGAAGTTGCATACAGTGCAAGGCTTTGTTCAATCCACCATGTACTGTACTTGTATTCATTGCCCCTAGATCAGGCCAGCGCTTTTAACTGAGGATGACTGATGCACAGCAATGGCTTTGCTGTTACTGAATCGGTTGATTGATTTATTGATAGTAACATGTTTTAGTGATTGTGCCCAGGCGTTGGGCGGGTGTTGTGACTCATATCTTGTTGACATGGAGACCAAAATAGCAGCCAAATGGAAGAGGACATTCAGTTTACCCTTGAGACTTTACACGATGGTGAAGAAAATGGGGAGAGAAAGACAGACTGAGAAGAGCGACACAAAGAGAGAGAACAGGAGAGGAGAGCTTAGAAAACGATGACGGTTTGTGTTACATAAGCCAACGGTGAATCATGACAACTGATAGAAAATCGTTATTTTTTTTTTCTTCTTCTTCTTGGAGAGTGGGTTAACTCTTCAAGGTGAAAAGATGAAATAGGACTATTTGTGAAGGAAGAACGACTTGCCTTATGCAGTACCTATCAAGGTCATTAGGGAATGACTGCGGTGCACCAAGTACATTATATGCACTCTCCAAAGGTCATGTAATGTGGGGACATAAAAATGAACGGCATTCTTCAAAATGCTCTGACTGCAGTGTGTTACATTTCAAGAGATATTTTTCAATTTCACATAGTTATGCTGTTCTTTATTTTCTTTTGATTGTCCAAACACGGCAGAGGTTATCGGCATACCAAAAAACTCAGTAGTTTCCAGTGATCCCAATTATTGCAAATGTATTTCAGAATTAGCAGCCAGGATAAGGAGAAACTCTCCATCAGCGGGACTTTCAGCTTGAAAAATGTATCTGATAGCATGCATTCAAAGACAGCCTGTGGCTACAGCACAAGCAATTCCCACTGTGTTTCCGTGTTTCTCAGCCCTACGATGTATGGTTGTTAATAACTATGTTTTGGGACCATTTGGGCCAGGTCCGCGGAAATCCGTAACTACGATGTGACAAGACTGAGTTTGACACTTGTGGTTTAAAGGTAGAAAAAAAAAAAAAAAAAAAAAAAAAACATGATTTGGACACAATGACATAAACCCCATTGAGAACCTGTGGACCATCCTTAAAATTGTTGTGTTTCAGCTTTGTTTGGTTGCGTTTTGTTTTATTTTGGTGAGTGTGTTGTGTTTAGATGATGTTCTTGTGTGTTTCCCATGTCTCGTTATGTCTGAGTTGGTCCACCTGTGTGTCATTCCCCTTCCCAGTGTGTGTTGACCAATCAGGACCCTCTCCCTATTGTGTTCCCCAGGTGTATCTCGTTAGTGTTGGTGTATTTAGGCAGTTGGTTTTGTCTTGTCTGTGTGGGATCATTGTCTATGTCATGGGTCCATGCTCAAGTTTGTGTTTAAGAGTCGTTCAGTTATTTTCATTTGTGCCAAGTTGTGTGTTTAGTAGGTTTACCCTCGTTACCACCATCAAGTTTCCCCACGTGGTAAAAGTCTAGTTCTCCACATCTGGTCAAGTTTCTCCATGTCTGGTCAAGTTCTCCATGCACGTCTGGTCAAGTTTTCAACGTCAAGCCAAGTGTTCCTCTCTCACATCCAACCAAGTCTGTCCTGCCAAGTCTGTCCACGTCATGCCAAGTCTGTTCACTTACAGTCTAGTCATAGCAACCAGTCCGCTCTCATCCCATCCGGTCTTCTACTTGGTTTCCGTCAATAAAGTTACTCTCATTCCTGTTTGTCTCCCAGCCTTGTTTCTCCGCCTTTGGGTCCATCTCCCCTCAACCACTCGCTCCACCAGTCATGACACAATTAAACAGCTAATCTATTTCAGTGGAAAGCAGTAAACATCCATTTTTGCATCCTCAAGATAAATACAGGCAGAAACTACCAGTGGATGTAAACTTTCAAATGATGAAAGAGTTGTTTAGGTGATACCATCCACCAAGAGTCCAACTGAATGCTTCAGGCCCTCATTAGTATGAAGAGCCATCGGGAACATTATGCAACATACACTGTACTGTAATGAAAAGGTCTTTTATTCTTGAAACACTCTCATACATACTATTGTACTGAGTTACTGTACTGATTTTTTTTCCCTCTCACACCCACAAATGAAACCTCTCATGCACAGTTGTTTCACATGCGTTTTCGCAGCTACGAAGCACCAGCCGCTAATTAACCTTTGACATCTCTGGCTAAGTCCAGGGCCGTAGCTAGTCATTTGGGGCACAAGGCAAACAAAGCCAACCCCTTCCGACCGTCCACAGTCGACGAATAAGATTAGGCGCTTGTCTGTCTTGTCCTCCCCCATGTTGACGAATAGTATTCGCCACATTTTCGCCGTTCAACTGGACAGTCATTGGATAAATGCTGGACTTTATCCCGCCCTTGGACGCCCAGTGTCTCCGGGAGTCAATGAGACAGAGGGTTGGCCTGGACGCTGGACTTCTGCATGATGATTGGATGATAGAAATGCCTCTTTTGATTGATAGTGAAATAAGCGAATCAGCGATCGATCTTGAAATATAAAACTCCACTATGGCTTTCTCATTACGTTGTTCTGTACTGATTGGATACTTTACCGATCACCAGCGATTTAGTTAAAAACGGCTATCATTGTCTTTGGCTAATCTCTTGTGTTACACTGCGGTTTCTTTCCCCGTGTACCCTCGTAAGAAGCTCCACCTGCTAGCAAGCTGCACATCATGGCAGGTAATATTAATGTTGTTGACCAAATTTTTAACAAATGACTCATTAACAGACTGATTAACTTTCTTAGCGTCCTTAATGGCAATAAAATATAATGTTGAGGTGGCGTCGTTTTGACTAACGTCTTCCTTACGAAGATAAAATTACAGTAGATAAATAAACACATGGAATGATTTGCCTAGAAAAAAAAAAATAGCTTCCCCTCTGTGAATGACCAGCAGCCTGCGCTGGCATGGACAACCTTTGTGGTGGCTCAGAATCAGTCGAAAACTGCCTTTTGAGCTGAGGATGAAGCGATGAGTTTGGTATTGTGCCTCATTGTTGGCTTCTCACGTAATTCTAGCAACAGACGAAAGGGAGTTTGCAAACTTGGACGCTGGCCAGACCTGAAAGATGAAATAGCTTAGCTCTAGGTTATAGTAGGCTACAACACATGGGGGATGGATTTAAAATGAGACCAAAGAGAAACAACATCCTAGTCTCTGCTGTTGGCCAAGGTATGGCCTGCGATCCTGGAGGCTATGGTAAGTTATTTTAAACAAAGGAAAACCGTTCTGTTGGTTGGTATGTTGTGTCAAAATGTTTCTCATTTAATTTGGATTCAATAGATTTTTTTATATTTGTTGGACTATATGAAGCATTTTTCGAGAAAAGTCCAACCAGTAACCAAATTTGAATTCAGGACTTGCGTGACTAACATGAACAAGAATAACAAATGCAGATTTTGGATGCGTGTCCACCTGGACTTGGAAGTTCACCAAATCTGGAGCAGGGCGTTTGCACTGGTAGCACTGGTGCTTCAAAACTTTTTCAATTGGTCGCACCACACAGGTTTTGGTCGCGCCCTTTTTGGGGGAGATACAGCATGACTGTATTTGCTAATGTATAGTCTCATTTTGCATAGCGTACTAGTTTCAGATGACATAAACCCGAATGGAGGACGGAAGCCTAGTAGATGATTAGGTATTGTAAGCAGTAAAAGTGACTAGTCGGACCATTGACTGTAATTAAGTAAGAAAAAAAACACACACAAAAAAAACCCAACAAAAACATTTCACACCCATTATCTTTTACAGATAATAATAAAAGCCTACATTGTTTAGATATTCGCAATTATTAATGCATTGATGTACTTTTTTTTTCTGTTCTGAGTTTGAAATGTCCAACAGTATTTGAATGCAGCTCCAGTTAAGCTCACCGAACGCCGGCGAACGCTGTCAAATTGTAGCTCCCGTTAGCGGCTAGTTGCCAACGCCGGAGACTTGTGCCTATCTAACAATGACAGACTCATTAACAGACTGATTAACTTTCTTAGCGCCCTTAATGGCAATTAAATATAATGTTGAGGTGGCGTCGTTTTGATGTTAGAAGTCGACAGTCGCGTGAGGATGAGCCAAGCTGGCTGCCTTGAGCCGCAACGTGCGTTGGTAAATTTCAAAATACAGATAACAGGGCAATTACATCGACGTCAATGTATTACGGTACTTGGAAGGCTTTTATTTTGAAGTTGGCCTCTGCAGAGCGTTCCGTGGACCACGTACGTATGAGGCACGTCCTGAACCGTCGCGTTTGATGCATACGGATCATGGCTTGAATAGATGAGCTATTGCACCACTAATTTTTTTAAACATGCACTCCCGTCGTGCGACTGGATTAATTTTTCACCAGCACAGGCTGTATAGTTGGCCGCATTTGCGGGTGAATTGGTCGCAGTCTCGAGCCCTGCTCTCGAGGTTTCTGCACTTTACTAAGGAAAAAAATACTTTTTGAGAGAAATAGTGCTCCAAGGACAGATGGTCTCAATCAGGCACTTGGTGTTCATCTGGAGGACATCAGAGATATGTCTCAGAATAGTGAGAATGAACAGGGTGCAGTCTGCTGACGCAGTCGCCAATACAAGAATATAGCTTGAGGGCACAATATCACAATATGCATTTACAGTACAGAGAGAGAAAGGATGGATGACAGGGCCAATGGACCGTCATGCAAGACCATAGGGGTAATTTGTGACTCCAATTTTGTGCCTTTTGGCTGAGGAATAATTACAACTGAAATGCATGTACAGCATCTCTTGTGTCTTAATTAATGCTTAACACATTTGTATTTTAAACACATGGAATCATCTGTCCTCATTTCCTGCTAATGTGACATCTCTATGGACCTTATTTCCGTGCACAGCGCAGCTCTAGCACAAAGTGCTGTCTAACTGCGCATGGGTGAAGTTTTCTTTCTTTTGGTATTTTGCTTCACTAGCGCAGACAGAATAGAGTGCTTTGCGCCATTGTGGGATGGAACACAGCCAACTCGCGGCCAATCGAAGTGGCTCCCATCATCCCAATTAAAATCAAGATGGTGGAAGCCCACAGTGCTTGACATTTTGGAAGCTGCAATTGACTTGCTGGGGTTTGTGCATGATTTATTTATACAGGTGAACTGCAAAATCTCCCCTTGCAAATGATGAAGTAGATGTAGTTGTACCCCGATCGGTCATCAGATCAGGGGTGGTATTCATATATTTTCAAGGTAATAAATAATTTGTTCAAAGAATTGATTTCTACAATGATTCAGAGACTGTCCCACACATCATGTTACACCATCTGCGTCACCACAAATGCTATTTTTGTATGTTGAAATCTAGTCAACATTTTGTCACCAAATTGCGAGATGCGCTGAAGGTGCGACAGCCACACCCATTTTAAAAGGAAGCATGTTGTGGTTGATGCCTAAAGGCATTTATGGCATAGTGTAGTCATGTCTGGAAGCTATAGCATTAGCACTGAGTGTGTTTGATGTACCGCAATGCTCTGTTTGGTACGCTAACATATTTGTAAGGTCTACTCTGCATTACGGAGGCTTTAGCCAGCGAACTCACATTTATCAGTTTTTGTTTTTGTTTGCCCTTGTTGACATCGAACACGCTCCTTCACGGAGATCTCTCTCTCTCTCTCTCTCTCTCTCTCTCTCTCTCTCTCTCTCTCTCTCTCTCTCTCTCTCTCTCTCTCTCTCTCTCTCTCTCTCTCTCTCTCTCTCTCTCTCTCTCTCTCTCTTTCCAGTCACTCAAGTCGCAACCAAGTGTTGCGTTTATCAAGTTAGACATAGCAAGACTCAACAAAACGTGACATATTTGCCCCAAGCCCTCAACGGCAACACAAACACAAAATAGTTCGTTATGATATGAAGTACTATTAGTTTATATTGCTAAAAAAAACAAGTTTCTCATAATCTTTAAGGATTTCTTTCTCTTTTCATTTCAGGTGCACCACATTTTGTTTGTGTAGGTTACTACTTTTAAATTACACATACTAGTGAAGGAAAAACAAAACGTTTTGGATAAAAGTTAAATAAAACAAATATGCTGCTATCTACATTACGTTCCGATTAGTCCAATTAGTCCTGTTTGTTTAGTCGACTCGCAAAAGAATCGTTTGTGGCAGCCCTACATCCATGAGTACTCTTTAATATGATAAAGTTAACTGAAGGCCTGAATATTTTCAATTTCTGGGTCACCATGTTCACAAGCGTTATCTGAGTCAGTACACCCTGTTCCAATTTCTATTAAAGTCTGTTTAGTTTTGACTACAGGTTCTCATTTGCGAGATGTGAAATTGGTGTAAATGACACCTATGCCCAACAACAGCACAATGAGACTGGATTGCATGGCGATGTGCTGTATGTCCTCAAAGGCTCTTTCATTGGCTCAAGATCACAGCGTTATCCAAAGGTTATTTATATACGGAAATACAAAAGCACTTGGTTGCCCTGAAACGGCAATGAATTCTTCATTTTTCCTTCATTCACGGTGGCCCTCTTTGATGCACTGAGCTGCTCCTTATTTTTGTCATCAGAAAAAAAAAAAGATCTTTATTACTTACTGGGAAAAAAAAAAAATCAAGGTTGATGGTGACCAATGTGCCCGCTTTCACGTATATGGGACAAACAGACAGCTCTATCTCTTATTGCCAGTATAACCTAATGGCTAATAATGAATAAAGTGTACAAACAAGCCTTTGCCTCACATTGCTTCATGGACTTTGGGGGTCCTATATAGCAGCAAAAAGTAACAAGCGGGTAGAGAAAGGCCAAGAAAATAACAATATATTTCTATTATAAGGTGATTTCACTGGAGATGTAGAAGCTTTAGAAAGATTGTGTGCAGAGTGTGCAGCAATAAATTATTTTGGTGTCGGATTCAGGAACACTGATTTCTTTAAAAGTTATGGGGTCACCTTGAAATTAGTTTGGCTTTTGAAGAAAAAAAAAATATCTTAACTAAGGTGATAAAAAGCAGACAATTTAATTTGTGTCTTTTCGAAATAGCCACCTCTAGCTAAATAATAGTTAGGCTTATATAACTCTTGTTAAATTAGCAATACATGTGTGCCATTTGCAGAAAAAATCTTCTCCGACAGTGGGTCTAATCGTGGAACATTTCCCTTGAGGACTGTGAAATAGTCACAAACCCCTTGAGGGTTTGTCAACTGCTCCTTTTGGATTCAAGTGTTTGCATCTGCCAGTCGGCTGATTTATGGAAAGCATGTCCTTCCATTTGAATAACGACAGTCCATGTTGACTACTTCATTCAGCTCATTCATGAGCTAGTCATAGTGCTCTGCTCTAATATTAGTTATACAATGGAATAGAATGGAATTACTTTAAGAATTTAATAATCATGAACATAAATTCAACCTTACAATAACAAAAAACACTTCTGCAAACCTTAACTTCATTAACTTGAAATAAAACAAACATAAAACATTTTGTTGCTTTACTAAAAGTACATTCTTGTTGAGAAATTGCTGAGTCATATAACAGATTAAAGAAAAAGAAGGAAAAAAAATTGCACCAAATCATGACATTATTTAAATTGCAGTAAAATGTAATGGAAATCACCTAGTGAGGTCTACTGCAAATATAGTACCGGTACAAGAATTGAAGAAGAAGTTAAAAAGAGAGATTTAATGTATTTTACTGTAGTAATTTACTGTAATTTAATGTAGGCCTACATATTTATCATATTTAACCACCACTTGGGAACAGGGTCAAAAGGCAAATACTGTGTAGTACTCCATGTGGACTGAAGTTGAATGAGCACGAGAGCAGAAAAACAGTGTGAAGCACTGAGAAACTCTAACCACTGTGGGGTAGTGTTTCCCTTCATACAAATCCAGCTACATCTGCAAATGTGTCAAGAAACTGCAACATTTTTGTTAAAGCCCACTTTCATTTGGAGTGCATATTACAGTGCAGTATACTTGTTTTCCTTTACACAGTGTGCATTACTGAGATCATTGGTTCTCAAATCGAGGTACATGTACCCCAGGGCGTTCGTGAAGGCACTCCAGGGGGTATGTGCGATTTAAAATCTAAATTTAAAAAGCAGCTTCCATACAAAAATACTTTAAAATAACTATTACATTATGTAAATATTTTAGTTAGGTTAATGATTTCTTATTGAGAACATATCTTTACTATGATCCCAAAGTAGGACAATTAATTTAAAGATGCCCTATGTAGCAATTTGCCCCCCAAAAAATATATATTTATATTGCCTATTTATTTGGCCATTTATGACTAATTCATCTTCTAATGAGTAGGTTAACACCTTAGCTGTTCACAATGGGTACTACTACAATCATTTGGCCAGTAGTTTTCAGACTGGATTTGGGTTTGAATTTCCCACCCTCTGTCTGTGGATGCAATGTCATGTGTGCATTGTGTACGTGAGAAGAAAGTGTGCAGTTTCATTTACAGCCACATGTGGCAGTAGCGATTCAAAATTTAGTTTTCTGCATCTGGCAGTTTTAATTTTTTTTTTTTTTTTTTTTTTTTGTTAAATATTTTGATCTCCAAATAGTTCGAGAGACCACCATACAAATGAAGCGCCGAGGCATAATAAATTCAATAATGATGACGCAGTACTGAGTTTTAAGTCTTTTTGTTGTTGTTGTTGTTGTTGTTATTATTTTCCCCAACCAAAATTGGTTATGGGGGGGATACTTGGCTGGGGGGAGGCGGGGGGGAAATCAGTACATCCCTGAAAATAGGTTGCGAGCCACTGACTTATACCTTGATTACTGCTTTTTGGGATTGTACCTTTCAAAACTTCCACTGAAAAAAAAAAATAATAATTTATTTATTTTTTCATACTACCATTACCATGACCTTTTATACATAGTTATAATACTGTACTATATCACAGTACAGGCCAAAAGCTTGGACACACTTTATTATTCAATGCATTTGCTTTATTCTCATTACTATTTGTAGATTATCACTGCAGGCATCAAAACTATGTATGAACTGATACTGTACTTAATAAAAAAAATAAAAATAAAATAAAAATAAATGAAAACATGTTTTATATTATAGATTCTTTAAAATAGCCATCCTTTGCTTTGGTTACTTTTTTGCATACTCTTGGCATTCTTACCTGTGGAAAACCCTTTTCAGGTGACTACCTTTTGAAGTGCAAAAAAAGTAATCAGTTATAAGGGTGGCTATTTATTTATTTATGTATTTACTTGCTTTATTATTTTCACCTTTTTTTTTTGTTAAGTACATAACGCCACGTTTTTAGTTGTCATAGTTGTCGTCATAGTTTTGATGCCTTTAGTGAGAATCTACAATGTACATAATCATGGAAATAAAGCAAATGTATTAAATTAGAAAGTGTGTCCGAATCCTTGGCCTATACTGTAGATACATATACCACTTTATAGATAAAGCAGCTGGTACTAAAAGATCAACAAAATGTTGCCCCTTACTTACAAATTTCACATTCAATTAATTTAGTGGCAGTAAATGAAAAAAAAAATAAAATAAATAAATAAAAGATAGCACATTCAGTGGAAACAGTAGGAAATACATTTATCAAACTTGTTATTTATAATGTTCCATTATCCATCCATCCATCCATCCATCCATCCATGCATCCATCCATTTTCTTAACAGCTTGCTCCTCGCAAGGGTGATGGGGGTGCTGGAGCCTATCCCATGGTTCAGGTTGTAGGCGGGGTACAGCCTGAACTGGTTGCCAGCCAATTGCAGCGTTCCATTATTATTCCTCCTGAATTATTGTAAAATACTTGTAACTGGGTCAAAGAGGCAGGTGTCAGAGAGACATTGAAGGAATTTGGCAATCAGCAATTAAAGGATTATGAGACATGCTTGTTCATGTGTTTGTAAAATCAAAATGTTAGGCTCATTATTGATGGTGAGCAACACTTTTGGACTCTCTTCCACTCTGGAGTTGCCCATGGTGAGCGGTGCCGAGCAATACGTACTTGTTGACCCCTGGCTCGGGGGCCTGAAAGTTGGGGTTCACCCCAATTGAGAAGAGGGGAAGCTTCCCCCGTCTTTGGGTGCAGGGAAGTCTCCTGACTGTTGTTCACATCCATGCACCAAACAGCAATTCAGAGTGCCCACGCTTCTTGGAGGTAGTGCTGGACAGCGCTCCCCCCGGGGACTCCCTTGTTTTGTCAAGTGACTAAGGAAGAAGGAAGGGTGTGATTGAGAAGAAGAGCACCAAGATTTGAACCCTAGCAGTGCTTTGGACTTGCACTTTTGTGCCCATCAGAGACTGTCCGTAGAGAACAATATGCTTAATCATAAAGGCGTCCATAGAACACCGGGACACATTAGGTCGTGTTTCAATGATGGACTTTCCGGCTATGTTGTCGGACTTGTGGCTGTATGTCTTGGAGACACGGGTGAAAAAATAGCAGAACTGTGAAATAAAAGTTGGTGTGTTGGCTCTGAAAATGCCATTCCGACCTGACAGACCCAAACATGTTATGAGGTCTGCTGGTAATGTCTACAGAGTGCTGTCTCAAAAGGAGCTTCAACACCCACCTCCGACAGAACTTTGACCATGTCTTGAGGAAATGAGGGACATTGAGCCCAAGTGGTCCTTGTTCTGTGTCTCAATTAAATCTCCATAACATTTAGAATTTAAATTAAATCCTTCTGCTGACCTATAAATAGAGTTGGGGAATCCAGGTCCAGAAAGTAAAAACAATCTCATCACCACCTGTTGAGTAGAAGCACCTATGCCTAAAGCCTAACTGTTTAAAGGAACACAAGACTTGTGAAAAACTAACCAGCTATTCTGTGAAATGGTTAATTTCAACTCTTACCTGAAAAAAAATTTCAATTTTTGTTAAGCGATTAGGATTTTATAGCACTTTTTATAAATATTTTTGCGTTAAGTACTGTATTGGGCATTTTGGACAGTCACATGATCATCGTGACGTGTATTTTACGCACGCAATACAATACACATTGAATGACATGGCTGACAGTGACAACAAAGAACACACAAGGATTTATCGCGTCCCACAGTGGATATCAAAGGTGGAATTACGCCTTACAGCAAAGAAGCTCTTCTTCAAAAGCAGCAAGGCCACAGAGGACTAACCAAAGATTTGTTTCCAGATGGCCGCCTCACAATGAGTCTAGGTTCTACTCAAGGTTTCTTCCCATGAGGGAATTTTTGCTTGCCTCCGTCACCTAGTGTTTGCTCATGTGGGATTTAGTTGGGGCTCAGTTAGTCATTTAATAAGTGAGAAGTGTGGTCTTTGACCTGCTCCATGTTTAAAGTGCCCTGAAACAACTTGTATTGTGATTGGTCCTATATATTGTAAATAAATGAAATTGGATTGAATTTAATTGTTGAGGTGGCCAACCAGAGTTGGGCTGTAAGTTGCCAGTTATGGTGGAGATCAACGATCCCGTTAGTGGTAACCAGTGGTGAGGGATACTGTTAAGCTGAAAAAAGGAGTCCTATCGGACCTTTATGGCCTGTGGGACTCTGGAAGCAGCTGATGAGTACCGGCAGACCAAGCGGAAATATAACTTTGGTGGTCACTAAGGAAAAAAAGGTCTGCTGTGGGAGTAGTTTGGTGAGGCAATTTAACGACTTCTGGATGGCTTTGAGGAAATGCTGGTCCAGGGATAGCAGTCCATCATCAAGACTACGTATAGTAGGGACGGGTCGCTGTTGACCTCGACCCAGGACTGAGTAGATGAGTGGGGAGAACATTTTGAAAACCTCATCAATTCCACTAACATGAGACATCGGACTCTGAGCTGGACTTTCCTGTCTCTGTTTTTGAATTCACCAAGGTGGTTAAAATGTTCCTTGGTGGCAGGGCTCTGAGGGTGGATGGAATCTGCCTGGAATTCCTAAAGGCACGGGATGTGGGGCTGTAATGACTGACACACCACTATAACATTAAATGGGTATCGGAGACAGTGCCTCTGGATTAACAGTCCAGGATGTGATCTAACTATAGAGCATACATATATAGAATAGAACATTCAGGGGTTCCTGAGACAAGAATCAGTCAGGAAGTCAAATCTCAGATTAAGGGGGAGCAGTGTAGCTTGTGTCCTGGCCATGGAACAATGGACCAGCTCTACACCCCTCAACTGAGTCCTCAAGGGTGCATGGAGTTCGCCAAACCAGTCTATGTGGCTTTGTACATTCTGTGGAGAGTGCTCTGGGGATATGGAGTACCGGAGCCCTGGATATAGACTGTTCTGTCCATGTACAACCAGTTTTCAGAGTTTGGGTTGCATTGCTGGCAGTATGTTGGATTCATTTCCAAGGCTGCCCTTTGTCTGTCTGTTCATAACCTTTATGAACATTCTAAGTGCAGGCAAGGTGTTGAGGTTGTGAGAGTGTAAAACAGTTGAGATGACAATCAGCTCCTCCAAATCTGAGGCACTGGTACTCACCTCGAAAAGAATAGAATGCCTTCTCCAGGACGTGGTAGTGAGCCTACCCAAGTGGAGGTCACAAGGAGTTTGAGTATCTTGGGGTCTCGTTTACAAGTGATAGGAGAATAATGAGAATGAGAAGCTCAGTCGTGCGGGAAGGGCTCTAAGTCCAACCGCTGCTGCTCTACGTCAGGAGGAGGCAAATATGTTGGCTCATGCAGTTGGCCCTAGTTAGGAATGCCTCCTGGATGCCTCCCTGGTGAGATGTTCTGGACATGTCCCACCAGGAGGAGGCCCCAGAGAATGACCCAGAACACATTGGAAAGACTGCGTCTCCTGGCTGGCCTGGGAATGTCTCAGGATCAACCCGGATGGAGCTGGGCAAAGTGGCTGGGGACTGGGAAGTCTCGGTTTCCCTGCTTGAGCTGATGTCCCTTTGATTTGACCTCAGAGAGACAATTTAGAGAGCGAGGGGATGGATGGATGGATGGATGGATGGATGGATGGATGGATGGATGGTAGCCAAGTGGGTGAACATAAGTGTTTGCTCTATTAAGTTATGTTACATTTTATTTTATTTTTCTTTCATTTTTGTCCCCCATTCGATTTGGCTTAATAAGAGTCTAAAGGCCTGTGTAGTTAGTTACGAAAGGTTTCTGTGACGGTGGCAGTGTGGCACTCTATCTCAGAGAGAGCATTTCATTTCAATCATGTCCGTCATTGTATTTTTCTGACTTTTTGTCAGAAATTTGAATTTCATATTCTTAATATGTACTTTAATTGTAGTTTCTGGACATATTCTGTTTGATCCTGAACTCCAGAAATTGTCACTTTCAACTGAATACAGCACAAACTGACCCTGAACCCTCAGCTCTTCCAAGATTCCATTCTCGTGGTCGGAGGAGACACAGTGGTGCCTCCAGGCCCTTAAAGTCTGATCAACTCAGCTCCCATGCTTGCTTGCTTGTCATACATTTGTCTCTCCAATTCATCTGCGGATAGAAATTATGACACAAGCAGGCTTCAACTTTTGGCTAACTCATCCTAGAGAAGTAGTGCCATTGGCTCAGGGTAAAGTATAAGCCATTTATTGTCTGGACAGATCACAAGAGGAAGATTACACACATGCCAAGAGGCTTGTAAGGTTATTTGTAAATGTTTTTGGATTATTTCAACCTCATACAGACCAGGCTCTTAGAATCAAAAGTCAGATAGACATTTTCTCCACATTTGAAAATAAAACAAATAATTGACTGATCCGGCACATATCCTGCATGACTTACTACTGGTTTTCGGTTGCCTTTTGGTCGGTTCTAAAGAATACGATGTTCTTGTTTGGACAGGTGCTACAAAGTTTGTATAACTTGAGGATAAAACTTGACTTGTGTCAGCTAAAATGGATTTTCAGTTCACCAGTGTGTTAAATCAAGGAAATGGTAGTTATGGTGGGAATGTAGAAACTGAGGGAGCTTCTCCAATTAATTAACATGGTTATTTGTTTGTTTGTTTGTTTGTTCAAATGAAACTTTCTTGTTGAGCTCTTAAATATGCCACAATGTATTATGATATCCTCAACGGAAACGCACCTAGACTGTTGTTTAAAGTTACAATATAGTAATAATCTTCATAAGTCCCTGTCACTCTTCTGCACTCAAAGAAATGTCAGCCACTGAATGTCCTCTAATCTGGACACATACGATCCTACAAACTAGGGATGTCCCGATCTGATCACGTGATCGGTATCTGACGCTGTCTCCCGATCAGGACATGGATAAATTTATGAGGTTATTATTTATTTATTTTTTTATAACTTTTTTTTTAAATTAAAATTGAAGTTGGGCGGTGCCACAGAGTGACACTTCATTTTTCCACACACTGTGTGCGGCATGACATCACTCTACTACAGTGACATTATTAATGCCATCGAGCGGTGGGGCTAAACAAGGAAATGGCGCAGATGTATTTGGAAGTAGAGATACTAAGTTATCATCTTTAATGTGGGAAAGCGGAGGCGGTGCGACTTGCACTGTGTGCAATGTGTTGCTTCCCCGCTTCACCTCATTGACGGGCAGTCAAGCAGCCCCTTTAGGCACTGGCGACTTGGACGTGCTTTATGCCATCCCAGCGGATCCAGCGCTTCATTTCCTCCCAGCGAATCCAGCTGCGCCGGCGATACTGGAGTCTGGACGCCAACCGAAGGGAGCCCGGCGCCGAGCCTAGCCTCGACTCGCACAACTTGGAGGTTTCAATGACCAGTACGTCTCATAAGTGATTTAATAATCAACAATGCATTACATAATATAATAAATGTAATAATGTAATAATAATAATAATTTAATGTACCGTATTTTCCGCACTATAAGGCGCACCTTCAATGAATGACATATTTTAAAACTTTTTCCATATATAAGGCACTATAGTAGAGGCTGGGGTTACGTTATGCATCCATTAGATGGTGCTGCGCTAAAGGGAATGTCAACAAAACAGTCAGATAGGTCTGTCAAACTTTAATAATAGATTACAAACCAGCTTTCTGACAACTCCATTCACTCCCAAAATGAATAAACAGCTGTTTTATTATTTTCTCTGCGGTAAAGTATTAGTATTAGCTAGCGATCTTCTTCACCACTTCTGCGGGGTCACCGATAGCATCTTGACAGCGAGACCTGTTGCGGCTCAATATTGATCCATATATAAGGCGCACCTGATTATAAGGCGCATGGTCAGCTTTTGAAAAAATTGAAGGCTTTTAGGTGCGCCCTATAGTGTGGAAAATACGGTAATAAAATAATAATGAATAAGCATAATAACAGCTATCTCGGCAGGCCGTTTATTTGCGCCGTTTCTAGTACCAGCAAAACTACAAAACATCACGATTCATGACTAGACTAACCAAAATCAAACGATAACGTGGTCTGGCCCCTAGTCGTAGTAGTGGCACCATTTGGACGGTGCATGAGTAACGCCGCTGAAGTTGGCCGCACCTATTACTCAGACTCCCCCACTTTTTCAACTTTACTTGTACAGTAAACAACCAGGACAAATAAATAATAATCACAGAATTATCACAAATGTAATCTCTACTTCAAACATCCAAGATGAAGGGGAAGCAGCTAGTGTAAATAAATTTGATTCCCAGTCCTGCTTGTATGTGTATTCACTGGTTAGTAAGTAATCGGGGAAAAATGCTTTTGCAATACACTTTAATACAAATTTAAAATGAATCCAATTAGTCGATTAATCGTTTGAATAATCAATAGATTAATCAATTCTAAAAATATTAGATAGTAACAGCACTAATTTCTATTATATGTTTTGAAACTGTTGTGCGTAGAAATTTGGATCAGTGCATTTTATTTATTTATTTTTTATTTTTTGAAAAAAATACTGATATTGGGAGGTGTGTGTTCAACAACATTCAATTCATATTCTAACGGATGATGACTTGAAAATTCTGCTGTCATTTGCATTGAATACTTGGAAAAATCATAGGCAATATAATTTGCATCGTAATTTGGAAGGCAGTGTATAATAATAAGGGGTTTTGTAACATGAACATGCTTGCAGTATCTCATTATTATTTATTACGTATGACAATTTGAAATTTTGTTAAAGATTTTAGCAAGCATTGTACAATTTGACATGTTTGATTTGCTTACGCGGGCCAAACAATATGATGTGGGGCCAGATCTGGCCCCCGGGCCTTACTTTTGACACCATGGCATATGAAGAGGAAGATGACTGCTGCTCCGATGTTACATATGCGTACTATTTCTAATAGTGAACTTGCACCAGAGTGTCATGATTGAAGCTGCTTAAAAGGAGCGTGCAGGCACACGGTGCAGCTTTGAGTGTGACACAAGCAAGCAGGCAGGCAGGCTGGCAAGGCCCAGTGCTCCAGGTTGTCCGGCAGGGTGCCTGCAGAGCTTCACGCAGGCTGTTGTCAGGAGCGTGAGGAAGGGAATCGGCGGCGAGCGGTGCAAGGCAAAGCAGGACGGCAAATGATTGTTTGTCCCGCTCTACTGAAGCTTCCAGAACCGCTTGAGCGAGGCTTTTAGCATTTGGCACGAACCAGCGCTGCTCGGTTTGTGGTTATTTAATGGGGCAGCAAGGTAGGCTACCGTGGCTGTCGCCAGCATTACAACTTTATCTTCACGGACTAATGCGACGCACAGGCAGTGTATGATTGTCTCTCGGCAAGGCAGATCGCACGTCTTCGAGGACCATGTTGTTTTTTAAACAGAGTCTTCTAATTTAACGTGCATTATTTAAGTACAAAGCGCGCGAACGCTTAACTTCGATCAGGCTTCCTCGCTTTATGCCGAACCACCACATGAGAGGTCGACGTCGATAAGACTACAAATAAAGCCCCCCTAGTTTATTTTTATTTTTTTATTGGAGCTACCTGAATCTACGTGGGGGGAAATGCCTTTGGGTTTGTTCTGGATGTGTTTGTGGTGCCTTCTTCGTCTTGGAGCCACCGGCCAAGGACAGTCGACTCCGGCTGTTTGTTCCCCCTCATGCAGCTGCGATGAAGATGGAGGTGCTGACTGCTCCGGGAGAGGACTGACCACCGTCCCGTCTGGCCTCAGTGCTTTCACCTACTACCTGTAAGTTTTCGCCCCAAGTCCACACAGAATTTCGTGTACGACTCCCAAGCACGTATAATCGACACCACAAGCACTGGCAAGGCGCGATATTCGGGAAACAATTGACAGAAGGCTTCCGTGATTGTATTTGTGGTTGTGTATCGATTATTTCACGTCTTCGGGGTTCACTGAGTGAAGTTGTTGAACTGGCAACTTGCCACCGCAATAGTAGCATTGAAGTAGTAGTTTTGAACACTCGTATTTGCAATTATTGTGGTCAGGGATGATTTTTTTTTTTTTAAATGAATATCATCATACAAAACTTACCAAAAAATAGTGTAAAATACTCCCATAATCATGCACATTGACAACATTGGGTAAACTTGCACAAGCTAAAAAAAATGTGCAGACTTGACTAATAATAATAAATATTCAAATATGATAATGCTAATAGTGTTATTTATTCTATACAATATGGCAACACTGACAGGTGTAGCTATTATTTTGGTTACCTTACTTGCAGTGGTTATTTTTCCATGACCGGCACCTCGCCATCGCAAAATAACACTTATTTTGCTGTGAATCGCGTGAGAACTACAAGTACAAATTTTGCACCAGTGAATGTGTACTAGCTCAGGGTGTAGTGGCCTTTAATGTGCTGCTTTATTTCTTGTCAATGGTTCAAATCTGTAATTGATTAATTAATTAATCATTCATTCATTAATATGTTTACCATTTCGTGCAGCCAGTCAGGAATTCCAAATGAACCGTTGTGAGACGAATTGATCAGATATGCCACTGAGTGGAACAATTTCAATTCTGCAGCCAAGAATCACAAAAGTGCTGGACTGAAATAGCCCTAATGGCCACAGCTGGAATCGGAAGCCAATTAATCGGGAAACCAGTTGAACTGTAACACGGCACGCTAAAATAACGCATTCATGGCCAACTTAGTACCTATTGTAAAAACTCTGACGATTCCGTCAGAGCTGTTCATGGCAAAATAACGCGAGCAAGAGAGTTGCCGGTCACAGCAGTTAGATGGTTAACATTGGGGAAACAGGTGTCACTGTTAGATCCAGCCTAGTCCAACCCGATACTAACCATATTAATTAACTGTTGTGTGAAAATCTTAATAAATTGGTGAATTTTCAGGAAATAAAATTTGATAAATCCTCTGATTTACCATAGTATGTGCAATAACAACTGATACTACTTTATGCTGGGAATGTTTAATTTAATTTAGTTATTTGATGATCAAAATTCAGCAAGTGCAGTTACAGCAGAGCCTTGTTTCAATGTGTTACATGTGCATTTGATAGCCAACATGCTCACCACCAGCCATTTTTTTTTTCTCACATTTTAGCACTTGTAACTTGATAGACAACTTATGTTTGTAAAAAGCAGCACAGCTGTCAGGTCTGTTTTTCACAACACCAAAGACACTATTGATGATTGCTCCAGGAAGGAAGCGTTCCAGTTTGTTTCACAACTTCTCGGTGTTATTCATTAACTTGTTTAACTACCTTGGTAGGTGCATTGAGTACGCTCGGCATTGCTGTGCTAGGAATGTAACTCGTAAACCAAACTGTCCACAAATTCATCACCAGTGATTCCGGGAAAATGCAGGGCCATTATTTTAATGCAATCATTTGCATTTATGTTTCCTTTTAGAATATATTGTCTGTCTACACAACAGGTTGGCTCATCAGTGGGAGCGCAGTGTATGTGGGGAATCAGCTAGGTAATAAAGCAAAACTTCAATGATTTTTCAAGATTCCGGTGTGGCTGGTGGCCCTATCAAATGATGACGGATTGGTGGAAATTTACAAGGAAGTGTGAGAGCAAACTCTTCTGCTCTCCTGACTTGCCACTCAATGTAGAAGGTAATTACCATAGTGCAATATAGGTAAACGACAGGGGCCGTATGAAATTTTCTGTATTGTCATGTTGATGGAAAATTGATGTTTTTTCTCAACAAAATAATGACTGATTAATTGTGAAAATAATTATAAGTTACAGCCCCATTAGACATAGATATAGATATTAACATTACTCACAAAAAATACCTTTTGTCCCGCTTCAGCAGAACCAACGCTAGACTAATTGAAGTCGCCATTGTTAGGAATGTTTTTGGAAAAGTAAACAGAGGAAGTGAATTTATACACTAGTCCATTAAGACATGATGTCACACCAGGCACTCTCATTAGAGCTAAAGTTCTTTTCCACAGTTTTTGCTTTTTTTGAAAAGGCTCCTGTGTATTATTCAGTCTTGCATTGCAATCTTAACAAGAAGCAGAGTTTTCACATGATATCACTGTGTTTTCATGCGCTCAACTGTTTGTTTTGTCTTGCTGATGTTGTTTGCATGGTTATGTGAACTTCTTAGGTGCATACTCGAGGCTACTTCGCCACACTTTGGTAGATTTACCACTAAGCTCCTTAAAAATGCAGAAGAAACTTTTTTTTTTTTTTTAAAGCACCGTGAAAGGTTGTTTGTCCCCACTTGCTGTCTTTCCTCATTTGTTCTCCCAGTGTCTTGAACTTTAGTTGTCCTCTACCACTCCCTCTGCCTATTGTATGTGGAGTGCTGGGGTTTGGGGATCGTGATGGATTAGTGAGACATATTGCAGCTGCAAGAGCTCTTTCTGTCTGGGCTAATGCCTCCAACAATCATTTGCTCATATGCGAAGGTTAAACTGCACGTTTTGTTTGTCATCTTAGACATATTTTCCTGTCATGTCTTGCTTTTTGTCTTTGTTAAAGTTTCACACGTCAGCGTTTTACAGATGCATGAATAGTACATAAACATACACACAATTTTGTGGCTGTGATTATGCCATATTTCAAAGTTATCCAGTTGTCCACCATAAGCCCACATAACACCAAGCGTCAGATTTGATGTCCTGTTGGTGTAAGTGGTCATGTACAGAAAAGCGGAGATTATCCGTTATTAAAAGTCTCTCTATTCAGCTCTCACAACTTGAATTGCCTCTCAATCCAAGAGACTGACATTTTATTTAGCGGATTTCATGGTCTGCTGCCTTGAGAATTCAACTCTGTAAATGATTAACTCATAATGCAACATGATGTGGGCATGAATAGAAACTGTCAGATGGAGTAGGATCATAATCTTCATCTTAGTGTCAATGATTTTGATTAGTCTTAAATAACGAACCGCACCAGCACAACGGGTCAGTAAACAAGAATCTGTTTTGGTTCTTGTCCCATGCGTAGCCCTGTAAACGATCTATGAGAGACTCACCAGGATGACCAATTGCAAATGTGGGTCTCCTTCCTTCTATTTAACAGACACTCTTCACCTCACATACAAACAAACAGTGCATGTACGCTCTGTGCAAAAACAGGCCCCGTGCTTCTTAAATGCAAAACTGTGCTGCAACTATTTGTAGTTATTTGCAGCAAATATGTATGTTCTATACTCAACAAAACTGCTTTACGTTTCCTGACCAAGGTTAAGATTGAGGAGGGGGGAGGAGGTATGGTATAAGTGGCCCTGTATTTCGCCCATGCAGCTTGCTTGTATTGCCACTGATGACCGCTGTACGTTTTTAAATGAATGATACATTTGTTCTTGTTCAGCAGAGGTGAAAAAAAAAAAAAAAAAAGAGGACTTGTGCAAGAAAAATATTAGCAGTCCTGCACTAGCTCCCTCAGACTTCCGAACACTTTTTATGCATCATTATTTTCTTCTTATGCCAGCTGTTTCTGTTCTCTTTTGACTTTAACTACAAAATTGGATAACATGGGTAAATTCGCGTTGTAGCTATGGTAAATCAGTGGCTGATACTGGAAAGCTAAGACTGAGGTCTTGGCTGTGTTTTACCAGCTAACAGGTTGTTCATTGGAAAAAAAAAAAAAAAAAAAAAAAAAGTACATGCTTTATAACACTTAGTAAATCCATCTTGTTGGAATGTTCATAATGGATAATACAAATGAAGGAACATTTAAGTTCCCCAAGTAAGTTTTTTACTTCTTAAAAAAATAAATAAATAAAAAAAATAAATAAATAAAATATTGTTGTTTATTTGTGATTTAAAAAAAATTTTGTACTCACCAACGTTTTTGAAACTGATTCAGTTACGGTTTTGTCGTTGTTTTCTATAATATAGCCAGATGTTTGCATATGTATTATTTGGATTACAACACACAAGATAGTCAGCTCTGCTTACATGAAGGACTACAGAAAATGAATTATTGGATTTGGGCAATTGTAATGGCAATAGTCGATTATTAAAATAGATGTCAAATTAGTATGATCATTTGTATTTTGACACCCCTACCATGAACAGTTTCTTTGGGGTGACAAATGTTTGGAATTCTACATATTAAAAAATCTTGGCAATACAGTTATGTCAAACATTCAAAAGGAATACAGTACACCAATTATTGCCAGAGTTGTTCTTTCCGCAGGTTCATTGCTCATCAATACTTGTCTCGCAGTAGTCATCTGTTAGCTTTGCTGTTCACTTGACTAATCTTTTGTTGATGCACTGACATAGCTCATACACTGATGACCATCTTTCAGTTACAATTGGCCATCTAATCCAGCTGCAGAATTTTTATTTGTTGCTGTCCTCTGTCTAAGCGACCAATGCTGGATCGGAGTCGAAGTTGACCCAGAAATGTACTGGCTTCTGTCATATCAGGCGTAGCAGATCACGACTGGTATGGGACGTTCGACATTAATCGCTCAGTGTCACACCCCTTGAGGTGAACTAATTGCCGATAACCATGCAGACATCACCTCACATCTAATTATGTTAGTGCAGTGATTGCCAACCACTTCCATGTCACATTAGTTGCAGCCTGAGATTGTCAGGTGTGCTGCGGGAAATGATCCAAATTCACTTGACAGACAGAACAGTTAAATGCTGTAGACCTGTGAAGCCATCATAATGCAAGTGCACTGTATATTCCGACTGTGACACTTATGTCTGACGGTGTGTAGTGATGTCTCAATTATATTTTTTGCACTTGAGTCTGAGTCTTTGGTTTTAACACCCAGTTCACACTAGGGATGTAATGTAAACGATTAAATTTTTGATCAGATTACTCACATCTTAGAATTTTTAAAAATGGCTTTTTAATCAACATTTTTTTCCTTCGCCAAGTTTGAAGAGCACCTGTTATGTGTTATTTCTACATTTAATGTTTTAAGGATGTCTTCAACATTTTTTGATCCACTGCACATGCAAGTCCTCCACTTTTTCAAATCAGTTAATTACTTGCATAATAAAAATGGCCTCAATATTTTAAAAAGAGCAAATATTCTGAATGCATATGCAAACATTTCGTAAATGTTTTC
Organism: Festucalex cinctus; assembly: GCF_051991245.1. Lineage (NCBI taxonomy): Eukaryota > Metazoa > Chordata > Actinopteri > Syngnathiformes > Syngnathidae > Festucalex > Festucalex cinctus. The sequence continues at coordinate 14,434,452 of NC_135414.1, read as the reverse complement.
CTTTAATCCGTGCAGTTATGTTTATTGCTCAAAAACCCTGCACTACCTTTAATGTAACCATCCATTGTCAAGCCAAAGGATCAACTGTGGGGAAAAATTAATAGTGTGACTAATCTGCATTCATACATGATTAATATAATATTTTTTTATGATTAATCATTGAGTTAACGCTTTAACTTTGACAGCACTATTTCTAATTCAGTAAAACGCTACATAAATGAATCTTACTTGCTCGATAGTTTGGCAGCGCCTCTACGGCTTATTCACTGTTTTGTTTGTTTTTTTTTTTTTTTTTTTTAACCTTGTTTCTTTGCATTTCTGAATCTGAGTGTGTTTCTTATGCTGTGTAAACATGGGCATGGGTGCACAATTTGTAGTGGTGCTCTGTGCTAAGTGCTAACGGTTCCCGTGTGACCTAACATGGCCCAATGAGCTGAGGATGAAGAGACTGGTCGTGCCGGGACAGAGCTTTGAAACAGGCAATCGTCATTGTCAAGCTGTCCTTGCATCTTTTATCATGGGGGAACGAAGGAGTATCTAAATGAAAAACAATTTTGCAATTTTTAAAAATAATTGTAAGAAGAAATGGTATCAAAACAAGTTTGGAATCAAACCGAACGATGACTTTTAGGTATTCTTCTTTTGTCTGCGATGCCCTTGAATTGTCCATTTTTTGCATTGTGTAGGATTACCTCTTTTGTAACTTTTTCTCTCTTTTTTTTATTTTTTTATTTTTTTTTATTAACTCAACAAAAACTTGTTTTAAAATGTTAATGACATCACTATCACACACTTCTTGAAAGGCACTCATTCATTCAAAGGTTTTCCGAACTGCTTAGTCGATCATTAGCTTACCGGATCACACAGTGCTTCCTTTTTGTTTTCAAGAACAATGGCAAGTGTATTACGTTCTGAGCATATATTCCCAATACAAAGTGTTAGGATCACAGTTTGTAACAGTTTTTTAAAACAAAGTAAAACCACGCCTGCTAGGTAACATAGTCAGATTTAAGATACAGTAATAAATTATTAGTTTAATGCTAGGAATGTGACAGTTCCATTTTTTTCCAACTAGTTCTGCTAATTTTCAGTTTTTGGGCTTCCTCTCTACATGAATAAACAGCACATGGGATTGATATCTAGCAATACCAGATTGTATAACCATTTATGCTTGTCATCATTTATCACAGCTGCATTTTGAGTGTCCTCTTCAATCTATCTTAGCAGGGACAGGCCAAGGACCTTGATGAGTAAAGCAGCCAGAAAGTGAGGAAGGGAGGAAGCGGGATAGTTATGCGGCCCTCGCATAAACTCATTTTCTGTGTGTGATTACAAAAATCTGTAGATTAACTCACTGAACCTACTAAAATTTGCTTAGGAATGAGTCTGGACTATTACAAGTGGTGGCAAATCCACAGTAATAATTGCACGACCTCAGTCGGGAAAAGCAATCACACAATCATGCTGTTTTCTATGAAGTAACTGAGTTAAGGTGGACAGGACGTGAATCAAACGGACGCTGAGCATTCTGGCAAGGATCCGCCATGTAATGCTGCCGTGTGTATATGAGTGTAGTTGGGAATGCAGAGGAAGGGCAATATGATCCTTGTTGGATTTCAGGGGCCCACACAGGTCCTAGAGAGATCTGGCAATGAAATTCAAGACGACCAATTGGAGAGTGAAAATGAAGGAGGGGTGCAGGCTGCTGCTTTATTTCTTTGTAATTCATGTTATGTTTGTTGACTTTTACCTAAAACAGCAATGGGGAAGGGTAATGGGATATTTATAAGGTTTTAGGTGAATTCATGAGTATAAATTTATACGTATTTGCACGCACGCACGCACGAATCGGTAAGACTATCGAATGAACAATTCTGAGCTCTTTAAAAAAAAATAAAAAAAAAATAAAAAAAAACACACAAAAAAAAACAGCCTTGTGGATCCCAAGTCAAAATGATCATTTCTGCCTTCTCAGTAGTTTGCACCTTTTTGATGTGAATATAGGGTACTTTGTTTTCTTTCATTTCGGGATCAATTGCATGAATCTGTGATCGTTGAACACATGTCTTGATATTAGCTTTTGCATGGAAGCAAATCAAGTTCTAAGTGCATATTTTGTCATGCTGCTACATGCTTATCTTGATGGTGGATTGAAAAGTGAAGATCCCTGGGGCTGATGTGAAGTAAAAACGTTTTCTCGACATAGCATTTATGATTTCCCTCATTCAATGCAAAATCGATAAATCTAGACTACATGACACTAACATTTTGGGGATGGTAGAAATAAGTGCAGAAATTATGTTGAAATTTTGGAAAACTTTATTTACAGTAGAAAACTTTAGAAAACTTTTTATGTATTTATTTGTTTGTTTTATTCACTGCAAACACTGGGAAGTCCCAACACTTTTTAATTCATTAAAAAATAATAATAATTAAAAAAAAATTAAATGCAGAAATTATGTTGAAATTTTGGAAAACTTTATTTACAGTAGAAAACTTTAGAAAACTATGTATTTGTTTGTTTTATTCACTGCAAACACTGGGAAGTCCCAACACTTTTTTTTAATTAAAAAAAACAAAAACAAAACAATAATTTAAAAAAAATAAATGCAGAAATTATGTTGAAATTTTGGGAAACTTTATTTACAGTAGAAAACTTTAGAAAACTATTTATTTGTTTGTTTATTCACTGCAAACACTGGGAAGTCCCAACATGTTTTAATTTATATAAAAAAATAAAGTAATTAAAATAATACATTTAGAAATTATGTTGAAATTTTGGAAAATTTGATTTACAGTAGAAAATTATATATTTATTTACTTGCTTAGTTTTGAATTTAGCTTAACAGATGCTGATGACCCTGGAAGTTCCCTACAATTTCTACAATTTATGTTACAATTTTTAATTAAACAAAGCTGTCTATTGTTTCTATGTTTAAAATTAAAAGAAAAGTTTTTTTTAACGCTATTATTTTCTCTTTTACTGCAAATGAATATCGGCTTGAAATATCGGTTATCGGCCTCCTTGACGACTAATAATCGGTATCGGCATTGGCCCTGAAAAAAAACATATCGGTCTATCACTAACAAAGACACGAGGAATTATTGCGTCCACGGCAGACACCCTACCTTCTTTAAAAGCAGTAGAGCCACGGGGGAGTCGCATAAAGATTTGAGTCCAGCCGAAAGTAAAGACGAAACTGTGGCCGATGATGACGCATTCAGCTTTTACTCATAGCAAGTAAAAGTTAAGGACCACCCGCAAATAACATATTCCAGGGTGACGTATGTAGAACAGATCACCATAAAACAAACAAAAATGTCCCCCACCTTCCAGATGAGCTGCTGCTAGCCAAGTTAGCTAAAAAGTAAATCGGCAAATTGTAAACACTGTCCCCTCTCAAAAGTCATGAAGAAAACAAAAACGTGCCTATATATTCCACCTGTCAAGACAGCTTTATTGCGATGAGGTGCGGCAACAGTGCATGCAACTGTGCGCATATGACATTTTAGTCTGTCAGTGCAGTCAGCGCATGCCGTTTTTTCCTTCTTCACTTATCCACTTGGCTTGAACAGTCTAAATAAATGGATCTTTTACTCATTGGAGACAAACATTTGTGGCCCTTTAAGATTTGAGTACCCCTGTTTTAGATTATCTTTAGTAGTCTGTCTAGTCTGCATGAGTTCATTAAGTGTATCAATCAGTTCTGAAAAGAATGTTGGCGGCCTCCACTCAGTTGCAGTAGTTAGTTTCTTGACTGACATCATTCCAACAAAATTCTCTGGCTCATGTAGACCTACATGGTTTTTTTTTGGTTTTTTTCATACCTTGATGCCTTGTGTAAAAAAACATATTGAAAACTAACCTTCTCTGACTGCTAGTGATCTGCAAACAGTTGTTGTATCTGTATTTTAAACACTGGAGGGCCAAGTCAGTCGTTTTTTTTTGTCCATAGTTGCCAAAAAGTATTAAACAAAATTGTAAACTGATATTTTCATTTCCTCTTCACAGAGATCTGAGCATGAACAACATCACTGAGCTTCCAGCGGATGTTTTCAAGAACTTCCCTTATCTAGAAGAGCTGTGAGTACATACATTCTTTTCTTTCATGAGTGGTATATTGAACTCAGTAAAATGTTGCGTTGAGGGTTGGTTCTTAATGTATGGAACTGGATGTTACTTAACACTGCAGTAAGGGCGCCACGGCGAATGAGTGGCTAGCACGTCCGCCTCCGTAATACTGAGGACTCAAGATCGAGTCCAGGCTTCGGCCTTCTTGGGTGGAGTTTGCATGTTCTCCCCGTGCCTATGTGGGTGTTCTCCGGGTACTCCGGTCTCCTCCTACATTCCAAAGACATGCATGGCTGTTTAATTGGGCGCTCTGAATTGTCCATAGGAGTGAGTGTGAGTGGATGTTCGTCTCTGTGTGCCCTGTAATTGGCTGGCAACCAGTTCAGGGTTTACCCCGCCTACTACTCGAAGCCAGCTGGGATAGACTCCAGCACCCCCGCGACCCTTGTGAGGAATAAGCGGCTAAGAAAATGGATGGCTGGTACACTGCAGTATAGTTTGGCGGGCAATACTGTGTTTACTTGGCCTGGTTACAAAAATCAGTAGGAAGTTCAAAATATGCACTAAGTAAAGATAAGGAGATAAAATACAATTAAAAAAGATTAAGTTAGGGCTTGAATCGATAATAAAGTCATGTGACCTATGTATATTGTTGGGCCTTTGAAAGTGGAAAACCTCTAATCTCTGTCATTGTTAAATGCGTGTCGTTCTGGCTCAGTGCTGGAGGGAGTTGGTGATAGTATCAGTCTACCTGATATCAGGTGTCACGCTGCCCGGAGAATGCTAAATGACTAAATGGCCTTTGCGGGTATGCTTTTTTAGCTCTTTTGGATCTTGCGAGTCATCACCCTTTACGTTTTCATCCACCACTTCAGTCTGCTTTGTTAATAGAGATCCGGACGTCACGTGACTATTCACCGAACATGCGACTCTCTGGTATGATAGAAGCCTTTTACTTGCAATGGCCGTACTCTCATTTCTCTGTCAAATTTCCGTCCAAGAGAATTCACACTCACTTTGAAAAGGATATGATATATATACATGCACAAGACGGACAGGTTGGATGATATTACCGTTGCCTATGAAGCGCCAGAAGTGCTTATTTTCAACTCTGCTACGCTGGTACTTGGAATGTCCCCCTCACTTACACTGGTGAGTGCTTGAAAATGGGATCATACAAAGGTTTCACAAGATGTACGGTATTTCTTCTTTGTGTGGTCAAATTGCCATCCAAGTTAGAAGTTTCACGCATGTTTTGTGTTATTCAGGTATCTTAGCAACTTACCAGCTGCTGATTCGTTTATGCCATACAATGACTTTTTTTATGCTGTTGATCACTTATTAAATTAAACTGTGTAATATCTATTAAACGGTAGCAGCACAAACGAACGAAACGGGTTACTTCCCCCACATTTTGCCTGTGGTGGGAGGCTAGCTTCACGCTCGTTAGCATCTGCTGATTGAGCCACTGTGTGCAAATTGGATGATCATGTTTTTCGCCATGGATGACAGTAACATGTGGCCAACACTGTGAGAAGGACAACTTTGGCCAACCTGGCCAGTCTCATTCATGGATAATTGGAATCGGCAGCATAAAACCCTGACTGGAACACCCCTACAAATAATACATGGACGTCAACGCCTAGGTTGACGCCTAGCTTTTATTTTGATGTCGTTCTTGGCAGAGCGTGGTGGTGTGGCGGCTGACTGGACTTGTGAGAGGATAGTTGGAGCCCAGTTTATATTGTCGTTACAAACTGTCCCCGTCAACTCAACGTCATCCCGAAATCCTGTTCAATAAAGTTCTCCGGCATGGCGACGGATTTCCGTCATTTTGAAAATGAGATGGGAGGGTGGGAACTACACGTTTGTTTGTTATGATCCCATCATCACACTGACACTACTTTCACAGGAGTTTTATAGTCTTAAAAGCCGTGAATTTAGCTATTTATCTACCGTAAAAAAGGTGCACCCAAAGTAAGTTTGACGCTGTTCCTGGACCTGGACCTGGACCTGGAGTATCGGCATGGATTGGAAAACAAATGTTTGCATGACAACAAAAGAGACCTACACTCTCTAGGCAGTACTTCTTTAAACCAACAAATTATGTGTTGCCCTCTCTTTTTTTCTAAGAAAAGTGTCTTGGATGACATGATGTCAGGCTGTGTGCATGTTTAGTTAACCTTTTCATACAACAAATCTGAAGACTCGTCTCACTGAACATTGTTGGAGGGCCTCTTTGCTTTAGGGCTGCTGCAATGTCAATGAACCAGAGCAGCGGCCCTGAGGGCTCAAGAGTTGACAGAAAAGGCGATCAGGGAGGGAGAAGTAGGCAAGTCATACCAGTGCAAGGCAGGCACTGACACCAACAAGGAATATTCCCTTGTTCGTAGTCACGCAACTTTGCTCTATTCTATTCTTCCTTGCCAAATGCACAAACGAAGCTTTAAAAAAAAAAACATGATGACAGATATGCTCTGTCTCCTTAAATGATTATTATTTTTTTAATAACCTATATTCTAAAGGTAAACAATAAAGCAACCATCTTGTGTGAGTTTTTTTTTTTTTTTGGTCAGTTTGTACTTATACTGCTATGTATAAGGTATGGGTCGATTACCGGTTTTGACAGTTAACTGTGGTTTTAAAAAGTCAAGGTTTCAATAACCGCTAATATTGGCTGTTACGGTACTTAGCTCTGTTTTTCTTTCTTGAGGCAATGTATAAGCAGGGCTCAATATGACTAGCCGCTTGCAGAGTTGAGTAAAGCTGCCTCTTTGAAGTTAATTGCCTTCAATTAAGTTTTTTTTTTTCCTCGGGGAGCAGAGAAGGGGGAATACTGGTCAATTACAGACGGCGTAGGAGAGAGGGAGCAAGAAGGAAGAGACTGCAAGAACAGATGCCTTTTTGCTCTGTTAATGTACATTGTTGTTATAAAAATAAATAAATATGATGCCAGCTGGTCCTCATTAGCCCCAAGGACAACATAAGTAGCACACAGGTCTGTTCTAAAAATACCGTAGATCACCAGTGATTGGATACTGTGACTTACTAAGAAGAGTTAAAACAGAAGAAGAATGCTAATGTTTATTTATTTTAAACTCAAAATGGTGGTTTGGAAAATAAATGAATGAATATAGATTTTTTTTCAGTGGGGGGCAAAAATGACAAAAATGTTTATTTATCCAAATGTTTAAAAAAAAAAAAAAAGTAATTTTCGAGCTGTAATTTCAATACAGTTTCCTCACGGTTATCACACCGTCAGAATTTAATATCAACCCAATAGCTCATGTCTAATGTGTATACAATATATAAATGGCTGAATTTATGCTGGTTAAGTTACAAGGTTACCTCGCGCTCAATCCTATTTGGGGTTTGGTCTGGTTTTATTGATTTATGGTCAAATTCACAGAAATCACATAGCTAATTTTGGCCTTAATTCTACAATGAACACAAACAATATGTTTCACATTTAGGTAATATGCATGTGTCCTAGTTTTTATGTATCATTCATTCAATATGTTATCAATTATTTCACCTCATTAACTCTGCAGTACGGTAATCCCGAGAGAAAATGTGTAGTTCTGGAAATATTAGCAAGAATGAGTGTTATTTAGAGCTAATTGAATTCCAAAGTTGTTTCGTATATTGAAACTGTTATCTCACATGATGGTGTAGTTCATACAAAGATTGGACTACTTTTTTCCAAATACGTATTATGATTACAGATAAGTAATTTGAAGGAATTTAAAATTAAATATACCATTTTTATTTAAATCAGAATATGCCTGGAAACGATCTTATTGTGACTGTTCCTCTCCTCTGGGACCTGAAAGGCATGTATGTGTTCCTCTAACACAGTCAGCCTTGATTTTGGGGCTCACACCCAGCAGTGGGTTTTAGTCTGGTCAGACTCATATTGCAGGGTGATAAATCTGTTGCTAATCTCTCAGGCCTGATGGTGTACTTTGACTGCCTGTCCCAGTCAACCTTGTTCATACACACAGACACTTTCTCAACAGCTTCTCTTGGCAACAGGAAAGGGAGGTGTCCCAACCACCTTTATGGTTACACTGAGGCTAATTTTATGTCCTTTTAATCTGTTTCAGAGAAATGAATGGCTACAGTATTCACAAGCTGGCCCTCCAATCATTAAAGGATATACAATTGTTTCATTCACTTCTAAAACAAATGAACTACTCTTGGTGTGAGGACCAGAAAGCAATTTGGGGAGGGGGATATCTGGAAGTAGTTCTAATCTTGTTTGGGTGACAGACAAAGTGACAACAGGCCATGACAGATGTGTCTTTGACACCCCTGGCCCCATGTTCAGTGCGATAGCTTGAACCCATCGGAGGTGCTGACATGGAGACCTTTTTTTTTTCTCCGAATATAATGCATGTGGCTACTTTTAACATTCAAATGCTGTTTCATATAACGGTAGATTTATACTTTTTTTGTCTTGTTAGGAGACTTGCAGGGAATGACTTATCCTTCATCCACCCCGAAGCGCTGTCTGGACTGCATCAGCTCAAAGTCCTGTAAGCATGCACCCTCCTTGCCGCCACCACTGTCAACACTCCCATGTGGATAGAAACACACTGTGACAGTGTGAAGTTTTCCACCCACGGGGTGGGGGAAAAGTAAATATTTCACTATGTTGTGGTGCAACTTTGTGGCTCTGTTAGTTAGTGCTTTCCCAAAACATATTAATTCAGTCTTACTTGGAATGGACAAAATGCTGTTTTATGTCACTGCTCCAGCAAGTGTTTTTGCGAACACACCTTGTGTAAAGATTAGTTCTTAATACTTAATATTTGGCTCCACATTGTAGTATTCCTTCAAATGCTCACACACTGAAAGGTACACAATATTATGTACAAAGTCCTAGCGCTATGATTGATATACAAGTGAGCTCTTTGTTCAAGGCCCTGTAGTGCTCAAAGTGCATTGCATCTTGCAACTATGCACATAAAAATAAATTAATACTTTACAGGTAAATGGTAGTCCTGTATGATATGGACAAAAGTGTATATTTTCCATAATTTTGCAATGTACGGTACGTTATTTGTAATAAAGCAGTATAACATATATATTTTACATCACACAGCTCTAAACTATGAACCAAAAGAGGAAAGCTATATTATGACACATTAAGATATTTTGCATCTATTTGTCTGTTTAGACTATTTTTGTATATTAATTTATTGTAAGTGTAAAATTGAAAAGAGCTTCCACATCTTACCAATACAGTTAAATTTGCTTGTGTTTGACCTGTTAAAGCAGTTGTTTTGAGTTTGATCAAAAACTTTTTATCATCAGGATGCTCCAGAATAATCAACTTAAGACAGTACCCAACGCTGCCCTGAAGAATCTTCCTTTTCTCCAATCCCTGTGAGTTGCTAAAACCTCTTTACTTTTACGCACACGCACACGCAAACACAATAAGAGGGGCTTCATTTATCAATTAGAGTAGTTATTTGCATAGATGCTTGTTAGTTATATTGAACCTTAGGAGTGTTTTTGTTTTGTCACTGATCTAACATTTGTATTAATGTGGTTTTGTTGTGTAGTAGCCCTCACCTTGAAGAAATTAATAAAAACACCAACCAACCCCAACACTACCAGAAGTGTAGTTAGAGGTGTAATCCGAAGGATTTGTTTTGGCCTGTCCGAGACGTTTCTGGGCGGAGGGTCAACGTTTTTCTTCCAGCCAAGCTACGGAAGCAAGCTACTATCAGTGGCATATGCAAATTTCTCTGTGCGAAGTCTGCAAACCTCCGACCCTGATTGGTAGACTGGTTTCACGCTCATTCCTGGTTGGCTGCTGTCCTCGGCTTCCACGAGCCCGAAGCTTTGAATGTTGTGTTTAAAAACGGCAACGGAAAAATGCCGGCCAATACCTTTTAAGCTAGGAATGCCACTACTGCTGCCTGACACTTTGTTTGTTTTCATTTTAATGTTTTTGTGGTGTGAAAGTTATAAACTGAGACATGTTCTATCATTGGTGGGCTTCCGTTCCTGTAGTTTAGCCCTCCTGCAGTTTTATTCATTAAAATCTCTGCCAAAATGTAGGTCAGTGTCCTTCAGCTCCGCTTTACATAACTTCATGGCTATTGTGTGGAATTCAAAGCAATGCGTGTTAATTTGTACATTTTCAACCCTTAGCCTATTAGCTCCCATACCACCTACATGGGCTTTGAACTGAGTACTGTATAGTTGCTTTATTCATCCCTTTTTGGGTTTGACATTAATGTATGAATGGGTCCATCAGGAGAAACATGCTAAAAATCTAACATTTAGCCATTAACACCTCTCTACTTTTTCCCATCTTCTTTTCGTCTCTCTTCACTGTGAGGGTTAAGGGTCTCTTGCTGAAGTAATATGCTTTTGTGGAGCCAGGACTCACTTTGTATAAAGCCCCAGAGAGCTAAATGTCAATCAAGTCTGTTTTTCCTTCCAGCCCAGACACTTGAGGAATTTTGAGGGAGGGTGAGACACACAGTGAGAGGGAGGATATCGGGAAGAAAACTGTTTGGTCATGGTGTTGAAACATTTACCCGTACCTGTACATATTCTATACAAAAAAAAAATATATATATATATATATAGGAAATCTCAAATTCCAAATTTGAGCCAACTTTGGCTTCTCTGAGAAGTCAGAAATGAATTAAGCACAATTCAACCCCTCAAGCTAATTTGTCTGTTCAGAAATGCAAGTTAATATTTCAAATTTCGCATCTGGCTTAAACCTTCAGTTTTGTAGTCTAATATGCATGTTATGTACCACATAGACCAATCTGAGAAGACATTTGCTTTGATGGGGGAAAGAAATAACTGTACAATTTCAGGAATGTGCACATTTGTGTAATTCTTGGTGAATGCGTTATACCAGATAATGAAAAATCAGCACTCCAAAGATATAGTATTTTATCTAATTCCTGTTTTAATTCTCTTTCCTCCCATTTCCTCTGTCCTTTAGCCGCCTAGATGCCAACCATATTACCACAGTACCAGATGACAGTTTTGAGGACCTTCAGCAACTGCGGCATCTATGGTTGGATGACAACAACCTCACCGAGGTCCCAGTTGGTTCTCTGCGGCACCAGGCAAACCTACAAGCGCTGACGTTGGCACTGAATCGCATCTACGACATACCAGACAACGCCTTTGCAAACCTCACCAGTCTAGTTGTACTGTAAGTTTTATCATGCTACTGTTGAAATTGTTATGTTCAATTGAGGAACAAACTAAACAAATGGTGAAGGGTTTGGCCATCATGGCATTTTACCTTTCCTGGCTTCGTATATCTCTATCCTGTATTTAATTCAGTCGTCCCTTGGACTGTGTGAAGCTATAAAAACCTTTACATTTGATACCCAAAGCACCATTATTTAAGAAAACTGACAATAATCAAAAGCTCATTAATTACAGTCAAAAGTGTTCATTAATGTCACTGAAGGAATTTACAGGTAACATATTTTAACTCATGTAAATAACATCTGTATTATAATCATTACCCATGACCCTAAAGAGGGTAAGTAGTATACAAAATGTGCCGATTATGCTTTTATTATAATGTGACAGAACACCTGACACGTAATTTAAGTAATCATTTTATTTGTTCCTCGCAGTGCCAGGGAACTTTCCAGTCAGTCTACAATAATAGAGATAGAACAGGATCAACCTGCTTGCGTACTTTGGTTAACATTAATTAAGGAGACCGAGTGACTAAGAACATTCTATGCTTTGCTAAAATTAGCTGAGGCAGGTAAAGGGCGCATGCCTGTGAGTTACGATGGCAAAACAACACAACAAAAAGTTTGTATTATAGTATTACGGTACATTTTGATAACTTTGACTTGAAAATGTAAATAAAGACAGTGGGCCATAAAATGTAAAACCACATAAATAAATTGCATACAACTGGCTGGCAAAGTACATTTTCCGTATGTACTGCATGACAAGGTCTTTTAGTGTGTTTCAAATGTTTTTCTTGTCCAGGCATCTTCACAACAACAAAATTAAGGAGATTGGCAACAATTGCTTCACCGGTCTTGTGAACCTGGAAACACTGTAAGTTCCAAATTGTATATGTGTGTGCATGTGTTAATAACGCACCCTCCACGCCCCCACCCCTGACCCCCACCTTTGCTCTGGTCCTCCAGACATCATTGTCTCCACTTCCTCCTGTAATTGCTGAGGATAAATAGAGCAAAGTACATGATTCTTATCAAATCTGCCCTCCCACTGTTTGCTTCTTCCTGCCACACAGCCATGAAAATCCTTTAATGACCGCCACCGCCTTATTGCATGGCAACCTCCTTTACTGGTGAACGGAGAAGTCACAATGACTCTCTTGTGTGTCAGTTGGCACTAACTGCATTTTCTTACATATCAGTGCATCACAGAATTCTCTCTTGACCTCATATCAGCCTTTGTTCACTCTAATACATTTGCAGTGTGATTTATTGTTGATAGTGGTCCAAGAATGTCACAGGAATGTTTATTACCCTGGATTTAGTATCTCAAAGCTTACTAACATGCTCCATTTTATGACTGTATTGTTCAACTGTTAGCTGCTCTGTATAATGGTGACCCAATTGGGGTGCCTTTGCATGTGTTTGCAACACTGTGAACTTTTTAATCAGATTTCTTTTCCCACAGAGTTGCCTCTTTTTTTTTTTTTTTTAAACTATTAAAGGGGAAGTCAACCCATTTAGTTTTTTCTTGACAATATGTTCTGCAGCCCCACTAGCCTAAATAAAGTAGTCTGGTTAATGTGTTAGTGGAATGGGAGTTAAGCAGCAAAATCCAGCAATTTTTCTCAGTATCAGAAGGCGGACAATTTATTACGTGCTAGAAGAGGGAAAATTAGATCACAGTTGCTCAGTTAACAGCCAATCACAGCTCAGCTTCAGAAAACAGGGAAGCTGTGATTGGTTGTTAACTGAGCAACTGTGATGTCATCTTCATTCGACAGCAAGTGGCGAAATGGCCGCCCCCTGAGATGAAAATGGCTGCATTGTGCGTCATAACTCGTATTCCAAAAATGTAATATTAATCAGAATGTCATGTTTTTTAGACTAGTGAGGTTACATATAATATATTATTGACAAGAAATGTTTAAGGTTGACTTCCCCTTTAAACATCTGCACTTCAAGTGATGTTTGCTTTTCAGCAAGTTGTATATAATATCATTGTCATAAAGATTCAGTCACTAACAAAAAATGTTGAGTAACTGTTTGCATATCTGTCTTCTCTCATTGAAGGGATCTCAACTTCAACAACCTGATTGTTTTTCCAAAAGCAATAGAAGCCCTGCCCAAACTGAAAGAACTGTAAGTATATCACCTTTTTTCTATTCGTGCTCAGATTTACTCTTATGTGATAACGGTTTTTTTTGGACATGCCTCTAAATTCTGCCAAGTCCAATGTTTCTTTCACTATACAGATCAAGACATAAGAACACACTGGTAATGTTTATGCAAGTCCGAATTTTTGAAATACATTCCTTTAGTGTAGTACGCCATTTTGCCATGCCAGGTAGCCGTGAAGTCTACTCTGCCAAATCCACAGCTCGTCTTCCCCACAGCGTCAGTTTGCTAATAAATGTGCTAGCTGTTTGTAACATTTTTTTTGGTTTGTTTGTTTTTGTGATTAAAATTAGCTCATCCATCAGAACTAATTGCAAGTGATGATAGTGGCAATGCTAAGAACTGCCAAGCGATGGAAACAAAGGTTTGCGTAGTTGGGAAATTCAGTTTTGGTGAAATGTGGCCCCCACAAAAGGGAAGCTCCAGATGGTGATTTTTGTCTCTGGAGTGTTGTGAAGAAAGTGTCAATTTTCATGTTCAAAGATAGCAGCTGGGAATAGTGCCAACTTTCTCATCACTTTGTACGTCATGAATGGACAACAACTAACAACTGGTACCTTTGTTGTTTTAAATTTAAATGTCATTTTCCGCCGTTTCAAGAAATGTGCCAATTTTTGCTCCATGTCTTATTAAAGTCAGTCAGAAAAGTTTCCTAAAACGTTTAGGGAAATAATTGAGATGCTACATTGGAATGAATAATTTAGTCGTTGACTTTGAGTAGGGTATCTTCTGTGTATATATTGTACAATACAACAAAAACTTGGCTGAGGGTCCATTGAGTTTTTGGCACATTCCATACACAAGACAGAGCCTGAACGTGTGTCAAATTAAGCTTTTTCTTTTTTTTATCTTTTCCTGAAATGTCCATTATTTAATCTGACAATGCACAATTGAATGTCCTCTGACCAAACATCTACTGTTTAATGAATTTGGTGGTAAAATATCCTGGTAATGGTGAATGTGTCTTGACCATAACTTAGCTGGTAAGGTGTGGGATTGCGTGACATTATTGGTAAAATCATTGTGGTCGTTATTTTTGACTTGCCTTGTTTGTTTTATTCACCTGACATGTATACAAAGTCTCAAAACATGTCCAATGTAATTGGCCTTTTTCTTGCAGGGGGTTCCATAGCAACAATATTGCTTCCATACCAGAAGGGGCTTTTCATAACAACCCCCTGCTGAGAACCATGTAAGATTAAACACACATCCACCTCTTGAAAGACAAATGCCACTTCCAAAAGATGGATTCAATGTTGAAATAAATGGCTGCCCTTCATTGCAGACACTTCTATGACAACCCGCTGTCTTTTGTGGGTGCTACGGCTTTCCAGAATTTGTCTGACCTCCACTCACTGTAAGCCGCACATTTTCCTGACAAAGCCTTGACAGAGCTTACTTCATTGTATATTTTCTCACCACGCGTTTCCCAGGATGCTGCGTGGGGCCGGCATGATGCATGACTTCCCAATCCTCACGTGGACAAACAACATTGAGAGCCTGTGAGGAAACCTGAATGAATAATGGCCGCCCATCCGATTGTGTGCGTCACAGTGGTGGTTGATGAGGTTTTTTTTTTGTATTCCCAGGACGCTGTCGGGGACCAAGATATCGTCTGTCCCCGCTGACCTGTGTGACCATCTCAAGCTGCTAAGGACGTTGTAAGAAACGTTCCCTTCCCATTCCTTGTGTGTCGACTCGCCTTGGTCGTCACGCCTTCATTTCAGTGGATCCCAGCGTGCTAATTAGCCGTCTGTGTTGCTCTCATTAGAGATTTGTCCTTCAATGAGATCAAGGAGTTACCATCCCTTCAGGGCTGCGTCCAACTGCAGGAGATGTGAGTTTGGATATTCCTCAGAATGAATAAATGTATTCATATCTTGTTCAAACAATGTAAGTCTTACTGGCTTCTTGTTTCAATCAACAGAAGCTTTCAGCACAACCAAATTGAGCAAATAGGAAGGGAACATTTTCAAGGTCTTGCTGCTCTGCGTTTACTGTAAGTCAGTTGAGTCTCTCTCACAAATAGGGGTGGGAACCTCTGGCTACCTCACGATACGACATGCGATACAAGGCTCACAATAACGATTATCTCACGTATGACGATACCGTGATTACTGATATATTGGTCAGGTAATAAATCCACGATAATCTACGATAAAACTACTCAAGACCTTAAATTTATCTTTTTTTTTTTGTCTAACATTGCAAAAGTAAATATAGAAAATTACTTAAATGTTAATCTAATTAAATCAATATTAATATTAGGGATGTAACAATATCCAAACATCACGATACGATATTATCACGATATTCCCGTTACAATACGATAATTATCACGATATTGTGGGGGAGTTGGCGATATTTAAAAAAGATCACAATATTGTAAAAAAAAAAAAAAAGAGCTCATACTAAAAAAAGCACGATATTGTGCTTTTGTACATAACAGCAATGCATATAAACCAGTCACCTACAATCTCTACTAACAATATTGAGGCACTTACTTGCTAATGGAAGCACACATTGATCGTTTCACAAGCAAATTAGGTTCCCCTTCATCTGACAATTAGCATAGATTTGAAACATAACGGCCAAAACGTCCCTAATGAAAATTAAATTGCACAAAAAACTAGCCACTAGAGGGTGCTAGAACTGCACAAATGTAAATCAACCTGACTTTTTTAACATATGTGTTCCTTTTAAATATTGTGAACATGATGACGACAATATTGTGGTAGTTTTAATATCACAATATTGCACTTATTGTTACATCCCTAATTAATATTCCTCAGAAATTGTGTGCTTCAAAAAGTCGAAACATAAAATAAAAATGCAAAATTGAAGATATAATATACACATTTTTCATAGAGACATTTGCAAAACTGAGTCAGTTGCTGGACAGATAATAGTCTTCCACAAGTAAAAGTCAGCTGATGAGTCTTCTTCGCCTGAAGACTTCTGTCCATTTCCCCGCCACTCTTATGAGGTGCTCCCCCTAGCGGCCCACCAAGGAATTGTTCAATAAGTAATCGACAATGGAGCCATTAGACTGGCTGTATATTAATTACAAATATTGCGCTACTTGTGTAGGCGTATCAATAATCTACCGGGAGAAAAAGTATCACGATTTATCGCAACATCGATATATCGTCTACTCAAATATATACATGGATGACCTGACATGTTTCATAACTTTGTTGTTCTGGTTTTTCGCAGCGACCTGAGTAGAAATAAAATCCAATTTATCCACAGTGATGCTTTTCTCACCCTCACTGCTCTCACTAACCTGTAAGTATGAATGATTGCCTAATGGCTGCAACTCTGTTTATGATAGAATCATATTAAATGACTTGTGTACAATCCCTGCAGAGATCTGAGTATGAACGATCTGACTATGCTTCCAACGGCCGGCCTGAGTGCCGTCAGTCAACTGAAACTCTCAGGGAACTCGCAGATGAAAAATGTGCTGACTGTCAACCAGTTACCCAAACTCAGGTGAGTCAAATTCTGAAGGATAAATTCATGTCACTCAACTTAGATGCAAATATTTTTATTTGTTTGCATCAGTGTCAAGTTGTATTTACCACAAGCGGCTTAAACATAAATGACACAACAAAGTTGGATACAAGCAATTACTCAAAATATCTTCAGACACAAATTTTATTATTTGCAAAGCAAATATTTCTCTGACTAAATACTGTGCCTGCTTGTAGATCCATTTCTGTCCCGTATGCCTACCAATGTTGTGCATTTGTGGGATGTGACTCAGTGACAAGTTCTTGTGAAGAAAGTGACGTCAAGCGATCAGCAGGTGAGAATGCTGCAGTCACACCCTTCCCCTCCAAAATGTGGCACGGAAACTGCACATTTAAAATATGTATGTTAACTCCAGTTGCAGGTGGCGAGGAGGTGGAAAGAATTTCTATGATTATGCATTGCTCTCCCTCACCAGGCAAGCCAGTTCAACTTTTTCCTCAATGTATCAATGCCTTTTTTAAGCCCCTACTGGTCTGAACACTGTCATCAGATCATGATTGTGTTCGGAGAATATTAATTCAGCAACAAAATCCAGACGTTTTTATCCATCTCATGAGGCGGCCATTTTGTCCCTTGCTGTCTGAAAATGACATCACAGTTGCTCAAGGTCCAATCATGGCTCACCTGTTTTCTGAGTTTGGTCATGTGACATTTGCAAGCTGAGCCGTGATTGGTTGTTACCTGAGCCCTGAGCAGCTGTGTTGGCATTATCAGTTGACAGAAAGTGACAAAATGGCCGCCCCCTGAGAAAAACGGATACAAACAGGTGGACTTTGCTAGATATGGGTTTTTAAAAAATCAAATAATCGATATTGAATCGATTTTTCTTTTCAAGCCTGATATCATTCATAAACTCTTTCCCCATAAAATCATAAGAAAATAGATCTTGAAAGGCATTTTTTTTGTATTGTAGCCTATTGTTTTCTTGAAATTTACTGTCCACATGAATTTATAAGTATTTTCTTATATTTATAAAACACCTGACATATTGCGTTTGAATAAAACTCAGAATCTTTCAATTTCTTTATTTATTATTCATTTGTTTTATTTATTAAAATTTAATTTAGATTTACAATACAGTGTTTACTTGTTTTCTGCTGGGGTTAGTTTCCAAAACATACCTGCAATAAATGAAATCCGCAAAGTAGTTCTCATTATATTTTACATTTATTATAAATATTTTAAGGCTCGAAAACCCCTCACCACACGGTTCATACACTTTTCTCATCGAGACATTGACATTTCCTCACATTTCTCTCGGGTTTAAACATTCTCAATCTTCACATTTTTATAAAATAGAAAAAAAAAAGCAAAATTTCACTGAAAAAAAATCTCCGGTACAGTGAGGCTGCGAAAACTGAACCACGTTATAGCGAGGGAACACTGTAATTGAACTTGAATTATGAAAAAAGTTTTTATCTTATCCTTGCTGATGTTAATGTTTGTGTAACACTTTAAGTGATTATAACACGTGTTGCTTTGTTCATAAACAAAATCAATGAACAAGTTTGTGCCTCCGCAAAATTTAATTTGGAATGGGCTCTTTGCACAAATCCACTGCTTCCTGAACTCAACACCATTCCTTCATTTCCTGTTTTTCACGAGTGGACAAGCTGATTAATCCAGGTGTGCCTGATCTCAGTAACGACAACGACATTGGCCAGACACACCTGGATTAATCAGTTTGTCCACTCATGAAAGACAGGAAACAAAGGTGTGGTATTCAGTTCAGGAAGTAGTCGAGCTGTGCAAAGAGCTTTTAGTCATGGCATTGATATTTAAGAAGAATTGATAATCAGTCAATATTGGAATGAATTGAAGTGAATGTAACAGTCTTAGGGGGAAAAAAATCAAATCAATTGAAGAAACAAGAATCGATACCCAGCCCTAGATTTTGCTGCTTAATTCATATTCCACAAATTCATTATTATTATTATTATTAACACTTGTATTTATACTGGTGGGGCCCATAAAACTATATTATTGCAAAAACAGTTTTTGAGTTGACGTCTTTTAACTATTTTTGTCCCCTTTCTGTGTTTCAGGAGCCTTTAAGCCTTGTGAGCATCTTTTAGGCAACTGGATGATTCGCCTGACAGTTTGGTTCATCTGCCTGCTGTCGCTGGCTTTTAACAGTCTCGTGCTGGTCACCACCTTCTCTCCTGCGCGCTGCACCTTAGGCCACGCCCACCGGTGGGCTCCATCCATCCCTCCAGCCAGGCTGCTGACGGGGCTCCTCGCCCTGGCCAACCTGCTCACGGGCCTGTACGTGGGCGTGTTGAGCGCGCTGGACATCGCCACTTGGGGATCCTTCGCCGAGTTCGGCGTGTGGTGGGAAACGGGACCCGGCTGCCAGTTCGCCGGCTCCCTCGCCGTCTTCTCGTCGGAGTGGGCCGTTTTACTGCTCTTACTGGCGGCGGTGGAGCGCAGCGTGGCCGTGCGCGATATCCTCGGCAAAGGGGCGCCGTCGCCCGGGAGGAGCGGCCTCGGCCTGCGGGGATGCTGGAGACGCCACGGCCGTTTGGGCCTGGCCGCGGGGCTGTCGGCGCTGTTTGCCGCCGCCGCCGCCTGCCTGCCGCTCCTGACGTTCAGCCCGCAGTCCGCCTCTCCCCTCTGCCTGCCGTTCGCCGGGGCCGAGAGCCCGGCCCTGAGCGTCACGGTGGTCCTGGTGCTGCTCAACGCGCTGGCGTACCTGCTGACGGCGGCCGTGTACACGCAGCTGTACTGCCAGCTGGGGAGGGTGGAGCTGGTTGACCCGGAGCAGACGGGCGCCCTGCGCCATGTGGCTTGGCTCATCTTCACCAACTGCATCTTCTTCTGCCCCGTGGCCGCCTTCTCCTTCGCCCCCCTCTTAACGGGGTCCGCCGCCGGAGGCCCCGAGATCGCCAAGTCCGTCACCCTCATTTTCTTCCCCCTGCCCGCCTGCCTCAACCCGGTTCTCTACGTTTTCTTCAGCCCGGCCTTCAGGGAGGACTGGCTGAGGTTGCGCAGCTGCGGGCGCTCGACCCGGGAGGCCAAGCAAACGGGGGACGGAGGCGGAGACTCGGAGCTCACGGGCGGCGGCTCATCCGCTCAATTCAACTTTGACTGCGGGGTTTACTCGCAGCTTTGCGGGGAGATGCTCGTGTGCGAGGAGTGCGAGGCAACGCTGCATGCCAAGACCTGCTCTTCTTCCGCAGTCTGTAGACACTTGGCCAAGTCTCACAGCTGTCCCACCCTCCTGGCAGGAAACACGGCGTGCCAGCACGCCGAGGGATTCTGGCCCGAGAGCGCCACGCCGTCCGCCCAGTCAGAGTACGCCGACGAGGGCGACTCGTTTGTATCGGACAGTTCGGACCAAGTTCAGGCGTGCGGCAGAGCCTGCTTCTGTCAGAGCAGAGGCCTCCCTCTCGTACACTACTCGTACAGCATACCTCGAGTCAAAGACTAAGGCCGCCTTCGTAACATCCGTCACGAGGGGACAAACGATTGGTGGCCTCCGTGAAAGATTACAGCAAGCACTTATGTTTGTTTTCAATGTGTAAACATATGGAAGATCAAAACTGCCAAAATTAAAAATAAATCAATGACTAAATAAAAGAATAAAAGTGAAAATAAAAATGGATATAAAATATATATTAATATAGTTAAATAAATGGAAATATATATAATCCCGAAATAAATTAATAAAAAAAAATGTGATTCAAAAAATAAATGTTGACATAAATATATAAAGAGAATAATCAATAACACTGCACTCACATTTATTTCATTCTGCAGATGCTCTGTCAGGTCGAAATTTTATTCAAATGAGGGGTTGGTCCTAAGTGAGTTCAACCCAAGACACATTTAGGACCGCCCCCTCATTTGAATAACATTTCAACCTGCCAGTGTCTGCAGCATGAAATAAATAAATAAATATGAGAGGAGAGTGTTTTAATTTGGTATTCAATTCTATTTATATATTTTTGTTTTTCAATATTTATTTTTATATTTTTATTTTTGTATTTTTACTTTTATTTATTTAGGGATATACTTTGTTTGTTGTAATTTCCATTTATATGTTTTGTTTTAATTTTTGAATTATAATTTTATCTTTTTATTTTCACATTTATGCATGTATTTAGTCATTTATTTATTTTTAATTTTGTCAGTTTTGGTCCTCCAAATAAAAAGACACAAGCAATCATTTAAAGGGAACTTTAAGCGTATGTGGAAGAGTGTCAAAAGATGGCCAACGAACGGACGTTGCGGAAGACGTCTCGCCACCTGTGCCTGCTTCTCGCTTTCGACGAGGCTACTTTGCTATGTGTGCTTGTGAGCTTTTCAATTATTTTAAACGTTAAAGCGCCTCCACAATGTTCGCTTGATACTGTCATTTATTTTTATTTTTTTACATAAATGTAGCCAACAATTGTAGAGTTTGTGAATGTATACGTCTGGTGGTCTCCACCTTAAAGGTGAAAAAATATCTGGACTGTGCTTCGTGCCTGAACTTTGTGAAAACGGTATGAGAGGTTGTCAATCTCGACTCAACACTTGCTTGTATCAAGTCAGCAAGACTAAGAATGTGATCAAGTAGCAGATATCACTGTTTGGAGCGACAGCCTCGCTCGTCTGCGTCGAGTGCTGGCCTTATTTATTGTTTGAGCGGCAGCGGTGTTTGGATGGAGGTCGTGTCATTTGTGTGAACGGGAAACTTGTTCAGTAACGAACAAGCCGCTTTTGTTGCAAATGGTGTGTTTTGAAAAATACATCAACTGGTACATGTAAAGAGGTTTCAAAATGAATGCTTCAAGACCTGTTGCCAATATCTGGTTGCTTTAATGTGGAACGTTTCATTGCTTTGCTGATTAACTCATTAGCTCCCAAAAACGTATAATTACGTCATATTTTAAATGTTTTAAGTGTCCCAAAGACGTACTTATACATTTTTTGTTGTGTTTTTTTTTTTATGCCAGAGCATAGATTAGGCTTTTATGCAGTCTCTCTACTGCAGAAAATGGTTGAGTGGCAGCAGAGTATAAGAGATCAACCAGGCCATGTTAAAACAGGCTGATTTCCCCACAGTTCTAAGCAGAATTGTGAAAAACGATTAAACTTAGCCATGTTCTATTGCTAATTGCTGCACAGCTGAAAAAGATAGGAATATACTTTTTTTCCCCTGATAAAAGAAGAGACTTTAATCTCTCTTTTGGTATGTTCCATATTTTTATAGCAATAGAACATAATATTCCTCGGGCCTTGAAAAATCTGTCAAAATCCAGGAAAACACTTAAGTGAAAATGGTTGGGAGTGAATGAGTTAATGTGCACTTATTTTCAACTCAGTCGGCACTTAAAAAAAAAAAAAAAAAAAAAAAAAATTAAAGCTAAGTGTAATTGCATTGAGCAAATTGCAGCCACACCTGTTTAAATGCTTTCATCACACCGAGCTACAGATGATTAGTTAATTCCTTAATTGGGCATAATTTATAGTCCAGATGTTAATGACAAGTAAATATTTGTTTGGGGCGTGTGGTTTCAAATTAACAGGGAAAATAAAATGTGCTCCACTGTAGCGGCAACACTATTATACTATTTTGTAGCTTATTTCCACTCTGTCTCATCTCTTGCTCGTACTCTAATTTCCAAACATCTAAAAATGTGACCGACTGTGTGCGAGGACTCGGCTGAAGTCATTTGACACATTAAGTGGGTTCCACCCTCAGAGCATGTATCTACAAGTGCTCAGGAATGTAGCCAATGGAACGTTGTCTCTACCATCAAGATGATCTTGTGTCCTTAAGTGAATCTTTTTTTTTTTTGGGTACACATGTCAGCATTGTCTCGACTTTGTCTGTCGCGCCTGCCAAAATGTCTGATTGTTTGACATGTCTCCTATCACAACTATTGGAAATTTACAGGTCTTTTTGTAGCTAGGTTGTATTAAGATTTTAGGTGTTAATGTCTATTCTTATAGCTGTCTATAAATTATTTGAACAATACTATTAAGACTGGGATGCTACTCTAGGAAGCTACCTCCGGTTGTAGTTAGCAGCAGTTCTTTACAAAAGACAATCCCCTTTTGTTGTTGTTATTGTTGTTTTTTTGTTTGTTTTTTCCCTGTTCCTTTTGTTGGCATCCCTGGCTTTATGTTGACCGTTTTGTGTGAACATAATGTTAAGTGCGAATGTGGGAGGAATCTAGTCTGTATACTGTGATTTTTATTTTTTAACCAAACTATACACTAAGAATTTGTTTTATAGATAAATGTGCAGATGTTTTGTTTTTGTTTTGTTCATTGTCCTTTTTATGAGATCTTCCCAGGCTGTATTGTTTGATCTGCCCATGTAGAAAAAAATGTGAATAAATCAATGCAAACAAAACTGTATTTGTGAGGAATTGTTGTTGCACCTCTAACTGGGAGACGAGTCACGAATGTGTCTTTAAAGCATTTTCATTCCATTCATTCATAAAATAAAACAAATATTTTCTAATGTAGAATGAAATGGAGCAGAAAGAAAACAAGTCATATTTCATCTGCCCTGTTTTATCCCAGAATTCAGTTCCAAAAGAAAAAAAAACAAAAAAAAACAATGTAGCGTTACTGGTGTATATATGGTTTGAAATGTTCACTATCTCTAACTTGTACCAGAGTTATAGTAGTTTAGGATTTTTCATTAGTTCGTTTTTATTTTGTTTCGATTTTTGTTTCTTAAATTTAGTTCTCCTAGTTTTTTAGAGCAAGGTTTTTGTTGTTGTTTTTTTAAACTTTTTTAAATGTGTGTACATATATATATATATATATATATATATATATATATTTTAATGCTTCGTTATAGTTTTGTTTTGACCAGTTTGAGTATTTTAGTATTGGTTTCAATATTTAAAATATATGGAGCGTTAGAGCATTTTTTTTTTTTTTTTTTTTTTGAAGGCCACCAAGTCTCGTGTAATCAAGTAAATTAGAATTGTCAAACAACCGACCTTGATTCTTCTGTTGCTGCAGATGTACAGCAACACCAAAATAAATACATTTAAAATGAGCCACAGAAGCTCACGTGATATGTATTGATTAAAAACAAAAACTAAAGGCATTTTTCTCTGTAATTAGGGTTATTTCATAAACATAAGATGTAATTACAGCTTTTTATTATTATTATTTTATTAAAAGAACAATGTGTAATTTGTTTGACCATCTCGTGGTGAACTAATAGAATGCAACGACCTAAGTTTGAAGCTGCCTCTTCACAAGCCCATCATAAATTACTACCATCACTAAAATTTTCTCCTTTGGGTGTCTGTAGCAGAAAGATGGCGGTGAAACAGTGTAAAATAAAATAAAAAATAATAATAAATCTACACACTACTTTAACAAAAATGTTTTCTCAATTTTAGTTTTTTTCATTAGTTTTTTTGTTGTTGTTGTTAACTATAATAACCTTGACTTGGTACACCATAAGTGTATCCATGAACCGCAAATTTCCAGTGCACCGAACAATGTTTCAGCAAATGTTTTACTTGGCCAAGTTTATTGTCAGAGTGTTGGTTCATTTGTCCGGGTCAGTTCAGTGGGCACCTCAACCACAGGAAGTTAAACTAGCCTTTCTCCAACAACTCCTGTAGTTGTAAATTGCAATTAATTCTTCCAGAATTGTATTGGAACTCTGACCCTGTGGTCCCAAAGTCAATTATTTACTGAAACACCGCAACCGCTTCATAGCTTAAGTTTGCAAGTGTAGCATTAGCTCCTTTGCAGCCTCAAAGTTCGATTCCTGAGATGCTGAAAAACGTTGAATGATGTGTATAGTTTCTAAGTTTTATATAACCTTGTCAATTTATTTTCATGGCTAGTTAAAATATGGTGCAGTATGTAGGTGATGGCATTATGTCTTAAATAGAAATGTCTGTTTAAAGGCATGTGCATCTTCTGGACATTATTCTGTAAACAACTTAGAGTTGAGTTATTGTAAGCAGTAAGAAACTTGGCACACAAGAAATAATAGCAGCTATAAAAAATGATATTTGCATGAGTTGGGTTATCTAGTAAGTTAAGTTAAATATTAACTTGGGTGTATGTACAGTGTCTGGATTAATACAGCCAATACTTCTTTGACACCCATGCATGGTTGTGTTGATTTCCTTGTGCTGACATTCTTTTCTTTTCTTTCTTTTTCTTTTTTTTTCTTTTTTTTTTTTAGAACACTAAGCAACTATTTTTAACTGATCAGGGCAGCTCCAAAGTGCTTGACATTGCTGAGTCCAAAGGTCACATTACTACAATTGATTGCGACTTTAAATAGTTGTTTGGGGGTGGGTTTGCGTCTGTTTGGGGTGGGGGTGGGAGAAAGAAAGAAAAAGTCTGCTTTTGGCTTGTTTAAAGCTTTTATTTACCATGTTATTAAGTTACAGGTCGTGAAAACCACCAGTTCCACTCAAGCTATCAAAGCTAACAGCCGCTTGCAAAACTCATCCAAATCATGTTTAAACATGTAATTAAGAGGCAGGTACTGGCATTCGGATTGCGACTTTCTTGCCAAAACAACACTACAAAGACAAGCACTGTTGCTACCATTTGTGATGATTTTCAGCATGAATTTAAGAAGCAGGAAATAGGAATAAATGTGTCGTACTAATAATTAGGACAGCACAACCCCTCTCTGTTCGAAACAAACCACCATATGTTTACACTTCTCTCACACACGTGCCCTGTGGTTAAAAAGACATGTCAGCTATTTCAGACACACACACGCATATGTCCCACTGGTGTACACATGAGACACATGCCTCACACCTTTTGGCTTTAGCGAGGCTCTGCTGCAATAAAAACTGAGCCAACGGCAACTCGAATATCCTCTCCTGTGCGTGTCTGAGAATTAGCAGGACACTTGCTGCATTTTCGATAAATCACAACAAATAGCAGCAAGACACGACTCAGTAATTGTGTGTTGGGGTGTGTGGTTGATGGACGGACAAAAAAAATTGATTTATTTTTATTGTTTGGCATGTACAGCAGATGTTTTAGATACATGATACTTGAGCAGAAGAAAATGCAATGCAGGTGGAAAACCTCTCATGACAAAAAAAAAAAAAGGTGAACACTCAGTGAGAGAAGTTCATTGGACCCTTCGAGCTTACTTCTTTTCTTCTTTTGCAATTTGAGCTGCAAGGAAGGCAAATAATAGACACAGCTATTAACACTCTAGAGCTCACATCACTGAGATGGTAATGTGATATTAGTTCCATAATGAGGATATCGACATTAACACCTTGAAAAAAAAAAAAAAAAAAAAGCGGTGTGAGGGAGCTGTCCACCCTCCCTCACTGATGAGGTGTGATTGGAACACTTGTGCTGCATTTGGGGATGGTCGGAAGTCGGACTTTTCCGAGTTCAAACCAGGAAGTTTGTACGGGAACTCAGAAATTCCGCTTGCGAAGTTGGAAAAAAAAGAAAGACCCCGACTGCACCGAAGGACTGCAAGTGACATCACTCTACAATGGTTTCTCCTTTGGAAACACAGACCTTGAATGGTGTCAGGGTTACCTGTTTGACATCTATTAAACACGACAGAAAAAGGAGAGAAGACACTCAGTTCAGGGATCGCGAGGAGAGGAACTGACTAATACAATTCACTCCTGCACTTTCTGAAGATTCCTCTCCTCACCCTATCTGTTTTATTTGGTTTTCCACGCCCCTAGTTCCATGGGTGATCCAACCCTAAAAATGCAAATGCAAGGCATAGTTGGAACACAGTGTACTTGTTTGTCTATGTGTTGTACATGTGAGTGGAAGATTGCTGAGTACGTGTGGTCAAGTTTGCAATCATTTCTTAACAGAAAACTGGCAACCTCAGCAGACTGGCTCAATCCATTCTGCTGCATTAGATGTTGTGGCTCTTCGGCTTTTGAGTCATCTTCAAATAGCCAGCCTATGTGAATGTGAGTGTGAACAGAGCAAAGCATTCTTCATTGCAAGCAGAAGCAGTTCTTCATTGCAGCAAATGTATGATAACTTATTATTTACAATTATTCCTACAAATGGTAAAACACAATTTACTTGAGTATAAAAGCTTATAATAGCTTTCTTCATTCCTAAATATTTGACATAACTTTACGTAACGCAACGTATGTGACAGTATGCCGCTATCTTCCCTGCATGAAATTATACGGTGAACTTCTGAACTGTAAGGAATGCTTATGAAAGATAGAAACAATGAATGAAGCAACATTGCGAGAAAGTAAGTTCACTGGAGGTAAAAAATGAGTTTTAAGAACCAAAATAAAAAAACAATTTATCTCTATCCACCATTTTGGTTGTTTACTTTCACCTCGAATGCCGTCAGGTTGGAACTGGGGAAATAAAACAACTCGGATATATCCGACTTTCGACCATCCTCGAATGCAGCATTACGTGGAAGCACGCCCATGTGAGTGCAGGCCAGGTGCACCTAATTCCCACTTAATTGGACTCATTGGACTGTCCCAAGTGGCAGCCAGGGGAGGGGAGATAGGATATTGTTTCTTTTTTGAAGAAATGCATATTTGAAAATTAACATTTGTATAAACATAACTTGATAGCATTTATACATGTAAATATCTGGACATATTTTTTGTTCCAAGTTGTGTAAATGTTTGTTCGTGTTTTTGTATATGGGCAAGGCAACCTTCAATTAAGGTTGGTGGTTGAGGCCACCACTTTAAGAGTGTTTCAGAAATCTGTTTGGTGAGTGGAAGCCTGTAATGTTAGGCGGGTTGCACTGCTGGAAATGGTGTGGGGTGATTAAAGAAAAACAAAGAGCTCGCAAACATTTTTTCCATATCTTTTTTGATCACTGACTCAGAGGCCATGGCCATCCAAGGCTAGAAAGAGGCAGCAACAACCAAAAATATTATTTGGTAAAAGTAGGCTGCTCACTCAAATAATTACTCAAGCAAAAGTGGGAAGAAAAAAAGTTACAGTCTCTGAAATGCACTTGATGAGTAAAAAGTATTTTTGCCAGTTGTGCCCTCCTACTGTACATAATTTGAAGTATATTAGCTAACGGAGCAAGACTTGCTATTTCGTGGCACGAGTAGACGTCGGCCAGTTGACTCTGACTTGTCCTGCGTCAAGTCCACAGTGTTGAGTGTCACGCCATCATGTTTCTGCTTCCTCAGTCCACTCCCCGCTGACATGATTGGACCTTCTTTCATATTGTTAACTGTCAGTCTGCAGTATTTATTATGTTCACAATATCCTCTGTAGTGGCGGCAGGCATTGCAGTCATATTTCAGGGTTCTAATCTAGTCGATCGGACGTCATGTGATAGCTTGATGTAGTGCCAATCACAAACTGGAATGTGGGGGACTGGGTGTAGTGGTTCATATGATTGGCAGACCCAGGAAACATTGACGGCTGCTTGTCCTTCGATTTATTATTTTCATCATTTTCATGCATTTAAAAGAAAAGTAACGACCTTGTTTTGAAAATGTGTTGAGTAAAAAGTACAGATACTGTATGTGTGGACATTTGAAAACAGCCTAATTTGTCTCCTTTGTTAACTCATTTAAATCCAAAGACGTGTAAACACGTTTTTTTAAAACTGTGTCATCCACTACCAAAAACGTATATATACACGTTTTTTTTATGGAAGTGCATGCAGAAGGCTTTGAGGCAGCTTCTAACATGAAGAGTTGGCTTAACGCTTTGTAGTTATTTAATAAAACAGCCAGCAGGTGGCTAGGGAGTATAAGAGATCAGCCATGGCCATGTTGGGACAAGCTCTTTTTGCCAGTGTTTTCATCAGGAATGTGAATATTGATGAAACTTAGCTATATTCTGATGCTAATTGCTGCAAAATGGAACCAGATAAAAATAACTTTTTTTTTTTTTTTCCTGATGAAAGAAGAGTCTCTAATCTTTCTTTTAGTGGGTTTCATGTTT
The DNA here is from genome assembly GCF_051991245.1 of Festucalex cinctus. Taxonomy (NCBI): domain Eukaryota; kingdom Metazoa; phylum Chordata; class Actinopteri; order Syngnathiformes; family Syngnathidae; genus Festucalex; species Festucalex cinctus. Next base: position 14,405,586 of record NC_135414.1, on the reverse strand, counting down.
TTATAGCAATAGAACACGATATTCTGTGGGCCTTGTGAAGTCAGTCCAAAACCAGGAAAAAAGCTGGGAGTGAAGGAGGTTGCTTCAGTGAAAATGGCTGGGAGGGAATGAGTTAATGAAAGATGTAATGGAGACATGCAGTATAACCACCTGGCAAACATTCACACAAACACGCACACACAAATAAACAAAACAGCAAAAGCTAAAATAGTGTGTATGAAAGTCTGTCCATCTGTATACTTACGGCGAACCTCCAGCTTACACTCCACAACATCTTCCCCGCTGTCATTGACTGCTTTGCACATGTACACGCCTCCATCGAATGGGCAGGGCTTTCGGATCTCCAAGGTCAGAACGCCGTGCTTACTCAGCATCCTGTATTTGGCTTCATTTGTGATGTCCATCTTGTTTTTGTACCATGTCACTTTTGGCTAACAACAACAAAACCAGTCGGAAGATATTTCGATTACAATGCGTTATTGTGCGTTATTGCACAATTGAAAACAGCTCCCGGGTGTTTTAAAAAGGTTTCTGATATTCTTTTGTCAAGGGGTAATGGGCCAGCAGCTGTTATACTGCTGACAGCCAAGGGCCTAAAGTAAAAAAAAAAAGTATATATATATATATATATATATATATATATATATATATATATGTTTATGTTTATATTTACATTTATATATTTTTTTTTAGTTATTCAGGATGTTACAATTTTAATCAATTTTAATCTAATAAATCAAAAAAAACGTTTATTTAAAGGTTGCAATTCAAAAATAATTTCTGTGCAAAATGTTCAGACAAAAATAACGTACACTATCAGTTTTAACAAACTTAACACTCATAATTTGTGCTTAAATGTAAAGTACTTGGTAGCTATTGAAAACAACCTATTGAAAACAACTGACCAGCATTCTGTCAAAATTACAACTTACGATAACATGGATATAACAGAACATAAGAAAATCAGCTTTTGATAATCCAGAAGACAGAATTCGATTTCACGTGTTAGCAAATTTTCAACAATTGGATTTTTCAAATGTCAATTAATTGAATTAATTTGATTTATTGGACAGCCCTACAAGCCGCCAAACATGTGGACAGTGGATCTGTGAATACATTCAAGTAATGAAAAAGTCCCATTTCCACAGTTAAATATCACCATATATATGATAATATATTAACTTTGGCACAACGGCAGTATAAATTGTGATGAAATATGAGTTATTTCAGTGGCTATTTTTTCTAACTCGGAAGCAAGAGGTCTGGTTCACACCGCGTTTATGATATCAAACTTGCTGGCTACTACCTGCACCGTTTAAGAAAGAATCAGGCCAAGCCGTGAGCAAGCAACAACTCTTCAAATGCCAATTTGGGACAGTGTAACCACAACAACACAATAACTGCGTAGCCGACGAACAGTCTCATGCTGCCTTCATGGCCCCTCCAGATCATGGGAAACCACAAAACCCGCAAACCACAAACAAGGGTTGCTACAATATGGTGGAGGCCTATAAGAGCATTTATGCGTTTATGTAATACTTCTGATATTGTTTATTTTAATACAAATTAATTTGTTTAAAAATACATAGGCAGAGGACCTTCAAAAAATAATCACATGACCTCACTGACCTTGGGGATGCCACTGACGGAGCAGCTGAGAGTGGCGTTGTATCCCGCTATAACAGAACGGTTCACTAATGGATGCGTGAATTTCGGAGCCTGTGAGAAGTCATGCTCCTTATAGGTGGCGGGCTTCCAGTCTATCCCTGCAGATGTATTAAATTTAGTTGTGCAGATTACATTTTGGCACAGTTATGCCTATATTCAATCAAGGCTGTTAATAACTCAGTGTGCTTATTGCATCCTTCCTGTCCCACCTACCGGTTTTCTGGATGTAGACGCTGTCTTTTGTGTTGCAGGCCTCCGGGCTGTGACCCACCAGGTTGATGGCAAAGACTCGAAAGACATATTCATTACCCATGATGAGGTCAGACACAACACAGTTGGTTCTACGGTACTGATTGAAGACTGTGAACCACTCCTTCAAAAAAACAAAAAAATAATAATTTTCTGGAGAATACTAAATAGATAATGCAATTTCTAGAGGAGTTGCACATGAATGCTGACTAAAAAGAATACAGAAACATATGGAAGGAGTTTGACTGATCCGAATAGAATGATGTGGAATGATATTTGTGAAAACATGGAATATATTGGTGAAAAATGTGGAATTTTAGGTATGAGGGAATTTCTGGCATGTGAAAATCATTCCCAAGGTAAACTGAATAATTCGAACATTTAGAACACACTGAATAACAGCAGTCACACAAATAGGGATAACATATTTGTGAATGCAGTCAAACAATTCTGACATCATTTTCTGATTCATACAGGAGGCAACTATTCTTCCATGTCCAGCCAGATGACAAACTAAACGTTTCAAGATCTAAACTTGTGATTCAGCATCATCACTCCTGAAGCCCTTGATTTGACTTTGCGCAATACTCACCATGGTCTTTTTGTCCGCTTTCTGAATACAATAACCAGTTATTTCACAGTTTCCATCATCTCTTGGGGGCTTCCAGTCGAGGGCGACATTGAAGCCCCAGACATCCTGAACCTTCAAGGCCTCGGGGGGTCCTGGGACATCTACAATAAAGTGTTGATAATCATATTGTATTCTGGACAATACAGGGGCTAGTTTTGTTGTTTGAACTGTTTCTCAAAAAGGGCCGAAAACATTTTTATTAAGAAACTTTAACAATTTTAAGACAAACAACAAAGCTGACTTATAAGTGCATTTCTTGTGGTACCGCTCACCAACGATCTGCAGCATGATTTTGGCCTTGTCTTCCACATTCTCTATCTGCACTTGGAGATCATACTGCCCCGAGTGTTTCCTTTCTGACTTGCGGATGAATAGAATCGTGTCTGTGTCGCTATTTCTCACGCTGACGAGCGCAGAATTTAGCGGCTGCCCATCTTTACTCCACGTAACCTTGGGTCTGGGTTTACCCTGCGAAATGAGAAAGAGAAAACAATTATAGATGACGTGCATCTATCTTTCTCTATGTACTGCTTGTAATTTTCTTTGCCTAGCTACAGATCATCTTAGTAGAACAAACTTAGCAGAGATTAACCCAAGCTAAATGCACCTGGAAAGGAATCACAAGGTTGACAGTATCTCCAACTTTCTTGATCAGAGTCTGGCGGAGATTTCGAGGAAGCCAGATTTTAGGCCGTTCTACTCAAGAAAAATGCACACAAACCACAAATCATGATATTTTCATTTCCCATGATTTTGATGTTGATATGCTGAAATCAGAGGATTTGGAAAATTTTAAATTAAGACATTCACTGCCATAGACGGCTTTAGACGTCAAAGATCATTTTTTTTCTGGACTGGCAGTAAATGAGTTAAAAAAAATGGCTCCAAACGATTAATCTATTTTTAAATAGTTTGATAATCGATTACTTGTTGATTATTCAGTTAATTTGAATATCTTTTGAAGTCTTCACTCACGCATGATCTCTCTGATGGTAACGGGCTGAGCCAAGGTGGCGGCTGCACTCGGGCCGGCCATGTTGTACGCCCGCACGCGAAACTGCAGCTTGTCTCCTGTTGTGAGTTCTCTGATTGTTAGCGAGGTCCTTTCAGTCAGACCCTGAATGGCTGGTATCCACTCATCTGCTGTGCTCAGATAAAACATCAAATATACCATAACTCAACCAAAACAAAAACTGAAGCCAGGTTTGGTTCACAAATGTGAAATCAGAAAAAAAATCAATCAATTACTTGGAAATATAGATTTTTTTTTAAACCTAAACAAATATTTACTATTTATTTAAACTATTTATTTTTGTTAAATAAATAAAACTGGATTTGGCTCCAGCACTCACTGCCTTCCTTGCAGTACTCAACCCCGTAGCCCTCCAGGTCAGCTGAGCCGATCCTTTCAGGTGCTCGCCACTTGAGTGTGATGGAAGTGTCACTGATGTCGTCCACGCACAGTCCGATGGGCTCGCTTGTCGGGGCTGAAAGAGGCGCACAGGGCAGCTTGAAAGGGCTCCGTTGCCAGTTAAAACTTTACAGTAATCAAATTAAAGTGAATTAATGAAGAGCGAGTTCAAGCTAATGAGTAGTTTACTGCCAGTGAGATGTATTTCTATCGGTGTTGGTGTCCTCTCTACTACAGAATCACACAGACATCCAGACATTTATTATTTATATTTTTTGCTATGACATTAACTGACCTTTGGAGGGAGGGGGGCTGGGGGGGGGTTGGTCTACAGTAATTTTTACATTTATAATGACAATATAACAGAATTTTAATTCTATTTTATGTTTTCTTTATTTTAAAAATATAATTTAACTTACAAAAATAAACTCTGATTTTACATGTTAAACATACTGTGATCACTGTAACTGTAAAATCACGCAATATTTCTGTCCTTTACAAAAAAATACACATATTGATTGTTAAAATACATTCACAAATGTATGATAATATCACAATTTGTCCGTTATTTAATGGAATAAAATGTCAAATTCAATTTTACAACCCTAAAAAAAAATATATATATATTTATATTTACTAAGAAATTAACAGTAAAAATTTGTAATGTTACCATAGTTTCTTTGTGAACTGACTTATATATATATATATATATATATATATATATATATACACTTTTTTTTAAGTGAAAATAACTACAATTTCTGTACTGTCATAGATGTAGCATTCATTGTACTAACATTTATTTTATTTTGAAAGGACATCTAATGAGATATAGGGAAAGGGGAAAATTTGAGACTGTGAATAATGCGCAAAGCAAAGAATTGGACTTACGGATTCTGATCAGCACTACCAAGTATACATGTCATGAGATCTAAAATGATCAACAACCGTGGCAGCGTGGATCAGTGCGAGAGTGGTTGTCTCGTATCTCTGAGCTTGTGGGTTTGATTGCCTTTGGTGAACATGTTGAAGTATTCTTGAGTAAAATACTGAACTCTTAATGCTGTGTCATCAGAAGGTGAATGACTAGTCAAAATATAAAGTGGTCTCAGAGCCTTGTAAGGTGGCAAAATGCTATATGAATGAAATACCCTAACAGTAGATTGTTGCAATTTAAAACACTATATATTATTTTTCAAAAGTTATTACCCATGTTTTGAAAGATTAATCACATTATGTTTTTTGCCATATACTGTTATATTCTGGCAAACAAATTACTGAACATTTGTTATAGAAAATAATGTCATTAAAACAACTAGTAACATCCCATTTCTGTAAATTGAAGCATTAATATTTGTAATACGTTTACTTATCATATTTTTAGTTAATTTAATGAATTTAAAATGTGAAAATGCTTCTAATTAAACATAAAAAAACTGAAAATAAGACAAAACTTTGGTAATATCGCAGTTAGAAAAAGTAGCTGTTTTTTTTACGAGAGAGTAATTTTCTCTTATATTATTATTATTATTATTTCACTGTATTTTTCTGGTGCCTCATCTGCTGGAAAATTACCGTTTTTTGTTTTTGTTTGTTTGTTTGTTTTTATTGTATTTTTTACAGTGTATGGAGATATAGTAGTCTATACTAAACAGGAACAATTGTTTAAAAATAACTGTCACTCAATTATGTCCTCCCTTATAAAACTACACCCTCTGTTGCTGCTTGATTAAAAAAAAAAATGTAACCCCAAAAGAAAAAAACCCTAAGAATTTCAATTTCTTGACCATGAGCTTCTTTTTTTTGTCTTTCAGCTGGTGTGAACAGACAACTCAGCATGTACATTTGATTTCTCACAAGTTGACAGCAATCTAACTGGAAGGTGTTAAATCGCAGTCACGGTCTGGTCATCATGAAGGCCGAGACTTTCTGCTTACAGTAGCGAGAGCGCCACAAGCTGTGCAAGAAATGATGGGAATGCCTTTCAGTCGTCAAAGGTAATAAAGTCACAGGAGCAGGAAATGTTTACACTTTCATAATGTGAGGGCAAATAGACATACACACAAAACATGCTTTGCACATCCATCCAAGCAATGACTCTTCTTCAGGGTCATCTCTGCTTATTATAGCAAAAACAATGACACACCACATTTTGTACATGTTATAACTACTAGGCTCCATAGTGAAAGAGTGTCGAGTGCTAGACTGTCCTGCCAGCAGTCCAGACCTGTCTCTCGTTGACAATTTGTGGACTGTCCTAATCAATTTTGCCAGTTAGAGCATTACATATCTTGTTTTTGTAGAGTCTGAAGTTGAGATTGAATAGGATTTGCAAATCATAGTAATCTGTCTTTATTTACATTTTACACAACGTCTCAACTTAATTGGAATTGGGGTTTGTAGAAGTGGGACATTAAACAACATTAAACAGCAACTACAATGATAACTATATTGTTAAAGAATCATCTCTCTAATTGTGTAAATAAAATATTGAACATTTGTATTATTCGATGACCTCCTGATATTACCTATATGTGGAAAAACGCTATAAAAATAAAGTACCATTTCCCATCATGTTGTGGATGGATAGAGAAAATATCTTAGCCCGAAATAAATAAATGACTAATATACAGTGTATTACAAAGTATTTATTCATCTGATGTAATGACATTAACATTTGGTCAGAAGCTTCATGAAACAATTCAGTTTTTTTTTGTTTTTTTTAAATTATTATTATTATTATTTTACTCCTCTTGATGGTGGTCTTGGTTTAAAGAAAAAGGCTAGTGCAATGGAATTTGAATGAATTTCCACTACATGTTTAAACCAAGAGTGCAATCTAGAGGAGTCAAAAAAAAGATCGCAAGTGATTCATGAAGCTTCATTTCCCCGTCCTTAGATGCAGCTACTCGAGGCAGTAATATTCTGCTTAGTACTACACTGGTGGAGTCACACAAGCATATAAAACATTCAAACTGTGGCATTTATATGCAAATTCCACAGAGTATGGTCAGAGCTGAGACTTGAAACTGTATTTTTCGTCACAGTCAATCAAATTATTTTGACACTAATAGAAAATGTTCAACTCAAATCAGCAGCTAATGTTTTTGACTCACCAACAGGGACAAAAGGTTGTGAGGCCGGACTGTGACGCGACATGCCAATGCCGTTGACAGCATACACTCGCATTTCATATTCCACTCCTTCAATCATCCTCTTTGCGTCGTAGGTCGTTTCAGTGTACGGGTCGAAGTTCAATCTCATCCACCGATAACTCTTCTTTTTCTTTCGCTCCAATACGTATCCTGAGTAAGACAAAGCGCATTTTGTTTTGAGTGAGTCCATTCCTTATGACTGTTTTTTTTTTTTTGCAGATAAGAGCATTTCATTCTGCTTTGTTTACCAATAATCGGCTGTCCTCCATCAAAGAGAGGCGGATCCCACTGGACAAGGCAGGAGTCTTCTCCCACGCTGAGGATTCTCGGAGCTTGGGGAGGATCTGGAACATCTGATGGGGAACAAAATGTCCATAAAACTAGCAAATGTCCAACCAGAAGTTTGTCGTCAATTGTGATCTTGAACAGTACTTGCTCATATTCTTACCAACAACTTTTACATTGATATCTGCAGTATCCTCTCCAGCAGGGTTCCGAACCACAACTGAATAGATTCCTTCATCCTGCCTCTCAGCGCCTTCAATGGTGAAAATGCAATGGCCTTTGGTGGTTTCCACATGGACTCTGCCATCTCCCTCTGTGATCACCTGCATCATGAAAACAAGAGTTGAGTCTATTTTCATGTTTATTAAGTGGTTCAGGAAAAGGTTGGATGGATGAATAGACCTCCATTGGATCCAAAAATATACTTGCATCAATTTTTCACCAACATGTGCACCTTTTCCACAAGAAACTAGATGGAAACATGACTGAATGAAAAGGTTTTAGCTAGGGATGGGCGAGTACCGATACCAGGTAATCTGGGGCCCATTATTATTTTTAACCTACATTAATGACTAGCTCATGTCTTTGAACAATCTTCTCGCCTTGCTAATTGGTGATAATATTAATCTCCTAGTTGCTTGTGCTAACTTAAAATCTCTGTAACATTCTACAATAACTATCCGTTTTAACAAATAATTGAGGTTGTGACATTGTCTATAAAGTGCATTTGGGGCAAATGATGATCAATGCATACATTTACCTTTCCTCCTTTGGTCCACACAACTGTAGGAGCAGGGTCTCCAGTGATAGGAACATCCAGGCGCAGTTTATTGCCAGCCACCACCACAATGGTCGACTCAGCTGTGTGACCTCTACAGTCCAGGTGGATCTTAGGAGGGTCTATCAAGCAAAATGAATGAATACACACAAGTACACTTACTGTACCAGATAAGAAGTTTACGTGAAGAATTGACAATACTGAACTGTAGGGACTAGAAAAAAATTGATTCTAAAACTACACAATAACAGATATGACTAGAGCTAGTTAAAACACGATTATATTTATTACCAGTATGTTACTATGGAGCATTTTTTTTTTTTTTTCAGAAAATAAACCAGTAAATGTCACATTCTTCAGGAAATGTGTTTGTGACTGAGATCGCACGACACCTGTGTCCTTTGTAACGTGTAATAAGATCCAAAAGAAGAGCAATAATTTTATTTTCTCAGTGATAATGAATTTAAAACTTATTAGAAGGCATCCATTCAATACTTGAACAATGTTAATGGTCTTTTCCGTGATGTGAGGTGGCACTTAACTCATTCACTGCCAACCCAGTTCAAAGGGATTTATGACGTCTATAGCCGTCAATGGCAGTGAACGAGTTAATCACACTGACAAGTGTTTATTATCAATATGTTGTTCAACAAATTACATTAGGACATCTATTAAAGCATGTGTACTTTATGTTTGAGTGACCGATGTATATATGCTAATACTTATAAATACCTTGACGTGGCACAAAGTCAATCTTCACCTCTGGAAAAGAAGGATACATATTTTAGGAGTTAGTGAGAGACTAAATGATTTCGGGGAGATTATGAGTTTTGACAGATTAGAAGCAAGTCGTACCCATGAAATTGAGTTTTGCAGAGAGGTTGAAAGCGTAGCCATCAGGTTCAAATGTATAGTCTGCCTCATCCTCAGGTTTGACATTGTCAATAGTCAGTTTGTGGATCCTGAAAAGCTCAACGGTTGAGCCTTCCTGGCAATATATTTGGCAAACGACACAAGAATGTACGTGACCTCACCTGCCGATATGTGTGATATTTATTCTGGCATCCGGCTTGACTTCCACTCCATTCTTGTACCAAGTTCCCCTCACGTTCTCATCTGACACCTCACACTTGAACGCGGCCTGATCCTTCGCCTTCACTGTGAGGTCAGCGATGCTCTGGTAGATCTCCAGCTCTTTCTCTGCACAGTCAAAACAAACCACTCTGTTTACATAATACGGATCATGAGACCCTTTGGACAGGGAGGAACCAAATGAGGTGACCACATTAGGAGACAATACAATAAAATGAATAAATTAATTGACTGAAAATAATAAACATTCACTGTCAGAAGTGTGGGAAAAACTCAGCTTCCTTTTTTCTTTCTGGTAGACTCTCACAAATCTTCATTGATAATGTATTACACGATGAATCAAAATGAATTCAAAAATCTACAGAAACATTTTTGACAGCCAATTATTAGCGCAATGGGTCGACATGAGTTGAGTTTTTCTTTAATATTTGCTAGATGAGCGCAGATAGAAGTGGGTGTCTGTTCCTTGTGTTCCGTTGTAGTAGGGAATGCAGCCGACTGTGGGCCAATCGAAGCGGCTCTCCTCATTAATCCATTTAAATTCAGCGTGTCGCAGAGAGAGGCGTTTGTTACCGTGAAAGGCATACAAGGTGATACCAGACAGAGCTGTAGATGTCCAGCAGGTTTAATGTGGTATTGTATTAACTCATTCACTCCCAGCCATTTTCACAGAAGCAATCCCGTTCGCTCCCGGCTGTTTTATTGGATTTTGACTGATTTTGCAAGGCCCACAGAATATTGTGTTCAATTGCTATAAAAACATGGAACCTACCAAAAGAAAGATTAAAGTCTCTTTTTTCATCAGGAAAAAAAAAAAAAGTATGTTTCTATCTGTTTCCGTTTTGCAGAATTAGCATTAGAAGAGAGCTAAGTTTAATCAGTTTTCACAAATCTATTTAAAATTGTAAGTAATTTAACTTTTTTTCTAGATGGCCCTGGTTGATCTCCTTTGCTCTGCTGCCACCTGCTGGCTGTTTGTGTCATAACTACCATTTATGCAACCATTCTTTGCATTTTAGAGGCTGCATTAAAGCCTTCTGTATGCTCTAGCATTAAAAAAAACAAAAAACGTATAAATACGTCTTTGGGACACTTACATTAAAAAAACGTATTTACACGTTATTGGGAGCAAATGAGTTAATTAACATGACCTATGCGACTAACACTCACCCTGCACCATGAGCTCAGCAACAGACTCGCCACCGTTCGTTTTGACCTTGTAATGGCCGCAATCTTCTTTTGTGGCCTCATTAATGATCAGAATATGCTTGCAGCCGTCTTTCTTGAAGCGATACTTGAAGGATTCGTCTCTCGTTAGTTCCACACCGTCCTTTTCCCTGGTGGATATGCAACCCATCCATGTAGCATTTTGAAAATATCAAGCACACACCACCCAAAATATTAGGCACACCCGTACTACCTCATGAGTTCCATAAGAAATTTTTAGATTAAAAGATGTCACCATTTCACATTGGCACCCTCCTCGGAGACCTCACAATGTAGCTCCACACGTTCACCCTTCATGACCATCTGATCCTCCAGGTTCTTCACAATCACAACAGGAGGCTCTAGAAAAACAAACAAACCGCATCTTCCCAACAATCTTCAAATGCTGAATTGACCAAGATGCAACGGACCTTTAACAAAAAGCTCTGTGGTGCATTTGTCCTCTCCCACTAGACAGCAGTAGGCCGCGTCGTCAGCCAATGAGCAGTGGTTGATGGTGAGGTAGCGCATGTTTCCCACGCTCTCAAAAATGTACCTGCACAAATAGGAGGGTCGTGTTTACAATCTCGCCATTATACTTACAGTAGTCTGAGATACTTACTTGCTGGTGATGCAGAAGAATGAACCATAGAGGGAAATTCACATCATAGAGTTAATCATTTGGCAAAAAATAATGATGCATCGATCAAAAGTTTATGCGTTCACACCTTCCAGTTGGTTGTATTTCTTGTCCGTTCTTCAGCCATTTGACATCAACATCTGGATTTGCTACCTCAACTGCTAATTTTATTTTATGACCCTTTGTCACTTGGTAGGCTGGATCGAGTTTCTTGAGGAACGCTGCATACAGACACGTTGCATTCTGTTAGATTAGATCACGTGTAGTACAGTTTCATGTGGACTTTCAACCAACCTGCGCTTTTCTTCTCCTCTTTCTTCATCTTCTTCAATCTTTTCAGCATGCCCCTCAAATCTGTGATGCCATGCTGAAAAGCAATCTTCTCATACTCTGAGGCAGGAGCATGGCTGAGAATATCCCAAACATCCACTTCGGGCTCTGTGCTCATCTGCACGGCTCTGAAATATTGAAATCACATGAATCACACTTTGCATTGCATTTACATTGCATACATAAAGAAATCTTGCCATTACAATCTTTTTTTTTTCACACATAATCCATTGTAAAGAATTCTAATCAACTACATACATTCCAAAAACATTGGATATTCCTGTATTGAAAAAGAGTATGAAGAGTTGTGACATAACATAAATAAATATAAATGAATGACTAAATAAACTAGACTAAGTGCAATTTTTGGAGAAATTGTGTGGGAATGCTGAAAGCTGAATGCTAATGGCCGAATGCTAAGATTTGAATGTATGTGCAATGCTTATGAAGTAAATTGAGAGATCCATCCATCCATTTTTTTAACCTCTTCCTCCTCACAAGGGTAGCACGGGGTGCTGGAGCCTATCCCAGCTGGCTTCGGACAGTAGGCGGGCTACACCCTGAACTGGTTGCCAGCCAATCACAGGTAAATTGAGAGATAAATTATGAAATTATGACCTCCTGGTTACTGGACAATATACTTTACCAACTGTGCCACCGAACAGTGTAAGACACCTGGTAATGATGGTAAATTATATGTGGGCGTGAAAAGTGATACTTAGAAGAAGTTCAATGTCTGTCCCATTGAAAATGAATGGGGAAAAGTTGATATTAAAAGTTAAACTGTGCAAATACTGTAAGTAATGTGGAATCAGACGATATATACCCTGGCAGGGGTGAACTTTTGAAGCTAGTTGAAATTTGAACAGTGTAAATTGGAAGTTTTATGAGGAGTTGTTACGCGGCAAAAAAGTGTGGAGAATAAAAATCACAATCACATATGTGGGAATGCTTCAGCATTCCCACAATAAATAAATACTCTCACTCACAATTTATTATATTTCCTGACTTCATGAGTTTAAAATACATGCAAACATTTTCATACATTGCGTCAGCAGTCCCTTACCGATTGGAGGATTTTAAGAAACTGCTGCTCATTCAGAAGTAGAACCCAAGCAGCAAAACAAACCAGACAGGTTAATACACAGCATGTCAAAAGCAATTTAAAAGCAATGTAATCAGCATTTTAGAAAAAAATGATTCTTAAATTGTGTTCAACTATCAAATGAAATCTTTAATTTAAAGTAAATCAAATGTGATGCTTTGTATTAGTGGTTGCTACATTCAAATTTAGACTGACTTGAGTGCATGCTTTGTTGAGAATATCTCAAGGGGAATAAACTGTTACAGTGAAGACGTGTTGGGTCATTGAGAAAGCTTACAATTGGAATAGTGTTGTGTATATATTAATGCGACTTATGACATTAAGAGTGAAATGAAGAGGTGGGTGACCTTATCCATCAATTCACACTTGTTACTCAGTGAGTTCATGTATTGCATGTGCTGCATGACAAATTATTTTGGTGGGTGTTTGTTATTTTGGATGATGTTGCTTACTCTCTTTAGATGTCAAACAAACACCAGAATGAGAGACAAAAATAACATTGATTAAAGCAAGTAAATGTGATTGGATAATCATCAATATTTTCGATGCTTACCTCTTCTTTAACAATGTGCTGAAGTCCAGTTCTCCCGAGTCTTGTTTTCCTTCGGTGCTACTGCATAAATATCAGTCACAGCAGCACATTTCATTCACATTCAGAATGGATCTGCTATAGTTACGACATTAGCATGCTGGATATATAAACAATTACACATTGATTGGACATACCTCTTTAATGAACTGTTATTTTTTTATTGTGATGACAGCATCTTGAAATTAGTGAATAAATTAACTCTTGACAAGTTTTCCGTTCTGTGTGAAAGTTTGTATAAATGTATGACGCCACAAATGTATTATTTTAATGACCTTTTCTTCACAGCAGACAATTTAACATAGCATAACAACTTTCTTAAAATAATCGCCTAAGTCATTTTTCCAGATTTTTCAGGAAACGCAAAAAAAATTAAACCACATTTCCAACAAAAAAAACAAAAAAACAAAAAAAAAAGGAATGTAGTGCATCGTTTGGTGAGGATTTGCGTAAAGCAGGGGTTTCAAACATCCGCAGGCCGGATCAGGCCCGCAAAAAAATATAATAATAATAATAATAATAATAATAATAATAATAATAATAATAATAATAATAATAATAATAATAATAATAATAATAATAATTGGCTGGCCACAATCAAAACATATAAATTTGTAATTTCACAAGCAGTCCTCAGATGAGCAATGCAACTTGTATGGGGAATTGTATGGGCCCGGTTGTTCAAAACTCGGTTATAGCTTTAACCGAACGTTAACTTTAACGGCGCTGTTATCTTGTTGTTCAAAACTCTTACCGGCTGTTAACTTTCTGTTAAAGTTAACACACCTAAGGACCACCGCTAACTTTTTAGCAGTGTGGTTAACTGTGCTCGTGGCTAATGCTGCCTTCATGATGCCCACTGAGCACAAGAAAAAGATCTATGGAGGGCTTGACTTTGACATTGGTGATTATTCTGATGAGTCAAAAGAGAAAGATTAAAAATGTGTTTTTTAAGACAAGTTCTAAAAATGGGCAGAGAGAAAACAAAAATAAATTAGGATGAATTAAAAATAAATAAATAATGCCACAAAAAGTCCTTCAACCATTGACGTTGCTTAACGTTTTCTTTGTCAGCAGAAAACGTTTTTGGTTTTTTTTCGGCGAGTGCCAGGTGTCATTTGGATAGTATCCATTGCTTTCGCCATTTTGCCCGTTACTGTCGACTGAAGATGACATCACAGTTGCTCAGGACTCAGGAAACGACCAATCACAGCTCATCTGTTTTCTGAAGTGGAGCTGTATTGATTGTTACCTGAAACCTGAGCAACTGTGATGTCATTTGCGCGCAAGTGGCCAAATGGCTGCCTTCTGATACTGATAAAAACTGCTGGATTTTGCTACTTAACTCATATTCCACGAACACAATATTAACCAGAATGTCGTATTTAGACTAGTGGGGCTGCATAGAACATATTATTGTCAAAAATGTTTTTTTTTTTTTAGTTGAATTCCCTAACTCATTCACTCCCAGCCATTTTCACAGAAGTAGTCCCGTTCGCTCCCGGCTGTTTTACTGGATTTTGACTGATTTTGCAAGGCCCACAGAATATTGTATTTTAGAACCTATCAAAAGAAAGATTAACGTCTCTTCTTTCATCAGGAAAAAAAAGTATCTTTCTGTCTGTTTCCATTTTGCAGCAATTAGCATTAGAAGAGAGCTAAGTTTCATCAGTTTTCACAAATCTATTTAAAATTGTAAGTAATTGAGCTTTTTTTCTACATGGCCCTGGTTGATCTCCTTTGCTCTGCCGCCACCTGCTGGCCGTTTGTGTAATAACTACCATTTCTGCAACTGTTCCTTGCAGTTGAGAGGCTGAATCAAAGCCTTCTGTATGCTCTAGCATAAAAAAAAAACAAAAAAACAAAAGAACGTATAAATACGTCTTTGGGACACTTAGAACATTAAAAAAACAACGTATATACACGTTACTGGGAGCAAATGAGTTAAATGTGACTAAACCAACAGTGTTTACGGACACATCTTCTGTGGAAGAGGACGGTGTGTCATCACAGCAATCTGTGCATGAGTGGAGTATTGTCAATGCTCTCTATATAGTGTGGCAACAAACAATGTGAGCGGGTATACAGAATGAGCTGGTGATAACCACTGGTGACTTCGATATGTTCTCAGAAATTCACAAAAAACATGGTTGACCATCTGTATACCTTGCGCCAATATTTAGACATGGTCTGAGCAGGCAATTTAGATCGACTTTGTGCCACTAAATCGAATGCGACCTCGAAGACACAACTTCGCAGCCTCGTCTGCCAAATTGGCAAACACATGCAGTGTGTCTTATGCTCACAGGATGTGCATTTACACCTCGCTGCATTAAAAAAAAAAAATAATAATGTGGTCGCAAAGTTTTTGGATTAGTGCTATCCAGTCTATAGCATGAGTTGATCTTCTCATGTTGGACATAGAGCAAACATTTCACCAAAATGTTTGTCTTTGTCATGAGAACTGTCGGAATGCATCCAAGTACCAACAGAACACTCCTGCACTTAAATAAGGAGCATGAAAACAAAACAAGAAGAACCAGTATTGTGCATGCCTCCTTTCTAGAAGGTGAGTGCCTGCTTTACGTGGTGCACTTACAACACTCCTTAACTGTGCTTCCTCTGTGCGCTAAATCAGTGCAGGAACTCGGATACTGAAAAAGCCGTGTGTCTTAACACATCCAGCACTTTCAGTAGGGCCAAAGCTCCTGTCAAAGCTCACACAGTTGGGTGGCTGTTTGTGCAGCTGTCACTGCTGTTTTTGACTGAGACCCAGAAGCAGATCAGAGAGCTTGTCTCATAATGTGTAACACAACGGCGGACATTCGGGGCCTTAGCTCTATCAAACGCCAAACATGCCGACTCACACAATAAAAATTCTTATTATTGTTCCATTAAATTGCAATAATGTATTCCTACAAATATTTTATCTTCATTTCTTAGCATTATTTTTGTCTGCACTAAACATTATGAGAGAAATGCGTTGACATTGTTATCATTTGATATGTTCTGCCTTCTGCGTTCCTTCAAAATTTAGCAGCTTTGACGTTGCACCATTCAGAACGTTGCTTCCGTTTCATTTGAAAACAGAGAAGAAAGTGACCACTTTGTTGAAGGAGTTCTTCAATCTTGGTCCTTGTTTCTCTCTTCCGGAACACTCCAGAAAGTGTGCCTCAATAGATGCAACATTAAAGCTAGTTCACACTACTACCTTGTTGATGCTCCACTTCTCTTCATATCGGCATCACTCCTAATAGGTTAGCAGTGCCACAGTTATTCCAAACATAATAATTGAACAGTTTGTCTTTCTGTCTTTGGTATCAAAGAATTTGCAAAGTATGTTGTCTGGCATAGAGGTTTGATGCAAAGACTGCCAAAACCATGTTGCATGGGGATGTACATAGGAAGATACAATAACTTATATAATAGAGTCACATGAACATATCAAACTGTGTTCAGTCATCTTTAGAATGTTGAAGAATGTAGTCGGGACGTGAGAGGCAACAAAACAACTGCAAGCAAATCACGAGTACACAAACTCCACACAGAAAGATTCCAAAGGAAAGGTTGTAACTTACGTGCGTCGAAAAGCTGCTCTTATGTCAAAACCTTCGGTAGCACAAGCCTCTGGTTTGTAGACAAGGAAACAACAATGCATTTGGAATGAAAGCGGATGTGATTGATAGTAGTAATAATAATATTAATAATAATAATAATAAAAAAAATCATCAATAACATAAAAAAATAAAAAATAAACACAATTTCTGCACATTTACCGTGTACAGTCAGTTGAAAATTGCAGCTGTCAAACTTGTCTCTGGATAAAACTTCACATCTGTAAGCTCCTGCAAAGTTCGCCTTGGCTTCCATGATGTGCATCTCAAACGTGTGGACCTGTTTGACGATTGATTCAGAACTTTGGTGAGCATTGTTGTCTGATCCTTCAGGGACAAAACATAAAATCATTTATTATTTGGAGGGGTGTCGAAATTAGTGGGTTAAGTTTGAGTTAATTTAAAGTTCCTTTAACGCCACAATTTTTCTTTTTAACGCGCGATGAATGACTGCCCCTTACGTGGAAAGCCTGTACTGGGGGAATTCCACTCGCAACACAGCACACACATTGACGTCAAAATCTAGCAGTAATTAATAATAATTAGGACTGTCAAAGTTAAAGTGTGTACTAATTAATTAATCATAAAAATTAATAGCACGTTTTTTTTTCCAAGATGGATGCCAGGTGGGCCCTCGGAACGTCAAGGGTGATAAATTAATCACACTATTAATTTTAACCGCAGATGATCCTTTAGCTGACAGTGGATAGTTATGTTAAAGGTAGCACAGGTTGTGTTTGAGCAATAAACATAACAACATGCATTAAAGTAAAGCAATTAATAAATGATTATGTATGGCATTCAATTTGTTCATGTCAAAATATTGGGGTTATTTTTTTTTTCCATTTTAAATTATGCAAGTAATCAATTGATTAGAAAAAGAGGAGGACGAGAGTGTGCAGTGGCTCACAAAATGAAGACATCCTTATAACAATAATTTTCAAAAGAATTAATACATACAGGTGCTCTTCAAATTTGGCAGGCAAAAAATGTTGATAAAAAGCCTTTTTAATTAAGCGATTGATCGTGATTAATGAAAATTCTAAAATGTGATTAATCTGATTAAAAAAAATTGTAATCATTTAACAGCTCTAATAACAATGCATATATTTGTGATGACTGGGGTCAAGTTATATTTTACAATTTATAAAAAAGGGCAGAATTTCACAATTTATTAATGTTAAAGATTAGATGGCACTGAGCTGTCGCCAACGTCTTACAAATGCAACTATGCCATCAGGTTGCAGAAAAATGACCAACACAAATCAATATCCCAATCATTTTTTACAGTACAGTACATCTCTTAAATTTTAACTCAATTTTAATTATTATTATTAAATTACTATATCTTTTTTTTTTTTTGAACATATAAACAGATGAACAGCAGAGATAAAACAAAAAACAACAACAATCAAAAAAGAAAATCCCAATAACATAAACATTCAATTAATCATAACTTACATGTTCAAAAGGGAGTAGGAAGAAGTTAAAAACTTATCTAGTCCTACCCCTTTTACTAAATATATTTAAACTTATTTCATTATTAATACAATTTTAATTTACTAATTATTAAAAAATAATAATAAAATAATAAATGATATATATAACCCAAGTTATCAATGACAAAGATGCAGCCATATTTCTATTAGATTAACTTTTTTTTCCACTTTTATGCTAATAAGAGCATAAAAATTTTTACATTTAGAACATATAGAATTTCACATTAATCACGGGTTAACTATTGAAGTCATGCGATTAATTACAATTAAAACTTTTAATCGCCTGACACCCCTAAATTTGCCATTCCTACTGCTTTTACTTTGTTTTAATTCTGAAAATATGAATCAAAATGTGAACAATAACGTATAATTTAGGAAGGAAAAAGTCAACAGCATGCGTTAGTCTACTTTGGTGTTGCGGTCATAGAACTCCTTTAGCTGCAGGTGTTTTCCAGATTTACTAGCGAGGTCCATCCACTTCCCTTTAAACCATTTGATAGTTGGTTTCTTCAGCAGTGATTCCGCATTGACTTTAGCCACAAAAGTGATGTTTCCACCTAAACAGGGGAGGAGAATGTTTATACATTTATACACAACTTTAGCTTCCATTTTGTACTTTAAGGCACATTTATTTTTTTACTGTTATTCACAATTGCGGATCACACAAGCTAATTGATGTCGCATGATTTTATCACAAACTTCCACAAGAATCAGTTCTATGGAAACCACAATCGTGCTCATTCTTCAACAGAATTATGAGTGTTTCAACATTGACTAGCAAGGCTCACCTACAGTGACCTCCCCACTTTTAGGCTTCTCTGTGAAGAGGCCTGTGAGGTCCTGTCTGGTGTCTGGAGGCTGTCCATCTACAGTACATAATCCAGTGATACAACAGCTGGAAAAGATGCTGAGATGAATGCAGGAGAAGAGTGTTTCTGCTGGCTCACCCTCTGTTGGAGGGGCATCACGTGTTGGGGCAGCGACCTCATCTCCTGTTGTTTCGGCTGCAGGTGTGACACTCTGCTGCTCTTGTGTTACACTTGACTGTGCCGGTGCAGTAGCAGGAGCCTCAACTGGAGTTTCTGTGTTCATGTTACCATAGAGACAATGCACAAGTCAGATATGCAGCAGATTTACTGGCCACTTCATTATATGTCAGGTGCTCCCCTTAGTGCCATTCTTCCTGTTCTTCTGAGAAATGAGAGGAGCAAATTATAATACAAATCTCTTGATATAATGTAGTGCAGCTCTATGTTCCTGCAAACCACAACTAATAACAACTGAAGACATCCATCCATCCATCCATCCATCCATCCATCCATCCATCCATCCATCCATCCATCCATCCATCCATCCATCCATCCATCCATCCATCCATCCATTATCTGAACCGCTTATCCTCCACCTATCCCACAGGCTTGAGCCAGTAGGTAAGGTACACTCTGAATAGGTTGCCAGCCAATCGCAGGGCACACACATATGCACGCACGTATGCATGCACAAGTTTGTCTTTGTATTATCGTGGGGACCTCTCATTGACATAAACACTGCCTTTCCCTAAACCTTACCATAACCTCAACAATCAATAATGATTGCCTACCCCGATTCCTTACCCTAACCTCAACCATAACCCAATTCAAACCCAAACTCTAAAACCAAGTCTTGACCCTCAAAAAGAGGTTTGAACTTGTGGGGACCACCAAAATGTCCCCACAATTTCAAGTCAGTCCCCACAATGGTAGTTAAACCTGGAAAAGCACGCGATTGTCAAACATCCCAGTAAGGAGAAGGAGCCAGATGGGCTGTCGTGGAAAGACAAGCAAAAAAGTTGCTGACATCATATAAACATACCAGTGACTGGAAAAGGCTGGACGAAAACAAAGCACGGAGGCACTAATCAGGGCAAGAACAGGCCCAAAACACAAGATCAATAGAGGCTGAGATCTCCCACATCAGGTGCAGGCTGTGTGAAGCAGCACCAGTGCAGCATATGACAGCAGGGTGTTGTGCAGTTAGTGACAGATGTAGCAATCCCAAATGATAGCACCGTCACTCTGGAAAAAGGAACACGAAGAGTTGCAGAAACCTCAAGGACTGAAGGAAAAATGAAAAATGTGGAGGGTAAAGGCAGCAGTGATGCCAGAAGTGGTAGGGGTGGGCTGGGTGGATGGCACCGGCAGATAACAGGAACATTCGACATCTTACTGAGAACAGGTAAGATACTGCGCAAAACCTTCTAACTTCAAGACCTCTGGTAGATGAAACAATATATATCAGACTGCAACGGAATGTTTGACATCGACCTATTCTCATTTGAGATTCAAAAACTTAATCGCAACATAAACCGCTTCAGTAAATACACATACTGAAAATATTTTTCACTTAAAGCCTTGCACGTTATCGTCTTTGGTTGTACGGCTGTTTTTCCGTGCGCTATCAGGCCAACCCTGAGAGCCAGTCAAGTGCTGCTTACTCATGACGAAATAATGTGCCAGAAGGTCAAGGTGACTGCACAGACACAGGAGGGTTGCAACATGTGCAACACACAACTGTGAATGTCTTTGGAAAGTTGTTTCCACCTTATCTGTTCGGAGTAACAGACAAGCATTGCTCATGGATTTATTTAAAGGGGGCTTTTATAATTCCTGCGTTTTTCACATGCCAAAATGTTCCGTGTTCATACCCAAAATAATGAAGTGTCACTTAATCATGTTCAGATGTGTAAAATGAATCCATGTTAAATTAATAGCAAAATGGACGTGCCCTCTGCTGGATTCTGGAAAAAAAAAAAAGTCAATTAGAAGAAAACACCTTTAGGGAGGAGGAGCCTAAAGACACTGACAATTGTGTCAGTCAAAGAGACTGGAGGACAACAGCATTGTAAAGATGAACTCATTGATGATATGCAATAATTCAAACAATGAGTAAAATGTGATTCAAAACAGCAAACAATAACGACTTTAATCTGCAAATATTAGATTAACCTTTCATTTGGCTTTCAGGGTGTTTGTTAAATCTTATGGTAAACAAAAAGGGGTCCAACAGTTTCTTTTTTTTCATTCACAAGAAAGTAAAACTGATTCTTTATGTAGATGCTGAATATCTATTGTAGTGATTCAAA
This sequence comes from Festucalex cinctus, assembly GCF_051991245.1. Lineage (NCBI taxonomy): Eukaryota > Metazoa > Chordata > Actinopteri > Syngnathiformes > Syngnathidae > Festucalex > Festucalex cinctus. Next base: position 14,384,213 of record NC_135414.1, on the reverse strand, counting down.
TTGAGATTAATATAAATACGGTGCATGCATTGTAACAGTCAACAGGCTAACACCAACTCCCCACCTTTCTTTGAGAGGACTTTCAGATCAAACTTGACCTTTGAACCCGCTGCAATCACAGCATAGATGTTGGCATCGTCCTGAGTGACAGCTTTTATGGTAAGGGAATGCTTGTTTCCATCGGCTGCGATCTCGTATTTGCTGCCGCTGACAAGATCCTTTGTGTTGCACTGCCATTTCACTTTGGCATCAGACTTCTCGGTTTCTGCTTCAAAGACCACTGAGGACCCCTCTTCCACTTCCTGTGTCTTTGGCTTCTTGGCAAAGGCTGAAACTGAAACGTGAAACTGACATCAGGACCTTTCAACTGCAAGACATCGACCTCTCGCTGTAACAAACGAGAAACTCCAAAAGTGTTTTTACAAATTTGCACCCAGAATGATATAGGTAGATACAGTATGTATTAAAAATACTTTTACATGGTAGGTGACTCAGCGGATAGTCTTCCTGGGGGATTTTTGTCTTCATTTTAAGTTTTGTGGATGAGGTGAATGGGTTCAGTTCTTTTTCCATGCACAGTCTGTGTTCACACGTTAACTTGTGGCAGCCCTCCATGAGTTTAAATATAGGATGCATATGTAGTGGACTAATGAATGAGAGTGGCAGGCTTAAGTTGCGCCGCAGGCACAGGTATCACAGCAGTGGGATTATCTTGTATCTATTTTTGCCGCTTTCGAGTCATTGAAATACTTGTGGACACTTGTGTTTCTCAAGCTGGGGGCTTTTTTTTTCCCAAGCTGGTATGACTCCTCAATAAGCCTAAAAATCTCATTTAAAATTCCAATTTAAGAGCAGACTAAACACATATGCAACATAATCATTTTTAGACAGCCAACGTGAAAATGGAAAAGGTCACGAGTGAAAATAATGAAAAAGAAATACAGTGGTGCATTGAGATATGAGTGATAGATGATTTTTTTGCTTTGACTTGAGATACAAATGCTGTATGGTGACAGTGAAGTGACCTCAACTCTCACAATTCTTTAAAAAAGAGGCTTCAGGCTGTTTATTGCCACTCCCAGTTGAAGTCTACTGTCAAACTAAACATCAAACAAATAGAATTACATTTGTATATTTAAAACAACCTTCCATTTTCAGAAGTTGGGGTGAGTACAAACAGTCCTTCTCATTGTGTGTATTTTTGTGAGGCTTTACGTCATACAAAACATTCGTGGGCATTGTCACTGACGGGAAATGACAATTGATGGAAGTACCCACCTCTGAAAACTGGTCATGAAGCAAATTCAACTCATATTTCAAGGCACTTCACTGTATATTGAAAATATAGTAGTAACACAAATATTTTTGCAAAATAGCAATAAGACTAAGTGCAATTTCTGGAGAAATTGTATGGGAATGCTGAAAGCTGAATGCTTGTGGAATGTGGAATGCTTATGAAGTAAATTGAGAGATAAATTACGAAATTATGACCTCTGGACAATGCACTTTGCCAACTGTGCCACTGAGCAGTATCAGACACCTGGTAATGATGATAAGTTATATGTATGAAAGTAGGCGTGGAAAGTGATACTTAGAAAAAGTTCACTGTCTGTCCCATTTAAAATTAATGGGGCAAAGTTGATATTTAATGTTAAATTGTGGAATACTGTAAGTAATGTGGAATCAGATGATATATACCCCAGGAGGCTTGAATTTTTGAAGCAAGTTGAAATTTGAATATTGTAAATTGGAAGTATTGTGTGGAAGTTGTTACACGGCAAAAAAAAGTGTGGGGAATAAAAATCACAATAACATGTGAGAATGTTTCACCATTCTCACAATAAAGTAGGCCTATTTAAATTAGATTTTGGGGTTTGGATAAAATTTCTTATTGAGTGTCATATTAAGGGATTAAGTCACCCAAAACATAGAATAATACTTTTTCATTTACAATAAATATTGTTTTATGTCCACAGTGAAGCTTTTTTAGGTTTAATTTTTCCTTGCCAGACAATTAGAAAAAAAAACACACAACACCTCTAAAGTATTTTTTTTTATGTAAATGTTACACCATTTTGTGGCTTACTGTATCTGTTAAGACCTGTTATAGCAGTTTGACTGTGGTTAATATTGCTTAAGACAGCTGTGAGGCAGCACACAGTCACACTTTTTGTTCTTGTGTCTCAAAAGGTTTGTGTTTAGTCAGAGAGGAAATGTTCAAGTTCACGAGTAAGGCTAACAGTTTCTACAAGTAACTGTTGTGTGGGCTGAAGTAGGCTACACCCAATTAGAAACAAACAAACATTGTTTAGAGGATAAAAGCCGCGCACTCACTTGTTTTTTTGACTGGCTCTGGCATCTTCCTAAAGGATGTCCTCCCCACCACGAGGTGACTTACTCTGCTGTCTATCTCGCTCTTTTGCCTTTAATAGCAGTGCCCCCCTCCATACCTCTCCAGACACCTTCATTCCGGGCCCAATATGATGGCCAAAGAACAACAGCTGCCCCCACACGTCCCATCAAAGCTCATCCTGTCCCAGGATCACGACAGCACGTATGCAGCACACATGCACGCACGCACACAGAGGCTATATTTCAACCATCATTTCCTCTAACACCTCGCCTGAATGACAGGCCTTGAGAGCGGGGGCCATGGAAGTTAGGCACCAGTTAAATTTAGAACTTGGGAAAAAAAAAAAAAGAAAAAAAAAGATGATGCTGTCTGTGTTGTACGTCTAGAAATGAATAATCATAAAACGAATTAAAGGTAGCACCCATTGTGTGCTAAAATTAGTGCATTAATTTTGAGTTAATTTGAAGTTTCTTTAACTCCACACATTTTTTAAACTCGTAGGAATAATTGTAAATAATAAGTTATCATACATTTGCTGCAATGAAGAACTGCTTCTGCTTGCAATGAAGACTGCTCTACTTGCAAAGAAAAATTGCTTTGCTCAAGAAGCTGAAGAACCAAAACATGCAGCAAAATGGTTCGAGCCAGTCTGCTGAGGTCGCCTGTTTCTGTGAAAAAATGGTTGCAAACTTGACCACACATGTACTCAGCAATCTTCCACTCACATGCACAACACATAGACAAACAAGTAGACTGTGTTCCAACTATGCCTTGCATTTGCATTTTAGCGTTGGAACACCCATGTAACAAGGGGCGTGGAAAACCAAATAAATAGAAAGGGTGAGGAGAGGAATCTTTAGAGAGTGCAGGAGTGAATTATGTCAGTCAGTTCCTCTCCTCTCTCCTCACGAGCCCTGAACTGAGAGTCTTCTCTCCTTTTTGTGTCGTGTTTAATAGATGTCAAACAGGTAATCCTGACACTCGCGATTAATGACCACCCCTTACTTGGAAAGTGTGTACTGGGGGAATTCCAGTCGCAACGCAGCAGACATGTAAAATAATGCATTATTTATGGTGACTGGGGTCAAGTTGTATTTTACAATTTTCGAAATGTGCAGAATTTCACAAGTTGCTTCATGTTAAATATTATATTATACACGTTTATCAGAAAACCGTGTTTAGACTAGTGGGGGTGCATGTAACATTCTAATGAATGATATCACAGTTGCTCAGGGCTCAAGTGATGACCAATCACAGCTAAGTTTAAATAAACACAAGATTGGTCGTCTGAGCAACTGTGATGCATTCAGATGACAGCAAGTGGCAAAATGGCCGTCCTCTGAGATGGATAAAAAGGGCTTGATTTGTGTTCTGCTCAATTCATATTCCACTATTGCAGTAATACTGATTAGAGATGGGTACCTTTCACATTTGTACTGGTTCTGTTTCAATTCTCGGTACCTGGGAAGCGATACCGGTACTCAACGGTACCGATTTTCAGTACGTTTTCTCTCCCCCCAAAAATAACACAAATTTCAACTTTAATACAAATAAGCCAGAGAAGAATAGTAAAAAAATAAAGGTATACCATTTTATAATTACTGAAGTATAATTAATACACATAAATTAATATTACAAAAACACAAAATGTGAAGCATAGTTCTGTGCAATGAACAACACAAGGAACGAAGTTAAACAGTAAATATATAAATTAATAATTGATATTTTCACTTTCTTGTGCAGTTGTTCAAGAACGTAAAACCTCCGGCACGATGAATTTGAAGTTCGAACCCACATTGGGGGGAAAAAAATTGGAAAGTTGGAAGAGGACATAATGTAAACAAAGAGAATAACTGGGTTCAAATTAATCGCTTGAGTGTACCCAGCGTGGTCTGTAATGCTCGCTATGTTTTAGCCACACGCTTTTGCTTTTTTAAATAATGTCACCAGTAGTAGCCTATATCCAAATTGAGTATTACACGTAATGCCATATTTAGGCTCGTGGGGGCACATTCAACATAAAATTATAAGGACTTTTTTTTTTTTAGTTGACTTCCCTTTTAATTTGTTTATGTTTTTTTTTTTCTTGTTTACCAAAACGTTTTAAAATGACATGAAATGTTTTAAAGTGAGCTTTGCAAGCATCATTTTGTGCTAAAATGGGTGGCGGTTATCAGAGACCACAACACACACATTGTGAAACCGGCTTTAGGCATCTTAACTCATTTGCTCCCAAAAACGTATAAATACGTTTTATTTTAAATGTTTTAAGTGTCCCAAAGATGTATTTATATGTTTTGTTTTGTTTTTTCAGATGGCTTTGATGCAGCCTCTCAACTTCAAAGAACGGTTGAACAAATGGTAGTTATTACACAAACGACCAGCAGGTGGCAGCAGAGCAAAGCCAGGGACATGTTGGAAAAAAAAGCTCTATTACTCAGAATTCTAAATAGATTTGTGAATAATGATGAAACTTAGCTATATTCTAATGCTAATTGACGCAAATCGGAAACAGATAGAAATATACTTTTTTTTATCCTGATGAAAGAAGAGACATTAATTTTTCTCTTGGTAGGTTCCATGCTTTTTAGCAATAGAACATAATATTCTGTGGGCCTTGCAAAATCTGTCAAAATCCAGTAAAACAGCCGGGAGTGAAGGGAATTGTTTCTGTGAAAATGGCTGGGAATGAATGAGTTTTTAAAAAAAAATTATTTAAAAGACGAAATGTAGAGGGGTTTTTTATGCATAGTTCTTAATAAAATATATTCACAGGTGCACTTTTCAAAAATAATTTGTCACTCACATGGCATTGTGTCATGATTGAAAGAAATATTTATTGCATTTTTGGTGATTCTACAGTTGTTACAGCATGATACAAAAATCCCACTTTGAACAAATGCTTTGGCGAATCAGGCTTGTAATCTATTCTAAACTATATTCTTTTAAATAACAGGTTACATAGTTCATACCAAGGCATTGCCTTGTTTCCACAAGGATACTTTCCTGTACACGCACTTTACCAGTTCCGGCTTTTCCATGTCCCCGAATAGCAGAAGCAGTCGACTTGGATGGCAGACACCGGATAAACAAATTTTGACACTGTACTTCTATGCTGTGAGAAATAAACGTGCTGTATAATAACAGTGTAACCCAGAATGTTCCCCCTGGACAGCTTTCATGATGCTTTTAATGCTATTTATTTACAAGGAATATTAACATCCAGAAACCATATCAATTGTCACCAATTCAGTTCTCTCCCTACATGTATGGCTTTCTCTCCAAATGAGTCTTCCCGAGGACCTCATCACTGAATTGGTACGTCAGTTTCTTTTTGATCTTTTTCACCTCTCCAGTTTTGCCATAGTTGCGCAACGCCCGCGCCATCTTCTGATAGGTCATTTTCTTGCGGTTGCCCTTTTGGATTCCCCAGCGGTGTGCGAGAGCCTCCTTGTGTTTGGATGAAAACTGGAACATTCCTTTGTCTCTGTCCACCCACCAGATACTGTCCTTCATATCGCCGTTCCGTAAAAGGTCCAACAGGAACTGATACAAGCGAATCTTCTTTTTGTTGCCTATGAGAAACAGAAAAAGTTGCACAATTACTAATTCTGCACAATGCAGGGCTTTGTTGGTTTTGATCTCACGAGCTCAATCCAAGACAGTGTAACATTTACAAGGAGGAACTCTCGCAAAATGATCGCTAAAAGAGTAAGCAGGTGCAAAGCCTGACTGAGTAAAAAAGTTAGTTTGAAGGACACTAAAAAAATAACAAAGCAATTTTGACAGTTTTGCTGACATATATTTGACTTCCGAAGCAGCTAATGAAGCGTGAGTATACACTCACAAAAATATTTCAAGCCTAATTTAAGATGAAAAAAAACATGATAAATTCCCATTTATATTTTTTAGATAATGTTAACACAAACCTACCAAATAAACCTTATATGATACGTATTTATTTGTCTAATAAAGCATATTTATTTGAAATGCATAATCCTCAGGTTTATGCATTTTGTATTAATAAAGTATAATTACTCTAAATTATCCATCCATTTTCTTGACCGCTTATTCCTCATAAGGGTCACGGGGGTGCTGGAGCCTATCTCAGCTGGCTTTGGGCAGTAGGCGGGGGACACCCTGGACTGGTTGCCAGCCAATCGCAGGGCACATATAGACAAACAACCATCCACACTCACAAGCACACCTAGGGACAATTCGGAGCGCCCAATTAACCTGCCATGCATGTCTTTGGAATGTGGGAGGAGAGCGGAGTACCCGGAGAAGACCCACGCAGGCACGGGGAGAACTTGCAAACTCCACCCAGGAAGGCCGGAGCCCGGACTCGAACCCAAGTCCTCAGTAGTAGGAGGCGGACGTGCTAACCAGTCATACACCATGCCACCCTACTCTAAATTAATAAGTAATTATTTAAATTACATAAAGTACATTGTTTGAAGTGCATAATAATCTGGTTTTCCGCATAACGAATAGCATATTGTCGCTGTTATGTGAAAAACACATGTCCATTTTTTTTTTTTTTCCATAATTTTATGTTTTTGGGGTGAAAGTGAATGCAGACATCTAAGAAAAAAGTTATTACACTTAATTAATACTAAACCTGATGATTATGTATTTCAAATAAATAAGCTTTATTTGACTAATGATTATTTATCATATAAGGTTTATTTGATACGTTTGTGTTAACAGTATCTAAAAAAATAAAATAAAATAAAAAATAAAAAGGTAAATTGGAATTTATTGTGTAAAAAAAGTATAGAAATCTCAATTTAGGCTTGAAACATTTCTGTGAGTGTCCCATAGTAACCATTTGGACTCTAATCCAAATCTAAGAAAACATACATTTATTGTGAATGTACAAAAATCCATGTACCAACCAACAAGTCTGAAAACCTGCCAAATTACTTTCAATTACTTCATCAACGAAGAGTAATTGCAGTGACCTTTTGTCAAAATTGCTTTTAATAAATCTTGGGCATTTGACCTTTATTTTAAAGTGTGTGGTTTGGGTTTGTGTGTGGCTTGTTGTCTCATGTTTGTCTATAATTACTTCAAGTGCTTTCCTGGTTGAGTCTGTTTGATCTGTTGTATGAATTGTAACAAGTGATTACACAGGTTTATTGTAACTTCTGCCCTCTAATGGAAGAGTTTTTTAATTGTAATTTTACATCACTTGCCTAGAAAGACAAAGATACATTTGTAGTAATTACATATTATTTTCCTGACAAATAAATAAATAAATAAATAAATAAATAAATAAATAAATATATAAATAATTTTACATTGCACCCTAGGATGGTCTCTTAGAAAATTGAGAACATAAGAAGATAAAATTTATCATAATCGAGTACATAAAAAAGCTCTATATAAACATTTTATGATATAAAAATAGCAAAAAACACATAGTGTTTAAACAATTACACTATAATAGTGAGAAGTTCATGTAAAAAAAAGCTACTGCTTAGTCTCCTGATTAGTCATTTAACAAAACCATCATTCTGACACTATTTTCAAAGTTTGCATGTAAGCAAAGATTTTGAGCCGTTGCGAAATGTCCACTGAGGTCAGCTCCTGTCGCTTGAAGAAACAAGAAGCACACATGCTGTAGTCTGCAAAATGCAGTTGGCTGCCGAGAACGAGCCAAAATATGATCCATTTCTCCCATTGTCTCTGTGCTGACAAACTCATTTACACTATAAATATGAAGACCTAATATTTCCTCCTACTCCTTTTGAACATTTACATTATACTATTGACATTTTTTTCTTTTCTTTTTCTCCTTTTTTAACTTCAACTTGTATTTTAAAGTTGTGATGTGTTTATGTTTATATGTTTAATGAACCCAATCAATCAAATATTTCCGAACTGTATTGCCTGACAAGTCAAATGTCTGATGCTGACTGCTGATGAACAAAATGAGCTTCAAGACTGATCATCTCCGTGACGTTGGCGGATGACGTTGGAAAGAATACACTCACACATTTTTTTTTTTTTTTTGTGTGGTCATCTCAGCTCTCATGTGATATCTCAACAATCTTATGTATATTGTCTTCATATTATCTCCATTCACTATTGAATGTGTTTTCTTACCCATCTCTCCAGGTATGACGTAGGGGGCTTGATCTCGAAGACAATCCTCATCAGACACCTCAAGTGGGGGACTTTGACGACCGTGCTCTTCATCATCCGTGCTGTGCTGGGACACGTGTGTCGGATACACAGTCCGTGGGAAGAATGTGACCTTCAAAACATGAGACAAGGTCCCTGAACTTAACAATATTATAATAAGTCTCATTACATAATGTAATAATATGGCATAAAGGGAGGGAGCTATTAATTCTAAACATTTCCCGGGTTTAGTGATACAGGTGAGCTGGATTTTGCGTGACATTTATTCCCATAGACAACATAGAATCCTTATCAAAACCAAATATGAATGCCTCGGGAATGTGGGAGGATGCTGGAAAACCCAAATTGTGAACTCAACACGGAAAGGCCAAAGCCAAGAATTGAGTCAAGTCTATTTATAGAGCTCTTCATCACCAAAATAATCTGAATGGGGTTCATGAGCTCACAGATCACAAAGATCAACAAAATCCTCTGGTCTAAGCCCCCACCCCCAATCCCAACCCCTACCTCCATGTAGGTTTCACAAAAAAATGAAAAATAAAATGGAAAATATGGATAATGCATGAATCATTTGCATCATGGAACATTTTGCAGACATATTGACACATTCTTCACAGTACCTCCTAAATGAGTGCAAAACTACAACGGTCTTGTCAAAATGATAAAACAAGGTAGTAGTTGTTGGTTCAAGTTAGTTATTTAGTCAACATTTAACATCCAAAACGTGCTGTTTTGCTTGTTCATGTTATATAATTGCAAGAAAATATTGTATCTTACGTGTTTTTTTGCCATTAACCATCAATTAAAAGTAAAATATGTTTCTAATACACTACTTTGTACTTAACATTTCATTTGTTTCCGTATAAAATGCTTTTTAAAGTTTAATAAAATCTAATATTTGGTGCCTTGCTGCAAAGTCAATTACATATTGCATGCTTTTTCTACACTTCACATTATTCAGAAGATTTAAAATAGATTTATGAGTGATACCATTAGAGAGGAACTGTTTAAATGTATTGTGGTTGATGTTTTGTTATTCTTGTAAATTTTACTTCAACATTCACTTACAAAAAAAAAAACCCTCTTATGCTGACCACTTTTGACAACATAATACAATTTGATCAAAGCAGATTGAAAATAAATTATTCATTGCAGCCACTGTGTGATATTGGTACAATACATCCATCAACTTTACTTTCTATTCTTTGCTATTTAGAAGAAATATTTGTTCCAGAAGTCAAAATTTCAAGCAATTCAACAAAAAAAGTTCAGTTAGTGATTTTGTCAAAAGACCAAATTAAATTGCACAAAGTTACAAAAATGTCCTCACAGGATGAAATGAAACCAAAAAGTCTGTTTAGAAACACTGACGGTCTTGTGTCAAATTGGGAATTTTATTGCGTTTCATTGTGCAATTTTATTCTTCCCAGTTTTTGTCTTTCGATATTTGCCAGCAATACAATGTACTTTGTGCAACCATCATTAATGAGCTTAAGAATGTAAGTATCAGCTATATCCATGATCTACTACATAAATACACAAAATGGAATTGAATTTGTTTTTTAATGAGAATACGTTTAGTGCCATGAGAGACTTACTGGTTGCTGTAACATATGAGAATGCGCCCCAAGGTTTGGATCCAGCAGATTTTCTGCATCGTAGCGCAAGACCTCATGTCGAATTAGACCGGGCGGGTGCAGGGACTGAACACTTTGAAGCTCTGTGAAGTTTGCCTCTTGCAGGTTTTCAAACTCAATCGGGTGTACGTGAGGGTGAGGCTGATAGTCCCAGTGCTCTAATTAGAGAACACAGTGAAACATGGGATTACCTCAGACTGAGTTAGAACAACACATACTTTTATTCAAATAAACAGTCAGTGAGATTTTAGTTGGAACAAGCACCGTGTGATTATATTAGAAAATAATATTGCTAATTTCAGTCCTGGAAAGTAATCTTTTTAATATTATTTTTCTTGACTGGATTTTGATACTCAGGCAATTTAATGTAAATATTAATATGTAAACTATAAAAATAAAGAAAGGATTTTAGGGCTAATTAATTTCAAAATGTATGTATGTAGAAATACCTTTTTTTTTCTCCCCACACAGTGATGAGTGGTATTTTTTTTAATTTTTTTTTACTTATCTTATTCCTTGACCAATTTCTGTTCCATCTTCAGCACTTTGTATACAGCAATGCTTGTTTTAATGTGCTTTAGAAATAAAGTTGAGTTTAGTTATTTACACTTCACTTCATTTTCTCCATGAAGTCAGTTTTGGTGGAATATTCAAAACTGTTGCCACCAAGAGAAAGTTAATAAAACCCCTTGGGGCGAAATTTGTTCTATGTCTGTAGTTGCAGCAGACCAGAAAAATAGCATCTGTTTCCTGTGCTCTTCAGCTGCACACGTCGTGTTCACCTTAAGTACAACCAAAAATAAATATTTTTCAACATAATTCATTTCATACAATTTTATATCCAAGTCGAATTACTCATCACATTTCAATGTATTATATGTGATTAATTTTGTAAAATATTTTAGTTAATTTGTTATATGACAACAATATTCAGAACAACAAAAATTGTTATAATACATTTAAAAAATAAAATAAAATGAAAGTCTTGAAATGTTGGAGTAAAACTGACCTGCATGCATCTCAGTATCCAGAACATATGGACTATAATATTCTGACACTGGATGTCTGTAGATCTCAGGATCATACATTTCTTCGGAGGACTACAAAATTGAAACGTAACACAATCATCAGCGAAAAATATTGTTGAAACATTCATCACAATCAACAAAGTGCATTTGTAGCCAATATATTGTAAAAATACCTCTTGTATAAATCACACTTTCACAAACTATATTTCAATATTTTCCGCAAGTAAAATGGTACTAATACATGTACATGTATTTACTTTATTTTTTTATTTTTTTGCCACCGCTATTCTGAAACTCTCAAGAACTTTGGATTTTCGTTTTCATGTCGCCTGCAGTATAAAAGACTGTTAGAGTTGACATCCTGTACACAAATGAACTGCAACTCATGATAATTCATCAAATATAAGATGATAGAATAAGTTAAATCTTTTGTCTCTTTCATTTGTAGTAAAAAGCAACACAATTAAAAAAAAAAAGTAAATGAGAACAAGTATATATTTTAATCTAACAATGTTCTCATACTTTGAAGGACAATAAAAAAAAAAAAAAAAGTTGTGATACTTACAGGTGTAGTGAGGTAACTCTCCATTCTGTAGGAATGCAACATTGGGGCTTCTTCACCAACGAGTGGTCTCAATGACACCTCGCAGACCAAAACGCTCTCACAACCTTTCAAAACTTTTGCAGCACCATTGCACAATGTTTCAAAATTTCCTCTCATTTAACGAAAAACAAAACATGTCCCTCTTGTCTCCCTTATTGTGTCGTTGACGTCCAAGAGGCCTTCGGCGGGATCAAATACACGTTGAAAATAAGCAAAGGCGTGAAAAAGGAACTTTTAACTTCTGTAAATTTGTGAGGGTGGGGGCATCTGTGGGAGTGTGTCGACTGCTTTAGGGGAGCCCGTGAAACTTCTTCGCATTTATCACCGGCTCTATATTGTCACCTCCCTTTGGTGGCCAATCATCAGTGACCGTGTCAACTTAAACATCTCCCATCCATGGCTCACCTCATCATCTAATATGCTGCTAAAATGGCTCAAGTCAAATGCTATACAGTAGTTGGTAGAACAGTATACTGTATATAATATCTATACTTGTTTTCTATTGGTATTTAAAATTGAAAATTATATTTAAAAAATGAGCAAATGCAAATATAAGCTCCACTTAATTCCACACTAAAACCTATTTGCCATTCTTCAACTTAATTTCCCTCCCTACTAAGGCTTGCAATCTACAATTACACTCATATAATCACACACATACTCGCACATGACTGGAAGATAAGATGAAGCAACAGTATCAGTTTTGGAGGTTGTGATTATCACAAAGAAGATACAAGAGTTTCAGAAAATGCCAAAGGGGGATATAGCCCCTGCTCGCTACCTCCTTTTAACAAAGGAACATGCATACCTTGGCTTGTAAGGATGTTACACTGACAGACTGATAACATTTTTTTTTAACCCATTAATTCAGTTCTTTAGGGAATACGTCAATTATCCTGTTTCATTAAGTGCAACATTTGTTTCTTATTGTCTGTTTTGTGTATTTATTGTCCTGTTCGCTGTTTGTAATCGTGGCTGTTTGTGGTCTTACTGCACTCCAAAATGTTTTTCCCTTTCATTCCACAAGGATGTCTATATGACATTTATTTGTGCTAAAAAGAAATGTTTTTCATGATCATTTGGGCATTTTCTAAAACGCACACAAAAAATGGAAATCAAGTTAGCAGAATTAGCACTGTGACAAATAAATAAGCAAATGTGATATTTCATACTCCATACAAAATATTTTACTGAGGGCTTCGTCTCAAATGAAAAATAATTTAGCATTTATAATAATCTATATTCAATTGAAGCCAAACTTATTCAGTGAAGGTTGTGTATAAATCCTTTTTTGAGACTTGTGAATGTCATTGGAATCTGAGAAAGAAAAAAAAATGCAATACATTTGAAGTGCAAGTCAACTAAAAACTTTTCTTTACAATAATATGTTATATGTGCCCCTATAAGTCTAAACACATTTTGATTGCGTTTGTGGAATATGAATGTGAATTTAGCAGCAAAATCCAGCCGTTTTTATCCATCTTAGTGGCGGCCATTTCGCCACTTGCTGTCGACTGAAAATGACATCACAGTGCCAAAGGGCTCAGCTTATGAATGTCACATGATCATACCCATCAGGTGAGCAGTGATTGATGCTGTGATGTCATTTTCAATCATTTTGCAAGTGGCAACATTATTCTGTATGAATACATCAAATAAAAGTATGTTCCTTCAGAGTACTGCACTTAACTCATTCACTGCCAACCCAGTTCAAATGGATTTGTGACGTCTATAGCCGTCAATGGCAGTGAACGAGTTAAGGCTGAATGCACGTTTGGAGTTCATAACATAATTCAAAAAATAAATTTGTCGGCAAAGTCCGCTAGCATAGATTTTATCTACCAATAAATATCACAGCTAAAGTTCGACTCAATAAAATATTATTGATCAGACGTGTGACATCTTCCGGTACTGTAATTGCATCCAAACTTCAAGGGTAGATTTGACCATCCGCCTGACTAAAATAGACTACTAGAGCCTGAATCTGAAGCGAGTAAGCGGAAAAGTGCTTCTGTCACTGGGAGAATGCGCGGGGGGCCATATATATTTGACAGGAAATGCCCACATTATAGAGTTGCTCCACCCGCAGCACATATCTGACATTAATGTCCTGAAATGAAAGAACATCCATAGGAGAATCAATCTAACCAATAGTACAAAAAATGGATGGATGGCTGGATTCATATACTTTTTAAGTTCACTCTCCGAGTCATTTCCAGCAAGAACACACCCATTCAATTGATACATATGTACAAATTGTGGGTCACAATATGAAACGTACAAACCCCAATTCCAATGAAGTTAGGATGTTTTGTAAAATATAAGCAAAAACAGATTTATTTATTTTTTAACTTCTCCTGAGTGCGTGGAGGTTTTGGGGGGTAGAGGTTTTTGATGAATGAGATACGCATTGGCCTTATTGTAGGTGCCAGCAGTAAGAGTAACTGGGGTCTGTTCTAAAAATAGCTCGCCAGTGATGGGACACTGACTTGCTAAGATGAATTAAAATAAGAAAAAAGTCAACATTATTTTTTTTAAATATCATGGTACACGTTTCTTAATTTACTAAATGTTTTATATTTTATTTATGTATTTATTTTATTTAAAAATGTTATAGATTGTGTTTAATGAAAGAAAGAGCTGTTTTTATTTTCTCAAATATTACAAAAAGGGGAAAAAATCTCACTATTGAAAAGGTTGTGGCGCTGGGAGTGAGGAATCTCAGAAATACCCACAAAATCCGAGGTACACCCGAAGAGAACCGTGAAGTAGCAAGAGACCACTAAAAACTGTAAGTTGAAAGGGATTTGCAAATCATTGTTTTGTGTTTTTTACTTACATTTTACACAACACCCCAAATTTATTGGAATTGTCGTCTGCAGAATGTATCTCCATGACTATGTCAAGTTACTGTAGGTAACATGGGGTGAATATGCTGGCTATATTCAAAGAAATGATTCTTTTCCAGCTTCCAGGAATTGTGCACAGATCCTTGCCAACCCAATGCCATACCTGCTGCCTGCCATCTGTCCAGTAGAATGTAAACTGGGATTCATCTGCGAAGAGAGCACTCTTCCAAAGTGTTCACAGGCAAGTGAGGGCGATGTCAACATGATTCAACAACATACTGCAGTCAGGTTGAGACCCCTGTTAGGTCAACAAACACTCACTCGAATGACAGTTTCTCACTCTGTGGAAATAAAATATTATATGAACTGTTCGGTCTGCGATTGGCTGGCAACCAGTTCAGGGTGTACGGTCAAGAAAATGAATGAATGAATGAATGAATGAATTAATGAATGAAATGTTTAGTGTGGCAGATATGGGATGTTGTTAACGTATGTTCTGTGTTTGTGAGGCCTCTCAAAAGTACTGACAACTTGACTGAAATGATGTCGGCATAGTTTACTGTTGACTTTTATTCTGAGGGATCCAAGGAACACCAACAGCAATAATCCCACATTTATCAGCACCTTGACATGACAACTGTCAGCTTAATGGATCATTTGGGCAAGTGCTCACTAGCACAGCACATTTATTATGGAGAAGCTTTATATATGAAACATTAGCCTTTTGGCTGCAGAGACAACACTTTAAAGTGGACCTATTATATTTGCAATCAAGCTTTTACAGCCCAAAACTTGGTGTGTGCTACTGTTTTATCTACAAATTGATGACTGTGAATGAAACAATATTTTTTTTTCCTCCTCATCAAACCTATGCCTATGTGATAGTGACAAAATTATTGTTTATGCTTATAACTGGCCTTTGTATGACTAACTAAAATTCATAACAAGAAGTTGGGTTTCAAATGCAAAGATGACCATTGGAATGTTTATGAAGCAATAACAATGATTGCTTTAAATGTCTAAAATATTTTAATTACTTTGAATATCAATTCAGTTGTAGCATCATTTGGTAAATGGAATGATATTATTGGACATTTAGTAACTGACTAACTATTTTTTGGTTTTGTTTGTAAAATAAGCAAAATACTAAGTCTGCTGCAAAGATGATGAAGTGGAGTAAATTCCAAATGATATATGAGGGCATCAAGTGATGGGCTCAGTATAACAGCAAACTCATGGAAGATTTCTGTTGTTGCTCCAGATGTGAGTCATCTTGGCTTGGGACAGTCAGCAAGTCTCTCTAAAGAGTCAACTGACAACTGTAAATTGAATTGAGAACATTTAGTTTGGAGAATTGTCAACATTATACAAATCATACACTTTACAGTACGTTTTGAGTTTTGAAGATCCTTTCAGGCAAGTATTTTTTTAAATCCGTAATTCTTTACAAAATATAAATTCAATAAACACATACATTAACATATCCAATAAAAATGATGTCACTAAAAACAACAAATAGTTCAATATTGTTCTGGTATACATTCATAAAATACAGTAATAGCACAATTCTATCCATAACAGCATCTTAATGAATCATTTCTACTGTAGTATATGTAAAGTGTCTTCAATGTGGACTGTGCAGAATACAAAGCACAACAACAGAGGCATAATGGCAAAATGAGGAAGTGGAAACTTTTCTTTCGGATTCGGTTCTATGAATGTCTTACAAGGAATCCATGTACTTTTCACAATGGTCGGACAATCCTGACTTGAATAAGAGTTGGATGTCTTCTTAGATTGTTTTTCTTCTCTGTTACTGGGGAGAGGAAGCAAAAACAAATGCAACAAAGGTTTAACTAAGTTCAATATAATTTCCAAACAACGACAACAACAACACAATCAACATAGCTTCAGTCCTTTTAAATTGAGAGCAATAACTGGATTTTTAAGTTTAAAGAATATTACAAATAAGAACTCAAGTTCTTGTGAATTTTTTCTGCCCCCCTTTAAAAAAAAACAAAAAAAAAACATTTACATTGGGAAAATAAATTGTGAAAGTCAAATAGACAAAAATGAAAACAAATTCTTACATTTTTGTTGTTGTTCTTGCACTACTAACTATTTTTGCACAGTTAAATGTGCTACCTTTTGAGATTAAAAACCATACACGAGTAAACGCGGGCAGGCTGACAACAGGGTAATGTAAATAACAGTGTTGCAAAAAGTTTATTGTAGGTTTGTGAATGATCAATAAACAATACTACTGGCAGAAATAGTGGGCCCCAGAATATAATTTGCTTCGGGACCTGTAGGTCGGTTTTGTGTATAAGTATATAGAATGACTATAGTAGGTCTCAGGCAAAACACCGTTTCCACAAAGCTCACAATGTCATCATTGCGTTTACAATATAATCAGTGTAATCAATAATACAGTGTCTGATTTGTTGACAAGACCTGTATTTTTCAGCCAGACTCAGTTCACAAGGAAAATATATGCTGAAAACATTTCATTCCTAATACAAGTTCGTTGATATTTCTGCTTCTTCCCCTGACTCCAACACAAAATTTGGCATTTAAGGCTTATGCAATGGATTATATTTTTTTCAAGCACAATATAAGTTACACTGACATACTTCTAGCTTGGTAGCAATAGCTGCGACCAAGCATTGTTTTTGTTTTTTCTTGTTCTCTAAAATATGTACTTCTCTGTTTTCAAACAAAATTACAAGATTAAGCTCTCTGATTGTTGCATCATACAAACAGTTGTGTTACCCTTACCCTTGTAGGGGGGGCAGTGTGGAGGTGTTATTGTTATCACTAGCTTAGTACATTCATTAAAATGATGATATGCATATATGTGAGAAACAGCCCATATATCACATTTGATCAGTCACTGCGATTGACATTTAGTAACAATTTCTATCTATCGTCAATGTTCAGTAAATAGTGTCCTCTTTTTGTTTTTTTGTTGTTGTTTTTTTTACCCTGTCAGTCAACAAATGTATGTATGTTATGGCTGTACAGTAGTGATATTTCAATATATTGTTACACTCTGTTGCAATAAATATATCGATACACTGACGGCAGCTCTTGATATTTTATGACAACACAACAAGGTGTCACAAATAATTGGATTTCCCCCGTCATTCAGACGTCAAGGAAACTGGAAATACACTCAACATAACACGCCGCCTACGCTAACGCTAACTTCTCAATAAAGCCTTACCAAATAATACCTTGACGCCAATGCAATAGCCTTCGTGGCTTTTACTTTGAAGTAGGCCTGCGTGATGACGTGACCCCTTTCGACATGTTGGCTTAGCTACATATCAAAGGTTTTATTGAAATCACAAATTTTCTACCAACATTATCACAATGTCATCCCGAAAGTATATTTAATTGCTCATTTCTGATCCTAAGAAACCGCTAGTTACGCCATCATTGTATGATACGGTGCAAGTCTCCGACGTTAGTAGCTAGCAGCTAGTGTTAGCATTAGCAACGATTGCCTGGCTGGTACGGTGGACCTGAAGTGCAAAACAAAAAAAAAGGGCTGGCAACGGTTAATGAGTGACTGCAGTTTACCTGGCTTGCTTTCTTTGTTTTCAATATTTCTGGACCTAGGCTACTTTGTAATTGACTCTCATGTTTAAAGTAAGGTCATGTGCCTTAAATTGCACTTTGTCTTTTTCATTATTTTTTTAAAAAAAGATAATGGAATGTTGTCTTCATTTATTTTATAAAACACCTTTGCTATTAAAATTAAATAATAATAATAATAATAATAATAATAATAAAAATAATAATCATGATAATAAAAATCTACTCAAAATGTCAAACATATCCGGTTAGATTTTAGGAACACAACTTTAAGCAATTAATACCTTGTTATTTTATAACCATGGACCATGAATAAAATAAATGGTCCTTTGAGGTTACATGAGTTTATTTAATTATTATTTTTTTTATTTAATGGGCAAAAGTATTTTATAAAATAAATGAAGACAAAGTACTATTTATCTAGTTTTGGGTTTTTTTTCTGATCAGAAAAAAACGATCTGTGACTCAAATCCATGATCTGTTTCAAACCGTGACTGACTTTTGTGATCCTTTGCGGCCACCGTCAGTACTTAATCTCTCCTGTCTTTTTTGTGGGGGCTCTAACCCCCTAATTGGCGGTAAAGCAGCGGCGAAGAACAGGTGTCTAGACACTAATGATAAAGTAGAACAGATGGAAAGTTTCCACTGTCACTCACATACTGAATATTGTGATATATTGTTGAGAAAATTCTGCCAATATATCGAATATCGTAGATATCACGTAAATTATCATTAGCGCGGACCACATATCATTACAGTATCAAATCTTGAGCTACCCATATCGTCTCACCCCTACTGTAGCCTACAGATGTGTTGTTTTTCATGGTGGATTCTAAATGTGCCAGTAATGGGCTGTGGGATCATTATCTGCATGAACATGACATGACATATTCTTACTTAACAGATTGTGTTTGATTGGATGGATGGAAAGTTTTCATCAGATCATCAAACCTAGACAAGCGCTACTGTTGGCACACAGTCACCGTGGTGTGAGCGGTTTGTACTTCAGAAGGTCTGTGTTTGTGTTTATTTTAGCATTTGGCCAAAAAACTACATTTAACAAAGAGAGGGAAATGTGGACAAGAAGTCAGTTTTGCAAAATTGTCAAGTCATCTTATATAGAGTTTTTTTTTTAGAATTGTACATGTGGTTTTTACTTCCCCCTAATGTGATATTCAGTTAATATAAGTGTTGACGACTGACCAACATTTTGTCTTAACAGGGAATGACTTTTATCTCGACGGTGTCACCCAATGCACCCATAGCACATGACTTCTTGGATTTTTATCCAAATGCACATTAAATATTTGCAGCCATGGCTGGATTGGCCGTCGGGCATAGCGGGCATATGCCTGATTTAGGGGCAGATGAGATGCAATTAATTAATTAATAATAATAATAATAATAATAATAATAATAAAACAGTACATTGAATCAATCAACATCATTTTCAAAGATATACAGTAGTCAGAAGTGGCACTGGCTCCCAATGGGTTCATCTCATTCCACTAATTACAAGGTCATCGGTCTTCTCTCCTTTGTTTACAAACTAGCACCCCCTACCAGAAATTCTAACGAAGAGGGCGGGGACTAACAAAGGAGCATTAAAATGTTTTTGGGGTAATGAGACGATTGCTCCTCGATGTCGTCATTTGATGGAGACGTCTCCTCAAGATGACGTCATGCAATTGACGCATCTCAGAAATGCACCATCTGCGTGTCAGAATTGATTACTATCACTACAAATGTCCTCTTTATGCTTTATGTTACAAGTGTGATTAAATTAAAGTCAAATACTAATCGCTAATGTTACGCATCACAACTTTGCAGACGCGTCTCCCATGCCCGCTCCACCACAAATGCATGCAGTGCATATTGAAAGATTAAATTTAATAACCCGGTAAAGTCAATTTGGAGATGTTATTCCCTATACATTATTATGTTTGAACATAATTGGTGAAAAGTCAAAGGATGTATAGTACTTAATTGCTGACTATGTATCACCATTTTCAGTTGATTTTTTGAGTATGGATGAAACGGAGCCCAAGTACACATTTGGGTTTTGTGGCATGAGTCAGCTCCACTCCTCCACTATACACTGTAAGTAGGCTAAGCGTCAGTGGCTATCTGGCGCAATTGTAAGCTACTTAGTAACATTAAAGTGAAAAGGACATGAGATAAAATCACCCGAGAAGCATTTTTATGAAAGAGTTCAAGTACAAATAACATGATTCAATGATTTCTTTGCGAAACACGTGATGAAACGGCCTTTTACACTCTTCACTTGCAAGATGCCGATGAGGAGCTGTCAGTAATTTGGTGGCTCTGTTTGTATTGTTTAATTGAAGCAGTCTCACCGACTGTACACAAAAGCCATGGACGCCATAGTGTTTAATGCAGTCTGATGTAATGAAATGTAGGGACACAATTGAGGAGTGAGCTTTATCATCTTTTATGCTGCCAAGTAATAAGGATTGTTCGTAAAATGTTCTTAAAATCACATAATTCTGCCGCGCTCCACCTGGTGCTTGGGAGACAAATTAATGCAAAATTCTTCATTCGTTAGCAGCAAAGCTAATGGACAAGTTCTTTCGGCTAACATCTTGTTGCTGTTATTCGTATCTGGCAGCGTTACACACAGTGTAATGCTGAAATGGATGGAATAAAGCCCTATTTGAATAACCATATGATATCCTGGTCCATGTATCGGTCTTTTTCACATATCTGTCAAATGATTACATTTTTTTTTAAATCAGATTAATCGCATCTTACAATTTTGATTCATCGTGATTAATCAGTTATTCAAAAAAAGGCTTTTTATCAACATTTTTGCCCACCAAATTTGAAGAGCACGTGTTATGTGTTGATTCTTTCTACATTTAATGTTATGAGGATGTTTTCAACATTTTTTGATCAACTGCACGCCCTCATCCTCTTTTTTTTATTTTTATTTTTTATAATAATTACTGCATCATTTAAAATGAAAAAAAAAATAATAATGACTCCAAAATTTGGCTTGAACAACTATTCTGAATGTCATATGCAAACTTTTTCTATTAAATGGTTTAATGTCATACAGTTATGATATGTAGTTGTTTCGGTTATGTTTATTGACGTGGTTTGTTGAATAACATTTGAGCAAGACCAATTAAAACCTTTAAGAAACACTTGTCGTACATTTTTTTTAAATTTCCATTACTTACAGTGGTCATCTTAAATAAGTACACCCCAACAGGTTTGTAAGAACACCTTTAGTTTCCTTTCAGAATCACGATTTTCTATGGGATACTATACTACAAAATACTCCCACAAATTAATAAAGATTTGTTAATTATACACAAAAATTGTAGTTTTCGTCACAAATGTATGAAAGCACATTTTTCACACATAAGTAGACTCCGAGAAAAAGACTAACAACGTGTTAATTCCAGGCCTAGTAGACATGTTGCTTTCCATAAAAGTCATGGAGGTCACAGAAAATACTAGATGTCGTCGTTTTTGTTGTGGGATGAATTAATTTTCCCATTATTTAATTTGATTCAACTAAGCATTTTGCAATCTATGCATGCAACCTTACTTTCATTTTGTGAGTTAAGTGCATATTCTACAGAAAACATTTTGTCAAAATTTTGATTGTTCTTATGTTCATTGAGATATTGAATAAAATCTTTCCATTTTTCAAATGGAGTGCACACTCATATACTAAGCACTGTGTATGTATTTTTTCTGACTATGAGGCCTCTTATGCAGCTCTCAAAACGGTCACTTTGCAATTGTCAAATGACAGCAAAATTGCAAAACCCATGAAGCTGACATCGACACTTTTTATCACGAACGTTCGGAGTCTCCCGAGTTGGAGTTTCAGAAGCTTCGCATGCAGCGCGGGATCACGAGATTGTGCCCACGCAACTTTGCATAGGGGAATGACACGCATGACCACTGACTGAGGAAAACAGGATACAGGCAACGTCGCAACAGGAAGTGTTGCGCTCCTCCTCTGCAGAACATCAGTTTAGCCAGACTGAGTGCTGGTTGATGTCCAAACTCTGAAAATCCTGTGGTAGTGCGCATATTTCGTAATCGCCATTCGCTCAACATTTTCACTTAAGAAATGTAGTTTAAAGAAAAAAAAAAAGAATGTTGAAAGCATATAAAAACTTGAGTTAACATTATTTTTATAGAACATTTTTATATTTTTTGTCACTGCTTGGCCTCGTCTAGCGTCATGCATGCGGTTAAACCCACATGGAAAATGTCTCATTGTGACACTGTATTGTCATGCGGTGACATTTTCGAATGGTTTGATATCACTATGGTGCATGGAGGATTATTGGTAAATAAACTTATGTTTGATTTTGACTTGTCAAATTGAACATAAATTATACACACTGACTTTAAATTTAATGTACTGTATCTGAAGTTGTCACTCATTTTGTTGCGTGTTAAATGTCATTAAAAGTATGATGTTATACTTAAGCAACAACAACAACAACAACAACAACAATAATAATAATAAAACAGGTTAGAAAAAATAGTGTAAATGTTTGTAAAGTGAGTAAGATGTAAGTTAAACACTACAAATGCGATGACAATAGAATAGACAAAGTAATACTAAAAGATCCGAGTGCCCCTCCAAGGTAACGCCCCCAACCTGTCTTAAAGAACAAAAGTTATTTGGTCTTACCAGTTTGCTGTGTAAATCATCCAGCGGACAGCTGATACGTTCCCACAAAAGTCACTACGTTAACTACTGGAAGCAAATTGTCAAAGGTGGTTGAAAAATGCAGCTTTCTATATATCTCTGAATTAGCAGGGGAACTAAAAACTTCCTTAATTCTGCCAATTTAGGTTGAGTACCATAAGGCTTCTTCTCCTATTTCTTCTTCTTCCTTATTAAAACAAGAAGGTGACAAACTTCCTACAGAACATGTTTCAGGCTGTCAGTCCACAGTCAACCTCTGACAGTATTACTGGTTAACTTTACTACACACTAAATACAGTAGATGCAACTTTAGTCTACACTAGTGTTAATTTTATCCGGCATTTTTAAATTTAGTCTCAGTTTTAGTGCAGTTTCAATTACGCTTGTTAGTTTTTATCAGAGTTAATCTATCCCATGCCATTTTAGCATTTTAGTCTATTTTTAGTCTAAGAAAACGCCATTTTATTTGTCTAGTTTTAGTCAACAAAAACTGTCAAAGCTTTAGTATAGTTTTAGTCAGGACAATCATTTTACTCATGTATTTTTTTTTTTGTCAGCAGATTATGTTGAACATTTCTGATCTAAAACTATTTCATGTGCAATTTTCTCTTACCTTTTTTGATGAAAAACAACTTGACACACAATTACAGTATATTAACAAGTGGCTACTATGGCTCCATGCTACGAGCTAGTAAGTTAGCAAGCATTAGTTAGTGGTTAAATTAGCATTATAGTTATTGGCTTTTTTTTTGTGCTAAAATTAAATAATTTTCATCTCATTTTTGTTCATAAACTAAAATGTCCATAGATTTTAGTCCAGTTTGTTTTTTTTAAGTGAAGTACTTTTTTGTCTCGTCTTCATTCGATTTAGTCTTATTGTTTATTAATGAGGGTTTTAGTCTAGTCTACGTAATTTAGTTTTAGTCCGGTGAAAAATGTGCATTGATGAAATTATTTTTGTTTAGTTTCTGTTGACAAAATTAACACTAGTATACACAATATAGTGCACATAGAAGTAAATAGTGCAATGGCGGTGTGTGTATGTGTGTGTGTGTGTGTGTGTGTGGGTCATGTAAATAAAATAACTGTTTAATTTTTTAATTTTTATTTTTGGGAAAGACATAGTTTTATGATATGCATAATCTTTTCCAGTTCATGATGAAATTAACAACGAAAGAATGATACAACAGGAAAAAAAATTATCAGAATTAGTGCGAGCTAGTAGTAGTAACTTTAAAAACAAACCAGCTAGTTGTATTGCCATCAAATTGATACCTCATCCATAACTTGCTTCATGGCCTAAAATACCAACTGGACGATGTTTCATTTCTGTGGGTGGACAGCACACAATGAAGAGCGCTGTTGTTGAGTGACACTCAGCAGAGGTTTCAGTGGCCATTATTTGTTTCACAATGACATGGAACAGTTGCCTGACATGCGTTCCTGGGGACATCCAGCTCTCTCACTTCTTATTCCTGATTCCTCATTTTCTCTGGACTCCACGACACGACACCAACCCTCAGCCAAGGCCGTGGATATTATTAGACAATTGTGAATCACGCGGCACATGGACGAACAATCATGCACAAAAAAAACAAAAAAAAAGATGAACCAAAGACTGCAAAAGCAAGTACAGGCTGCTGTTCTAATAAGTTATTTAGTGCATTTTAACACACTGTTTCCTGTTTACTTGATGGTCACCTTGCAAGAACTTTTTAAAAAAAATGCACATTTAGAAATGTATACCATATAAGGCTTTCAGCACCTATCCCTCTAAACAACCAACTTCCTCTTTTTTTTTTCATGTTGCTTAAGCCAGACAAGGATGACTCAGTGCGGATATTAATCATGTGTGCGTGCGTGTGCGTGTGTGTGTGTGCGTTCTTTTTACTGCTGTTTTTATCTTCATATCTCACTACATCAAGTCAGAAACTTTTTTTTTAATTAGAAGAAAATTGTTAAAAACATTACAGGTGAAAGAACATGAAGACATATGCTCTCAAACTGACTCTAAATGCAATGGGGATCTATTGCTTCAAGTTTTGCTATATTGTACATATATTATATTATATTATATTATATTATATTATATTATATTATATTATATTATATTATATTATATTATATTATATTATATTATATTATATTATATTATATTGTATGTACAGTAGCATGAATGAAACTTATTGTAGTTGAGGTTGCTAATGAATCATTTTAATGATACTGTACTGACTGTATCTTGTCTGCTCTCAGTATGGTGAATTGCTATTGCATACACCACCTAGTGGCCTAGTGGCAATTATCAAGTAACTTGCTCACAGGGCAAATTATTTCTATTAGTAATTGATACAAAATTGTCAATCAACTATATTATATGTGCTTCTGAAACAAATGTTCAAATAAGAAACCTGCTGACGTCTCCAAGTTATTGCTCTGATCACCCGCTGACAGCAAATCACATTTTGTCCTCAACAATAATAATATAATGGCTCATTCTACAATAGGAGATCGAGCAGACATGAAGGAATTATTACATATCAAGTGGGTCCACAGAAAAAACTCTATACAATATATTGATAAGATTTACAGCATAATTTATCCAGTCACATCCAACTTATTGTTCAAGTAGCAGAAAAATACCAACAATGTGCTTGCTATTTTTTTCTGAAATCATTTTAGTATGTTCTATTAGGCTAATGATAATACTCTAATTTCCATGCACTCCACTAATAAAATAAGCTATTTTTAAATGTGTGCATTTGTGCAGCTTCTTTTGATCATACTATACATTCATATGCTGCGTTTTTGGGAGAAAGAAAATATTTCAAACAAAATTTGAAACGGTCTTTGTTGTGATGGGAACACATATCAACAGTAATGGAAACTGATAGAGATATGTTTTGGAAGCAAAATACAAGTCAACACAAAGTACAGCAGAAAAGGTACAGTTATAAATGGTAAACAATTATCTAAAACAACAACAATTCCTTAGGGCAGTGTTTCCAAAACAAGATAAATAAATATTTTAAGTTATTTCATAATCTCGTCAATAAAATGACATGTATGGGGAGACAAGTGTTTTGTTCCTGAGGTTTAAAGTTGAAATGCTGTCTAAAGGGGACTTATTCAAATTAGCTCCAGTTTTGTTTTGTTTTTTGTGGTGAGCAGGTTATTTATTTTGTTTCCATATTTTTTAATTCATAGTTCATATTTATTTTCCACGCAGCATATTATTGCTATGCTTGAGTTCAAATGAAAACAATGCCTGGGAATTAAGTATTAAAATTATAGACACAACATAAAATGATTTTCATTTTATAATAATGTTACATTGTACTTATGGAGAATCATCAACATGCATGTGTGAGGGGATGCTCATGATCTGACTAAAGTGTTCGGGAGTACACAAGAAGAAACAAGGCTGGGAACAAGTGCCTGAGAGAAACAAGTGGAGTGTGTATGAAAGCATGCTGATAGAGCTGATGACACATGAATAAAAAAAACAGATACCCCAGTCAAGTTGTCTCAACATGTTTGACATCATTTTCATAGTCTAATAATAGGCAAAATGAGAGTTAGGAGGGAGAATTATTTTTGCACATGTAATTATCATAATATCATATAAACTAATCATCATCTAAGGTAAAGGTTGTCTTTGCGTCAGTCACAAGAAGGAGTCATGCCATCTCGCCTATGACAAATCTATTTTTAACTCTGCTTTTCTTTGCATTATGTTCATTTCAGTGGATTGTGACATTTTCTAGGTGTGCTGTCCCGTGTTTCCAAAGTCCTGTCTCCCTCTGTTGGTAATTGTTTCTCATGTTTGTTGGACTGCTTGAGTCTGTTACATCAAGTTGACCTCCACTTCCCCATTTCAAGGCATTGATGGGAAAACGGAGCAATATTGTAAAGTTTGATAAATATCTGGTGTTCCCATTTTTGTCTTTTGTATTTGTGAAAATAATTCCCCTGGTTAATTTGAATGCGCGTTGATATGTTGGGGTGGATGTGACGTCACCACATTGACAGACTCTCACTTGCACCCATTAGTTACTACTATTGAATGATACACCAGATCACAAAAAAAAAACAAAAAAACTCTGTTATGTGATATGTTGTTGTGTTACCTGTGTTATTTTGTTATGTTTAGTGTTGTTCCGATACCATTTTTTGGCTCCCGATACCGATACCCAGCTTTGCAGTATCGGCCGATACCGTTACCATACCGATACTTAAGATTTTTTTTTCCTCAACATGAAAAAGCTGTCCTGCCATTGGTTCAGAGCATTCAAGGGCCAATAGGATATCTTAGATCGGCATGCAGTGAACATGTCACATATCAGTGAATGTTGTGCACCAGCAAGACACAAAATGCTGCATCTAAAATCCTATATTAGCGTTGGAATTAATGGTATCGGCATGTTACTTGTGAGTAGTCACCGATACCGATACCACTGTTTTAATGCAGTATCGGCACCTCTGCCGATACCAGTATCGGTATCGGAACAACACTAGTTATGTTATCTGAAGGAAGTGATTCACATCAGACAATTCAAGACTATTTTTGAACTGAAACAGTTTTGAAAAGTGCAATGTGCCGAAATTCCTCCTTGACCACTGTGCAACTCCAGGAGCAGTTGGAAAAGATCTTGATCTTGCGTCATTTGGTAATTGAGCGAGAAGAGGCAAGAGTTAATGAGAATAATGTGCCTGCTCACAATGCCATACGCATACAACAATTCCTGACCAACAACATCATTATTCTGTGCAGCAGCAACATCACAACCTCACTACTCAACCAACACAGCTGTGTGTGATTCCCCCCTGCTCTTTCCCGGGCCATCGAGGGACTCTGAATTAAAAGATGTAGATGACATCAAGATGGCCATGACAACGCAGCTGTGGAGGGTCCTTCGAGGGGTGCATGAAGGTTTGGCAGAGAAGGCTGGGAAAGTTTGTAAGATTCCATGGGGATTATTTCAATTATTGGATTTGGAAATATATATTTTTGTGACACAAGTTCTGGAATTTTTCTGACACATTTTAAAGCTTTGTAAACTAGAAAAATTGGAATAATAAATTATGGAAGGAGCTAAATGAAGAACTTTTGAGCATCACAGGCTAAGAAAGATGCGGAATTGGTGCAGATTTGTAATGGACACAACAGAGAAGAAGTGATGGGTAGATCTGATAATCAGGAACGTTACTTGAGGGACACATGTTGATGGACTTTGCCAAAAAGATAGCTGGCTGTAGCGAACATATTCTTCCAGAAGAGGAGGTAGAAGCCCACATGCATATTACATCTTGTGCAGACAATATTATCTGAATCACAAATTAAACATGTTTAAAAAAAAACCAAAACAAGTGTCATACAAAAACCCTTTAAGACTTTGTACTTCACAAAAGCAAATGACTGCATTACATAATCTTCCCAAGCTCTTAGAACCAAGAGTGGTCATTCACCACTCAAGTCGGCTACGACGAACTGCAGTCAGGTTGAGACCCTGATGTGGATGACGAGCATGCAGATGAGCTTCCTTGTAACAGTTTCTGACAATTTGTCCACAAATGTCTCGGGTTATGCAAAAAGATTATTGCAGCAGCTGTTTTGGGTGGGTGGTCTCATTCTGTGACTCTCAGACAATCTTGGAGGTGAAAATGCTGGATGTGAAAGTCAACGATGGGAAAACCAGGTCAAGAAAGTAAAAGTGACAGGTGCTTCTCGTAATGAATTCGTTTACCTGCCGGTTGAGTACAAATAAACACCTCTAGCTAAAGCCAAACAGTGGCAGGGTTTTTACTTTTACATATAGCCATTCTTGGGTGTTTTTGGCTGTGTATGTTATCATATTGGAAGACCCATGACCTGAGATTGAGACCAAACTTTCTGCCAAAATGCCTCGATATTGTGTGTGTTCTCAAACACATACTGGAATATGCTACAGGTATCTTGCACAGAATCAAGAAAGAAACCTTGTGTCAGATGCAGCAAAGCAGTCCTGCAACATAACCTCCATATTTAAAAGGGAGTCGGGACAGTGTTCTTTTCTTGGTATACTTCATATTCATTCATTCATTTTCCTAAAAATAAATAAATAAATAAATAAATAAATAAAATAGCAAGACTGCGAAAATGAATATTGACATGACAAGCCACAACGTTTCTGGGAGACCTTTGCACAGATTTGAATCTATTCTACTTACAAGAACTTTTACTTTTGCTATCCTTTTTTCTATATGTCTGGAAACCTATCTAGCCTACTTTACTACGACTTTACAGTAGATTGTATTAATTATTTTTTACTGAATAGTGGATTGGTCATTGTGCTAACGTGACTATGTTGTTATTAAATGTGACGCCATGGGACTGTTTTGCATCTTTATTAAAAAAGCACTCGCCTAGCTTAATAACTAAGCTACGCATGTGTTCCTTGGGTGGAAATGTTCCAAAGTGTTTTGCTTTGCTTTGCTTTGTGGGGCGTGATCATCCTCTTCTTATACTTCCTCCCCTTTTCCCCCTCCAGGAACCTCATACGTGGCTCCTGAAGGAAGAAAAAAAAAAAGGCTGTGTGCTCCGTGAATGCAGCTGTGGCCGGACTGTTCCTTCCTTTGGCTGCCAGTCGCGGATCCTGTCAAGTGCGCAGCGCAATGCAGCTTCCATGAAGTTGGCCTGGATGGCAGGGACACTCTGGTGCAAAGACTGCTTAAACCATAAGGTATTGTTGGAACTTAAATCGGTTATAAGCCAGGTCACTAACTTAGTGCAAGTGATGCTTGTGGAGTTGTGGTAGTGCCGCGCACTGATTTAATGTGACGACGCTAAAGTCTTTAGCATGCAAGTGTTTTTGTCGAGCTAGCGTTAGCTTGCTAACTTTTTTTGTGCATGGGTCGGTGCTAGTTTAGACTGACTGACGCTGACAGAAAAGTATCATTGCTAATACTTATTTGGCACAGCGGATGTTTTTTTTTAGTAAGCATGTTTATGTTTGTTCATCTTTGTTACTCGATCTGCATGTTATGTTATGTAATCTTTCCCTGAAACTCCTTTGACGGTCGGTACACAGTGATGAGCACAGTCAACTTGATTTCATTTGCATTGCCAGCAAGTTTCTATTTTCTTCCCGACTAAATAGTTTAAATAAAACTATTTTAACTCAGTGTAATGTGAAAGGATGATGAGGGGGTACAACTAGCAAACTGCGTCTGGAACTGTATCTCCAAATGTTTATAATAATAATAATAATAATAATAATTCCCCATAACCGTTAATAAAAGTGCTTTAAAATATTTGTACTGTAAATTCATTATCAAAATACTGTACAGCTACAGGCAACTTAAATACTGGCCTGAAGAATTTCCTTCTAAACAAAGTTTTGCAATAACTACTTTTAAAATAGAACTGAAAAGTAAGATGTGTGTAAATTCATTATTTCCTAAACACACAGTCATTCATCAATCCACTTTCCATTTACCCAGAATGCTCTGTTAACTTCAGCTTCTGTTGATGTCCGTTAAAATGGAGTCAAAGACAGAAAGAGGCAGAGATGTGTGCATCCTTCCTGACCCTCATCCTAATCATTGAACCAGGGATTTTATGTTAAAATATCAACTTTTCAAACTTCTGCTTAGACATTCCTCTGTTGAGTGAAGACACGTTTCCTGGCCAGGCTAAACAGCCTCCCAGCAGGGGCCCTGGGTGGTGTAACTGCATAGTGTTTGAGTCAAATGTTCTCTCTCTTCATCCCTAATGAAGATGGCCTTTGTCCTACACTAGGTGGGTCAATCAATGTGCAACCACGCCAAGATAGCTTTTGTTGTGTTCAGTCCACATGTCAGCAGCAGTAGAGACAAAAAATAACTTTCTGCATGGGTGGAACAGCTCCTCCTCTCATTGGTATTTTAGTAATTAGGGCTGTAAGGGAAAATGCATTACTGTTGCTAATGGGAAATTATACACAACAACACACCTGCCTATTAGCGCATTCATCTCTCTGTCACAAGTTTTTGTAGAACTAGCTTTTGCTGCTAGTGTGGTGTGACTCCTCGTGGCATTTTAGTCCAATCCAATCAAATTTTGAGCATGTTCAAAAATTTCTCTGCAGCAAGAACGGTTTAGGGACATTGAGCAGATGGTCTTAAAATTTGCTTCAAATAGGCTTAAAAAGTTTTCTCTTGAATTTAACTTTCCTTAAATGTGGTTTGTCACTTTTTTTTTTTTTTTGTTTGTTTTTTTAATACTCACGACATCCACATCTGGCCTAAAGTGGAACTGCAGCTTCTGTATCAAGCTTGTGCACGAAATTAACTCTTTACAGTTTTTTGGAGTCTGAGCTGGAGCTGTGCTTGAAGCCGGCACCACATTTATGTTCTGGATTGAACCAATCATCATTACTTGTGTTTCTGTCATCTCTGCCTCCATTTTGGCTCAAATCTGAATGACGCTGACAAGCAATTACCATCATTGCTGTATTGATTCTTTTGATAGGTATTAAAGGCAGTTTATTCTGGTCCTGACCAAAATGTATAAAAATAGAACATTTTGTGTATTAGCCTACTCATCACATTATGGTATTCCCATATTTCTCTTGCTTTTTCCTACAGTTTTTGTTTTTCTGCAGCATTTTAGACTGTCATATTCTTTTTGGTTTGAACTTTTTCACAAAATAAAGGACTGATAATTGAATTTCAATTTACACAAGTGGTGCTAACTTCTTTATATGTTCCTATTGTTCCAGAATTACCTGTTCCATATGTTCTTTGGCCCACGGGACGGATGAGAACCGAAGGCTGTCGGAGGCCCATCTGGGCTGTCTCTATGTTTATCATAGTCACTCTGCTGATGCTGACCTCTGAGGTTGTGTCAGGCCAGAAGATGACTCAAACAGCCATGGCTCATGCAACCGCCACGGCTGCAAGACCAGGTCCTAACTTCACCGATGACCTTCAAGGCCTCCAGGCCCTTGCAGACTTCCTCGCTAGTGAGCATGCTCATGTTTGGGTCTTGTCCCTTGTGGGCTCAGTTGTTGTAGGACTCAGTGGGATTTTCCCCTTGCTCGTCATTCCAATTGAAGCTGGAGCAGCCCTTAAAACAGAAGGTAGGACGTTTAACATAAGCTATTTATCATGTTTTGCAGTAGGTAGCAAGATGATTCTATGGTGTGTAGTATATTGCAAAATGTGTCATGTAATATTTAAACCTTTTTACTAGGGGTGTTAAAAAAAAATCAATTCGGCGATATATCGCGATACTACATCACACGATTCTCGAATCGATTAAAAAAAAATCGATTATTTTTTATTTTTTATTTTTATTTTTTTTAAGAGCTCAGAATTGTTCATTCGGTAGTCTTACTGATTCAACGTCTTATCATCATTGCCTTTTTTTTTTTTTTTTTTTTTTTTTGTGTGTGTGAATCGATTTTTAAACTTCCATTTTTAATGGAAAAATATTCAACAAAACGTCTGACTTCGGGTTAGGATTCACACCTTGAGCATGGAAGAATGTTATATGAACGTAACATTAAGCCTTAATATTTTATTTTAATGCTGTTCAAACATGAAACAGATTACAACCTCTATAAGACTGAAATTTCAGATAAAAAAATAATACATTTTCATATCAATCTTACACTCTACAAGCTTACTGATTGGTATTTTCTAAATTTGAATGAAAAAAAATCGCAACAATCGACTTATAAATTCGTATCGGGATTAATCGGTATCGAATCGAATCGTGACCTGTGAATCGTGATACGAATCGAATCGTCAGGTACTAGGCAATTCACACCCCTACTTTTTACTGTTACCCTTTGTCAATGAACATATACCACTTTTTAGACAGAGTACATATTAAAGTACACTAGTACTTGTACTGCATTTAACCATGCCAAGTGATGACAACTTGATCATGTCAATTATGAGGAAACTGTGTTTTATTTTTTTTAAATATTGGTTCAGAAACACAAAAACTTCTTGATTATGGCATAAGTTTCACTCAAATGTCATTACTGACATATTAACATCCACTTGCATTCTTTTGAAACAGTCAGGCCACAAATTTTGCTAATTTAAGTTATAAAGTAAAATTGTTAGGGTCGCTTCCACTAGGGTGACCAGATGTCCTGGATTAAGAGAAACCCAGGGCAGTCCTGGTTTTGAGCCTACCGTATTGATTTTCCCCACTTTTACGCTCGTCTTGTTCCAGTGTCCCTGTTTTGTTTTTGTTTTTTTGGGGGGTTTTTTGTTCCCCCTCAGGTCCAGTCAGCAAGGTGTATGTCAATTGCACAGTTGTCAAAACGATCCATATGATAAACCAATTAAAAAAAAAATGAGTAATTACATTGCCACAAAATTGGGACAGAGCAAAAAAGGATGGATAATGGTATAATAGTGAGTACATTAACTTGTTTTGCGCTGTAGAACTGTCAACCAAGAAAACATTTAGCATTAGCTAAAGTAATTCACACAACCACCATATCCAGGTTGACTAGTGACTGAATTTGTTGTTAATAGTTCCTTACCAGGTGAGAATTTATTGTATATTTGATTTTCAGTTAAATAATAGTGTCCTAGTTTTTAATTTTGAAAATCTTGTCAACCTAGCTTCTACTGTATTTACTCATGCTGCATCACCCATAGGTTTTGGTGTAAATGCCAAATAGATGAATGTATACAAAATCTAGCTGATTTGTTGTGTACCTCGCTCTCAGCACAATATAACAGTGGTTTACAGATCCACAATGTGTTTCACAATGCACATATACGGGAATTCAAGTGGGAGGAACGATTCTCGAGTATGGTTGAACCAACACAAGAGTCTATTACACTCTTTACTTATGTTTATCTCTTCATAACTGTATGTATAATCAAAACTTTGTATTTTGTCTACCGCTATTTTTGTCCTTGCTGATGTGGCATTTCCTGACATTTTTAGCATTTTTCCTTCTTTTTTTTTATTGGCTATAAACATGGGCACATCATTGGAAACTGTGAACTGTGACTGTGAACCATCAGCTGATATTGAGCTGGTTGCAGTTCCCTGTCCAATGTGACAAAAGCACAATGTAAGGCTAGGTTAGAATAGAAAACCATAGAAAACTGTTGAACCTGGTTATCTATATGCACACAGTACAGTAATAATGATCTCTTGTACACTGTGCTTTAATCAGACACAAGCTAAGTCAGTTTGAGGCTTGCGGCCTCTTCAGGTCATCTCCCATCACACTGTGGTTTTATTTTAGGCTTTTTGATTTTCAAGTGCAATTTGACTAGATTAGTTAGTCATTTCCAGGGACCCTTCAAACAAATAATACAGTGGGGGGAAAGTACAAATCTTTCAAGTCTTTAGTTGCAAAGGCTATGCAGATCAAAATTGAAGACTGTTTCTTTGTAAGTGGTTGGAGGAACTAATTATTTTTCCTACTGTACGTGTAGGTGAACCATTTCAATTAATTCATATCCATTTAGTAGGGGTGTGAATTGCCTCGTACCTGACGATTCGATCCGTATCACGATTCATAGGTCACGATTCGATTCGATACCGATTAATCCCGATACGAATTTACAAGATTGTTGCGATATTTTTACTCAAATTTAGAAAATACCATTCAGTAAACTTATACATGTACACTGTAAGATTTGTATGAAAATGTATTTTATACACTTATAACTATGAGCCACTGTATTTAACAAACAGGTTTAACAACATTTTTCATGTTTGAACAGCATTGAAATAAAATATTAAGGCTAAATGTTCCATTAATATAACATTCTTCCATGCTTAAGGTGTGAAAGTTAGAAGTTTTGTTGAAAATGTTTCCATCAAAAATGGATGTTAAAAAATCGATTCGGCTGCCTATTGAATCGATTCGAGAATTGCGTGCTGTAGTATCGCGATATATTGCCGAATCGATTTTTTTTAACACCCCTACCATTTATATACGATAATTATCACGATATTGTGAGGAGATATAAAAAGCTCACCATAATGTATAAAAACAAAAAAAACGTGTTTTTCCTCATAATCGCGATATCATAATGTTGCCATTATTTTAACATCCGTATTTAACGTTCTTTCCATCCTGCTGTATAATTAATGACTCCCTTTTATTTTTCTCAGCTGGACACCAGAAGCTAAAGAGGCTTTTGAGCTTCGCTATCGGGAGTCTTCTTGGGGATGTATTCCTTCATCTCCTCCCCGAAGCATGGGCGCTCTCTGGCTCTTCAAGTGGGTCACTTTTCCACCAGCACCATTATGTTCACTATTATACCATTCCTAATGTTGAGTCTAATATTTGTAATATTTTATTTTCTTACTCCAGATTATTAAGTCAGTTTCATTTCAATGTCCTCTAACATAGGATAGTGGCTAATGAAACATGCTTGTTATACTCGAAACTTGTTACTACAATGTTCCTCAAAATAAAGTTTATCTTCTCTTTCTCCAGCCAGCAAAGAAAAACACTACACAAGCATGGGCTTGTGGGTAATCACTGGTTTACTGGTGTTCCTTCTTCTCGAGAAAATGTTCTCAGACCAAGATGAACAAAAAGATCCACCATTGCATTCAGATGTGAATTTTAACTCTACTGTAAGTGCTGTGGCTCATCCTCAATTGCATTTCACATAAATATATTGTTCAAATGCATTCATCAGCACAATCTGATGAGAACTGATATTATAGTTCGTAACTCATATTTCATTTATCCTCGTTTTCTTTGCTATGTAGTGCATAGTTCACAATCCTATTTGTGCTGTATGAGTTTGAGTAGCGATCCTTTCTTTCACTATGTTTCATTGGATCGTTTATAATTTTGGGAAATGTGCCACTGTGATGTTGTGACAAAGACATGCACAGTTGTCATCTGAATGCTGAAATATATCAGCAATTTTTTCCCCTCACACTTTAAAATATCGTCGCTGCTATGTGAAAAACACTTATGTCAAATGGATTTACATTTTTAGGATGAAACTGAATGCAGACAATCAAAAATATAACAATAAAAAATAAAATGGGTGGAAAAATGGACATGTTTTTCAAGTCCACCCCCTTCCCCTTTTTTATGTCAATTTTTTTTCACCTTTTTTATTTTTACGTTTTGGGGATGAAACTGAATGCAGACATCCCCAAAACTTAAAAATACATAAATGGGAGAAACAATGGTTGTGTTTTTCATATGAAAAAAAATAATAATAATCAACCCCCCCCCTTTTTTAATTTTTATTTATTTTTTTTTTATCTTACGTTTACGTTGGGATGAATCTGAATGCAGACGTCCCAAAAACGTTTTATTAAAAAAAACGTGTTTTTCACATAGCAGTAACGATATATTCTAATTTCTCAACATCTTTAATAGAAACTGCTCCAAGTTAAGACATTCTAGAACAAATTAATTCAATTATGTATTTATCATGTTTTAGCCGACTCACTAGTGGCCTTTTGATATCCAGTCTCTTCACGAAAGAAATCTCTCAATGAGGATGATAATGCATTCACTCCCAATTACTTACTGTCTAGCGCTGATTGTTGCCGTCTGTGGAAATAGTCGTACATTCACACAACTGCTTTAGTTTTTCCGTCAAACTGTTTTCGTTCAAATTGACTGAAACACTACATTGACATTTGGTATTTGGAAAAGACATTTTCCCCCACTGGGCAACAATTAATGGTGGATCATTTTACCTTCCTCCCCCCTCTTGTACACAGTCAAGTTCAGTTTGCAATGGAAAGGCTGATGTGGTACATGCAAATGGCTCTCATACTGAGTCACAGAAATCCTCCAAACACCAGAGTTTCCAGGGAACTACAGAGAAAATCATGGTACGTATGCTAATAAGTAAACATTTACAGTTACATAATCTTGTATGATGTCACGTATCATGGCTTCATCATGGTTTTGTGCGAGTTAAACTATGTGAAAAAGTGTGGTCTTCCTGAAAGTTAAGCCTCTGTATATCCAACTTTCAATGTTGTCTTACCACATCAGCTATACATATGCATTGAAATTAACTCATTCACTGCCAGTCATTATAGAAAATTTTGACATTTCCAATACTCACGTGATATTACATTCAATAATTATATATAAACCGAATCTACCAAATAACAGAATAGACTCCCTACTTTTTGTCCCGCCCCGTTCTTTTATAATTGACAGCAGAAAAATGTAGGTTTGCCAAAATACAGCCATTTCTCCCATGGACTCTGAAACTGTGTTTATTTCATATAAAATGGGGCAATGATGTCATCTACCGGTGGTTGGGCATCAGTAAAGTTGTTTCCAAGTTTGATATTTACAGTGGAGCATGCTCAGATTCGCCCCCATTTAGCACCGCTCTAAAAAATACAATTGACAAGTATACTTGTCAAAGGCAGTGAATGAGCACAAAATCACTGTTAGGCAAATAAAGACAGAGTATAGACTACAGTCTCTACTCTTTCAGCACCAGAATTGTTTGAAATATGCACCTGCATGACAGTGGGTGTGCTGCTCATTATTTAAGGTGTGGTGACATGCATTGATAGCACAATGACAGACAAAGGTGCTTGTGTTTTGTCATTTAAATGTCGTCATTGTTATTTACCTAATCTAGAGGGTGTTTAATAGGAACTCCCTTTTTCCATTGCACTCCCGGCTCACTTGAGTGGAGCAACTTGTGTTTTTACAATTCAAGCATCTGCTATTCAAGTCATAAAGACAGAGCTGATCAATCACCATTCATACGTATATTTTTCCACCACAACAGCTAATAGCCAACTGTAAGCAGGTCATTTCCATTCAGAGGGAAATTCTTCTCTTAAGCAAGTTGTAGCCTTAAATTAAACTTGAAGATGCATGACCTCAATAACTGAACTATATTTCAGACAAGTGGCTACCTTAACCTGCTGGCCAACTGCATTGACAACTTCACACATGGATTGGCTGTCGCAGGGAGCTTCCTTGTCAGCAAGAAGGTGAGCGAGAAACTGTGCACATGTAATACAAATATATGGATGTTTTTACTGCTTGTATTATTTTGACTTCTTGACCACAATATTTAATGCTTAATAACTCATGCTTGTAAACAATTCATAGACACTAGCCGGACACATTTTGCTACACTTGCTTAATTGAATGTGACTATTGACTAAGGAAAAAATATGTCTATTTTATTTTGCCGAAATAATTTCCCTATGATGTTAATGGTTAAATTTTTTGTGTTTCCTGAAAAATCAGAAAAAATGACTTAGGCGATTGTTTTAAGAAGGGGTCTGATATATTACATCATCTGTAGTGTTTTTTTTTTTTTTTTTTAATCAAGCATTATTATTATTATTATTATTATTATTATTATTATTATTATTATTATTAGTTTTTGTTTTTGTTTTTTTTCCATACACATTCGTCCTTATATAACTCTTAAATGGGCTGTCAGCCGAAAGACGGCCTGGTATCCACTGAGTACATGACCATATATCATAGCTGGAACAAGACGAGTCCAGCTGGTGTGACATAAGGCTATCAGCAGGAGCTATGGATGTATGTGCCAGAGAGGAAGTTAGCTAGATGTCTCCAACATGCACACACACACGCACGCACACGCATATGTGGCAAGCTATTGCCATATTACACGTAACATGAATGCTATGCTTAAACGACAAGAGGTCATTTTCCAGAGTCTTGCTTCAAAACAGTTAAAGGATTTTCACTAATATAATACTTTGCTTGCAGGTTGGTTTTCTTACCACCTTTGCCATCTTGCTCCATGAAATCCCACATGAGGTGAGATTCTTGGACCAGTTTACTCACATTTGCCTTAGAATGGTGAAGTAAAGACCCATGACTGGAAAGTGAAGTCACTGAAGGTTTATTTCGTCACTGTGTCTTTGTCCACAGGTGGGAGACTTTGCCATTCTGCTCCGAGCCGGGTTCGACCGGTGGAGCGCTGCCCGTCTGCAGCTGTCCACCGCACTGGTTGGTGTCCTGGGGGCTTGCTTTGCTTTGTACGCTCAGTCACCAAAAGGCACAGGTAGAATGTTTTCCGGATTTCTGAATACATTGCATCAAACATCACGTGAACTACAGCTGATCTTCCATGCCTAGAAAATGCCACTTGCTGGATCCTTCCATTCACCTCTGGAGGTTTCCTCTACATCGCTTTGGTGAATGTAGTTCCTGACCTGCTAGAGGAATCCAGCTTAAGGTATGATGAATACTACATTGACTAGGGCTGGATGATTAACCAAAATTTCATTGTGATTCCGATTTTGGCTTCTCTTGATCATTAAAACGTATTGATCGAAGAAAAACGATGAATTTCCCCTTTCCATTTACAAGTTCCCAATGTTGTGAAAGTATCTTGAATGTGCCATGTAGCTTGAAGCAAGCCTGAAGCTAATCAGTGCGAGTCCCTAATAGTCCTTTAAGCTGTTTAATGACACTCCAGTTGGAGTTAACTGTAAAACTAAACAAATGATCAGGATAATTGCATACACTGTGTATTTAAATACAAAACATGCTTCGTTTTGAAAACATCGCTAGCCTAGCGCTAATTTTGGAGCATTCAAATGCTAACCGGAAGTTAGCATCAACTTCAACAGTAATAATCCTTCAAATAACGAATATTCACACACAAATACTGTGGAAACACATGCCCACAGGTAAGATAACACTACTCAAAGGCACAAATTCTTCCCAATCTGTAAAATACAAGTTATTTTAATAGAATTCAATCGCAACTTTCTTTTGTTCTCACTGTAAGCGTGTACACCATGGATGCACGGCACTGCACTGCCCCTTGAGGCCAAAACCGCCAGTATTTATTTTGCAATTATTGTTTTTGTACACAAGATTTTTTGTATTTTTCTATTTTCTTATTTTAACTTTTTTGTAGTTTAAAGATTCACATAATTCTATTTTCCTCAAAATTCCAGGGTACAAATATATCCAAGGACCTTTTTTTTTTTTTTTTTTTTTTTTTTTTTTGCCAACACATTTTTTTTTTCCAAATGACATAGCACAAAATACAATCCCTGAGATAGACCACTAAGTCTTGTGAAAATAAGATAAGATAAATATGATAAAGATGGTAATGTAATGGTTAAGTTTGAAAATGAAAGAGGTTTGAATTTCATATGATTTTATAAGATTAGGTTATAGTTGTACTTGACAAAAAGAGTAGTATTCAAGAATAGCGCTCAATGTGAAGGGATGAATGGGCGTAAGGCTGTGATCATAGATTGGAGTCGTTGAGTTTTAGTCGTTGAAAAAATATTCAGTTTTAAAATCGGTGAATAATCATTTTATTAATCATGATTCCAATCTCAATCAAAAATAATCGTGAATATCATTGTTCCCCTACTCGTCCAGCACTAACATTGACCACCAATAAAATGTGTATTTCACGTCTCTGATTTTGTTTGTTAAATGTTTTGTTTTGAAGGCACTCCCTACTTCAGACTCTACTCATTTTCTGTGGTGTGGCGGTCATGGCTCTTCTGTCGACAGTCGTCGTTTGAACATCGAGGGCTGGCTGCTGTAGTACCAAACAGAAAGACTAGAACCAAAAGCAAGCAGGACATCCTCAATACGTCCTATCGGATATTCATGAACGCTTCCGACCCGTCTGGATTACTGTCATGCGTCATGGTATGCCTAAACAAATATCTTAACAAAAATTGCACTTTATGAGTCAATGACAAACTCAATGTTTTTATTCGACCTTGGACAATGTGCCAGCTCCAAAAAGCAAGGGAAAGATGATGATGTCTATGGATTTCTGTTATCAAGTTGTCTTAAGATATGCATATTTATCAGACAATCCTGTTTTCCACATCGGGTTGTGATGCTATATATAATTCAATCCAGTAGAATCCACCATTTTTAAATATATTATGTATTTATCCCCCAAAAAAGAGAATTTCTGCTGCATATTTATTAAAAAAAAAAAAAAAAAAAAGGAAAGAGCACACAGTAAAAGGTGGCCCCACTGCACCTGCAACATTTCGAGTTGTTACACCAGCGTCACCAAAGAACATTGTTTACATGCCTTCATAAGACTAATCACACCTTTTAAACATGATTAGCAGCCTTGTGAAAAGGCTGTTATGAACCACACAGGATAATTTCGTTGTCAGTGATCTGCACCTGCGTAAACAGCCGAGTTGCATTACGACACAAGGTGAAGAAACCGATACCTGGATTCACCCCTGCTGCTGAGGAAAAACCCGCCCACCGTATGTCAATGCTCCTCAGATCCTATGTACAAAAGTATCAAATGGAACTGAGGGGAGTCATGGAGATGGTGTGGTGACGCCGGTCCCTTTTCTACAGCTCGTTTGGCAAGCATGTGTTGCCATAACGACTCCGCCGCAGGTCGTCTACTTTAGTCATCAGCCTGTGAGGTGTGCATTGTCTGTGGGAGGCTTTTCAGTCACGGCACACAAGGACAACAAACAAACACTCCACATTTGCTGCCAAATTTGCATAAAAATTAAAAGCAGTGATAAACTGACACGCTGCTTTGTTCCCATCATGCACTTGACAAATATTTTGTCACAGGTTGATGTTTGAATATTTTGGTACTACCAGTTGTTTAGCATTTGTTTTAGCTGATAATTTATTTAAGACATTATTGTTTAGAGTTGAAGTTATTTGTTATAAATTGGCCATTTTTCAACCTTTTGTGACAACTAATTATTTGGTGGATTCCCAGCTGAAAAATTAAGTTGTAAACAAATGGCCATGATTCAGGTGTTCTTAATTGTTGTGCCTTTATCAGCCACTACAGTTTATTTGAAATAAAATGGGGTGCAGTTGAGGTTTTACAGCAATATGGCATTTACCAGCAAACATTAGAGCTGTTTTTTAATATCTATGTCATGCTTACAAGTGCCTACATTTTCGGGGGGTTGAAAGTATTTGGACAATTTTCATAATTTTAAAGAGCGATATTTTTAATACTTATATGGTCCACACCATATTCTGATTTTTCTTTCTAGTGAGGCTATACCAGTCTTTCACAGCAACCATCTTTGTTGGTATTTGGGTTCTGCTAGCTTTGCTAGCAGAGGACTAGCTAGACTAGCTAGGCTCTGCTAGCTAGTCTTCTGTAAGAGAATACAAGGTACGGTTTCACATGATGTGATATGAGCATACTTTTCTCTTAATGTCATTCAGATCCAAGTTTATCTTTGTTTCATCTGTCAAATAGGATGTGTTACAAGGCTGTGTGTTATGTCTCATCTGGTTTTCTGCTTAGGAATGGTCCTGCTGGTTTGCACCTTTTTGAAAGGTATATCCAGGAATGGGTTTGGTGTTTACAATATCCATCTTCTCCAGAATAACATTTGTAATGCTTGTTTCCCCCCCATCAAAGAAAGGACTCTATTGTGAAGTGTAAAGAAATTTAAGACTGATGGTAAAAAGAGGACCAATGGCATCTGCATGTTTCTCATCCAATAAAACATTAAATTACTGGTGACGAAATGGAGTGCAGCCAGACCGTTTATTTCAACATTTTTCTTTTCCCAAAAATACATTGTCTTTTTTTTTTTCTTCTCCCATTTTTTTTGTGTGTCTAAGTCATGTTCATAGTGAAAAGATTGCAAAGTTTTGCTTGTCATGGGCTCAAATGCTGGATGTGTTCCGTTTAAGGTGCTTGATTAATGAATCTTTATTGATTCAATGCTTTATTTTGGGAAACGGTATTTTGTGTATGCTTTGCATCACTGTGAATTACACTATTATTCATTCCCTTGTATGTATGGCATTTTCTCATCCATGTTGAAAACAGTCTGTTGCATAAGAAGAGTATCGGATGGCTTAATATTGAAATGCACTGTATGTAGCAAGGCTGTGCGATTACAGTAATTAATCAAAATAACTCATTTTGATTTCCAAACTTAACCCCATATCAGGGAGATTGCCACTTTAAAGAAAATTCCTAAATATACTGGTTAAAATAATAATAATAATAACAATAATAAAGGAACACAATTTTCCCTTGTTTTGAGCAGTGCAAATGCTATGTATATGTACTGCTAAAAAAAAAAATCAAAACAAGAGAACACTGTTCCTTTGATTATTGTTATTTTTTTTTATTAAAAAAAACACTTTCTTCATTTATTTTTTTTAGTAGCATACTTTTGGAGGGTACATGACTACAACTTATTCACCTTGGCTCAAATGTATTTT
This sequence comes from Festucalex cinctus, assembly GCF_051991245.1. NCBI lineage: Eukaryota > Metazoa > Chordata > Actinopteri > Syngnathiformes > Syngnathidae > Festucalex > Festucalex cinctus. The sequence goes on along the minus strand of NC_135414.1, from coordinate 14,341,113 downwards.
TTTGTATTCCTGCCGACCAGTAAAAACATTTCAACGCTAAACAAAGTTTAACAAGGTTGCTTTGGTCCAAGGTATCAGCTGAGAGAAAGATTTGTGCTCCATCTATTGGTACGGAAGTGATTTATGGCAAGGGGAGGCATTTTAGCCAAGGGTGTGTCTCACCCTGCTCAGCTCTTACTGCTTCCACTCATATGGCTGTGAACAGAGACAAACTTACAAAAACAGAGTGAAATATCTCATACTTAGCATTTTGAACGCTAATATTTAGCAACTTTTCTAACCACTCACCTGAAAAATGAAGAGAAAAAAAAACGTTACAAACAACTTGAGCGACAATAATTTCACATTGTCTTCCATATGACGAGGTGGATTGGCTCACCCGAGCAACTCTACATGCAAAAACTAGTCCTTTTACTTTCCACACCTGTTTGTCAAGTTGCCACTAAAATATTTGATTTATCTAACACTGACAACGGAACAGCAAACTAGACATTGAAATAAAACTAAAACCTGTGCCATGCAGTAGTCTACACACCCGTCACCATGGGTGGGCCATGCAGGGTCAATCCCTCCCTCGCTTCCTTGCTGTTGATCGACAACTGAAGCCAGCAAATGACAAAACCTCCCAGGGCGGTAGCAACCAGTAAGGGAGCACATTCTTTGCAAAGATTTTATAAAGAGGACAGAAGATAGTAGTGATGGGTGATAGCAGACAATTTTGATTCGATAGAATACGATTACTTTTCTGGCATTTTTATTTATTTATTTATTTATTTTTTAATAACGATACATTGTGTGAATGTCTATTTTAATACAATTATACAATTTGTCATACAGCCTGTATATGTAAGTTATCCTAACAATTGAAGTGACAAAAGCACATTTTTTATGTATTATTATAATCTGACACATTCTACTCTGAGTGTGAGTGTTCCGAGAGGCAAAGCAGAAGCTCTTTAAAAAAAAAATGTTTTGTCCCTTCAAATACTCCGTTAGCCCCCAAAACTCATTCGTACAGCTTCCATCTTTTACTGCCACTAGTAAGCAAGGTGCAGAACAAATTCAGCTCTTAACAGTTGCAGCACAATATAATTAATGTTAAAGCAAAGCAGAAGTAAAATATTTACATTTCTACTTTAACTCATGTTCATGTCGGTAACTGAGAGTGAATTCTAAGCAATAAAGCTAAACTAGATTGAGGTATTTGACTGTTCCGCTCTGGAGTTGGATCCCGAAAATGCAGACACAAATAAGATTTTAACTCTTTATTCGGATAGCATCTAGATGCTAAGCTAAATTGGGCTGTGGAGGTGCACGGGGAAATAGAGGAAATAATCCGATAAAAACACACACTTCTCAGACAGCTTATATAGACGGTGAATTGATCTGATTGGTTGTGGCTAGACATGTGGATAACAGGACTGACATGGAATTATCTGATTGGCTGTTGACTAGATGAAGAGATTAAAGATTCCTGACATCACATAGCTTCTGACATCACATAGTGTATTACCAGTTGAAACTAGATGCCCATTACATCAGTTCAAAACAGACACTTGAGCTCACGGTCATGACCCAAACATAACCCTTGCATGACCCTAGTCATGACACTGACATCAAAATTGAGAGACGAAATTTTGATGTTGGTTAGGTTTAACAATTGTTTACAAACATTCAATTAATTCTACATTGTTCAACAATTTAATAGGAAGAAAAACAAAAATAATATTGAAGGGTAAGTCAACCCCCCAAAAATATGTTCTAAGCAGCCCCACTATAGTCTAAATACGGTATTCTGGTTAATATTGTATGAGTGGAATATGAGTTACGCAACAAAATTCAGCAATTTTTATCTGTATCGGGGGGGGGGCACTTGCCACTTGCTGTCGAATGAAAAAGACATCACAGTTGCTCAGGTCTCAGGTAACAAGCTCAGCTTCAGAAAACAGGTGAGCTGTGATTGGTCATTGCCTGTGCCCTGAGTAACTGTGATGTCATCTTCAGTCGACAGTAAGTGGCAAAATGGCCGCCCCAAGATGGACAAAAGCGGCTGGATTTTGCTCTGCAAGTTGAATTCTCGCGGCATTATGGGAGTTCACAAACTCCAGAATACATCTTGTACCGAGCCCATTGATTTCCACCAATAACAGCGCGACATTGTGTTTGGGGTGGGATATGCAGGTGTGATGAAACCAGGAAGCGCCGACACCATGGAAAGCAAACTAATCTAACATGGACGAATGCACGCTGCAATTAATTCTGTTCTTGCAGAATTACTCACCGTTTCCTTGTTGAATGTTAAAAGGCGAGAGACGCTTCATGCATTATTAGCTGGTAAAGATGTTTGTGTCAGCTCAAAATATTGTACAGAATGTCCCACCTTTCCCAAGCAAATCACAGTGGAGCAGTCCCAGATAGATATTGTGGAGAACTCTTTGAGTGAATCACAATTATCAATCTGGCTATTGCCATGTTAGGATTTTGCTGCATAACTCGTATTCCATCCATCCATCCATCCATCCATCCATCGTATTCCATCCATCCATTTTCTTAACCACTTACTCCTCACCGGGGTTGCTGGAGCCTATCCCAGCCGGCTTTGGGCAGTAGGGGTGGATCAACGTCAGGATCTCCATGGAGCACAGCACAGCATTCCCACATGTCGGCAGCGGCACAATATTTTATTGGCTCACCAAGCTCTTGGAGTCACTTCTTCCCAACAGAAAGACTAAATATTTTACACACATTCATGCCATATATTACACATGAGTTGACTGTTGAACATCAGCATGTGCAGTACAGCTGTGTCTACTTCAGCCGCCAGTGTGAATGTGTGAGCGCATGAATAATGTATCCATTGTGAAACATCTTTGACTGTCCAAAAAAGCGCTATATAAATCGGATCCATTATTATTATTATTATTATTATTATTGTTACTACTATGGGTGATTAAATGCATATATTGGCAAGCAATGTCTTTTGTATGTGTATTATTTACAAAGTAATTTTCATGATGAAACAAATGACATACAAAGAAAATCAATGTAAAACACGACCAGAGAACTAACATGGAAATAATTTAATATTTTTTTCCACTCTCTTCATGTGATGCAGGGGATGGGACAGGGAGGCTCTGCCTCGCCTCCCTACTTTGTACCGTGACCGTGTGTCCTTATACATCTTGACTTAAACAATTGGGTTGAAAACAGTTGTCATTCAATAGTAATGCTTTTATACTTGCACTCTTTGGTTGTTTATATTTGCATACATGGAGTACTGGTCACTTCAGAGTTTTCTTCTTCTTCTTGAATCTGCAAGTTAATCAAGGTAAGGCTGGCTTTTAGTTGAGTACAGTGTTCCCTCGTTTTCCGCTGGGGTTAGTTTCCAAAAAATACCCGCAATAAATGAAATCCGCGAAGTAGTTAGCTTTATGTTTTACAACTCTTATAAATGTTTTAAGGGTCTAAAATCCCTGACCGCACAATTTATACACTTTTCTCATTGAGGCATTTACATGTTCTCACATTTCTCTCTTGTTCAAACTTTGACAATGTTCAAACCTTCATAAATTTTATAAAATGGGTATATTACTGTAAAAAAATATGCAAAATTGCACTTAAAAAAAAAATCCGCGATACAGCGAGACCGCGAAAAGTGAACCGCGTTATAGCGAGGGAAGACTGTACAGTTATCAGTGGCCGCAGATTCCCGTCTTGCTCACTACAGCCTGGAGGAGAGAGTGCGGTACTACATCCTGTGGCCCAGCCTCCTCCTCACAGCGCTGGTCGCCATCCATCCGTTCCTCCTGTACCACAACAGATGGTGACAACAACATAGCATCAAGCGGGGAGCACAACAACAGACCGCAGCATCCTGTCCGTGCAACACGGGCCTTTCGTCAGCATGCTCGGAGGGCAGGACCGCGTGAGGCTGTGACTTCACGCGGCAGGCAGAGGCACCAGCACCGGCAGGCAGCACCACGGCCACCGGAGGAAGCTTCTCGCCCGTCTCCGTCGAGTGGTGGGGGTGAAGATGGCCGCTATGAAAATATTAACCAGCGGAGGGCTCTTCCTGGCGTTTTGCGCGCTGGGGCTGCTCGCTATGGCGATTTGCACCGACTACTGGTACGAGACGGACGCGAGGAGGCACCGAGAGAGGTGTAAAAACTACGCCAACAAGCGCAACGACCCGGGCTACATCTACATCTCCAACCACAACCTCCCCCTCCAGATGCCTCCGAAGAGGAGAGGAGGCGGCCCGGAGGCTGCTCCTCTCTTCAGGGGCAAGCGACACTTTGTGGCCGCAGCCTCCGCGATGGAGTCCCACTGCAGTCGCCAGTTCAACTCAACCGTGTCCGGCCTTTGGAGGAAATGTCACCGGGAGGGATTCGACCTTGAAACCGAGGACCTTATTTACAAAGGTAAACAGTCTTGTGGGGAGCAGGCCGCGATGCACGTCTGTGAGCTTTAGCTTGACAACACAAACACAGCGTGGCCCATGCGGGCTCTCGTGAAAGCCTCATTTGACTTGGCTGCCTATCAAAATAGATGGGGATGTCTCCTCAAGAGCATCCATTGTACATTCCTCCGCTCAAGGTGGTCATCTTTTCGTTCCCTTTAAAAATTAGTTCTGGAATCTAAGCAAAGAAAAACATACTGTAGTGTAAACCTCTAAAACAATTATTCTACTTAAACATGCCACTTTAGCTTTCTCCAGTCGTTTGTGAAAGATTAATGTCAATAAAATAATATGGCAACCACATTACAGCAACTTAATGCTGAACTTGACCAGAGACAGTTGTGCACATTTTCTTACACTTTTTTTTAGAAGACTCTAACATATTTACATCTCAGCTGCTATTGTCTCAAAAATGTTGACCACATATATTGATCATATTTCTTTGAGATCAGCTTCTATATTGCTGAGGTCACTAATGTGGATCAACCAGTCATGGGACATTGTGACTTTCTAAGAATGTTGTAGAAGTGATCATTCAAAAATGTAAACACTGTCAGACTTATAGAAAATGTTGCACATTTTTATTTATCTGTTTTGTAATCATTGTGAGAAATCATAAATCATTAACACGATTCGATGTTTTCATATAAACGATTATCCTTGTTTATTAATAATACAGCATATTGAAATTATTCAATGTCATTTGACCAAATGCTACACTATCCATGATGTTGTAGAAGGAGATTTTACTTAGGGTTGTTGTTTGTATTTGGTTGGAATGTCAAAACACATCGTACTGTATGTTTGTACAAAAGTAATTGCATACAAAGATATGCAATAGCTGAAGATAATGTCAAAGCTGGTTTCTGAGTAAACGTGCTGCATAACATGTAAATGTAAGTTCTTATGTCACTATTTACTCATATGTGCTAAAGCACAGGGACCAATGAGTAAGCTCAGATAGCTTTGTTGTGTTGTGTAATCTATTATTTGTATTTGAATGATATCGCATAATCATACACAGATGATGCAAATCTGTGTTTTGGGAAAAGTGTATAATAATTATTGGGCGGCATGATAATGTCATCCCTCAAGTGCAAAGATTATTGAAGTTCTATGAAGAGCAAGATTGCTAATTCATCCTCAGAGGCTTCGTGGCAACAGCGTCGCAATGCCAACTCTTTATGTAATAACTCTTTTGATAGTTTCTGGAAATAATTAAAAACACAACTGTAACAGAGTGGGAAAAATGAATCACACAGTTTGTATCATGTCAAAGAAATGTGTGTGTCGTGTAGTGAAAATTTGCTCTTTGCAAATTGTGCTACACTTGTATGTATGCTTTAGAATGTGTTGACGTGACAGTTTGGTATTTCTTAATCACTCTAAAACATTTAAACCAGGGGTGTCAAACTCATATTAGCTCAGGGGCCGCATGGAGGAAAATAGATTAGCAAGTGGGCCGGATCGGTAAAATAATGGTATATAACAAAAACAATTGCTGTCAATTATACGCAGATTTTTGCTATTTGTGGCCGAGCTCTAAATTACGGAGCTCAACTGTAATCATATTGTACCAAAATATAACAAATGCAAATAGAATGCGGCAACACTTTGCCTGTATGAGTTCTGGACGTGTTAAAAAAAAATTTTTTTGCATAAACAGTATATATTGTTCCCAGAATGCATTGAGTGGCGCAGTTATTAAAGTTATAAGTCAAGTCAAGTCATCTTTATTTATATCGCGCTTTCAAACATTGACATTAATCCTTGTCAGAGGTATTTGTGTAACCAGTTATTTAATTTGTGTCGTATTTAACACATTTATGTTGATCAATAATAAAAAAATAAATAAAGTTATTAAACGAACCGTAGCTTTTTGTTGTATGTAAAATAATGACATCCAGGACGATTCCGTGTACAAGTTACATTGCTTATTTGAGGACTGCTTATGAAATTACAGATTTATATGTTTTGATTGTGACCTGCTGATTAATTGGTCGGTCATTACATTTGTATTTTTTTTTAACTTTACAAAATTGTCTCGCGGGCTGGATTAAACCCCTTTGTGGGCTTGATCCGGCCCACGGGCCGTATGTTTGACACCGCTGATTTAAACTGTTGCTGAGCTCGGCTGCTCTTGCGCATCCTGAAAAGGCAGTTGACGGACGTGTTTTTTTTTTGTTTTTTTTAAACAGGTTAAAAAGCTTGCTGATCATTGACGTGATAGTTTAGCTAGCGTTAGCATCAGTGCGGGATCAGCACTTCAATCACCGCAAATAGTTTTATATTGGGCAGGGTCTGTGTGTGTACCAGAAATTCTGGACTGGTCCATGTTTTAATTCCAAACAACCAGTTTCACGTTTTTTGTTGTTGTTTTTATTCACCTTTTCAAACTTCTTAATTTCAGCTCTGCTGTAGAGTGCTATAAATGACGTCAGATTAGTTCTTCTTTACGTACATCATTACGTGAGTGCCAGCCAGTAGTCAGAGTGAGACGCCACAGTTGAATTAAACAGTGACAATCTTGTGTTGCCATAATTGTGACTAAATGGAACATATTCACAAATGTTACTTGAAGCACTATTGTATTTATTTTAATTTATTGCATATCACTGTATTCCCTCAAAAGAATTTGCACAACCACATATTTTATATATTTCTATATTTTTTACATTTGTTTAATTTTATGTATTTATTTCTTAAAATGAATTTATTGTGTGTTCTATACAAAACATGTATTTTATGAACACATTTGAAAAAAGAAAATTGCCATTAATTCCATGCAATTTTATGAAAATTTGCTATATTGTGATGTATAGGGCTTTGTTAAAATTTATCTGACATTGTTTTGCGATAAATTTTATTATAGAAATTACTAGTGGTATCGGCACTTGTTTCAGTGACTACTCGTATTGGTATCGGTATGAAAATGTGTACAGTATGTGCAATGTTTCACTTTTTCTTTGTTTCACCAGGAATAATTCAGAGATGTACCCCAGTAAAGTATCACTACACTTCGTCCGTTCTTCCACGAAATTTACCCGGCAACATCACAAAGACCATACGGCAGGATGAATGGCATGCACTTCGTGAGTAACAGTTTTGTGTATTTTCATAAAGAGTTGCTTGATTCATGCTTGAGTTCTTGTCTCTTTTTTTTTCTCGACATTCAGCATTCTGCTTTTTCTAGACTTTAGATTTAGACTTTTAGCACATACCACAGAATGTGATAATGCATTCTTTTTAAGTGAAGCAGAATTCTGTTGTTTCTCCGACATTGAGTGGTTTACTATTTTATGTCTGTTTTTTTGTTTTTTTAATATAAATGAAAAATGGGCGGCACGGGGGTCGAGTGGTGAGCACGTCCGCCTCCCAGTTCTGAGGACTCCGGTTCGAGTCCAGGCTCCGGCCTTCCTGGGTGGAGTTTGCATGTTCTCCCCGTGCCCGCGTGGATCTTCTCCGGGTACTCCGGTCTCCTCCCACATTCCAAAGACATGCATGGCAGGTTAATTGGTCGCTCCGAATTGTCCCTAGGTGTGCTTGTGAGTGTGGATGGTTGTTCGTCTCTGTGTGCCCTGCAATTGGCTGGCAACCAGTCCAGGGTGTGCCCCGCCTACTGCCCAGAGCCAGCTGAGATAGGCTGCAGCACCCCCCATGACCCCTGTGAAGAATAAGCGGTCAAGAAAATGGATGAATGGATAAATGAAAAATGAAAATGAAGATGTTCTGCCCAGGAATGTTTTTCATGTGCGCATAGAAAACGCATCTGCCACTCTAAGTAAATGGTCAACGCCACACTTGAACAATGATTGACAGCTGCTGTGGACCCGCTGCCACAACGCGAAAAGGCGAAAAAAAGATCAGAAAGCTCCAGGCTACCAAAAGAAGAATCAATCTAGCCAATGTTGCACTTTGTACATTGCGGCTGAATCAGCAGATGCTAACTGTTAGCACACGCAAAATGTGGGGGAAATAATCTGTTTTGTTCATTTGTGCTGCTACGGTTTAAGGTCAATTGATCCCACTTGAAACATAAAGTGGACATTTGTGGTGATAGTAATAATTTGCCACGTAGACAGTTCATTTTTTACATCAGCTTCAGCAGACGTTTTGAGGCCCGAGCGCCTCATTCCAAACATTTGTGCCTTGCTTCTCGAAGGAAATTTTGGTTTTAGCCCAGTCTGACTGCAGTGCTCAGACTTTCTCCCCACATCCCTTGAAAGGCTGCTCTTTTTTTTTTTTCCAGGCGTCCTGGTGAGAAACTAGGTCGCCTGGGTGCTCAAATTGGTCGCAGTCTAGAGCCCTATATACAGCATTTAATTTAATTTCATTTCAGCACACTAGCATGAGGTCGGCATACTAGACATGGTGGTAGCCAAAAATTGTACTCAATTAAGAGTGGCGTTATTTCAGAATATTATTACTCAAGTCAAAGTAAAAAGTAGACTTAAATAAATCACTCAAGTAACCTACAAGTAAAAAAAATTCTCAAGTACAGAATTTAAAACAATTATTTTTTATTTGTATTTTATTGTTATTATTATTATTATTATTATTATTATTATTATTGTTATTATTAGAAAATAACACATTAAGCAACAACAAACTCAAGTTTCCAAATCTCTCACTGTTTTCACTTCAACAAGCTCAGTTACTGTATAAAACAACAGCTGAATATGGAGACAAATGGAAGACAAACTTAAGACCGCCCCTCATTTGACTAACATTTCATGACGATGATGATAAACATGAGAGCTGAATGTTTTTATTTATTGATTGACATGTAAATTTATTTATATATTATTTTTACTCTTATTTATGTATTTATGAATGCATTCACCCATCCATTTTCTTGACCGCTTATTCCTCACAAGGGTCGCGCGAGTATAAATGTATTTATTTAGGTAATATATATATATATATATATATATATATATATATATATATATATATATATATATATATATATATATATATATATATATATATATATATATATATATATATATGTTTATATATATATATATACACATAAGAGTCGCCGCCGCCGATTAACCAGCGGAACACTGCTCGCCGTGCCGCCGCTATGTCGCCACCGACCAACCGACCACCCCCCCCATCCACAGCCGCACGCTGGATAGGCCATAGGCCAAGACTTTTGAAGCCGCGGGGCTGCCATCTTGGTACTCCCAAGAAACGTACCTCGGCATTTGGCTGCAAAATGCCTACATGTGTAGTGGTAAACTGCACAAAACGCAATTTTAAAGGCTGTGGATGAATATTTCACCTGTAAGTATAATTGAAATTGAAAGAAATTGAAAGATGAAAGAAAAAAATGATTATTTTTTTTTAAATGATAGAAAAAAAGAGGGTAAATACCGTCCACTTGTTCTGCATAGTGCCCATGCCCTATTTTAAGAGCATACGAACCGTCTGTCTAATCTGCTGTATTTGTTTTAAAAGGAAGCTACTTTTTTTTTTTTCAATTAATTCATTCACTCCCAGCCATTTCCACAGAAGCAATCCCGTTCACTCCCGGCTGTTTGACTGGATTTTGACTGATTTTGCAAGGCCCACAGAATATTGTGTTCGATTGCTATAAAAACATGGAACCTATCAAAAGAAAGATTAAAGTCTCTTTTTTCATCAGGAAAAAAAGTATGTTTCTATCTGTTTCCGTTGTGCAGCAATTAGCATTAGAAGAGAGCTAAGTTTAATCAGTTTTCACAAATCTATTTAAAATTGTAAGTAATTTAGCTTTTTTTTTTTTTTTTTTTTACATGGCCCTGGTTGAGCTCCTTTGCTCTGCTGCTACCTGCTGGCCGTTTGTGTAATAACTACCATTTCTGCAAATGCTCTTTGCAGTTGAGAGGCTGCATCAAAGCCCTCTGGATGCTCTAAAAAAACAAACAAAGAAAACGTATAAATACGTCTTTTGGACACTTATAGCATAAAAAAAGCAACGTATTTACACGTTATTGGGAGCAAATGAGTTAAAAATATACATTTTCAAAGAATGCTGATGTGATTTTTTTTTTTTATGTCTATAAGAATGACCGTAAAACCGTGTTTTTTCTCAGACTATACGGTAATCGTACACCAAAATCTGAAACCATTGCACCCCTAGCTCTTTTAGTTAATCTGTTCTCCCTAAAAAAAAAAAAAACACTTCCAGGCTTTGCCAGGCCTGTCAAAATAGGCCTTCTTGGAGTTTTAAAGCCATCGATGGCAGTAAGTGAATGAGTTTTTTAATAAGATATATTACACTATATATTACACTCAACAGTACTGTCTAAAAACAAAGAGTGCTAACTATTGCACTCCACATAAATGTGAGCACAAAACAGGATTGCATCAAACATTTGTTAGTTTTTGGAAGGGGAAAAAAATACAGCCTTTGTATTGGACAGTAACAAAAGTATTCTCACAGTTTGTGAGCAACAACTGTAATTGGTGTGATAGCTGTTGTTCACATGACAAAGTTTGTAACCTTGTCATCTCTTCTTGCAGATCTAAGAAGAATGACGGCTGGCTTTGTTGGTATGGCTGTCTCCATCATTCTTTTTGGCTGGATAATTGGAGTGCTGGGATGCTGCCAACAGCATGACCTCATGCAATATGTAGCTGGGCTACTCTTTCTCATGGGAGGTACTGTGTGGAAACATTTGCGCATATTTACACCAACACTGACCAGCAACAACATTATGACCTCTTGCTCACTGTAATGACATCTAAAGCAAGTACTGTATAAAATAAGCTGCTTTTACAAAGATACTGCTTACACTTGATTGACACTTGTATTTACCCAAATGTTGTGATTTTAATGTGCGTTGGTGTACAGCAGAACTGTATTGTACGAAAATCTGTTTCTAATATTAAAAAAAATTAGACTCAGATCTCATATGATTCAGTACGGCTTTACAACATTGCAAAACAACCACGTAAATATCACCATATGGTGCCTTTGAAATGTCCCTATTGTACCCTCAACTTCTGAAATGTTCAAATGAACTTTATATTCATTACATTAAGTAGATGTTGTGCAGTTACAGATGTATTTTGGTCAAGCTCAGAAAGCCCACACTTAAATAACAAAAACAGAAATCAACTATAAGTATACAATGTACAGTGCATCCAAATAGCAAAATATGTTAATTTGCTGAAGGGGTGGACATTGGACGATGACAGGATGGACATTTTTGGCATTACGTCAACCCTTGAGGGAATATTATGATTTAGCAAATTGACTGTGTACTGTTAAAAATAAGTGGGCCATTGGCACATAAGGATTTCACCAGATCCACCACAGTTAATTTATTATAAAATATATATACTGTATAAAATATTTATTCTTTACTATTATTGACTATTATCTACATTTTTATTATTATTATATCTACAATTTAGGACAGCTAGAATTTATGACATACCGCTAACATCTCTCATGGAAAGCTTTCTGCAATGGTCACACCTGATGATGGTTGGTCACATCACAAATATTCAACTTACGGTAAATCAGGCTAACAATAGGGCAGTTCACTACTACCCCAAAACTACTATTTTTAGAACAGTGCTCCGCGTGTGGGCGTGGCCGGTTGAGTTTCGGACATGAAATGGAGCACTGCACAGGCAGATGACTGAGGCGAGTGTATTAGTATTAGTCAAAACTTTTGAACTGACTCGCTATTTCACAATAAATATCCTTAACAGATGTATTATGGTTACAAAAAAAACTCTGCTGCTTTAGTGTCTGCCTCTATTTGACTGGCGATGTTGTGACCGCGATAAAATGACTGGACTTCCAGGAGGAATCCAGAGGAATGTCTGTGCTGGCTTCAAGAATGTAAAAATGTCACCGAAGACACTTCTAAAATGTCTGTTTTTAAATGTATTTCAAAATAAAAGTCCCAAAAAGGTTATTTCTTTTTGGTTGCATCACATGATAATTCATCAAATGGGCATCATTGAACAAACTGTGTCAATGACCCAAACATATTCAGAATTTTTCAACGGTTTTACTGTCAACTGATGTTTCTCTATGACAGAGTGGACGTTGCGTGTTGAGCTTGACGTTCAACTACACAATGATGAAAATTATGAAACATCCATCCATCCATTTTCAACGTAGTTGAAAATATATACTCTGCATTAGCAACCATTTCAGCCTCACTTGAAGAAATATAAAATGTTGACCATAATGTCAGTGAAAACAGCCGAAGGTTTCTTAAAGAGGCAGATACGCCATGACAGGGTGGACAACAATTTCAAGGACACATATCAAGCATTCAATATTGAAATCAAAATAGATTGTACATAATCAAAATCAAAATTTTATCAAATAACCTGTTGTGTACAATACATTTTATTGTTTCACATCATTAACCATTTATTACAAAGTCTGTAGTTAGCAGAGTGATGTGTGTAACATGCCAAAATCACGTCTATCCAAAGAAAAACAATTGCATAAAACAAAAGAAACAGTATAAGAGACTCATCATTATACTAGTATGTGTGCAAATGCTTGGCCACTTTTAATAAGACCCCAGAGTTTAATTATCCTTCTACATTTCCATGACAACTGAGTGATTCTGATGAGCACACCAAGGCACTGGTGATATTGACTCAAATGAAGAACGATCTGACAGTGTCACAACTCTTTTTTTTTTTTTGGGGAGCTTATGACTTGTTTTCACTGTTTTATATTGTGTCATTTTTAAGCCTTAATTAATGAACTATGTTAACATGAGTTAAATAACTTTATATAGCCAAAGGTAGTGCTTCACTGCCATCTTGTGGCTTCTTAGTCACAAGTAACTACATTGAAGTGAGTTTAGGTGCTTCATTTAGACCAAAGTAGTGCTTTGCTGCAGCTTGAACGCAGCTGAAGTGAGGTAAAGCCACAGTGTGTAATCTTTAGCACCATATAATTGTGAACTAATGATTAATTAAATTCAAAAACCCACCATTGATTTCATTAATATGCAAACAAAAAAATGTTCTGTCACTTCAACGTACATTTTTTTTAAATATATATATATTAACGTATATCTAGTAATCACTAATTATATTACAAGGCTGGAGTCTCACCTTACAAGAGGCCGCCATCTTCCTGCTACGGATGCCCAAAGGACAACTTCGCAAACATATTTAGCCCGAGTGCTGCTTGCATCTTGTGTCGGACCCAAACAGGGTCGACCGCCGCTTCCCTTCCACAGCTGGGGCCTGCAGGTGGTCGTCACTAACTCCCATGATTCGGTCTCCCATCGTTTGTCACCTTCTGCGTGTGGTCTTTCTGAGCCACCGTAGTCAGTGTGCATGCTTCGAAATGCATGTGCTTCAGCTGCATTCTATGCTAAAGCGACATCCAGTGGTGACTTATTACACACTGTGACTTTAAGGAACTTCATTTTGACAAGAGTTATGCTTTATTACATTCAGGAGGATGTCGGATTTTCATTATTTGCAGCAGGTTAGATTAGCATCTTCTTGGTAAAAATCATTTGTGCATGGAATTGTTTGTTTAATTAATCGTATTGCTGAAGTGGCTGATCATTGACTGATCTGATTCTTTCCTATGTTGTATTTTCCTCTGATTATGGTTCGAAGTGATGCTACATCATCACACTTGACCTCTGCTTTTAAATCGGGCTAAGTTTAAAAAAAATATATATATGTATATTAGTCAATATTGAATCGATTTTCCTTCTCAGCTCGATATTGATACTAACTGAAACTACATTTTATGTTTACAAAACTAACTAAGACTAACTATAATTATAGCAAACTTGTCCTTCGTTTTATCTTTGGTAATTAATTTAATGCATGAGCATTAGGGGATGATTTTAAATGTGATTTTTTTGCAGATTTATTTTGATATAAACCGGAATAATGACGTTTGAAAGTATGTCACACAAAAGTGACGTCATCTAGCAGCAGCCAATAGAAAAGCACCTTCAGACGACGTTGATGACGTCCCATGGTGTTTTTTAAATATTGCCCACAAGTAATTTACATTTTTTTTTAAACTAATACTAATACTGAAACTAACAAACTAAACTAAAACTAAGCATTTTTAAAGAACTAAACTAATAAAAACTAATAGAACCACCCTGAAAACTAATACAAACTAACTAAAATGAAAAATTCCTAAACTATAATAACCATATTACAAATAAATTGGTTTATATACTGTAGCATTTTTCTAAGTATGCAAAAGCACAAATAAATGATTTGTACAATTTTTAGGACTAAACACAATTTCTCTTCAGAACATTATGTGGCCATTGTGTCCTTCTAATTTTCTGGATGTGGCCCTCAAATGAAAAACCTTTGGACACCCCTGATTTGGATTATTATGAAACATTTTCATCTCATCCTTGCTGATGTCAATGTTTGTGTAACACTTAAGTGATTATAAAACAAATGATTTTCATGAGTAAACGTAATCATTTGACCAGTTACTCCCTCCGCAAAATGTGATTTGGAATTTAATATTTGTGGAGTTTTTACCATGTCCTTGACATTTAAGAAGAATTGATGTGTCATAATTATTATAGGATTGAATTGAAGCGAAGCGAATAGAATCGGCAAAAAATTGAACTCTTGTGAATCGAAATTGAATCAATGGAGGAAATTAGAATTGATACCCGTCCCAACTTTTCAGTGATGACATCACAAAACAAACATGTACAAACCATTTTGTGGATTAAATGAGACAGTTTCACATCCATGAATGTCCAAAGGACACGATGCCACTAGATTAGGGAAGTAGTCAAATATATTTTTGTCCATGTAATGCCCGTCTCTTCACAGGAACGTGCTGCATCATCTCCTTGTGCACATGCGTGGCCGGCATCAACTTTGAGTTAACCCGCTACCCTCGCAACATGTACGGCCTTCCCGAGGACATTAGCCACGGCTACGGCTGGTCCATGTTCTGTGCCTGGGGCGGCCTCGGCCTTACTCTGCTGGCCGGCTTCCTCTGCACCTTGGCCCCCTCCCTCAGCGCGCCCACCCGCACGGCGACCCACAAGCCGAGGCACGAGAACGGAACCGTGTGACGGCGACTCACAAACGCCACCCACCAAAACTCGGATGTTGAAATCTACGACCGTTTTGGTTTTTTTGTCTCATCACCGTGTCACCGTCAACATTGCAATCCCTCTCAGTGTTCATTGTGCCTGAGTTGTGATCGCACACTGGAACAAACAAGCGACAGACTTGTTGAACCCGCCCTAAAGGACCTCCAAGGACACCACGAGTGCAACCTAACGTCTTTGGCTCTCACAGCACATTGTCTTTTTTTTTGACATGCTGACTTTGTGGCAATCGGAAGGTGACTGTTTAACAATGGTGCTCTCTTCAATCCGCTCACTCCTACAGACACACACCAGCTTGTCCACACGTTCATTTTCTGCTGATGAATCACGAGCGAATTCATCCAAACAGAGCAAATCGCATCAAATGAAGCCAGAACATCCCGTCAAGTCTTGCTCTTTTCACTAGATGCAGTCTGCTGGTTTTGTTTGCAATGTGAAAAAAAAAAGATCTGGCAATGAGTGCCCATTGCTTCGTGTTTAGTGTAGCACAATGACATCCAACATTAGCACTGACCATGGTAGATGTTTGCGTTCCCTGCTGGATGAAACAAGTGTGGGCAGCACAGAAAAAAAAAAAAGAAAGAAAATACGACAAAATTTGCATCAAAAAGCAAATATTTGTGTGTGTACAATTGCATCTCTATGTAGACTAAGATACATCGTTTATGTAAAGTAGAATTTCAATAAGGTTGTTTATATCCGTGTGTGTTGAAACAATAAATGCCTGACAGTGCGGAAGTGCGGGCTCAGCAGGATCGTGTTGAAGATTTGCGCCCGAGGGATGAATCCATTATAGGATTTAGCGACATGATGGGATTTTTAGTTGTTGTTTTTTGATGAGGAAGAATTGAAATGCATAACTGCTGAGCTGAGATTGAATGCTGCTGCGCCCTTACAGCTCTTGAGTTGTTTGCTGACAGCTGAATTGGAACGTGACAAGAGACAAATGAGAGAGTAGAATTCAGTCGCTGCCGTGTTTACGCTCACAATTGGTCATCCTTTTAAAGTATTTGTTTTAGGAAGAAAAAAAAAAGTGCTGTAGTGTTTTAATATTGCCACAAAAACAAACAATCTAAAACAGTGGCCAGAGTGTCCTTAATTTTGCCTTGACTCAACAGGATAATGCTGAAATAAGCAGCATTTTTTTTTTTTACACTCAAGTACAACTTTTAATGTATTGTTCCTCATCAGATGGTAAAATATTATCAGATTTATACCACTTCATTCAAGCAGAAGTCTGAATGAAACTGCATCAATTTCCAAACTTTCAATTCAAGCACCTATTTATAAATTCATTCCTGATGTACAAATTTACCAAGACACACAACTTAACAAATGGCACCACCATCGTCTTCATCATTTTCATATTCAGTGTGCTCATTGATCCGTTTAACCAGCCTGAACAGAAAAGAGGAATTTCAAACCGAATTCAGCTTTTTATATCCTAACTTGAATCAGCTCACTGATCTAAGTCAGAAATTATTCAAGCATATGGCCAAACTGCTTCTCTGTTCAGGAATGCAAGTAAATCTTGATAGTGTAATTACTCTTTTTGTTCTTAAATGAAACTTAAAATTCCCGGATTACAACAATAACCCTGGTCAGCATTAACTCTTTGACTGCCAGGCGTTATAAAAACAAAACAAAAAAATCCACAGTGCCAGCTGCTTTTGAGCATTTTAACTCATCTTTCAAGGCAAAATGAATATTGTTTGCCTTTACTACATATACAATGTGGCTACTCAATGAAAGATCGCATTCCATTCATTGGAATTTTACTAATCATCATGAAACGTCTTTGGCAGTCAAAGAGTGACACGGAGCGAGAAGGTAGGACTCAGACGCAGAGTGTAAGTTGGCCAACAAGGCTGCAACTTTAATCCAATTGAACAAAAAACACCTCTCAAGGAGGGAAAAAAGGCAGAACAGAAAAAGCTCCAAACTGGAGATAAAACAAGGGCACTCAAAAACAGGGACAACTAAAGGCGCTCCGCTAGGGAGGAAAACAAGGGGCAAACTAAGGGCGCAAGACAAAGCAAGGCTAGACATCGAACGAGGACTGTGGAACAAGGACTGTGAGGACGCTTCCATGCACTGAGATGTGACACTTCGGCAACGGAGGGGAGAATGCAGGTGGCTTTTATGTCCGGGTTGATTGGGAACAGGTGGTGGTGATCATGGGCGTGGACCGGTAATCAGTGAGCTGCAGGAAGGGTAAGTGACCTGGGGTGAGAGGAGAGTTAATACTTTCAAAATAAAACGGGAACCTGACTTTGAAAACAAAAGCATGAACCGCCACTCTGGTGGCGGCGTGACAGTACCCCCCCCTCAACGGCCGGCTCTCGACGGCCCAGGAATGTCAGGGTGCTCTTCATAGAAATCGTCGATGAGGGAGGGGTCCACGATGAACCGGGCGGGCACCCACTGCCTCTCTTCTGGCCCGTAACCCTCCCAATCCACCAGGTATTGGTGTCCCCGGCCCCGCTTTCTGACGTCCAACAACTTTCTTACTTTATAGACCGGGCCCCCCTCCACCATCTCCGGAGGGGGCGGCGCGGGCTCGGGCGGGACCAGGGAACTGTCCTGGACTGGCTTGACCTGGCTCACGTGGAAGGTAGGGTGGGTGCGGAGGGAACGAGGCAGGCGAAGGCGCACGGCGGCAGGGCCTATAGTCTTTGCAACTGGGAATGGCCCCACGAATCTCGGGGCCAACTTTGGACAGGGAACTTTGAGATGAAGATTTTTTGTTGAAAGCCATACCTTCTGCCCTGGCTGGTACTGTGGCGCGACCCTCCTCCTCCGGTCAGCAGCTCTTTTCACCCTGTCGCCTTGACGTTGAAGTGCCAGTCGAGCTGCTGACCAGATTCGGCGACATCGGCGGATCATGGCGAGGACCGAGGGGACTGAGGCTTCCTCCTCCAGGTCCGCGAAGTACTGTGGATCGTATCCGTGAACACATTTGAACGGCGTGATTCCTGTGGCAGAGGTGGGTAAGGAGTTATGCGCCAGTTCAACCCAGACCAAGTTCTTGCTCCAGGAGGACGGATTTTGGGAGACCAAGCATCGTAGTCCGGTCTCCAGCTGTTGGTTGAGCCTCTCGGCCTGTCCATTGGCCTCTGGGTGGTAGCCTGAGGTCAAGTTCGCCTTAGCCCCTATGGCTCTGCAGAACTCCCTCCAAAAACGAGAAACAAACTGGGGACCGCGGTCCGACACTATGTGCCGCGGGAATCCATGGATCCTGAACACCTGGTCGATCATGACTTCGGCGGTTCTTTTGGCTGAGGGAAGCTTAGGTAATGGGATAAAGCGGGCCATCTTAGAAAAGCGGTCGACGACAGTGAGTATTGTGGTTTTACCATGCGAAGTGGGAAGTCCAGTCACAAAGTCCATAGAAATCTCCGCCCAGGGCCTTGAGGGGATCGGCAGTGGTTGGAGGAGACCCATCCGGGGTTGATTTGATGATTTATTCCGGGCGCAGACTGGGCAGGCCTTGACATAATCACGTACCGAGGTCTCCATTGAAGGCCACCAAAATCTCCGGGCGACGACGTATAGGGTCCTGCGAGTACCTGGGTGGCAAGAAAGACGAGAGGTGTGTGCCCAATTGATCACCTGCGCTCGTAGACCCTCCGGGACGTAGAGCCGTCGTGGTGGACACTCCTTTGGAGCGATCGTGTCTTGGAGAGCCTCCTTGACATCCTCTTCAACCTGCCAGGACATGGTTCCGACAATGCAATCCCTAGGCAGGATGGGTTCAGGTTCGGCTGTTGTGGTTTCCGGGTCATGGATTCGGGACAGAGCATCTGCTTTGACGTTCTTGCTTCCGGGTCTGTAAGTTAGAGAAAACGAAAACCTGTTAAAAAACAATGACCATCTGGCCTGTCGTGGGTTCAGTCTTTTGGCGTGACGTAGGTATTCCAGGTTGCGGTGGTCTGTCCAGATGATGAAGGGGTGTTCCGCGCCCTCCAGCCAGTGCCTCCATTCTTCCAAGGCGACCTTGACAGCCAGCAATTCTCGGTCTCCCACGCTGTAATTGCGCTCAGCCTTGGAGAGCTTTCTGGACAAAAATGCACAGGGGTGCACCTTCCCATCTTCCTGGCTCCTTTGGGATAGGACGGCCCCGATACCCAGATTGGAGGCATCCACCTCGACCACGAATTGGCGGGTAGGATCGGGAACTCTGAGTATCGGGGCCTCTGTGAATCTTTTCTTGAGTTCCTTGAAGGCAGTGTTGGCTTCCGGGGTCCAGGTGAAGCGTTGCTGTGGCGAGGTCAAGGCATGGAGTGGAGCAGCGATGGAGCTGAAGTTGCGGATGAAGCGACGGTAAAAGTTGGCGAAGCCTAGGAATTGTTGCACCTTTTTTCTGGATTCCGGTGTGGGCCAGTCCCGGACCGCGCTGACCTTCTCCAGCTCCATCTCGACTCTGCCCGGAGATACGATGAATCCCAGAAACGAGACGGTGTCCGCATGAAAAAGGCTCTTTTCAGCCTTTACAAAGAGCTTGTTTTCTAGCAAGCGTTTCAGGACCTGGGTGACATGGTGCTGGTGGGTTTTCAAATCCGGTGAGTAGATCAATATGTCGTCCAGATACACATACACGAACTGGTCGAGGAAGTCCTTGAGTACATCATTAATCATGGCCTGGAAAACCGCTGGTGCATTAGTGAGTCCAAAAGGCATTACTAAGTATTCGTAGTGGCCTCGGGGAGTATTGAAGCCAGTCTTCCACTCATCCCCTGCACGAATACGGACAAGGTGATAAGCGTTGCGGAGATCCAGTTTGGTGAATATCTTGGCTTGCTGGAGCTGGTCGAATACTGAAGACATCAAAGGCAGGGGATAACGATTCTTGACTGTGATTTCATTCAGAGGACTGTAGTCAATGCAAGGGCGTAATGAGCCATCCTTCTTGCCCACAAAGAAAAATCCGGCTCCAGCTGGCGATGACGATGGCCGGATAAGTCCTGCTTTCAAGGAAGTGTCTATGTACTCGTTTAGGGCCTTGCGTTCGGGACCCGACACCGAGTACAATCTCCCCTTGGGGATGGTAGATCCAGGAATCAACTCGATCGCACAGTCATAGGATCGATGTGGGGGAAGTGACATGGCCTTGGTCTTGCTGAACACCTCCCTGAGCGGATGATAGCAGGAGGGAACGGTGTTCAGGTCCGGGTAATCCTGGTCATTCTCGAGAAACACCTGTCGGATGGCAGCGGGAGGTGTCTCTGCCGCTGGCCGCTCCACCCCATGGTGGTCACAATCATCTCCCCAGTCCAGGACTCGCCCCGATCGCCAGTCGATGCGGGGGTTGTGCAACTGCAACCAGGGATGACCCAGGACCAGTGTGTGTGATGGGGACCGGAAGACATGGAAGCGAAGGAGTTCTCTGTGCTGCCCAATGTGGATCTCGAGTGGTTCTGTGACGTGCGTGATGAGGAATAGATCTTTGCCATTGAGCGCCCTGGCCCTCATGTGGGTAGTAAGTGGTTCCGTGCCGGCCTGCAATTTCTTCACCAGCCCCCAATCCATGAGGCTCTCGTCCGCTCCAGAGTCAATGAGAGCTAGTAGGTCTGTGGGAGTGGTATTGCAGGAAATCGTGACTTGCGTGAGTTTTCGGTTTTTGCCTTGCTGGTGAGTCGCGGTACTCACCGGAGAGCCTCTCTTGGTGGGACAAGCTACCACCAGATGGCCTTGTTCTCCACAGTAGTAGCATCGCCCCTCTTGACGACGTCGCTGGCGTTCGTGGTGAGACAATCGGGCGCGGTCCAGCTGCATCGGCTCCTCGTCACTCTCGCTGGGCCTTCCCGCGGTGGGTGACTGGGGAAGGACACCTCGCGGAGGGCCTCTTGCTTCCGGATGCCGGAAGAATCCGGAACCGTGTCCTCGTTGATGTCTGCTGGTCTGCAAAAGATCTCGCCGTCGATGATCGGTGCGAATGGCCAATGAGATCAATGAGTCCAGATCGCCAGGCAAGTCTACGGGCAATAGGAGCTCTTGCATAGTTGTGGAAAGCCCCTTTAAAAAGTGGTCAAAAAGAGCTGTGTCATTCCAGCCACTCCTGGCCGCTAGAGATCGGAATCGGATTGCGTAGTCATTCACCGATTCTCTGCCCTGTCTGAGGTTACTAAGTTCTCGAGTCTTTTCCCGATCCATGTTAGTTGGATCGAACACGAGACGAAGTGCCCTGCTAAACCTGGCTGCGGTTGAGCAAGTCGGGGAGTGCCTTGCCCATTCCGTGGTGGCCCAGTCTCTGGCTCTTCCGGTCAGATGTGAAATCATGAAGGCCACACGGGAACGGTCAGTGGGGAAAGACTGTGGCGAAAGTTCAAAATGTAAGTCGCATTCGGTTAGGAATGCCTGACATTGTCCCTGGTCTCCCGAGTATCGCTCCGGGGGAGCCAGTCTCAAACCAGCCCCGGTCAAGGCTGGAGTCGGGATCGGTGGTTCTGCTGTCTCTGGATTCGTGATGGCCGGCGTGGAGGGTCGCAGGTGGCTCATTAGCTCCTGCACCTGTCCAACGAGCTCTCCCATGCGGGTGGCCATCGCCTGCTGGACCTCCTCCGTCTGCGACAGGCGGACGGCCTGTCGTCGAAGTGCAGCCTCCAACTTCTCCGCTGGGTCCATGCTGGCCGAAGTGTACTGACACGGAGCGAGAAGGTAGGACTCAGACGCAGAGTGTAAGTTGGCCAACAAGGCTGCAACTTTAATCCAATTGAACAAAAAACACCTCTCAAGGAGGGAAAAAAGGCAGAACAGAAAAAGCTCCAAACTGGAGATAAAACAAGGGCACTCAAAAACAGGGACAACTAAAGGCGCTCCGCTAGGGAGGAAAACAAGGGGCAAACTAAGGGCGCAAGACAAAGCAAGGCTAGACATCGAACGAGGACTGTGGAACAAGGACTGTGAGGACGCTTCCATGCACTGAGATGTGACACTTCGGCAACGGAGGGGAGAATGCAGGTGGCTTTTATGTCCGGGTTGATTGGGAACAGGTGGTGGTGATCATGGGCGTGGACCGGTAATCAGTGAGCTGCAGGAAGGGTAAGTGACCTGGGGTGAGAGGAGAGTTAATACTTTCAAAATAAAACGGGAACCTGACTTTGAAAACAAAAGCATGAACCGCCACTCTGGTGGCGGCGTGACAAAGAGTTTAAAAAAAAAAAAAAAAAAAAAGAATTGTGCAAAGTAGCCAACAACATTTTCTATGGCTATTTTGGATTTAGAGCCCAAATATCATACATTTTTCTGTTTTGGCTTTTTTTTAAATTGAATTTATTTATTTATTATTATTATTATTATTATTATTATTATTATTATTATTATTATTATTGGAATTTAACTTTTTCAAAAAATAACAAGATTATTTATTTATTTTTTATTTTTTTTTAAATGAAAACCCGATTTTGTGTGCAAGGCATATTGAAGCAGTGAAGGGGTTGAAGATTACTTGCATTTACATGGCATACAATAATGAAGACAACGGATCACTTTGTTACTTTACTACTTTAGTACTTAACAAGTCAAGTTCAAAATAGGCTTCATTCAGTTGTTTACTCTCAAGGTGATTTTACGTCAGTGCTTCTCAATAATTTTTTGCCCAATTATTATCATTTTAGATTGTACGTCTACTTATCACATACAAGCAAAAGCAATCTGGATGATTCTTGCAAGAATTGTATCCAGTAGGTTGATCTGCAACAGCAAATACCTGATTGTTATTTTGTCAAAACAAAACTGAAAAAAAGTAGCCGTAATTCAAAACAAGCAACTAACTCCAACTCACAAATTCTAGGATGCATATAAAAGATTGTACACTGAGCCTTGTTGAGGCTACAAGCAGTAGTTTAGCTGGTCCTTGGAACGCTCCTGATAAACATTCACCTGTTTCAAAGGCACTGCTTGCGAGGAAAAATTAGAAGAAAAAGAAATACAAATATCCTTGCAGCCAAGCGAGGTGAAATATCCTCTAATGTGGTATGTTCTACGAATCCCTTGGCAGTTCAGGTGTTGTTCTTGGAACCTAGCTTATCTTAAAGTCAGGACTGCACTTTGAGCTGTGTGGCTGGGCCAGTGCTTAGTAGTCTACCAAAATAGCCAAAAAATAAAAAAATAAAATAAAAAATAGCACATTGCGTGTAACAGAAAAAAAACAAAACAAAAAAAAACCTGGAGCATATTGGGGCAAGATCAATGGTACCACCATCTTTAGTGCGAAAAGATGATTTAGAAAATATTTGTTATTCTTGTTTGTTTACGCAGACAAGGATGTTCGATACCACTTTTATCAGACCGATACCAGTACGTGTACTCAACTGTTGAGTAGTCATCTACGGTGGCCCTGAAGTGCAAGATGCAAAAACAAAAAAACTGACACAACTGCAAATCAAAAAACAAAAAAACACCACAGCAAATCAAAAATCACACAAACAAAAACCCGAGCAAAACAACAAAAAACACAACACGAATTACCGCAACATTTTCCTAACGGAAGTAGGTGGTAGAAGGGGGGAGGGACAGGTATGGAGGAACCGTACCCACGAATGATTGGACGAGAGGTGCAGATTGAATGGATGTTCCATGATTCCTTCTGCCCTCCCCCCACCTACCATATTTCTGTTAGGAAAAGTTTGCAGTAATTCGTTTTGTGTGTGCGGTAACCTTGTTGGGGTGTTTTGGTTTTTGTGTTTGTGTGTGTGTGTGTGTGTGTGTGTGTGTGTGTGGTTTTTTTTTTATTATTTGTGTTTGGATTACTTTTTTTTTTTTGCCATTACCTTTTTTTTTTCCTTTTTTCTTTTTTTTTGTGCTTGTATTTTCTGATTTGTGTTTGTGATTACCTTTTCGTTGGTGTGATTTTTGATTTGCAGTCATGTTCAGTTTTTTGTTTTGGCGTTTTGCGCGTCAGGGCCACCGTAGTCACCGATACCAAGTACCGATATAGTATCAGCCACAAGATGTGCAAGTACCGATAACTTCAAATAAAGCCAGGTACCGCACTCTTCCATCCCTCGTAATTATTGTTGTGCTGATACCGTTTTTTGGCCCCCGATACCGATACCCAGCTTTGCAGTATCGGTCGATACCATACCGATACCTAAGGTTTTTTTTTCCTTAACATGAAAAAGTTGTCCTGCCATTGGTTCAGAGCATTCAAGGGCCAATAGGATATCTTAGATCGGCATGCAGTGAACATGTCACATACCAGTGAATAACATACACCGGCAAGACACAAGATGCTGCATCCAAAGTCCTATATTAGCGTTAGAATTAATAGTATCGGCATGTTACTCGTGAGTACTCACCGATACCACTGTTTTAATGCAGTATTGGTGCCTCTGCCGATACCAGTATCGGTATCGGAACAAC
The DNA here is from genome assembly GCF_051991245.1 of Festucalex cinctus. Classification (NCBI taxonomy): domain Eukaryota; kingdom Metazoa; phylum Chordata; class Actinopteri; order Syngnathiformes; family Syngnathidae; genus Festucalex; species Festucalex cinctus. Next base: position 14,316,189 of record NC_135414.1, on the reverse strand, counting down.
ACTACGAGTCGTAATAATTATATTTTAGCTATAAAACTCCCAGTCTGATTAAATAATGTATACATGGTTATGTTTTAACCATTACATAAACTTTAAAAATGTCAATTTCAGTGCTATTAATTTAGGGCAGTTGTGACATAAACATGAGTGGCAGTCCATTTAAATTCGATAAAACCTATACATAATAATACATGTAAACTAATTAAAATGTGTGCCTACTTGATGACCGACAAAAAGGGACCCAACCAAAACTCATTTGAGAAATTGTAATAATATTTTTTTTTTCCTTGCACAAGGATTGAATGGTTGAGCAGGCTGTTTACAGTATTTGAATAAGAATGAGGCTCTGTAGCTTATTTCTTGTGGGCCATATATATATTTTTTTGCTACTTGATCACCAAAACAGTAAAGTTTTTTTTTTTTTTTGTGAGATGAGTCACATGAGATGTTCTCAGCTAACTTTCTTCGAAAAAAAAAAGGTGTTACGATGTGTGTCGACAGCACTGTGTGTGATGTTCAAGTCCTTTCCACGTTAGCAAAACACTACAAGAGGTTCGATGTTAACTGAAGCATGATTGAAAAGTGTTTCTTCAGCGTCTTGTTGAATCTTTGCACACTCCGTTCAAAGTCGCAGCAGACAACGTTACAAAGTGTTTGCGAGGTCACATAGGGCATCAAAACAAGATACGAGCATGTGATGCACACTATAATGTGTCTTTTACAAACAATCTGGGTTTATACAACATTGTGTATTTCTGGGGAGGGAGTTCAACCTTTTATTGTGAAACTATAATGGCAGTAACAAGGGAGTGAGTGTGAACACTTTTTTTTTTTTTTTTGCTTTTATGAAGATCACCACCCAAACTCGCTGGTTTTGTGAGTAAGGACTAAATAGTAATGTGAACGTGTAGACATAATGGAAGCAATATTACACACATGTATTTTTTGTTGTTGTACTTTTGTGGTAAAAGTCCGATGCCCCCTTTTTTTAAATTTTTTTATCTGATGTGCTACAACTTCATATTAGATGAAGACTATTAAGCACAATTTTGTGTCCCCTATATCAGATTGTTGCATTTGATGCATAAATGACAGCACAGTCTGGAATTTTAGCACAGTATTATCACCAATTTTTTTTTAAATATGAGATATCATGTACTCACCTACAAGTTAAAAGACTGCTGAGTCAGCTGTTGATTTCAGCGCAGTAATGATTTCGAATGGAATACATATCCTCTCAACATTCATCATCCCGTGTTCAGTGGAAAGGCTGCCATTTAAAGCAGCACTTGTTTCAGTAGCACAGCTATTATTTTTTATATTTGTACCAATGCAATTCACTGCAGGTGCTTTGTGGTGACTGAAAAGACATAACAGACATGCATGATATCATTGCAGTTCATTTCAATATTAAACTGTCAATTTTCCTGATTTATTTTACTGAAATAAAAGACATAATTGCCAGTTTTCTAGTTTCCATTGTTTGTTTTGCTTCAAAATTCCAGGAATCTAGTGTCATGCGTGATGCTGGATGACTTTTTCTTTTTTTTTTTGCATCACATTGGCATTTTGTCGCTGAGCGCATGGTGCCATCTAGGGGGAGAAACTGATGATGTGTTTTTAGAATTTTAGCATGATAGCTGATTTCAACACTGAAGAAATGAAACGGCACATTTGAAGTTTAAGTGCAAGATATACACATAGATGTTTTGTATATAACATTTGTTTACATATTGTTAAATCTTAATGTCCAAACATAAAACGTGCATAACTTCCTTTGGACACTACGTCATCCAAACAGATTAATGAAGTAATTAACGCTTAATTTGGTATTTGATATTCAAATAAACAAAAAAAAATAAATCAAAATACTGTTGTACATAGGCCTACTCTCTGTAAATATAACCCTACTAAGCCAATATAAATTAACAACAATGGCGGTTATAAGTACAAAAACAAACAAACAAAAAAAGGACACGTTGGATAATAAAGTGTGTAGAACGATCTACTTCTTTCCACGGTAATGTGCGTTGACCACCATGTAGTTGTCAGGTGACATGTTCAAATCGAGGGGCTTGACTTTGTCCCGACCGCTCCTGATTTCAGATCTGCCCACCGGTCCTCCTCTGCAGGGGTCGTGTTTCTGTAAGTAGCTTAAAAAGGTCTCCCAGCCTCCACCCACACGCACCATCACGTGACGCTCATTCAGCATCTGTGACATAAAAAAAACAACAACTTAGGGTATGTCTTATTGCCACAATATTTAGAACACACACGCTTGCCAATCTAATATTTACAAGCTTCCCTTGCATTATATGAAGTTGTCGCCATGAAAGCCAAATGATAGCTTTGTCAAAATCTCATTAAACCAAATGAAAGAGCACCTCGTGCTGCCAGCTGAGCTCACACGACAGACTAATCCCTATATGAGCATGCATGCGCACACCAGCAGTGACGCACGAAGCTTCATCCGCACCCAAACCACGTAAGGTGCACTACATTTTCAATAAAAACCTGCAACCAGCCTTGGTGCGTGCGGGCAGCTGTTGCAGAAAGGCCCGCTGTCTCGGATTCCAAACATCCTTCACGGACAAGAAGCCCGAGCGATGAAAACCAACTGCTGCCATGGCAACTACTGCCACAATATGAAGCCAGGGCAAAAATTAAAGGGGGATTGAGATGAATCCATTGCACACACACAACTCCCAGGAGACATTAACATTCCCAGGAGGCCTTGCAAAGCGGGCCATTGTCCTGTCAGCAGTGTCCCACCCCCCTTCTTGGTTTATCGCCAATAAAACCTTCATTAAGGAAGCATTAAGAATGTGATCACACGAGCAGATATGCCCCCCGCCCCTCCTTCCCTCATGTTTGGAGCAGCGTGTCACACGTAGGCTATGGGATGAAAAATCAATGGCACACGCTCAGAATTAAGCAGCCGTGGAGGGAAGCCGAGCTAGACACGGTCTATCGCAGCTGACATGCTCCAGATTAAAATGTTCAGGTTGACAGGGGTCAAGTCTGACATTCTCACTCAACCAGTTTCCTGGTTTACAGCCAGTGGATGCCATTTACGCTGTTGTTCTTTCACAGCCTACTTTACCTTCAAATAAGGCTGGTATTGACACCAATACTGATCCTATATATATATTAGGAGTGTGATGATATTGCGATATCGCAATAAATCGTCATACTTTGTCTCCCGATCAATTATCAATAATCCTACGCCAAGTATCGATATTTATACACTCTAGGTGGAGCTCCTGATAAGAGTGGTGGGGAAATTTATGGAAGTCTTCAGGCGAAGAATGGTACAAAAATAAACTATTTTCTCATTGAAAAAATCCTCAGCTTATGGCTCGATTAGTTTTATCGTATATTATCGTGGACTTATTATCTGACCAATATATCAATAATCATGGTATCGTCATATTGCTATCATGAGTCTTGTATCGCATATCGTATCGTATCATGAGGTACCCAGAGTTTCCCACCCCTAATATATATTAGTGCTGTCAAACGATTACATTTTTAAATCAGATTAATTACATTGTAGAATTTTGATTAATCACGATTAAATCACTTAATTAAAAAGGCTTTTTTAATAAACATTTTTAGCCCGCCAAATTTGAAGAGCGCCTGTTCTGTGTTCGTTCTTTGACATTTAATGTTATGAGGACGTCTTCATCATTTTTTTTCACCCTCTTTTTCCAATCAGTTAATTACTTGCATAATTTAAAATGGAAAAAAAAATGACCCCTGTAGTTTGACATGAACAAATATTCTGAATGTCATACACAAATTATATTAAATGATTTAAAGTTAAGTTTATTGCTCAAACACAACATGAGCTACCTTTAATGTAACCATTCGCTGTCAATATAAAAGATCATCTGTGGTCAAAATTAATAGTGCGATTTATTTGTGTTAATATACGATTAATGCGATAATGTAAGGGGAAAAGTTGAAGGTCTTAGACTGGCCAAATCAATCACCGGACCTTAACCCAATAGAGCATGCATTTTACCTCCTGAACAGGAGACTTAATGCAGAATCCCCCACAGACAAACAAGAACTGAAAGAGGCTGCAGTAAAGGCCAGGAAATGTCAAATGAAGAATGCAACAGTTTAGTGAAGTCAACGGGTGGCAGGCCCGATGCAATTATTGCAAGTAAGGCTTATGCCACCAAATATCAAACGTTATTCACTTCAAATGAATTGCCTGTCCCAATACTTTTGCTGACTTGAAAAGTGGGTGCCTTTTAAACAACAGTTGCTCTCTCTCCTGAGTTGTTTAACACATCATAACACATAAATACCATGAACTAAAAGCAGGTTTTCTCAACTTTTGTCTCATATTCACCTCTTGATCTGACACCCAAATCTCTTCAGTATACAAAAACAAATAAATTGATCTTACCATTGCAAAAGTTTTAGAGGTGACTGTAATTTTAACATCTTTAGTGATTATTATCATTGATTGAAATAAATACAAGGGTCAAAAAACGAAGTGCTTTTCGTACTCATTTTTTTTTTTTGGGGGGGGGGGGGGGGTCAATTTCAGGCTAAGGAGCAGATGACGTAAGGCAATTTGACTTTCTGAAGAGACCCTATAGTACATTGAAGGTGTATTTTTTTTTTCCCCAAGCCATTTTGTGGCGGCTCCTGGAAGCCATGATGATCTTAGCATTTGAATGTGTTGACTAATGAGCAAGCCAGCTCTGCGTTTTTTAATTTTAGTCACCAAGGAAGGCTTCTTCGGAATCTGTACTTATCTGTATCTACTGTAGCTAGACTTATATTAGCAGATGCTAAAATGATCCAGTATAAAAAAAAAAAAAAAAAAAAAAAAAAAAAAATTAATAATAAAAAAAATTATATGTGCGTGTGCGTTTTTTTGTTTGTTTGTTTTTTAAAGAAATGTTGAGAATTCTCACATGGGCAGCTTTATTTGTGGGTCGGCAATAAAGCCATTTTCCCCTACATATCCCCCTACACTACAGTCTGCTACGTCTGCATCCTACAACGCATCTTCTGCATTCCCCTGAGTGCTCCCTGTTCGGCCCACTGACTCATCTTGTCCTGCTGAAAAATTCATGTGGGCTCACGTGACAGAAAAGGGATTTCAGCAACTGCCAGTAGGAGTCAGGCTTGAGCCAAATCTACAGCTTGTGAGACAGTGGGCCCAAATCCAATTTACAGTAATAGAAACAATTTGTTTGTGGGCATCTCAACATTATTGGACGAGTCATCGCGTGAAAATAAAATCAGACTTGGAATGCGCAAGTTTTCCTTCATTGCCACCTTGAGGTTGACATTTGTCATTTTGGAGAGAATGCTATAAAATGTGAAAGTCAAGGTCTCCTTACCTATATTTCTAATTACACTATGTCAACAATTACTCAAGCATAAAGAAAGTGAAAGATGAGGTCATTTCAGCCCACAAGGTTAAATGTAATACTGCTCAATTACCCAAACTCTTTCATTTCATCTGTCCATGAGTTTATCTTATTAGCAGATGTGATGAACAAAGAATGGACGTGGCATGATCTTGTGCGTGTCCTTTGTCCCAACGACACAGCCAGACGGTGTCCTGGCTACACAGCGTAAAGAGCGGAGTAAAAAGGAAAGCTTTCGTCTTTTTCAACAGCAAAGAATGGCTGAGCACTTCATGGCCACCATGATTGAATAGTCCCCCAAGGAAATAGACAGGTGGGGGAGGGCGGAGGGAAAGTTTACACATGAGGGGCCGTCATGCTCGGTAGCTCATTAACAAGCTGTCCGATTAAACCCCTCGCTAATGACTTTGTCTTGCAAATCAATAGTATGTGCTTGTTTGAAAGGTGTCCACACTTGGGGTCATCGTGGTGTTTGGTAATTGAGGTTTATGGTATGTTTCTTTCCACACTTGTCTTGGTGGCAGCTGTGCAACACAAGGTGGAGTCAGGATCAATGGGCTTCAGCAGTCCAGCAGCATAGTGTTTGTGTTGTCAAAAATTACTAGTATTTCAAATGATATTGGATTTGAGGCATTTTTAAATGGCTAAAATGAAGATAATAAAACACATGGGCAGAAGTCTAGCGCAATGAATTTGTGAAACTTTCTATTAGAGCTGTCAAACTATTAAATTTTTTAATCAGATTAATCACATTGTAGAATTTTGATTAATCACTGACTTAAAAAAGCTTTTTTTCCCAACATTTTTGCCCGCTGCACACGCTCATCCTGCTTTTTCTAATCAATTAATTATTTGCATAATTTAAAATGGGAAAAAATGACCTACCACATATGTAAACATTTATTAAATGCTTTACTTTAATGCATGTAATTATGTTTATTGCTCAAACTCCAACAGCAACCTTTAATGTAACCATCCACTGTCGGCTAAAAAGGATCATCTACGGTCACAATTAAAATTGTGATTAATCTGTGGTAGTACAATGATTAATGCGATAATTTTTTGTGATTAATTAATTAGTTAACACTTTAACTTTGACAGCACTACTTTCTATACAAAAAAGGTCCATACAAGCATAATCGAACAGGTTTGGTGTGGCAACATAACTCTTTGACCGCCAAAAACGTTTAATAACGATCAGCAAAATCACGATGTATGTCGCCATAAACGTTAAATGACATCAACTACATTTTTTATTTTATTTTATTTTTCTCAGTGCAACGTTTAAGTGCAGCGCTAACCGGTCAATGGGTTGTGGAATCAAAAACACTCTTAACTATGGCCAGCATCGATCAAAGTTTTTATTTTTTATTTTTTTATTTTTTTTATTATTTGTTTTTAAATAACGTGTGGCAGTAAAAAAGACAATGAAGAAAGTATTTTCCAGGAATTAAAAAAAATGCATATTATTATTATTATTATCATCATCATCATCATCATCATCATTATTATTATTATTATTATTATTATTATTATTATTATTATTATTATTATTATCCATCCATCCATCCATCCATCCATTTTCTTGACCGCTTATTCCTCACAAGGGTCGCGGGGGGTGCTGGAGCCTATCTCAGCTGGCTCTGGGCAGTAGGTGGGGTACACCTTGGACTGGTTGCCAACCAATTGCATTATTATTATTATTATTATTATTATTATTATTATCATCAAAGTAATGAAAAAAAACATTAAAATTCCATATCCAAGTGTAACACAATCACTATAGAAGTGAAACATTGGTGGGAGGGGCCAAATTAAATTCAGCTTAGGGCCCCATAAAGTTACTGCACTTAACTCACACACGTGTAGAACTGCATTGGCTAATTGGTCACCAGTGGAAACCCATTTAGTGGTTTGTTAATCTTAATGAAAGTCGCACTGACCAGCACGTGTTTAATTGGTAATCAATGCTGTCAGCCTCAGTCTGTTGAAAATAGAGACACTGTACATCCAATGGCAGAAATACAGGTGAGTTTTTTCATCTGAGACTTAATATGTATTTTCCTTATATAAAATCTTCCAAAATAAAGCATGTTTTTTTCTTCTTGTTATCACATGTGAGGGTGGAACCGTCATATAGTTTGATGGATCTTAGCAGGGGTGAAATAAATCATCCAGTATACAATGAGACGTCTCCCCGTTGACTCCCTAGGGAGCTGCCATTTGAACTGCACACAACAGCCATATCTTGGCAAAATCTACCTGAAAGAGGCACGTTTGTTTGAACTCTTAGCTGAAGGTCTGTGTACTGAATAAAATCATTGTCAGCCCAGTCTTATCCAGACCATTCGTTGCCAAGCAACCCTGACTCCCAGAAGGCCTTTCCTTGAGCCTTTGTATTGAAACATACAGGTGGTGAATGACTCAGGGAGGCTGAAAGGCACTAACATCTCTATCCTGGATAAAGGCAAATAAGCCAGTGATTCAACTTGCTGACACAAAGATGGATTCATTATATTTTTGAAATCATATTAGGCTCACACCTAAAAACAGACAATTTCAATGTTTACCATGAGCCTGTCTTACTTAGTATATAGCTTATGATGATTTTCAATAAGAATAAATCTAAAAACAAAACTAAAATCAATTGTCCACATTGTAAATCACATCAGAACAAAATTACAAACAAATTAAAATTGTATATGCAATACAAATAAAAAAAATGCAGTCAATTACATAAATAAACACAAATGTCCAAACATTGTGTCTAAAAATAAGTGATTGCTTTACCCCGTGTAGAAACATTTACAAAACTAGGTCTATGTGAGCACTTTGTCTTAGGCCACACCTCCCCTTGTCACTTTGTCTTGAAGAATAGCGACAAGACACAACTCGCAGAAGAGGAAGCTTGTCACCATCACTTTGTTGTAATGAAGCATTCAGATAATGGTTGAAATGCTTTTCAGTAGATGAATGACAATAAAAGCACCGTGTATTTTTATTTCTTGTCATCAAATTAGCCATATTAAATCATAATTACTCTGATGTCAAATGAAATGACACAAGGGTCACACATGAACTTCCTGTGCCTACCCTTTCCTTTAGTTACAATTAAATTTGTCAGGATTTATAAAAGTTGTTGCTGTTGTCTAGCATTTTTGTACTCTATTATGATTTCATTAATTGCAACATGAAGGAAGGAGGAACCAGTTAATCATAGTATGTTCAAAAAGCTTACTTGAGTTTGGGCCAGGGGCATATGGTGGTCATGATAAAAAAAATAAAATAAAATGAAAAATTGGTTGTGGGCAAATCAACTACATTAAGAAATACTAATACGAATTAGGTTATCTGCCAGTGAGTGGTTGTTATGCATTGCTCACTGACTATGACGTTTTAGTGGTGCATAAGTAAATAAAGAAATACATATAAGTATTGCAATTCTTACCCGTATATAAAGAACTTTTTCCCCCACACGATAACAGCTTTTCGGCTGCTTTTCAACAGGGAACTTGTTTGGACAGCTGCAGGGCGGATTTTCAATAATGTTTCTCACCTGATAGAGGTTAGACAGACGCAGGGTGTTAATGTAGTGCGGTCATGCAACAGACCCAAAGTAAGCAAGCTCAAAAAAGACGTTCCATCAATGAGACGTACAGTGTCATCCAAAATGTTGCTGGTGGACTTGCTGGAGTGACGGTTCAGGTTTGGTGGTCGTGAGGATGTGGGGGGTCTTGTTGCAATGGCCACCTGCGTTTGGCTTTTTGAGGCTGCAGATGTGCCAGTGGAGCACAAAGGGGTTTGTGTTGAAGCTGTGGTTGTGCAGAGTTGTGGAGCTGAGAGGAAGGGCTGCAGTGGGGATAAACATGTGGGCACTGAGTCTTCCGTGGCTGATGGAAGATCAGACGTGAGGGGCGTGATGTGGGCTTCAGAGAGGCAGATGGAGCTTGGAGTGAGGGGCACTGGTGGAGAAGGTGGAGGTGGGGTTGGGGGCTTGTTTGAATGGGATAGTGAGCAAAGCTCCGGGTTTGGAAAAAAGGAGAAAGGTAGTGGGGACAATAAAGAAGTACTCCGTCCCTCCTCCCTCTCTATCTCTCTCTCCAACTTCACCAGGCCTGGAGGCTCAACTCCGTACCTGAAAAGGTACAAATATGGTAATAATCATGAGGTCATTCAAAATAACAATATTTAGAAATGCTATATTATAAAAGAATGCTGTTGCATTACAGCAGCGGTGTTCAAACTATGGCCTCGGTGCCATTTGCGGCCCGCTATTCATTTTTCAGCGGCCCTTGACATGTCAAAACTAAATAAATAAATGTAAAATTTGGGGTAGGCAGTGTGAAGTGAGGGTGTCAATAAATTAAAAAAAATGCCACTACTACTTAAAAAGAATAAATGGTTTATACATGTTTATTTATGTATATATTTCTAAATACCGTATTTTCCACACTATAAGGCGCACCTCATTATAAGGCGCACCTTCAATGAATGCCATATTTTAAAACTTTTTCCATATATAAGGCATTACAGTAGAGGCTGGGGTTACGTTATGCATCCATTAGATGGTGCTGCGCTAAAGGGAATGTCAACAAAACAGTCAGATAGGTCAGTCAAACTTTATTAATAGATTACAAAACAGCTTTCTGACAACTCCATTCACTCCCAAAATGAATAAACAGCTGTTTTATTATTTTCTCTGAGTTAAAGCATTAGTATTAGCTAGCGATCCAAGATGGCGGGATCTTCTGCGCATGCGCGTCACCGATCGTGCAGGGTCACCGATAGCGTCTTGACAGCGAGACCTGTGGCGGCTCAATATTGATCCATATATAAGGCGCACTGGATTATAAAACGCAGGATTAGCTTTTGAAAAATTGAAGGCTTTTAGGTGCGCCTTATAGTCGTGAAAATATGGTAATCGGAGATATAAATAAACTATTTATGACCAAAATAAAATTTCTCTTCAAAACAAGGTTAAATAAAAGATTATTTTAGAAGGAAAAATAGTTCAGTCCACTTTCTGCTCTGTCAATATGTGTTTCATAAAGATATCAATAACCCTCAAGTAACTGTTTTTAAAAATGGCCATCTTACTACAGTTTGCTCTTGTTTTGATTCTGATTGTGGAGATTGGATTCGCTGCTGTTCAGTGCAGGGGTGGATCAAGTCTAGGCGGATACAGGACTGACGGCCACCCCCAAAATCTTAAAAATTTTAAAATTCAGTGTGCTTCATAAAGTAAAGTTGAAAATTTTTGAAGTGGCATCTTGCATTCTTTCATTTTTTGTATGTGGCCCGCAAACAAAAAAGTTTGGACACCCCCTACTTTACAGCTATGGCAGTGAACAACATAAATAACATGAAAACAATAACAAATAAACAACTTACATTTCCCAGTAATTAAAAAGCATCTGAATTCTCCTACATATATGTTGACTGCTTTGTTTATTCAATTACACGACCCCTTTTCATATTTTGATTCATTGTGTTATATTGTCACTTTTTTTTTTTTTTTTTTTTTTTTTTTTTTTTTTTAAAGCAGGAGCGTCATTTTGTCTGGAGCACTCACCTGGCGGCCATGCGTCCCAGTGCCATCAGGCACAGGCACACCTCCCGGGGTTGCTTATGGAGGACTTCACACAACACAAACAAAGAGGATGGATAGATGCAGACAGAGATAAATACAATATTGCTTTGACAAAAAATGCTTCCGGAGATAAATGTGTCTATGGCAGCGGGCGCATATTTTGTGAAGTGCTCTGTCTGTCTCCGTTATTCATCTCTCTCTTTGAGGTTGAGCTGGAATTCCTGTGGCCTTTGAATGCGCATCCGAGGGCATGAGGGCATGAATGCTTCATCTCCTTCTAGTCCACTACTTCCACATCAAACAAAGTGCCTACCTGGACCCAACAAAGCCAACAGCAGCATGAAGAAGGCGGTTAAGTCTATCTCAGTGCACACAATCAAATCTGCTGTTCGAAACAATCTCATTGATCTAGGTTACGAGAAAAGAATCATGTATAAACAACCAGCAACAACCATAGCATGACCTTTTTTTGATACTATTGCAGAATGTCTGGAATGGGAATTGGACACAAAGGAAGGCAAAGCAATCATTATATGAACTTTAATGGAACTCATTAAGTCAGCAAAGTGGCGAATGCCAGTTATACCTATCAGTATAACTGGTGAAAAAGAATGCTCATTTTCTTACCAAGAAGCAACTTCCCCTGTCCGGGGTCGCCACAGCAAGCCATTCATACAAGATGTTTGGTGTAGTTTACACCACATCTCAGTGTCCAAAGTCAACGGTCTTACCACTGATCTATATTAATTCAACTTCAACACACAAAACTGTGTAAAATGGCAACTAGCTTCAGTTCGTTACACCAAAATAATTAACCCATCCTTTGGTAAATGTAACCCAATTTCTGTGTATCACTAACAAGAATAAATAGCCCAAAGGAGGTTAACTCATTCCCTCCCAGCCATTTTCACAGAAGCAATCCTGTTCGCTCCCGGCTGTTTTACTGGATTTTGACTGATTTTACTAGGCCCACAGAATATTATGTTCTATTGCTATAAAAACATGGAACCTATAAAAAGAAAGATTAAAGTCTCCCGTATATTTCTATGTGTGTCCATTTTGCAGCAATTAGAATTTGAATATAGAGTAGCTAAGTTTAATAATTTTTCACAAATCTATTTAGAATTGTGAGTAATTGAGATTTTTTTTCAACATGGCCCTGGTTGATCTCCTTTGCTCTGTTCCCACCTGCTGGCCGTTTGTGTAATAACTACCATTTTTGCAACAGTTCTTTGCAGTTGAGAGGCTGCATCAACGCCTTCTGTATGCTCTAGCATAAAAAAACCAAAAAAAAACAAAACAAAACATAAAAACGTATAAATACGCCTTTGGGACACTATAATATATAAAATAAAACGTATTTATACGTTTTGGGAGCAAATGAGTTAATCAAGCACACGCTTGGAATTGTGGACTGCATTTACTAGCATTAATGGTCAACGCTAAATGTACTCAGTAAATTCTGCAATGTAAATTTGACTTGAATAGTGCCAAATTTGACTCTATGTAGATACGGACCAAATAGACTCAATTGTAGAGTAAACTTTGATTTATATTAGAAAGAGAGTAAAATTAAAAAATAAACAAATAAAATAAATACATAAATAAAACTGAATCAAGGGTTAAGGTTCAAACTCACAACCTCCAGCTTGGGAGACTGCCACAGTGCCACACTACCGCCTGAGCTATGACCCTCCTGCTTTGATTTTCTCCATGAGACCACAGATCGGCTTTGGTCAGGATTCCATGCAATCATAGAATCAGCTACAGCTGACATGAGAGATTTCCTAGCAGTGGCTCAGGGAGTAGATCGGCTGTCTCCCAAGCTGAAGGTTACTACCTTGAATCACTTTTATTATTTATTTTTATTTTGTACTCTAAAATTGAGTGTATTTGGTCCTTATCTAAGTAGAGTCAAATTGACTACAGAATTTACTGTGTACTATATACAGAGAATCCTCGCGTTACGGACAAGTTCAGTTCCTACGCTAGCGATGTAGTTTTGACGTAAGTTGTATTTCACAGTTTAAGTTGATATTTACATCAAATTACTTATGTAGACTAATTTTAAAAAATATATTTGCGCAACCTGGGAGATGGCGGAACCAATATTTCGTGTTTCCGCACGGACATTCATTGCTGACGGATGAGCTGATGGAAACACGAAAATGTGTCGCGCCTGATGGCGAGCTGACCTGCTCGATGGACATCCATTGCTGAAATAATTTTAAAATGGTGTGATTACTGTGGGAAATTAACGAAAAAGATGTAAGTAACTCGAGGACTCCCTGTATCTTGCTCAAGGATACTTAAGGAAACAAGGATACAAATACATATATATTTGTTACTGGCTCATTCATACTAATACATAGGTTATAGTATCATTTACAATGGAAGCAAATTAGCCCATTTGTACAGTATGTGAACTCAAAAGCTCTCTCAAGAGTGCTTGTAAATAACCAGGAATTTTTTTTATTGCCAAATAGCTCACCCAAATCCTCAGATTCGAAAAGGTGGGCCCTGTCGACGCCAATCTTGCGGCACCAGTAGAGGAAGTTAGCGGTGTTGTCTCGGGCAAAAAATGAACCTGAAGTTGCATCAGCTCGCCAGTGGATCACTCTCTTGGTGAAGGGCTGCACACAAAATCACATACAGTAAGTAGAAAACACACATTCAAGTAACTCATTTGCTCCCAATAACGTATAAATACGTTTTTTAAAAACGTGTCCCAAAGACGTATTTATATGTTTTTTTTTGTTTTTGTTTTTGTTTTTTTTTGTTTTTTATGCTAAAGCATACAGAAGGTTTTGATGCAGCCTCTCAACTGCAAAGAACGGTTGCAGAAAAGGTAGTTATTACACAAACGGCCAGCAGGTCGCAGCAGAGCAAAGGCGATAAACCAGGGACATCTAGAAAAAAAGCTAAATTACTTCCAATTTTAAATAATTTGTGAAAACTGATGAAACTTAGCTCTCTTCTAATGCTAATTGCTGCAAAACGGAAACAGATAGAAACATACTTTTTTTTTTTTCCTGATGAGAGACATTAATCTTTTTTTGATAGGTTCTGTGTTTTTATAGCAATAGAACACAATATTCTGTGGGCCTTGCAAAATCAGTCAAAATTCAGTAAAACAGCCGGGAGCGAACGGGATTGTTTCTGTGAAAATGGCTGGGAGTGAAAGAGTTAAAAAAAAAAGCCATATTGTCTTGATTGATTGTATTTTTGTGGGGCAAATGATAGTGTCAGAGAAGAGTAGATTATAATTTTAAACATTTTACGTGTCATACAGTCTTAATTGGCACTATTGTACTTTCTATCTATAGCCTAAAGGGTATAATAATTTGGTTCTGTTTCAGCACCTTTCCCTTACTGCTGTGGCTCATTTTTTCCTGGAGAAACTGGGCCAGTTGACAAAGAACAACGCCATTGTCCAGTCGGTCCATTAGAGTGTCAGCAGTGATGTCCACACCTACACACAAACACACGTACAAAGTACTACTCATACAGGTACTCCTTTCCTTTGAAATTGTTGAGAGAGAGAGAGAGAGAGAGAGAGAGAGAGAGAGAGAGAGAGAGAGAGAGAGAGAGAGAGAGAGAGAGAGAGAGAGAGAGAGAGAGAGAGATGCTTTTGGCTTCACAGCGTCTACATGTAAATGTAAATAATCTCACCCATGATGGTGTTGAGCCAAAAAGCCAGATCTTCTTTCATAGGCAGCAGGCTGGCATCATGGCGGTACGGTAGCCACTGGTTGTACTCCTGAGGACTGTCAAGACCTGGGCCGCAGTGGCGATACTTCTGGCTGAGGAGACAGCTCATCCCCAACCCGGTCAGCTGGCTCACAGGACTCTCAGCACTCCTGTTCATTGATTCCACTTCACCATCCATGCTTCTGCTCTGATCAGCTTTGACAAGTCCTACAAAGGAAACTTTTCAGTTTTAGTCTGTTGTTGACACATCATGACCAAGCAGCTTCGGAGGTTTGATGCCTTGCTCATGGGCATGTTAGTGATGATCTGGATTTTTTGACAAGTTTATATGAGTGCACCTTAATCATTCATCAAAGTGGTTGAAATAGAATATAAGTAGGGATGGGCGATGACCAAGGTTATTTTAGTTAACGAAAACTAACAAAAAAACTCAAACCAAAATTCAAAAAACGATTTCATTAACGAAATTTAAATTGACATTTTTTGAAAGTGTGTCACACAGAAGTGACATCATCTAGCAGCAGCCAATAGAAAAGCACTTTCAGATGACGTCGCTCCAAGGCAACAATTTTGCATGCTTGACTTTTGCCTCCAATGGCTCGGCTCGGCTGCTTTTTCAAAATGCAACTCTAGGTAAGAAATGCGTTACTTTTTTTTCATTGTGGGAATGCTGAAAGCATTCCACATATGTTATTCGGATGTTTATTCTCCTCACATTTTTGCCGAAAAAAAACCTCCCACATAATACTTTACTCCGTTCAATTTTCAACTTGCTTCAAAAATTCACGCATTCCAGGGTATATATATCGTCTGATTCCACGTTACTTACAGTACTCGCACAATTTGACTTTAAATATATCAACTTTTCTCCATTCATTTCAATGGAACTGACATTGAACTTTTTCTAAGTCCCACTTGCCACGCCCACTTCCTCATTACCAGCTCTCGGATTTCTGCTCAGTTCTTTTTATTCATTTATCTTTCATCTTCAATTAAAATGTAATTTTTACATAATTTATATTTCAATTTACTTTAAAGCTTTCATCGTAGCATTCAGCTATTGGCATTCAGCTTTCAGCATTCCCACGCAATTTCTCCAGAAATTGCACTTAGTCTAGTTTTACCACGGTGTTCATTAAATATTGTACACAAGTAATAGGCCTACACTTAAAAAAAAAAAGAAAAGAAAAGAAAACTAATCCTGAAACTAACTAAAACTAAGCATTTTTGAAAAAAATAAAACTAATAAAAACTAACAACCACCCTGAAAAATAATTAAAACTAACCAAAAAAAACAAAACAAACTCAAAACGAAATCAAAATTAATCAAAATTAAAATTCAAAAATTCCAAATTCCATCTATCGTAATGGGCTGATACCCGTCCTTATTTCAACATATTGGTACAGTTTGTGGCCATTTTACATTTTGAACTAGAAATAAGAAATTAGAAGAATAGAAAATTGCTATTTGGATGTAATTTTAAGAGAAAATCCTGTATTATATAGGCTATACACAAGTCTTTCTAAATTAGTTGTCATTGTTTCTTGGAGGAAATTATGTGAATCAAAAGTACTAGTGAGTGGTTCTGAACATCCCTAAATATAAGAAAAAGGTCTTGAGCTGCAATGCTTCGCCAATCTGCTGGCGCTCGTGCACGGCTCATTTGTCATGTTCCCAGAGAAGCCTCCGTCATAAATCTCAGCCCCATGCAGAGACACGCTCTGTCTGCTGGGAATACAGTACTCACTAGTCACACGGAATCGGGACAAAACCATACTCGGTTCGTAGGTTTGTTGACATACGGTTGACAAAGGCCACCCAGGTCTGTGTCTCTCTTTTTTTAAAGTCAAATTTGGAACCTCATTTTAGATATCTAAAGTGGAATAATCACTTGTTATGCAGATGCAGCATCACATCTGTTTTTTAAGACATTTGTAGCTCAAACCAGCATCACTACATGATCAAATAGGAAGATAAACAACACACATAAGAACAGTGTCAGGAAATTCCAGCTGAAAAGAGAGCATCCTTGCGTGTGTGTGCGAAGTAGACTAATTTCCACACACACTAAAACACAAACGTGAAGATGTAGGCAGTGGCTGTAACATGAACTTTGTGAAAGAACCTTTTTGTAAACACGCGGTGCAGACTTGGGACAGACGCGGGGGTATGGGAAGGGCCGTCGTGCCAAGTCGGAGGCTGCTTTATTGGTTGACCAGCGCGCCATGAGAGCTCGTGTCTCTAACAAAACATCCAGGTGAGAAAATCACACCTGTACTCCAGGATTACTCTGCTGGGAAAGGTCACCCGCTGGCTTGTCTTTGAGACACTAGCAGCCTTTATGCTCCAGCAAAGCTCAAGGTGCATGTCTGTAAAGACAACACACATGAGCGAAGCTTTATACTTGAGCTTGAGTGACATTTCCTAAGCTTTAATTGTGCTTTCAGTCCAAGCTCCAGTCGTGAAACAGCTGCAATTACATACATTGAAATATGGCAGCAAATGGATCTTAAATTAGCAAAGCCAAATTTTGCCAGTTGAATAAATTCACACAAAAGCAGTCTGTCATTGATCTTATGTCCACTGAAAGCCTGTAAGACAGAATGTATGTCACCTGGGCAGCCACCTCATGGCTTCCACTGACTTACTTCCAAACTAAATAAACCTGTTATCAACACAGGATGGAGAAGGTCGATGGCCCGTTGCCGCTCTGTGGGTGGCTTTCAGCTTTGAGTGTGCAGCCTCAGTGGAATACAACCACAAGTTAACTTCGTCCTTTGTTCCTTTTTTACTGAAAGGTAAAACTCAAATAAACAAAAATGCCTCAAACAGTCTCTTCTTTGTTCCAACTATTCATCTCTCGTGAATCAACCAACTGAAGTCCAAGTGGGTCAAAACTGAGACACAACATGAACAGACTACCTTCCCAACAAAGAATAATGAAATGCCATCAAACATAATTATTCTGATTCAAGCAGTCTTTTTGCACACACAATATTAATTTAAAGCTATGTAATACTACATTTAAAACCTGACTAACACATTTGAACATTGTACGCAAGTAATTTAATAATGAGACTACAATTGACTTAAAAAGTTTCAATTTCACTACTTTGTACACTCAGAATTTTGAAAAAAAAAAAAAACAAAACCTCTACATCCTTTCACTCAGTTTTTGCTTCCATTAGCACCATCACTACTAACAGCATTATGAAAACATTAAATTGGAAAGACCAATGTACTTACAAAAAGTGCTGATAGTAATCACAGATGGAGTTCACTGAAGGTTGACCTCTTCATCCAAATTTGTTCCCAATTTTCCCCGTAGTGCACACACATGACTTGGATCCGACGGTCACGGCCTCGCTCTGCCTCACAGGCGGGGTTGCAACTCTCGGCAGAGTTCTTACAACTTGCAACTGGTGGTGTCATCTTACACCACTTCCATCCACACTCATCTCAGCATATGAAGGTTTCTTTTCTCCCTAGGAAAAAGTTCAGACTATAGCAAGAGGTATATTCTTATTAGCTATAGCTATTTAATTTATCAAACATTACCTTATTATTTGTTCTTAGTTTGTGAATGCAGACTCTTCACTAGTATATGTCTAGGGCAGTACTATGGTTGGATTTGTCAGGTGCATTATCACGTTTTTGTTCCCACCTAGTGGTAGTTTATGCAAATACATTATAGTAAATTGTGTCATATTCTGGAGGTTGGATCCCAAAGCGCAAACACAAATAAGATTTTAATTCTTTATTCACACAACTTAACTAAAAGAAAAACAACGAGAATGCATCGAGAATCACGAGACGCCAAGCCCCCTTGGGCTGCAGAGATGCACAGAGGAACAGCAGGTAATAATCCGACAAACACACACACTTCGATCTGATTGGTTGTGGCTAGACATGTGGGTAACAGGACTGACATGGAATTATCTGATTGGCTGTTGACAAGGTAACGGGATTAAAGATTCTTGACATCACATAACAACAGATAGCCTAAAACCAGTTGAAACTAGGTGCTAGTTACATCAGTTCAAAACAGACACTTGACCTCACGGTCATGAACGCAACTTAACAGGACATGAACTCAAACTTAACCCTGGCGTGACCCAGACATGACAAATTTGAAACAAAACTGACATTCTGTCAAATGCAAACTCCCCTTCTAACATGAAATGTAATGTCTCTTTTTCTAACTTCACAAACCAGCACACCAATAAAGTCATCATCATACCATTTTGCCAAACCTGGTTATTCCTACACCCACCTTCATTTCTATGAAGGAGGACACTTAGGCCCAGTATCAATACCCACACTACACCCTACGCTCTTCAATGAAGTGTTCACTTAATTAATAGAGGTGCACAAAGTGTTGGAGAGCGCAGGTTACAAGCGTGAGAAAACTGTACAATTGGGACAGTTATATGATGTCATCGAGTTGCGCCACTGCGCAGCATTCAATTGCGGCAGCGTTTGTTGTTTTGGAAATGTTGCTGTTTAACATTATATCAAAACTGCAGTAAAGTAGTACTAAAGTAAAAACCCCAGTTGATGGCAGCTATGGCTCCATGCCTGGATTTGTGAAGCATTAATTTGCGACCCCTGCATGACCTGAGGCGCATGTGCACAAGGTCACTAAGTACGGCAACTGCACTAGGGCAAAATATGTAGGTTACGTTAAACTTCGATTAAAATAAAACATACAAATACAATACGAATAATACTTTGATACTTACTAAAAACGTGCCGCCCTCTAAAGCTCAAAAATTGAATTACACCTAACACTGTATAAATAGAGCAAAATGGAGTATCAACTGTACAAAAAAAAAACGTAAAATAGCGAGATTGATGTGATAGAGGGAGAATTTACTGTACCGTACACCAATTTCATGACCAACCTAGAGTGAAGCTAACTTTTCCTGCTGAGAACCCCCATTGTTCAGGACATTTTAAGTTACAGACCAAATCTTGAAATGGGTGATCAGTAATGATGTCATAGATGTAGGCCTACTACACACAGAACAAAATATTTCATGGTTTAATTCATGATTTGAATTGAATACTACATATTCCATCTTAGGAAATTACATTACATTTTCAAACAATTTATAAAAAAATGTATATTTAATATAGAAATGAGATGGGAATTGGCCTTCTGAAAAGAACATTTTGAAGTAACGAATGTGTATAAAATAAGAATTTTCACTTTTTGAATTGAGCAACTGAAATACTTTTCTAAGATATTCTAATTGATTGGGGTGAGATACTGTACAGTTATATATAGTGTGGGCGAATGTCTTTGTGCTCTGTCGCTCAGGTGTGACTGCTGGTTCATTTGCAGCCCTCGTCCCAAGGGAGAGGTCCCCCCTCAAACCCCCGTCCTCCTGAAGTGTGTCTCCTTCCTGCTAATCTGCATGCAGAGCAGCACTGTTATGAATATGAATGAGTGTTAGTTTGGATGTCCTTCAACCTATAATTCAACCTTACATGGAAAACACCAGGAGAATTCCGGTTCAGTGAACATTATTTATTCGAACAGCAGACTCAACATGTTGCAGAAGGTAAATTATCATGGCGAAAAGACTAAAAATATGCTAAAATAATTCAACAGTGAGAATAATAGCATTTTTTAATTCAATAATCTTGGTGGTGAAAGTGACTACACTGGATAATTTATCTGGTTATGATTTAAAAAAATAAATAAATCTTTGTGCTCCACCTTCTCTTGACACAAAATTTGAAGGGTCACATTGTTAGCAGGCAGTCCCTCCGTGAGGAAAGGATTCAATTAAAACAATGTCACAGCAACATAATGATGACCAGCACACGCATGACAGATGGCATTACAGGTTGCCAAGACAACAAAGCCCCTTTTTGCCCCCCACTACATTGGCGGTGGGGGATCGATAATGCCGCACGAGGCACCATGTGCTGTGTACCACTCAAATTGGTCCCTTGGGTCAAGAGGACCTGAGGCCTATCAGATGGGGGACACACATATTAGAGACTCACAAGTGTTTTATCTTTCTCTCAGATTAAAGCAGATATCATTGTGAGGTGGGATGAGATGCTCATATATATATATATATATATATATATATATATATATATATATATATATATATATATATATATATATATACACTCTGAATTGTCTCTCGGTGTGCTTGTGAGTGTGGATGGTTGTTTGTCTCCGTATGTATATGTATTTTTTAAAATATAAAGTACAGTATTGTAAAATGCTATTTTCCTTTAATGATACAATTTGGAGGGGGTGGGGGGTTCTGGTGGGGATGCAGGCATCCGTTAATTTCAATTGGTAAAGTTCATTTTATACAAGTGATTTGAGTAATGAGTGCGGTCTCAGAACAAATTAAACTCTTAATTCAAGTGACAACTGTATTTTTCATTATTACAGGGAAATGTACTTTTTGTCATAAAATACATGACATGCAGCTTTCCCGACAAAAAAATGTATTTTCTTGCATTCATTATATGGTATTGAATTGCTCCTTGCAACACAAAGCCTCAGCAATATGTGCATATAATGATGTGAATTCTTCATAACATAGTGAGTATAATACTGCATATTATGAGAAAATACTTCCCTTTGCCACACTTCCCCTCCAAGGACTTTAACTCATTGCGTCCTTTGTCGTTTGCGTCATTTTAATTACCACTGATCATTCCTGCAGATTATTAAACTTGCTGCCAGTGGGCGTTCATATAAAAGACCAGCTAATAATATGTCAGCCACTTCTGACTAATGGATGCTCGCTACCTCAGCTCAGGCTCGCAGTGGCAGGGGGTCAGTAGCTGCAGGCTGGACTTTTTCTTTAATTAAGCTACCTGCCACATGGAGGACCAAATGTTGCACCAGAACAAAACCACAGACATGGAAAAGTGCAGCTACCTTTAACTCTACTGTCAAGCACAATATATTATTATTGCAAATATACAGAAAGTATTCCCGTTGTGTAATTATTTTTATTGCAGTGTCAACTTGTGTCCACCAGGGAGCAGCATAGCTACTAATTCACGTGTACAACAACAACAAAATACGGGGTGGGGAGGATAAGGAGGAGCCGTCTTTCCATTTAATGGAGTGGATAGCTAGCTCCATTGTGTAGTCATTTTATTCATCTGGCTTCAGAGGCAACACACAAAAGGAAAGCTGTCTAGAATGAAACCCTACACGTCTAAATTAATGCAAACGGCAGATGGATCTCCTTTTAATGCCAACTCAAGGGCATACCTGCATTTTAAGGTGCATTTCAATACCTGTATGCCGATGCAGCTCCATGGCAACCCAACAATAGCTTGATGCACTTGAAAAGCTTCCGTCAGATGAGGACGGCTGGGCTCCCCGGGCCATTTGTCTCTCTGTCACCGTGATTCCAATCAGCAGGATTTTTAACAAGATTACCAGCAGCGAGTGAAAGCAATGGAGTAGCAGTGTAATGTAATTACCAAGTGATAGAGTGCCTCAGACGTCTGTTATCACCGTCCAGTCGCTTAACCTCTGTCAGCACGTGAAGGATCACAACCTCACTCTCAAATGATGACAAGCCTTCATGGCGCGGCGTGGCGGCCATTATTGTAAGCTCTGCACTATCAGTCAGGTTTTCATCGCATTGTGTCAACGCTTGAATATTGCTGGGATGCATAGAGGGGGAAAAAAAAGATGAACCTTGAACCCCGTGTTGTCTCTTGACAACCACAGTTCTCGCTTTTACATCCTCCCAGCACTAGTCGCCATAGCAACTCATGGACATTTTAGAATGACAGACAAAAGAAAAAAAATGAAAAAGAAATAGTCAAGGATTTTCTCTCTTTACAGCATAGCCATGATGTGTTTGAGTTTAAGCATAGTTTCTTTGCTTATCCTCTAAAAATCAAGAAGCTTTTTACGTCAGCTGCCCACCATCATACTATTAATTATTCAAGCGTGTCCAAGGTGAGAATGACAAGATTTCTCACATTCACTTCTATTCTATTCTATTCTATTCTATTCTATTCTATTCTATTCTATTCTTGCATGTTACCATTATTTACTTTGAGCTGCAGATGATATGTAATGAAAGACGTTGTGTTTGTTTGTGTTATACAAGAACTTCATTTTAGTGTAGAGTCCTGGCAGGTTGCGAACAATTTGTGATACAGGCACCAAGCAGAAACTAATTGACAGCTAAACAAAATAAAGGAGTGAATTGACAGGTCTGCGATTGGCTGGCAACCAGTTCAGGGTGTACGGCGCCTACTGCCCGAAGCCAGCTGGGATAGGCTCCAGCATCCCGCGACCCTTGTATGGAATAAGCGGTTAAGAAAATGGATGGATGGATGGATGGATGGATGGATGGATGGATGGATGGATGGATGGATGGATGGATGGATGGATGGATGGATGGATGGATGGATGGATGGATAAATTGACAGGCGGCTTATATGAAGCGAACAGCATTACAAACATCCCGTTTAGTTCTGAGTGGGAAAACAAGCCGTGGGCAATGATAGGTGGAACATGGCAGCCAAGTGGAAAAGAACAAGAAAGTTTTGAAAAACGGACAGCGTGTGACTCATGCGCTCCATCATTGAGATGTAGCGTCTCTGCAGTGCGTGAGTCACCATGCAGCAGTCGCCCAGCAAGGGACAAGCACGA
The DNA here is from genome assembly GCF_051991245.1 of Festucalex cinctus. Classification (NCBI taxonomy): domain Eukaryota; kingdom Metazoa; phylum Chordata; class Actinopteri; order Syngnathiformes; family Syngnathidae; genus Festucalex; species Festucalex cinctus. The sequence goes on along the minus strand of NC_135414.1, from coordinate 14,292,823 downwards.
GGGAGGGAGCGAGTCGAGGAGCGGAGCCGATAACAAAGGACGCTGATGTGATGAAAAAGTCAGTGATCTTATCCTATGCTATCGTCACATTCACATAGCGTTTGTTTCATGGAGACGTCATGCTGATTCTCATGCTGAAAGGAAAGCGCATGCACAGAAATGTTTGCAAAATTATGAAGAAAGAAATGTCATTTATTTCTTGAATCTGGAAATGATTAAATCCATTTCTGATGGGTCTTGCTGAACATTACATTTGAATTTGACCCGTTTTGTTTATTTTCTGTCACTGTTTCCCACACTCTGTGGATGGATGGATGAAGGTGTAAGGTGTCTCCTCTCACAGATTCTGCTCTTAAAGGCACAGTTCATCAATATTTTATAACCACAATAACACAAATCAAAAATCAATTTTCCTGCGTGTGTATTATCGAGGCCATTTTCAAAGGTGTAGTGCCGTTAGTCCAAATTGGAAAATCACCTGCGTTTATGTATTCGTTTTTCCTCTCTCTTCAGCTCTTTTGAAGTGCAATTGCCTGTAATTGGAAAGCCATTTCTAAGCCTAATGGGGAAATTGAAGGGTACAAATGGGGGCTTGGTTTGCTTTCAGTTATACTCGCAATTATGGTAACTACATGACAATGTAACAGCTTGATGTAATAACTCGGGTTATCATTATCTAATACAGGTGGCGTTCAAAGAAAATGGCTTCATCACGATCGTGTGCAGTGAACAGCAAAACAGGGGGTGGAATTAGTTTCCTTTTAGTGTATAAGGAATCAATATTATTTTGAAACTATTCCATTATCTGTCACTGTCATTCACATAATAAAATGACTGCATTAAATAACTGTTCAAACACTACTCCAAGTAAGGTAGCCTTATTCTCTGTTCCCTCCACTTCCATTAGACATGAAAGCTTCTCACCCTCTCACTCTTAATGAGATTTGGAGTGTGCGTGTGTGCTTGCATTATTGTGTCTATGCCTGCATGTGTGTGTCACCCTACTGCGAGGCCATCACGGAAGGACAAAAGGAGGCCTGATTCTTTTTTTTCTTTTTTCTTTTTTTGTATTAAAACACACACACACAGACGCATGCCCATCTGGTGACATGCTATTAAGAGGCAATCCTTCATACACCATCTTGTCAAGTGCTAAGTCATTCCCTGCTTCATTTATTTATTATGTAGACATACAAATGAATACTGAAACAATTGATTATGCCTTTAATACCATCCACACTATCAAATTTTTGTTCATTTAGCGTTAAAATACATAGATAGATTTTTTAAATATTCAAATGTTATGTTTACAAAATGCATGATGTTGACACAATGAAACAACGCACACTTATATTAAAAACAAATGAGAAAGATCATTTCCTCTTACTGTCGGTATTATTATTATTATTATTATTATTATTATTATTATTATTACAATGATTAGAGAAAGAAGATGAAAGCAGATTAATAGCCAAGCTAACTAGAGCCACATTAATGAAAACATAACCTTTAAAAAATAAACTTTGTGAAAGCCTCCGGATTTTTTTTTTTTTTTTTTGCTACATGAACTCTTTTAAACAGCATCGCATTATATTAGGACGTTCTCAATGTTTCGTTTGTCCGTGTTGTGAAGGATGCTGCAGCATCTTTGAAGTGTTCAGAACGCGTGAGTGCTGGTGAGTCAGCCCCCTTCAAAGTAAAAGGGTCAGCACTGCGTGAACAAAAGCGCACACGAAACGCTTCTCCGAACAACTCAGGTGTGGGCACAAAATCTCATCGCATCTCATTGTTGTGACAGAGCACGTGTGCTTGTGTAGCGACGGTCTGATAAAGGAGACTTTCTGATTTCCTAATTTTAGAGTGGCTCGCCCCCAGAGGCTCCTTGCTGACGAGCCTATGACGCACTTCCTGACGAGGTGGAAAGGGGGGGGGGTGTGGGGGCTGCTAAAAATATCAGCTCTGGTGTTACTGCTGAAGGTTGGCATGTGCGTCCAATCATGCTTCCGGACTCGTGCAGGAGGAGGATCACGTCTCACTTTCGGAGCCAATCACCGACGACCCACACCCTGTTTTCTTTGCATTAACCAACCAGCACATTGAAATGTAAATGATTGCAATACTTGAGGTAGTAATACTGTGATGTCCTGGCTTTTCTTTTTTTTCTTTTTTTTCTTCATATTTATTCGTAGCGTTTACCCCTGTGAGCACCATGGACAGCACACGTGCACGTGGACCGTACAACACCGTCAAGATAGAAGGTTTCCTCGTGGTCCATGTTCTTGAATCAATATCCTCTCTCAAGCCAGACTTTCTCATCATCCAGCAAATTGGTGCTGGAGGCACAGTGTGCAAATCAGGAGCTTATTTACGAGTCACATTGGCTCTCGGGGGCCTTCACACGACATGAGCACAGCCCCGCAGTCATTAAAGACTGATTTTGGCATCTACTTTTCCTCACGCGCGCACGCGCACGCACATAAACATACATCGACGGTCCCCCGAGGCCATGGCAACACCTGCCTCCACCCACAATTGAACAGCCATTTAAGATGCTGAGCATATGTGCACACCAGCATTCAATTTAGAACCCACGTCGCCGCGCACACGCCCACTCGCTATATTCTTGTGTTCCAAGTAAATGAAAACATTTAAATGTCAAGTGAACGTTTAAAGAATTGGTGACGTCTGTAAACTTCTCGGTGACGTCTTTCCACGCAGAGGCGTGCATCGACACACGAGCTGCAATGCTGCACATTCTTCTTCTTCTTCTTTTTTTTTTTAAACCTCTATCAATCTCAGATGGTAGGGGTGGTCAATGGGGCAGAGTGGGAGTGGCATGTTTTATGTATTAAGTGGATTGATGGTCACACAAGGCTATGGGTCACCTCCCTCACTTGCACTGGGACAGGATGTCAGTTCTGCTTGGTTGACTCTGAGAAAATAACATTTGGTGGGGCTGGTGACACGTCTATGGAGCTTGTCAAATTAACAAAACCAGTGAACTGGAGATACACACATACACGGGGCATTTATTTATTTATTTATTTATTTATTTATTTATTTATTTATTTATCTTTAATTGCTGCCTTATTCAAAAGTCGACTATCTCAATATCAATCTACTAATCTAGATTTATTTGCAACCACGTTACATGTTACACACAGCTTGCCAGCTTGCCTTACTTTTTGAATTTACATTTAAGAAATACCTTGTACATAATTTGTGACCTCACAACAAGTATTTAAGAAGCCAATTCTGGTCCAATTTAAATATAGAGGTTGTGAAACTGGTGAAGAGAAAGCTGGCGTGTTGAAAAAATAACTTGCTTACATATTCTTGTAATCTTGAAATAGATTTTTAATTTTTTTTTTTTTAAATAAATTAAAAAAAAAAAAAAAAAAAAAAAAAAAAAAAGAAATAGATTTTTAAAAGGCTAAAAGGGGAAGCCGACCCAAAGATTTTCATGTGCCCTCACCAGTCGAAACATGGCATTCTGGTTAATATTAGAGAATATGAGGTAAGCTGTTTTTATCCAGCGGCGGCCATTTTGCTACTTGCTGCCGGCTGAAAATGAGTGCTCACGTAATGGCGAATCACGGCTCAGCTTCAGAAAATAGGTGAGTCAGTAGACTCAACTACTTAGTAGTTTAGTAGTATTCTAGTAGTAGGAGGCTACAGATACACTTGTAGGCCTACATAAATCTGCCCCCAAAACATAAAAAAAAAAAAAATATCTATATATTTTTCAAGAAAGGAACCTATAACATTTTTATACTTAATATCACATGGAATTAATGGCATTTTATTTATTTTATTTTTTAATTATTATTCTATTTTCTAGTCTCTGATCATAAAATGGCCACAAGAGGGCGTCCATTACTAACATTGGCTGCCATCGTGCGTACTGATAACCTGAAATAAGGCCTGATATCGATACCTGGTATCAGTACTCTCCCATTCCTACTTATAACTAAAACAGAGGGACGTTTGCTCAGGCTCACATGATCCTGAATGACGTCCTCTTGAGGTTTTGCATTAAATCAACTTACAGTTGTTTGTTTTGTTATTTGGGTAAACCTTTACTCAATTTGTGTACATTTAAGCTCCTTATGAGTGTTAGACTTTTCGTAATTGCCTGACAATTTGTAATATTAAGTAAATTCTGGCACTGAAAGTTTAACTAAATTCTCACATCTTATTGACAACTACATTTCTTTTCTAAATGTTCTAAATGAAAAATTGAAATAACGTATTCCTAAACAGATACACTAGTTGGTGGTCTCTTTTCTGAGTGTGAGGGCTATGTTGGTAGAGGTCTCCTAAATCGAAATAACACTCCCAAATAGCTCAATAAGCACTCTTCCTCCCTCTCATCTCCATTAAGAGGTTCGAGCTGTCAATAGGTCCTGTCGACCACTAGCGAACGACACTATTGATCTCGCCGCCAGCAGGCAAGAAGGGCGGCCATTAGCTGAGCACGTCCTGTGGCCTCAGAAGTGTGTCGGCTCAAACATGCTTTCAAATTTTTGTCCGTTGCTTTGATTTGAATAGGTTAGTGTGCACCTTGACTTAAACCTAAATTACAAAATAACCAGGGCCATATATTTTGCCGAACGTCTCCCTTCACAGAGTTTAAGGTTAAAATTTTACACAGAAATGCACAAGACAAGAGTACAACCCAGAAACTTTTTTTCTGTGAGGTGACGCCACAAACCACTGAACGATCATGTTGCTCTGGGAAGAACGTTAAAGCCCAATCAGTCAAGGTTTTTTGTCACATCGGTATAGGTTCGAAACTTAACAGCACCTTTAGATTTGGAAGGAGGAATATATTTGTTTTATGTCTATGGAGGAACAATTTTTAAAGTGGAAGTCAACCTTAAACATTTCGTGACATTAATACGTTATATGTCACCTCACTAGTCGAAATATGACATTCTGAATAATATTACATTTGTGGAATAAGAGCTATGAAGCAAAAGCCATTTTTATCCATCTCAGGTCGCTGCCATTTTGCCACTTGCTGTCTACTGAAGATGACATCACAGTTGCACAGGGCTTTGGCAATGACCAATCACAGCTCACCTGTTTTCTGAAGCTGAGCTGTGATTGATTGTAACCTGAAACCTGCGCAACTGTGATGTCATCTTGGTCGACAGCAAGTGGCAAAATGGCCGCACCCTGAGATAGATTTAAAAAAAAAAAAAAAACAGTTAGATTTTGCTCCTTAACTCATATGTAGACCAGTGTGATTGCATAGAACACATTATTGTCCAATAAAAAGGGGGTTGACTTCCCCTTTAAAGGTCATAAGTTGACACAAAAAGTAAGTATGAGGGTGAAACAAAAACTGGTTTGAACTGGAAAATCAACACTGAATGAAATCATTCCACTTTGAAATATCTATCTATCTATCCGTTCATCCATCTATCCATATGCACTGTGTATATAATTATATACTATACTGAGCCATAACATATCAAATCGAATCATAATCGAGCCAAATCGAATTGCTCCACTATCACATCAAACCGTCCTTGTATTGTTTTGCACCCCACATATCAAAAACTGTATCAAATTGTCTTTAGTGGAGAGATGCACACCCCTAACAACAATATATCAGCTTGTACGGTTCTCAAAACAGAAATAGACCACAGAGATTGTTTTTGCTTTGTTGCTTTTTCTTAAAAAAAAAAAATGATGTAGAGTATTTTTTTTGACACCAACAAACCGTTTCAGTTTACACAGCAACAGAAGGCAGAGAATTACACTTCAACTTCAGAGGCACAAAAACAGGAAACTTGAACTACTTTATGTTGCACAATTGTCTTTTCAGAAAACACAGAATGAGTTCTTGTCTATGAGCGCCACTGATTGTTTGGACATTGACGTCAGGAAACACGCAAGAAATAAAATGCAGATGATACATTCGGGTTTAGAAGGGAAACGGGTGTCCAGCCACTTGATGGACAACTTTGATCAAACCAAAAAGTGATTGTGAGGGAGAGAGGATGGAGAAGAAAAGAAGGGACACAAGAACATACAACAAGAACAAGAACCGAAGAACAACATGACGTCAAAAAGCAGCCATCTTTCACGGTTCGCTTCTCATCACAAACCCTTCGCTTTTAGATGTCAAAGATGTTCGCGTCAGACTATAATATCGTGTGATGTATTATACATATATTTATTTATTTCTATCTGTGTACATTTTCTACATTGATTATCACAAAAAAAACAACACAAATTTAGAACAAACAAATACAAACTGTTGAGTAATAGAGATGTTCAAAATTGGACCAGAACTGTTACTATGGATTTATTGCTTTGTACAGTACAGAGATGTTTGGTGCCATTTGCACCCTGGTGGTCCAGACAGCAACTTGTTGCTCGCTTAAAAAATTCAACTTTCTTGGAAAACCCATTTTTGCTCGTACCCTTTGGTTAATTGTGCGAAGAAATGAAAACATCAGTAACAGTTTCTGAGACAAAAACATTCATTTGAAAAGGGAGGGAATGAGCAAAAATAAAAGCTGTACCACAAAGTTTCATGCATAAATACTCATTCACACACATATTTATATTGTGAAGTGCTGATGATTGGCCATCACTGAGAGTGAAATTTGGCCCCTTGAGCTATTCTAAGGCGGAATGTGTCAGCCCATTCTTTGTTATCTGTTTCATGTGGACACTTTGCACATGTAACAGGCCAATAAATAACATGTATCATCTCTGCCAAAAGGCATTTAATTTTTAAAGGGATACTTGATTCAATTGAGCCATTTTCAGCAGTAAAACGTTAATATTTTGTCCAGAATTAATTTGATAACCATTATTTTTCATGTACAATTTGCTCTCAAAAACATTTAATGTTTTTTTAAATGTTTTAAGTGTCCCAAAGACGTATTTATATGTTTTTGTTTTTACACTAGAGCATACAGAAGGCTGATGCAGCCTCTCAACTGCAAAGAACGGTTTCAGAAATGGTAATTATTACAGAAACAGCCAGCAGGTGGCAGCAGAGCAAAGGAGATCAACCAGGGCAATGTTGAATAAAAGCTCAATTACTCACAATTCTAAATAGATTTGTGAAAATTGATTAAACTTAGCTATATTATATATAATGCTAATTGCTACAAAACGGAAACAGAAATATATTTTTTTCCTGATGAAAGAAGAGACTCTAATCTTGCTTTTGGTAGGTTCCATGTTTTTATAGCAATAGAACACAATATTCTGTGGGCCTTGCAAAATCAGTCAAAATCCAGTAAAACAGCAGCTTCTGTGAAAATGGCTGGGAGCCAATGAGTTAATACTTTGAAAAACTATTTTTATTTTTAGATTTATTTTATTTTTTTGCCACTTGCTGTCGACCGAAGATGACATCACCTGTGCTGAGGAAGTAGGTAATGACCAATCATGGCTCATCTGTTTTCTGGGTTTGGTCAGCAAACAGAGCCATGATTCCTCAGCACGGGTGATGTCATCTTCTGTCAACAGCAAGAGACAAAAAAATGGTTTTTCAAGGTAATAATTGTACCTGAAAAATAATGATGTTATCAAATTAATTATGGACAAAACGTTTTACTGCTGAAACTGGCTCAGTGAGTCAAGTATCCCTTAAAACATTATAAATATCAATAAATGTAAACATCCATATACTTTTGAGAATGCTCACTTCCTCTTTTATACAATAAATTCCTAGTCGATAAATTGCGCTACAATTATGTGCATTTTCTAGTTTCAATATATATTTTTAATGTTGTTGTGCTGCTTTAATATTTTGATACTCTGAGATTTGTCTCGACATTGCACAGACCCTCCAATAAATCTTAAAATTGTCTTTTGTACTGGAAAAAAAAACGCTGTAAACTCCTCTTCACTGGTCCATGTTACGTGTCTCATATTTCTATGTGCTTATTTGACGACCAACCTTTTCCAATAATGGAATGCCATTTTACTCTTGCACTACACTTGCTGGAATCGTTAACATCACACTCGTTAGGGGTAGCATGTTACAAAATGGATCACACGACGCAAACATCAGAAAGAGACGTGGTTATCTTAATGCAGTGTTACCAATCACAAGTTACTATGTCAACACCAGAACAAGAAAACTGTGCTCTTGAGAGTGATACGGTACAATCAATATTGACGGTGGTCGGTTTCTGTTTACAAAGCTGTGCAGTGACACGTTTCGAGACCTTTGGTCTGGCTTGTAGTTTGTGGTATTGGAACCAGAAGCAGCTCAGGTGATTCATGAAGCCTCTCCTACCGACTTCTGGATATTTTTAGGAAGCCTCTGCTGATGGGATGAGATTATTATTATTATTTTTTACATTAAAGCACAATTTCACTCCAAATAAGTATATCTATTATCCATATGCATAATAATACAGTTACAGGTTGCCAATTTGATATGTGTGACATCTTTTGAATCAAATACTATTTAGTATCTTTTCGTTTATACATTAAGCTGATACTTTTTGTGCAAACAACAACAATGGATTGGGATTTCTTCTCCTTTTTTAAATCTTTGTAAATTGATGATATTATTTTTGACTATATTGACACACACTCAAGAGGTCTACACATGTATCATTGTGCGCTGGCTGTGTGTTTGGTCTAAGAATATCCCTCCTCCTGCCCGTATCCGTAGCCTCCTCCGTGAGACTCTTCTTGCACGTACTCCTCCGTCTTCTCCCAGCTGGCGGCCCAGCCTCCGTTCACCTGCGTAGTGGCGCCGTACGACTTAGCGGGCCCGCCGTAACTCTGCGTGATGTCGCCCGTCTCCTCCGCCAGCTCGTCCTCGTCGACGAAGCCGCACTTCTCCTCGCTGGTGAGCTCGGGGTCGGCCCACGGCTGCTTTTCGCCCGATGCGAAGATCCCATAGAACACCACGCCACCGTAGTGCACCATGGAGGCAATGAGGAACACATACTGCCACTCTTCTCTGGTCTGATGGGTGAAAGAGGAGAGAGAGCAATGTTTACATTGGTTTTATTGCAAGTAGACCCTGTCAGTGAGAAACTATATAACCACTGTATCAGTAGTAGTCAGGCTAATCATACATCTACAACCTTATCCCTTTAACCTATGAAGCCTGAACCATAAAATATATGAGAGAAAATTCTGATTCCTTGTAGAGTATTTATTGGTTATTTTGAACTAACAAAACTATTTATTTATTTTTTGGGAAAAACAAAACTTCCACATATGACTTTTAATTTGTGTCATATTTGATACATCCGGTTTAAATTCGGACATTTATAACTGCCAAAAATATACATAGCAAACATATTAGTATTTCAAATCAGAAAGACATTTCCCACTATTAATAAGTATGGATGTTCTCATTTCTCAATTAGAGCGATCTTGCAAGGTTCCTGGAAAAGCCATCAACTGGGTGATACTGCCCTCTAATGGATTAGCCGTGCAATGTATGTGTCAGATCATATACGTCAGGGTTTTGATGGGAAAAGAAATATTATACTCGTGAAATACATGGCTCAAAATGTTTTGTATTTAATATGATATGTTGGGTGTTATAGGGTTATCAATGATGACATTTATTCCATGAAATTCTAATAATTTTTTCACGGCAGTCTATTCTCTCCATTTTGCAGCATTTTTTGGCTGCGCTGCATTTTGTGTACGTAAACGTTAGATTCCCCCCCCATCCAATCAGATTTCTACTTCTAATATAACCGTTACCATGTCAGTCTAAATTGCCCAAGATCTTCAGACTGGGCAGTGCTAGCTGATGTACCAACTGTCTGGTACTTTCTGTTTTTACAATCACATTTCAAATTTGTCAATGTTTTTTTGTCCTCTGGTTGGGTGGTGACAGCAAGTCAAGCTCATCTGGCAAAACACATTTAGAATGATCTGCATTCAATAATACATGTAATTATTGATGGCCCAGTACCGATACCGGGTCGCGGTATCAGGTCAATAACCAGCTTCATTTCAAGGTATCGGTAATCGTAATGGCAGCCAATACTGCCCTCTTGTGGTCATTTTATGATCAAACTAGAAATTAGAAATAACAAGAATATAGAAGTTCCATGTAATTTTAAGGGAAAATGCAACAGTGGGATATCTAGTTCTTTCTTTAAAATTATCCATCATTGTTTTTTGGGGACATTTTTTTGTTTCAAAATTAGGGGTGGGTGACTAACGATAGGTCTTCTTCTTTGAATATTTCAGGATGTGGCTGCCACCTAGTGGCCAGACTGAGACGCCACAGCTGAATTAAACGGTGACCAACTTGTGTTGCCCAAATGTTACTTTAAGTACTATTGTGTTGTATTCAATTTAATCATTTGCCTTCACTTTATACCTTAAAAAGAGGTTGTACAACCACATATTTTGATTGGGCCTTTTTTTCTGGCCACTGCATTATTTGTTTTATTTTTATATGTTTATTTTTAATTGTTACTTATTTGTTTATTTTAAGTGTTATTGTGTGGTCTATACAAAATGTGTCGTATGAACAAATGGAAAAAAATAGAAAATTGCCATTAATTTCATGCAATTTTAAGGAAATCTGCTATATTGGAATATACAGCGCATTCTTTAAAATAATCGGGTATTGGTTTTTTTTTGGTGGGGGGGTTATGTCTCAAAAGTCTGAGTAGTATTTGCTATCGGCATCGGTGAGTACTGAAGAGTTGAGTCCTCGTATCGGTCTGAAAAAAAGTGGTATTGAACATCCTCATCTAATAATCAGTATAATAATCAGTTTTATATGTTTGTCATGTTATAAATTCATATTGATTGGGAACTTCTCTAAATGTTGCACATGGCACAGCTGTATTCCAATCAGAATAAATTTTATTGCCCAGGTATGTAACAAAACGTAAAAGGAATTTGTGTTTTTGTATAGTTATGATGGTTTTGACGTTTGTTGTACATCACAGACTTGTGATTAGATGAAACTCAATGTGTGTGTTTTTGGTATTTTATGCATGGAATGAAAGTGGATCGAATAGTCTGCTTCTCAGAAAACCTTTACCTTGTTTTTTGTCATAGCACCAACAATAAGTGGACACACCATCCCAGACAGGGTACCCACTCCGTTGGAGATGCCCATTAGGATGCTGGCATAACGGGGCGCGATATCCAAGTGGTTGACATTAAAGCCTGAAAAAAGAAGATGAAAAACTCAAAGAGGTGATTTGTGTCATGATCATGTGTTTTGTTCATTTGTTTGAGATTTTAATTATCATGTTTTCCTTGTATTTCCTATTGTTATTGTCTCTCATTAAGTTTTATTGTGTCCACCTGTGCTTGTCATCTCGGTCCCTTGTGTCATCCAATCAGCTCCCTCGGCCACACGTCTTGTCGAGGCGGATCCCGTTGTCTTGCCAGTTTGTTTGTATTTAGTTCCCTGCTTTCTTCTTTTTGGCCCTTGTTGATAATTTAGCGTTTTTCAACACCCAAGTCGCCCACATTGTTGCAAATATAGGGATCTATGGCAACAATATAAGCAACAGTGGTAGATGAAAGGAGCACAAAGAGTGTCCTATCTTGTAGAAACAACGAGCCATAACTCGCGCCATGTTTCCACCCGCTCCCCCACTCGGAGTGGCTGCTCCATTCTGTCTGCCTGACAAATCTCTTGAGACCACTGCCGCTGAATTATTTAACACTCCAGGAGAAAGCTCAAGAACAGGCAGACACATTTTGTACAAAATCCTCACTGTGCTCTCTAGCTAATATAAACAGTTGCCAATATGCTGATATTGCCACAACAAAAACATTAAATATATAAAAGTAATGCAGCAATTTGACATAGAAGGATGTCACCCCTGTATAAGCTGTTACTGATGTCAAGTCAACATTTATTTGCATTGCTAGCTCAATAAAGTGTTCAAAATGTTATTTCATTCTTTAAAATATACAAAGAAATAAATGAAAGGGGACAGAAAGAAGTAAAACATATCTATAATATCTGCCCCTGATTAACATACAAAAAGATCAACACAAAATAAATGCAAACAGTCAACACACTTTCAAAGTAACAAATAATTCACAACATGACCTTGTGCTAAATATATTTTTTCTAGTTAATTGTGCTTTTATACATTTTTTAAAAATACAAATAGACTGAGATGATTTGGTTTTATAATCCAGATGTTCCACAAACTGACACCTTGAGTTGAAATGCATTGTTTTTTGTTTTGTTCTGTATTTATCTATGCAACCATTTTCTTAAACGCTTATTGCTCACAAGGGTCGCGGGGGGTGCTGGAGCCTATCCCAGCTGACTTCGGGCAGTAGGTAGGGGACACCCTGAACTGGTTGCCAGCCAATCGCAGGGCACGCTCACAAGCATACTGAGAGACAATTTGGAGCGTCCAATCAACCTGACATGCATGTCTTTGGAATGTGGGAGGAGACCGGAGTACCCGGAGAAGACCCACGCAGGCACGGGGAGGTTCTGTATTTAGGTTTGGAAAAATATCCATTCCTCTTAAAACCCATTCACTGCCAGTCATTTTAGAAAATTTTAACATTTCCAATACTCACGTGATATTACATTCAATAATTATATATAAACCGAATCTACCAAATAACAGAATAGACTCCCTACTTTTTGCCCCGTCTCGTTCTTTTATAATTGACAGTAGAAAAATGTAGGTTTGCCAAAATACAGCCATTTCTCCCATAGACTCTGAAACTGTGTTTATTTCGTATAAAATGGGACAATGATGTCATCTACCGGTGGTTGGGCATCAGTAAAGTTGTTTCCAAGGTTGATGTTTACAGTGGACCATAATCAGATTCGCCCCCATTTAGCACCGCTCTAAAAAAATACAATTGACAAGTATAATTGTCAACGGCAGTGAATGAGTTAATAATTTGTACTCATGTTCCCTTTTTTGGAATTTGATTTGGATGTTAATTGGTAAAAGTTCACGATGATGATGATAACAAATTGATTTAAGTTTCCTCAATATTTCCAAGCCAAACACAAAATTTGAAATGTGTTATTTTTGACTCACATGTGCCTAAGTTAAGGTGTCAACCCATTGAATGTACTGGACTATGTCATAATATGGTGGCTGTCTTTGCACTTCTGATTTCCCACTTTTCATGGAAGACTTTCAGTCAAAAATTTCCATGTATTCATATCGAAAGAGATTCCATGTGATCAGACCCGTCACCAGAAAGAAATTGTAGGGGGGGCATTACCTTTTTTGGGGGGGCACACTTTATCAACCTAAATCTAATGTTCATCAGGTTGAACAGCGGCATTGTGACAACTGCAAAAGTGTTCAGAAATATTTTCTGTCACTTAAAAGCGGCAGTTCGTTCTGAAATCTAAAAGACAAACTGAAAAAAATATGTGTAGTTCATTTTGCATTCATTCAACTCAAAAGTTCATTTGAAACAAATCCACTCTTCACTTCTGTAAACAACTATGTCCAAATGAATGACTCTGTGACCCAGCCCCTTCTATCTTGAATTGGCTAGCAGTTGCCTTCATTTGCGTGTTGGATTAGGGCTGTACGATATGGACAAAATTTCCTTTCATTTTTGCCAGACATCTCTATTCTTTGATCTTTGACTCAGCATGAGACTTCACATCATTTTACGTTTTTTTATGGTGCCTTCTGTATTTTGTGTTAATTTATTTCTATACTTGTACAGATTTTTTTTTTTTTTGTATTTTATTTGCGTGTATACTTATCTACTTATATTTACTCTAATTAATTTTATTTTGTGTTATTTTATTTCACTTGTGTCTACTAAAAGACTCATTTCTATTCCATGCACAGCACTTTGTATGCAGCAATGGCTGTTTTAAAGTGATTTAGAAATAAGGTTGAGTTATGTCGATGATATACAGAAACAACATATGGGTTCAGTGAAAAACTAAGCAGAATATCAATCCAAAAGGATGTGTAAAGTGCTGTTTTTTTAATTAGAACTTAGTGACAGTCATCAACTTGAACAAACTTGGCAATAAAAAAAGAATTCAACTCACATTGTACTGCAACTGCTTTAGTGATAAATAATTTTATGCTCCATAGTTGTTGTTGTGCATGTGTGACTGCTTGGGTCTGTTAACAGCATACTGTGTATTGCTACAATTCATCCGTGCTGTGTGGCTTGACTAATTAAAATAGAAGTTTGACACTCACTTGTAAACGTAACCAGTGGACTCAGGATTCCCATTGATGTCAACTGTGTCATCCTGGATCGAGGTTTGGCATTTGGTGGCTTCCATTAAAGCGGCACGACGTGCTCACTGCTCAGTCTTTGTCCCAGCGCCAGCCGGCAAATGCGCACTATCTACCCGGAAGTAGATTTGGCTAAGGCACGTCTGCAGAGCGCGCGTCTCCCCCCACCCCACCCCATCCCTCCTGATCCTGATTGTCATTGGCTCGCTTAGTTGTCAATCACAGCCAAACTTGAAAGGAGGTATGTGGTTGGCTGGCACGCCATGCTTTACTTAAAACAGAAGGCGCAAGTTTACGTGACTGATAGGACGAATAGTTGGCGAGTCATCTTGCTAGGGCGGGCACGGCTGACTGACAGGGCGGGCACGGACCCCCAAGGCCAGCCCATGGCGACGGGTCCGCATGTGATATTCCCATCCACTAACCTGATATAGCAAATCCACTGAAGCCAACTGCCAGCACCAGGAAGGAGATGGCCACCCCTTTGCTGTGGGAGTATCCCACCACCAACAGCAGCGTAGCCTCCATGCCAAATCCTAGCAAAGAGAGGGACAGCAGGCCTCACACACTGGCTGGCACGTCAAAGCCCACAAAAGCCCGCAGGCTGTTGCCCATCACCAATGCCAATTGAATTAAGCCAGCGTGACGATTTTCTCTCAATTACATAAGGGGCAGAAATGAAATCAATGTGCAATCCCATCCTGTATGTGTACAAGTATTGAGCATCGCGCCAGCACGCTGATCACCAAAGCAAAAACGAACAGCGTGACAGCAACACCCTTTAGCTGTGCGGAAAGAGGTGTGAAAATTGATACTTGGTCCTCGGTCGAGACTTCTCACCTCCGCAGTTCATGATTTTTCTGACTGTGGTTGTTGACAGGATGTTCTTGCTGCGCAGGTAGTCCGCCAGCTGGCCGCCAAAGGGCACAATAATAGTCATCACCAAATGGGGCAGCGCAGACAGGATGCCAACCTACAAACACAGGAAGTACATGCAAAGCACTCAGTCCTGTTTTGATGTGTTTTTTCACCCCCAAATAGTATGTGTTGAAATTCTTGCTTAGGTTTGCATATTCGTATTCAATGCTCAGCCAACTGTACAGTGATTTTCAAAGTGTGCTACAAATACCACCAATGGGACAAGGGCTTCCTCTAGTGGCACTCAAAAGAATCACTACTCAAATACAGATCAGATGTATTTAACTTTTTTTTGCAAATTTTTACATTCTTTTAAAAAAGTGCACTTTTAAGTGGAATTGAATCATTATTTAAGTACACTGTGAAAACTGAACGCATAAAAGAACCGATTTTGGGTCAAAAATTGGATCGACCCACTAAGTTGGATCAATATGACCCAACTTCTGGGCTGTATTGTACAAAATAACTATTTGTATTTTTTTTTTTTTTTTTTTTTGTGCAAAAACAACCCAAAGTTTGGTCAAATTGACCCAAAGTAGCGGGTCAGTTCAATTTTTGACCCAAATTGGATTGTTTTTGATCCTGTCATTTTAAAAGGGAAGTCAACGCCAAAAAAAAAAAAAAAAAAAAACTTTATTAACAATATGTTTTCTGCAGCCCCACTAGTCTAAATACGGTATTCTGGTTAATATTGCATTAGTGGAAAATAAGTAATGAGCAAAATCCAGCATCTGTTATCAATATTTGTAGGCGGCCATTTTGCCACTTGCTGTCGCCTAAAGATGACACCACAGTTGCTCAGGGCTCAGGCAGGGGCCAATCACAGCTCACCTCTTTTCTGAAGATGAGCTGTGATTTGGTTGATTGAGCAACTGTGATGTCATCTTCAGGAGACAGCAAGTGGCAAAATGGCTGCCCTCTGAGATGGATAGCTCATATTCCGCAAATGTAATATTAATCAGAATGTCATGTTTAGACTGGTGAGGCTACATAAAGCATATTATTCTCAAGAAATCTTTAAGGTTGTAACTAATTAGAATATCCTATTGATTAAGCCATCATTATAATTTTCCAGTTCTGTTGTTTGGGTCACTGCCATCATTTGTGAACTGCTGCCGCCTTGTTATGTAACTAACGCACACAGTGCATCGACAAAACTCATTGATCCAATTATTCCGAGAGCAAAGTGTTCCATGCTGCTAAACATTTGGCGAACACGTGTGTGCGTGTTGGTAACTTCACACATATTCAACATTTCAATGTATCAAGCATGCAATCGCTTTACCTTGCTTATCTCAAAGCCAAACACTTCCTCAAAGTATGCAGGTTGGCTGATGAGCAGCAAGTAAAATGTCCAGCTCCTGCAGAAGTTGGCCACAATGATTGCATAGACGGGCATTGAGGTGAAGAACTTCCTCCAGGGGGTCTTGAATTTCTGTAGGAAGATGATTTGCTCTGCATTTCACTTCACATGGAGAGCAGAAATGTACTCAGAGTGAACGATTGACTTATGCTGTAATTACTGTCGACTGGTAATGTTGGCTTTGTTGGGATCTATCTGCTCACCTCAGCAGGGCCCATTAACATGGCACTCTCGCCGATGCTTTCCTCGATGTAGCAGCGCTCCTCGTCACTTATGGTCGGATGTTCAGCTGGGCTCTCGTAAGACACGAGTATCCAGAACATGTACCAAACTATGCCAACGCATCCTACAACATCACAGATAACAAAAATAATAATAACATCAATAAATCAGAATTTAAAACTTTTCCAGGTGTGTTTTTGTCCCCTTCCCCTGCTGAACTGTGTTTAATTCATTCACTGCCATTGACGGAAAAAGACGTCAATGTCAATTTTTTTGCTGGACTGGCAGTGAATGTGTTAAACTTGTACAAATTGTTTTCAAAATGCCTGAAGGAATAACGCTCAGGAAGGACAGCTATCTGCTTCCAGAAAGGGGCCGTTATGAGCACAGCAAAACATTGGGGGAGAAAATCGATACTTGGTCTGCCTGAGTAAAAATCCATTCAACTCTCATGGATGCACTGATGATCAACCTTTCAGAATATCTTTTTTCAGTTTATTTGCTTTCCAATCTTACCTCAAATTTAACCGATCTGTGCCAATATCAGTTAAAATTCCAATTGAAGTTGAATGGCATAATTAACTAATTCACTCCCAGCCATTTTTACTGAGGCAACCCCCTTCATTCCCATCTGTTTTACGGGATTTTGACTGATTTTGTAAGTCCCCCAGAATATTGTGTTCTTTTGTTGTAAAAACATGGAACCTACCAAAAGAAAGATTAGAGTCTTTCACCGGGAAAAAAAAAAAAGTTTCTATCTGTTTCAATTTTGCAGCAATTAGCATTAAAGTATAGCTAAGTTTCATCATTATTCACAAATCTGTTTAGAATTGGAGGGAAATAGCTTGTTTTCAACATGGTTGATCTCTTAACTCTGCTGCCATCTGCCGGCCCTTTTTATAATTACTACCATTGCTTCACCCCGTTCTCTGCAGTTGAGAAGCTGCATCAAAGCCTTCTGTATGCTCTTGCATAAAACAAAAAACAAAAACACAAAAAAACAACAAAAAATTATAAATACGTCTTTGGGACACTTAAAACATTTAAAATAGAACGTATTTATACGTTTTTGGGAGCAAATGAGTTAACCATACCGTAGACATAAAACACTGAAAACCATCCTGTATACTGAACCAGTATCCCCGCCAGAGGCATTGCAATCACCGCACCAGCATAGGAGCCTGAAAGAAATTAGGAGAAAAAAAATAGAAAAGATGTTAGTTGATGTAAGGCCATCCTGAACAGAAAGTACAAGTCCATGTCCTTCATAGTTACCACAGAAAGAGATGGTAGCTAGCCGACTCCTTTCAAGTGGAGGAGCCCATTTACTCCATATGCCGTGACAGGCTGGGTAGGTGACTCCCTAAATGGAAGGTTTGAGAAATACAAGTCAAGTGAAGCCTCTTTTTTTTTCCCATATATGAACAAATGGTTAACAATAACTGACAAAGTTAACATTTTCACCCTATAATTAGCATGAACAAATGATCCCTAATGAACTTGTTTGTTGAGGAAAGCAGCCGTGCAGCTATTAAATGTTCATCAAATGCTAATTTGAACAAGCTGTGCCGATATAATCTACAATCGAGCTGAACCCTTTTCATGTTGCAGGTTATGAAATGACTAAAATCTCTCTCAAAGCATTGGACACATGGAGACGTAAAATCTGCAAATCTGGATTTTCGGGTGTATTTTTTTAGATGACCAAATGAAATGTAGATAATAATTAGAATTGGACTGACGTGTATTAGGTTTCCTTTAAGGATTTTGTCGTGAAAATACCGTCAAGGAAATGTCTGGATCAATATAACCCATCTCCGATTTCCACAGACTGAATCACAAGTGCACTTTACACGCCTTTGCTTTTCCATTGTGGAAAATTCAAACAGGCCTATGTATGTACATCTTGCTATTCATAGCTCGAAACGTCAATAGAAATAAAAGTGTGGATGGTTTTGGAATCATGTCTGCTTACCTCCACCAGCCCTTGCAATATCCTAACGAAAATGACACAACCATAATGGACTCGAGCAGCAGAGGGAATGAACATGTTGAGGATTGATGTTAGCACGATGGCTGCACCAAACACCCTAAAAAGATCAAAACACGTCATATTAAGCGTCCTCGCAATTATTTCAACATTTGTGTACAATTGCACTCATTTCGCTCTTATTTCCACATTTTAAATAAGGGCGTGTGCTGATTAATTGGCAATTCCACGAGAGTGACATTCATTTTCCTCCAATAGCTCAGCAGCATAGCAGCCGTCATCGAGATAAATATTTAACACAGACACGTCCCGCAGCTCTAGTGTCGCCTAGCAACCGAAGTCGGAGCTCCTGCATGCTTACAAAAAGAAGCCTTTCAAAAAATGTCTTCCAAGACACACTTGCAGGATTATCGTGTGTGAGTGTGTGTTTTCAAAACAAAGAACATCAAATGAGGAAACGACACAAGTGTGAGGAAAGGAAACGTTATCTGACCAGGCGCGCTAACAAACAACTATTTCTCATTTCTGTCACATGCACGCTCCGCCTTCCTCATCTGCAGCACCCGGGAGGGGGCATCCCTAATCCGATCGACTCATGTGTCAGGCACGGGACCAACATGGCGGCAATTACATCCGCATAGAGTAAAGCACGTACAAGACAATATTGTAGAAAATCGAAAAAGATTATATGTTGAATTAAAAAAAACAAAAAAAAACAAGGTTGACACTTTCGATTCAATTTCCTTTAAATAATAAGAAATCTCTTTATTTCTATATCTTGGATTAATCATTAAATCAAAACATTTTTTTTATTCATACAAATCTTGTAATCAATGGCACCGAATTGAGATGTTAATAAAGGCCGTTTAGCGCCAAAACATTCAGCCTCTGCTCTCCACGCCCCTGCAGATTAGAGCCCGCATCCCCTGGGGAGCTCATTAACAGGTGGCACAAAGCCCGGCTCCGGGGCCACTGTCCGCAGCCTGCATGGTGGCCCCCCTCCGCTGCACACCAACCCTGCATCATCTGCCTCATGCGTTATGACAAACGATGCATTCAAATAAGCATATAGGCCTGTTTGCAATAAAGAGCAGTTAAGCAATATGGACACCATTTATTTTCATTCACTTGTATTTTATTTATGTATGTATTTATTTAATTATTTAATTATTTAATTAATTATTTATTTATTTATTTATTTATTTATTTATTTATTTATTTATTTATTTAATTATTTGACTGAAGTTTGATGTGTGACGTAGGTGCTGTGACGCATGATGAATGCCGCCTACCTGTTTGCAGCCAGCCTGGAGGAAATGTATCCACCCGGGATTTGAGTCACTATGTAACCCCAGAAGAAAGATCCGTGAATCATTCCCACCGTCTCTGGGTCCCAGTTGAATTTGGCTTTCTGGAAAATCATTCGGAGAATTAAATACAACAATGACATTTTGATGATTTTTTTTTTTTTTTTTTTAATATGTTAAACATTTCCCAGACGAAATATTTTCGGCATTGAAAAAATAAACTCCTTTATAGGGAATAGCGATTTAAAAAAAAAAAGAAGATAATAATAATAATAATAATAATAGTAATAATAATAATAATAATAATAATAAAATTATGGCGTTGTGATAGACTGCTTTCATAACACGAGCTTGATTTCGTTTGGTTTTACCTTTTATTATAAAAATGAAATTTATATTGAGGGTACATTAATGCTATAACTAATATGATGATTTTAAATATGTCTTGCTTGATGCGGGCATAGAAATATAATGGGGGAAATAAACAAAACAACAACACATAAAACTTGGCCTTTAAAATAATCCTGTTACCATGACGTGATGTAGCCTAAAATATGAAAACAGCAAACGTTGTCACTTGTAAATGTGAATCTACATTAATCGAGTGATATATTTTTTAAGACGTTATTTGTATTTTCTGAAATGAAATCGTTTTATGCGCATTTGGAGACACAAGGCCCTCTTGGATGTCAAGAAACTATATTTCATTTGTTTTTGTTTTTGTTAATCTTGTTGTGGGTGTGGAAACAGATCCTGCTGACGTGTCCGGTGTTGGGCACACCTCTTTAATGATAATCTTGCCGTTCTGGTGGATGGTGCTGTTGTTAACCATGCCCACGATGGCCACGCCCAAGTTACACCGGATGCCGAAGGAGATGCAGAATCCCAGGCCGCTCATGATGGCGATGATGTAGCGGCGCGGCAGGCCGAAGCAGTTGCAGTCGCACAAGGGGGGTTTCTTCGCCGCGGCCTCGCGCGGCCGCCCGTCTTCGGTCAACTCGATCACCTCCCCGCCCTTTTGTCGCTTCTCCATCGCCCTGCACAGACCCCAGCCAGGACACCGCTTGTTTTCACCAGCAACACGAGGCCATGTTTGGCTTTTTATGTGAGGAATAAATGTGTGCTTTTGTAAAATATGTGCTGCCTAAGAATGTGGGAGATAAGAAAAAAATAATAATAATGATGTGATTAAATGTCCCCATTCAACATTCTCGAGAGAAAGAGAAAAAATGGAAATATGCCCTTGTACCGCATTGCAGCATCACTTTTATGCTCATTGGCATTCAGTGGACTGAACAGCTCCCCACGCACATCTGGGCATCCCTCAGTGTGTTCCCTCTTCTTTTTTTCCCGCCCCCTCACACCGCATTTTCGTTTAAAGGCAATTCTAGGATTTATTTAAATTGATTTGAATTGTCAAGAAAAAGACATTAGAACATATATTGAATTTAACGTGTGGTTTATTCCACAAACGAAAAAAAGAAACATGTCGATTGCTGTGTTTCGCTGCATAATAATAAATCCAATGTGATGGAAAATATTCCCATCCACCAAGCCAAGAAAATGAAAAGAGGGGGTTGCCTAAAAAGGCTAGTATGATTTTTTTTTTGTGTGATTATTTTTCCATTTAATGTAAAAGCCATATTATTTCATTGCACATGAGTAACAGTGACATGTCACATTCACACGTGGCCCTGCGTCAATGGACTGACCCCTGACAATGACATCAAGTGCGCGCGTGCGCGCACATACACAAGCACTCGATTGCATAATTCTCCTTCACTTCTAGAGGCGTGCCTACAGATCTCTTAGTTGTAAACCAGTTGTCAGTGGCCTGCAGGTGTGTAGGCTAAATCCCCCATTCCAAATAATAAATGTGACATCAAGACATTCCCACGCTTTTCCCTTCGAATCCGATCCATCGGGCTCGTGAAGCCATCGCGTCCTTACCTGTGCATGTGGCCCAGGGTCTTCCCCGCCAACTCCTTCATCCCCGCCGTGGCCCTGGTCTTCATGGAATCCATATCCAGTCTCGAAGTGCAGGCCCGTGCTGTCGTTGCTGTTCTAATCTAGTTTATTACCGCTAATACGTCATGTTCCTTCGCCGGGGAAAGCCGATTCGGGCGGCTGCACGGTAAATATAACGAGCCGATTTCTGATGAGGCAAACCAGTTCAGTTGAATTCAGACAGGCGACGATCCAGATCAGATGATGGCTCTTCTTTCGCGACGAATCCCATAAAAGGAAAACACCTTCTTCTAGTGGAATGGATCAGACGACGTGAGCGCCTTCATTCATCATCCGGCACCAACTCCGCTCGGATGGCGAGCTGCTGAGCAGGAAGGTGCAACTGGCCAGCAAGCGAGCAGCAAAAGGCGCACAAAATGAGTGAACGATGAGACTCAGCCGGAGAGGGGAAAGAAAAGAGAAGAAGCGACTAAGTTGTTATTGTAGATGAAAGCGCTTTTGGAGTTGCGTGAATAAAATGAAAGAGGGAGTGAGCCTCTGGTGTCTCCTGTGTTGAGCGCAGGTTGATCTGACGGCGTGTTCAGCACCGAGGTCAGCGACAGCCTCAACATCTGGACACGTGCAGCAAGGACAGGGCCAAAATCACCATTCAATACCCTAATATATTTGCACTATATCATCTTTCCCCTCATGTTTTTATAACGATATGATAGAAACATTTTAACCCGTTATCTGCTTCAAGTTAATTGGATTGATGCAATTGTATTGTGATAATTTTAAGATGACTTGAACTGAATGTGGTGGAGGGAAAAAAACATGAAAACGCAAAACCAACATACAAAGGGTAGAAATCCCTATTTGAGAGCTGCAGCCCCCAAGGGCGGTGCTATGGAAACCAAATGAGCAGAAGTGGATTTTCCCTCCAACAACCTCCTCTGCTCCGCGTAGGAATCCATCAATAATGCATGCGCCTCACCACATGTTCATCTCCCAGACAGCCAGAGCGTCCCACGGATACATGCGCGCATTTTGGGATAAAAACAAAACAAAACAAAACAACAAATAATCTAAACTGTTTTCTGTGTATGATATAGCTACGTATCATGACTTGTGATTAAAACAAATGAATAATAATAATAATAATAATAATAATAATAATAATAATAATAATAATAATAATAATAATTTAGGCGACAGTACGCAGTTGTGAAGCCAACCTGACGTGGGAAAATAGTCTTTCATTTATGGGCAAAGACTACCACCTGGTGGCCGTCAAAATAACGACACCCAACACCATCGAGGTCATGTCTGTGTGTTGCCACAGAGAAGATGGTCACTGTACCGTAGTAGTAGTTCTTCGAATTCAGAGCTGTTCTGATGTATTGGATGATTTATAATAACATATACACCTGCAAAAATAGGTTCATAACATAAAAATTACCCTCAACCTTAAACTTGTGAGGCAGACAGGTAAACCACGATAGGTCATCATAATGGTGTTTCTTTCTCCGCTTTATAACGTGATGAAATTTGAGGTCAAATTTTGATAGTCAACGCCACTGAGAGTTCTTTAAAAAGGTAGTTTCTAGTATCAAGAAATAATGTAGTGACAAAGAAACAGTATTTTTATTATTATAGTGTAGATAACAAAATGAATGAACTTCCATCACACATTTAAACTGTAAGAATTATAGCTTTTCATTTCCATTTATTCTGAAGTGACAGATATTACAATTGGTCCCAAAGCAACATAGAAACACAGTTAAGGGATTCCACCATATACACAATTGCGTAAATTGTCATTGTGGCCTTCAACACAAGTGGGACAAATGATTGATGATTGTTACAGTACCTCTTTCTCTATGTATTCAATTTAATAGAAACAGTTGAGAAAAAAGCATAAGCTATCATCTTATCTCAGCAACAGTGCCTTGAAAAAGCACCCACACCCGTTGTGTCCACCTTTTGACACCTTACTTCACGACTTTTTTTAAAATTGAAATTTAAATGATCATATTATGTGTACAGTATGTTCAAATAGTGATATATTTTATAAACTAACCAATTTTCCACCCGTCTGGTGTCGGTGAGTTCCGTGTTTTGTTTTGTTTTTTCTCATGATGATGCTCTCACCAACAGTCTGATGAGGCCTTCGCAGAACAGGTGTATTCATACTGACAGTAAATTACACACAGGTGGCCTCAAATTTTGAAAACTGTATATCCTTTTCATTCCATTTTACAATGATGTGCTACACTGTCGGCCCATCATATTAAATCACAAAAAATAGTCACCTCTATGTGATTTTCAAGGCACTGTAATAATCAGTAGAATTTATTGTCACATTTTTTTTTTTTGATCAGTGTGATTCTTTTTTGCCATATTTGAATGGATGTCCAACAGACAGAAATATAACGTAACATTTTTACAATGACAAGACTTATTTTCACCACTACAAAATACAAACAATACAACATACAGCTATTCGGACAAATTCAGTCATTTATCTCGTACCCTCTTCACAAGTATCACATGCTGGGACAAATATATTAAAATTATTTAAAGGGATATTACAACGCTTGATTAGCACATCCATAAATACATGTAGCTTTTTCTTAGGTGTGAGCTATGCAAAGGAAGAAGGCATTACATGGAGAATTGCACAATTGTTTTGCTCATTGCTGTACATTTTCACATCAACCCTTCGTATTTTCTATGGCACACTACATGCACTTGAGAAGCAGATGCAAACTATAGATTTTCCACGTTAACTGCTCAGATCCTAATATAGGAATCCATTACAGCAGGTGATTATGCCCATGAACCAAGACACAAGGCCAGCATTGTTTTTGCGTAAACACAGAAGCCCTTGCATATGGATGTCATCAGCAGGTAAAGCACACAAGCTCCAAAGTCTCTTCTTGGCTTGTCAAATGGCAGCTAGAGGCACTCGGACAGCACGTCGTGCTTGTCCGGCACCGACGACACCTCCGAGAGGGGCTCGGTGAGGAAGCTGGCACTCAGCTGGAGTTTCAGTCTCTCCACCTCATAGTTATGCAGGTACTCTTGAATCAGGTAGCGTTCCCGTTTGAAGCGCGCCTTCACATCCGAGGGCACGTCCGGAATCATCCACGCCACGAAGAACTTCACCACGAAGACCACGTGCTGCCGAGGGAGAGTGATTACAAGGCAAATGAAGATCAGTCGCGACATTGAATGTAAGACAAAGTCAATGTCTTACTTCCATGATGATGATGAAGGCCATTTTGGCTGCCAGGATGTGCCAGAACTGCATGGTGTGAGTGTACTCCTTGTAGTGACCTGGAGGGTAGCGGTAATCTCGGTATCTGTAAAAAACAACAACATGAAGAAATATGCGCACAACTCTTAACTCATTCCCTCCCAGCTATTTTCACAGAAGCAACCCCCTTCGCGCGTGACTGTTTTACTGGATTTTGACTGATTTTCACTGTCCACAGAATAGTGTGTTCTATTGCTATAAAAACATGGACCCTAGTAAAAGAAAGTTTAGAGTCTCTTCTTTCATCAGGAAAAAAAATTAAAATATCTGTTTCCGTTTTGTAGCAATTAGCATTAGAATAGTCTATAGCTAAGTTCCATCATTAGTCACAAATCTGTTTAAAACTGTGAGGAAACAGCTTGTTGCAACATGGCCCCGTTGATCTCTTATACTCTTCTGCCACCTGCTCGCCATTTTTAATAACTACCGTTGTTTCAAAAAGTTCTCTTCAAATCAGAGGCTGCATCAAAGCCTTCTGTATCCTCTAGCACAAAAAAAAACAAAAACATGTCTTTGGGACACTGGTAATATTTAAAATAGAACATATTTATATGTTTTTGGGAGCAAATGAGTTAATGGCTTTTCTTGCTTTAACTCATTCACTGCCAGTCATTATAGAAAATTTTTACATTTCCAATACTCACGTGATATTCCATTCAATAATTATATATAAACCGAATCTACCAAATAACAGAATAGACTCCCTACTTTTTTCCCCGTCCCGTTCTTTTATAATTGACAGCAGAAAAATGTAGGTTTGCCAAAATACAGCCATTTCTCCCATGGACTCTGAAACTGTGTTTATTTCCTATAAAATGGGGCAATGATGTCATCTACCGGTGGTTGGGGATCAGTAAAGTTGTTTCCAAGTTTGATATTTACAGTGGAGCATGCTCAGATTCGCCCCCATTTAGCACCGCTCTAAAAAATACAATTGACAAGTATACTTGTCAAAGGCAGTGAATGAGTTTTAATGACAATTTTCACTAAATTTTAGTGGTCACCAGTTATTTTAGTTAACTAAAACTAATGAAAACATTAAAACTAAAATTCAAAAAATTATTTTAACGAAATAAAAAAACAATGAAAATGCTTTTTAAAAAATGAAAACTAACAAACTACAATTTAGTCTCAGTTGTAGTCCATTTTCAATCACCTTTTTTAGCTTTGATCACAGTTGGTCAACCTCATCCTGTTTTTATTTAGCCCATTTTTGGTCCACTATAAATCTAGTACATTTTTATTTTAGTCCAAGAAAACAAATTTTATTCATCTAGTTTCAGTCAACACAAACAGTCAACGTTTTAGTCTAGATTTAGTCCGTACAATCATTTTACACCTGTATATTTTTTTGACAGCAGATTATGTTGAACATTTCGGATCGAAAACTATTTCACATAAAAAATTCTCATCTTTTGGATGAAAAACAACTTCACACACAATTACAGTATATCAACAAGTGGCGACTGTGGCTCAATGCACTGAGCTAGTAAGTTAGCCAGCATTAGTTAGCTTTCAGATTAGCATTATTATTGGAACGTTATAGCCATTGAATTAATGTTACGTTATAATTGATTTTTTTTTTTTTTTTAAACCTTTCATTGTGGATCCACCTCCTGTCTGTCACATGTTTGTGCATGTTGCACTCGATAGCTGCAGATTTGAAAGGGTCACTGTGTCACATGACAGCGCCAGAGTGACAGATTAGCAGAGACAAGATTTGACAAAACCAAATAATTTTCATCTAGTTTTTTTTCAAGAACTAAAATGTCCATAGATGTTAGTCCAGTTTTTATTAAGTGGAGTACGTTCTCGTCTCGTCTTCATTAAAATGCATGCTGATTTCGTACCAGTTATTGTTTATTAATGAAGGTTTTAGTCTAGTGTAGTTTTAATCTGGTGAAAAAATGTGTGTTGACGAAATTATTTTTGTTTAGTTTTTTGTTGACAAAATTAACACTACCATCCAGCTAGCCATCCAGCCAGCAATCAATTTGCAGAACCTTTCAACAGAGAGCCAGATGGGCTCAGCTCTACTTTAGCATGCTGGCTGGCTCTGCTGATGTTTGTTCATCCATGAATTTGCTTCACCACTTGTCCTGATTATGGTCGCAGGTGAGCTCGGGCCTATCCCAGCTGACTTTGGGTGACAGGACTGAACTAGTCGCCAGCCATTCACAGCGCACATAGACAAACAAGCAGTCACAATAACTGTCACACCGAATACAGTAATCAATTAAACACTTTTAAAATCTGATTAACCCTGTACAAAAGGTGTCAAATTTTGGTCCGCGTTGGTGGCAGTAAGTGGTTGGATTCCACCTTTGTCACGATTCTGGTCATAGCCTTTATGGACATAATTTATTGGCACAGGTTTGGCTCATTATTATGACTCTGCAGATGTGCTTCTGTTGGCTCGGATCTTCAGCTCTCGCTGGAGTGGTTCGCATTCAAGGGTGAAGTGGCTGGTGCTCAGGCAGAAAAGGGTGGAGTGGAGATCTCAGTGATGGGAAACTGCCACAAATGGAGGAGTTCAAGTACCTTGGGGTCTTGTTCAAAATTGAGCAAAGATTGGAGAAGGAGATCAACAGGCAGGTTGGTGCAGAAACTGCAGTGATGCAAACTAGGTATCGCTTAGAGATGGGTCAGAAGCTCAGGGGAGAGTATATGCTCCTCCGCACTGAGAGGAGTCTAATGAAGTGGCTTGGGCATCTGGTTAAGATGCCTCCCTGGTGAAGTGTTGTGGGCACATCCAAATTTGAGGAGGTCCTGGAGAACATGCTGGAAAGACTACATCTCTGGGTGGCCTGGGAATGTCTCAGTATCCTGCGAGAACAGCTGGGTGAAGTGGCTGGGGAGAGTGAAGTCTGGCTTTCTATGCTTCGGCCAGAGATGTGCAACAGATGGACATTTAGTTTTTGTGGAACAGGTATATTGGAAGTTTCTCTTTTTTGTTTTTGTTTTTTTTAGGGGTAAAAAAGGATCCCAATGTGCATCAATTGCATACAGATTTTTGCTATTTGCAGGCCGTACCGGTCCCTATTAGCCGTGAATAACAGTGTTCCACGACATTGCTTTAAGTTGTAATATTTGTAATTCACCACTAGAAGGCAATCATGGCTTAGTTGCACTTGCACCAGGTCTTAACGCCTTATACTACAATGTAACTATGCCTAATATTTTTTTCCACATATTTGGAATGACATACAGAACAAGCATAGAACTTCTATGATATTAACATTTTGAGTTAGTTAATATTCGAGAAAAGAAATGAAACACAAAATGCGCTTATGTTGGTTCACCGTTGAGCAGTTTTGGACTATCTTTGAATGGTCATTTTTATGTGAGAAATATATTATAAAAATGGAAATTTATTAGGAGCCCATATTTTGCATGTATGCATATGCATATGTTTTGACCATATTTAAAATGTATTTTTTGTCATATTTGGTTGGGAACATACAGTCCATGTTTCTGCAAAGTGGGAGTACCTGTAGAAAACCCGCAGGGCCCGACCCAATTTTCTAACCTTCCCAACTATGCCAGGGCCCTTGACTTCATCAAATGTGCTTCATACCTGCAGGTGGATGTTGAATTATCAAGCCAGTTGTCCTGTTCTTCTGGCATGTTGCGTAAGGGGATCTGTGAGATGTCATATACTGACAAGCTGTTGTTCACGTAACCCCTCATGGAGGCTCCTTTACCGTACGCATACAGGAAGACCATACGGGGAATCATGTCTGAGGTGAATGCCATGATGAATGCCTGAAATCAAACAAGAGGCTGTCAAGAAAGCTTTGAAAAGGACACTAAATTGCATTCATTGTACCTCTGATGAAGCAAAATAAAGTAACACATTAAGTGCAAGTCACAAACTCACATTAGTAACAACAGACAAAATAGCAACCGCGTTGAGAATCTCCTGCCAAGCTCCAATGTTTCTGGCCTTGGATGCTACAGGTCGTCTGAACTGAGTGGTGAACTTCCAGGCGTCCACTCGAATTTCCAGAATGTTGTTGAAAAGAGCCAGAAGGGGGGCCAAAGGAAACGATGCAACAAACAGAGTGATGAACCCAAACTGGACCACTGAGAGACGGTGAAAAGAAAAACAAAAAAGAAATCATCATTGAAAATTATCTCGCAAGCAGAGATCTGTTTTTTTTTCCTGATTTATTTCAAGACAAATAATAATCTTACCCATCTCTAGATATTCGTAAAACAACCCCAGCTGGCTGAAATTCTGTAGGACGTTGTCCTGCTCCCAGCGGCTATAATGGTTCTCCGGATGTTGCCTCCCCTTTCTGCTACTCCACCAGTTACGCATCAACCTGACAAGAAGCCAACAAAAATGTGACAAATGTCAAAATCTTCGGCATTTTCACAGATGGAATAGCCCTTGTGCACAGATTACTGTTTCATAAAATATTAAAGATAGCATACAGTCTGTTGTCTCCCTAATGCACTCGCGTCAAACTCGTTTTATGTGGCCCGCCTGAGCCTGGAAATAAATTTTGCGCAGCAGACACACTGTGTAATTTAAATGACACAGTGTAGCATTAAGACAAGTCATCTGAGACAAAACGAGTTATGTCACAGTGTTTTCCCATTTAAAAAAAAAAGAAAAAAGATTTTTTTTTTTAAATAACATCCATAGGTTTGTTGTTTAAAATTGCATAATGCATAGTTACAATCAATCAACTGAGAGCGACCATAACTCTGACCAGGGTTCATAAACAATTAGAATTTTCAAAATTCCATACCCTAACTTCTCAATGGTTTTTTTTTTATGTTTTGTTTTTATCAGAGAAATATACCATATTTGAGTAAATACTGTATATCAAAACATGGACTCTAATTACTGTATTCTTAATATCTTTATTTTAACAAATTACAGTTCGATGCTCGCAATTCTTTTGTGTCCAAGTATCTGTACATAAAACTGTACGCAAACACACAAACTGAATTATGTTCAGTTCCATTCTATTCTCTTCATATGTAGGAATGGTAAAACAGAACTTGCACCACCCCATTATTTGGAGCCGGCCAAAACCATTAATAGGCCAGTTATTGACGGATGCCCATTTTTCGGCAAGTGCTTCTGCATTTTTGGCGAGTGCTTTATGATGCAACCCCTCGTAACAATACACGGACTGGGAAGGACCGTCTTTACTGATCCGGATAGTCGGACGTAAACCAGCTTCACTCGGTAATCAGCGAAGTCCATGTATTTTTTCTTCGCTTCGTGTCATAAAGCTATGGTGGCCCTGAGGTGCAAAACACAAAATAAAAATAAATAAATTCTAAAAAAAAAAAAACATCACAGCAAATGAAAAGGTAATCACAAACACAAATCGGAAAACACACAAAAAGAAAAAACCCCAAAAACAAATAGGTAATGGCAAAAAAAAAAAAAAAACACAAAACACAAAAAAATAAAAGTAATCCCAAAACAAATCAAAAAACACACACACAAAAAAAAGAAAAAAGTAATGCAAACAAATAAAAAAAGCCAGTAACACAAAAAAAATAAAAAATAATCACAAACACAAATCAACCAAATACGAAACAAAACAAGTACACTGATTTTCTAGGAATACAGTAATGTGATCCTTTGACACTGTGGGAATGTATCTGTTTTATAAGTATTGCGAAAAATCATTAACATGAACAATGGTTTCACATAAATGAATATCATTAATTATGAACAAGAACACTATTAAAAGGTACTTTCAGCAAAATTGTTATTTCAGGCGTGTGAAACTGGAAGCCTTCTCATTAATCAGTACCAAAAAGCTCCGCTATATATAAGCATTTATTTAGAAGTGCACTGCATCATAATAAATGGTGTTTCCAATATTTTGCTATCATTATATGGCTGCATGAGAAGAGATTTGGATCTCATTAGATAGTGCAGGCGTGTGAGGCATATGAACAGCATGCATCTTCATATCAAAATGGCAAAAATATGGCAATATGAAAATAAATGAGTTCATGAAGATGAATGGACTCACGGAAGCAGGGCTTCCTGGATGTTCCCCCACAGTTGTTTTCCAGCCATGACGATCACCAACTGTGTGGTCAGCTCTATGAGACAGCCTCCAGGGTCGCACTAGAACAGCAAGAAGGTTGCAAATTATAAAGCGAGGAGGGATTTGAAATAGATTGATGTAGTTTCATTCATTAAAGAAAAACACACTATTTTCAAAGCACCTCTTCATTCCTCAATTTGCTCCACTTCCCGAACATGTATGAGTATTCACCAGGAAACCCCACAAATTTGCCCTTAAAGAACGCCACATAGAAGCAGGACGAGTAATAGTTGACAAACTGGAAAAGAAACATCTTCATGGTGAGTCTGTTCTCGTATTCAAGATGGGTCTTGGGGATCTCTGGTGGAAACACATGATTGGAGAAAGGATTTTTTTTTTTTTGAAAAATCAAATGAATATGTAACGTTTAGGTAGTATGATGTCGAAAATGTACCCATATCAGTAATCCAGACAGCCACCCTCTCATAGAAGAAATTGAGTATCATAATGATGACAAAATTGATGCAAGAGGCGGTAGCAGAGGTGGCCAGCTGTGGTGTGATGAACCTGCCCACCACCTGGATCTTCCTCATGGGGTCTTTAATGATACTTGCAAAGGCAGCATACACAGCCAGCCTGTACGCTATGACCCCAATAATACAGGCCAGGATGAGAGAAATCTGTGGAGAGCGCACAAAAGGCAGTCTGTTAGGGGGGTGTGATGAGGTGTGGCCCATTGTGCAAGTGTTGACGTCAAACATCCAAATACCCAGAAGATGACAGTGGCCCCGGACAGGCAGAAGCGAGCACACTTGCTGGTGACAGGAAGATATGGTTCCATTTCCTGTTTGATAATTTTTATGTCGTTAAAACAGTACACTGTGTGTTGCTATAATTGGCTTGTACATAAGTGTTGTAGGCAAGAAGGTGGTGGCACACCTGAGTGATCTTGTTGAGTCTTCGATTTGTGCATCGAATTTCAAACTCAGGCCGAATTTGAAGCTGTTGCTGTTCCTCTTCAAAGTCCACCAAGTCCCACTCATACTCCAGTCGGGCTTGACGCCGCTTCCAGAACTCCAAAAAGAGAGTTACTGTAAAGTACATTTGCAGAAAAGAAACAAAGTTGTTGAATTTCCATCACCTCAAGCCAACATTTCTTTTATTTGTTTTATACCCAGGACTGAACCTCTTTAACAAAAGAGCATGGCCTTGCACATGTTAATAATTTAAACATGTCAGACAGACATCTTAAAGTTTATTTCTAAAAGTTACACTGTATGCATTTTAGTTATTTTTCAAGAGCAGAATTTTAGAAATAACTCTTGAACTACCCTACAAAAAAAAATAAAAAATAAAAAAAAGACGAAAACACCACATCCTAGTTTGAAACCTCACTACGGCTCGATACTTTTAATCAAGTGGGTGTTGTCATGATTTCAAAATATGAAGAGGACTGTTTAAATGCAAATTGTAATTGAACCAGGACTTCAATTGGTCCATTCATCGATCAAACATGTTGTGAATTTTGCCAGTTTATCCTCAAATTTCACTCCAAAACATGAAACATCACCAACTGAGTAATGCATTTAGTTGTAGGCATAGGATCGGGAACTAGTAACTACTAAACATTAGAAGAATAGAAAATTGCCATTAATTTCATGCAATTTTAAGAAAAAATGCTATTGTGATATACAGTGTTTCCTCGTTTATCACGGTGTTACGTTCTAAAAACTACTCGCGATTAATGGAAATCCACGTGTTTTGTTTTTTTAATTCCCATTAATTATATATATTTTTTCATTTTGTTATGATTTTTACTTCATTATAAATACTTTTTCATTCATCATATGTTATTTTTTTTTCATTTATATTCATTTTTTTCCATTAAAAGTATATTTTGTTTTGTTTTTAAATTTACTTGTTATACAGCAGGGTATATATTTTTTTTCATTTATTATATAATTTTTTTGTTTTGGTATGATTTTTAGTTTATTATGGATGCTTTTTCATTCATGCTTTATGTTCTTTTTTTCCATTTATATTCATTTTTTTCCACTAAAAGAGTATTGTTGTTTTTTTTTAATTTACTTATACAACACGGTATATATATATTTTTTTATCATTTATTATATACGTTTTTTTGTTTTGGTATGATTTTTAGTTTATTATGAATGCCTTTTCATGTATGTCCTTTTTTCATTTATATTCATTTTTTACATTAAAAGAATATATCGAGGCGAATCTGTGGATGCCCGTATGTCCCCGGTTGGACATAGGGTTCGAGAGATACGGTCGCGCAAAGACAAAAAAAAATAAACTCAAAAAGTGTGCGGTACCAAACAAGCACGCTGTAAAAAAAAAAAAAAAAAAAAATCTGAAACCACAAGCCCGTGATAGATGAACACGCGATAAACAAGGGAACAATGTATTGGTCTTTCTTTAAAATGATCTGTCATTGTTTTTTATGTATTAAAAGTATTAATGGTATCGGTACTTAGTATTGGATCAGTGACTGCTCAAGAGTTGAGAGTACCTGTAGTGGTATAGGTTTGAACAAAAAGTGGTATTGAATGTCCCTACTTAGTTGTGTCTAATGTTATGGTTTCTATCAATATACTATCATTAAAAAATGATTGAGGACCCTCTAAGACTGTCCAAAGCCTGCAGCATGCTCCATTAGATCGGAAACCCGATAGTGTAACATAATCATTCTGGCAAGTTGATCTGGCCAGAAGCAGCACGTGGTTCGTCTGATGCTGGAGTATGAAAGACTTCACAGTGCAAATCCGTCCTCCAGGAGGGAGGGATGGGGTCAGACTGAGGTTATACACAATTAGAGCAGCATTGCGTGTTACTCACCCCAAATCCCCATGAAAATGGCAAAGAACACCGTTCCCTCATTGTCAAACAGGTGGGATTGCTGGAAGAGAAAACAACAAATGGGATCAGTTCGTTAGAGCAATACAGGAAGTGACACAATGAGCAAGTGACATGACGGCATGTTGCTGACTCTGCAGATTATATTGAATTCCTCACAGACAGTAAATTATCGTGAAATAGGAACTGCCAAAAGAGGATTTAGTTACCCAGGAGGAGAGACACGTAGAATTGAGTTTCCAGAAAGAGCACTTTTTGTCACACAACGGACACATCACAATTCTGCCCCCAATATTAGGATCACAAATTTCTTTGCTAATGGAAAAGAAAAACAATGTCAAAGAAAGTCAACAACCAAGTGTCAATATTTACTCTGTGATTTGGATTAGCCGAAAGTTGTAAACTGCTGTGGGAAGAAAAGTGCAAAACCCAAAGTGAGCAAATGATAGCAAGTTTAGAATTTCTTCAATTTCTTTTTGATGTAAATCCAATATGTATCCCCACAAAGAGATTCAAATACAATTGACAATTTAGGGCCAATTGTAGTGATACTTCGATGTACTGTACTTTCTTTTCTCCTACCAACCTTGATATGTTGTCATCGTAGCTAAGCACTCCATAGGTGAAACATATAAAGCCCATGACAGCGGCAAAGAATAACATCTCCGTGTAGAACCCCAGCCACGCAAAGTAAATCCCGATCTTTTCCCCGTAGTATTTCCTGCAGGGAGCACAGTTTCATTTCAACAACTTTAAAGTATAAACATCAACAAAATGAAAAGTTATGGTTATTCTTCTCATACCTGATGAGGTTAAGTGGCTGCTCTTTGTAAAAGCAGAGAAACCTGGCCCAGTGCGTGTACAAATTGAAGCGCTCACTTTCACATTCAGCATTTCTTGCTCTCTTCCAGTAACGGCACTGAAAGCAACACAAAGTTTTACGGGGAATTGGAAGTGGATGGAAAAGTCAATCCAAAGATTTTCTTTCCAATATCATGTTCTATGTAGACCCATTTCTGATTAATGGGTTTGTGGAATATGAATAAAACCCTCCGTCTTTATCCATCACAGGCGGCGGACATTTTGCCACTTTCTATCAACTGAAAATGACATTGCGGTTGTTCAGGGCTCCAGCAAACAGCAATCACAGCTCACCTGTTTTCTGAAGCTGGGCCATGATTGGATATTACCTGAGTAACTGATGTCATTTTCAGTTGACAGCAAGTGACAAAATGGCCGCCCACTGAGATGGATAAAAACAGGTGGATTTTGCTGATTACCTCATATTCCACAAACACAATATTAATCAGAATGCCGTATTTAAACTCGTGAGGGCACATATAACCGATTTTTGGGTTGACTTTGCCGTAAATGTGAAACTGCTTAATATTCAAAATTTTTAACAAAAACATTGTAGTTAGTTTTCTTGCTTACATCATGAAGCGGGAATGCTGCTGTGTATGTCCCATTGCTGAGTAATCGCTTGATTCCTGTCTTGTCTTTGTCTTGTCGTCCGTTTTTGTAATAAGGACATCGAGCTAAGATGTAGAACACCTGTGGAAAAAAAACAACCCAAAAATGAATATACAGTATGTGTAAAATTAGTCAACTCCTTTATGCAAATAACACTTTAAAGACCTAAACACTCACAATTCTGTTTCTTGTGGATGGTGGGAAGAAAGTATCCTTGTCATTAATGAGGAAGAAGTCAGTCTTGCCTTTGTCAAAGGGGTAAGTAAAATAATCGGGTTGAGGGTGCATAATGTGTTCTGGCAAGCGGAAGGGATGTGACAGCCACTCCAGAGGAACATCCCGGCCGTGGGGGATATCACTGGCTTTGAAGGGAACCTTAATCTTCAAGACGTCAGCGTAGGTGGCCAGAACGTCCCATGGAGCATGGATCTTCAAGAAATATGTCTTCTGGTCTTTAGAGTCCTGGTATAAGGAAACAACACCATAAACAAATCAGTAGCTAATCCATTAAATTGGTGGTGTCATATTTACAGCGAGCCTCCCCTTTAAGACTTTTTTTTCCACTAAATCTTGTGACACCCCATACCGTCCGCTAGGTGGTGCAAGTGTTCTGTGTTATGTTCTCTTACAGATTTGTCTTCAGTCTCCAGCTCCAGTCCGGCTTTCTCAAGGTTGGCCTCAAACTCCCTCCTCCTCTCCTAAGGACAAACACACATATCATACATAATCACAAGAATGAAAGCAAAACAAGCTCTTAACTTAACATCTTTCTTTCCTCCTTTGTTATTCATCTTTTCCTGCGCTTGAAATGATCTGCAAGCTTATTTCCATTCTGTAATTATAACTTCTTCAATCATATTTCATAAAGAAAGGAAGGAGCATGTTGGACGGATGGATGATGGTGGTAGTGGTGGGATACAGAAACCTTTATTTAAAAAAAAATGTATATACAATTGGACTACTTTTTGACTGGAGATCTAGTGAGTGATATTAGAGCTTGAAGTGGATTTCACACCCAGGTTCACTTAAGACCAAATTCCAGTTTAACAACAACAACAAATATGTGTGTAATTAAAAGAAAAAAAAAATGACAGGCACTGGTCAAATCAGTTTAAAAAAAAAAAAAGAAAAAAAAAAGACTTGATTAATACTTGCTCCGCTAGGGGGCAGCACAAACAAGTTGAGCAGACAACGTGACTGAAACTGATGACCAAGCAGGGTTACAATTTGCTTAGTTTCACCTTCAACAGTTATAGCGCAAGCAACATTATTACTAAGTTATGCCTCTGCCCACCTGATGACTGTTCACACAAAATGGATCTTCACCACGGTCATTTGTTTTATAACACTCAATGAAATTCATCCCAGTAGCTGTTTCTTTCTTTAGTGAAGACAAACATAAATAAACAAAGCTATATTTGAATGAGGGAAACCAGCTGGCCATTATAGTCCACGTGAATTTATTTAAATGTTATTTATATCTCTTGTTTGAAATAATCGGTTGAGGCTCACAGTGTTGACGTGCCAGAGAACACTTTTGTAATCTACACACCACAGCACTCTGAGCGGGTTGGGGGTGGTGCAAGCGCAAACAACACATTTGTTGGACACAGGCCCTCAAGCAGCAACTGGTGAAGTTGAAAAGTTGTTGCTTATAGTGACATTGCCAGGGTATTAAACAGCCCCAGTTGCTGGAAGCACAGTCTAAATTTGATCATGCCAATAAGTACGTCTCCTGATTCTTTGTAAAACAACTTTGCAACATTTCGTGAAAACATTCCTCCAACTTCATGTATTGATAAAAAGAGAATGTAACAAGAAGTAATAAAATTGTGTAAAGCTTTCTTTGTGACTAATGTTCTAAACAATTACCTATTGACGAGCTACTATATACCACATACAAGTGAGAGTGCAAAGAATTTGAACAATAGTTTTAAGTTTTGTGCTAACGAAAAATGTTACCAACCATCATCACTTCCTTCTTATGTGTAAACTATTCCTTTTCTGGATTGCGCAACAAAGCAAACGGTACCGCACTTTGTCACAGTAAAATGATGAGTAGTCAACTGACGGCAACTTGTCACTTTTCTAACCTCTTCACTGGCCTAAGATGGGATGGGATGAGGTCAAATTTGGCGTCATCTGGCGCAGAGGTGTAACAGGCAGACCACCGCCAGGTGTGACAATATTCCACTGCCCTTTTGTCACACTGATGAGGTCAGATCTAATTATGCTAATTAAGACAGCTGTATCAAATTTGTGAAAGCACATTCCGTCTTTGGCTCTGTGTGAATGAATCCAATGTTCAATTCTCTAATGTGCCAGTTTAATAGAAGTACAGTGTGGACGTGGCCTCTGTTACCTGTTTCTTTTCTCCGTCTTTGTCATCCACATAAGACAAGACAAAGTCGATCCTTCGCACTCCGTCCCTGAAGAATACTGTGT
This sequence comes from Festucalex cinctus, assembly GCF_051991245.1. Lineage (NCBI taxonomy): Eukaryota > Metazoa > Chordata > Actinopteri > Syngnathiformes > Syngnathidae > Festucalex > Festucalex cinctus. Next base: position 14,254,738 of record NC_135414.1, on the reverse strand, counting down.
CTTTGTTTGGTTGCAGTTTCTCCGTCTATGAGATCAACAACAGGAAAAGGAAATCTTGGTTAGAATTGCTGCTAGAATCTAGTAAAGAATAATTAAGATAAATTACATATTAAACGTTTACATTGTAGTTGAGCACTGATGAGGAAAAAACAAAATTACATTGACAATATGTTACTTAATTAAATTACAGTAAGTAAAATGTCATTCATCATTCAGATAGCGATGATGAGTCATTTAGCTAGTACAGTGGCTCTGTCTCTCAAGTAACCTATTTTAGTGGTCTATAATATTGGTGGACGAGCGTCTGGTCAGGTTTCTAGATTATTATTCAATGCTCAAAGTCCTGAGGGAACATTTTTGGGTGCAGTTTGGGAAGCTATTAACCAACACACAATATTAAATTGATTCTAGGCTCTCCCTAGTCTTTTTAGTTCCAGTGATTTTAAGCATACATTTAATTACATAATTTAAATTGTTAAAGTACACTGCCACTTTTGTGATAGCAAAAGTAGAATACTGACTCCTATGTTGCTGAAATACTACAATATGTAATGCAAGCACTTACTCTTTTCTTTGGCATTTTAGCTTGTTGAAGTACTGTTTTTGTTATCATTAGCATAAGAGCAAATGTTTCTGAACACTAAACCAAACCTTTCATGTTGTAAAACAACCACATGAAAGAGTCTTAAATATACAGCAGTGCAGTGCTCAACATATTATTATACCAAACATTTTCTATCATTGGAGGGGAATGAAAAAGCACCACATCCATTTACACGCCTTCTTGTAGGAGTGATATTAAGCTACAAGTGGAAGTTAATGTGATATAGTGCTTGAGCATTAAAACCGTTGACCGGGTAGCAATGATTAAATGTTCCATTAGAGGGCTGAAGTCAAATAAGCAGTCTTTTCAGTGAAGATGAACAATCTCAGCTGGCTCCCGCCGGAGCATCAAATAGTCTGTGTATCCTCTTGTTAGCGGATAACAAGAACTCTTTGAATAACGGAGGTCTTGTGATTCAGCAGTGAGAGTGACGAGTCCGTAAAAAGGCCATCAAACATATGCTGCGCAAGCACATTGACAGTCGGCTGAAACAAGGAAAAGCCCTCATTGTGACATTAAGGCTATTCTGTGTATTCTTCCAGTATAACTGCGCAAGTTAAATCACAACAAAATTACATGACAAATTATATCTTCGTGTCAAAATTACTACTTGGATGATGGAGGGGAGCTAAATTGAAAGTTAAAGCTGATGGATGGAGGTAATCCAACAATGTATTGTTGACTGCCATACTGAACTAAAACACTAATCAAACTTTTCAAGGTTGTGCACAACAAGTCATGAAGAAGTAAAAAGTTGCAATTCCATTTTCCTCAGTTTTCTTGTTTGAAAGTACATTAGAATGGAATTCAGAGATGCCAAGATCTTATCACCTCGCAGGAGCATCCAGAATATTTTGTCAGGGATGCTTACACAAACAGTCTCCAAACAACACTGATATTATTAATATGAAATATTAAATTACGGTATATGTATGATGACCTAAATTCCAGCCCCCTTCATATTATGTCATCCTTGTGCAACACTCTCCAGGCATGACTAATCAATCTAAGCTTTATCCAACAATTACATTTGTGTAACAACTGAATTAAGCGTGGGTATACTGAAATTTCTGTCATCATTATGAATATCGCACTGACACCTGATTTGAAGAAAATTGTGAAGAACTGAAATCTCAATATCCCTGCGAGCATGTATAATTTCATTTAGTCAGCACACTTAGCTTGTTTAGTTACAGACGAAACGGGAAAAATATGCAGGATTAGTCGACCACAAATTGACAAAAAACTGCACTGCTTAAAAACATCAATATAATACTAGCAAGTTTGTGTCAGTATGCACGTTTGTATCTGAGTCCAGATGCTCACTGTGCTGGTGCAATCTCCAGATCCCCTGAAAATACGGCCGCTAGGCATGCAAGCAGTGCAGAGGATGGCGTAAGAGCGATGCAATCTGATTCGATTCTTGCTAAGCATTAAGGTGCCATGTTATCACAACAACATGCTTTCACCATCACTGCTGTCTGTATCTTCTTCTCGAAAAAAGTCCCACGTGAACACAAAATATCCCCTGTCCCTATTACGATGATGACTCAATTGAAAAACAAACCATATTAATGAACACCTTCTCACTGCATTCACAAACTAAAATTATTTATCATGAGACTGTTTTGAAGCTTGTGATGATGTAACTGTACTGCATCTTACCTCAGTGTGTCCCGGCAGTGTTGCTCTCTCAGATAGTGAATTAAGATCATTTCCGCCATTTTCATCTGCAAGATAAATAGGTTGTTTGAGTCTTTGTGTAACACGAGCCAAAATTGTGTCTTTCACGACTGTCCAGAGACACTCTCAATCCCAACTAGCTTTTCAATGACAGCGTTAAGTAAATAGGTGCCTTTTGACCCTTTATAGTTTTCATGCATCGTGACTGGACAGGGGGGAAAAAAGTTACACAGTAAAGGTGGAATCCAAGATTCAAACACCAAATGTCTCCAAATGACTACGGTATGAGGCAGATGTACTAATCACGTTACACCAAGCTGCCAACTCAGTTCATATTGCATATGCATAATCAGTCATTAAAACGCCACTCATCTTAAATCAAATTTATTTATATAGCACTTTAAGAACAACGGCAGCTGAAATTAATGGTTGTACATAAAAACAAATTGAATTTAGACAACATAATTCAGAAACTATAAAACAACAACAAAGTGAAACAATAAAAATAAATAAGACACTAAAACAAGGGTAGACTCAACGAGGAATAAAAAAAATAAAACTAAAAAAAAGATGGAGAGGGAACTTGCTTTAAAACAAAGCACACTTCAGTAATCACTCTAAGGACTATTTTAAAATATACACAGTGCAAGTGTAAGTCTACCATTTAAGGTAATTAATGTATTGGCACAACACACTGATGTATAATGCATTTGAGTGTGTTTCAGACTATAACAAAATTGAGAATTAAAACAAACATCACAGCTAAAAAGGCCACTGGTACCCACCAAATCTAATTGCATCAATTAATAGAATATAATGACATAATTTTGCATGTTTGCCACAGTCACAAGCTACTCAGGGATGTCCAAACGTTTTCCATACAGAAAAATTGAAGGATGCTACAAAGGAATACTTGAGAACACTGGTTCTCCACTGCGGTCCTCGGGTACCCCTATCCAGTCTGTTTTCCATGTCTCCCTAGCCAAACTAGCTGAGGATCGTTATCAGGCTTCGTGCAGAGCTGGCCGATTAGCTGATTGTTTGACACACCTGTGTTGGCCGTAGGAGACACGTAAAACAGACTGGATAGGGTTACTCAAGGACCACAGCTCGAGAAAGAGTGTTTTCTACATGGACTCTTTACCGGGGAATAAGTATTTCTTAGATTGAAAATGTATTCACAATCTGAGCAAAAATTCTCAGGGCAGAGATTTTTTTTATGTTGGTTCAACTCTAATTGCATATACTTAGACTTGGTGGAGGTATGTGATCTCAGACTGCTTTTCTGCTCTATTTAAAGAAACTGCTGCTCTCAACTGAGGTGAAATCTACTTTAAGATTTACCACCTGGTCAATATGGCTAGACGTGCCACTCGTCTAACCCAATACGGTCACAATAAATCTCGGTCCTTAATCCGGTAAATATTTAGTGACGCTTAGTCATTAACAGAAGTTGTGATGAGATGAAATCAGTGCCGCACAAATGCTGCCGTCTGTCTGCACTACAATGACACACTGCATTCCAGCAGGGCAGCGTGGCAGACGCTGCTCACTGCCTGCCTCTCTTTTATTCTTGAATGGTGGGAACGCAGCACTTCCTGTGGGGGAGGTTGGAACGTGCATGCAGACAGCGAGGGGGAGGGGCTGAGCGCATGAGCCTCTGCAGTGCCAGAAGTCCCACGTGAACTCAGCCCACAAAGGACAATCCACAGCCTTCTTCAGGAGGCAGCGGCTGATTGGACACAAAGATGTCAGACAGCTTTGGGGGCCAATAGAAAAGGGTCGTCGTGTAAGTTCTATGAGGACACTTACTATGGAGGAATACAAATGTGTCATCAATAAGAAGAGAAGAATCCCCGGGGACAAACCACACGATCACCGAGATCGTGGGAATACGTGTCAGCTCTGCAGATTTACTCGTATTTTTTTCTCTTTACTTTGTGAGCTCACGTGACATGTACACAGACAGTTATCTGTTTTGAGCAAATAGTAGCAAAGGGACAGCATTTTGTCATAGCTACTTCGACAGTGGCGGCAACCATACAGAAGACTAAAGCCAATTCACAAAATGTATATTCAGGTTTATGTATAATTCAAAGAAATAAAACTAACTTCAATAAGGTAAAGTCACCTACTTTTACTTTAGATAATACTGTATGATTAATGTGAACGGCAGAGTGGAAAAACGTGTGAAAATCTCACATTTGTTCAAAATGGTTAGCTGAACAATATTGGTGTTAAGGTGAGCCCTGGGGCAAGCAAGACTTCTTCTTATAAAAGGACATATTATATCAATGTATTTTTTAAATGACTTGTATAGAAATATTTGTGTCTCTGGAGTGTCTACCCACCCATCAAGTGTGAAATTAATCAACTAATCTTCTGTTATCAGCCTTTTCTGAACATGCATCTGCAAGCAAACTGTTAAGAATTTAGTGATGGGAAAAATTTACCGTAACTGGTGCCACACAAGCTTCCCCGCAGGACTTCAAAGAAGCACAATTATGTCAAAGTGTTAAGAGTATTTGGTATTGGTACATAGCATTTTTCCAGTGAATGCGCATGATTGGTTTGGGCCGGGTACAACCATGGACGGGTGCTAATGGATTGCCAAGCAGGGAGCAAATATAAAGCCGAATGTCCACATGTACTTGCTTTATTAAAAGACAAAACAAAAAAGTTCTCAGCGCTATCACGGGTCACGATAAAGTGTACAGTTCAGCACACAACTGCTCAAGTCCATGGCAGAAAAAGCTCCTAAAGGCAAAAAGAAAAAGCGAGTCAAATTGTGACTTTCACTATGTTGACAATATCTGGTTTGGTGGAGCAATGCCTTCACTGGAGGTTGTTGTGGACTTCAAATAGGTCATGAATTAATTTTTAGATTAATACAATCATAATTTATTTTATCTTTTGGAAATTAATGATCACACTCTTCTGTGTTAATGACTGGGAGATTATACAGTCATTTGGAGAGGTAGGTGCTGACTTTCTGGTCCAGAAGACCCAAATGATATGAGTACTAATAGAATTTGCAGGGAAAATGTTTCTTGTCACAGGTGATCAATTATGGTGCAATACACAAAGAATTGAAGCGATATACAGCAATGTCGAATAGCTTAAGAAACAGAACAGTCTAAGACTGACTCATTGTCGGATGGCTGCAGACTGCACAGCTATTTTCAAAACTTTTCCTGTAAACATAAAAAAAAGTGCACAAAAGACAAGTCTTGTCTTCGTGATGCTTCTGTTTATTTCGTTTACATCTTCAATGGCTTAAAAACATGAGAATTGGGCGCACAAGTTTGCATACATACGTACATGCATAGATACCCCCACTAAGATTCAGTTCAAATTCGCTTTCCACGCGTCACCTCAACCAAATGCTTTTTGCATCTATCACGAATACTCACACATAATCATGGCTGGATATTTGAGCATTCTTGGCAGAATTGGTAGCATTCATTTAATTTGCTTGGCATCTGCATTTTAAGCATGGTCCTCATGTGGGACATTTGGGAAAGCCATTTCAACCATTCCAAATGCCGTTTTGAAGATTATTGTCATGTTGATTTGAAGGGAATATGAATAATTTGGGCTTCTTCCTGATTCAATTTGTGCAGTGCCCTGCAAGACGGCCTTAGAACGTGATGCTACCACAACCAAGCTTGACATTTTCTATAGTCTTCTTAGGTTTGAAAGCCTAACCTGGTTTCCTCCAAACATACTTAGTTCAGTCTTTGTGTCCTCTGGTCCACAGAGAAGGCAAATGGAGGAATGCAAATGGCTTATTTCATTGACTTTGCTTTGAAGAGCAACTCAACTTATTAAAAAAAAATAAAAAATAAAAAAATAAAAAAATCGGATGTCTACTACATGACCTGTCCATTATTTTGACATTTTAGTTCGAGCTGTCAAACGATTACATTTTTTTTTTTAAATCAGTTCTTAGAATTTTGACGAAATCACGATTAATTCTCAACTCAACTTTATTTATAAAGCGCTTTAAGAACAGACATTGCTGTATACAACGTGCTGTACATAAACATCAGTTTTGCAGTAAACAAGAACAAAGCAAACATTTTGAAGTGAGTATAGGCTTACAGTTTTTGTTTTTCTTTTACAAGTAAATACATTTTACATCAATAAATAAGAAGTAGTGAATAAAGAGATAAATAAATACATAAATAAGTAGACTAAACATCAAACTCATACACACCACAAAACACCAAGAACAAGTCTCATGGTGCGCCAAAAGCCAAAGAATACAGATGTGATTTAAGACGTCTTTTTGTGTGTGTGTGTGTGTGTGTGTGTGCGTGTGCGTGTGTGTGCAAATACGTATAAATTTATACTCATTAATTCACCTAAAGCCTTATAAATATCCCATTACCCTTCGCCTTAACCAGGTACTTCAGAATCTTGCCAGTGTCGTGAAGTTTAAATGGTCAGGAGACCAGAGAAAAGGTCAGAAAAAAATAAAGAGAAAAGAAAGATAAATCAAAGTGAAATCCAGCACCGACCAAACACTTCCTGCCTTCCCCATGATTACAAAATCAAAGTCTTACGCCAACCCCGGAGGCCTCTAAATTCCAGCAAATTTAGCGAGATCTCAAGAGATCAGAGGAAAAACTAAAGAGAGGAAGGAGGGAAGGATCGATAAGGCAGAGTGAGATCCATAGAAGCCAGTACATCCAATCCATCAAAGTGAAATCCAGCACCAACAAAACCCCTCCTGCGTGGTTACCAAACCAGAGTCTTATCCCAACCCCAGAAACCTCAAACTTCCAATAAATTGAGATCTCAAGTGACCAGAGGAAAAACTAAAGAGAGGAAGGAGGGAAGGATAGATAAAGCAAAGTGAGATCCACAGACCCAGCACCCACTGATTCAAGGGGCTGTGGGAGGGAGAGGCTACTTCTGTTGAGTTTCAGTCGATGCTGGTGCGACGGATCTGGCATGCATAAGGACCACCACCAAAGAAAGAAGCCGTCAACCGCGGTCCAGCAAAGCGAGCACCGCCCCCCCCCCCCGAAATCCCCAGGCCGCGGCAGAACCAAGGCCACCCCCAAGCCACCCGAGCGGACACCGGTCGGCGAGCCGACCCAGACGCCCGGAACACCCCCGCCCCAGCCCCGGCCCACATCCCCGAGCCCAAGGCCGCAGAACGAGGCCCAACACTGCCTATCTAACTATTCTACCGTCAGAAGAAAAGAAATAAAATAAAGCGAATGAAAATAAGGAAGGAATGCGAATGAATAAGGAAACAGGGAAAAGAGAAATTTGACCTGCCAGATTTGTGATATGTTTCAAACGTAAGTGTCACACAGTGGATACGCCGAGGTAGAAATCAAACGCACACTTACGAGAATCGTTTGCGTCGAAGCGAGAAAGAAAATCAAAAAAAAAAAAAAAAAAAAAAAAGGGTTATTCCACAGGTGAGCAAGGGAGCCGCTCGGGGGCTGACGTAGTTGCGCGGCTCGTCCCTTGATTGGTCGGCGACTCGGCGAGGTTGATTCTCCGGCAAGGTTGGTTCTGCCGGACAGCTGTCCGACTCCAGGTGTTGGAGCTCGGTCCGCTACGCGCCTGCGTACGGGGAAGGCCAGCCGTTGGAGGTGAGCTAGCACCGCGGCGGGGCGCCACCGAATAGCAGGTGGTGCGGAGCGGCTTAGGTGCACAACCTTGAGTCCGGCGGTACGTAGCAAGTGTACCCCGGGGCCGCTGAGCTCGCCGCTGGCGGGCAATCACCGATGGTGAAGAAAAAAAAAAAAAAAGAAAAAAAAAAGGGAGTAAAAGAGTCTTTGGGGTCAGCATTGCAGTTTGCACCTGCTTTGGCGTGGCGTGGAGCGAGTGTCTGCTCTCGGCAACGGTTGCTGCCAGAAAAAAAAAAATCCACGTGGTTGGCAAGTTTCTTGGAACATAAAGTTCGAGCAGGCTGGGACACTTGCAGGTCGTTAGCCTGAGGATGATGATGTTGGAAGAGGAAGAGCGAGGGGGTCCCCTCGCCTTTTTAAAGTCTATGGGCGGGGCTTCAGTAGGTGGTGGCACACCCTTCTGTTCGCTCGCGCAGACTTTAAAAAAAATTATTAAAGGGATTAATAATTTGGCATTAAATTTGGTCAGTCTGGCAAATCAGTTTTCCCACACAACCCGTTTAACACACATCGTAATTAATGCATCATAAACTAACTTGTGAGGTAACTTCTACTTGTCTAATCTAACTGAACTGAAAGATATTGATTATCTTTCATTCTTTATGGAGTACAAATGAAATAGGATGTTCATACACACAAAGACATAACATGAATCATTCGTAGTTCAGTTATCTGTCAAGAATTATCATGGTATAAATGTGTAAAAATGCGGTTACTTATAGGAATTGTCACTAAGGATAGTTCCAAGTTTCACCACTTGACGGTGCTGTTGCTCCGTCTAGACGTTCCAGGAGTGCCCGTTTGGAAAGGCGAGACGCCAGAATATCCTTTGTGATTGATAAGAAGTCATGAACATTCCTTTGATCAGTCATTTGTGTATTGCAAATCATTGGAGCCATTTGTTCGGGCTCCGAGAAGACGGGCTTGAATAGACTCCTTCGGCAGACGCATAAATTCCTTTGTCACCTGGTCAGCGGCTTCAAAAGAGCTTTGTTGGTGGTTGGGTGACCACCTGCAGAGCTAACCAAGCTTAGATCCTGTCTGGGCAGTGGAATATTTATGCAACTGCAGAGAATTTGCTTTAGAAGAAGCAAACTTTAAAAAAAAATTAGAGGGTAGACTGGGCCATAGGCAATAGTTGTTACACAACACTCATTCTTTTTCTAATGAGTTAATTACTTGCATAATTTAAAATGAAAAAAAAAGAAGACCCTAGTAGTTTGACATGAGCAAATATGTCATACGCAAACATTTATTTATTGCTTTACTTTAATGCATGTAGTTATGTTTATTGTGCAAACAACCATCCACTGTCAAGCTAAAGGATCATCTGCGGTCAGAATTAATAGTGCGATTAATCTGCAGTAATATATGATTAATGCGATAGTTTTTTTTATTGATTAATCACGGAGTCAATGCTTTAACTGTCACCACTAATTTTAGTGCAAGTTCGTAGAAAACTCGAATTTGGGGCAAAAACCATGTGGCGCCATCTTCAGGTCAAACACTGGGATAAACACAATTTGGCTATTTTTCCTCTCTCCGGACAAGAACAGACTGCCCACCTCACCTATAATATATCGATTTTCAAGTTAGAGATTTATTAGCATGGCATTTGGTTTGTTTATTTAAGATAGCTTGTTGTAGTATATGGCCTGTGATTGGCTGGCATCCAGTTCAGGGTGTACACCACCTTTTGTCTGGACCCAGCCAGGATAGGCTCTAGCACCCTCGCGATTCGAGACCCTTGCTAGCCCCAATCGGCTTTAAAATCCCTAGTCAGTCCTTGAAACCTCTCACTACTTTTCCACCACCTTTTTTTTTCCCTCCAGATTCTGTTTTTCTTCTATTTATTACATACTTTTTTTATGCATGTGAATACCCTTCCTTGTGCTCTCTGTTGATTTAAATGTTTCTGTAAAGCATACCTTGAAACCCCCCCCCCCCTTTTTTCTTTTTTAAGGTTTCAAGAATTACTGTATTGTCAAAGAAAACTAGCATATGTCTGGCCTATTAATGACAATGAGCTTTTTTTTTTTTTTTTTTTTACACATTGAAAATGTATTAGATTTCTGTTTCTACTTAATGGATTGTCTGTTATACTCTTCTTTTTTGTTAGCTTAATTATCTGCTTGACATATGCGTCCTTTGGTTCCTTGCTTGGGGCTACAAAAAAAAAAAATCACAGATACTGACATCATATTAAATGAACATTCAGAAGGTATATTTACTTTTCACACCACAGAGAGTATCAGTTTCAAAGCTGTAATTTCATTTTTTTTATTTTTTTTTTCTCAATTGTATAAGGCTCCTGTCTGCAAAAGCCACATATGTCATATGGCTAATGTTGTTACAGGCTGAGTACTCACTCTCATTATTAAATCAAAATGGAATTATGTGGCGAAGCAATGGAATTCCCTCAAGGTGAAGCGTGGCTTATAAAGGCTGTCAGCTCAAGAAGTCAGCTAATTTACACAGGGGCTACACACCATAAATATTACTTTCCATTAGGTTGGGAGTCCAAAATGCACACGAACTTTAGGTATTTGCAAAAAAAATAAGCTTAATTTGTGGCACACTCACTTACAAATTAGATCTCATGTTTTTCATTTGGTACAAATGGTAGCAACTCAGTCTGGAAGTTATTAGCTGTGGAACCTGGAGATCTTAAAGTCATTAGACCAAAAATCACAATATTCATTGGTTGTTGCAGCCATGCTACACATCTTCGTTAATACTGCTTGAGAAGACCGCCAGCATCAACTATCACCTGAGAGCCTGATACATTTCTATTTGCTTTCTTTTTTAAATTTAATATGTATTATTATCTCTTTTTTTTTTCAAACTTTTTTTTTAGCAGAAATTGCACAGCCATATGTATCTATAACAACATAAAATAAAAGAAAAACTACAACTCTATAAAACAACACAAAACAGCCTCCAATCACATTAAAATATAAACATAAAGCCTTTCAAACAGAAATCAATTTTGTACCCACAGAATTAAATGTGTATCGTGAGAAAAATAATATACACCTGAAAAAAAAAACAAAATGGAGCACTTAGGGGATTAGGGAAAATCCTTCTGCTAACCACCTTTGATATTATGACAAACACTTCCGTCCATTTTATTATTTCAATGCATATGTTCAATATTCTTGACAACTGAAAGACAACACAGACCAATAGTTTTATTCCATTTTTTTGTTTGCGTACCAAAGATATTTGAATGGTTTTTGGGGAATTTTGGCCTGCTGAGTGTGAACAATTCAAGCTTTCTTGGCACTAAAATGTGTGTTAACCAGTATAATTCCTCTTAAAAATAATGTACTTTCATGAATTTTGCTCTAACATCACTATATCAATGGCAAAAATATTTATCTTGATCATTTCTGTGACGATGTATCATGTACATAAATGTGTTAACATGACAGGCCTAGCGACCCCTTTTTGAGAAGCCTAGCTTACAATTAAGGAAAAGAAGGCAGCAGGCCATGGCATCAACTCCAGGGTCCTCAACTCCTCAGTTGAGAAGGCGACCACCGTAACCGACAGAAGTCCTCTCATGACTCTGCCATCGTCTACCTCAAAGTGTGAGAGGGTTACTGAGTAAGTAGTAGTGACTCGGTACTGACTCTTTGTGGACTGCTGTCAATGGAACCACCTCCCTCCGCAGGGGCAGCAAAACTCTCTCGATGTGGGTGAACATGTAGGGAAAGGACACTTCGACAATAAACTACACTGGACCACAAGCACTCGGGAACTGTTCAGGTGCAGATAACGGGCCAAAACAGACTTCTGAGAGGGTCCTCCTACATTCTATGACTCAATAGTGGTATCAGTCATTTTTCCGGCTGCTGACAGAAGGAAACGAGACAGGCTGGTAAGGAAAGCTGGTTCTGTCCTGGGGTTTTTCATGAACGAATCGCAGGTGGTGGGGAAAGGACAATGGAAGTAAAGCTATCAACTGTGATGACATCAACTCCTGCCCAATGTAGGACACCATAACATCAATTATAACTTATTCCGTCACAGACTTCTTCCCTCAAAATGTGTCACGGACAAGTACTGCCGCTGCCTGCTACCTGCCAAACTACTCTAAATAGCCCATACACAAATTTTCATACATTTATTCTTTTACACATACCCAGTTATGTATAGTTATATATCCATCCGTTTTCTTGACCGATTACTCCTCACAAGGGTCGCGGGGGGTGCTGGAGCCTATCTCAGCTGGCTTTGGGCAGTAGGCGGGGGACACCCTGGACTGGTTGCCAGCCAAATTGCAGGGCACACAAAGACTAACAACCATCCATATTCACAAGCACACCTAAGGGACAATCCGGAGCACTCAATTAACCTGCCATGCATGTATTTGGAATGTGAGAGGAGACCGGAGCACCCATGTGGGCACGGGGAGAACATGCAAACTCCACCGAGGAAGGCCGGAGCCTGGACTCGAACCCGAGTCCTCAGAACTGGGAGGCGGACGTGCTAACCAGTCAACCACGTGCCACCCTGTATAGTTATATAGTAACATGAAATCCTGTCTCGATTTTAGTTACTTTAAATACTTCCAAAACATTTAGTTTTATAAAGAATATGTCTTATTGGCCATAAATGCACAACCCACTGTAATATGCCCCTTGCTAAAATTCTCGCTACTCAAGTGAAGTTGCACAAAGGCTCATCATGCCCTTTTATGTTGAATGTTTTTGATACAAGTTTACACTGACATATGTATATAATTTATGTGTTTGAAACTGCACCACGGAAAATGTTTCTAGACAGGAAAATAGTTTGCTGCTATGCACAATGTGAATTTGAGATAAAAACGGTTTCGAGTAAAAAAGAAACCAATTGGCCATTAGTTATTAGGTGAAAGGTTTTATTTTCTCTTTTGAATTCAGGGTAGCTCATAAGCCAAGTAGATATAAATTGAAAACAAATATGTGACTATCCAATAGAATTTTCCATATACTCAAATACTAAGATATTGTTGTTCCTATCCACTTTGCTCCTGTAAAATGAGTTGGGTACTAGGGCTGTTCGATTATGACGAAAATATTTATCATGATCATTTTGATTACAATTGAAATCACAATTACAACAAGCATTTAATTTTTGGTAGAAAACAATTTAAATTTAAAAAGTATTAAGACAAAATTATTTGAAACAATGATTAGGTTCAATTGCTTTTGGGTGAAACAATATATTAAAATAGTTCTAAATTTAAATAATGTGCAATTGTATACATTTAAACAACTCAAAATTAGTGCGTGTGTATACATACACTTTTTTTTTTTTTTTTTTTTTTTATGAACGATTATGCTGACTTTGTAATTGTGGAGTGTAATAATTGCAAATGTAGCCCTATTCAGTACCACCTCTGGCCATCAGCAGTTGATGGAATAGAACCCAATTATTTATTTGGAAGAAAGTACGTTCCTCTGACTGACCACTTTCGCTAAGAAATACCGTGTATGCCCAGAAGCGCTGCTCATCAGAACCATCGATATCTGACCATGCGCCTCAGACAGGATGTCTCAGGTGATGCTTCGAAGAGAAGACACATAGGCCAATATCTTACATGCCCACTGACATTTTTACTAATCATGGGGGCTGGGGAAGAAGAGATTATGCATTCTCTTTCAAGCACTTTACCTGAATAATGAAAAAAAGAAAAAAAAAACTGATTAAAGTTTCATTCGAATGCTGGTTGCCCCTGGCCAGGTAATGCAATACCTGCATTAGATTCTGCACCATTGGGAAGTCAATACCCCCACTGCTTTGCAGTTTTCTGTTCGGGCAAAGCACAGAATCTAATATTAATGACAGTTTCAAAATCTCCAGCCAAATGGTTTTCTGCTTGGGAAGTTAACACCGGGTTCATTCTGAATTAGTAATAATGATCTTGTTAACAGTTTTGTGCAGTGTTTGTACTTTTTCTGCACAATTTAAATGACAGACATTGCTTAAACTTTTAGGCACTTGGTGTTCTAAGAGCATTATAATAAAGCACCCTCAATCCCTGGATTGTATTCAGGTCACATTGCATTCACTTCTTTCAGTGTGGAATAAATAAGTTTCCCATGGTCAGCTTGTCAAACGCCGTGGATGGAGGAAAGAACATTCAAGGGAGCGCGACCACATTTGTTAGCGTAAACACTAACAAATTCTCTGATGGCTTAGAAACTAGCATCGCCTCATTATTCATGTCAGCATGCCTGACTACAACACGTGTACATGCATCAGTGCAGATGAGACACTTTAGCCATGAACACAGCACATTGTACGACCTGCACTTGAGGGCCAACATGGAGGCTGAAACAGCAAACAGGCAAAAGACACTGCTGGGTGTGATTAGCACACATCCCAGTGCAGTACTAACAGCCAAACAGAAGCAGAGTAGCACTAAACTATTGAGCACAGCTTGGCATCATGGGAACGAGTATATGAAATGAGACAAGAGGAAGAACGTAATGAAAGGACGGACAGACAGGCATCACATTATAAGCCTCGGATCTGCCCGTACCTGTGTAGAGGTTGATCCTGAACGCAGTCAGCACGGCAGGACCATCTTAAAGGAGCAGATATAAGTATTAGAAAGTGACCTTACGCTGTCAGTAGCAAGTAAACAAGGCTGTTTTTAAAATGCTGGTGGACATCAGTACCAGGGTCTCACTTGTAATAGTGCCTCAAGTATACATGGATAAAATCAAAGAAGAAAAACAGCCAAGGGTTTCATCCCCTATAGGAATTACATTACTACTCTAATAGACCCTTCCAGTGTGACGTCACATGTAGGGCAGGGTGTCAATTTGTTTGTTAGCAGCTAGCAAGCTAAGATAGCTTGAAAACTTTGATATACAGCAAGACAAGTATATCCGGACACAAACGATTTAATGAATAACAATTTACACCATTAAAGTATCGACGTACTGTTTCAAGCAAAAACCACATACCTTAAGCTTCCGCTTCCACGTTGCCTTCCAACAAACTCCCTTTTTGTAGCTAGCGGCTACAAACGACTGGTTTCAATGAGTCACAGTAATACTCCTACTCGGGACGTTTTTTGTGACACTTCACATATTTCCCACCTTTTAACAAAAATCAAGCTCTGTAAATTCTTTTGTTATGGGACGTTTGCCCTCCGTGATGCGCAGCGGAAGCTAAGCAGTGACGTCAGCTGGAACATGTCTATCGAGAACCTAAAAATCTTCATGTAGAAAACGATATTGCCCAAGGTTAAACAATACAGTAGGCTACTGTAAATCTCTGACTGCTGCACTTACATTAAATGTTTACTAGAGCTGTCAAACAATTAAATTTTGTAATCAGATTAATCACATCGTAGAATTTTGATTAAACACTGACTTAAAAAAAGCTTTTTTTTTCCCCACATTTTTTGCCCGCTGCACACGCTCATCCTGCTTTTTCTAATCAATTATTTGCATAAGTTAAAATGGGGAAAAAAATGACCTACGGCATATGTAATCATTTTTTAAATGCTTTACTTTAATGCATGTAGTTATGTTTATTGCTCAAACTCCAACAGCAACCTTTAATGTAACCATCCACTGTCGATTAAAATGATCATCTGCGGTCAAAATTAATAGTGTGATTAATCTGTGGTAATACAATGATTAATGCGACAATTTTTTGTGATTAAATAATTAGTTAACGCTTTAACTTTGTCAGCACTAATGTTTACATTACATTTTAGTTTTCTTAACTGTTTTTGACAACTTCTCGCGATATGAGGCACAGTGAGGAGGCAAATGTGCTCGAAAGGTGGTGGTTTAATAAGACAAAAGCAAAAAGGTACTCCAGGACTAGATAAAAATCGCAAACTACAAAGCAATAACTTGACTTAACTGCAAACCAGGAACGCCGGCCCCATGACAGCAACTCAACACCAACAATGCACCCACACAGACTGAAGAAGAAGAAGAAGAAGAAGAAGAAGAAGAAGAAGAAGAAGAAGAAGAAGAAGAAGAAGAAGAAGAAGAAGAAGAAGAAGAAGAAGAAGAAGAAGAAGAAGAAGAAGAAGAAGAAGAAAAACAAAAAACAAAAAAACACTCACACTGATTGAAACAACAAGACACAGCTGGGTGAGACACCAGTGGTTGAGGACACTGATTGGTCAACACACGGGGCAGGGAAGACACACAGGTGGACATGGTTCCACATGATGAGACAAGAAGATAGATAAAAATCACTAACCAGACAAAAGACAACATGAACACCCAAAATACAAACAAAAACCCGACCCCACCGAACCGAAACATGACACAACTCACTTATGTCACAAAATGATAGTTCCCAGTTTTTGTGTGACTTGTTCATTTTGGTTGAATTTGTACAAACTTCAGCGCATTCGACTTTGGAGGTTCTACTGTAGTTTGCCACGTTTTAGACAGGCTGTGTGGGCGTCTGTCATTACAAGCGCAAGCAACAGCTCATATGCTGCTCTCCTTTACAAAAGCTGCATTTTTGTGTACTCAGTCAGGAATTTCATTTTTATATTTAGACAAGAGTTGTTCTACACTTGAATAACCACAGCTTGGCATTGTGTAAGAACAAAACAGGGGAAGTAATACTGATTTGGAGCCGATTTAACTTCCTCTAAGTCAGAGGTAATGATGACAAATGTGCAAGAAATTCAAGTGTTACATTATAGTACGTGTGATGTGAGTAAGGTTAGTTTAAATGGATCTGTCTTAACCATGTGAAAACGGGCAATGAATAATCCAAACATTCAAGGGTAAAATCAAAGTACTTTATACTAAACTATTTTGAGAAATAGCAATTAAAATATTCGTTTTCATTGAAACATTTCAATGAAGCATATAAAGAAACTTAAAACACGCAATTTCAATATTAAACAAAATAACAAAAGTGTAACTCACAAAGCATTTTCATTAAGAATAAAGTATCTTTTTCTATGAGTCAGAGGTTTTGTTGACAAGTGCATAAATCCCTAATCCAAGAAGTCATATTCAAGAAAGAGAAGACACAGTCTTATCTTTGTGAGACACAACGTACAAGAATTGAAATGTCGATAGTGGTGGTTGAAGACGTGATGTGTGTGAGCTCTACAGCTGTTTCCAAGGAACTCTGGCAGAAGCTGATTAGTTTCCACTGTAATCACTTTAGGAAGTCTTCGCCCAACGATGCTGTTGGTCGACAAAGGTAACCAAGTTATCCTAAATATTATTTGTTGGCTTTTTCTTTTCTCAGTTTAATGTACTGAGGCTGGTTAAAATGGATATTTATCATGACACAAAACGATACTTTGGTGCAGCATGTGGGACTGAGAATAAAGTGACGGCTTTTTATGTGTTATTTAGTATCGTGTCTCCATCACAGGGGTAATACAATTACAGGGTCAGTTTCCATGGCAACTCTTTGGCTCTGTTTCTAGTCCAACTGGGGAATGACTTCATCTGGATGCAGATAGAAGAGTGAGATCAGCTTTGAAGGAAACACACACGCTAAAAAAAAAAAAAGATCAATAATAGCTATGGAGTTCCATTGAAAAGGTAAGGTATGTCATAAGACCAGATAATGTATCAGGATCAAAGTAGAGATGAGTGTTTTATTGAAGAGGTTGTTTCCATTAGAGCAATATAAGCAAATGATACGGGTGCTGCAGCTGTCTCAAGGGGGCACCATTAAAATCGTGGGAGGGAATTCACCTTCAATATGGTCAGTTGTTACTATTCTTAAAATGAAGACACTAATGGGCTTTCCATCCAAATGTTTTGGAATGTTTAAACCAACATGTGACTTGTGCTGGTTTCCATCCGGTATTATTTTGTGAACATGGAGAGGTGAGGAAACGTCATAAGAAAGCATCTCTCAGCCACAAGACACTCGGTTGGCTGTTCACTTCTTTTTTTAATTCCAGCAATACTTCAATTTGGTATCCGGTCCTGTCATTGTTTATTCACAAAACCGGTTTTTATAACCAAAATTTGCATTTTATGCTGGAAAATCCACCCCCTATAAGTGTAAACACTTTTTTTTTCTTATTATTTTAGGCCTCATAATCCTAGCGTCTTATTTTCACAATTCTTGAAAATCTGAATAAAAATAGGTGGACGGATATCCACCTATTTTTCCCATTCTAATGTGAAGCAAATGCATGCAATTCACTGCTTCTTGGCAACTACTAAACAACATTTCACTGTTGAATTTAATCTAATACTTAAATCAGAAACAATACATTTTTCATACATGCAAAATAGACAACATATATTTACTGTTTTTTACATTTGTATACTGTAAAATATTTTACGCTTTATTTTCCATTTTAAAGCTACAATTGGGAAATTTTCAACCTTCCAAAAATATTTTCATACCACTTCTGATGAAACATCGACCTACAGAATGGTACCTTTATCATGGCCTGAGGTGTCTGTATCACTTTTACTGGCACTAAGCAACTTTCACTCGCTCAAAGACGATGCTAAACGCTGGTACTCATGGGAAATATAGTCTTCCTAGTCCATATGGTGCTGCCATAATCAACAAAAACTGAAAATTCTTTGGTGTTGCTTTAAATTGGATGACATTTTATCTTGAGCAGATTCAAAGTGAGCATCACTGAATGGATTTTGTTCAACATTAGGTTTTACTGTACTACTGCACATTAGTCTGTCAGTGAAGTCTATAAATCCTTGTTTGGGCAGCTGTGAACAAGTAACCATAGTCAAAAGAGAGCCAGAGGAAAGTGAGGACAGACTTCTTCCTCCCCTTTCACGTGTGGCCGAAGGGCCGCCCTGATAACCGTCTCAACGCAGCCCCTGCACAATGAGTGCAGTCTATCAACCCACCACAGACATTGCTTTTTTAAGCACTCGTCAATAAATGCAATTTAATGTTGGAACAGTTCAATCAGCAACTTTTGCATGTGCCTAACTGTTCCCACTGCTAGTCCAGTAGATAGTCAGTAGTTAACAATATGAAGCAAATCCAATCACGAGGTCAAACCAAAAAAACTAAAAATAACGCTTCAGTCTTGAATGAATGAAATCACAAGATTAAAACATTAGATTGGTTTGGAAAGCCGAAAAATAGCTCCAATCTCGCCGATTTGTGACAAACTACATATAAAACTTGACAAAATATGGTTTATTTAATAACATGTAAGATTCATTTGACAATATTGTGCGTGCTATTTATATTATTTGGTAGGTTAACACAATGTACCAAGCATCAGTTGACTGTCTGTAGTGAAGAGGAGACCTAGACTCAATCGTTCCAACAAGATGATAAAAGATGAAGTTGTCTTAATGGGTTTTTGAGGACAGTTACATAATTGACACATGGATCATTTTAAAAGAGGAGCCGATCAGCAAGTAATTGCCACCCCAGAGCTCCAAGTTACTCAAGTTTATTAATAGGTTTCTTCTTTAGCCACAAAGTATTTTTTAATTATCCACATTCATTATATTGTAATCACTGGGCATGTAAAGATTGAAAATACTAGAGAGCAGAACAACCATTCATGTCCCTATCTTATTTAACTTTCAGCTCACATCACACTCACTCTTTCACAATTTTACTCATGATTGGCTCTGTCTTTTGTCAAATTCAAGTGACAATGTAACTTTTAAACAAACTTTTCTTTTTCTGCCTCCACCACCTGGTTCAAAGGAGTCTCACAAGCGCGTCATTGACCTAACAGTGCTACAGATAACAACATAAGTGAGTGCACATGCAGGCATTCTGTCTTTCATACTACAGTAATTTCTCGTGAATAACACTTTTTTTGCACAAAAAAAAAAAAAAATACAGTAAATTGAGGGGGGATTATTATACATGGTTTTATGGAGGGGGGGGGACAAAAATCTCACATAGCATATACGCTTATTGGTATACCTAGGGGTTGTAAAAAAAATGTTTGTCTAATTGTAGAATGTACACATTTATATACAGTTGACACCCACTTTTTATGGGGGCCCATGAATAGCAAAAATCCCCGTATAATTGACACCCACCGAAATTCATTGGGATTTTTTTTTTTTTAACAAACCTACATAATTCTTCCAAAAAAATGCTGATTAACATTCAATATATATTGTCCATGAATAACTAGGGAAATTTGAAAAATGTGAGAATATTTGGGGAAAAAAACATACCATGTTTATGGACATAAACAAAGAAATATGTCATGTCAAGTCACATGTCATTGCCATGTTCTCCTTTCGGCTCAGCGGCGCAAAGTATACACTTTGCAAACTCGTTCCTCGAGGGCCGGCGTCATGCATGTTTTAGAGGTTTCCCTTCTCCAACACAGCTGATTCTAATGAACAGGATCGTTATCAGGCTCATGCAGAGTTTGCTGATGAACTGATCATATGAATAATGCTTCCCCCACAAAAGCTTTGGACCGATTAGTACGTTTCAAACGTGTTTTTGCCACACCGGATTTCAAGGGCTACTTCGGTGTTCATCCTTCAACTCTTACATAGTTTGAAGAAGAAGAACAATAACATAATAGACTCGAGGCCAGTGACGGCTGCTGCAGTCATTCATGGAGGGAAAGCTCTTTTTTTTTTTTTGAAACTGAAATTTACTCATAAGTTGCTCATTCTTCAATTTTCATGACGTTTACTGTTGTGTCAATGACAAATCATGTGCTATCAATATAAAACATTTTAAAAAAAGACAGGTCTTGTCGACCACACATTAATGAAATGTGCTGACGACTTTAACCCTCCTAACCCCGGGTTTTCACCGGATGCGGTTGCGGTGCGGTTGCGGTGCGGTGCGTCTTGACTGCGTGCTCCGGACGGGTCAATTTTTTTGTCAATCCACACCGGCTCCGCACAGCTGCGGTCCGGCAGCTCCGTCGCCGCCCACTTCCCAACGTGTCTCGCGGGACCGCGCGCGCGCGATCATGTGGCATTTCACAACGACAAACATACAGAAAGTCTGTGCTCAACAGAGAAGCAGAAAGAGAGGTGGACTTCTTTTGATTTAACCTTTTCTTCTTTTTCTGCTATGAGATTCCATGCAGCATCCTTTTTTTGGTTGTCCTTATAAAAAGGATGTGCCGTGTCATATATTATTTTGTGGTTTTCCACCTCCAATATCAACCTCTCCTCGTCCATGTTCGCTGGTGTCTAAACCGTGAATGAGCACATGGCCCGGCGACGCCCACGTCACGTTTTGCTGAAAAGCTTGCGAAATAGGAGCTGGCGAGTGTTTTATTCTGAAAGGTAACCGGAAATTTATTTTGAAACTGCGTCGGTCTTCCTGTCCCGCTCGATGTGTTTTGTGCTAGCTTGCCATTTGCCGGAGGCCTACCGCTGCGGCGTCCGGCAAAAATAGAAAATAGGTCTATCTTTGCGGAAGGCCTGCGGCACGCCGCAGCTGAGACGCAGTCGACACGCAACGCACCCGCAAGCGGTGTAAACTGCACCATTCGAATGAATGGAATCTAATTGCTTGCGTCGCCGGACCGCACCGCAACCGCACCGCAACCGCATCCGGTGAAAACCCGGGGTAACTGAGTGGTGTATACAGCTCAAAAGGGTTATGTCATATCTTCCTCTTCATATCAGTGGGCTCGAGTATTGACAGCCTTTTCTTTACACAAAAAAAGTACATGTCTGAATAAGAAATCATAATCTATTAAATGACTTATGTAGATAATAGTTCACTTTTTTAGGTGTACACCAGCAAATTGGGGGACTGTATAACATGGGTACTGTGAAGAAAATCAGTTTTTGAAGGGACGCCGTATAATACAGTATTCGAGTGTGTGTTATTCTTAAGAAATTATATGTTAGGAGAGCATGGGTTTACGATTCCCATATGCAGCTCTTTCCTGCATGTCTCTCTCTCTCTCTCTCTCTCCAACATCCGCTCCTGTCCAGGGCCAGACTGTCCAATTGGCATACAGGACAGATGCCCGGTGGGCCAGCCTCTTTTGGGGCAGATGCAGTGCTTTTCCTACATTTTTCTACATTTTACTCCAAGAGACTGGCCCACAATTTAGAGGGACCAGTCCTTTAATGCATTTGGAATAGAAATAGCAAACTGAAACATCATCAAATAAACATCAGTGACAGAGCTACATGTCAGGCAAGTCAAGATGCCAGCCCCCCCCCAGTCCAGCCCTGCTCCTGTCCTATCAATTAAAAAGGCTTTTTGCCTTATCCTAACAAATAATCATTATTAAATAAATAAATAAATAAATAAATAAATAAATAAATAAATAAATAAATAAAAAGACGTGTTTGTAAGTCATGTACAATTACTCTCTAATACACAGTACTGCTCTTTTGTGGTATCAGTGCATTGAGAATAGAGTGTTGGGTGAATGAATATGTCTTATTATTTGTGAATGCTTTGGTAATCCTATTTTAGCAAGTGGTGGAGACATATGCCTTTGTTAATAGCTAGAAACTTTGTGAAGTGAAAACTTGTCATTTTACAAAGGCTATTAGGGCAAAAATAATGGTAAAACAATTCATTTTCATCAAGCCAACATCTGAAAGCATATAGAATTGCTGGGTAAAATGTCCCTAATGGACCTAATGGTGAATATTGTTTCACACCACTGACAGTGGCTTGGTTTTAATGAAGACATATTGAAGAGTGACTGTCACTGAAGAAGAAATTCCATTAAATATGGATAGCAAACATAACTTTTCTCCCCTCTAGTTTGAAGTACATTCTCTTATCTAATGATCAATCTTAATCTGTCTAAAACACTGTTTTAATCGTGGAACAGCTTCTAGGTTGACCCCACAGTTTGTTTGGAAATGACACACATTGAGCCAACAACAAAAATAGAAACAGAGAAGTGTAATTCGTTCTTATGGTCCAATACATTTCCCGACTACAGTATTTGCACGTTGTCATCAAGAGCAGAGCAAAGTACACTTGGACACGTTTGCACCGAAATGACTATAGGAAGTTTAAAAATAACCTCAGTTGTTTATTAGACTATTATTTTCTGAAAATGCTCAGGTTCTAAAGTTGGCTTATTTACCTGTCTACGGTTTACTTATTTAGTGAATAATGGCATTTCTTGACATAAATCAGTGAAGATCAAAAAGAAAAGAAGCAACATGATGCATGAACAAATGGGCCTACCTCCAATATGAACGTCTCCGCTGCCCTGCAGCTCGATCAAAGTTTCATCCCTCGCCTTGCCCGTTATTCTCCTCATTGCGACCAACCGTGTGTGCAGTCAGAGCGGCTGTGACAGATCCGGCACGAACCGGCGATGCCACTGTGGCACTGGCGGCTCGTCCAAGCCTCCACCATGTACGCACACCGTCAACAAAGGAACGGGGGAAGCATCTTTTGCACGTTTTCCAAGAAGCCCGATGGAAGTGATCCCTGCTTGCTTCCAGACGCTGCCCGAGTAATGAAGGTACTCATAAAAGGGGAGTGGCCACGCGGCTTTTCGTCGGCTCAATGTACTTCTGCATGAACGTGTGTGATAAATAGACAGTAAATGTGAGTGTAAAACAACGAGCAGACAAGAAATGAGGATTCTAAATCTAGAGCGGCAGAGGCACCGATTAAATCAACAAAATCTCCGGGGGAATGGAATAGTATTGAAAGTGGCCACGAGGTGCAGACTGAAAAAAGTTCATTTGTATACAACAACGATACCTTGTGGCACACACAGGTAGTGCATCATATAGTCTTGTTTTAACTTCACTCACTATCCACACTTTTAGGAACGCTTAATTAGTTGTGCAAAGCAAATCTCGCAAAGTATAATATCTTATAGTTGACATCTCAAAGTGGTAATAATTCAACATTTATTGCTATGCTACTGTGGCCAGCATATTTCACGTATGAAGAGGTTTCAATTTTAAGCGTCTTCTGTTCACTAATCACAAGTTTGGAGTCTCCCTATTTGTGCCTCAGTGGTATAGGCATAAATTATGGAGACATGCTATTATATAAAATATCCATTTTCTAGTTGAAGACTAAGAGACTACCCCAGTTTTGTCAGCTGTGGAGTGGGGAATATTAAAAATATTTGGGGAAAAAAAAACATTTCAAGTGTGTCTTTATTTCTCTTACATTATGTAGAAATAAAGTGCCAATAAAGAAGATTTTGTCCATCATTAGTTTCCGCTTAAAAACTAAAGGAAACTCTGTGGGAAGCGGTTTAAGAGATAAAAACACCACAAAGTCAGTGGGTATGCATGTAAACAATTTACACTGTAAAGTACATAGAAATCCATGAAAAGAGTAAAGAGTTTAGGCTCAGTCATTGTTGTTCACACATACTCTAAACGAATGGTTTTGGCTTCCCAAGTATTTTCACTGTAAATTCCTCAGATCCTCAAATGTCAACCATGTTCTGTTTAGAGAAGTTTTAGAGTCAAGTTTGCCAAGGACTCATAAAAATTAGATTGAATTCTTTCAATGCAGTAGCATAACATGAACCAAAAGAAACTCAATTATTACATGTATTTTGAAAACAATCAATACAAAATAGCAAAATTGGGGTAAATGATCATTTAATTCAATACTTAACCTCAACTCCATTATATGTGGGCTACACTTCTCAAGAAAAGTGATATTCAGCTTTGATGTGAAATTTTAGGATGCCCAAGGCAAACACAAATTGTAGGTATCAAAAGTCCAACATATTCAAACAGATACTGATTTTATATAGCCAATTTCACAAAAAGCCATACATATTTTCTCTTTTAATTTTTTGTCAAATGTGAGTGACTGCTCCTGATGTTGACGTGTTGTCGAAGATCAACACAGCATGTCACACATAAGGTTAGGTGTGAGACTGTGATTTATCAGCGTTGATATCTCTCCTGGTAAGTGAATAACAGTTGAGCCTAGTAATATGCTGCTGCAGCCATCCATTGTGTACTGCTGTAGACACAAAGGGTGAACAAATAGTTGTGCAAAACAACTGACTGAGAAAAGGGGGACCAAATGAAATCCTGAACTAGCCTTTCTCAATAAAGAAATATTTGATGTCATCATGGCTTTTTTAATGCAGATTTTTATTTATTTTTTATATATATATGGAATGCACTGTAAGCTATGTTTAAATGTACTACAGCAGTAAAATAGTAGTATGTAAATGACTGTCATTTTAGTTCACTTAAAATATAAACCTTCAAACTAATCTGTAGACTAGAAGTATACGACTTGTATACTAGTAGTACATAAATGAGTGTATGTACTCTGAAAATGACAATCACAACTAAATAGTATTACAGTAGGTGTACAACAGGACCGGGCAACTGGTAGCCCACGATGACAGAGTGGCCTTTTGATCTCCCCACCCCCAAGCCATTTTTAAAAATGAACGGATTGTTTCATGCATGGGCGGCACAGTGAGTGACTGGTTAGTACATCCGCCTCCCAGTACTGAGGACTCGGGTTCGAGTCCAGGCTCCAGCCTTCCTGGGTGGAGTTTGCATGTTCTCCCCGTGCCTGCGTTGCGTGGGTCTTCTCCAGGTCCTCCGGTCTCCTCCCACATTCCAAAGACATGCATGGCAGGTTAATTTGGCGCTCCGAATTGTCCCTAGGTTTGCTTGTGAGTGTGGATGGTTGTTCGTCTCTGTGTGCCCTGCAATTGGCTGGCAATCAGTTCAGGGTGTACCCCGCCTACTGCCCGAAGCCAGCTGGGATAGGCTCCAGCAACCCCGCGACCCTTGTGAGGAGCAAGTGGTTAAGAAAATGCATGGTTGGATGTTTTTTGGACCCCACCCCCTTTACCCCCCTAAAAAAAATCTTTAAAAAAAACAAAAAAAAAACCCTGATAAACATTCAATATGTTTTCCCACGAGCAAACAAAATGGGAATAACAATCCCAGAAAAATCTGGGGGAAAAAATATATTGTTGAAAAAAATGTGAATATGCGAATTAGATGGTGCCTATATATGAACATGCAGAGGTCGACGGTCATTTTAACTTGTAATGTTACCCTTTACCACTAGAGGGAAGACATGTTGCGTTCATATGTGTCATTGACCGACTCCTAATTATTTTGGAATGATTTGCGGGACAAACATAGTACTGTACCTTAAAAATGTTGACATTTTTAATTAGCTGTTTTTTTGTTTCGTTTTTTTTTTTTTTTTTTTTTGTGGGCAAATGTACAAAATGTCTTCTTGCACTTAATGTTGGTTTCTTCTTCAGAAAATGTGTGCCTTGAATGAATGATAGGCTTTTTTTTTTTTAACTATAGAACCAATTTCACTGGAAAAATAAAACATTATGGTTACTTTGTTGTGTGTTTCAAATCCTTTGTCGTTGCATTAGGATATAAGTAGATCTTTTATACATGTATATTGAAACATGTATTATTTAAAAAAAAAACAAAAAAAAACCGCACGTATTTTGTTCATATCTAGCATTATTTTCATACATCTGGTTAGGAAGTGCGTGGTCCCCTCCCCTATTTGTATATTGTACGGGCCGCTAGAGGGCAATACAGTACTGTTTAGCCGGCGCTGCTTTGTTCCCAGCGAGGGGAAGAGTGCCTTGTTTATCTGAGGTTCACTCACGCTGAACCATTTAGGTTTAAACAAAACCCACCCACATCTGTAGTTAATGTTTTCCCTTTTATTATTACCCTTTATAATTACTCGAGTCCCCACTTGGTCTTGTACTAAGAGTCGTCTTGAGCTGTATTTATTTTTGCTGAATTGTGTGTATGGTGATTGATAATCAGAATATTTTGTAATTTACAAGATAATAATGATGGGTCATTGTTAGCTGAATAGCTAAATTATATATATACGATATTATTTCAAGATAATGAAGTGATTGGCTATACATTTTAATACAATACCATGTGTGATTATTTGTTGCTATTTACAAACCGTTTGTAAATGAACTCGACTCTTTTGTTCCATGAGCACACGTGCAGAGAGAGAGAGAGAGAGAGAGAGAGAGAGAGAGAGAGAGAGAGAGAGAGAGAGAATGGTCACTTCCAGTGGAGTGAATGAAGAAGAGAAGGACGAGGAGAGGGATGCTGACAGATTACTGATGGTTGGAATGTCGAAAGCTTGTTCGACCTCAGCGTGCCACCAAACAGAAGCCCCTTAGGTCGGACCATGTAGCCGATAGTATTTCTTAACCTCATCGATTTACTTGGAGTTGTGCAAGTGCTGGATTAATTGAGCGTCGTTTTAAATGGCATCAAAGAGGCGCTGCCACCTTGTTCCATGCTTTTTGGGTATCCTGCTAAATGCTTGCATTGGTAAGTATCATTCTCTCCATCATTGCGGTGTGCGGGTTGATTCGATGAGGTTTAGCTACTTGTATAATTTAATCTCCTGATCCGCAGATTAATTCATGCATGCATGGAAACGATACTATGGTGAACTTGGACTTCACCCGCTTTGGCTTTTTTTTTTTTTTTCCTTGGGGGGGCACTATGCAGACAAGTGGATGGGCTTTGTGGACCGTGGAAGGCTCGATCATAGCGGCAATTGCTGTGTATGCAAACAGCGCCTTGCAATGTAGCACAATTTCAATTTATGTCATTGTGCAGTCCCAAGCTTCTGCTGGTTGCTTCAACCACGTGCAGCGTTGTGTAGAAAAGTTTGTTTTGATGTGAGAACGATGTACGAACGCATAGTTACGGGACATATACTTTGTGCACTTTTCCAGATTTCCGCATTGCAATTTTTGTTGCTCCAAGTAATTATTCGTCACTTATTGGCAACATTGCAAACTGATCTTTCAAAAGAAAATCTGACTCATGACATTATGTAATGATAATGATAAGAAAGTTACGTCATTATTGGTCTGGTCCATATTGGCAATGAAGGGTGTTGTGGTTTAAATTATTGCTACTTTCTTTCAGCTTCAACTTTACATTCTATGTATTATTTTTTAAGTCAAAATCATGAATGGAGATTCTTCAATGTCATGGGGTGTTTATGAAAGGGATTTCTTTACTGGTCAGTATGTGGGCATGCTCTTTGAATAGATTAAAACACACTAGTTGTATCCTGCTGGGGAGATTATTTGTACATATTAAATGTCAACACTGTCTCGCTCCTCCTTATCAAATTCTCTTTTATGTGCCTTTTGTTCACTGTGACAGACAGTTTCTGGCTATGTGAGGGTCCCCAAATTCAAAGGCACTGGGGGATCGTGAATATTTGTCACACAGGGACCCACAAAGGCTTGGTTGGAATCACAAGTTCATAATATGCTTTGTCAGGGAACTGGGGAAAAATCAGAGAGTTTCAGTTCAGTTTTTTTTTTTTTTTGTAATCAAATGCAGGCAATAAGTTAAAGAAATAAAGCTGTTCAACACGCTTCTCTGTCTTTGAGATTAGATTCCGTTTTGATGCAGGCACTTGTGAGGATGTTTCAATAGAGTTGAGAAGAAGTTATACAATGATCTGACTGGGTTACATCAGTGGATGGAACTCATCATTCAGAAATCTCATAATAAGACTAACCATAATTTGCTATATATATGACTGCTCTAATTATGATCAGTAGCTCTTGTAGTTTAAGTTTTAGTGACACTTTCACGACATTACCCAACAGATGATGGGTAGTACCGTTTTTTGGAATTTGGCAGACCATGTTGTGCCATGCTGGGTGTTGTGGCGGACCGAGTGTGTTTCCTGTTACACACCCTGGCACACCAGACAATTTGGTGACAGTAAGTAGATTAGATTTTAGACCAGGTGAAAACATGTCTAAGTTGTGGCACAGGTGGTGGTACTGGTGGTGGTGGTGGTGGTGTAAATTAATTTCGGTGGATTTAATCCAGGTGAAGGCAGAAAGCTTCTGCTATGTGTGGAGGATCTCATCATATTTCATTCATAAATATGACATGAAGTGCACACTTTACATGATCCACAAGTAAAGATCTTGCAGTTCCTTACAAAATAACTTTGCATGTGCCGATCTCTTACACAAACTCCATTGAGTCTCTTATGCTTCCGCCATGTAGACGACTGAAACATCTTCTAATTAGTAAATTAACCATTTATCAGTTTACAGTGGGTACAGTGGGTTTGCGTAGGTAGATGATTAGAGCAATATCCTTAGTGAATAGGTGGGTAACTGGGAGCAGACTGCGGGTGCAGTTGTGGAGCAATATTTCGCGCTCTTAGCGGACGCAGCGCATTCTTAGTGAATCTATCTCTGAGTCTTTCTTAGCATTTTCAAGTCAACCATACCTTGCAATTTTATGTCACTGTGTAACATACTTACGTACTTGAAACTGCATTGTTCTAAGTAGGTAGGTAAGAATGGCATTGATTACTATAGTACCAACCATGATCTTGGGAGCTATCAGCACTGCAGTCACTTTTTTTTTTTTTTTTTTTTTGCCAGAATGGAGGTGTACAGTACGTGAAAGAAGTTGTTCTATGGGAACTGCATCATCATGGGCTGTTTACATAGCTTATATCAAGTCTAAAGAAGACTTTGTTGATCAATGTATATACATTATATTAATAAAAATAATTAGAACACATGACCATCGCATCAGTAAAGATTGAAAATGGGATGGGGAAAAAAAAATCAGATTCCGCTTTGGTTTGTTTGTGCTGATATGACTACTTGTCCTTGGGCTTACTCTGTCGTCCCAAAATACAAGTGTCTCATCTATCTGAAAGTGAAGAAGAATGCTTCTCCCTGTCTAAGGTGGAAACACACTCAAGTCTGCAAACCTTCAGTCCTGAAGGCATTTATTTGGCTCCTTTTTCTATAGCTCTATGCTCCACCTATACCAATGACCCTAACTTATTGTGATGACTTCATTATAAATCATGAATCTGTTGGATGACTCAGTGTTGTGTTCAAAATCATTTCCTATGACCTTTTGACACTGTCTGTTGGCTTGTTCTCAGTCAGAGATCAGGTCCCAGTCCCCCGCTGGCAACATGCTGCAGTCATGAACAAGTTAACATTGCATTCTGCTCGCCAGCAAAACTGCAGTTTTATTATTATTTTTTTAAATGAAGTTTTAGTGAAATGGAATCTTGAATCGTGTGTTTTCAAGTTTTCCATTTGCATTTTTGTACATTGTTAATGAGGGTTCTCCAATCTTTTTGAAACTGAGAGCTCCCTATAGTAATTAATGTGAAAGGCTACCAAAAAACACATCTGGGGAAAAAAAACCCTCAAATTAAAGTATGTCAAATGTTTAAAAAAAAAAAGTGACAAATCTGCTCATTAATTCACGTTATGATTTCTCACAATAATTATCAACAGATAAATATCTATATGTGACAATTTATTTCAATAAATCCCTGCATGTGTGTGCATTTTGAAATGATCACTTTTATAGCATTCCTAGGAAATCACAATGGCCTATCACTGTTGAGATATTTTTAGAACAGATTTGAGATCCTTGTGAGAATCATGTTGGTGACCTCTCTTTTATACGATGAGTCACTACTTTTTAGTCAGACTGCAGGATGTTAATATTAGGTTGGCATCGGTGGCTGCTTTCAGTCTGAGAACAGAGTGAGAGAGGTACAGTTAGGTACCTGTTGCATCATTTGGAAGCAAGAATCAGTACCAGCCAGCTCACTGCTCAGGGTTAAATATTTCTACTATGCACCGATGTCTCTCAGGTCCCATGGCTCTTTTATTTATAGTGCTCATTGAGAGAGAAAAAAAGAGAGAGGGCCACACGAAGAAAAAGGAGGAAGAAATTATTCTTTGCATTTAAGTCTTGATGCGATCACAGTGCCCAGCCAATTTCTTCTCTGAAGTGAACTCTGAAGCTGAAATTTCATGGATGAAGGTTCTCTGTTTTGACCTTTGTGCCCTCAACCCCACCCCCTCTGCATCCCTTCACTATCGCCCCCTCACCTACCACCAGATTCCTGGGCCTTGGGGCAGAGGCTGGTAGTGCTTAGTCCATCAGCAATTGAAACATGACACCTAACGAGCCCTCTAAGCTCCTCATTTACAGGACCTAGTCAAGTTAGCCTGTTTATACTTCTCGTTTGTCTCACCCCTGCGACCAACAGATACATCAGTTATGGAACATCGGAGCTCACATTATTAGGAAGGAAATACCAAAGTGCAAACACATTTCATGGCTGTAGTTTGTTTTAATGGACCAAATTCCCTGTAATCAGTCAAATCATATGACTCGGGTGTGTTCCATGACCTCCGTCAAATCTTTGAGTCTGACTCACCGAACCCAGGTTCAGAATCACTGGCTTAGTTTGTCCCCCATGTCAGTTTGTAGCGGACTGGGAAGGAAGTCAGGAATTTTTAAAGTGGAAGTCAACCTCTCAAAAAATTCGAGACAATAATATGTTTTACTTGTATGTTCTCATTAGTCTAAATATGGTATTCTGGTTAATATTTTGTAGTGAAATACGAATTAAGCAGCAAAATCCATCAGTTTTTATCAATATCAGAAGGTGGCCATTTTGCCACTTGCTGTCGACTTAGATGACATCACAGTTGCTCAAGGCTCACAATAACAACCAATCACAGCTGAGCTTCAGACAACAGGTGAGCTGTGATTGGTCGTTGCCTGAGCCCAGAGCAACTGTGATGTCATCTTCAGTCGACAGCAAGTGGCAAAATGGCCGCCCAGTGATGGATAAAAGTGGCTGGATTTTGCTGCATAACTCTTATTCCACAAATGTAATATTAATCAAAATGTCATGTTTAAACTAGTGAGGTCACATGTAACATTTATTGTCAAGAAATTTAAGATTTACTTCCCTTTAAAATGAACAATCATTCAGTTTCATAGATCCACTCACTTACTGTATCATAATTCCTGTCTCCTGCTGAGAAAAATTAAGCGGGTGCATTGTGATCTTTGCTTGTGCTCTTCCAGGTGTGTCGTGTGATGCGGAGCTCTCCTTCACCCTGGAGCCAAGTGACATCATCGCAGTGCAAGAGCAGCCCCTCATGCTCCATTGCCAGGTGGACGGTATCCCCCCGATCACAACACAATGGAGGCACAACAGTATGCTTTTAACTCAGGACCGGCATCACACCACCTTCATCAATGGTTCTCTCCTCATCGGCCACTTCCTCAAAACCAAACCTGACAACACGTCGGATGAAGGGGACTATGAGTGTATGGCCCAGAATTCTTTTGGGCTGGTGGTGAGCCGCAAGGCGCGCATCCAAGCAGCCAGTAAGTCTTGTATCTGATTGTTTTTTTATGTGATGTATGCAAAAAAGAAATGACGGGGCACAGAGAAACCATGTGAGGAAAAGCACCCAAAGGGAGCTCATCTACACTGTATCTGATTCTAGAGATGTGACACCACAAAGTATCGCTTCTATGTCCAGTTCCACTTTTAAGTGATTGGCAACTTGGAACAGAGCCCCTCGTATCTATAATTGATTTTGTTTTATTGATACAAACTCACCAGTGATGACACACTGACTTGCTAAGATGAATTAAAAAGAATATGCTGTTCCTGTTATCACTATTGGGCTAAAATGTATGCCTGTTATGATATAGTACACTCTAAAGACAGTTGGGTGAAAAAGAACCCAATTGGGGTCAAAAATGGACTCAGCCACTGTTTGGGTCAATTTCACCCAATTTTGGGTGGTTTTATACACCAGTTTTGATCCAAATTGGGTTATTTTTGACCCAATTGTTAGTAGAGTGTATGGTAAGTGTAATAAAAAAATGAAAACAAGTTAAAAGATCCAAACTATATCACAACCATTAAGTTAGGTTTGATTGATGTTCCAAACAAGTTAATAGAATAAAATGGAAATATTGCCTTGTTTGATCCCAGGCTTTGATGTAGACTACAGATTGATTTGCATATTTTAATATGATTGTAATGAGCTATCTGATGCTGACTACTTCAGGTCTTTGAGTTTAGTATTAACAAGCCCTCATGCTGAGTGTCTCCATGCTGCTTTGCAAGTGCAATGGGCTTTAAGCAGCCCAGCAGCCCACTCACTGGTGGGTAGGACAATAAATAAATAAAATTAAATCTTTACATCTCTTTATTTAAAATGCTCATACAACACGCTTTGTCACTTTGACACCTATGAGGTCCAGGTTTCAATATATCACACATTCCTTTGCATTCATGCTGAGAACTTAGAGCAGATTTAGTGGCACTATATTCTTCCATGTATTGCTGTGCTCAGACACTCTGAACACTTTTGTTTTATATGTTCTGGACTAAAGAGATGGACAAAAGCTCAGAGAAGCCGACTGATTCGCAAGCTCTGTGTCGACAGCACACTGCTGGGCTGTTGTAACCAAACAGGCTTTTATATTCAATGTGGCGGGAATGTTAGGTGGTCAAGTTCCTTCCTCATAGTGGGTAATATATGCAAACTTTGAAGATTTGTTTGTTTTGAATTCCAGCTTGTCACCACAGCGAGTCACTCTCATGATTTGTTTGGCACGGCATTATGCTGGATTCCCTTCCCGACCTAACCCAGTTTTTTTTTTTTTAACCAGACTTGGGACTGGACTTGGCTTAATATTGCGGTATTGGCTGAAAATCGAACCCATGTCGGCTGCATTAAAGGCAGCAGCATTAGTGCATAAAACTGATTCCAAATGTCACTTTCAAGCACATTTCTGAAAATGTACGATATCATTAAACCTGTAGTTTGACTTGCGTGAATTTGTTTGAAAACATTGCCAGGCAGCTTGTAAAAAATGTTAATTACAGTTAATACCTGCATGGAGTCATACATGACAGCTGTTTAAAGTGTGATATTAGAGGCATATTTTCCACGAAGATGCTGATCCAATTGTACAAACAGGTATTTGGATTTGGAGTGCCATTTTCTAACCTTTGCATTGGATATTCTTCTAATGCCATGAAAGCATATTAGATATTATTTTGAATAAGGCCAACTTGTGTTATTTAGCAGTATTAGCGTTTTTCAATTCAAGGACATGCTATAAGAAGTCATCTGCTCAGTGAGTGAATATTTCCTTGTGTAATAGCTCAGGTTCTTCAACAGCCATGGTTAAATAATCCTGCCTTAGCAGTGATTTGGTCTTTTTTCTGGTTTTCCTCTTCTACCTACCGGTATATAAAATACGAATGAACCGTTTGGTTCCATCCATCCATCCATCCATCCATCCATCCATCCATCCATCCATCCATCCATCCATCCATCCATCCATCCATCCATCCATCCATCCAACTTCGATACCATGTTTGGAGGCCAATCAATAAAGAAGTGGGTGTGGCTACCATGAACTATATTGTTGAAATCAATTAGCTTGTTACTTTAATAAACACCTGCAAGACATTAATAAGGCATAAGGCATGGGTGTGATTGGTGTGGCTGTAGACCTAATCGTCCAAAAGCCAGCGCAGTTGAATGATATAGCCTCAATACATTCAGCCCGTGAGCCACAGGATGTCCAAATGCGGTCGATACATGTGCGGTTGTCTTCCATCGCGCCATTGTCACACGCTTTCCTTCCATTCGTTTTCTGATAAACAGACTTCCAGTCAATGTAGGTGTACACTCTGCCAACTATATGAGACTGTGGTAAAAAATACAATAACACAAGAAAGAAAGAAAAAAAAGACACTGGCAGTTAAATACATTTGGCAGCCTTCTGCATGTGTCTTTTCTTTAACTGTAACTAACTGCAACTAAACTTCAAGTGTAATGATGTTCCACTTTCCTAGGTTTACTGCAGTCGATATTTGCAGATTTGACAGACACTCATTTTAGGGTTACTCCGTGCAGAGATTGTATTGGCATGAACCCACATTGGAGAATAGTATGCTATGAGTTGACCAACACAGAACACTTTGCACGCCGAACAAAGAAGATGAAAATGTTCATTTTCACCTTGATTGGCATTCCGGCTTAATCTATCGTAGGTCCCCGACACATCTGGCAATTTGGTGACCAAAGGTAGACTAGATTCTAGACCAGCTGAATACAGGTCTAAATTGTGGCGCAAGTGGTGTAATGTGAATCTAAACAGATTCTGAGCTCCGCGGACCTGCATGATGCACAATTGTATTTCATTCATAAATATGGCACCAGCCTTGGAACTTCTGAATCATTGTAGAAATCAGTTAACTCATTCACTCCCAGCCATTTTCACTGAAGCAAGCCCCTTCGCCCCCGGCTGTTTTACTGGATTTTGACTGATTTTGCAAGGCCCCCAGAACATTGTGTTCTTTTGCTATAAAAAAAACATTGAACCTACCAAAAGAAAGATTAGAGTCTCTTCTTTCATCACGGAAAAAAGTATATTTATATCTGTGTCCTTTGTGCAGCAATTAGCATTAGAATATTGCTAAGTTTCATCATCTTAGAATTGTTGGGAAACAGCTTGTTTTCATCATGGACCTGGTTGATCTCTTATACTCTGCTGCCACCTGCTGGCCATTTTTGTAATTACTAAAAAAAAATTTCACCCATTCGCTGCAGTTGAGAGGCTGCATCAAAGCCTTCTGTATGCTCTAGCCCAAAAACATAAAAAATAAAATAAAATAAAATAAAAAACGTAAAAATACGACTTTGGGACACTTAATACATTAGCCACAATACTAGCCACAATCTACACACGGACATTCAAGATTAACTGAGCGAGCAGTGTCTGGGATAGTATGGGATGGATAACGATAAAAATTCATGACTATTCTAAATAATGTATATGATTGATGCGTTATAGTAATGGGTCGATGGGGACGGGTCTCGAATAAGCTTCGGCTTCTACCCGTCAGCCCTTCTTTCGGATGTCAATGTTGCAAATGATGTGATGTGATTGATGTAAACTGTAATGTGTCCGAAAGGAAAAAAAAAAAAAAAAAAGAATAAACCAAACATTTAAAATAGAACATATTTATACGTTTTTCGGAGTAAACGAGTTGGCGGGCACACAGACACATGATCGGGGGTGGGAGATGGGGCCAAGTGCCTATCTATACCAACAATACATCATCCACAAGTGGAGATCATCTTATATTACTTTAAAATGTACTTTGCATGTGCCAATCTGCATGAAATGAAACACCACTCAAATTTGCCAAATTACCATCATAATCCTGAAACATCAGATAATCAGACCTTTTCTGATTTTGGCCATGAGGCTAAATATTTACCTTACATTTATTTGTTTGTGTATTTGAGGAAGTTCTGTGCCTTTCTCAATAGCTCCTCTTTCGCCCTGTCTTAATCTGGCAACCGAAGAGTTTGAATAAGTGGTCGTGAGACAAAGATTGCTAACTAGTGTTTGTTTCTTTTTCTCCTCCAAGTGTTTGTTAACATTGATGTTTTCTTTGTGGTTCTGAGGTAATTTGCTGTGTTACACTTCTTCCTACAACAGAGCTGTGACTTGTACCACTGCGATGCAATGGCTTGTGTGAAGCCTCTTTATAGCCCTCCCGGTGGATAAAACGTCCGTCTTACTCTCCACACAACCTCCCTCCATAAATTTTACTTTTTATTAGCTTGACAGCCATTTGTGCGAGCTCACAGTCAGGGGCTTGTGTAGGACGGACTCCCCGTTGCCCCTCTAAATCGCCATACAGCTCAGGAAACATTTTTTTTTTTGCCCTAAATGTTGTCTCTTTGGTGGTTCGTTTCTCTTGCCGGCCTCTCGCTAACTTCAAATTCGAGGTCCTTTTCACATGAGCTCCGACTCTGGAAGCTTTTCATCATTTCAATGAATGACAAGCCGGGTACAGTGGACTTAGCCGGGGCCTCTGTCCCCCCCACCCCCAAACTCACCAGCGTCACCAGGCAACAAACCACAAAAGACCCACCCCCCCCTCCCCCCCACGCCTCCTGTTACGAAATATCTTTTAGGCTCTATTGCAATGACTTTCTTTTGTATATATGACTGAAATTAATAGGAAAGAGTCACATTTTTCATGATTTTTCACATGGATTCTAGGAGGCAACATTGGTGCTGTTCAAAAACAAATAGAAAAGCCATAATATGAAGTGTCATAAACAATATGTAAATCATAAACAAAAAATCAATTGATGACACTTCTCAAGAGCCCACGGCCAATGTTGTTACAGCCTCGTTCATGATGATAGCTTCTACCCTTAAATTCCAAAATGTGTGTTTTACTGCAGCTATAACTGCAGACTTCTGAGATGAAAAAGAGACATCATAAAGGATGAAATAGGAGACGTGAGCGGCTGCTCGTAAACTTCTCTCTGTTTGTACTCCTGCCCCTGCTCGCTGAAAATAAAACTTCTCACTTCATGTGAATAAATGTTAGGCAGACCTGAGAGTTGATCGGAGCAATAAGTGAGCCGCTTTAGTGGAAGATGAAATTTTTCATTAGACTGCACGGTGGAAGGAGCAGCTTCCACCACGCTGCGAGTAGCGTGAGTGATTTATGGAGTGCTCATGCACAC
Source organism: Festucalex cinctus (assembly GCF_051991245.1). Taxonomy (NCBI): domain Eukaryota; kingdom Metazoa; phylum Chordata; class Actinopteri; order Syngnathiformes; family Syngnathidae; genus Festucalex; species Festucalex cinctus. Next base: position 14,217,480 of record NC_135414.1, on the reverse strand, counting down.
ATATGCATGTGTACGCGCATCTAGAGTGTCAATTGGTAGCTGGCCATTACCCTTCGACCTTCCTGTTCCAACCCCTTTCATGGCTTCCTGCTGGGGTGAACGGTGAAGCGCCATCCCAGCTCCCTTTGTTCTTTGAGCCAAGCCCCGCCCTCACCGCACCCCCTTTCTACCAGTGCTCCTTTCTGCTAACTCGCCATGAAGCAACTCGCGACTCTGCCATATAGATCGGCCAAGCAAATGCCACATGAGCTTGTTTTGACATTTAAACATGAAATGGCTGCGTTTGTTTGGCTAATCCTCGATAAACATGCCAATTCTGGCGGTTCGAAAAGCAAGTGAAATATGATCCTTATCCACTAATGAGAAGATGGCTTGCAACTTAAATGGAGAAGATTCCATGCCCTTTTATCTTGAATTAAAAGGGGATTTTTACCTGTCTGTCTTCAACCATTTTGTCCACTCATAACAGTTGTCACAATCTGTTCCAAGGAGCTGGGCTTCGACGATTTTGAGTCATTTTTTTAGGCTGACAGATGAGCTGACGTTAAAGGAGTACTTTGTGTTCAGCACCTCCCCATATGTATGTCGCCAGATCAGAAGAAGTTTGGAAACATGGGATTTCGATCTGGACCCAGGAGCTTTGACCTCCTCTCTGTAATTACACATGTTTCCAGGTAATTAGTGAATGGCTGCGGGGGAGATGTGTGATTTGAAGAAAGTGGGTCTGTTTAAATGATGGTAATGCAGGTTCTTATGAAGTGGGAGCCAAGCGCTGTTGCAGTTTATTTATTAACAACAATTGAATTGAATTGTTTTACCAGGATGAAATATTGAATAAACTCGTTGCATCATACCCCCTCGAATTAACCTACTTAGAGATATTCAACCACTATATTAACTATATTATAATAACAAAACTCATCTCTGTAATAACATCAAGTCTAGGAATAAACATTGTCATTTATTGTCGCTAGTTTGTACAAACGCAATAAATACTTTTATTACATACTGTATTGTTGTTTTATGGTAGTTAAGCAGATGCATTCTTGAGGAAAACCCCCCAGCATATTTTTCTTGTTAGTGCAGTGAGCCTCCAACTACCGGTACATAAATTATTACCACTTTTAAGTGGGATGAGGCCACTTGTCTGCATTTTATAGGGAAATGAGTTTATATACACGACTACCAACCAACATCTCTAGTAATAGTGCAAATATAAGCTCAGGTTTTAACTGAAATTACCATATAGTAAAACACCAAAAAATAAAAAAAATTAAAAAAATTGATTACATCTTGATTAAAGCACCTTTTTACAAACAAATGTGACAGTCAATATACTTGTAATTTCTACACTCTTTTCCGTAATGCCGCTTCACTACGCTCCCTCACTTGTTTACACAGAACTTGCTAATGGCAGCAAAAAACCAACACTGCATGTTAAGGGCGCCATCGTTCTGGAACTGAGGTGTGCTCAACATTGTCAGCAATATAAATGATCTGCTTTGCACACATTGCGTGTCGCATTTACAAAGACAACAACAGCACTTGTAATACTTTTTTTTAAATGTAACATAATTCATTGCTTTTCTCTGTGTATGTTCCACGTGTGTTCATCAGTTAACCCAGAGTAAGTAAGGCACAATAGAGGGGTCGCTTTTCTGGTTGCCTGTCTCCTTTTCCCATAGAGATTCTTTAAGTAAGTCGAATGGATCTCAATGGCCAGTGTCTCTTTCTAACAAAGGTGATGCGTTTCCATAAAATCAAGCCAATGCCTCCGGAAATGAAAAATGAGATATTCAATATTCTAGTTTTACACTTAATTCCCTTTCAAATGATGTATAATATGTGGTGGTATCTCAAAAATTGACGAAGTTAGAGCAATTGCAATGTTGGCAGGTTGAAATCCCTCATTTTGAGAAATACGCGTTTTCGGCAATTTAGGAAAAAGATATATAATCCCAAACTTTCAGGATTATGTATGCGACTGTCATTGGTTATTGGGTCAATTTATATAAATCATTTGTGAATGACGTTAGATGCACTCACCGGTTTATTTTGAAACAGTTGCCAGAGATGCAACGCTAGCTAGCAGTTTAGCTAAAAACACACCTTAGTTCCGACATACATTGTCTACAAAATCACTTTTTTATTTTTATAAATGTAGACTAAAATGTAAACTTTTGCACTGCTGGGAAATGCAAAAAGAGACCCTAAGGGGGCTATTTTTGGAGAAATCTCAAAATTGACATTTTGTCCATATGATGTAGCCTACAGTATTTTTGCTATATACGCCTGATTTTGTGAAAACACATCACAAATACACTATATTGTTATGGACACACAGAATTGACTTCCTAGTAATACTGTGCCATTCACCAATGTACTCATGAACATTTTTAAACTCTTGTCACCAACATCATTCAATACCTTAGTGCCTTATTATACTTTGAGCCAAGAGCAAAATGAAGGAAATTATTTCTCATCACTAAAAGTACTATGATGAAAAAGATGCTTGTTTGCTTTGCTGAGGGATGAGAATTGTTCCTGATGTGACGAAATAACAGCAAATCCAACAATATTTGGCACGATGTTGTCAGGGTGCTTTCATCTTGAGCTCTGCTGACTGGTCCTCTCGGCATGCATGGGACGGACACATGCGCAAGTGGAAAGCCACAACAATTTTCAGTTAGCCTGGAGCTAACTTGAGGGGTTAGCTACTGTGTGGAACAGAATGGGAACCCTGGGACTCTAAAAATAACCACTGCTACAACGAGCAGACAAAAATGTGCTAATTTGCACAGATACATACCGTAATATTGGGAAAAAAAATGTGCAAATACAAGAGTGAATTCATTTCATAATAAATAACTACAAATTATAAATAAAGAATAAAAAACACAAGGTAAACAACAACTAGCATAATCAATTCCTAGCCTGAAACATTAGTTAATTTTAAAATAGCACAACAAACTTGAGTCTTCCCTCGAGGACAGACTTCAAATTTCAAATGTTGATAAATGAGTTTGTTGTATGAAATTGCGATGTAACTGAAGTTGACAAAGCATCACATCAATGCAGTCAAATCAATCATGGAGACAGTGCCCCTATTCAGAAACTTCTGTTTTGAAATTCAAGTTCAATGTTGGCATTGGACCATTGTCTGAAGTGCAAAGAGGGACTTTGTTCCTAAAATGTGTGTTGGTCTCCTCGCACGTCTGGACCACCCTTGCTATTCTCAAGCAAACAAATGAAAAGGGGGCCTAAAATTCCTTTGGTCTGCTTTTAAGGCTCATGGGAGGAGCTCTTCATTAATAGAGTGCAAAGGTGAAAGAAGGGAGGGCGGAGGTCAAGTCTCTGGCTGCACCTGGCTGACCAAATGTTGGAATATCAGTTTACAATCTAAAAACGCAGTCTCTGCCAAACGACTGTTTAAATTTAGTTGTCTTTTCCAATATTGTGGCTTCGCCTGAGAGATTACTGGTTGATCCACATGACAGTTCTATGACACCATTGCAGTAATCCTTTCCCTACATAGTGATGGTACGGTCTGAAACGTTTTGTAGTTTTGTGATCAAAATCAAGAAAAAGAAACATAAATTGGTTGAGGCCAATCAAGTTAAGAATGTAAAAACTATTTTTCTCTCTTCACTACAGTATGTTAAACAAACATTAACAACAAATAATGGAGTTAAAAGCCTTAACACAGTTGGTACCATCTTCCAAAAGAACAACAACAAAAAATATTTTCTTTGGGAGGATTTTCAATTACCTGTGGTAAAATGTATAAAAGCATAAAGACAGATGGGAGGGTATGGTTCAAGGCCTTCAATAATTAATAAGTAGCTACATATGGCAACCACAGACCATCCTCATAAACAATGGTGATATTTATGACAAATGAAATCATAATCATGCCTAACTATAATGCAAGATCAACACATTTTTGGATGTATTTTGTTTTCTAAAAAATAGGGATGGGCGATTACTGACACCAGGATTCGGAATGGGCCCATACCCGGCCTTATTTCGAGTTATCAGTAGTGCGACCCTGTGGCTGTTTTGCCATCAGGAAGTCCAAATGAGGAATTAGAAGAATAGAACATTTCCATTGGTTTGATGCATTTTTAAGTAAAATGTTATATTGGGATACGTTTGGAATTCTTTAACATTATCTGTCGTTTTTTGGGGGGAGAAATTTTACGTACCAAAAGTACTAGTGGCATCGGTACTTGATATCAGTATCAGTCACTCCTCAAGAGTTGATTCCTCGTACTATGATCTGGAAAAAAAAAAGTGCTCTCGAACATCCCTACTACAAATGTATATATATTATAAATGCTATTTCCATTTTTGCAGTTTTGCTGCAGTTTGTCTGCAATAACATAATATGAGTGGGAAATACATTGAATAGAACAATATAAAAGGAATTAGAAATTCAGATTTGTGATCCATTTATGGCTTACTGGTCGGTTCCCAAACAGAAACGTGTTTTGTTGAAACGTGTGTGGTTGTGAGTCCAGTTGTGTGTTTTGTTAAAGGGGCGGGGGGGGGGCGGGGGGGGGGGTTGTCATTTAGGCAGCCGCCTCCTCTGTGTGCCTCAGCTGCCACTCTCCCAATGTGTGTTTGTATGTGTTGCTACCTCTGGGAGCAGAGCAGCACCCATTGTTGCCGGTGAACTATGGGGCAGCTGAGTGGCTGGGAACAAGCAGAGGCTGTGGGGATGTGCAGTCTGTGGTGGCTCTGCTGTGTGAAGGTGGCCCGGGTGTTTGTTCTCGAGACCAAATCAGCTCTCTGGGACCCAGGCCCCCTTTTGTTGAGTCTGACTCGGGGGTGGGTGTGTTTCCCATTGCGCCCTTGCTCGCTCTCTTTCGCCCTCTGTTGCTGCATTGACTTCGAAAGGAAAAGGGTCAAAGGTGTTGGGGGCTGGTTGATGGAGAGGGGGAGTGTAGCTGGGAAATGTTGACCTTTGTGAATGCACTAAGGCAGAGTCCCACTACCCCCTTTTTTAACTATTAGGTCTCCCCTCCTCCATCGCTCATCCTCTTTCTCATTCCCTCAGTGGAGGCCCACTCTGATGGCCCTTGGGCAGTGACAATGACCTTGGCGTGGGCAGTGAATAAAGTTGGCTACTACCTGCCACAATAATCTAACTTCAACCATGTCTCAAACAAGAAGCAAATAAGGTCACATCCACACTCCGAGCAGACATTTAATAACAAAACAACCCTAGTGTCTTTTGTTTGCGTCTCCGTCTAGCCTTTGTTCTCATATTGTTGTTTTTGTTATGTTCAGACTGGACTGTTTGTGTTCATTTCACATTTACCAGAATGATGTAAAAAAACAATGAAAAAGTCTGTACGGTTAAAATGACTGTTGGGGGAAGGAAGTCTAGCCTTCCCTTCTTAAGCTGCTGACCCTGACCCGACCTTGGATAAGCGGAAGAAGCGGCCGGTGATCGCGCTAACTAGCTTAGCATGCTAAACTATTGCTACCTCGGTAGTTGTTCAACAGCAAGTAAATACACTTACCAGCACTCAATATGCTACTTCCTTGTTCACCATTTGGTCCCGGCTGGTCGTGTTGTTGCTGACAGACAGGATGCTGTGTACGACGTAGTCCACCCCGAAGCTGATTGGCTGCCGCGAGGCGAAGCGTGAAGAAAGTTGATAATTTTCAACTTGGACGAGAAGGCGAGAGTGCAGATTTCTACCTCTCTACGCTGCCTCCCACTGCTCCAAACGCGTCCTCCGCAAAATCAGTACAGTAGGTCAATGATAGCATGAGTCATCCTTGTACTGGTGGCTCAATTTAACATGTAAATCCCAAACTACACGTAGCAGTAAAGTGTTACATTTGGAGGGTTTGTGGTGGTGGTGGACTCAAGTTAAGTTTTAAGCAGCACAGAAAAGCAACAGTCCGGTGGAATGCCAAAAAAGGCATTTATTTATAAAACAGCAAACAAGATACTCAGGGTTGACGCCAAGAATAATTGGTGACAAAGACATCACGAGCAAACATGGAAGATACAGGAAAAGAAACCAAACGACGACTGAATCACAACAAATGAGACTAAAATGATCTGAACCAATTATGTTAAACCACAATCCGCAACACAAACAAACATAGACCATCACAAAGTCACTGTAATCAAGTAAATGTAAATGCACAAACCAGTTTCATTCCAAAATAGTTTAACTTCCAAAGCTATCATTGATATTTGAGGCCTCAGAATGAAAACATGGACTTCTTTTTCCCTCACCACACACAGTCTTGTTGTCATAATGAAAATGATGGATTCGAAAACCTTGGTGTGTGCAGAAAACAATGATTTGACATGTTGTTTACCACATACTGTATATGCCAAGACCGTGTTTTGACAGGATGGCTAATTGCAGTTCATACACTAATCATGACCCGGTGGTCAATCAGAAGCAGCTATTTGATGATGACACTTGCGAGCTAGCAGGCCAGTTCCAAATGAGCTGCCATCCACAAAGCAGGCCGGGCTAGATGAAAGTGAAGCAAGTGTGGTGGGGAGTAAAATAGATGGAGCAAGTGCGGACGCTCTCAAATGATCTCTGGGCCCCTCTGGCTCTGGAGGCTGGACCTTGAACCAGAAAGGAACATTCCATTCGTGACCTCCTGACCCCCCCGCAGCTTTGTGTCAAGGGCAGCTTTCGACAGGCAGCCGGATGCAAAGTAACCACGGCGGGCTTGCTTGAGGAAGCACGCTCGGGTTATTATAGCATGTTGAAAAACTGCTCCCCTGACCCAACACTTGAAAATTGTCTTTGGAGTGCTGCTTTTCTTCATTTAAATACATTGATGTGTACAGAGTGTTCAAATGTGGCAAAAAGTGATGGTCAGTTGCAGTTGCACTTAATAAATGTTAATTCTAACAACGAAAGCGCAACTAAAATATTGAAATCCCCATGCAAGTGATATAGAAGCACATTTGATGATTAAGGGAAACTTAATTGGAAGAAAAATGCTTATTTGATCATCAAATATAGGATTTGTGTCATTCGTCAAGCCTTCCATCATTTTTATGAGGACGTTTCTTGTTGTGTGTAAATCAGCCATGTAGGAGCATTTCATTGCCGTGAAAAGAAGAAACACAATGCTTATACAGCACGTTTTCCAAAACAAAGATAGTTTGGAGAGGGTGAGCTGGTGAAGGCAGGTGAAAACAGTCAATATGTGTGAATGTACAGCAGCTCTCGGTGGTGTTTGTCGCATGCACTGGCCAAAACAATGGGAACACTTGGTTAATTTTGATAGATATCTTTACAGATGTGTGTTATTTGCAGGCAGTCCCCCCAAGGTCCTTTTTAACTCTTTGACCGCCAAAAACGTTTAATGACGTGCTAAAATCCTAATGAGTGCCGCATTAAACATTAATTGACGTTTAGTACGTTTTTTTATTTATTTATTTATTTTTAATCAATGGGTAGTGCAACGTCTTAAGTGGAGCGCTGCCTGGTCAATGGGTTGTGGAATCAAAAACACCCACTAACTATGGCCAGCAGATGGCAGCATTGTATATCTTTTGAATGGCCTCAAGGTGTATGAAATTACATTGAAACATGACAAATCTGATGAAATAGAACATTTTCAACGATGACGTGAATGATCAAAGTCTTTGTCACTTTAAATCTAATTCACAGAGTGTCACTAAACAAAAAATACAGTATTAGTGTCAAAAAGCTCGTTTTCTCCATTTTGTTTTTCTATTTTCACTTATGTCACTCAAATTACCCATTTTCAAATGGTGATTACTAAAGAACGGAATAAGGGAGAAACATACTTTTTTTCATGTTTATGTAGTCGTAGTGCACAATATTTTGTTTGCCTTGAAAGATAAGTGAAAATGCTCAAAATCAGCTGGCACTGTCGGGGTTGTTTTTTGGATAATGTTTGGCAGGCAAAGAGTTAAAAGGGAAGTCAACCCCCCTGCAAAAAAAACAACAACTTGACAATAATATGTTCTATGCAACCCCACTGGTCTAAATATGGTATTCTGATTAATATTGCATTACTGGAATATGAGTTAAGCAGCAAAAATCCAGTAGGTATTATCATTATCAGAAGGCGACCCTTTTGCTACTTGCTGTTGAGTAAAAAAAAACACATCACAGATGCTCAGGGCTCAGGCAACAACCAATCACAGCTCAGCTTCAGAAAACAGGTGAGCTGTGATTGGTCATTGTCTGATCCCTGAGCAACTGTGATGTCATTTTCAGTTGACAGCAAGTGGCAAAATGGCCGCCCACTGAGATGAATAAAAACGGCTGTATTTTGCTTCATAACTCATATTCCACAAATGTAATATTAATCAGAATGTCATGTTTAGACTAGTGAGGTCACATATATTATTGTCAAGAAATGTTGAAGGTTCACTTCCCCTTTAAAAGAGCATAGATTGGGATGGTTGTTTTTTTTCCCTCCATCTTTCCTCATGTTTCCTTTTTTCCATCTCAGAAACTCTGGGTGCTAACTAACGGACCACCAGGCTTCCCGTTCTCTCTCCCTGCCTTGGTCATTATTATTTTTTGCGTTTCCCAAATTGGTTGTGGCTGTGAAGAAAAATTGCTTGTTTTGACATAAATGGTCAGTAAATCTGATTCTGATTGAACCACACTACATTAAAGATGAGTGTCCAAAATCCGATTTCGCCACAGGAGCGATGCAACATATTAAAAACAGCTTTCAATTTGATGCATTGCAATTCCATAACATTGCCTACAACACCCACAACAACAAACTGAACGACCGACAATGAGAGAAGCGAACATCTTTTACAGGCAAGATATCTGGATCGCATTTAACCGTCCATGAAACCTACATCCCCTTAAAAACAAGACGACTTTTCATTTTGATAAATAAAGGAAAGTGCATGAATGGTGTGAGAGAAAAGATGAAAAAATGGACACAATATCATCCCAAATGCACATCTATAATCATAATGATAATGTGATAATCATTTATTAGTCTATCTCTGGCGAACACTTGCACTGCACCAGCAGTAACTGGAGATTCATCTTCCTTTCAGAGTCTTCTGATGGGGGAAACCAATCATTTTTCAATTGCTCGATAGCCAACCTTAGCCCACCCGCTGTAAACAACCAAATAACACATTTAATATCATAATAAAATGGATCATTGTGAAATATTAGCATGGATTTGAATGATAAAGTTGTTGTTTTTTGTTATTGTGAAGCCGTGAGATTGTTTTGCCAAGCAACACAAAAAATGTGTTTTTCAATGTATGTAAATCCACAACATCTCTTTGTATACCAATATCTGATGGAGCAGATACTCCTTCAAAGCAAATGCACAGTCTTTGTTCAGATGCACACACTGTAGGTAGGGAAAGACAAAGGACTTTCATTTATCACCCACTGTCATGTAACACTAAGTGGTTATGACAGGGACTACGTTCGCTCCTCTTCTCCTTTGCTCCTCTTCCTCGCTGCTTATTTTCCTTTGTGCACTGGTGTGACCTGGAGTATGGTGGGCGTGGCGGGGAAGCGCATGTGCACATAAAGTGTCGGGGGGTTACTGACTGCGTATTAACATGAATTGTAGGGGATTAAGCAATTTTGGAGAGGAGTGGGGTGGCCTATGGGATCACTGAGGGCCAGTAATATCCAAGATGACTGCAGTCTGCTGGAGAGGAGGGATGAATAAACGGAAAGCAGGGATAAGAAAATGCATTAAATGCAGACGTATATTTACTGGAAGCAATAAATTGATGCCACAAAATCAAGTGATGCCAATTCCCATTTGGAACAAACCTTCCAAATTCAGCTATTCCTTTCTCTGTAACAATGTGACTCAGCACCGTATTTTCTTGATATTGTTTTATTATCTTGGTCATTTCTGTGTTCGTAATTTTTTCTGTCTTTGTTGTAATTTTTTTAAATGTAACGAAAACATGGAAATGGTTGATGAAATAGGGATGGACGAGTACCGTTACCGTCATCAGTTACTGGGCCGATACCACACCTTGTTTCAAGGTATGGGTAGTCGCAATAGTGTCTAATACCAGTATGAACGGCCCTCTTATGGCCTTTTTATAATTGTGATCTAGAAATTAGAAGGCAATTTCTGTTAATTTTATGCAATTTTAAGGAAAAAAAAAAAAAAAAAAAGCTTTTTGGTGATATATAAATATGCCCTGCGATTGGCTGGCAACCAGTCCAGGGTGTCCCCCGCCTACTGCCCACAGCCATCTGAGATAGGCGCCAGCACTCCCCGCGACCCTTGTGAGGAATAAGCGGTCAAGAAAATGGATGGATGGATGGATATATAAATAAGCCCTCTTTTTTGCTGTTGGTGGGGATTGTATGTTTCAAACGTATTAGTATCAGTATCAGTGACTACTCAAGAGTTGATTACCGGTACACATACTCGTATCAGTCTGAAAGAAGTAGTATCGAACATCTGTTCGTGGAAAAAAAATAATGTTCCTGTCCAAAAGGTACACTCTTAAAACAGTTAGGTAAAAAAAATAACCCAAAATAGGTCTAAAAGGAATCAACCCAAATTTTAAAGTTAACCATTTAACCCTAAAACTTGTGTCAAACGACTAACTCACAAAACAGCCCAATTTTGGGGTATTTCTTTGGAGCAAAATAACCCATTTTTTTTGGTGTTAAATGAAAACCCCCAGGCGGCACGGTAGTCGAGTGGTTAGCATGTCCGCTTCCCAGTTCTGAGGTCTCCGGTTCGAGTCCAGGCTCGGACCTTCCTGGGTGGAGTTTGCATGTTCTCCCCGTGCCCGCGTGGGTCTTCTCCGGGTACTCTGGTCTCCTCCCACATTCCAAAGACATGCATGGCAGGTTAATTGAGCGCTCCGAATTGTCCCTAGGTGTGCGTGTGAGTGTGGATGGTTGTTCGTCTCTGTGTGCCCTGCGATTGGTTGGCAACCAGTCCAGGGTGTCCCCCGCCTACTGCCCAGAGCCAGCTGAGATAGGCGCCAGCAGCCCCCGCGACCCTTGTGAGGAATAAGCGGTCAAGAAAATGGATGGATGGATGGATGGATGAAAACCCCCAAAAGTTAGCAGTCCCTTTTTGAACTGGCTGTTTTTGAATGTACACTCTACTTGGGTTAAAGTGACCCAACTTTCCGGGTTGCTTTGGTCAAAACAAAACAACGCAGACAGTAGTGGATTGGTCCCGTTGTGACCCAAGTTGGGTTACTTTTGACCCAACTGTTTTTCATTGCCTGTACAGTTAATCATCATTACAAAACAGAGTATCTTTATTTTTGCAGTTTATCTTTATCTATGTAACTTTTTAAACATGCTGATAAATGCTTTTTTTTTTTTTTTTAAAGCTAAAACATCAAAGAAATAAATTCTATAAAACTGTTTAACATATATTATACCAGGCAGCTTATCATGTTAATCACAGATGCTTAGCAAATAAGCCCCCAACCAGCAGGGCACCGAGCATGATAGAATAGAATGGAGGCTAATATAGAAGAATAGCTTTTATTATTAATGATGATATCAGCACAACATATTGTGCAATGCTTGCCCATGTGTGTTAAAAACATAAATGCTAGATCTATTGAGAATGGAAATTATTTGAAGTGACATTAAAACAAAGCAGAGGAATAATACAAAAATATTGCTTTTGGAATACAGTAATATTAGTTTAAGTGCATGACTCTCAGTTTTCAAAGCAGGAGCTACGGTTTTCATCATCACACTCGCTCTGTCCTCAACATACTCACAAAATCCCTCTTTTTCTATGGGGTAATCCCCCACCCTCATCCCAACCAATCAACGCATCTCTGTTTGCCCCACACGTGATGTCACTGCGTTGCCTGGGATTGTGATTAATGGGTGCTATTCAGCCCGAAAAATTCCCTTGAGTGGTTGCCAGTTGGCTTACTCAGAGAAGAAACTCATTATTGCTGTCAGTTGAACTGACGGAGCAGGGCGGGGTATGAGCGATTGGATGCGTGTGCATGCACATGCAAGGAGGAGAGAAAGTCATATTTGCGCATGTCTGGAAGTCCATGCATGTCCGTCCACGTTTGCCAACAAGCATGAAGAAGTGTGTCCGTTTAGTGTACGTACTGGGTTGAGTGAAAATGTGACAGTATATGTCCTGGGATTCGCAAACAAGTTATGTGCAAAATTTGTCATTTTGAGAGACAAAGTACAGAATTAAATTAGTGGCTCAGGCATTTTATCTTCTCCAGACTTTCTGTTCAGCACTTGTATACATCTTCACCAGCAGCATGCTTACAGTAGTTCCATTTTTGTAGAGCGGAAAATATTAGCCTTTCGCCACTTGTTTGTCTACAATGCTACAACCGCAAAGATCTACAAGCCAAGGAGCTTCACACCCCCAACGAGGGGCCAAATGCATCCCAGAGGAGTTATTGAGCGATACGAGAGCTGGTGCTAAAATGCAGTAAAGTGAAGTGAGATGGAAGACTAAATAGGGCAGTAGAATTGAACCTGTACGTGTGTTACTCACCAACAGACCAACTATCGGCTGTTAGAAATCTATCATTTGTTTACTTTCAAACTCAGCTTGTAGCTAATGTGAGTTATGTCATTCATGCTATGATGGTGGTAAGTTTATAGTTTCGGTGACACGCCATACTGATCGTTTTCAGACTTCAGTCATGTTCCTGTTTCTTATCTACTAACAGCGTCACACAACATGTACAACAAGAGGGTATTGCAATTCAAATGTAATGCCTATATTTATGTCTCTTTACGTGTATATTTAGAATGGCACATAACCAATATGAGTATGCTTATATTCACTAAAGCGTCATCACCGAAGAGCGACATGGGCACAATGGGCAATTAAAATAAAATGTTAAATGTTATATAATGTTTAGTTGTTACTTCCACCTATGAATTTTAAATATAGCTGTGTATATATCATTGATCAGTGCATTTCAGTGATGTCAGGCTCCAGTTGACGATAAAATTGGATTTGACTGTTTACGCTACAGTTGCATTGGCAGATTTCCAATATATAGGCTATCGGGTTTCTATGCATATTTTTAACAGGCCTGTCTTCGATCTTTCGATTTTCCCCCCCCCTCTTTACTCAATATCCAACCACTTGAACTTTTTAGTGTATTATAGTCAAAGCTGAACATTTTTATTACAATATATGTTAACTCAATTATTTTGATACAGTGCTTGTATTAGATCCCATTAAGAAAGCATATTGAACGAGTTAGTGAATGTATGTAAAATATATGTAAAAGATGATTTTAATCTCAGTGGCTTCAGCTGTCATGATTAGCAGGGTTGTTTCAGCTGGTTGCAGTCAACTCTCATGTATCAGCATACATTGCAGACTGTCGCTGTGTTGTATTTGTGTGTGACCCTTTTTTGGAGCCTTTCCATCTTTTCAGTTTAACGGTGTTGACGTTTTGAGGCACCAGCTGCTTCGCTGACCAAGTCCTTAGTTGGCGCACATGCTTCGTATAGTCGCTGAGGTTCACCACCTCATCTGAGTCAGCTCATCCTTTGAGCATGCTTACTCAAGATAGATTAAGTTGCAATTAAATTTGTGCAGAACTGCATTGAAAAAAAATTTGATGTTCGAACTTAGGCGCCATTAACTCTTTGACTGCCAGCCATTTTCGGACAAGGTAATATCTGCCAGCTGATTTACAGAATTTTACCGATCTTTCAAGCTCCACAGAAAATGTTGTGTTAGGACTATGGAAACGCGGATACTACCAAATGAAAGATTGAAGTCCCATCTTTCATCTAAAAAAAAAGTTTGTTTCTACCTTATTCAGATCTTCAGTAATCAACAATAGAAAACAGCTTCGTTTCACCCAAATCCTCTATTTTCTTCCAAAATACGGAGAAATCAAGCTTTTTGTGAAACGATGTTATTTCATGCACTCTAGTGAATTTGGCACTTTTTTTTTTGCATGAGGGATTCTACAAACACCTAAACTTCTATAAAACACTACCCCAACAATAAAAAATGTTTTTTGATTGCAAAATAACAGTTTATTTACATGCAACAGTAGCAATCCGAACAAACAATTTGGAAAACTCTTTGCAAACTATTTACACGTGTGCAACAGTTTTTGTCAGTCAGCTTCTGCATGGACTGATTTGCGCAGAGGTTGGTATGATGAACGATGTGCTGGAGAAGTTCATCCGTGATGAAGAGCTCCAGGATGTCAGCTGGCAGGTGGGAATTCAGCTCTGCTGCAGCATCCCTTGGTCCTGGTTTTGCAGCAAAGGGGAAGATGGTTGGCTGCCAGCCAACTTCATCAACTTCAAGCCAGCCAGACTTTGGGATCTGCAAATATACATTTCAATATCATATATTATTTTAGAGCACTGTGATACAATGTGTGTGTGTGTGCATGTTTACCTTTTTTTCTTGGATGTATTGGTTGATGCACATTCTGTAAATTATAGAAGACGTTTACCATCAAATATTTTATTAGTGCTGTGGAGAATCTTTTTTTTTCTTTTTACCTTTGTTCTGCTTAATGTGAGAAGGGTCACTTTGAGTAGGAGCTGAAAGAAACATATACAATTACAATACTATCGAAAGACTTTCCTTTTATTGTTGCGGTGTATTGAAAACGTTTTTTTTAACCTTTCTTTGTCGTAGAACCAGCGGTCGGACGTTGCTGTGAGCACGATCTATAAAATATACATTCACGTTTGTATAGGTAATAGATGTTTTAGTGTATATCAGCACATTTACACACGCTGCTAGCAGATCGCCCGAGAAAGTTAGGAAAGTAATCTTACTACAATCTCTTAGCATGTTAGCGCTTACCTTCACGTTCTTTGGAAGACTGTCCAAGACTGTCTTGCATCGGACCCATAGTAGTCGTCATCGTCCGATGAAACGTCATCTGTGCAGACGTGCTCGGTTGTGCACCACTTTTCTCCGGTGTAAGCATCGCTAGCCGGTGGGGCCTTAGGACGTTATTAGCATCGCTAGCCAGTGGGGCCTTAAGACGTGGTCGAAACGGCCGCGTCACCGCTTCAACTATGACTTAACCCCGTCATCACTGTGCTCTTGAGCACTGGTCGATGCTTTTGAGCTTTGAAAATAAGGATCAAGCGTGAGCTGCTTGCCATCTGTAGCCTTTTTGACTCCCTTAGCCAAGTTAGCCATTCTCTCCCCCTCAACACTCTAGCTCAGCCTCTCTTCTTCTACTGTTGTCTCCTACCCGATCTTGTCCAAAAGACTCATCACAGCCATCTCGTGGCCAGGAATACCCATTATAGTAACCCGATCGGCTTGATACTTGGAGCACAGCTGCCCAAGGCTTTCCTCCACCCGTTTCCATAAAAAAACATAGTAGACGTCAATTAACGTCTATGGCGGCCAATCCTAGGATTATACTGAACGTTTTTAAACGTTTATGGCGGTCAAAGAGTTTAGGACACGGAGACACAGACCAATTCCCAAAGGAAACCACACAGCTGGGGGACAGTGGACCTCCCTCCTTTGACAATTACCAGGGGCAGATGAAGGGGGATGCAAAAAGGCTGAGATTTACACGGCCGTTTCAGGCATTTGTGGAGGCCCGTTTTCACCATTCTGTGAGATGCAGTGAAGCGCACGGGTCCGTCCCGCCCTGCCTCGTTTACATATCCCGTGGGAGTGCCAGATGTGGGGTCATACTTTCAGGCTCAGTCAAAGTGTCAAATCCCACGCAACTTTGGATGATGGACACCATAGACAGATAAAACACACATTTTATCAGCTGGATTTCTCATGTTTTCATTTCATAAAATGCAGCTTCAGTCTGCCCAAAATGACAATGAAAGAGTGACAAAAAAGGAAAGACCCTTGAGGATAGATCTATCCTGCCTCCCTCAGAAGTGCCTTACAACCCAACAGTTGTCCTCTAATGAGGGGGAAGTAATAAGCGTTACACCGAGGAGAATTGTGATGCCGAATCTTGTTATTCACGACCGTGACCGTCTGCGGACTGCACTTTTTTCTTGCTTCACAAAACAAGAGGCGTTGATACGGCAAACAAGAATGTTATGGCATTCCATTTAAATTTCAACAATATTTTACTTCAAATATTTCAAGTTCCTCCAGTCACAACAACATTTTTAGGGTTTTTCTTTTGTGTGGAGAATGTGCGGTGAGAGAGTGGAATAAAAGGCAGCACGTAATTTATGTGATTGAGAGCAGGTAAGATGATGGGAGCGCCGTCTCATTTGAATTCGAGAGCAGGCAGTTGCAATGCTGAGGTATCAGCAATATTAATTCGTTTTGTGGTAGATAATGACATTGTGAGGATGCCACATCCTTCCAGCAACAATGAATGCAGTCATTTCTTTTTTTGAGGCTATTTATACTTTAAAAATATAACATAATCTGAATACAGAAACACCCAATTTATATCTGACAATAATTTGCTAGTTCTCGAGATTGGTTTTGGACTGTTTAATTGTCTTGGTTTCATCTCGGAATCTAAGGAATTTTTACTTAGTCTTACCTCGATCTAAGTCGAGGCGAACTCTGTTTTTTTTTATTTTTTATTTTTTTTATCAAGACTGGTCGAGTCCAGGCCAGTACTACTGCGATCAGTGAGAAACACAGAATTAAGGTGTTCTTTCTTGCTATCGTCTGAAGAGCCATGCCCACCAGGATTTGAGATTTGTTTCATTGTACCATTTCAAAAACAACATAGAAGAAATTATTTTTTTGCATATATGACGAAACAAAAAAAGATACTGGTCATTTTGTTCAGTTTTCCCTTTGGTGATTTTTCTTTGATACATACAATCTTGGTTTTGTCTCGGTCTCGACATCCAAAAATCTCAGTCTTGTCTTGGTCTTGACCTCCAAAAGCCTTTTTCTTGTCACTGTCTCAACCTCCAAAAGTCTTAGTCTTGTATCGGTCTCGACATCCAAAACTTTCGATCTTGTCTTGGTCCGGACCTCCAAAGGTCTTTTTCTTGTCTCTGTCTCAACCTTCAAAATTCTTGGTCTTGTCTCGGTCTTGACCTCCAGAAGTCTGCGTTTTGTCTCGGTCTCAACCTCAAAAAGTCTTCACCTTGTCTCGGTCTGAACCTCCAGAAGTCTTAGTCTTGTCTCGGTCTCGACATCCAAAACTCTCGGTCTTGTCTTGGTCCAGACCTCCAAAGTTATTTTTCGTGTCTCGGTCTCAACCTCCAAAAGTCTTGTTTTTTTTTTGTCGGCCTTGACCTTCAGACGTCTGCGTCTTGTCTCGGTCTTGACCTCTCAAAGTCTTGGTCTTGTCTCGGTCTTGACCTCTCAAAGTCTTGGTCTTGTCCCAATCTTGACCTCCAAAAGTCTTCGCCTTGTCTCAGTCTCGACCTCCAAAACTCTGTCTTGTCTTGATCCTTACCCCCAAGGGTATTTTTCTTGTCTCGGTCTCGACCTCCAAAATTCTTGGTCTTGTCCCGGTCTCTAGTCTCGATAATGCTTTGGTCTTGGTTGGTGTGGTCTTGACTACAACACTCGACGAGACTACCACTTCTCTCCTCAAAATATACTGGAATTTGCTCTAATACATAGAGCCTATAGTGGGCTAATAGAGCTTTAAAAAGGACATATAAACTATCTCACACACGTCATCCTAAGACGGTAATTTGGCAGAGTGACGAACTAAGTAGGGGGTGAGTTGAGAGGAGATCTAATTCTTTCACGTAGAGGATTCCAGGCTTCAGTAATGGGAGAGTATGCACTGAGCTGTCTTTCTCTCTCCAAATCCTCTTGTTTCACGCTCTCTCACATCCCAAATGGAAGGAACTCAGAGTCCCAACAGTAAAAGCAGGCAGCAGAGATGGAAAACTAGATCTGAAAACATGTTCTCAAGATCCAATGATGAAAGCACTATTCACAAAGCCCTTATCACATGTGTCCTTGCCTCCAAGTAATTTTTCTGCACGTCTATTTTCCAGTGTGAATGAATCTTGATAAGAACTGACTCAATGCGTTTGTTATTGTTGCAGCTCTGGTGGGTGTGTCCAGAAAGGACATGCCACACAAACCCCAGAAGATGCTCAATGATGCTGAGCACAGACAGAAAAAGGCTTAAGCCCGCTTGCATGTTGAAGCAGAGGGTGTCTTTGTTCAACAGTACACAAGACATTTGACAAGATTTGTGGCTGAGTAGAGCTGTAGGTACGCCTCTGGAGGCGAGATGGATGTGTCCCTTTGTGTCCGTTTGAGCCCATTTGCGCCATTTCTCTGACGATCGTGGAAGAATCTTTGAAGTTGTATAATGATTATGCTATTTTAAACCCGGTTCGTCCTTTAAAAGATCATATTGTCGTCATCCATCAAATCAAATCCTCTCTTTGTTCCCTGTAAGAACACTTTCTTTTTCTCATTTTTTAAAGACAGGACACCATCTGACTAAAACTATGACTAAAAGGATGCACACACCCAAACACACATACACACCCAATCTTACTTGTCGCTAATCTTCTCCAAGTTGTGACTGGGAATCATTTAAATAATCCCTTAATTTTCAGCATCTGTTGTGCTTTAATGCTTCCCTCTATAATTAGGCCTGCAAGCTGCAGTAAGTGCAGGAGGCTTAGTGGAGAGATTTGGGGCTACTGGGGCAGGGCAGGGTGCAGCGGTTGGGGTGCTGTAGTGGGAGGAGCTGCGGTCGGATGGACAATGGGGTGCGGTGTGTATTGGAGGAAAAGGGGGTGGGGGGCGATGGAGGCGCAGGGGCAGGCCGCTCTTTGTCCCTGGGATGGAGACATGGCAGGGTGGTGAGCAGGGTGACTAAACAGTACCTTTCCCATCATTGTGTAAACAAAATTGCTTCCCTTTCCTTCCTTCAATTACTTTGCTACTAACTAATGCTGGCTTGCTTCATCTGTAAACGGATATTATCCACACAACCCTTTTTGTTTTGCTCTGATCGCGCCCACCCCCTCTTTAAAAAATGACAGCACCGTGGCAGCTGTCCAACCTGTGTTGATGTTGAACTTGTAACAAAACATGCTGCTGCCATTTGAAAAGGTCAAAGCACCTCCGCAAAGAGGCTTGTGGCAGAAATGCAAAGACCATTTGTCACCCGCAATGACTGTAAACTGGACAGATATACGATGAAAAGCAATCAATACATGTAGAGCGTGTTAGCCATCTGCAGGGAAGACTGTGCTGAGCTAAACAAGAATAAAAGGCTGACATTAAATGACAATTTGCACTGAACTTTAGCATTCCTATATTCTCACGAGATTCACTGCTATGGTGAGAAGTGAAATTAGTGCATGATAATTAATTGAAGTTTGTCTTCAGCATTTGTGAAATGCTGGTGACTGCCATCTGAGCCCTACCAACTCGTGCTTCAAAGCAGTGCCAATTGAGAGCTCGGGTCGGCCAATTCAGTAGCTTTCTAGGTTTTCAGGAGTGACGTTGTACTAACATATACTGGGACTAGGCAAACTAGGCGGTCACCTTGAGGGCAATCTAGTTAACTCATTTGCTCCCAAAGGCGTATAAATATGTTCTATTTTAAATATTACCAGTGTATTACCAGACATATTTTTACGTTTGTTTGTTTGTTTGTTTGTTTGTTTGTTTGTTTTTAATGCCAAAGCATACAGCAGGCTTTGATGCAGCCTCGAAACTGAAGAGATCGGTTGAAGTAATGGTTGTTATAACAAAAACGTCCAGCAGGTGGCAGTGGAGTATAGGAGATCAACCAGAGCCATGTTGAAACAAGCTCTTTTCACCACAGTTTGAAGCTGAGCTATACTCTAATGCTAATGCTAACAGAAGCAGATACAAATATATATATATATATATATATATATATATATATATATATATATATATATATATATATATATGTATATATATATATATATATATATATATATATATATATATATATATATATATATATATATATATATATATATACTCATTTACAATGAAAAGGTTCAAGGCCTGAGGTGCTGCATTAAGAAAGTGGCGAAAGGAGGAGAGAACAAGACCGCCAGTCTCATCAGTGAATCCTCTGCACTCAGCCACCGTCATCGCCACACAAGTGGGACGATGACGGCATTTGCTCACGACAAAGCTCAACTGAACTGAGAAAAGAACAAATCATTTCATTTCACGTTCACGCAAAAGAGCTGTTTATTTGTTTGAGCGAGTCATTCGTGAACAACACATTACTCAAGAACTTTCTATTGCTCCGCTCCAAAAAAATAATAAAATGAAACTGCTAAATGATTGGTGCATAAATGTGAAACACTTGAATCTGGGGCACTTTGAATATGTTCAATGTGCATCTGCAAACTGCCATCCTCGTCAGAATATGTATGATGTTTTCCATGCAAAGCTCAATATAGTTTGCAGAAGCCATTTAAGTAGTGTTCAAAGGGGCATTGTAAAGGTGAATAAAAGGCATAGTGCTTTATAAACACACTCGCAGATTACCACATTGCTCACAGCTGTGCCCCACATATAGTGAGGCAGCATGACAGTAGAACATCAAACAGAAAAAGCAATCGACTACAGCAAATGATATTGCCTTCTGTAGGTGAGGAATATGAAGAAGTGAACGTGACCCTGCTCATCCACTATCAGCAGCCGATTAGCTTTGGCTTTTCTAACAGGTGTGCTGTAATTAATGTTATACAAAGGGGTGCCAGCACAGCTATGCATTTCAAGAAAAAGGCATCAAATGTTTTCTTAGCTAAAATGGAGGTCGGAAAAAGCAGCAATGATAAGCGCTGGGTATGTTTGACCTAAACACACAGAACAACACGGTATGCTGCAGAGTTATTTGCAGTTATCTTGTACCAGCAGGTTGTAATTTGCATGTTCATTCATCAAGGTAAATCCAGAGCAACCATCTGCTGTGGTTGTTGTCATATCAGAGGCTGCAACATCAGCCCTGCTCCCATCAAATGGACGTAGGGACTTTTTATGCAATCATTTATAACATCGTTTCCATTTTTCATTTAAAGTGATAGACAGATGTATTATTTTCAGGGCCAATACCGATTATGAGTAGTCCAGAAGGACGATAACAGATATTTCAAGCCGATATTCATTTACAGTAAAAGAGAAAATATTAGTCTAAATTTAACACAAAAAAACAAACTGTGTTGAAATGCCTTTAAGCATGTTTGTTAAAACAACTTTTCAAATGTCCAAAACCTTTAAGGTTTTTCTTTCAATTTTAAATATCTAAAGAATAGACCGCTTTGTTTAAAAATTATTAAAATTGTATGGAGATTCCTGAGTCCTCACCATGTGTTAAAAAAAATAAAAAACTACGCAAGTATTTAAAAAATATAAATAATATTAAAAATAGCTGCCTAGAGTTTTCTACTGTAAATAATAATAATAATAATAATAATAATAATAATAATAATAATAATAATAATAATAATAATTTTTCAAAATTTCAACAAAATTTCTTAATTTTAACAAAATTTTAAGAAAATAAAAAAAGTGTCGGGAGTTTCCAGTGTCAGCCTCATCTTTCATAAAGTGGAATTTTAAATAAATACATAAATGAAAAGTTCCCTGTATCTACTGAATGACAAATGAATGCGAATGTCGCTAATTTTTGGTTTTCATCAGGGTTCGTAAAAGGTTTCTAAAGATCTTTCAAGACAGTGAAAAATTGTCTGAAATTGTTCCAAATTTATTTGCAACAAGTTAAAACCATCTGTGAACATTTTACAAATCCTGATAAAAACCCAAAATTCGCTACGTTTACAAACATTCACCAATAATCCGTCTATCACTATTGATTACACGTACAGTATTTGTATTTTGTCTGTTTGTTTTTTTTTGTTTTGTATTTTTAATTAAGCATCGCACAATACTAACATTTTTGAGAGCGTCTCCAACGTACTGCTGGTGTCGGGGGGAATCCTCATGCCTCCTAAACTCTCACCTTTCAGGAAACCAAAAAAAACGTCATGTTTGTTGAGCCATTAACAGTGCATCATCGAAGAAAGCAATCAATTTTACATACTTTAGATTGGTCTCTAAGTTGTAACAATAACAAACAAGCCAATAATATAGATTTGTGAAAAAAATTGAGAAGTGCATGCAAACTCCACACAGGAAGGCTTAAGCCAACATTCAAACCCCAACCACAGAAAACACTAACTTCGACTGTTGGCAAATAAATTAGCACACAACAAAGGCAAAACAAGTTTTGTGGTCAGGGAAATGGGGGCCAACCTTTCATTGACTTGTTTAGTGAAAATAAAGGATAGAAATGTTTAGCATTTTTTGACTGATAACACTGCTCACACCATTTTCAACCTCCTGCACACAGCCTTAATAGCATCCATCAATCTTACTAAATTTAACTTGGTGCACAAGCTCCATCGTATTGATCGACACATCGGAATAAGGACAGTCACGCCAGTGGGAAGCCAAAAGCAAACAAGTGAGCGACATGTCCAGAAAGGCCAATTACATTACAGGCAGATTTTGTCATTTGAGCAAGAAATTCAGTTAAGTAAGAAAATCTGTCCTGTATGCCAGTAAATGGAGGATACAAATTGAGAGCTGGCCTGAAAAAAGTGAAGCAAAGGGAGGAAAACTGTGAAAAAACAGATTCAAATGACCATAGTAACCAACACCTTAGGAAAAAGATGTGAACCTAAAATTTTCAGGAACTATGAAAATATCAGTGGAAAGTCAATTCCAATAGGCAAAGTCATCGTCCGAGATTTTAACCCTTTAAATGTTTTGGAAGTTTAACCTCATGAGATGAAATCAGCCTCAACTTTGAAGATCACATTCAGCTTACAATTCATCTTCTGAGGCATCAGCCAAAGTTTGCTTATTTTATTGATGCTCATTGTGTTATTCATTTATTTATTTTTTGCTTAAATGAGGTCATATTACCACAGTGGGAAATTTGATTTTGAAGAAAATGAAAATGTTTTTTGTTTTTGTTTTGTCCCACTACCCCACCCCAAGTAATACACGAGGGACACTACACTATTGTATTTATAAGTCAATATAGCCTGTGTGCATTTTGGGGCGGGGTGTCACGGTGACTCTTTTGAGAGGACCACCGTGATAATTTTTCATCTTCAAGTAGCTCATTTTTATGTTCAAGTCATCCCACTTAATAGAGCAAAAAAAAGTGAAAAAACGTGTGGTTGCGGAGCAGGGAGAGTTCATTTGTGACGTATCGCTGAAGCGGCGCATAACGGTGTTGTGTGAAAGTCGCATCAACAAGCGATCAAAACATTACATTAGTATTTACATTACATTAGCCTACATTACATACAAGGCATGGTTTAATGTGTGAACATAGTCATTTCAATTAAAAGTAGAAATTGATTCATTAACTCATTCATTCCCAGCCATTTTGACTGAAGCAACAGCCTTCGCTCCTGGTTGTTTTACTTTATTTTATTTTGATTTTAGTAGGCCCACAGAATATTATGTTCTATTGCTATAAAACATGGAACCTACCAATAGAAAGATTAGAGTCTCTTCATTCAACAGTAAAAAAAAAAAAAAAGTATATTTCTATGTTTCTGTTTTGCAGCAATTGGCATTAGAATATTGCTAAGTTTCATCATTATTCACATATCTGTATAAAACTGTGGGGAAAACAGCTTTGTTGCAACATGGTCCTTGTTGAGCTCTTATACTCTGCTGCCACCTGCTGGCCATTTTTGTAATAACTACCATTGCCATTACCATTCTCTTCAGTTCAGAGGCTGCATCAAAGCAAAAAAAAAAAAAAGGAAAAAAAAAGTATAAATATGTCTTTGGGACACTTAAAACATTTCAAATAGAACATATTTATACGTTTTTGTATAGTATAGTATAGTATAGTATAGTATAGTATAGTATAGTATAGTATAGTATAGTATAGTATAGTATAGTATAAATACGTCTTGGGGAGCATGGTAATATTTAAAATGGAATGTATATACACGTTTTTGAGAGCAAATAAGTTAATAAAGAGACCCCAGAGATTATCTGAGTCTGTTTGGACTACAATTCCTGACCAATGACAACATAACTTCTGCTCCAAGGTTTTTCAACTTTTTTTTTGGTTGCTATGTCCATCCATTAATAGATCCGCTTATCCTCACAACATTTATATAAATCATTTGTTAATTATGTTTAAGGCTAGGAAATTCATAAAATCTACACTACAAATTTACTGTGCATCATCTCTGGAGGACATTGGTACAGTATGTTGGAATGAGCGTGTATCACACAAAGACAGCCCACACAGATGTGCATCTCTCCCAGTCATACTATAGGTGATGAGGCTCATGCGCCAGGAAGCAGCAGATTGATCAGCCAAGCTGAAATGCTACATGAGGACAATGAAGGGGGCGGAGGGGCCAGCGGGGCACAGAGCCAATAAAATATCACATCTGCATTAAAATGCCATCTCTGCAACAAATTGTGCTATTTCAGGGACAGCTTTAAAAGCAATTGAAGGGCGAGCTTCCTGCACCAAAGGAATACGGTGAAACATCTCCATTATTTATTGGCTTCTTCTCTATTTTACACTTACCAAGGTAGGGGGTAGGAAGGGAAGTGCATCAGTCATTTTTGCTACTGAAACATGCACATAATGATATCACAAGCATGAGCGGAGTCGTGAGGCAGGAGTATGAAAAGGGTTGAAATGATGGTGATTGTGATGGTCTTGCCATTGGGGAAGGGGGGAGGGGTGGCGAGGTTATCTAGGGTGAGGACATTATAACATCCAATAATTGTTTGGAGATTTATACTGGAGCTTCAGGTTGGGATTAGTGCTGCATTGTAGCAGAGGTCCACATTAAGTCTGCAGCATCCACATGTGATCACAGCTTTTTTTTTAAATTTGTATCTTCAAAATTACAGTATTTTCCGCACTATAAGGCGCACCTAAGAGCCTTCAATCTTTTCAAAAGCTGACCATGCGCCTTATAATCCTTATATATGGATCAATATTGAGCCGCCACAGGTCTCGCTGTCAAGACGCTATCGGTGACCCTGCACGATCGGTGACGCGCATGCGCAGAAGATCCCGCCATCTTTGATCGCTAGCTAATACTAATACTTTACCTCAGAGAAAATAATAAAACAGCTGTTTATTCATTTTGGGAGTGAAGGAGTTGTCAGAAATCTGGTTTGTTATCGATTAATAAAGTTTGACGGACCTATCAGACTGTTTTGTTGACATTCCCTTTAGCGCAGCACCATCTAATGGATGCATAACGTAACCCCAGCCTCTACTATAGCGCCTTATATAAGGAAAAGGTTTTAAAATATGTCATTCATTGAAGGTGCGCCTTATAATGCGGTGTGCCTTATAGTGCGGAAAATATGGTACTCCTTAACTGATTGTCACACATCTATACTGCATTTTAAAAATCTTACATGTCACAGATAAATAACTTTCTGAAGTTAATGAAGATTACAAGTGATGACATTTATGGTGGAGCTTATCGCTTTGAATGAGTCTTCTGCTTAACCACCCTTATTGCGGTTGGTGGGAATAAATGTCAGAAATAAGTCCCAAAAGACCACAGCTAATCCTTTGCTGCTGACTGAATTGAACACTCATGAGGTATGTTCACTCTCACATAAGAAAGCAAACACATAACTAAAATGGGTCAATTGATGTTCAGGTAGGATGCCTTCTTGTGTGGTATGCTGACATCTCACATGACAACGGTTCAAATTTTGAGTTCAGGGGAATTTGATTTTAACAGACTCTATTATTTCAGATTGTCGAATGTAGTCTCACATATTATATTCATGTCACCTACCACACTAAAAAAGCAGTCCGTTTCCGCCTCGTTTGAAAACTGTGGTTTTGTTCCACGTCTCAGTTTCACCATTTTTGTTTACCTCTGCTTGTGGATTTCCAGTGGGCTGCGAGCCAGACACACTGACTTATATACACGCATATGTGTGTATATATTGTATACACACTGTGGAAATTGAAAAGGCTGCAGAGAAATCAATGAATTCAAGTTAGACTCGTTCAGCAGGTAGCAACGTAAGATGGCCGCCGCGCATAAAATGCACAGAACACAACCCAGTTCCATTCAAAGGAGGTACCCCAATCGCATTTATATTCAGCTTGGAAAAGGAGTAACCCAGGGGTCTTATTTGGGTTTTTAAAAACCCAAATAAGAACATATTCGGGGCCTTTCGATACTTAAATATTGCCAATATTCGGGTTTTGAAAAGGCTATTGACTGCATGTAAACCGAGTTATTGTAACATCACACAAATGACAGCTTTGCTTCCTTTTGATAGTATTTTAGAAACAAATCGTAATGTAGAATTGTTTTGCATTAGCATGAATTCCGCCTTTACAAATATAAGAAAACCTTTTTCTGATTCACACTGTCAGAAATGTGTTAGATGTATCCAGCAGTGTAGAACAACATGCATTATAATGTGAGCCGTATGTAATATTTTTTCCTCTTGTAGCTACATACTGTAAGAACAGCCATATTTGTAACCAACACTCGGTATGATGCAGTACTGTATTTGCTTTACCATAGCCACTGCAGTTGCAGATGCTTTGGTCTGGCTCCATTTACATGTAACCTTACTGTGAATATTCTGTTAGGGTTGAGACTTAGGCTGTTTGTCAATAGTGGCAGGGGCGGGGCTCATGTTTTATGCATGACGGGCTGCGGTCCAGTCATGTCAGCAAGATCAACACACCAAATCAGTGAACGCAAGCACGTCGTATTATTTTACTCTTTTGTCTCAAATGCTGTACAACGCACAAGTGCATGTTCTCGAGTGTCTTTAAGTTGAGCAACTATTTGTCATGCCGAGCATCCCATTTGTGTGAATTGTATTGTGTTCCTCTGCGACATCATTAGCAGCAGTAATGCCTTTGGGGCTTTAATTCAATGCTACAGTGCACTTGCACTCGACAACAATACAGTACATTACACACTGTATTGGCTTTTCTTCACATTCACACAATAGAAATGATAAACAAGAAAATATATTCTGATCAGTTTAAGGTTTGCGCTGATTTCACAACATTAATAACGTGAAATTGCAGCAAGCACAATAAATAAATAAAAGGAAAAAAGACCACCTTTTTTTGTCATTCACAGAAAAAGTGAATAATTGAAATGCTAAATGATATTTTTAAACAAGCTCCAAGTATCCATTGCGAGATTTCAGGTTCAAGTCGCGCCCACGGGCACCAGGTATCTCCCAAGGTTTACATACCTGAGTAGCACATCGGTAAATTTCTGGGAATGTTGTAAAAGTGATCATTTGAAAATGTGAAATCTGGAATCAGTATATTAGCATAAATGAATACTGAATTATTAATAATAACAATGACACTGAAGGTAATTTGAGCAAATACGTTATGTCCGCTGCGATTTGCTGGCAACCAGTTCAGGGTGTACCTCACCTACTGCCCGAAGCCAGCTGGGATAGGCTCCAGCACCCCGGCAACCCTTGTGAGGAGCATGCGGTTAAGACAATGAATGAATGTTATTTCAGTAGTGTATATCACACTGGTAGACCTTTGCAATAATCATTACCCAAGAAGTAGCTCTCACTTTTAAAAAGGTCAGTGGCCCCTTGCGTTATGCAATGACATTATGGAGTATTCACAGTGCCATACCAGTAATGGAGATAATAATGATGGCGCTCCACTTATTGCCACTTTATCTGAAGTACTGTATCTCATTCGATGGCACTCTCAATCTTTTGTCTATTCGCAAAAGTGTTGGTACAAATTGCCCTGGTTTAATATATAATGGACTGTTTAAATTGTTCATTAATGACTTTCACAAGCGCATGGAAGAACAGAAATTGAGATGGCTGAGATGATTCAATACTCACCAATTTGTTGAGAATCCAAACTATCAATCCATCCAACTGTTTTCTGGATTTGGGTCATCATGGGGTAGTTAATCTAAGCAGAAGCTCAGACTCCCACTGGCCAGCCACTTCGCTCAGCTCTCAGATTTCAGGCGGACAGATACTGGGGGTGCAACGGCACAGGTAGCCTACGGGACGGTCCGTACCTTGGTTTTTGGGCCACGGTTTCGGTTCGATTTCGGGACGTGATTTGTCTGTAAAGTGAACTATTTTTCCCCAAAATTCTCATTTTGCCTGTCAGCAAAAATTGCATTGTGTAACAGTTTTAACACTATACCGTAGTATAAAATATGTATAATAATAATAATAATAATAATAATAATAATAATAATAATAATAATAATAATAATAATAATAATAATTAGTGTTGTTCCGATACCGTTTTTTGGCCCCTGATACCGATACCCAGCTTTGCAGTATCGGCCGATACCGATACCATACCGATACTTAAGTTTTTTTTTCTCAACATGAAAAAGCTGTCCTGCTATTGGTTCAGAGCATTCAAGGGCCAATAGGATGTCTTAGATCGGCATGCAGTGAACATGTCACATATCAGTGAATGTTGTGCACAAGCAAGACACAAGATGCTGCATCCAAAATCCTATAATAGCGTTGGAATTAATGGAATCGGCATGTTACTTGTTAGTACTCACCAATACCGATACCACTGTTTTAATGCAGTATCGGCACCTCTGCCGATACCAGTATCGGTATCGGAACAACACTAATAATAATATTTCAGTATATCCAGTATTTGAGCAGA
The DNA here is from genome assembly GCF_051991245.1 of Festucalex cinctus. Lineage (NCBI taxonomy): Eukaryota > Metazoa > Chordata > Actinopteri > Syngnathiformes > Syngnathidae > Festucalex > Festucalex cinctus. Next base: position 14,188,856 of record NC_135414.1, on the reverse strand, counting down.
AGAAGCAAACTAATGCAAGGTACAACTATGCTATTCGTTTTATTTGTAGAAATGAGCGGAATTTGAGGGCTGAGAAGCATCTAAATAATAACGTCATTGACTTCTGGAAAGCAGTGAGAGTTCTTAATAACTGGGAAATAATCTTACCCAGTACTGTCGAAGGAATATCTACATCTGATAACATTGAAGCACTCTGGCAAAAGCATTATAGCACCTTGTTTAATTGCATTTTGAGTGAAGCGTACAGTGTGAATAATGTTGAATACAATGATTCCCTGGTGGTTACGTCACATGAAGTGTCTGAGGTAATTACCTCCCTGCCAAATGATAAAGGGAGTGGCATGGATCAGATTTCTGCTGAAATCTTAAATATGCTAGTATGAGGTTAGCTCCTCTCCTCGCTTTGTGTTTTACAAGCCTCTTGATTTATGGTCTTCTCCCAGATTCAATGCTGTCTGTTATGTTAGTCCCCGCCATCAAGGATAAAGCCGGTAAAGAGGGCAGCCTTGATATATATAGGCCAATCGCCCTAGCCAGTGTACTGTCTAAAGTGCTGGATAAAATCTTACTGCTCAGGCTGAAATACTTTATAAAGACACAGATAATTTGGATTCAAATGTAGGTATAATACAGACGTGTATTTAATGCTATAAAGCAGGGGTGTCCAAACTTTTTTCTCTGAGGGGCACATACAGAAAAATAGAAAGCTGCAAGGGCCACTTTGATTTTTTTTTTTAAGTTATTTATTAACACATTCATTGCCAGACCAGCAAAAAAAAAAAAAAAGCATAATTTGACGTCTTTTTCCGTCAATGGCATTGAATGAGTTAAACATGTTAAAAATCAATGAAGCAATTATAAATTGTTGATATCATGTACTTATTGAAAACTGCTAACAGTCACAAGGCAAATAGTGACCCCTGTGTGCCACTATAATAGATACGCCTCTCCACTGAGCAGCAGTTGAATCCCAACTTGACATTCTGAACCACAACAAGAACAATCGGTCACTGACCATACTTAAGAACCAGTAATCTAATGTGATGTTTTTACAAATTGGACCTTGACACTCAGCAACAAGTGGATGAAAAACTAAACTTTTTTTAAACAGCTTTGAAAAATTATTTTTAGTATTTGCCGCGGGCCGCCAAAAAGTGTATGGCGGGCCGCAAATGGCCCCCGGGCCGTAGTTTGGACACCCCTGCTATAAAGCAAATGGTTAAAAGTAACAATTCATCTGTTTTCTTGAGTTTCATAGATGGTTCTAAACCATTTGACCACATTAATCATAGGAATTATTTAGAAAATGGTATCAGAGAAGTGTGAATACTTGGTGAGGATCCTGGTATACTGGTATGGCCATCAAGCCATGCAAGTAAAAATGGGGGAGTAGCATTTCAGCCCCATTTGGTGTTCGTAATGGGGTGAGGCAAGGGGGAATTCTTTCCCCACTGCTATTTAATGTATACGTGGATGGTCTTTCCGTTCGCTATCAGACTGCGAACCGTTACACCCCTAGAACAACGCTCTGAAATGTTGTAGAAATCAATTCATGATGTTCAGTTAGGATACACCTTTTGTGTTCCAATCTTGTTTTATTGGAAAATATTGAAAACAGGTTGTTTTAACTGAAGTAGTTCAAATAAAAATGAAAAAAACCTATTAACTCATTTGCTCCCAATAACGTGTATATACGTTTTTTTTAATGTTGTAAGTGTCCCAAAGACGTATTTATACGTTTTTTTGTTGTTGTTTTTTTATGCTAGAGCATACAGAAGGCTTTGATGCAGCCTCTCAGCTGCAAAGAACGGTTGCAGAAATGATAGTTATTACACAAACGGCCAGCAGGTGGCAGCAGAACAAAGGCGATCAACCAGGGCCATCTAGAAAAAAGCTAAATTACTTACAATTTTAAATAGATTTGTGAAAACTGATGAAACTTAGCGCTCTTCTAATGCTAATTGCTGCAAAACGGAAACAGATAGAAACACTTTTTTTTTTTCCTGATGAAAGAAGAGACTTTAATCTTTCTTTTGGTAGGTTCCATGCTTTTATAGCAATTGAATACAATATTTTGTGGGCCTTGCAAAATCAGTCAAAATCCAGTAAAACAGCCGGGAGCGAACGGAACTGCTTCTGTGAAAATGGCTGGGAGTGAATGAGTTAATATTCTCAGGAGAAGAAGATTGTGGATGACTTTTTCAGCCCTCTGAGCAGGGAGATGAGATCGGTGTAAAAGATCGGTTTATTTTTAACGGTTTGGCCAATCACCGATCCCTCAAAATTAAGGAAATCGGGGTGGATAAATTGGCCAGCCGATCAATCGGTGCATCCCTAAAAAACGTCATTCAATATTGTTCATGGAACAAATGTTTTGGACCTGGCATCTTCACCCAGGTCAAACACCGATTACCTGCACTCTGCCATGTATAGACTGTTCAGCATGTTTTAAAGGAATAAGAGGTACCGCATTAATTGGCCATCATCAAAGTCTGTCGTGATAAACTCGCACAGCATTGCAGACTTCTTCCTCTCAGATCCACCCGCCTGAACTTGTTTGCCAAAATATTAACACCGGGTCTAACCTGCCACTGTGCAATTACACCGCATGCCACATGGAATTTGTGCTGTTCATGAAAATAGAGCCCACAATCTCACCAGCATGAACCACAATCTTCTATTGGGCCACCTCCTGGTGGGATGGGCCATGAGTAAAAATTCCTAAATTTGAAAAAACAGTCACATAATAAAATTTATTGGCATTTAATTAATTAAATTACACGATTAAAAGAAATTGCTTATTCTGAGAACAAAAATAAGCACATGCTGATAAATGATGATCCTCAAACTCAACTTTGACATGATTCATGAGTATGAGGACACACAACGAAGCATGTTGTCTTTATAAAGGAAGCATGAATTTATGGAAGACAGCTTGGAAGACCAGTCTACAAATAATTGCGGGTACCCCTTTGTTGATTGTTAACTGTATTCGGCGACTGTTAATTAAGGCTGACATTAAATGAACACATGCGTGTTAGAAGGAGAGAGCACGTGTATGACGAAGACCTCTCCCTAATTGAGTTTGCGTCTGAATCCGCCATTGGCAGTGCTTTTTGTTCTGCTGGGAAAAGATATGTGACATGCAGCACCAGTGAGCTCTACGTACGTGGATATCAATGCGTGTCTGTTGTCGTAGTCTGCGTTAGCATGAATTTTAAAAATCTGACTGGCCTACATACTAAATGGTAACATCCATATGTCAGGAAATCCATATGTCTTTCACAAAATGTAAGAAGAGATCACCTTCAGCAACTGTTCAGTGTGGCTCCTCGACAATTGAACGTGTAATTATTGTGATGTACGTGTGTACCTTACTGATGATGAGCCTCTCGTGCCAGGCCATTAGGATCTCGTGTGGGGCTGCACCTCATGGTGCAACGTGTCATGTTTTCACTTCATAAAAGGTCACACTGCTTTGAGCAATGGTAAAGAATAATTGGGCTTTTCTTTGGCTCTGAGGCTCACCTGACAAGTGTGAATTGTGCTTGCAGCCGCTGTAGGAAATATTCTGTACATCTTTCAATGCAAAACGCAGTCTTGTGCTTTGGAACATTCCGGGATAAAGATGTCTTTCTTTGCTAATTGTTTTCTGTTATGTGCATAGAGACTCTGCACAAAGTACACATTTATGTTAACTATTAGTTTCTTGCTCATTAATAATTCCCTCAGACGTTAATCTTTGTAGAATATTAAGTATCTAACTGACTTCAAACTGAAAGAAATGCAACCACCAGACATGGTCAAAAGCTGAAGAATATGCAACACACAAAATTGATTATACGCAGTAAATTCTGTTAAGTATTATTATTTTATTTTATTTTTTTAGAGTAAATGTGACTATTTCGCGACTCAATTTTAGAGTAGGCTAAGATTTACACTAGGAAGAGAGTAAAATAAATACAGTGTTCCCTCGCTATAACGCGGTTGACTTATCGCGGCCTCGCTGACTTGCGGATTTTTTACACAAGTAAAAATTCAATTTTTAAAAAGGGCAACGTGTGCATTTGTCTATTTTTATTGAAGCAACGTACAGAAGAGTATATTTTTTCAAATCTATATAGAAAAGATCCAATGCTCAACTTAAAAAAATAATCACATACAGAGTATGTCGTACACTCTAAAAAGAGAATTGTTGAACCAATTTAAGATTACAAATCGAATTGTTGACCAATTTATTAAAATTGTGTCATTTGGTAATACACAATTAAATTAAGTTAATCCAAAGTGAATATATTAAGTTTAATAAACTCATAATTATTAAACTTTATATATTCACTTTGGATTCATTTAATTCAATCTTTTTTTTTTTTTTTACCAATTGAAGCAATTTCATTAAGTTGGTTAATAATTCAATTTGTAATCAATTTGTTGGTTCATCAATTGTTTTTTTAGAGTGTAGAGAGTGGAATATGCAAAGACAGGAGAAAAGGTCACAGTGACTGAACAACCTAACTCAAGTCACCTATCTAATTAAGAGGCGTAATATAACACGATCATTTGCGACGTGTGTCATTTCCAAATAAACGATACCTATTAAGCAAATAAAACATCACCATAACTACAAATTTGGTCAGAGTAAGACTCCTTTTGAGTGTAATTGTACATACAAGTAGAAGAAACACAGATTTGTATTTGACGTGATATTTATGTAGCTCTTAATTGTAATTTTTGAATGATGTTAGCTTAGTTTTCTTCCCAGTGTTAATAAATGTGTGACTAAATATCCTGTAAATACCCCCCTCCCTTCTTCCCTTCCCTTAGCCATGGCCGACTTCCATGTCCAGCCAGAGCCAGTTCATGCTGAGGAGTCTGGTGTGGCCAGATTTCAGTGCCAAATCCATGGCCTGCCAGAGCCTGTTATCAGCTGGGAAAAAGACGGCAATCCTGTGGACACCAAGGACAAGAGGTCTGAATTATATTATGAAACACATAATTTTGCGTTTATATATGATGTCACTTTATTGTTACTTTTCAAGTACAGTACAGTTCATTAGTTTACATACTCAAGGGCTATGTAAACTGTGTACATCACCATTCACCACTAGTTGGCAGACATACAGTTGTGCTTATAAGTTACAGGGTGTGTAAACTTATGCACGACTCTATACTAAAATATTATGTGGAACATGTGATTAGGGTGACACACCGTCCCACATAGTGGGTGCATGCACAGCATTTGAAGCTCGATTCCAGTGTCTCGCAAATTGGAGTCATGTCCCGCAAAATCAGTGCTTGCCCTAATAATAATTTTAAAACACTTTAATGAGAGTTTGGCGCGATCACTGTCAACAACAACAAGGCATAGGCACAGACTTTCATATGGGCAGTAAGTCCGTCTGTGTTGCCTTCACGGCCTCCAGACTGTCGGAAAGCACAGAACCCCCTAAACGACCGGGCGTTTTTAAACCCCGGCCGGTCCTTGGGGGCTGCAGTCTTGCATGTTTTGGATGTTTCCCTTTTCCAACACAGCTAATATATGATCAGCTCATCAGCAAGCTCTGCATAAGCCTGATAACGATCCTGTTGATTGGAATCAGCTTGTGTTGGGGAAACCTCCAATGTCTGCAGGACTGCGGCCCTCGAGGACTGACACCTATGCTTTAAAGCATTAATATTAATGTGTTCAAATTTAATTAGTTCATTTAAATGATTTCAGCATGAATCATAGCCATGAATGTAATTGTACAGTATAAATGCTTAATATGAAATAATCACAAAACTGTTGATAACCACAAACTGCAGTGTGATTTTTTTCTGGTAATATTTGCACTTCTGGTCTAAACATTAACCTGACATTTTTAGTATTTAAGATGGAAATGTATATTTAAGGTTTATGATGTGTAGACACTTGTACAAAGACAAATCTGAATCAAAACATCGTCGTATTTATCAGTAATAAATGTTAACATTGAATTTGCAAGTCAATTTACTGTGTGCACCCCTAAATTTTCTTCCTGTGCTTCTAAAATTTTAAGTTAGAAGCTATTGCGCTCCGAGCAAAAAAAATGTTAAGTCTACAGCCCTGATAGGGCAATGCTAATATACCATGCAATTAATACTGTAGGCATGTGTCAGAAATGGATAAAGCACTATCAGTGGCCCGCAGGGTGGAGGGGCCGCCATGTGGCTGAGGAGTGTCCCACATTGTCCCTCAGGAACATACAACTTGTCTCCCTTTGGGCTTATTAGCAGTTGGTCACCCTACATGTGATCAATCAGTCAGTCTTCCCGTTATCTGAGGCATTCCCAGGCCATCTGTGAGTCACGTGTATACGGACATGCCTGGATGACCTCACCAGGAAGGTGTCTAGGTGTCATCCATAGAAGTGGAAGGTGTCTTGACTCTGCTGAATGGTTAAGAGAAATAATAATTTAAGGTATCTTACCTTACAGTACCTCTGGGGGTGATGTTCAGCTCACTACTATTATGTGCTCATAGGTGAGAATGGGAATATAATGGGCTAGATAAAATGAGAGCTTGGCTGCTTGCCTGAACACCCTTCCACACTCTAATACCGCCGCACCAAATCCTCCTATCAATCTCCATCTTACCGCCGGCGTGAAAAAGACACCGAAGCCCTCCACATGATGAACGTCCAACCACATCAACACTCACGATCACACCATCTGCAAACAGCAGATATGAGATGCTAGGCCACTAAGATGGGCACTTTATACAGAATGTGGCTGTACCTAGAAATGTGGTTCTTAAAAATTATGTAAGTCTATTGTGAGTAGGTGTGTCAGACCATTAGATTTTTTTAATCATAATAATCTCAAATTTTATGTCTGTTCTAAAGCTCCAATAAAATGTATAATAATTTGTTTTCCAAGTTTTCATACTCTTGTTAACATAAAAGAAGAAAAAATGTTAAAATAGAAATATGGCTCCATCTTTCAGTCATTAATACAAATTTCATAATGATTAATAAATTTGAGTTAAAATTAAAAAGATGTAATGTACTGTAAAAAAATGAGTGTGATATTGATTTGTGTTGAGGTCAATTTTCTGCCACTAGATGGCATAATTGCATTTGTAAGACGGTGACGGCTCATTTTTCTTTTTAGGAGCTATTCTTTAACATGAAGTAACTTGTGAAATTCTGCACATTTAAAAATTGTAAAATACAACTTGAGCCCAGTCTCCACAAATATATGCATTATTGTTACATTTATTTCTGCTAAATTTTGACGTGGATGTGTCTGCTGGAATTTCCCCAGTACAGGCTTTCCAAGTAAGGGGCGGTCATTAATCGTGTGTTTAAAAAAATAGTGCCCTTGTGGAGCTTGAAATTAACTCAAAATTAACGTACTAATTTTTACCCCTCTAATTGTGAGTAATAATTTGCACCTTATGTTCTCTTTTAGGTACACTCTTCTGCCTACAGGTGTTCTGCAGATTACAGGAGTGCGTGAGGAGGACAGTGGAAAGTTCTGCTGTGTGGCTCATAACAGTGCAGGAGTGAAACACAGTGCTGAGGCCCTCCTTTCTGTTTCAGGTTGTTACATTTCACAACTTTAACAGCAGCATACCATTAGCAGTTTTCTTTCAGTGGAACAAACTCCTTTCTCCTATCTTTACTGTACACAGCAAAATAACCAGTTAGATTAACACTGATGGCCAAATCCACTAAGAATGCGCTGCAACCGCTAACAGCACTAAAAATTGCTCCACATCTTGCTCCCTGCTAACGTCCTATTCACTAAGGATATTACTCTAATGATATACCAGCGCAAACACGCCCACAAAGTTTGACAGCTATTTTATCAATGAGCCTCATTTGCATAGAAGTGGGAAATGTCTCCACCAAATGCATACAAATGACCTCATTTACATACACGCAATAACCACTGGCGCACCGGGCGCAATCTGGTTGACAGCACAGTTAGGGCTGAATTTCTTCATCTGCGCATACTTAGTGGATTACGTGTTCCTGGTTAGCGGTTAGCGTCGCGCAAAAGCTACGCAAACCTTGAGTAGCTCTCGCCCTGAGTGTTAAATCTAACACTAGAAAAGTATTTGTTTGAACACCAATGAGTGCAAATCTTAAACTTTTCAAAGTGTTACATTTTTCACACTTAACCGGTGTTACTCTAACACTGTATGGTGTTAAAAATCTACAATGACAAACACTGAGTAATGTTGAAAGTACTTTACACTAGTGTCAGTGGAACCATTTAATTATGTTAAACTCTGGTATTTAAACACGTATTTCTCTATTGAATTTTTCATTGTTAAAAACTTAACTCAAACTACACTTTAGTCTACTTGTACTTGATTTATATTATGTTTTACAAGGCCCTCAAAGCACCTTACATTTTGACCACTGATAACATGACACCAAGAGTAATTGGGGGTTCAGTTCTTGCTCAAGGATACTTTAACATACAAGTAGTAACACTGGCCTGGGATCGAACCCACACTCTCAGAGTTGCAAGACAAGCACTTTACCAATGAGCCACACCAACCTGACAAAAAAAACTGGATGTATGACTATTGAAATTTCGACAGCGGAAAATTGGAAAGTCTCCTTCACCAGAAATGAGGGTGTGGTCAATTTAGCACTCAATGGTGCTTCAGGTTACACCCAACATCCACTCCAACACTCAAGGAAATTTCTGACAGTGTAACTTTTTATCCTAACAGTGTTAAAATAACATTGCTGCATGTTTGATCGAAAACTAGACATTTAACATTTCATTTGCTGTGTATATTATACATTCTGGGCCTTCATCCTTTGTTGTACTTGTTACCATTCCAGCATAGACCCAAGCTTTTCCTAACCTATTGTTTATCTGTCAGATCTTTGAGATAGAGCATATTGGTCTGAGGCACTCTAAAGGAATCCAATTAAAGGATGCCATCCGTCATTCTCATTCCTATCTTAAATACACGCCCTTCTTTTTTCCAGGCTCCCAGTCATCTGTTTACAAAGAACCGATGATCCTAGTTGGTCCGGAAAATCTCACCCTCACTGTCCACCAAACCGCCATTTTGGAGTGTGTGGCGACAGGATACCCTCGGCCCATTGTGTCTTGGAGCAGGCTAGGTAATGAAAAAAATCTTGTTGCGATTAAATCAAAAGTTTCTGCTGCTGTCTTTTTTTTGTTTGTTTATTCCTCATGTTGTGAGAGTCTCACGTGTGATGCATCCACCGTTGGCATTCTCACAACTACACAGCTTTGATTTGTCTTGCCTTGTCTGATCTATTTTCAGACATGTGTTCTGTATATGTGGTGCAATCGGATGACATAAGACTTAAAGGATGAACATAAACACGGTGTTGTTAACTACATGCCTCATCTTCTCATGAAGCTCGAGGAAGTGGAGGAGATACTGGAGACTAATTGCTTTGCAGGGCTGAGACACATGCAATTAGCTTACCCCTCCCTCGGTGCACATTGCAATTCTTGACTATAATTCAAATCTGTCTTGATCAATTTTGGTGACATCTGTTTTCCCTATCTTTGATCAAAACTGATGTGCTGCTCTAAATATAAACTGGCGTCCCTCTCGTCAACAGTTGAAGCATAATCGTGTTGACGTTTCAATCTTATTCATTGTCCCGAGAATGAAAATGCTAACACGATGGGATTTGGGACATATCGAATTACGTGGAAGAGCTGGGCTAAGCTGCATAATGAAGCTAATAGTTTCACATCACTCATTGCTTAATGCTGCAGTTTGTTTGCTACTATTCATTGAGCCGCGCCACACCCTGCGAGCGCCAGCTCTTTCTTTTCTGACACTAAGTTAATTAGTTCCTGGCTGAGGGCACGTGAGAGAAAGAAGTCTTGCCGTAAAAGCGCCAAAAGAACAAAAGCGCTGTTGTTTAGACAAAGCTGGACTCGTACGTTTTAGTCCAGCGGGTAGTTGTTGCAAGTTAATTATAATGGAAACATACAATAAACATAAAGAGTAAAGCAATGAAGGGTTTGCCACAGCAGAGCATTGTTAAGGTGCGCTAATGTTTTTTTTTCTAATGATTTGATTTAAGTCCTATTTGGATACTGTCAGACCTCTCAAAACACTGAGATTAAATTGTTTGTCATCAGTAACTGAGATTGACATCTTTATTTCATTAATTTGCTCATATTTAAAGTTACGTCTGCCAGTTTGTAAGATTTCCATCCATCCATCCATCCATCCATCCATTTCCTATGTCTTGCCCTTATTGTGTTGCAGGTGTGCTGCCTGTCTGATCCAAAGACATTTTTAGACAAACAAACATTCACACTCACATTCACAGCTATGATCAATTTAGAGCAGGGGTGTCCAAACTTGAAGGCTGCATATAGAAAAAAAATGGAAGAATGTAAGCACTGCCTTGCAATTTTTTAATTTAATCTATGAAACAGACTAAATCAATAGAGCAAACAATTAGGCATTTTTTATATTTTCAAGATATTTAAATAAAAACAGCTTTGTGTTAAAAAAAAAAAAAGGCAAAAAAGGCAAATAGTAATTAATTTTTAAGAGTTTTGGGTGACCTCGGCCCTGCATCCTATTCGGCTAGATCCGCCCCTGCACTCAATCACCACCACCACAGTAAAAATGACTATTTCTCAGTTACTTAAGCATCATTAATGGCCATAAATCAGACCTTGACACATAGCGCAAAGTGGAAGAACTCCTTTTTTGCTTCTGAAATGGAATCTTTATGCACCACATTGTTTTGAAGAGAAGTTGCGTTATTATTTTAGTCATAAGTAGTTTATTTGTATCTTTGCATATCTAGAAAAGCTCTGTAGGTTTAAACTCATGTATTAGTAGTAGCCGCACTTACTTTTTTTGGACACCCTCCATTCTCACTTTCAGACCATGGCTATTTTTTTTAATTAGCCATTTTTTAGCCTTTTCTTTTTATTTTATTTTTATTTTTTTTAGCATATGCCATGGCCCGCTGAAAAATTGACGGCCAGTTGTAAATGATGACTATAGTTTGGATAACAGTGATTTAGAGTCTTCTATCTAGATTAAACCCACTCAAGTGTAGCAAAAACATGCAAACTCCCCACATGAAGGCTTGAATCACAGTTTGAAACGTATCAATACTTACTTTTCTACATGACCATGAATTACAAGATGACTTATTAAGTTTCTGTGTGACCTCACTCTGAAATGTGCCTCAAGTTTGAGTGTCAGTCAGACGATTATTGCACCGCTGCCTTTTAACACATAAAACGTAGACCTCACAGGATGCAAATGGTAGTCTGAAAAGAGATTAAAATGTCCCCTTTGCCCTGTAGCTAATATCAGAGACAAGCTCAAGTCATTCAGGAGAAGAGGAAAGTGGTTGCTTATCATCTAAAGTACGGCAAGAACGAGACAGGGAAATGACCTTAACCTTGTGTGTTTAGTTCTTTTTTCTCCCTTATGGAATAAGGTAAAAAGGTTGAAATGAGACTAATTGAAGATGTGCAAACATGTTTTGTCTGACACAAATGAGTTATTTTTAGTACTGTATATTAAATAGGCTAGTAAGGATTTATAGGAAGCCAATGTGAGTGGTTGATTATCATCTCCATCTCAGCGACCTATACATCTATCTAAACATCGCCATGATGTTCTCAAGTACTGTACACTCAAAGAAAGAAGCACTGCAGGCACTGGCAGTCGCATCCTTGAATTTAATAGCACGTCTACTGAGACACAATTGGCGGAAGATTTGAGTAGCATAACCGAAGAGCACTCAGACAGTGAGGACATCATTTATGGCTTACACATTTAGAACAAGCAAAAATCAGAATCTTGTTGAAGATGTCATTTTGACTTTCTATGTTGAATGGAAATAAACGAGTGCATTTGGATTTAATGAGATACTGTATAACTCAATAAGATTTGTCTTAAAGGGGAAGTCAACCTTACGGCCGGGTCTAAACGTCACATTTTGATTAATATTACATTAGTGGAATATGAGTTAAGCAGCAAAATCCAGCCATTTTTATCCATGTCAGTGGACAGCCATTTTGCCAATTGTGGTCGACTGAAGATGACATCACAGTTGCTCAGGCAATGACCAATCACAGCTCACCGGTTTCCTGAAGCTGAGCTGGGATTTGTTGTTACTTGAGACCTGAGCAACTGTGATGTCATTTTCACCTGACAACAAGTGGCAAAATGGCCGCCTCATGATACAGTTAAAACTGCTGGAGTTTGCTGCTTAACTCATATTCTATTAACACAATAATAATCAGACTACCATATTTAGACTAGTGGGGCTGCATAGAACATAATATTGTCGTAAATTTTGGTGGGGTTGAATTCCCCTTTAAAATTTTTATCGATCATAAATTATTTGCTCAATCAAAATTGAACACCTTAAAGTTGCTCACACAACAGCATTACCCTTATTGATTTTTTTGCATAGGTCATTTATGAAATACACACTTCGTTCTGCTGTACTCATCTTCTTTACTGATACTCATTTGCAGTCAAATCTTCTCAAAAGCCTGCTTGCTCTCTTTTTCTCTTTATAGATGGACGCCCCATCGGTGTGGAGGGTATCCAAGTACTTGGCACTGGAAACTTGATGATTTCCGATGTCGGTGTGCAGCATTCCGGAGTTTACGTGTGTGCTGCTAACAAACCAGGGACGCGTGTTCGGAGGACCGCTCAGGGACGTCTCGTGGTTCAAGGTGAGTGCTCGAGGAGAGGAATTCCCCATTCTCTTAATTCATGCAAGTTGTCTGTCTACTTTTTTTTTGCCTCAGGAACAGCAAAACATATATTTTTTCTTACTACAATTGTGATATTCTTGATAATATGCATTGTGCACATCTGTTGTGTCACCTCAATTTCCTTACCCCAGTGAATTTCTTGTTGAGCCGGTCAAAAAAAATAAACATTGCAAGCAAATAAAGTGGTTTCACCAGGGCTTCTCCTACAGTTTAGAAATATAGTTTTGTAGTTTTTTTTTCTCCGACCCCAATACATTTCAGTTACAGTTTTCACAGGTCGGCCTATTGTTGAGTATTGGGGAACCAATAAGTCTATTGTTGGGAACTGTGTCATTTGGAAAATTGTGGGACACCAAGTCACGATAGACTTGCAGTCGTGTTAATAATTAGTCCCGGACGCATAATATACTGCAATTCTTCATTTTCTCAACTTGTCATTTGCTTTTGATCCAGCAAGTTGATATGTTGACAAGGTTAGAGATAAGTGTGGCTTTGACCAATAACATGGGGACAGATGTCGTGCACCGTGTGCACGACATGTCTCCGAGCAGGAAACATCTTTTAATCACTCTGTTCTTACATTGATTAAACTGGCCCACACTTTGCTTTAGCAGTATTGATCCTGGTCAATATTTCATTTTATCTTCCTGTCAAGTCAAAGACGAGCATCTTATGTGGAAAGCAGATGGTAATTATGTGCCACTGAACGTGTATTTTTTTTATTATTATTATTGATTTTTGTCAAGAAAAATGGATTGTGAAGTTATATGCATGTTAGGAATATTTTTTTTGGACGGTTTGGCAGTAGGAACGAATGAGCTTGTGTGAGCTACAACAATCATTTAGATTTGTTTACATTTTATTTTTATAAAGTGACAGTATTGATTACCCTCCAATATGCTCGTATTCTGCTGATTCAATTACAAGATGGAAGATGCATTTAGTATACAGTTTATTTATATTTACTATATTTCAAATGTGTTTTGGTTTATAAAAATTCAACATTGTCTTCAAATCACACATTACATTTACCGCAGTTTTGCAGTCTTAAAAATGTTACAGATTTCTGCGTTGTTGGCGATTATAAACCATCTGACATCTTTATATGTGTAAAAGTACAATATTCTGCGTTTACAAAGATAACAAAAAAGTCACTCAGGCGAACATTTTTGTTCATCGCTTTGTATGTTATTCAATTACTTATTGTATGATATTTTCATATTTTTCTTAAAAGAATTGAGAAGAAATATTTTCCCTGCCAACACATGCATAAGCCTTGGTCCCATTAGGTAAATATGACAATGAGGCATTAGTCCAACAATACGCACTGCAGTTTTCTACCTTCTGGTCTTAACTGTGAGATAACATCAAAACACACTTTATTAATAAGCACATGCATAAATAGTTAAAATCACTATCGAGTACAGTGAAGCTCGAATTAAAGCGGCAACCAAAATGAAAGTTAAGCAGATGTAACTGTAATTACTTAGTGTGATTTAAAGTATCCATAAAGTCCCTGCCTAGATCCATATGAATAAGTTATCACCTCTTATTGACCACCGGTGCTTGCCTGTAGTATGGGACTTGCCATAATATGATGAAACTGCAGTTTACTTCCATGCATTAAAGTGTTTTAAAGCACATTAGGGCTAACAAATGTTCTCTTGCTTGCACCTCGGTGTCTCTGTTATTTCCCTGTTTGTACATTAGTAAGACATCTTAGAATTATGCTAACTGACACCATATTACACTTATAAAACAACATTCGGACCACTGTGTTCATAACAGGCACTTTATGAGCTTGATACTGTAGTATGCCATCGTATTCTGGACGTTACATTGGTTTTGGTTAATAAAGTAATGTCCTTTGGAGAGACTGTTTGTTTGACATGCACATCTTGTATTCAGCTCCTGCAGAGTTTATTCAACCTCCGCAGTCCATTGCCCGACCTGTGGGGACCACCGCTATCTTCACCTGCCAAGCTCAGGGTGAGCCTGAGCCCCAGCTCACCTGGCTGAAGAACGGCCAAATCCTGGAGCCTGGTGGCCATGTCAAACTCAGGAACAAAAACAGGTTCAGTAACAGTAACAACATTTTTTTTTTTAACTGAAGTAATTACACAAAAAATGTTGTCTTATCTCACGTGAAAAAAAGCCCCAAAATAATGGAGCATTGCAGTTTTGTAGCTTTTTAGATTTGTTGCTTCAACAAAGGAGATTGTGTTTCATCTGTGTGGGTTAGTTTGTGTACATCAAGGTATTTTTCCACAAGATGCACTTTGGCAGCAATGTCATAAAATGGATTGCTGATAAACATAAACCAAAACAGAAAACAAAAGCATATTTCTGTTTATTTGTCCTGGTTTCATCACAGTTTTATGCAAGCTAAAAATTGGAATAAGGGGAACCACAGCTTGTTCCTCACCAATCTGGGCAAAGTATCTCCTTAGAGCTCGAGTCCGCTACTAGTCTTGGTAGCTCGAGGGTTTTGCACAGGATCTTAGCTGTTCCCAGTATTTGCACTCTTCTGCATGGAAATGTTGGATATTATTCCAGGTACCTGCTGGAGCTGAACCCAGCATAGGGTTTAGTGCCCTGATTTCTAATGCCACATTTTCTATAGTTCTTCCTTCAGTCTTTGGTATTTTCCTACCTTTCCATGTTACTTTTTCCAGATTTTGCTTTCATTTGGGATTGCTTCATGTGCAGTAGTACCTCTGTGCTGTCTTTGAGTCCATCCTTTTCCAGCCACTTGTATGGTTTCTCGATGTCAGCCACTTCTTCAATTCATCTGTGGTACATGCCTATGAAAGTCCATCTGGCTCCTTCTCCTTACTAGGCTTCTGTTGACTGAGGTATTCACTAAGCAGGGTGCTATCCTATTGATGTATTTTTGTAAGCCTGTAGTTTCCTTTTGGATAGTGCTGATGATAGCTTTGTGGCGTTTATGGGCAATACGCAACTCAAGTCGAGTCACCACCCATTTGCGCACAGCCTTAAAATACATATATACACATGATAGAGGGTTGAGAGCACTTTTTTTTATGTATGCAGATCTTAATGATACAATTAAGTAACGTTTGGGTTATTTGCATTGTCTGTTTATGATAAACTCCTTTGGGTGGCATTTCTCCATCAGCTTGGTCATTTTTACGCTGCCTGATTTAATGCAGGTCTTTGTGTGCGTTAACCATATTGGATGCTTTCCCATGGTGGTCCCCTTGTGTGTAATGAGTGTAGTAGAAGCATGTTTTCACACGATAAAGTCCACATGCTGCAGTGACTGTTTTATTGGCCTCTGGGCTGTGGCATTGCAAATACATCTCTGTGATAATTTAGATGATTAATTGCGCATTGTACCAGCTATTTGCATGTACTGTGGCAGCACAGGAGGGCATGTGGTTAGCGGTTAGTGGCAGAGAGGTTCTGTTTCGCGTTTTTGCTTGTGGAGTTTGTGTGTTATGTACTTGCCTGTGTTATATCAGGGATGTCAACTTCCTTCCAAATCGTAAGGTTAAGTGAAGAATCTAAATTGTCCATAGGTGTGAATTTAAGTGTGATCATTTGTCAATATGTGCGACCAGGTAATCATACTTCAGGGTTTCCAAAGATTATGCCAAATAAATTGTTGTTGTAAATTGTAATAGTAATAGATTCATTCCAAGTGGGTGCATTCAAAATAAATAATAAATAAAAATGAATAATTATAGATCATGACAAAGTTTTTGTGCTTATTACAAAGTGAAAATATGCTGTAACTATATAAACGCCGCTAAATTTTTCATAGATTCATCACATGTACTTTTTTGTACATTCTGTAACACATGACTCTAATGCAGGGTTGAATATTTCTTGTTGGAGCATGCGAGGAACCAACTACTATTCATCACTTTATTATTCATAAGTAAAAAGTAGGAAGTAAGTATATCGCATATGTATGAAAAAGATCAACAGCTGCTGTGTAGTACAGCAAGTACATTGAGCAGATACCACCATCACTCACATACACTGATCCACTCCCACTTGCCTCCTCCAGCCAGCACATTATTAGTCACTGAGAAGAAGAGAGGAGTGGAAAAAAACAAATGAGAGACCATGTTTTTTTTGTTTTTTGTTTTTTTTTGGAACAAGGAAAAGCAAAAATGGAAAGTGAGCAAATGAGAAGATAAAAGTGTCTTTGCGCTTGCCACTATTAGTGTATGACCTGCTATAATGTGGATGTCACGCTTCACAAACTATTCTTTGATTGCTGAAGGAACCAAGCTTCATTTTGTAATCTGCCATTAGCTAATTAGCTCATAAACTGCTAGTTGACTGTGAAAAGCTTTCTGCCATTTAAGAGTAATTTACATCTTTAAAATTGGGTCATTGTACACATGGATGTTGCATCTTGGGTAATGAAAACAGATGAACAAATGTTTTCCAATGGACTATATGCACAAATGACTTCCGCGTTCGCCGGATGAGCGCACGGGCACACTTCAGCGGAACACACTGTTAATGTGATGTACAACTCTAATCCTAAATACTTAACCCACTCAAAAAGAACAGGGGCCGCTCCTTGCGATCAGAATTTTAAAACTACTAATTAGATCTCCCAGTGACGTAATGTGGACGGCTTGAAGCTGCTCTGGTAATGACGTAATTGCTGAAAATGATTACTACACGGAAATACAAGCCGTTTGAGTAGCTAAGAAAGCTTTTATTTATTCATTTATTTATTCAATGTAAATTATGTATTGTAGCTCTTCTACAGATCCACAAAATATCCTACGCGCCCCCCTCCCCCCTCCAGTCAGACGGTGTATAGGTGGGGTGTTGAATCTTCAGATGGAACCTGGCGGCCAGCTGTTCATAACACCTAAGATTTTCGTTGTTCCATTTCTATTTTTTTATTTTATTTTTTAATGATACGTTATTAGATAAGAATAGTTTATTAATACATTAACATGATGGAATAGAATCCTAAAATCGTAAATTATAATATATAAAGAGTATACAATTACTTGATTAAGTGATTTTGTTGAGCTTGACAAATTAAGGTTAAAAATAAATCAAAGTGGCCCTTGCATCCTTCAATTTTTCTGATGTGGCCCTCAGAGGAAAAAGCATTTGCACAATGAGATGCCAAAAGAAAACCATACAGTAAGTCACAAAGCATGGTAATAATGTAAGCAAGATAATAAAAACTTCATGTCTTATGAATATCTTATGAATTACCAACAATCATTACTGAGACCTAATATGCAATACATGATAATATTAGTATTCATTTTGCATGGTCAGTATTTTCAGGTTGCAACAGCCTGTTTCTGCTCACCGGGTACGTTCACGAAGATGAGTTTTACCTCGAGCTCAAACAGCCTCTGTTATGTGGATTGCTTTTATTGCTGTGCAGCCGAGACGCGAGAGTGGATGGGAAATCACGGCGCCAGGCGTTTTACCTCCTGAACTGAGCCAAAACAAAAGTAATCATATGTAAATGATATTCAACTGCTGTGGGCAGGACAATGCCTGTGTTCTCATAATACAGGCTAGTATATTGGTGTTTCGACAGGGAAGCCTGAATATACTGAGTGCAATAGACCAATTTCAATGAATGTGTGGTCTCATCCCGCAATGTTACTGTTACAGCCCCTCATCTCTCGTGACCTTCAAGAGGAAATCGGACAAGGGTAGGAAGGGGAATCAATTGTATATTTTATTCACTCACACGTGTGCACACAGTTTAACCAGAAAGCGAGTGAGCATGAATGTACACAAATAGCTCAGCGGCGCTATTATTTATTTGGTGTGCACATATTTAAACATAAAAATTCACAAATGTGTTGCCCTTTGCACTATAAGAGACAAATGTTGAATGTGATGTCAGCTGCGAGCTGATTGGCTGCTCATATAAATGGACGTGGCACACTCAAGGGAAGCAGTTTGTTTGTTCTCCCGGCTGCTACATGTTGACAGATGTTAAAACCGGCACATGCGCACACATACAAGAGTGTGCTTGCACTTGTTTCAAGGATGGTTGTTGACTTTTTCATTATAAGCATTATTGCAATATTAATGCGCTTTGAGAGTTAGACGACTGCACTGTATGGCGGCTGCATGACCAGCTTCACTAATGAAATTCTATTGATCTTTGTAGCATTGCGTTTAAAGAGCTTATATTGGGAAAGAAAGGAAAACGGTTAAAGAGTGTTTTATAATTGAAGGCCACCATTTGAGGTAGCAGGCTTCTTTTCAAACTGCACATTTTTTTTCACAAAATACTCTTAAAGGGTCTTTCTTCTCTTCGTCATTCTTTTAGCTCATTTTCTTTCAGCAAGAGCAGTCTTTTCTTGTTTGCAGCCCCTCTTTACACCCCACATGAATCACCGAGCGCTAGGGCTTGGGCATTGGCCTTGACCTCTGACCCCGCCTGTAATCAGTCATACCACCGGGCCCTTCCCTCCTCTCAGGCCACAGACGGCTCATTGACCGTCTCCCCTCCACTTTCCCCCACCTTTTCCTCCTGTTCCTCTCTTTTGTCTCGCTTCCTCGTGCTGGATTCAGAATGGTCATGCTGTTTTTTTGTTTTGTTTTTTGTTTTGATGCGGTGCTGCTCAGAAACAATGGCAAGTAAACACGCCCTCGGAGATGGAACAACAGAGCCAAGTGTCAGACACACACATCAATCAGTGAAACGACCTTGAACTGACGGGTAAATGATGGTGTCACCCTGTCAGGAGAGGACAGCTCGGCTTTGGAGCTCATACAAGACAAGCAAACAACTCCCTACCCCCGTCCCCTAAATCCCCCAACACTTTGTCTTTCACTCTTTCCATCTGTTTCTTTGCATCTTTAACATTACATGCTTAGTATCAAGACCAGACTATCACCTTTAAAAAAATAAAAAATAAAAAGTCAATTGCTGTTTCATGTAATATTTGTGACACAATAGGGATTGTTGCCATAAGCCCGTGCGATCCCATTCATCCCACTGGTATTTTTTTTTTTTCTGGTAGGAAGGAATGTGGTTTACATTTACAGCTGCAGCATGAGTAACGCCTACTTCAAACAGAAGCACTTTGGGTGGAAATAATCATCACGCTTGTCAGCCACCACAGATCTTTCAAAAGTGTCAAAATGCAAGATGCCATCAAAAAATAAAGTTTCAAATTTAAGCATCAAACAAGACAAAAGTCTACACAATTAATAGCTTCATTAACTAGACTAAGTGCAATTTCTGGAGCAATTGCGTGGGAATGCTGAAAGCTGAATGCCAATAGCTGAATGCTAACATTTGAATGCATGTGGAATGCTTATGAAGTAAATTGAGAGATAAATTATGAAATTATAACCTGTGCCACCAAGCAGTATCAGACACCTGGTAATGATGAAGTTATATGTGTGGAGGTGGAAGTGGTAAGTGATATTGAAAAAAAGTTCAATGTCTGTCCCATTGAAATTGAATGGGGAAAAGTTGATATTAAATGTAAAATTGTGCAAATACTGTAAGTAATGTGGAATCAGACAATATATACCTAAGGAGGCGGGAATTTTTGAAGCTAGTTGAAATTTCAACAATGTAAATTGGAAGTATTATGTGGGAGTTGCGGCAAATAAGCGTGGAGAATAAAAATCACAGCAACATATGTGGGAATGCTTCAGCATTCCCACAATTAATAGTTCTCTGTCAGTGTGAGTTAAAGTGATCTTATCATCATTGGAGAGCAATTTGCTCTTATATCGGCTCTCATGAGATTATTATTATTTTTTATATATATAATGATTATGGGCGGCACGGTAGTCGAGTGGTTAGCACGTCCGCTTCCCAGTTCTGAGGTCTCCGGTTCGAGTCCAGGCTCAGACCTTCCTGGGTGGAGTTTGCATGTTCTCCCCGTGCCCGCGTGGGTCTTCTCCGGGTACTCCGGTCTCCTCCCACATTCCAAAGACATGCATGGCAGGTTAATTGGGCGCTCCGAATTGTCCCTAGGTGTGCGTGTGAGTGTGGATGGTTGTTCGTCTCTGTGTGCCCTGCGATTGGTTGGCAACCAGTCCAGGGTGTCCCCCGCCTACTGCCCAGAGCCAGCTGAGATAGGCGCCAGCAGCCCCCGCGACCCTTGTGAGGAATAAGCGGTCAAGAAAATGGATGGATGGATGGATAATGATTATGATTAATTTTATATCAGACTGTAACAAGAAAGACATCTCCAAAATCTTTTCTGTATTGCTCTCCACATGTGCAGAAGACAAGAAAAACTCTTTTTGCCATTTCATAATCCTACATGTCGGCAGTGTCATTGTCAAAAACAATCAATTTATTGATAGTTTCCTCCTGAATTCTCCCCGCACTCTTTGGGCGTGTTGGTAATGGTAATGACATCAGGCCGGGCTTCCCCAGTGGCCCCTTTCTCATCTATGGCGCCTGATCACGTTGCCTGTCTGCAAACACTCCATCTGTTGATGGTATGAGTGGAGACGTGGAGACTGGGGCCACCTCGGAGGTCAGAGGTGAGGCTGGCTTAGAGAAGGCGTTAATGCAAAAAAGGCCTCTTTGACCTGATCGTTGTGCAGACAGAAGACTTTAATTATTGCTTTATCCTGTCCCTCATTACAAACACTAATGCTTATTGGATTACATGCACTTTTTTTTCCCAATCCCAAACACAATTGGGCAATGTTCAAACCAGACTTTCAAAATTAAAAACCAGAACATTGCCATTTCGCTGAAAATCAAATATACAATAAATTATCACCAGCAATTTTTGTAACAAATGTAATCACATGTAGGGTAAATCAGTTCAGTAAATTATTAAATAAAAAAATCATTAATTATTAGATTAATAATTAATTTGTTGATTATAGGAAACTGAAATTTAATATTTTAATTAATTTTGAGCATGCCTGCGGAGCACCACATCGGTTTTTGATCATTTTAACAGGATAACCTCGTTAAACCAGTCATTAAAATGTAAGTGGTACCCTTTAACAATTTGTGAGTTCTTTTTTGGGATTAGGATGAATTGATAAATCACACACACAGTCCACAATCAGGGTTTGCTTTTGTGCACTTTTGTTTTCTAATCGACTTGGTAAAATCTACTTAGGAACACAAAAGAAGCAAAACTAACTACTGTGACAGGAAATCGAAACAAGAATGAAAGATAAAATAATCAAAGATAAGAACAATCAAGTAAAGAGAAACGAGGTGATGGAATTTCCTAATCAAGCAAAACATGGGACCAAAAGTTAACTTAATTGCATAATGCACCAATTTGTACAATCTGGTTAATGTCATGACTATGGTCATCCAGGATCATGTAAGGGTTATGTTTACCGTCATGACTAGGGTCATGCAAGGGTTATGTTTGGGTCATGACCGTGAGGTCAAGTGTCTGTTTTGAACTGATGTAACCAACATCTAGTTTCAACTGGTAAGACACTATGTGATGTTAGAAGCTATGTGATGTCAGGAATCTTTAATCTCTTTATCTGGGCAACAACCAATCAGATAATTCCATGTCAGTCCTGTTACCCACATGTCTAGCCACAACCAATCAGATTGATTCGCTGTCTATATAAGCCTGTCTGAGAAGTGTGTGTTTTTGTCAGATTATTACCTCTGTACCTCTGTGCAACTCCACCGCCCAAGTTAGCTTAGCGTCTCGCGATGTTATGCGAATAAAGAGTTAAAATCTTATTTTTGCCTGTGTGAGGGGTGTTCCTGGGTTGGATGTTCGGCAAACTAGTTCGTTGAAGAAAAGATGAAAAAAAAAAAAAAAAAAGTTCAGCACAGGTGAGAGTTCATCAAGATGGGAACAACCATCACGGCTCACGGATTGAAGGGTTCAAACTTTTTGAAGTCTAATCTACTGGCTGGCAGAGGCCCTTTTTGTTTCGGCTTCCGAGCTTTGTCAGCACCATCCTGCGATCCTTTGAACCTGGCAGAGGAAACAGCGTGTTTTGCGCTGGACCTGTCGTGTAATGATGGCCGTCGTGAAGGTAGTATGTAGTGGCAACGCAGCCAAGAAAAACAAAAAGGGATGAAAATGAGTGATCTCAGCTTTTGCACCATTTCGCACCGGGTGAAGAAACTTTCTCTGAAATAAAAATGAAGAAAAAGTGAAAAAACATTTGAATCAGGCCCTCCCCAAAGCTCATATGGGTTGAAACTACGATACCCTACATCAGTATTTCGCCATGTTCATGATGGTGACGCTCATCTTTCTGCTTCTCACAGCACACTGACGATATACAGCATCAGTCAGGACGACGAGGCCATCTACCAGTGCATTGCTGAGAACAGCGCCGGCTCCACGCAGGCCAGCGCTCGCCTCACGGTGCTCTGGGCCGACGGACTCCCCGGTGTGCCCACCAACGTGCGAGCTAAGGCCCTCTCGCCCACCACCATCCAGGTGTCGTGGACGGAGCCAGATCAGAACACGCAGGACATCATCGGTTATGTGCTCCACATCCGAAGGACCCCAGGTGAGAATGCAAACAAGCCGGAGAGACAAATGCAAATGACTTGCATGGATGTTAGTACATGACTAATGTCAGACTCCACACTAGAACCCTGCCTGGTTAAATTAAGGGCCAATTGAAAGTATTCAATGAAGATTGAACCTTAAGTGTAAGGCTGGGTTTAATCAATTTTCAAGCCAGATATCAATTAAGAAAAACATGAATTGATTATTTTAATCTTTTTTTTTCCGATAAATTCTTAAGAAAACAGAAATTTAAAGGCCAATTTTTGTTTATCTTAGTTTTCTTGAAATTAACTGTTTAAAATATATATATAATAATTACATTTAGGAAAGACCTGACTTATTGCACTTTTAGGCAATTCAGAATCTTTTTTTTATTATTTATATTAACAATTATTGAATTAGAATTCTGATCTCATCCTTTCTGATTTCAGTGTTTGTGTAACACTTAGGTGATTATAACACATGATAAAAATTACTTTGGCATTGAATATTTTTGGAGATTTTATCATGTCCTTGACATATAAGAATTGATGTTCTATAATCAATATCGTATTGAAGTGATTGAAGTGAATCGAATCAAATTGGAAAAATCGAAATTGAATCGAACTGAACTCTTGTGAATCGAAATCAAATCAGTTGAGGAAATTACAATCGATACCCAGCTCTACTAAAGTGGAAAATCAAAGAAAAATTTATTTGAAAAAAGTATTATACAGTATGCTATACATTATATATATATATATATATATATATATATATATATATATATATATATATATATATATATATATATATATATATATATATATATATATATATATATATATATATATATATATATGTTAGTCCCAGTTGCTATTCTCCTCAGTTCATCTCCCTCATGTGTAATTAAAAGGCCCAAGGCATGAGCCAATAAGGTTGCTGCAATTCCACTTCCAGGACAACAGGGCCTGACTGCTGGAGCTAGATTGCGGTTATGGACAGGTTTCTCTGGATTAAGAGCAATAAAAATGCAATAACACGTCCCTTTCTCTACATCTGGCTGAAATTCCCAAGACCATCAAGGCCAAAGTTGATTAGCTGTTAATTAATAGCCAGCAAGGCCATTGAGTAAGCAATAACCATTAAACGGTGAAACGGTGAAAGGTGTATATATTTTCCCTGCTTTTGATCTTTTCTTTATATCACATGATTGCAAAAGAAAATTGAAATCTTCACCTTATTTCTTTGTCACTTTCATCCCCTTTTACCTCACATCCCCCCCATTGCTCACAATCAGACCCAGTGGAAATGGAGTACGAGGAGGCAGTCAGTAAGGTGACGCTGCAGCAAATCATCCGCGATCTCGAGCCTTCCACCAGTTACACCTTCTACGTCAAGGCTTACACGTCCCACGGGGCCAGCAAGCCATCAGACAGCGCCACAGAGAGCACTCATGGGGAAGGTGAGAGCTCACAACTGAACATGCACACACGCAGAAGACATCTGCTGAACCAGTAGTCAAAGCTTGTTATTCTTTATATTTATAGAATTCACAAAATGAAGAACCGTTTTTGTCCGTAGATTGTTGCATGCATTACAGAGACTTAGAGTTCAGAAAAGACATGATGAACATCTTTGCTGTTTGAACATCTTTGATGATGTTTTGTCTTGTCTTGTCTTGCAGTTCCAGCACCTCCCTCCCTCTTCGCCAAAGTTGTAAACAGCAGCGTAGTGCAAGCAATGTGGGAAGCTTCCACCAAGATGGGTCAACACCAAGGCTTCCGACTGTATTACAGAAGAGCCCACACAGCAGCGTTTACTGGTCCCATTTTCTTACCACGCAACGCCACCCAATACAACATCACTCAGCTGGGTGAGAAGTTAAACTTTTAACGACAGCGGATCCCCGGTCAAACACAATCGGTTTTAGGAGACTGATTTTTAATTTGTTGAAACCATCCATCCATCCATCAATTTTCTTGAGCGCTTATTCCTCACAAGGGTCGCGGGGGGGTGCTGGAGCCTATCTCAGCTGGATTTGGGAAGTATGCGGGGCACACCCTGGACTGGTTGCCAGCCAATCGCAGGGCACACAGACACGAACAACCACCCACACTCACAAGCACACCTAGGGACAATCGGGAGCGCCCAATTAACCTGCCATGCATGTCTTTGGAGTATGGGTGGAGACCGGAGTACCCGGAGAAGACCCATGCAGGCACTGGGTGAACATGCAAACTCCACCCAGTAAGGCCGGAGCCTGGACTCGAACCGGAGTCCTCAGAACTGGGAGGCGGACGTGCTAACCACTCAAGCACTGTGCCGCCCTTGTTGAAACCAGTCCTCGAGTAATTCGAGCTCCTCGATTCAAACCAATGCTTATTTACGTGTACACGGTCAGGAAGAAGAAGTCAAGCCAAATGCAGCAGCAATTGTTAATACTATTCAAGACAGGAACATGACGCCAATGCAAAGAGAAGGCCAACTTCAAAATAAATTCTTCCTTACCAAATACATATCCAAAATACCTTTGGAAAATTGTCAAGTCTTTCTTATCTACACTGATTCTCTTTCACTTTCCAACCCTTTTACTTTAGTTAAAAATAAAAACAAGGGTTCCAAGAGTCCAATGAGTTTTCTTTCGTGAGTAAAGTGGTGCTTTACTCATGATGTGATTATATGTGTCTTGTGTCCAGATCCTTCACTAGTTTATGAGATCAATCTGCTGGCATACAACCAACACGGAGATGGCAACGCCACCATGCGCTTTGTTTCACTACGAGAGGCTTTGGAGAAATCTGGTGATTGCTTGGCACAAACGCAACTTGACACTCCCTTTTACTAGTACTGCGATTAAAGCTTTGTCTGCACTTGGCGTGTCCTGTCTCACCAGTTCTAGATGCCTCCTGTGACTGTGTGCTAGATGAACAGAGCAAAACCTCCACCACCGGCATTATAATTGGTATTCACATTGGAGTCACCTGTATCATCTTCTGCGTTCTCTTCCTCGTCTTCAACTACCGTGGCAGGTGGGTTCATGATAACAAACTGCCGATAACCCAATTAGGGATTCGTGTTGCTCTGTCAGATGTGCAGCCTAGTGGTTTAAATTGTGGTTGTGGTAATCCTCAGGTTGATGATGTGTAAAGCCGCTCAGGCCACGCCCCAGGGGGCGCACAGCACCGCACAGGAATCCTCATCTTCCCAGGATGGCTCCGGGCTGAACGCAGCCACCAGAAGAGAAATGGAGGTCAACTGCGGCACCGGAGGGAACAAAGTGGTTGACAGCAACGAGCTGGAGAGACTCTACCCTCAACCCAACACACAAGATCCACGCATGGTGAGTCCTAACAGCGCTGTGGTGGCAAAATGATTTGCATTTGTAAAGTCACATGTCCTATGACATAGTCACCCCACATTATGTCTTTACTGTACATTAGCTCCAGAACTTCATTGACTTTTAAATGATGATGCATATCTAGTGTTTCCACTGCCTTAGCCCCACCAAATGTAGTTTTATAACAAAATGTCATATTTTCAGCACATTATGTAAACATGTTGCCGGAATGTCCAGTGTTGGGAATGTGACTTTATAAAAGTGATTAGTTATAGTTACTCATCGCTTGCTTAAAAAAGTAATTTAGTAATTGAATTACTCCATAATAAAAGTAATGTAACTCGTTACCAGGCAATGTAGCTATTTTCACTACTTAAAAAAAGTTTTATATCAATAAATTATTATTATTATTATTATTATTATTATTATTATTATTATTATTACAAGAAATTCAAATTATGTCCAGGCTACAAAGGGTGAATATTTATGCCATACAAATGTCTCACTCCATAATTATAGATATATATGTTCTACCACTGCCAATGACAGAAATCATAATAATAATAAAAAACAAAACTAGATATATATGGTGATTTGTGGCACATATGTATGGAAGCCCATTCCCGCCAGTAAAAAAAAAAAAAAAAAAAAAAAAAAAAAAACGATTTTTTTTTTTGGGCCGTTTTTACACATTAGACTATAGAAGCCCATTCCCGCTAGTAAATAAAAAAAAAAGAAAAGAAAAGAAAAAAGAAAAAGAAACCGCCACAGTGGATTTTTATTTTTTATTTATTATTCATTTATTTATTTATTTATTTTTTACACATTAGACTATGGAAGCCCATTCCCGCCAGTAAAAAAAAAAAAAAGGAGAGTTTTTTTTTTTTTTTTTTTTTGCTTTTTTTTCTCCCGCCAGCAAAAAAAATAATAATAAAAAATAAATAAAAAAATAAATAAACCTCCCTTTTTTTTTTCTTTTTTTTTTTTACTGGCGGGAATGGGCTTCCATACATATGTCACCCTAATACTGTTTGTGGACATTGTTTGCTAATTTGATGCCAAAATGTCACTCCTGTTACTGTCCTAAGAGGTGGTTAAAAAAAAAAGAAGTTAATTTTGAAATAATTACAACAAGTAAATGGCAGCACGACAGTGGAAAGGCTCAATTAGTTTGTCTAGCTGGGCTCATGCCGCTCCTGTACCGAGCAATGCTCTCCAGCAAGAACACTGCCAATCTTAAAACTCAAAAATATGCGTGTTCGACCCTGTTTGCTCTTTTAATGACACACATCACTCAGTAGACAATGAATAAAATCCTCACTCTTTTTGAACAATATATTTCTTTCTCTGTTTTCAGGCTGACAGAACGCTCTTGACCTACTCGCCAAATGACACCCAGTTGTCCACAATGCCACTGGACGAATTTACTGTGGAGCAGGACACAGAGACACACTTCCAAGAGTCGCCTGCAACACGAACGGGTCAACAGAACCAAGGCTAATCAATATACGAAGTGTCAACTCAGATTCTCTCTCACTCAGGTTTTCCTTTCAAAGTAGTTTGCATTTAGTGCAAAGATTTTTATTAGTAAGTTAAGAAGTTCTAGAGAGACTAGCAGTGGTTTGGGGGAAGTTGTTTTTTATTCTCACTGTCTGGTCATTTTGTTTATTTTCTGGTGTTTGGCAGCACACAGAAGAGAGGCCCCAAAATGTCCTTGTTATACAAAGATGATTTCATTTTTAAGTTTATAAAAATATATTGACATACATACTGTATCCTTATCATCTCTATGTCAAAAGTGGCCATAAGGTCTTATCACTACTTTTGTGTGGATGTCAAAGACGCCAGCTGCCTACTTAAACATACCAATGATTTCATCTTGTTGCTCACTGAAGACCGAAAACTTTCTTCCAGGGACTCAGTCAGTTTTTGTCTCAGGACTTTGTTTTTTTTCCATTGTGAATACCGGGCCCTCGTACAGGCTCTCGGCATGTGTGAATCGAACAAAAACCTACCTCAGCCGGAATGAATGTGTTGTGGGAAGCCTTTATGGATTTATCTTCCCCTGTTTTCACACTAACAGTACATGCAGAGAAACTGATGGGTCAGAATTACACGATCAGGTGCCGCGCTACCTCAGATGTCAAGAATCATCTCTCCTCTTGTGCTTGTTCAAGCAGAATGGAAAACAAAAAAAAACAAAAAAACGAGTATCCAACATAAAGCACTTCCAAATGCTGAAGTTAATGTTCTACCTCAAAATAACATTGTTCATGTTGTCACTGTTGTAGTTGATCTTTCTCTGTTTATTACATAATGAAAAGTCCTTATCTAGTCTGTTTGAAGAATTTGGTGTTTGTAGATACAGAGTCATTCAGTAGCACATGAAATTGAATGTAATGTGCTATGGATTGCATTGATTTTGCTACGCTGTAAAGCTTATTTTACTATTGTTTTTTATTTTATATTTTTTGGAAATAGTTCCTTTATAGAACAAAACACTCCTAAAAATACACTGCAATGAACATTTTCCAATTTACTGCTCATTGTGATATTTAATGCTCAATTGGACAACCGCAAAATGACGCGAATTATTGGTTTGACTGTGTGTTGTTTTTGTGTTTGTTTGTTTTTTATTTTAAATATAAGCACAAATCTGATTAAATTGCCAAGACATATTTACACTTTTGTTAGCATAGTTCAATATTTTGGTCAATCATTTGTTGCTGAGAGTAAGATGAGAAGGTTGATGCTACGTCATGAATTTGATTGTGAAGAAGAGTAGGTAGGTGCTAGCTTCAATGCTCTTACCAAAGTTAACAAAATGTATGTCACCTATTTTGGCTGTCAAAATTAATTCTGGGTCGGGAATAGCATGTTTAAAATCACCCGGGCAAAATGCACCCGGTTCTTTTTACATACTAGGTTGTCTGTCAGTTTTCTCTTCAACAGGGTCACGAGTGAGCTGGAGCTTAACCCAGCTGACCTTGGGTGAGAACTGGTAGCAAGTCGTTAGTAGACAAACCTAAACTAACCTTTCTCACTCACAGTCACACTGACAGGCAACTATGCTAACATGAGGTGCATGACAAATTTTAACCGAGATAGCCCAGGTTTTGAGACTTAGGTCCCGGATCCGGAGAATTTTGCCAGCCCCATTGTTTAATGCATGTCCCGTCTTGACGTCCCGTTCAAAAAATAACAATAAAATTAATTGCTAGCGGGTGTATTTCGTTATACAGGAACTAGAAGTTAATGCTGCCTTCATGTGGTATCGTAATTATGGTAAATACAACATGTCGAGTAGAAAATTGCACGTGAACGCCCTCTCATGTCGTATTTTCTATGGGAATCTTCTATGGGAATTTATTTTGATACCCGAGTTTCCGAGTTGAGTGAACTTTTCAAGTTTCAACATGGCGGAGAGCGTACAAGGATTTGTGAATGGCAAGAAATATTAACACTTATAAGGGCATTAACGTCCGCTAGTACAGCAAGCTGTTTTAGAATCTACACAATTACGTAGCCTGCGATTGGTTGGCAACCAGTCCAGGGTGTCCCCTGCCTACTGCCCAGAGCCAGCTGAGATAGGCGCCAGCAGCCCCCGCGACCCTTGTGAGGAATAAGCGGTCAAGAAAATGGATGGGATGGATGGACAATTACGTAGCATACACAATTTTGCTATAACAACAAAATCACATGAACAGAACTCGGTCATAATTAGGAGTTTCCGAGTGGTAATATCCATCTTTCCCATAGCACGTGAAGGCAGGGTAAGTGACTAAGAATCATGGGAAATGTAGCCAACTAGCCTAATACCACAGTCGTCAGACCCAACACAAGCTGAGCTTCCAATATCTGCTGGGAGTTGGTGTGTGAATTAACTTGTTTAGCACTGTCAACCAAGATAGCATCTAAATGTATAGCTAAAGTATATGTTATTGCTTTTGTTGGTGCTGTTAAACTCCAAAAGCAAACTAAAAGGTCACCAACCTTCTTCTCTAACTTTCACAGCAGAGATTTTTTTTTTTTCCCCAAAATACTGAACTATTTGTTATAATTGATGATAACTCCTTTTAGTGAACTGAAATGAAGGCATTGATGATATAAGTTGTTCGTCACGCTAGCCTACCTTTTTACCACTTCTTCCCAAAATCATCATTGCTGCCCTCCTGTCTTCTATGAACACTCGTGTCAGAGCTTCAGGAACACAATCCTGCGGGATGTCAATGACCACAGACAAAGAGCTTAAATGAGAGCAATGGATGGTCATCTTAGACCGTTTTCATCTCTCCACAGTTCTTGACTTTGTGGCATCACAGGGTCTCGCTCTGACATACGTGATGGTTACCTACCTCGAGAATTTCTGTCATTTTGTTCGGATCTTAAGGCAAGCTTCTCCAATCCTGGTCCTCGAGGGCTCGAGTTCTGCAAGTTTTAGATGTCTTTGTCGTCCAGTGCACCTGGTTCAAAAGATTAA
This sequence comes from Festucalex cinctus, assembly GCF_051991245.1. Taxonomy (NCBI): domain Eukaryota; kingdom Metazoa; phylum Chordata; class Actinopteri; order Syngnathiformes; family Syngnathidae; genus Festucalex; species Festucalex cinctus. The sequence goes on along the minus strand of NC_135414.1, from coordinate 14,157,844 downwards.
GATCGTTATCAGACTTCTGCAGAGGTTGCTGATTAGCTGAATATAGGAATCAGGTGTGTTGGAGTACGGAATCATCTGGCTCTCGAGGACCATGATTGGCAAATGAATCAATCAAAGAAAAAGATAACTACACAACTATACAGTTATGTGTACATTCAGGATGGCACACAAACATTAAACACACACAATTCTTCTTTAGTACACTAATAATCACAATTGTTGTTCTTGCTTAGTTCCTAGTTGATGTGAATGTGTGACTCCATTACTTTTTTTCATATCTCTCAAAATTTATTTTTGTCACTGGTGTTTGAATGTACTGTTTACATTAGAATAAACTGTCAAAATTAAAGTGGATGGCACTTGCAACTCACAGTACACTTTTTGTTTTTGTTTTGTAGTGATTCATACACTGACACCATCATACTCCATATTCTTATGTTGCTTTTAGCTTCTTAAATGTAACTGCAAAGCATCAGGGACACTACGGTGTATATTTATATATACTATATTTTAGATGTTGTACAGTTCCTAAACCCTCATTTGTCCATCACGCACAGTTGCTCTTTCCATATTTCTGGTAATCCAGATGTGGTTTTACACATCTTCTCTCCATTGTTTCTGTTTATTTCCCTTTGTGTGAGGCATTATACCACGATTCATATGTGAATGATTTTTCTTTTCAAATAGCAAGTTACTAATAAGCTAATTCAATAGTGTGCCAAGAGTGTGGTCTTTGGTCATATGCTTGAAGTAAAACTGCTCTTTTATTTTTTTTAAACATACAGTTGATGACTAGCTAATTAGCTTGCATTTGGACTAGAGACAATATGTAATGTAGATGACAAGAAGATATATTTTGCATTATGCTCACAACTTTTAATTCCACAGATATCTTGGAAATTAATTCACACTTAAAGTCACATGAACTAAAAGTGCAAAACAAATATTGCTATTCAAAGCTATTTATATAAACTAATCAAATCCTGCTGGCAAACTGTACTGATTGAACGTACTTGCAAATACGTGTGAATGTATTTGCAAGTCAAAAAATGTCTACTCCACATTGGCAGTTCCACACCTCCATTAAAAACGCAAGTAAATAATACAATGGATATGTTTATATGTTTTGAACATCCACAAGATTCTAAGAGTTGTATGTGTCTCCACATCATCCAACCATTGTTGACCTTATCCATACTGTCATACTTTAATTGTGTATCTGTTGAGTCATTCTTGCATCATGCTCTTGTATCAAACTGAACACTTTGGTGTTAATATTCACTTGCAAGTCTTAGAAAAGCATTTACAATTAATACTTCATCTACTTGTACATTGAATAACCATTGAGGTAATGTTTAATCTCAGAAGCAGTTCCAGCCTTGATGATTGTTTTTAATATTGTAAATGTTCAATTAGAATCAAGTACTGAGCTTTTCTGTCCTTTCTTTCTTGTGTATTTTTGTATCAGTCAGTCATCATTTCGGGTTCACCTCCTTCCACAGGAAATTGCTCATTTGGCCCCTGTGGATGTGTCAGGTGTGAGTAGCACCCTCTTTCAGCTGATTCACTGGAGGTGTATGACAGTGCTGATCATGTTTACATGATAACACTCTGATAGGTCAGCTTGTTAGATGGCTGTATTTTACAACCTGTAAGATGTAATGAGGCCCTCGCAAGCCGTTTGCTCCTTGGCTGGTGCTGTGACACCCATCAGCCAAGGTAACAGAAAAAAATATTATTTCTTTGACATATTGGGAAATTCTTCATCTTAAATCACTTCTACTGTTAGTCTGTCTACTAGTACCTTTGTTCAGGAACTTTAATTTTTGGGACGGTGCGCAGGGATTATCGCCCGTACATGTTTCAGTACATACAGTAAATGTAATAGTAGTACATTTTCTTAACAATAATGTGTTGAATGTAGCCCCACTAGCCTACACTAGTAAACACGGTAATCTGATTAAAACTAATTTTATGAAATAGAAGTTCAACAGCAAAGTCCACCAATATTTATTCATCTCCTGTTGTTGGCGATTTTTCCTCTTGGTGTCGACTGAAAATGATGTCACAGTTGCCCAGTTGACTCCCCATTTAAATTCTGCTTTATGCCAAATCCTGACAAAATTGCAGTTGTGGTAACAGTTTATGTCCACTTTTCACAGTTCAAGTGCTGTTATTATTGAATTTGGGTAACAGAAAATGTTTGTCAATAGATCCGTGTTATAAGTATGACAGTTTTTAAAATGCAGTCGATAGTTTGATTAGTGCTAATTTTTTTTTATTCTGTCCCTCAAGGTACTTTACAGAGGCTACTGCTGTACCAGGGCAAAATCCATTTTTTTTCAAGTCAAGGAGATAACAGATAAATGAAGATGTGTTGAGAGCACAATGTCATAAGATGCCTAAAAGGTTCAATAAGAGTAAAATGATCCCCCATGAATCTCATTTCCAAAGTACCAAACTGTAACTAGAAATTGACTAACAGGTGTTTTAGCAATATTGCAATTTTCACTTATCCACAACCTGGTGTAATTAACCTTTGCTCAAAATAACTTTCACATGATGTGTTATTGATTACAGTGGCACCAAATTACCATTCTATATGATTGTGAATTGACTTCTTGCCCGATGCATTTATCTCTGCTTTTCTGCTGAGACCTGTTGTCTGTACGTATAATGCTGAGATTGTCCAATAATGTATTCTCTTGTCAAATGGTGGTACCATGCTATTGAGATCAGCCTTATGCTTAGTATGTAATCTGTCAGGAAAGAAGCAAAGTGAACGTATGAACGGTAGGATGCAAACAAAACGATATTAGCTCTGCATGTAAACTGCAATGCATTGTTTTAGCTGGAAAAGAAGTGTTAGATGATTATCATTGGACTTAGCTAATGTGATGTACTCAATATTGGTGCTATTGATGGGTCTATCGCACATTGTTGGTCAAGCTCCTCTGATGGTGTGCGTTGATGAAAATAGACTGAAGGACCTTTCGGCTCGTACATGTAAATCTGTCTTACCCGATGAGCTCCTCATACTGCTCCCACTCGTCATCCTCACTTGAACGACTTGTGCGAGGATCCCGTTACCTGGAAAGTGACAAGCTGTCTTCATTCCCCGCCATAAAACATGCTTGCTTGAGCAGACTGCATCGCCTGCATCGATGTTCTCCACATGATTTAAAGCTGTTTCCATATTAAATACATGTGGATCGCTGCAGGTGTGATTGATCCAACACCTGCCCTGTCAGTTTAGCATCAAACATTAAATCTCCGGACGAGTTGAAGCTTTCTCCAATATGTGATTTATTCACATCACACCAGATTGGTTTTCCTCTTATATTTGTGATTCACAATCATGACAACGTTAGAAGCGATTCGGACAACAAACTTCAACGTGGTGGTGTCATTAAAGTGAAAGTCAACCTTAAATATTTCTTGACAATAACATGGTATATGTGACCTCACGAGTCTAAACATGACATTCTGATTAATATTGCATTTGTGGAATATGTGTTATGAAGCAAAATCCAGCTATTTTGCCACTTGCTTTTGACTGAAGATGACATCACAGTTGCTCAGGGCTCAGGCAACGACCAATCACAGCTCACCTGTTTCTGAAGCTGAGCTATGATTGGTCGTTGCCTGAGACCTGAGCAACTATGATGTCATCTACAGTCGACAGCGAGTGGCAAAATGGCCACCCCTGAGATGAATACTAAAGGCTAGATTTTGCAACTTAATAACTCATATTTCACTCATGCAATATTAACAGAATACCATATTTAGACCAGTGTGGTTGAATAGAACATATTATTGTCAAAAAAAAAAAAAGGGTGGTTGACTTCCTCTTTAAAATGTTGGTCCAGTTCAAAAGATAAGGATTCTATATACATTGCATTCATTTATTCATGTTTTAGTTACTTGTAGAAATCAACTGGTGTCGACAAAAACAATCATTTTTCAAGCATTCATTCAAGCAGCTTCATTTCCAACGTGATCAGCCTTAGATCACGTGTGTTTGTGTGTGCATGTGTTATTTGCTCTTTATGTATTTGAGCACTGATGTCACTGCTTTAACTGTCCTTCCCACAGTTCAATCCAGTTCAGGTTAAATATGAGGTGAATTCACGATTATTGTCAGGGATCGTTACTGAAATGTCACTTGTTTGCTGGAAAGTTTATATATACATTTGTATAAATATATATCCACATTTATTGGATGTGTGTACAAAAAAACAAGACCCGTTTAGTGGTTTGTATTGTTTTAGAGTTTCATTGTGCAACCCTGACTGAAGAAAATAAACAATGAATTAGTTCTTGTAATAATAACTGATCCTGTCTTTATTGAGTACTGAGAGAATCGGATCTGGGTGGATAATAAAATATGTTTTACTGCAAAGATGTGTTTGCCTTCTTTGGTCCACTGAGACGCTAACAATCAATTTGATGCGTACGCTCCTGCTTCCGCTACACGTTTTATCTTGGTTTCCGGACAAGGGGTATTTACACAAGACTAATAGATGCTCAACACAGGTGTAAGCTATGAAATGTTTTTGGAATTATGTTTCTATCTGCTTCAGGTGCTATAGGCCATGACAACATTGTTGAATATCTCGGAAATATAGGTTTTAGAGGCATGTTTTTCAAGGCACTTCAGCCCTTAACAGGGAGTTCCAACAATTCCTGTCTGAACTGGAGTCTGCGCACGGTGATGTGCTGCACTACACACATGTCCGATGGCTGAGCCGGAGCGGAGATTTGAGACGTTTTGATTGGCTGCTATCCACACATTCCTTCATTCAAAAGACGAAACGGTCCCAGAGCTGAGCGACCCAGAATGGAAATGGCACTTTGCATTGTGAACAGACGTGACAGAAATACTGAACAGCCATACCTTGAAGCTACAAGGCCAACACATTTGCGACATGTATTCTCACATAAAAGCATTTGAGGTGAAACTAGTGCTGCTTTTGGAACAATTAAGTGAAAATCACAATTTCATCCATATCCCTGCTACCTAAAACCTCTCTGCAGAGAACCCAGTGGTCCCGTTCCAACTCAAAAGTGTGTAGAAACACTGGAAATGCTGACGGGAGTTTGGTGTGCAATTCAATGTAGATGTTAATGCAAAAGAAATTCATCTTTTTTTTTTTTTTACAGCGCTTGAACATCCCTAAATAGTCAAAAGCATCCTCTTCTTTCTACATGTTTTCATGCCAGCACACACACACGATGTAAAGCAGTGAAACTCTACACCAGTCCAGGCCACCTCAACTGGGCCCCTGATCCTGTTGACCTTTCAGCATTTAAAATGAGTTGAGAAAGGGGACCTCTGTTTCCTAGAAAAGAAAATCATAGGAGGAAAAAGGGAGGTGCAGCCGAACGCCTCTTAGCAACTCGAAAGGAGCAGCCGAGAGAGGGAGGTCAGAGGTCAAAGCAGCCCACTTACCTACGGACGACCTCGGATGTCCCCTACACTTTTATTATTTGTTTTTATCTCTTCTTTTTCTTGTTTTCCCAGGTGACACCCCTCAGAGTTTGTTAGTGTCCATCTTCAAAATATACAATATAACAAACACTTGTAGTTTTGCTACCATTTTTTCTACATACACAAAAGGAATGTCCACTGGAGCAGTTGCCAGCTGGTTCCTTTCATCTCCAGAGGCATTTCATAGGATTTTCATACATCCAACCAGCCTCCCAACCAAAGATCATGAACAACCTCACCAGCCCAAGACTTTCCCATCCAGCATTTTCTCCTTTAAGATCGAACAAAAGAACCCAAGTTTGGCCTCTTCTAACTTCAATTTTCACACTAGGGACCATTTAACACCGAAGTACTACTTCCCGCTTGGATGGCCACAATCTATAAGAGACAGGATGTGCCACACAGCCCCCACCTGCTGAGCTGGAGAAGAATAAACATTTCAATAGGGCGCCACATTCCAAAGGGACACAAAGAACCTGAGTTCTTCACAAATTGATCTGAGGTTTAAAATCAACGTGAAGCTGAGATTGCAGAGGGAAATTAAGAAAGTAAGTTGGGAAGATTGAAACCAGGAGTTATTTTTAATGAGGCTGCAATCATTGCTGTGTGATTAGAAGATAATTGACCCTCTTCCTGGTATCTTGGGCTTTTTGCTGACATACACTAAAACCTAATGTTTGGAACCATCGATGTAGGTGTAATAATAATTATAATATTGTGGGAAAATATAACCGTTGCAATTATTTCCGTTGGATCGGAGGAAAGAGCAGACTCTGATTAAAAAAAAAAAAAAAAAAAAAAAAGTTTTGACATCAAACTCAGTGCCCATGACCTACAGATGAGAGTTCTGGAGAAGGACGAGCAACAGCACATCTGTCCCCTCTGGATAGCCATGTTGCCGGCATAATTGGGGACACATAACTCCGAGGGATTATACACGATGGCGATAGAGACACACTCCCAAAAAAAAACATCAGCCATGTACACTTCAGATCAAATAAAAAGCTGAGATGTATGATTCACAATTATTCAGACACTTCCACTTGTGATACTTACAATCAACATGACAATCAATTGCTGTTTCAATTATTTAGAATCGCAAGCTGCCCAAGTCATCAAAAAAAAAAAAAAAACATTGATGAAATTAATGATCAAGTTCCAAACATGCTGCAGAAAAAGGAACTAGCAAATAAAAGTGATAATTGAAATGTGGAATGATGAGACCATTTTTCCCAACCTGAAATGTTTTGCTCATGGTTCCAGGTACATTGTTAACATTCAGACTTGCCTACAATCTCAACATGATGCCCTCTCGAACTTGAATGGCAGCAGCATTGAGGGGCTGGACAGGCTCTTCGACTGTCATCGGCTCATCTGCTCTGGGCGGTTCCTGCAGAGGGATGCCTTGCTTGATGGCCTGATGGCCTTTTCAGTCTTGTACTGAAGTGTCCCCTCGCCGCGCCAGACAAGCCATCGTCTTTTCAGCAGGTCTATTGCGTGTTCAATGACGTTTCTCAAACGCGCATGGGCATTGTTATGCTGCTTTTGCAGCGTCCTAAAGATGAAAGTAAGTCTCAAGTCTTTGCCCTCAAGTTCCAAGTCAAGACTGACAAGACTCGAGTCGATTCGCAAGTCCTACACTTTGAGGTTCAAGTCCTGTCGAGTCATTTTAACAACATCGTAGATATATATTTAATTTACATACACGTATGCTTTTAAAATCTGTACTTATTTATCAAGTTTATCAATTTATTTATTTACCAAGCTGGCCATGTTAAAGTCGTTAGTCCATGTTCCAAACCATTTCTCACTATTTGATCACAAGCTCACATTATGCCAGAAGTAAAATACCAAGGTATTAAAATTATAGCTCTAAAATGTGCTTATCTCATTTGCTCCCAATAACGTGTAAATACGTTTTTTATGTTTTAAGTGTCCCAAAGACGTATTTATATGTTTTTTTTTGTTTTTTTGTTTTTTTTAATGCTAGAGCATACAGAAGGCTTTGATGCAGCCTCTCAACTGCAAAGAACGGTTGCAGAAATAGTAGTTATTACACTTAATGGCCAACAGGTGGCAGCAGAGCAAACGAGATCAACCAGAGCCAAGTAGAAAAAAAGCTAAATTACTTACAATTTTGAATAGATTTGTGAAAACTGATGAAACTTAGCTCTCTTCTAATGCTAATTGCCGCAAAATGGACACAGATAGAAACATACTTTTTTTTTCCTGATGAAAGAAGACTTTAATCTTTCTTTTGATAGGTCCCATGCTTTTATATCAATAGAACACAATATTCTGTGGGCCTTGCATAATCAGTCAAAATCCAGTAAAACAGCCGGGAGCCAACGGGATTGTTTCTGTGAAAATGGCTGGGAGTGAAATAGTTGTTTGAAATATTTGGGGAAATAATAGCATTATTTCATGTTAAACATTCTATTTTGTTTTTAAGCGAAAATTTGGTACATTTAGAAACATGTATCATGTTGAGTTTATAAGTAAATAAATGTTGATATTCTTCCTCTGTTTTAATTTTCTTAGCAAGACACAGTATCCAATTACTAGTGGGCTATTTTTAAAACAGACTTCACACGTGCACTTTTTTTGTTTTAAATAAGTAGGCTACAATGCAAACAGCCAAGGCACTCATGTCGTCTGCTCCCCCACTCCACTCCTCTGCTGCGCTCATGCAACATGCAAACTAATTGACAGCAATTAACTTCAAAGAGCTGTTTGTTAAGTACAATGCAAGCTGCAAAGGCTCTTCTGCTCCCCCGCACCTGCTGCCTAGTGTGAGCAAAACTTCAGAGGCTGCTGTTCCTGCGCAAGCAAACTTGCTTTAACTGCCTATTTAAAATAAATGAGCAATATCGATTCTGACGCTTGCGTATCGATATGTGTATTGTAATGAGGCCCGCAACGATGTATTGCCGTATTGATTTTTTGTTAGCACACCCCTAGAATGCAATGGCTCACATGCTGAGATATGCAGTCATCATCTACGATGCTCCAGTTAGATTTCTCATTATTTATCACTACAGATTTTGAAGTTTCTTTAAACTGCTGAGACCTTCCCAAAAAGCTTCATTAGGTTTTACAGACATGTTAAGGTTGCCACAATGTCACCTATGCACAGGATGTAAATGTATCTTCATTTATATTCATTTCTATTTAAAAAAAAATAAAATAAAATACATTAAAGCCCTGTAAGTCTGATATTATAGATACCAAGTCAGCATCCATATTGGATCGATACTGGCACTATAATATGGATCCAGTAGTTTTGTTTCAGTTTGGCTCTTTTAAGCACTGCTGCAGTTTGGTTAAACAGATAACAGGCATGTTGCCACACACTCCACTTCAGTCTGTACGCACAGGCAGACTTGCTCCTGCTCTCCCATCCTATGTTTCGATCGTGTGCCGTCGCGTGATTTAGCATCTCATCTTTGTAGTAGATTGCCTGAACACATACAGTATACAGTACACAGAAGACAGATTAAATATACATTATTATATTTTTATTATTAGTTGTTTATAATTGTAGTTTCTGAACAGTGTAAGATAAAAAAAAAATTGTTTAAATTTGTTTTCCTATGACCACTTGGGCTCCTTGTTTAAGGTTGCAAGTTATAGTTGTGATTTTAAAAAAGCAATTGATAAAGTATTTTGTATTTATCATTAAACTTTGTCCTAATTGTGTCCTTTGTTTAAAAACTCAAAAAAACACGAAAAATGGAAAATGGATTTTGATGAAGCTATTTGATGATATATATATATATATATATATATATATATATATATATATATATACATATATATATATATCAGCGATACTGGCCTTGTATTTACTTTGTATTTACACCACTACCCACTAGTCTAAATACAGTCTTCTGGTTAATATCGCGTTAGTGGAATATGAGTAAACCAGGAAAATCCAGCAGTTTTTATCCATATCAGAAGGCGGCCATTTTGCCACTTGTTGTTGAGTAAAAATGACATCACAGTTGTGCAGGCAACAGGTAACAACCAATCACAGCTCAGCTTCAGAAAACAGGTGAGCCATGATTAGTTGCTGCCTGAGTCGTGAGCAACTGTGATGTCATCTTCAGTCGACAGAAAGTGGCAAAATGAGATGGATCAAAACGGCTGGAATTTGCTTTACAACTCATATTCCACAAATGTGATATTAATCAGAATGTCAAGATGTGTTTAAGTTTGACTTCCCCTTCAATTGCCTTCAATGCTCATTTTATTTAATGATGCAGAGCCATATGAATTCACGGTGCTGTGTATTAATTAGACTCCTGAGCGCGGTCTCACGAAGTAAAAGCAATGTCACAACTCTATGCAGGTACCGGTAACTACTTCTATTTACCAATTTGTTTGGAAGGAAAATAAACAAATCCATAAAACAAAGAAGTGATAAAAAAAAAGAATTGGAAAACATTGCTTTGAATTTGGCTCTAACTCCAATTAAAATGCATAAAAACAAATTTTCCTCATGATCATATAAAGTACATCGTCAACCTCATTGATTTTTCCCCATCAGTTTCTTCCAGTGTTTCCTTCTTCATACACGTTCATCGTGAGCAGTGGCGTGTTCGTACCATTCAAGTGGAAAGCTTAATGATGCCGAGCCTCTTACCCTGTAAACAAGATGTATCGATGGGCTCTCTGGCAACGAGAAGTGGAATCTATTGTTTTTCTAAATGGCCGTTCAGCAAATGTACCTTTTAGCAAACATGGTTATCGAACATCTTGCTGCTCTCAATGTCAACAGGCACTGATCTGTATTTGAGTTACAATTTTGCAAGTTTACAAGTGTTTGACCAGGAAACATCTGTGAATTAGTGACTATTTCAAAATCAAATGGTTGGCATACATTTTGTTCATCACAAACATGAAGTTTGAATTTTATTTTGTTGAAACATACTCCTTAACCTTAACGTTCGGTGTGATGAATCTACTGCTTGTGTGATTCTTAGGCTGAAAAAGCAGATCGAGATGGTAAATGGATCAAGAAAACGAAATAAACACACCGATTTCACATGAGCTCATTCCCCAGTGCGACATTGCATAGGAGGATAAACTACAACAAAGAAGTGAATGTTTCAAAGTGTAGATATGTTGATGTCGTTAAGACAGAAAGAAAGACGTCTGTGTCTTGCCCGCCGTTAACTACCTAAACAGGCTGACCCTCCTTGCCTGGAGCAACCTTCTCTATTTACTCAAGTTCTTAAGTGTTTGGAATCCCTCGATCTCACGCATCGTTCCCACTGAGGGACTGAAGACCTGGGTGGGCATCAGGACCAGTTGCTTTTGCTGATGAGGTGGGATGTTTAAACTGAGGGGCCAACGGATGGAGCACGGGGGGCCACCACGGGGAGTTGATGGGGTGAGGTCAGCTTAGGGGGTCATGGGGAAGGGGGCAGATACGGGTCACTGTTTGCCCAGTTGCCTCCTGGGGAGTTGGAATGGAGGAAAATGGACAGAGATGGCCATGAATAGGTTTTAGCCGATCCTTTACCATTTTGTTTTTTCAGACACAAGCTTACATTTTGTCTGATGCCAAGATTTGGCAAAAAACTATGTTGATACAGTAATATACAAAAGTAATTAGCCATGTGATCACTGCACCTACAGAAAGTGAAATTGTAAGAAAATATGTCACTTAACACCTTGACCAGTTGAAGCAAACCGTACAAGATTTTCAGACTGTGCCTGGAGATCATTGATGTTGGTTATGAGAGAAGACAAACCAATTCTGTTCAAGTTCATTCCAGGGGTTGAACCTGAGATCAAGGTATTACACAAGTTCCACACCAAAATCATCCCAAAAATGTCTTATGGATCTTGCTTTGTGTACTGAGGCACAGTCGTGCAGGAAAAAGGCCTTTTGGAAACAATTTCAAAAAAGCATGCAATTGTGCCAAAGGTCTTGAAAATGAGATTCAGGAGCATTGTGGACTTGGTAGATATTTTACTCCTGACTGCCACCTCTGGCCTAAAGCAGCCTCTGTGAGAAACTGGTGCATGGCACCATTTCAAATCCTAAATATCTCATTTAATTCCTAGTATTCTTGTGCGCATCAATGTATATTTTCCGACAGTCATCTATTCAGTAAAGACCACAGAATCGCACCCGAGATTCATGTCTCTTCCTGCCTGTGCTCTGACCGGCACACCATCCAATCCCCATTCGACAGACATAAACCTGCTTTAGTCGATGTTCAGTCGGAGCATTTTTACGAGGCTCGCCAAAAATGTGGAATGGCGGGAATCATCATTGACGGGAATTGACGAATGACGGAGGTGCCCACCTCTATAATAAGTGATTACAATACTATTATACGATTATAGATTGTACGTTGATGTGATGGAACATAGATTTTTTTTGCATACTATTGAATAGTGGGTTTGTTAAATGAATGAAAACTGGAGAAAAAAAATCTGACACTGTCTCTTTAAGAAGAAAACAGCAATAATAAATTCTTTAGATGTTGCGCTAACACAGTTACGATGATAATTAATAGATTCCTTACAGTGGAAATTGAAGGTCAACCAGCATGGTTTGTTTTGTGGTCACTCTAGCACATACACCCATGCAGATCAAGATGGTGAATGGCGCATTGAGTAATAACTTTCATTTTACTGCAGACAGAGTAGATCAAAGTGACATGATCAAATAGTGTGAAACTAGCAAATAAAATACACAAGGTGGCCATTTGATATGTTAAGGCTAGTCTATAAGGTAATGGTATTAGGTCATGTGGAATGACTGCATTGCTCCCAAATTGCATCATCACACTAACAGTAGGCTCGACATCTAAGATGAATCTCAGCACCCATTTTAAGTACAGAAGGCAACGTGTCATTTTAGGTTTGAAAGATGAGTGGGGCTTAGAAATGGAAGTAGGGGTGAGTTGCCATAGCTACCACCGCCTGACCAAATCTTGTGGACTTCAAGGAAGCTGGTGTAGAGGGGAAGCAAAGGTCACGATGGTTGCCCCTTCCCCAATAATTACCACCCCCACGCAGCTATGGTCAGTGTCATTCTTTACTAATGACAGCTCACTCAATAACCATTACTCTCAACTGAACATGAGGTTGGCGGACCCCACTGGGCTGCTAATCATTCAGTCAATAAAGGATCATAAAAAATACCACTGAGATCACCACAGGGATCTATTAGTATGAAGATTGCAACATTAACTGAATCTAAGTATTGCACATAATAACATTACAGCAGAAAATTTTCAAAAAAGATTTTGGTAAGTGGAAAACACAATGACATTTGTTTAAAGACATCTTATTGATGACATTGGAGTCTCAATTTTGCCAACCTAAAAGCGCAAGAAATACAGAGCATAATTTCAAATATTTTGAAAACACAGACAGTTTGTGTGACATGCTGTTGAAAGAAAGACATTGCCCTCACTTGGTCAGATTTGGTCACTGCAGCAAGATCATAACAAAAAGAAAGAAAGAAAGAAAGAAAGAAAGAAAGAAAGAAAGAAAGAAAGAAAGAAAGAAATAAAGAAATAAAGAAAGAAAGAAAGAAAGAAAGAAAGAAAGAAAGAAAGAAAGAAAGAAAGAAATTCCTGAATTAGGTTAAAATTTACCTGATTATTTTAGATAGAAGAGTAATTATGAAATTACAGGAAAATTATAAAATGTTACTCTGCAAAAGACTATATTCAGTCCCAGTCCAAAACAGAGTAGACTTTATACTCAGAAGAGAGTAAAATATTCCAAAAGAACCAAAAGAAAAATTACATAGACAGTAAACAAGTGTTATCTAATAAAAATGTGTAATATTGACGCCATATAATTATGGTAAATACCACATGTTGACTGTCGAGTTGAAAATTGCACATGAACGCCTCCTCCTGTTTTTTTTCCACTGGAGAACTGAGTTTCCGAGCTGAGAGAACCTGATAACGTTCAACATGGCAGAGAGTACCGATGGATTCGTGAATGGTAAGAAATAACACTTGTGAAGGTTGTTTTGGGGTCGACATAATTACATAGCAGTCGCAATTCAACGTCCTGTTTACAACTCATTATTTGACGTAATTGTTCGGTTTTACGAGCAAACACAACGGCATCTAGGGTGTAACTTTTTTTGTTTTCTTTTTTTTTACTACGACAACAAAAGCAAATGAAGAGGATTTCAGTCGCATCTATTTCAGTTTTTGCATATTTTTGTATTGCATGTCTGTAGGTATTCTTTATGTGTCTAAATCAAAAAATGGGAACATCAGTAATGGCCATTTTGTGCCAATGCAATTTATACATTTATGTGAGCTGCACTAAAGAAGGTATTTGTTCCTCCCCTCATATCAGATACAATCTCATTGAAGGTCCGTCACCTTTATTCAATTACCATAACTATCCCTTATAATTCACATACATGTCTTGAATTATTCATCATGCATAATATTGGCAACCCTGTTCAAATGGTGATGAAAAATAAAAATTCAAAACCTTCTCATCGTCCACCCGTTAATTCTCTGCATGCATAATTCCATATTCTTTCATATGTAACAAAAATGAAGGTGTGCGCACACAGAACTGTGAAGCAATTATTTTATCTACGAATGAATACATTTTAATTCATGAAGGGTTATTATTCTGGTTGGTGGATGTGTTAATATTTATCCAAGATAAAGATTATTTTTTAGGAAGGCAAATGTAAACAATGACTGTTTCATTGTTAGAAACTGACCAATGATTCACTAATAATAATAATAGTAGTAATAATAATAATAATAATAATAATAATAAGAAGAAGAAGGTTGTTGTTTAACCTCCAAATTGAAAAATATAAGTTACATTGTTTATTTCACTTAACATGTTGAACAGTTTCAAAAGAAGAAACCCCTGAATGAAATGGAGAAGAGAGATGCACACAATGTTGAAGGATCACAGAGAAGCGAGGCAATCACATTGTTATTGTCTGATGAAGATCTGCTGAAGGTCAAAGCATGACTGAGCAACAGATCCCTCCCTCCTTTCCTTCCCTCCATCTCTCCACTCCCTGCTTTCACAGTAATGTCATTCAGGCTTGCGTCCCTGTTGGCAGACTGTAGCCGTCCCCTTCCTCACTATAGCCTGTGAGCAAGAACCGGTTGGATCAATTCACCCTCCTCAGCCCTTCATCTGAACCACGTATGAGGGCACCAATCAAACAGATTCAGATATGACACAGTGATATCAATCAAATAAAATGACTCATTTTAATGTCTCTTGAGGAGAATGTAAGAGTGTAGTATTTTTTTAACGATGTGTTAGGGATAACGTTCAATATATTCTGCTTTAATAGTGCGTCTGAGACCAATTAGATAGATGGTCACTGTCACAGCACATCATTCACTTATGATGTTTCATCTTATATTTTACTCTTAGAAGGCATCAATAAAGACAGCAAATAATATAAATTTTGATGTCAAAAAGTCATCATTACTTGTGTTGTTAGTGTTCTTCAATAAGCAGTCTAAAATGTACAAGACCAAAAGCAAATACCTTTCTTTCCCTGATGGTGTCTCTTGACAATTAAAGGTCATCCGTCAGTCTCGAACACATTATAAAAGGATCTGACATACGACAGTCACTGACAACTGAAGATCCGTCATGATTAAATGATGGCTGAATTCCTGGGAATATAACCTTGTCATAGAATCAATTGACCAAATCTTAGAGGGACAAGAATTGACTAAACTCATTTTTGCATCTGGGCTGCTGAGTTGCAAAAACCCTTCCAAAAATCAATGGAAAAAAATAAGTTGACTAAACAAAGGGTAGAACCCTTACAGGTTAATGATGTTCTCAATTTCCTCAATGTACACCTCATACAACCACAACAGGTATTGTGGTCCTTTGTCGAACAAGCACGAAAATTCCAGAATGTTTTTCACACCTGTCTTTCCGTTCTCTTGTCAGGACCGTATACTGTAGTATGCTACCATTTATAAGATATGCTGAGCCCATTATTTTTAAGGCCAAAGCATCTGGCAGGGTACCAATCTTCCAAAAATGGCCAATTTGCTGAGAAATTGCTGCTATGATGTCATTGTGTGCGGGCTAAGACCAGTCCAGGGTGTCCCCAGCCCTACTGCCCAAAGCCAGCTGAGATAGGCTCCAGCACCACCCGCGACCCTTGTGCGGAATAAGCGGTCAAGAAAATGGATGGATGGATTGATCTTACTTTTGCATTTAATATGAAAGCCCTGATTATTAACTCATTCACTCCCAGCCATTTTCACAGAAGCAGTTCCGTTCGCTCCCGGCTGTTTTACTGGATTTTGACTGATTTTGCAAGGCCCACAGAATATTGTATTCAATGGCTATAAAAGCATGGAACCTACCAAAAGAAAGATTAAAGTCTCTTCTTTCATCAGGAAAAAAAAGTATGTTTCTATCTGTTTCCGTTTTGCAGCAATTAGCATTAGAATATAGCTAAGTTTCATCAGTTTTCACAAATCTAATAAAAAATTGTAAGTAATTTAGCTTTTTTTCTAGATGGCCCTGGTTGATCTCCTTTGTTCTGCTGCCAACTGCTGGCCGTTTGTGTAATAACTACCATTTCTGCAACCGTTCTTTGCAGTTGAGAGGCTGCATCAAAGCCTTCTGTATGCTCTAGCATAAAAGAAACAAAAACAAAAAAAACGTATAAATACGTCTTTGAGACACAACATTAAAAGAAAAACGTATTTACACGTTATTGGGAGCAAGTGAGTTAAATTGCTCACATATCTGGCATCCTAACTGCATGTCTAAAGTTTCTAAGAAACCAATCTTTGTGAAAATTGGTAAAGAATTCAACAAGTTACTATCCCCTCCATAAGTATTGTAACGACAAGGTCAATACCTTTGTTTTTGTTGTATACTGAATACATTTTGACTTTAATCATCCATCCATCCATCCGTCGATTCTCTTGACCACTTATTTCACACAAGGGTCGCGGGGGGTGCTGGCGCCTATTTCAGCTGGCTCTGGGCAGTAGGCGGGGGACACCCTGGACTGGTTGCCAGCCAATCGCAGGGCACACAGAGACGAACAACCATCCACACTCACAAGCACACCTGGGGACAATTCGGAGCGCCCAATTAACCTGCCATGCATGTCTTTGGAATGTGGGAGGAGACCGGAGTACCCGGAGAAGACCCACGCGGGCACGGGGAGAACATGCAAACCCCACCCAGGAAGGCCGCAGCCTGGACTCAAACCGGAGTCCTCAGAACTGGGAGGCGGACGTGCTAACCACTCGACCACCCCTAATTTTAATCAAAAGATAAAAATGAGACTAATGTTGGGAAATCCTGCTCATTTCATGCTATTTACATTTAGATGTGTTAAACAACTCAGGATAGCTCACCTTTTTGTTTGAAGCCGCTGACATTTCAAGTGGGCAAAAATATTGGAACGGTTATGATAAAATTAACAAAAAGTGACTAACATTTAATAGTTGTTGATATAACCTTACATGCACTAACTGCATCAAGCCTGCGACCTATTGACTTCACCAGACTGCCGCATTCTTTTTTTGAGATGCCTTTGCAGGCCTTTACTGCAACCTCTTTCAGGCCGGGGTTTGGGGTCATTGTCTTGTTTCAAGATGAAGCGTTTCCTGATTTGTTTGGATGCACGTTTCTGTAAATTGCCAGACAAAAGGTTCTCGTGGTCTTCAGAACTCATTCTGCTGTCACCGTCATGAGTTACATCATCAATAAAGACTCGTGTGGACATTTGCTGTAATGGAGAGACACCCCCTGTACAAGCCAAAGTGAATGCTAATGGTTCAAACGTAGACATTTTAGTATTTCCCTAAGACTTGTTGCCCTTTCATTGCCCCAGCTCTTAATCCACTAATAGTGATAAATGTCAAAGTTGCATTTTAGCTGGGAGGGCCAGCAGTGAATGAATTTGAAAGCAAAAGGGACAAAAAATAATCTAATTAAGAGGATTCTGCTTCTTTAATAATGGGGTTCTGATGGAGGGGAAAAAAGAACAGAATGTGGCAATGGTAAACCAACATCTGTAAAGAAGATACAATGACAGAAAAACGGAGTCAGTAGGTCAGAACTTCTTCCAGGAAAATGCTCATGCTGTGTTGACATCGAACTCGTGTCGGCAGGTCAGCAGGACCACTCGATCAGTGCCTGGTTGTTCTAAGATAATAGACTCTCATTCCATCCAGTGGTGGATCAATGGTGGGCTGGTCAGAGAAGACCATAAAGGAGACATCTACTAGAGAACGGCGCACTTGATTATCAATTATCTCAACTCTCATAGGGCAGCTTCACACAGCCAACATAAATGGAAAATATACAGTATGAAAAAGGGTTGTCTGCCCCTTGTGAAAGTTAATTATCTTGCACACTGCGCGAAGGAGAGATCTTCACTCAGACGGTTAAGGGGTCTCGTCCTTCGTGAGGAATTTCTCAAAGCTCGAAAGAAGGCCACAAGAGAAGCTTATCTGTTTTTTTTAAAAAAAATGCAGGTCAAGAGTGTGAGAGACAAAACACAACAAGACATTCACGGATGGCGGACACTTCCACAGTGCTGCAGCCAAAACACAAGAGGATTTTGTTTCACAAGGAACTGTTCCAGTGTTATGGAAATGTACATTTAAAATGCTGAATTAAAGGTTTAGTGTATCCAGTGTTGGGGGTCTTTTCTTTCCTGCTTAGACACACTTAAACTGAGCGGGGTGCGTGCGCATGTGTGTATGTGAGGGTCACTACAAGAAACTTTGTGTCAGTCAAAGTGTACAGACGTCTGTTTGTCTCGGTTTTGCGCACTGCCGATTCTCAACTGGAAACGGCTCTTTCAAACCAGCAACAAAAGGCTTCTCCCAAATGCTCACTTGTAAGATACCCTGGCATCCCTCCCAACCCGTATCGCAAAGACAAAGTGTGAATAAATGGAGAAACACAAGAAGGGACTGCTGTAATCTCAAGAGGTGTGGAAGCTGTATGTGAAACAGAAAAAGGTCAGAGGTTGAACAGGCTAAAAGAGCACAGAGGGGAATTGTTCCCATGGCTACTGGCTGTTTTCTGTTATTTCCTCCCACCCGCGCAGTGATTTTGGTTTGAAGAGTAGTTCTGACTGGGTCTCGCGTGGTTGCCGTAACAGTATGACCTGGTCCAGATGGCCTTTTCTCTCGTTCTGCTCAGACTATGACAGACGCACTGCAAAGCACAGCCTAAAGCGGCTCCAGAAAGATGCACTAGGGGGCATCTGAAACCAGTAGACCAGGCAACTAGAAAGGATGAAAACTATAGACTGCCTCAGGTTGAGTGTGTTCAAACATCCCAGCTTTAATTTCAAAGTATGTCCAGTGCAGTTTTTCTGCTCATGTGCACCTCCAAACACTTGTGGCAGGGCAAAACTGCTTGCAGGGTCGAGCTTAATACACTTGCAGGGAACTCAGGTCTTGTTTGGTATTAGACTTGTTGAATCCATGAATTCGGCACCTAAAATTGACACACGTTCGTCATCTCCATAGCTGGACAAGTTCACCGAACAAATGATTATGAACCAGTAATGAGAACCTGGCACTGGTAGCTACATTATGAGTGATTTACTAAGAGAAGTTAATTCTGCCTTGTGTGACATACTGTATAACATGTTATAATGGTTCTGGATTAACCGTGCGCATGGTGATGTGATGAACGCAGGACTTCCATACTATCTTGGGGTCTTGTTCATCATGAATGAGGGCAGGATGGACAGGCGGATCGATGCAGCGTCTGCAGTGATGCAGACTCTGTATCGGTCCGTTGTGGAGAAGAAGGAGCTGAGTGGAAAGGCGAAGCTCTTGATTTACCGGTCGATCTACTTTCCTACCTCACCTATGGTCACGAGCTGTGGGTTGTGACCGAAAGAACAATATTCCGGATACGTGGCCGAAATGAGTTTCCTCCGCAGGGTGTCCGGGCTCTCCCTGTCATGGTCTGGGTTGGGTTTTGGTTTTTGTTGGGGTTCTAGTTTTGAGTTTGTCATGTTCACGTTTCTGTTTCTGCTTTCCGGTTTGTCTCCCCTAGTCTCGTTATTTTTTAACCTTGTCCACCTGCGTGTCTTCCCTTCCTAGTGTATCTACCAATCAGC
Organism: Festucalex cinctus; assembly: GCF_051991245.1. Lineage (NCBI taxonomy): Eukaryota > Metazoa > Chordata > Actinopteri > Syngnathiformes > Syngnathidae > Festucalex > Festucalex cinctus. Next base: position 14,138,240 of record NC_135414.1, on the reverse strand, counting down.
TTCCCCTGCCTCTTGTGTCTTGCCCAGCTGTGTCTATCATCGTCAATTAGTGTGTGTATTAGTCACCTGTTTTTGGCTCAGTGCTTGTCGGTTCATTGTTCTTCTTTTCCCACGTCCATGCTGCCATTGTTCCTCCTTGTCTTGTATCGTTTTCCCCTTCTGGATGTTATTGTTTTTTCTTAGCTACCAAGTACCCTGTTTGCCCTTTTGTTTCGTTTGATTAAATTACTTTTTTTTGTTGAGCACCTCTGCCTCGTTTGCCTCCTGCACTTGGGTCCTCCACCACGCTGACACCTAACACTCCCCTAGAGATAGGGTGAGAAGCTCGGTCATCCGGGAGGGACTCAGAATCGAGCCGCTACTCCTCCACATTGAGAGGAGCCAGTTGAGGTGGCTCGGGCACCTGGTTCTGGAGTGGTGTTCCGGGCATGTCCTACATGGCAGGAGGCCCCAGGGATTCCCCAAGACGCGCTGTCTTTCGGCTGGCCTGGGAATGCCTTGGGATCCCGCCAGATGGGCTGGTTGAAGTGGCTGGGGAGAGGGAAGCCTGGGCTTCCCTGCGAGAGCTGCTGCCCCTGCAACCGACCCCGGATAGACAGCAGATGATGGATGGATGGATGGATGGATGGAGAATTCTATATGGAAAACTACTTTCAATATTTACTTTAAATTTCAAATGAGTTAATTTGACACACAACAGGCGGGTTAATCATTGCCCGGGTCAATAATAATAATTAGTTTAGTTTATTCATTTTTTCCTTTCGGACACATTACAGTTTACATCAATCACATCACATCATTTGCAACATTGACGTCCGAAAGAAGGGCTGACGGGTAGAAGCCGAAGCTTATTCGAGACCCGTCCCCATCGACCCATTACTATAACGCATCAATCATATACATTATTTAGAATAGACATTAATTTTTATCGTTATCCATCCCATACTATCCCAGACACTGCTCGCTCAGTTCTTCTTGAATGTCCGTGTGTAGATTGTGGCTAGTCCCAGTCATTTAGAACTGGTGAGTCGGTCCCCAGACGCCACCAGCAAGCCCACCCCGCCAGGCGAGCAGCCAAGGCAAGCGCAATTCTTCTCTTTCACCAGTAGGGTCTTCGCTGACCTCGGATCAGCTTTCACACATGTTGTGCTTTCCAGAAGAGTAGATCGGCTTGCATTCGGCCCATTGCTTTCAAGCAATTTCAGCACTCGATTCTGGTCAGGTAGCACCACTGGTTGCTAGCATGTTGTGGATCTGATGACTCCTGTGCGCTGCCCAGCCTCGCTCACCCAGCAGAGCGGCCCACGCCAGCTGCATTCCAGGAACCAGACCACCAACCCCCATTTTGCGTATTGACAGCAGATTCATTGGAGCCACAATACAGCCTTATCATGTAGCCTTGACTGTTACAACAAATGTCCAAACGGAATTCGAGCCAGACAATATTTAGATTCAAACGGGAACAGCAATGTCACGCCGCCACCGGCGTGACGGCCCATGCTTTTGTTTTTGTTATCCATGTTTCCTGTTTTACTTTGAAAACCCTAACTCTCCTCTCACCCCAGGTCACTTACCCTTCCTGCAGCTCACTGATTACCGGTCCACGCCCATGATCACCACCACCTGTTCCCAATCAACCCGGACATAAAAGCCACCTGATTCCTCCCCTCTGGGCCGAAGTGTCACACACAGTCAGTGCATGGAAGCGTCCCACAGTCCTCGAGTCCTTGTTCCTTATTGTCTTGCCTTGTTTTTGTGCCTTGTCTTGTTTTTGTGCCTTTTCCTCCAGTGGAGCGCCTTTTGTTACCCCTTTTGCCTTGTGCCTGTTTTTTCCTCCCTAGTGGAGCGCTTTTTGTTCTCCACCTTTTTGATTCCCCCTTTCTCCTCTCAGTGTGAGAGGAGACTGCTGCTGCCCGGCAATAAAACCTGTTGCCTCTGTGGCCTACCTTATCCTGCGTCTGGGTCCTACCTCCTCTCGCCGTGACAGTACACTTCGGCCAGCATGGACCCAGCGGGAGTGTCCAACTTGGAGACCTGGCAGAGGCTTGAAGACATCGCCCGAGTCATTGCAGAGATCAAAGAGTTGATGGCTTTGGACCGTGGCGACTGGGGTGAAGGGTCGGACTGGCCTCAGAACCCCGAACCTCGTCTGCTGCAGCCTCTCGCCCCTGAACCTCGTCTGCTGGAGCCTCTCGCTCCTGAACCTCGTCTGCTGGAGCCTCTCGCCCCTGAACCTCGTCTGTTGCAGCTTCTCGCTCCTGAACCTTGTCTGCTGCAGCCTCTCGCCCCTGAACCTCGTCTGCTGCAGCCTCTCGCCCCTGAACCTCGTTTGCTACAGCCTCTCGCTCCGGAACCTTGTCTACTGCCGCCGCAGCCCCTGGCCGCTTCGCCTGTGCCGCTGCCGCCGCAGCCCCTGGCCGCTTCGCCTGTGCCGCTGCCGCCGCAGCCCCTGGCCGCTTCGCCTGGGCCGCTGCCGCCGCAGCCCCTGGCCGCTTCGCCTGTGCCGCTGCCGCCGCAGCCCCCGGCCGCTTCGCCTGTGCCGCTGCCGCCGCAGCCCCCGGCCGCTTCGCCTGTGCCGCTGCCGCCGCAGCCCCCGGCCGCTTCGCCTGTGCCGCTGCCGCCGCAGCCCCTGGCCGCTTCACCTGTGCCGCTGCCGCCGCAGCCCCTGGCCGCTTCGCCTGTGCCGCTGCCGCCGCAGCCCCTGGCCGCTTCGCCTGGGCCGCTGCCGCCGCAGTCCCTGGCCGCTTCGCCTGGGCCGCTGCCGCCGCAGTCCCTGGCCGCTTCGCCTGGGCCGCTGCCGCCGCAACCCCTGGCCGCTTCGCCTGGGCCGCTACTTCCTGTTCCTCGTCAGGCGGCGCATGGATTGCGGTCGCCACCTCCTGTTCCTCGTCCGGCGGCGCATGGAATGCGGCCGCCACCTCCTGTTCCTCGTCAGGCGGCGCATGGATTGCGGCCGCCACCTCTCGTTCCTCGTCAGGCGGCGCATGGATTGCGGCCGCCACCTCCTGTTCCTCGTCAGGCGGCGCATGGATTGCGGCCGCCACCTCCTGTTCCTCATCAGGCGGCGCATGGATTGCGGCCGCCACCTCCGGTTCCTCGACCGGCGGCGCCCAGCCAGCAGCCGCCTCCTCTTGCACCAGTTCCGGCGGCGCCCGGCCAGCGGCCGCCATCGCCTGCACCAGTTCCGGCGGCGCCCGGCCAGCGGCCGCCTCCTGCTCCTCATCTGGCAGCGAACACCCCGCCGCCACCTCTGCTCCTTGTCGGGCGTCGAGGACGCCCTCCTGACTGGCCCCGCTGGGACTCTCTTGTCGGGCGTCGAGGACGCCCTCCTGAACTGCTTTTTGTCTGGGACGGATGGGTGGGCCGTGTTCCCACCTCCGTGCCCCCTTCCGCCCGCCCTTGTTTTTTGGACTTTTTGATATTGAAGGGCCGTCAGGAGCCGGCCCTTGAGGGGGGGGTACTGTCACGCCGCCACCGGCGTGACGGCCCATGCTTTTGTTTTTGTTATCCATGTTTCCTGTTTTACTTTGAAAACCCTAACTCTCCTCTCACCCCAGGTCACTTACCCTTCCTGCAGCTCACTGATTACCGGTCCACGCCCATGATCACCACCACCTGTTCCCAATCAACCCGGACATAAAAGCCACCTGATTCCTCCCCTCTGGGCCGAAGTGTCACACACAGTCAGTGCATGGAAGCGTCCCACAGTCCTCGAGTCCTTGTTCCTTATTGTCTTGCCTTGTTTTTGTGCCTTGTCTTGTTTTTGTGCCTTTTCCTCCAGTGGAGCGCCTTTTGTTACCCCTTTTGCCTTGTGCCTGTTTTTTCCTCCCTAGTGGAGCGCTTTTTGTTCTCCACCTTTTTGATTCCCCCTTTCTCCTCTCAGTGTGAGAGGAGACTGCTGCTGCCCGGCAATAAAACCTGTTGCCTCTGTGGCCTACCTTATCCTGCGTCTGGGTCCTACCTCCTCTCGCCGTGACAAGCAATACATGTTATCAATGCAGGTGTATAAACAAGAGTTAGCCTTGGCAAAGTCAGCAAATAATCATATACAACTCCAGCTTTGGGTAATTAGTGATGTTGTTGTTGTTGTTGTGATATTGTGAATTACTGTTGTCTCTCAAGCGCTGCCAATTCCTCAGCTCCTTTCACGATTCGTGTTTTTAGTTGACCAGAGTTATCTTTAGTTTGAATAAAAATTCGGCAGTCTTTTGTCCACGTGCTTTCGATAAGTCCATTCTTTCTCATTTGTCGAGCTTTTTTGGCGATGTCAGCATTCCGTTTGGTGAGGTTTTCGTTGATGTAGACATGTTTCCCACGAAGCTTGTGACGGTCTCTCAGAAGAGCAATCTTTTTCTTTCTGTCAACAAACCTGATCAGAACTGCCGGTGGTCGTGTCCCTCCAGTTGGAAGCGAAAAGCACATCTGAATGTGCGCAGGATCAACAGTTAATCCCAAATCTCTGAGTTGAAGTGTCACTTGCTGTTCCACAGTCTCGTTCCCTGAATATTGGTCAGAATCTTCCGTGCTCGTGCTCGCCGCAGCTCTCAAAGGGCCACGGCGCGGCTTGATCTTGATACCGGTGACTATCACATCGTTGATACGAAGATTTTGTTCCAAATCATCCACTTTTTGTTCCAAGGCAACAATGCGTCGATCTTTTTCCTGTGTCTCTTTCTTCAATTGCTGTATTTCCTGAAGAAGTGGCTCAATGCTCTTCTTCATTTCAAGTAATTCGGCAACCATTCCACTGAGTTTTTTAAGAGAAGATTTTATCTCCTCAATCTCGTCGGCTCTTTTTCCGCCAGGCATTCTGCAACAATGTAGTTACAAATCCCAATGCAAAAATCAACAAGTAGTTAGATTCACGAGCGAGTGCAGGAGCAAGTACAGATGCGTCCTTCCTCAACAGATGCGTCCTTGAAGTCAATAATACTAATAATAATAATAATAATAATAATAATACTAATAATAATAATAATAATAATAAAACACACAAAGTAGAACAAACAAGAAAGGTGTAATGCAAAGGTAAGTCACGAGTAGTTTAGTATAGTGTTGCACGATAATATCAGTGGCCGATAATTTTCGGCACTTATCGACCATTTTGACGTCAAACAGATAATAGAGAAATCTGCAGATAATTATCGGCAATTTGATTTCATACAGATAAACTAGATAATAAAGAAATCCATCAATAATTATAGACATGCCACGTTGGTCCATCTGTTGTGTTTGTGGCTCATATCAATAAAATTGAGCTTCATGGTGCTTTACATACAATGAAACATTGTGCAAAGTTTATATAATGTTTCAATGTATTTGTTAGACTTACAGTAGCACTTGAAAGCATATTTGTATTCAAATTAATTTTGCAAACAATTATCGGATTACTTATCGGTTATCAACATCGGCACCTCTAAATTATTGGTTTATCGGTATCGGTTGGTAATAGCATTATCGTGCATCCCTAGTTTAGTAGTTTGCATTATGACAACTTTAATACCACGAGAAGGCAGAGATGGGAAAATCCATGTCCGGAAAGTGAAAACTAGCTTGTTTACCTATCAATTGAGTAGATACACCTGTGGCAAATTGCGACAGATCAGCAGAAAGCTCTGCAAAAGCCTGATCCGAATCATCCTAATCATTTGAATCAGGTGTGTTAGAGGAGGGAAGCATCTAAAACATGAAGGATAGTGGCCCTCCAAGACCGCGACGATTTGAGCACCCCTTATTTAAATGTTAGGATTAGGAACATCCTTTTTTTTCCCCAATCCTTTTCTCCAGTGCAAAGTTGAAGGTTTATTCTTGGTACACAAGCCTTGAGGAAGGCATTTTCATTTCTCTGACTTTACCACATCAACACAGCTCCTGAAGCTGTATGAATGTCGCCTCGGCCAGCTCATGTTAAGCATGAAATGCTCCATGTGGCACAGTGAAATTCATCATCATAGCCTCTGACCATTTGGGCGTAAATGCTGCCTGCCAGCTGCTCCTCTCTTCAGGCACCTCTCACTTTCTATACAGCTTCAGAGCACCGCAGGTCTCCTGCAGCCCAACCTTCACCCTGCAAGTTTGCACTCATCTACACTAAAATGACAGCCTGTTCCCACACTTCACACACTCCATTGGTGTGCATTCACAAGCCCCAAGCAAAATATGGGATCACCTCTGTCACAGAGACACCTCTCCTCTGCCATGACCTTTACCAGTAATGCTTCGCCACAAATACTTTTACTTTTGATATGAAAGATATTTTTTTTCCGTTTACACCATTTTTCTTTGAATGAATTTGTACAGTAAAGATGTTATCCCACTACAACGCAGTTTTAAGTAGACTATCGCAGACCGGTTTTTGCCACCATTTAATGTTTTATTCATGCATATTAATTTACTGCTTGCGTAAATGTATAAACCAGACTGCACTCAAAAACAGATGGGTCAAAAATAACCAAACCATGGGTCAAAAATGTTCTGGTTCTTGTGCTTCTTGAGTCATCTTCTGTTAAGATAACATATAGCTAGGCTATGTGAATGTGAGTGGAAGATTGCTGAGTACATGTGCGGTCAAGTTTGCAATAATTTCTTAACAGAAAACAGGCGTGCTCAGCAGACTGGCTCTAACCATTCTGCTGCGTTAGATGTTCTGGTTATTGAGCTTCTTGAGTCATCTTCTGTTAAGATAACATATAGCTAGGCTATGTGAATGGGATTGTGGAGCAGAGCAAAGCATTCTTCATTGCAAGCAGAAGCAATTCTTCATTGCAGCAAATGTATGATAACATATTTACAATTATTCTTACAATAAAAGAACCCCAGAAAGTTGGGTCAAATTGACCTATAAAGTGGATGGGGCCATTTATGATTCATAATTGGGTTACTTTTGACCCAACGGTTTTTAGTGTGGGTCATCCTTTGTTACTGATCATACCTTAGTTTTTTAAAACTCTTAATTGCTTAAAGGAACTACAGTACTGCAGTGTCTGCTTTGTGGCACGTGTTTCAGTACTTTATGCCAACCATAGGGAGCGGTAGCACCCAGAGAGAACCCACACAATCAACTATAGAAGCAATCTTTGCAGTTCCTTGCGTTCCTGTGGCTGGCCAATTCATCGAGTACTTTGCAGGTGCAGTCGTCATGTAGGATGGTCGTCACCCGCACACCAAAATGTCATTTAGATTCACAATCACATCTGGCTGGGATGTGAGTAAAGATAGCCATGATTTTTGAAAGGCACTGAAAGTGGAGTTGAGGCCAAAGGTTATGTGTTTGTAGTGGAAGACCCTCATTTGGGGCCATTATATTAGTTTCGAGTTGTTTTTTCCCCTCCAAAGTCATTCTGAAAATCTAGAAAGGCAAAATCATATAAACAGTCATTGACATTTTAGAGTGCTATTTCCTAAATGGCAAACCCATATTAAACTTGCTGGGGTTATCTCTTAGTCAGTGATCTTGAAATTGTGACCCACTGTTGGCACTCAGCCATATTGAAAATAAACTGGAGACTAATGATTACGGCAGTGTGATGACTTTGAAAGTTGAGCAGCTTGACCGTGGCATTTAGGTGCCATCTAGTCCTAAATGATGTGATAATATACTTGTCATAAAAAGGACACGGATGTTGTAATGAAATATTATGATGATAATTTGAACATGTGTTCTAAAAATGGACAACTAATTGAATCAAAGTAAGCATATCTGCCATGAACTGTAATTAGTATAATTAGGATACTGAAGGAGAAATTTAGTGACCTGACAGGACCATGTGACATTCTCAAGAATGGCTTGCAACAGTGACCACTTGTAATTACATTTATTATCCAAATGTGGGTGGCAAGGTCAATAATAGTGAGGCGTACAAATGTGCATTTTCACTCTCGCAAACGTGGGAGTCTTAAGCTGTCATTGGATAAAGGAATTAATTTTATAAACTGACAGAGCAAACTCGTTTTTTTTGTTTTTGTTAAATATAAACAACGAAATGCTTTGTGTAAAAAAAAATACATAATCATTCAGAGGTAATGCCAATGTTGACCTTTTCCTTTAGTCAGCCGTGTTGACCTTTAAAGACCATCACGGTTTAATGACAATGAGCAGTCCACACACTTTCAATGTAACCTTTTATCTAATCTCCTTTTTTAACTGATAAATCTCAAATGAAGACATGATACTTTTGACGTTTCGATGACAATGCCCATCTGGGCCAGATAGAGACATCTACTGACGAACCATGATCACGTGACATGATCTCGATCTTTACACCACCAGAATATATAAAAATACAATAAAATTCAAAATTAAGTTAAATGGTTCAATTTTTCATATTGTGTAAAAAAGTTTTGTTTGTGATGTTTTGGCCTTTAATTGTCTATTTTTTTCCTCCCTCGTCATCTATTGTTTCACTGTGTCATATATGTTGATAATAAATAGGTTTGAGCATATTTCATAAACACAAGGTAAAATGGCCCCTCCTCTTTTTTTTTTTCAATTTTTTTTCAATTACCAATATCCGATCACCACTAGAGGACAGCACTGCTCTTTTATCTTCTCTGTGACCCAGAGTTTCAGCTTAAAGAATCCTAAAAATATATGTACCTAGTGGCAGATTTTAGTAATGCAGAACGTTGAACACAAAGGAAATACACACACTTTTGTGAACAAGACAGGCTGCACGATTTGTGTGAATGCGGCTCGAGGACCTTCCCTGCTGATTTTTGCTGGCTGCGAACATATCCAAATTATGTCTTTTGCAGAAACAATAATACATTTGAGTATTGTCTGTGACAGTAATTTAGAAATGTGTATAATAATATTTGTTGTTTGTTCAGATGTAACACTGATAGTAAGTACTGGTGAAAGCAAGGCCATATCTTTCAAACATTTGTCATTCACTTTTCACTGAGGGGGGTTACAGGTTGCAGATGTGGAATTAACAGCTCTTAACGTTTCTGTATTGTGAAATATACTGGGTCTTTCTTTTTAACCACTATTAAAAAAAAAAAAAAAAATCTTGTGCAAATGAAACACAGTCCAGGGGCCATTCGAGGATCAGAGTTTGGGGGTGCTAAAACAAAAATAAAAAATGGGGGTTTATTAGTTATTATTGGGTAGGTGGTTTGGGGTACTTCCACTCCAAAAATTGCATGGGAAGGCATTGAGTCAACCAAATCTAATAATAGTCAAATATAAACATATCCTATACCTCAAATTTCTTGGATAAGGGTACTACTCTTTTTGATAAAACAGCTCCTCAACATACACATTCGCAGTATGCATGATTCTGGAGTAAACCAGCACCCCCCACAGGTTACAGCGAGTATAAAAATGGACCTTGGACAAGTTGGACTTGGTTGTGGACTTTAATTTTAAATGAAACACAACATGTAAAATATATTAACACTACAACTTAATGCTTTTTTTCTTACTTTATATTCCCTGCTCTCTGTGTCTGACTGTCTATGTCCCGTCCATCATTCAACCGTACAGTTGCCAGCCAACCAAAGGGTAGATAACCAAGCAATGTGTTTTTATCTAAACTAATACATTGATTCAACTTATACACAGTAAATTCTGTGTAGAGTAAATTTGACTCTATTTAGATATGGACCAAATAGACTCAATTTTACAGTAATTTTACACTTGGAAAATTAAAATAAAGAATTGGAAAAATAATCAAAATAAAGTGACTGAAGATAGGAACAGCCAATCTACTCCCTGAGCCACACAGATCCTGCTTTATACTAGTATATCGCTCATGTCAGCTGCAGCTGATTCCATGATTACTGATTACACGGAATCTTCCTCTTCCTGTTTTCTCGGTTTGGACATGTGACATTCACAAGCTGAGCTGTGATTGGTTACCTGAGCCCTTGTGATGTCATTTTCAGTCGACAGCAAGTTGCACAATGTGTTTTTAAAGGTACTAATTGAAGCAAAAGTAAAGATGGGCGAGACGAGGTGGATCAAACCATTTTCAATCAAATGGGGGATGTACAATAGTTATGTTGTTTAAATATTACTTTAAAACTGTATGTTTTATGTATGTTTACATTTATGGCTTCTTAAATAATATCACACCATCAAAAAACATATATGTATAGGCTTATAAACTCTTAAAAATTTTGGGGTGCTATTGTTGCTGAACACCCCTCAAAAGGGGCTAAATACGCCGCTGATGCAGTCCATCCTTCCATTTTCTTAACCGCTTGCTCCTCACAAGGGTTGCGGGGGTGGGAGTTGCTGGAGCCTATCCCAGCTGGCTTCGGGCAGTAGGCGGGGTACACCCTGAACTGGTTGCCAGCCAATCGCAGGCTGATAAAGTATATTTAAAAAAAAAAAGGTTCTGCTATATGACTTTCCTGTTGTGACTGTGAGGTAAGCGAAAAGCAATAATTTTAGGAAGTAAGGGAATTCAAGCAGCTCCCAGACAATGATGTCATATTTTCAGGAAAAACATGCTACTAGAAGTGCTTGCGCAATGTCGTTCTCCAGGTCACTGTGTGGCCTGGCATTCAACTTTTCAACTCCATTTTTTTTTTAAGTGTGGCTAGCACTCATGCTGTCAAACTGATGAATAGAAACAAATAAACATTTTTCAGTGGTGAAATTCCCTCATTTGAAAAGAATGCTTGCATCTGTTTTAGCAAATGGAGCCAATTTTAAATTACTTATTATGTCATCAATCGTACTCTACATTTATCCATCCAAGTCTTTCTAATATGTACAGACAAGCCACAACATTATGATCCCTTGCACCAAACAGGTTACATCTAATACAAAAGCTCTATCAAATAATCTTCCTTTAAAAGTTTTTTTTTTCTTTCAGAGCTGTATGAATTTCAAATGTATCACTATTACTGAGGATATTGTGCAAGTAGTCATCATGTTGTGACCGCTCAGTTTAAGGTCACAGCTACATTTCCAGGACAGGTCACTTTCTAACATTTTTTCTTACACATTTACAATAGTTCTCACTTTTCTTTGGACAGTTCAAGAGTCAGTTTAGCTTTTGAAAGTTTTTTACGCACAAGAAGAAACGGGAGTGAATGTAATTAGGTCTCCACAAACTTCACATTTTATCATGCATGTGTGTTATGCCATCAGTCACAATCCCGTTTTGTGTCTATAGCCAAACAATGCTGTTATTTGCTGAAATATGTGTTGACACGCTGTTGGTGGTTGCCCAATACTTGATTGCTGTAATGTTCTCACATGAACATCTGTGAGAGAACATCTGTTTTTACAAGCTGCTACAGTTTTGCTCATAATGTGATGTTTATTTGTGCTCAGTCAATTTAATTATGTCTCTTTCATCATTGCTCGTGGTAAAATCATTATTTTTACATCATTTCTCAGCAATGAAATGGTTTACGTGAACAAATGCAGCTTCTTCTTTTTTTCTTTGATTAAATAATCGGGCACCCGTGCAACTGCTATAGGGACCAATGGGTAAGCTCAAAAACTCTTGCCATTTCCAAGTTATTTAGTGAAACGACAAAAAATTTTGCCACAATGGCAACACAATTTAAGTGACGTTCATTTGAGTGTATTCAGTGATCCATTTCTGGTAAGTAAAGTATCAGCAAAATGTAAGGTCTCCCCGAATCCCCCTCGGACTAATACATATAACAGCAAATATGTAAAACAATGAAATTATGTGATATATTCTTCATTGATAAGATAAGCGTGCTTATATATATTCAAATGACAAAATAACAGCGTCCAGTAGGTGATGTATTTCCACACCACTGTAAATCATTAACTCAAATGACTTACATATTGTCCAATGAAAAATGAGCATTATTATTGCTCTGAAGGCAAAATATTGGATTATTGTTTTAATGTGCAAGTGTGCCTAATGTTTTTCTATGCACATGAACAATACGTTTGATGAAAATTTCCATTACTTTATGTAAATGACCAAAACCAAAAGTCACAACTATGAGAAGTTACTGTAATTATGGGAAGAGTGTGAATGTTTTCTATCAAAGAGTATAAACATTATAGAAACAAGAAATCCACATGCACGCACCACGGCCGACGCCCAAGGCTCTCAAAGTGCAGCCAGATTTTCAACAAATTTTGTACATTTTCACAAGGGGGGGATTAGACTTTCTTCCTTTCTTGGATCTCAAAAGAGCTTCCTGTTGCCGAGTGACTCAAATAAATGTGGGGGAAGATATTCCACTTGGTGGGGAATATATCTTTCTCACAGTAGAACTGCACGAGAAAATGTCCAAACTCAAATCGCCGGGGGCTCAGAAATTCCTTCAACTGGCCAAAGTTTAAGAAAATCTTTTATTTACTACAACTTGTCAGACGATTAAAATTAAGCGGCTCAGATATTGGATGGATGGCTGTTTAATGTTAATGTAAGAATATTCCTGCATATGCAGTATATTACTCTGCGTGCGTTCTGACAGAAAGCCCAAAGAATTGGAAGAGAACATAATTTTCATTTTTTAATGAAGTGATTTTCTTCATTTCCAAATGAGATGCTCTCCTGCACATGTTAACTAATGGGCTCTTCAGGGTTCTCCAATTCTCAGTTCAAAAAGAAAATTGGCAAATGTATCATCCATCTTTCAGGTCAGGCCCACATGTTTCTAATCTAGCACTTAATAGTGCATGTCTTCATGCTTGACTGAGGTGAGGGAGCCAGCGAAGAAACACGAAGGACACGTTTTAACCTTTGAATGGAATGTGCATCATCTACCTTAAGGTGTCAGCTGAAAAACAGGCAGGATGTCCAACCCTTACTGTTGTGTCCAGGTGGTCATCGCAATAGCCTGACAAGCCACACCCACTTTGATAACATCCATCCATCCATCCATTTTCTTGACCGCTTATTCCTCACAAGGGTCGCGGGGGATGCTGGCGCCTATCTCAGCTGGCTCTGGGCAGTAGGCGGGGGACACCCTGGACTGGTTGCCAGCCAATCGCAGGGCACACAGAGACAAACAACCATCCACACTCACACGCACACCTAGGGACAATTCGGAGCGCCCAATTAACCTGCCATGCATGTCTTTGGAATGTGGGAGGAGACCGGAGTACCCGGAGAAGACCCACGCGGGCACGGGGAGAACATGCAAACTCCACCCAGGAAGGTCCGAGCCTGGACTCGAACCGGAGACACTTTGATAACATATAACGAATAAAAACAAAATGCAAAGATTTACAGATTTACAAATATGTTGCAACTGATAAACCTTTCCCTACCAAAAAATAAATAAAAATGTTCGCTCCTTTTGAATTTGACAACTGAACTTGTTTTAAAAAAAAAAAAAAAAGCTCAAACCGAGGCCTGTTCCCTATTGTGTTACATTACTTTTCCTTTTTAAAACACACATTAAGTGTTTGAGAACTGAGAATACCAAATGCTGCTTCGCTGTAGGTGGAATATTCTTTTCCATCCTTACTTGATGTACAATTTCAGTTACACAACAGTCTGGGATCTCTGTTGTCATAGTGCGCCACACATTTTGAATGGGAGGCAGGTCTGGATTGATGGCAGGTCAGTCTAGTACCATACACACACAAAAATAAAGAAATAAAAATAAAAAAGAAGTAATATTTACTTGAAAAAAAAACTAGTAAAGTTGTTTTCACTCTGAAATTCTAAGTACATTTTACAATGAATGTTTTTGAGTACATTTTACCAGTTTATTAAAAAAAAAAAAAAAGATTGTCTAACAAGCAAATGAGCCTGACCAAACACACGTGGCAACAGACCTACACAATCTAAAGCTGTAATTAAACAATATCATATCGAAGACTGCTTTCTGAAAGTAGTGTTGACCTTAAAACTACCAAATTCTAAACACTCACTCAAAGCCCAACAATATAGTACAGCCTTTAATGGCTACAGATATAGTACAATGCCATTCATTTTAAAAATGCATTCACTCACACATACAAACATGATCTCCCAGGTGGGGAAGCGAAACCACGCTGTTTTGAATGGAAAATATTACTCATGAACAACTGCATGTAATTTTTTTTAGTTTTTTTACAGTGTGGTCATCAAGGCTATTTTCTCATTTTGTTTAACATAGATATTAAATAATAAGTAGTAGGAATGGGCAGGCAGTGAATGGGAAAACTTTTTCACTCCAACAGTTGCAGGAAGCCTAAACAGGAAAGAAAAAAATAATAATCCAGATTCAGTGTGTAATGTTTTGGCATCTAGTATTCCCTTTGCGATGGTAATGGACTTTCCGCATGAGGGAAAAAAAAAAAAAAGTAGTGTTATTTGAACTACAGTATAGTTTTGTTCTCACAGAGAATACAGTAGGAACAATTACACCGTCCATGTGGCTACACAGTGTCTGAGGCTTCAAAAATACTTCTTCAGCGCAGTGAGAACAGAACGGAGAAAAAAAAGGTGAGACAGAAAGCATTCGCGGTTGGTTTTGGTCATGTTAATGACTGTACCAGTTCAAGTATGCAGAGCAGCCTCTGCTGCTGTCATTAGGGGGCCGCTGTGCATAGCGAAAGGGAGAAAGTTAACATTACTTCTTTTAGGTCTTTTCAGGAAAAAGGACAAAAAATAGATGAAGTCTCAGAAAAGGAGGAGGAAACGGGAAGACATTTGTAAATGAGAAAATCCTGAGAGTAAGAGAAACTTGATAATCACTGGTTTATAAAAATATAATAATAATAATAATAATAATAATAATAATAAGCATTTGTTGTGCAGGATTCATATTGTTTGTGAAATTAAACAGGAAATATGTGAAAATAGTTAATAGAAATCTTCCCTGCAAACTACATCAGCACAATATCCTCCATTATTTTTCTTTCGTGGTGACTTCTAGTATAGGACAATTTACGGTAAGTAAAGGGGTTCTTGGCAACACCATTTGTATCTGTAAGGCCACTTTTTTAGGGAAATGGAGGGCCACAGCCTGACTTTTCCCCATTTTAGTATTAGTATTGTGCTCCAAGGGAAAACATCCTAAAAGTCAAGAATTCAACTTCTCACCTTAAAGTAGCTCAACTGGAATTGCTTTCGACAAATCATTGGGTAGTTTTACTAGAACTCAGTTTTCCAGATGTTGCCCTTGTCTGACTTAGCAGTTTTTCTAACTTGGCAAGCAAAATGACACTTTTGTTAAGCTAAACATGGAAAATTGATTCTGGAATAGTCTACATTTGTATTAATTAATGAATGCTATGACATAATATCAACAGATACCGATTGTGTATTTGTGTGACTAAATAATAAATGAAACTACTTATACTAAATAGCTAACCATAACACTGGTGAAAGTTTTTTTTTTTTTGTTTTTTTTTACTTTTCAATGATTAGTCATGAGTGTTCAAATTCTACAATTTTTAATTCTACTCCAAAGAGAAATGGTTTCTTACATTCCTCGACACCTCGTCTTACATAAGTACCACCGGGCATCAGTCAATGCTGGACAAGAAAGGTGATGATTTATGCAAGCGGTCGCAAGGGCACAAGCTGACAAATTTTGGGGTATTTTTTTTTTATAATTAATTTCAATAATAAATATTTTTTAATTATTATTTTATACCGCTGCGTAGGTATAAAATTAAAGCGGAAATATTCAGGACTGACACAAGTTGATACGCACACACTGTAATGTAACCAGCTCCGTGGTGAGTGAAATGACAAAATCATCCATCCATTTTCTGAACCGCTTGTTCCTCGCAAGGGTCGTGGGGAGTGCTGGAGCCTATCTCAGCTGGCTATGGGCAGTAGGCAGGGTACACCCTGAATGGTTGCCAGCCAATCGCATGACAAAATCACATTTTTCACCACAAATTTGCCAATACGTTGGAATTTAAGGAATTCAGAACTGGCTCATGCCCATGATGAGAAGGAAATAAATTACATTTCAGGAAAGCTGCAAGATGTTTCAACCAACAATAAAGTTTGCTAACCTGTGAACAGCCAAGCTAGCCACTGATGTTTCTCGTACGTCCTTTCTTGAAAGTGAGGGACGAAATTCTTCCCGGTTTTCGTTAGTAGGACGACCACTTGAAATTATATTTTCGCTGGAGCATTCCTGGAGAAGGCCGGAGGACCGCGGAGCACGGCCGAGAACGCTGGAGCCTCCTCGGGCATGAAATCTGGCATTTGCCGGCCCTCCATCTCCGGGACGCAAAGCCACTGACTGCTAGCAGAGTATGCCAATTATGCGCATGCACGTTGTCAGATACGCTGCTTGACTGCCAGCTTTTTTTTTTACCATTCAAAAGGCTCACGTTTTAGAAACCTCTCGGAACAAACACAATTTGACTTCTCATTGCGCATGCGCAAAAGCTGTCGGCTTTCCGGTTTACAAAGCCGAGCTTCCTCTTACTAGACACCCGTTTATCGCGATGGTTCGTGTGTGCCAACTATCCGCTGTCGGTTTTCCACCTCTCTGCAAGGAAAACAGGACAAATTACACAGGAATTTAAGACCAAAGCAGTAGAACTGTATTGTATAAGATACATATTTCAATGATTTTATTGAAGGGCTTGGGCATGCACCGCATTAATAGCTTATTATGACCGCTTGCCACTGGTATTGGTGCCTAGCCTAAGGACACCACAGCCATGTGTCCAAGGAAGGTCTTGAACCATGGTCCTCATGATGGTTGTTGACCATCTTTAACCGCTTGGCCATCCATCGGCGGATCTACTGGGGTGGCAAAAGAAAGCCTTCCCACCCCAATTTGCACCAACAAATTTGACATTTACAATCGAGAACTTAAACGTCTGATTGCAGTGAATGCAACACTTTTTCCCCTACATCTTTGTCCAATTGTAAGGGCCAGATGTGTACAAATGTGCAAAAGTGCAACATTCATCTGTGCCTGAACAAAACAACTGCGTTTGTGAGTTCCGCAAATGAGCTAAAGAGACATGCTCACTCTTCACACTGAAAGGTCAGTAAAACTGAGTGGGAGTAAAGGTATGTTTAAAAAAAAATATATATATATATATATATTATAATAATAATAATAATAATAATAATAATAATAATAATAATAATAATAATAATAATAATAATAATAATAAAGTTTTGTCACCACCCCTCAAAAATGCCTGCCCCCATCTTGCCACCCCATCAATATCATTCTCGGTCCGCCACTGGCCATGACTGCTCAATAAAGGGATAGGCTAATGGGACATACTGCCAAGAGAGGAAGGAGTTGTACTTCTGGCAGAGCAGTATAAGAGACACTGGAGGAGGTTGCTGAAGCACACTGAAGAGGAGAGATTTGAGAGGACACAGAGGGGAGGAACAAGACAAGGAAATATCAAGCATAGGCACAAGTACCAGGTAGGACATGTCCCTTCTGTATTGCTCAGTCTACCTTATGCTGAGAGGTTTAACATAATACTTTGTTCTACTACTACTTAAAAAATAAAACTTTCTTACATGAACGAGAAGAAATCATCAAGGATTTAAAGTTTCCAGTAGTAATTTTAATGGTATTAAAAATTTGGGTTGCCTTTGTTAAATTTTATTTGAATATCAATATATGCTTTTCATGCATGGTAGATCTGCAACTAATTCATTGTAATAGTAGGCAATATGCATCAAAACATCTGAATTGAGTGCAAATGTGATAAATTGTCCAGATTACATATATTTTTGATTATTAAACACAAAGGCAAACTTTTGTGTGTTAAGTGTGGTAAGTGGATGCAGAAATCTTTGTGAGCCCCCCGACAAATGGTGATTGCTAACACAGATGTGAAATCTGAGGGGGGGCTTCAGCAACGACTTTTTTTGTTGTTGTTTTCTTTGCCGCAGCCCTCCCCATACAAAGATGTCTGAGTCCATGTTTGAAGGCACGTTCCCGCTCAAAAAGTCAGCACGTTTGTAACTGACATGTCTTACACATCAACAGTTTGAAATACATTTGTTGCTACTGTGGTTCAAAATGTGCCTGATAGTGTAGCGGTTCACTCAGTGATAATATTAATGTGCCATGTTGTAGAATGTTTTCTATTCTATTTCTATTCTTTTTGTTGTCATTTTTTCCCACCAAAGGTGACATTGTGCTGCTGGGTTCTATCCTGTCCTGAGTTCCTGGTGTAAAAACATACATTACGACAGGTTGAAAGTTTTTCAGTCATATACAAAGGCAGAGGGTGACAATGCCACTGAAGCTACTCCTTTTGATGGTGGGAATTAGCCAAGCTACAGTTTTTTCTGCAAAAGGTGAGTCTTGCACAAAGCTCACTCGACATGGCCAAAAACTGTGCTATATGTATTTAAAAGCCATTCATCTCAGAATAAAATATTTCAAGACACTTGCTATAAATACGATTAATAAATTCAACATTCTTGTCAAACATTCGAGAATGCGCCAATTATAAGAAGCTGGCACTGATGAATCTGACTGAGCTAATGCTAATCGCAATCGATCCAAATGCTTTGCTTACCTTTTGGCTTTGACATGACAGTGCTTCTGCAATTTGGTTGCCAGACTCTGGCTGTTAAGTTATAGGCAGAGAAACTTGGTTTGTGGGTGTTATTTTTGTAAATCAAAAACAGAATGGCTTGATTGCAGACACACAAACACGCAGAAAGACCCAGCCAAGTAGAGATTTACACTTTAAGACCCAACTTTTTGTACACAAGCAATTAAAATTAATTTTCCATGATATCTGCCCTTTATCATTATAGGAGTCAAAGAAACAAATTGGCAAATACTAATACAAAATTTATATCAGGATATACAATCACACTAGGGCTGCACGATATTGGAAAAACATGCGATATGCGATATACTTGCCGAATGTAGCGATATCGATATTATTGCGATATTTAACATGTACCTAAAAAAATTACATTTTTATTACCTAATGAAAGAAAAACATTTTTCATGCGGCAAAATAAGCAACCTTAATGTAATCTTAGTTAATTAATTGTAATTATGTCTTGATAATTTTCAACTATTGGAAGGCGATGCACATTTTAGTTAACATCTGACTGGTCAAATTCATATTAAAAAGCATAAAATTCCGTATAAAACTTATTGCATGCCTTTGCGATATGCATATTTCAAGGGCTAATATCGCGATATCGATATTTTATCGATATATTGTGCAGCCTTAAATCACACAAATCAAATGAAATCAATGGTCTCTTACAGGAATATGGGGAAGCCAAGATTTTAGCACTTCTATGACCCACTCTCATGGTAATTCTAAAAAAAAACAAAAAACAAAAAAAAACACACTTCCTTTTAAGACCCTATAAGGTTGTGTAAATTGAACTCCATCATTGTCCTCACTTTGATTTCCGTGCTTGCTTCTGAACAACCGACAGACAACTACGAATGGACCACGTGGTTCAATGTGGATCATCCAGGAGGCCGTGGAGACTATGAGCAGCTGGACGCCATTCGCTACTACTATCGGGCCCGTGTGTGCGACACTCCCCAGGCGCTGGAGGCCAGAACCACCGATTGGGTGCCAGCCCGTGAAACTGGGGAAAAAGTGCATGCAGACCCAACTGTGGGCTTCTGGTGCCTCAATGAGGAGCAAGGTTCAGAACGCAACTGTTCCAATTATGCAGTCCGATTCCTTTGTCCCAAAGGTTTGTTCTCATTTTCAAAATGTTGCAATATTAGTTTGGTTAAACCAATGTTCCGTTTCCTTTGTGCTAAGTAGGATGCATATCGCTGGTGTCAAGCCGAAACCTCATAAGTTCCATTATTTTTATTTTTTTTAATATTTACTTTTGATCAGTCCTCATACAACCAATCTAAAGTGTTGAAAATGGATTGCTCTCTTTCACAATGTAATGTTAATTATTAAACATGCCATTGTTGGGGTCTCCTGAAAAGTGACAATTTGGGAGGTACAAGCTTTTGTTTGGCACGACACCAACGATATGTGATTGTTGATTAATAATGGGCAACAACTGTGTAATTGTTACTTTATGGTGTTGATACTGTAGGTTTAAATCTCTTTCTTAGCAGGTAACAGTCTAAATGTAAAGGATATTTGGAGTCCGTGGTCAGACTGGGGTCCATGTGCTGCTGTCTGTGGTCAAGTGGGAGTCCAAATTCGCTCCAGAAGTTGTAGTTCTCGCTCAATGCTTTGCAATGGCCCAGTGGTAGAAAGGAAAGAATGTCATGGACCAGACTGCCTGACAGGTAAGCTCACATTGATTGGTTCAAACAACTTGCTTTTTCTAAACAAGCGAATCTAAGCAAATTCTGCCTGTCGGGTCCTCCACTTTGGTCTGGAGTGTATATACAGTATATCTATTTGTGATACAGTACATCCACAAGATGAAGCCTAATTCTAGCTGCCATGTCACTTTAACATTGTGTACCATCGTAAAGGCAATATCATTGTCAGTGATTGTTTATATTCCAGTCTGGTATATCAGAATTTGAGTAAGTGGGATGATTTTAACACTGAAAATTGGTTATTTTACACCCTCCTTTAGATTGCCCCCTCCATTGCATGATGGGGAAGGTGAACGCAGAGTGTACTGCATGCATGTGTGACGAGCACATCCTGCTGGGCTCTGTCCGTGGTTCCGGAGGTCTCATTGGAGAGGGTGCTGCAATTCTTGGCTCGAACAAGCTCCTCACCCTCACAGACCACAATGGACATTTTCGGATCCCCGGGCTCTGCCCTGATGGCAACACCACGTTGACAATCAGACTGCAAGGCCACACCACCCTCAGTGTTATTGTTCCTAAAAGCGCTGAGCGTACTACAGTCCTCAGCGTACAGCTCAAAAGAACCGGTAATGTGAAAATCATTCTAAGTAACAAATGGTTCAAAATTTATATGTACGTTTATTTTTTACACTTGTCAGATAAGCTTCACGTGTTGAGCAATCCTGAGAGTAAAGCCAGGAGAGAGGGACAAACTGCTGCCTTCTGCTGTAACATCGCTGGAACACCACAGCCAGACAAGTACCAATGGTAGGACTTGATATTTTAATTATAACATACATACACAAAGTTTTCATTGCATTTGTAGACTGGTTTCTAAACTCTCTGTTTCCGCAACAAAGGTTCCATAACAACAGCCTCTTAGAAAGGAAATCTGAGAGCACCTTGGTTCTTAAAGATCTGCATCCTGAACAAGCTGGAGAGTACTACTGCAGGGCGAGTGGTGAATCTGGGGCCATTAAGACCAAACCAGCCACACTCAAAATCATTGGTATGTTACAATTTACTGGTTAAAAAATATACACAAAGGTCAAACATTCAGCGACGATTTCAAATTAAATTGGAATTTCCTTCTCCCTCAGGCAAAAATAGCCATTCATGCAATCCCATGCCTGAATCCCATCTCATACGTCTTCCACATGACTGCTACCAAAACAGTACAAACTCCTTCTACTACAATGTAGGCAAATGCCCTTCCAGCACATGCGTTGGACAGTTGGACCATGGTATCAGATGCAAAGACAAAGTGGCATACTGCTGCGGTGTGGCAAAGATGGAGGAAAGGCACCTGACTTGCCAGGGCTACCAACTACCCACAATGGTGGTTACTGAATGCGGCTGTCAGAAATGTGTCAACACCAAGGCTATTGTGCATGGGAGAGCTGTCGCTGCAGACAACGGTGAACCAATGAGATTTGGCCACATCTTCATGAATGGTATAAGAATTAGCCGTACAGGCTACAAAGGTACCTTCACCATCCACGTTCCTCCCGACACAGAGAGATTAGTCCTGACGTTTGTGGACAACATGAACAAATTCATCAACACAACAAAGGTACTTCCATTCAATGTCAAAGGAGGTGCTGTTTACCATGAAATTAAACTTCTGCGAAAGAAAGTTCCTGTGACCATTAGCTCTTCAGAAACCAACATGCTTGATCTTGGTGAAGTAGAGGGACAGGAACCAATGGCTCACATTCAGATTCCTCCCAATTCCTTCTATAAGGAGAACGGTGAAGTGTTTGTGGGTGACGTAAATGCTAGTGTAACATTTCTTGACCCCAGAGATGTTTCCACAGCAGCTGCAGCCCAAAGTGATCTCAACTTTGTCGGGAATGAAGGAGACACCTTGCCACTGAGAACCTATGGGATGTTTTCGGTTGACTTCCGAGGAGGAGAAACCAATGAGCCCTTGAATGCAGGTGAGGTGAAGGTGTTCCTGGATTCTGCCCAGGTTACGATGCCTGAACACCTTGGAACCATGATGCTGTGGTCACTCAACCCTGATACAGGCCTGTGGGAAGAGGAGGGAAGTCTGAAGGTTGACAAAAAATCCAGAGGAAAAAGGGAAGAGAGAACTTTTCTGATTGGTAACATGGAGATCAGAGAGCGGAGACTTTTTAACCTGGATGTCCCAGAGAACCGGAGGTGTTATGTGAAAGTGAGAGCCTTCCGCAGCGAGCGTTTCATGCCCAGTGAGCAGGTTGAGGGAGTTGTAGTGAGTCTTATAAATTTGGAGCCCACCGCCGGCTACTCCACTAACCCTCGTGCTTGGGGACGTTTCGACAGTGTCATCACAGGCCCTAACGGTGCTTGTCTTCCTGCTTTCTGCGATGAGCAAAAGGCAGATGCCTACTCTGCTTATGTCATGGCCAACCTTGGAGGTGAGGAACTAGAGGCTGTCTCTTCTTCTCCCAAGCTCAATCCAAATCTCATCGGAGTGCCTCAGCCTTACTTGGGCAGGCTGAACTACAGGCGCACTGATCATGACAACCACAGACTCAAGAAGACGGCATTCAGCATCAACTTGGCAAAACCAAGTCCAAACACAGCTGAAGAGGCCAACGGGCCTGTGTACGCATTTGAAAAATTGAAGGAATGTGAGGAGGCACCATTCAGTGCTGCACATTTCCGCTTCACTCGAGTGGAAGGAGATCGTTATGATTACAACACGGTGCCATTCAATGAGGATGACCCAATGAGCTGGACAGAGGACTACCTCAGTTGGTGGCCTAAGCCAATGGAATACCGTGCCTGTTACATCAAAGTCAAAATCAACAGCCCACATGAGATTAATGTGCGGTCCCATAATATGGGAGGCACTCACCCGAAGACAGTGGGCCAGCTCTACGGTCTACGAGATATTCGAAGTATCCGTGACATGGACCAGACGGCAGTGTCAGCCGTGTGCCTAGAATTCAAGTGCAGTGGGATGTTGTACGATCAGGAACGCGTCGATCGCACATTGGTGAAGGTGATTCCACAGGGTAGCTGTAAAAGAGATCATGTCAATCCACTCCTCCAGGAGTACCTGGTTAACCATCTACCACTAGCTGTCAACAATGACACAAATCAGTTCACTATGCTTGCACCTCTTGACCCTCTCGGTCATAACTATGGAATCTATACAGTAACAGATCAGGATCCACGTACAGCGAAAGAAATTGCTCTTGGCCGCTGCTTTGACGGCACCTCTGACGGCACTTCTCGAGTCATGAAGAGCAATGAGGGTGTCGCGCTGACATTCACTTGCGGAGATCGCGAGGTGACTCGTCAAAGTGTTTTCCAGGTCCTGCAGAGCTCCCAAGGTCAGATGGCCACAAGTGCAGGGAGAAGCGAAGGAAGACAAAACCGGCGTCGGCAAAGAGCCAATTCCCGAAATAGTCAAAGACGCAGCACCAGAGATCCCAAAGCAAAAGGCACAAAGGCCAGAAGCTAAACACAATCACTGAGGGTCTACTGCTGAAGACTCACAAATGGGAGTGTCCAATATTAATCTTCATTTGGTGCAAATATTCCATACCAATGCTGTACAAATCAACTAAATGTAACTACACAAGCTAAAGTAAATGTCTTAATGTCATTCCTATTTTTTCAATGTCATTCTTATGCGTAGTTACTGTATTTACTTGAAACTGTAAATAGAATATTTATTACTATTAAAACATATTGCAAACAGTTTTAATTATTTTAGTGATTCCAGCAAGACACCATTTTTTTGACCAGTGATTTATTAAATTAGATGTTTATAAAACACTGCAGCAGTCTAAATGTCAAAACAGTTGCCAATTCTCCATGTAACTTTGAAACTGGTCAAGATCTAGAAAAAGGAGAAATAAATTGCTTTCAAATGACTGTAGCCCATATGAAGACATGACAGAGTACGGAGAGGCTCATAAATCCCCCCCATTCCTCAGCACACTTGACACAAGCCTGCAGAAGATAGAGACCATTTTAACAAGTTATTCCAATCTCACTGATCCAATGTTTTCAAACACTTGTATAAATCAACTTAGTATAGCAAATTTCATTTGCAATTCACCTTCAAATATTCTTCAGGTTTGGGGAAATCAGGTCCAAAAAGTAAAAACCCTGCAACCGTTTGGATTCAGCCACAGGTGCTTCAACTCAACGTGTAAGGGATGAGCTTGTTTCCCTGGCAGTTGAGTAGAAGCAACTGTAGCTAAAGCCGATCTATGGCAGGGTTTTAACTTGCTGGACCTCGGTTCCCCAACCCTGATACTCTTGCCTCCAATTGTTTCAGGTGATCCAGACACACAGCAACAAAATGGCTGTCATATTTTTAAGTCAAAATTGTTTTAAACTTTTTACCCTTCCCTTTAATCTTTCAGCTAACAGTGTGCTTTCTTCTGTAAATATACATTCTCTACTTACGTGTCAGTTTCAGGCTTCCTGAATAAACCCCTGCAGTTAAAAACTATAATGGAATAATGGATTGAATAATTTGTATTTGGCAACCAGGTATAGATACTATATACTCATCTGCAAAGACAACCATCCTCAAGTGAGACGTAAAATATATACGTGACATTCCGGTTTAAGAATTTGCATAGAACCTTTTGTTTCTATGTCACTACATGTATAATTGTAATACTGAGTCTGCTATTGGGACAGTAGCAGCATTCCATTGAAAATGAGCTCTGAAAACAGACAACAGTAATTACAAAGTATACTCCCTTGAACATGTTTACCCAACAGATAAAACTGAATTATTCAGGTATGTGTGCATGTGAAGTCCAGGCTGCATGGAGAGCGAGAGAGAGAGAGAGAGAGAGAGAAAAGGCAATTCCATATGTATGAACATAAGCCAAGGTGAGACTGGATGCTTCCGGTACAGTCCCTGAAGTCACTGAAGCAAGATGAGCGGGGCAACACACAGTTCTGATCTTCCAGGATGGCACTGGACAGCATAAGGTAGAGCTGCAAAACTCGGGGTTAGAAGGGGAACAGGACCATTGCCATGAGGCCTGTGTCACATGAAGTCCTCATAGTCTTGGGCATAGCCGCCATCAAAGCCGCCATAGTCCAGGTCATCTCGCATCTGTGCTTTCAAACCACCACCAGGTACAACTCCTTTCTTCTTCTTTTTCCCTTTGTTTTGCTGCAAGGAAAACAAGTCAAATATGGTCTCTCATTACAAAATCTGAAGATCCCTTTAATCTAGCAGTGGCATATATCCAATTCCGTCACCTAATAGGCAGGCATGCATATACCAAGATAGAATAAAGTTTTTATGGGGTTGACAATGACAGTGAAACAGATCATCTCCTATGACGGAAAAAAATAAAACTTACTAAATAACATACAGTTATGCTTATTTGTGATTTTGGCCATTTTGTCAAAAAATATAAATTTCTCTTCCACTAACGGTGATAGGTCGGGTGAAGTCATAAATGAGAATCACAACCAAAGCTATCCAAATGTCCCTGATTAAAAGTTTACAGAGCGGCAAGTTTTTGGCCTCCTAACATATAAGTTGACCCACCCGAGTTTAAATAATTAAAACCAACCATCACGTGTGATATATTTGATAATAATTATTGTGCACAAATTGAAAAAGAGAGGGAATTTGAGGCTTTGGATCGGGTTATTGGGGGAATTGCCCTTGTTACGGTGAAACAATTGCTTGATAATAGACACATGCAACCATACAACATCTAAGCACAATTGTATCCATGTTTAACAAATATCCGTGAACTAGCAGTAGTTGAGGTTCAATCCTGTATTGATTTATGAGAAACAACACCTATTTATGTCAATATTTTAACAGATGTAGCACAAATTATTGACAATTCCAAACATCCGGGGCATTTCTGATATTTCCCCAATGCAACGCAAAGAAAATGCTTCCTTTATAGGATTGTATTGCTTTTGCCTGTGACTATCATACAACCCAGGCATAATGAAATGTCGTCAAACGACATTTCATCACATATTGAAATCAAAATAATCATCATAAATCAAATTATAAGGAACCAAAGTCCAATGCTTTTCAATGAACGGAGAGCATCATTCCACCGTTGGGGAAAGTGAGGGCTGGGTCACTTCAGGCCACTCAACTGGGTAAGGAGATGTCACAAATACCCGATAAACAAGAAGCAGTCAGCAGTCTCTTACCTTTTCTTGTTTCTGTTTTTCACTAAGTAGAACT
Organism: Festucalex cinctus; assembly: GCF_051991245.1. Lineage (NCBI taxonomy): Eukaryota > Metazoa > Chordata > Actinopteri > Syngnathiformes > Syngnathidae > Festucalex > Festucalex cinctus. The sequence goes on along the minus strand of NC_135414.1, from coordinate 14,111,896 downwards.
GAAAGGGAATTACTGACTTTCTTCAAATCATCCACTTCCACTGAAAAAACAAAACAAAACAATTTTTATAAGTTAGACGTGAATATATGCTGATGAACAGGATTATCAACATATTTCCACCTGAAACAAACGCTTACATGAAATACAGAGTTCCCGAAACAATGAATCCAAGAAACTTGAATAATGCACCGATTTCTCAAACTGGGATATCTTTTCTTTCAGCAATTTTTCAAACTCTGTGAATTCTTCTTTGGAAGATGGACACATTGCATCAATTCCAGGAACTGAAGGGTTGACAACTCCTGGAAACAAATGAAAGTGATGGATTATGTTCTCACAGTAGTTAAAACCAGTGCTTCTCAGTTCCGGAAGAAAAAAACAATTTTGCGCCCCTCCAACATTTCACTGCGACTATAAATACTAAAATTTGTCTCTAACTTTGTTAGAAGTACACCACTGCAGAGGTGGTAACATTCTCTGACAAGGAGAGCGTCCCTGCCACCTACTGGAATGGATTTCCAATTACACTTTGCTTACCGAAGGCATCATTTGCCAACTCCAAGTCTGCATCTTCCTGAAGCTTCTGTACTCTTAACTTCTGTGCGAGTTGTTCTTCGGAAGTAAGGTCTTGCTAGAAAAACAGAAGTCACAAAGTACAACATAACATAGTTCTTCGTTCTTCATTGTTGTGTATGACAAAGTCAAATACAAACGTGAACACGAGGGATGAACTCACTTCCAATTCTTTTTCTTTCAACTCCTGTTGCTTTTTCTTTAAACGGTTTTCTCTCTCCTTAATCTTCTCACTCAATTTTTTCTTTTCAGAAACGTTTGTTTCTGAAAACGAATAAAGATCATCTTAAAACTTTTTGAAAATCATCATGTCAGAATTGATGGATAATTAATAAACACCTGTTTTGTTCACTTCTTTTTTCTCCTCTTCTTCCTCATCATCCCAGTTGTCCTGCAAAAATAATAAAGTGAGTCCATTTCCATCTTAAAAATTAGTAGCCTACAAACTGATATCAGGAATATTAAAAGCAACTTCTGAGTTTGACTTATTATTGACCACCAATGAAATTAAGCCATTAAAAGTAAAATTGTGGACCATGACATTGGGTACACTTGTCCAATCTGTATGTTTAAAAAATAATAATAAAAATAAAAATAAAAGCATGAATGCAGTCTTTTGACTAAAACTAAGATTTGCTAACACATGCAATGAATGGTATGGGTGATCTAAAAGCTTCTAGTCTCACCTGAAAATGAATACACGCCGTTGCTAACTTCATACAGTACACAGGCCAACTGTTTGTGTGAGTACTACAGTGCTGCTTAATGACTGGGATGAATAGGCCAGTACTTTTAAACACTGTGGGAAACTTGTTCATGGTGTTTGATTGTTGCATGATAATACCCCAGCTCACGCAGCACAGGTTTCAGTGATGACAGCTGGCAACTGTGGATACTGGATTCTTTCTCACAATCCTTGTTCACCAGATTTGACCCCATCAGATTTGAAACATAAGTGTGGTCAACATTTTGATATTGATGAAGAATTTATAGATGCTGTAGAGGCATCCCTTGAAAGAGAGATTTATGTTTATTTTTTTTTAAAGTCAGTTTGTGTTGAAACAAAAAATTGGAAAAGCTTGCAATACTAACAGCCACTGGTCTTGTTCAGACCGGAAACTTTTGAGACACCCCTCGTATATTTTAGAAATGTATAAAAATAAAAAAGGATGATTAAATAAAACAAGTAAACAGACCTGGTCAACTATTTCAACATTTAGGACCCCTCAAACTGCAGCTTACATGTGGTTTCCGAGATCGAATGACTGCCTTCACATTACAATACGGGGCTGAACAATAAATTACATTCAAATAGACACAGTGGAGTAGAATGCTATTTTCAAATCACAAATGCTGCCATTTGAAAGGGGGGGGGGGGGGGGGTCAACACTGTTGTTTGTTTGCATCACTGTTGTAATTTTATTCATGACTTATTGACTTATGTTTACACCAGAATTGTTTGGTGGAAACGTTTGGAAGATGGCAAGTCAAAGCGTTTTTGTAGGTTACCCACTCAAACTAGATACATTTTCTTATATATTAACTTGTGGTTCTGATGCCTTAATTTTAGCAGCTGCTTTAAAGACCAAAACATTGATGTGAAATAAAACTGGTAATGTTGATTGCAATGCAGTTTTGTTAAAAAAAAAAATAAAATAAAAAAATAATAATAATAATAATAATAATAATAATAATAATAATAATAATAATAATAATAAAAATAATTATAATAAAGTAAATAATTGCTTGTTAAATTGAAACTGGTATAGTGATTGGGGGGGAATAGCAATTTTGTAGGGAGGTAAACCGTTTATTTTTATAAACCGTTCATCTAGAACATAAATACACATCTGATCGCATAAGAAAACACTAACCACGATCAGTTAATTAACTCTTCCAAACATTTCAAAAAGCTTTACGCGTATTAGTCCCAACAACTTTACTCTACTCAGAGAGATACTTCCAGTGTGTGGAATTTGACGTGAAATCATCAGTTTTTTTCTTCAGGCACACCTATACACCACAGAAAGATGAACAATTAGGAGGCCCACCCAAACTAGCAAATTCCCTGACACCATGGCAACATTCAGGTAAAAGCCACCTGCACAGCCGCAGCAACTCAAGCTTCATCCCTAAAAATAAACCGAAAGTTCTGGAGCTAACGTAAGATGTTGGATGAGTCATCTGACCAGATGGTTTCATCTGACTAACCGCTACTCGCGTTAGCGAACAAGCACTGCACTATTTGGGGCTTACAAAAGTTAATTTTGCACAATCGTCCATGACAACCGACTCAGAACAAAAATATGACCCTCCTTAAGACGACACATTCATTTCCGCGTCAGTAGAGTCGAGGTTACTTCGTAGTATTTCAAAAGCAAGCTAAACGCGGGGCTAGCCAGTGTGTTAGCAAGTCTGCTCGCCAACCGGGTGGCCCAACAGGAGATTAGCTTTGAACTATGTTCATTCAACCCCTTAGACTAAGATTTGTGGAGAACTACCACAAACTGTAAACGTATAGAAATTATCAATAAAAACATCTACGGACCGCAAAATATACTGCTACAATTCCCACAGGTAGCCAAATGCATCAGCAAAGTTAGCCACACTTGGGTTACAACAGCAGAACCCACATGAGGTAGCAATCAGCTAACTTTAGCTTAACTGCGTGGGTAGCGATCGGCTGTCACAGTAAACCGGCGGCAAAGAATGGCAGCATGGCTGGAGCGACCAAGTCTGCAGCCCGTTAACAAAATGTTAGTACGTAAACAAGTCTTGAGGCACCCACTACCATGTTCACTCACTTTAACATCGTCATCTTCGTCTTCGCCTTCCCATTTGTCCTGTGGCGCCTTTTGATCCGGCTCCTGCGGCTCGAAGTTGTCAGCGTCTGTAAAAACGACAGCATAAAATGTTTAAGAGTCGGCCACATAAGGAGTTTGGTAACAAAGGAACAATGGGTTCGTTTATCAAAGCGTGTGACGAGTGAAAAATGGGAAGGTTGCTGTCGGCTCCAAGTTGGTTTCTTACCCCAGTCCGCCATGTTGGCTGTGATGCTAAATGTTTGACAGACGTACAGGCTGCTCACTGCTGCAACCCGCTGGTTACGTTCACTCCACTCCCACCTCCGACACGTCACTGATATGAGCGCACTTGATAATGTCGACACTTTCCGAGAGGCCAAAATGAGAATTCCATTCATTCGTTTATTTAATTGCCACGGCTTGTTTTCTGCCCTGTGGCGGTTTCGCATTACCCAAAAACAGACTTGATGGCGTCAGAGTGACATCACACATTAGTCGACCGCCAGACTTTTTGATCAGCGTTTAAGAAGTTACCCTTTAGACAGGCATTTTTGTATCGTGTTGACATTTTTTTTTTAAACATAACTTTTAAAGTGTTTATTGCCCTCACCCTTATACTTTATAACTGATTGTTAAGTAACAATGGACAACACAGAAATGCAATCGTATAAAGAAAAAGAAGTTTGGGCACACCTGTTATTTTTTCAAGATTTTCCTTTATTATTAGTTATTTGAATCAGCAATTTCTTATTTTTTCAGCTATTTGAGAAGTGAAAAAAGTTTATTGAATTTACAGAAAGTGTGCAATAATTATTTCAACAAAAGTGTACAGCTGCATTTTAGGCACCCCAAAAGCAAAATTACGTAAATATTTAGTAAATAAAAAGAACAGCCTCTTTAAACGTCTCCTATAGCCTCCAATGAGGGCATGGATACTGGAAGCATTTTGGACCATTCTTCTTTACAAAACCTCTCCATTTCAGTCAACGTTTGATGGTTTCTGAGCATGGACAGTCTGCTTTAAATTACACCACAGATTTTCAATCATGTTCAGGTCTGGGGGGCTAAGATGGTTATATACAGGCCATATCACAAGTCACAAGCCACTCATCAGCAAAAAAATAAAAAAACAATAAAAAAACAATAATAAAAAAAAAAAAAAAAAAAAAAAGGTGAAGGCCAGATTGGACTTTGCAATGAAGTACAGGGATGAGCCACAAAGGTTTTGGAACAAGGTTTTGACTGATGAGACCAACATTAACCTCTGACGGAAAGGCCAAATTATGGAGAAAGAAAGGATCTGATTATGATCCAAAACACACTAGCTCATCTCTCAAGCATGGTGGGGGTAATGTCATGGCTTGGACTTCCATGGCTGCTCATGAACAGGCTCACTCGTCTTTAGTGATGATGTATCTCATGATGGTAGCAGCAGAATGGTTTCTGAAGTCAGTAAAACCATTTTGCCTGGCAATTTACAGAAAAATGCAACCTAACTGATCGCGAGAAGCTTCATCATGCAACAAGACAATGAGCCAAAACACAACAAAAAGGATTTCATCAGTGGAAAAAGTGGAAGGTCTTAAACTGGCCAGGTCCATCACAGACATTAAACCAATAGAGCATTCATTTCACCTCCTGAAGAGGAGACTGAAGCAAAAACCCGTCAGAAACATACAAAACTGAAAGAGGCTGCAGTAAAGGCCTGGAAAAGCATTATAAATGAAGAATGCAACAATCTGGTAAAGTCAATGGGTCACAGACTTGATGCAATTATTGCCAAGTGTGGATTATCATATTCACTTTTAAGTTAAAGATGTGCAACTTTTGTTTTGTGTTGTTACATGAGTTCTACAATTAGGTTTTTTCTTACATTATATCATTAAACAAGTGACGTTTGCACCCGTCACACTTTGTTTACTTGCAAACAGGCACAACAAAGTTGAGCTGAAATTGGGCATAGGTGTTGTTACTAAAAATAAAATATAATATGTTGATTTAAATAGTGATTTTTTAAATATTTTATTCAAAGTGTGAGCACAACATTGTAGGAGTAGTTACACTCTTTTAATATTTGATGTACCATAAACATTGTATAGCTAGCATACACTTCCAAAATAAAATAAAATTTTCTTAAAAAAAAAAAAAAGAAGCAGTTATACATAAAATCTATTTTTTTTTTCAATCTGCTGGAGGTCGATTCTTTTAAGTGTTGTATCAAGACAAGACATACATTGTTATACAGCAATGAATTACAAATAAATACATCGACAAACAACTCTATGGTTTCCAATTGGAATGATCTGAAATAAAAAGAGTAGCACTACTTAAATCTTACATCGGTAATACGATACACAGGTAGATATTAACAAAAAAATGCCAGTAATTGCTTTGTTCAACATTAAGCAAACAGATAAGAAACTTGCCTCACACATTAACTTACCATTCAGTAAATTAGTGCAGTACTAATGATTTGTTCTTAAACAAATGTACAGGCATTGCATTTCTAAAATACCTTTTCTAAACCTAATCACAATGTTGATGGACTCAGCAATTGTAGTTTTAAAATGATAAAGTTATAGATAGTAATATTTGGAATGATTTGCGTCCTAAACAAAGTAGATGAATCTGGATGATCAGTACAGTATTACACTATGTTATTGCCATGGGAGATATTGGAAGGTATTAATAATGCTATAAAAAAAAAAAATACAAACCAATAATATACAAAGCAGCAGTATTAGATTTATCTAAGTAAGCATACAAAGCATGTAAAGTATTTTGAAAATGGTGGCTGTTCCAGCTGAAATTGTGCTGAATGTCTTAAATTAAGTAAATAATTTCAGTGAATATGTTTATTCAATAAAATACACTTTCCTAAATTGTCCAAAGGTGGGAATGCAAATGTTGTCAAAATGTGCCCTGCGATTGGTAGATGGCAAATCCAGGGTAGGCTCCAGTTCACCTTTGACCCTAATGATGATAAGTGGCGTCGAAATATTAATTAATACTTTAATTAATAAAAAAAAAAAAAAAAAAAAAAAAGAAATATTAATTAATACTTGCTGATGTGAAAAATGGGGTATCTGGTTGTGTGGGTGAGTATGTGCCTCCTGATCCAGCAGGGTTTCCTAGTGTCATGAAGCAGCATGTGTCAGCTCAGGCTGCACCATTAGCGCCATCAGCAGGCCCAAGATCAGGTACAGACAGCTGGGGCTCAGCATCCGTTCCTGTGACCTCCCTAAAGGAGTACATTCAAATCATTGCAAACATCCAACTGGAAAATATTTTTGCCTATTTTGTGAGACGACTGAACAGCTAGTTTAACAATGCTTAAACTTGATCAACTAGTTCCATTAATGGCCCAGTGATATTCCAGTATTTAAATTGTAGTAGTAGTAGTGCTGCATTTGGAACGGGACTGATTGAATGGCCAACAAAAGATAAATATATACAGTCCATGTACCAGAGTTTGCAGTCTTTTTTTTTTTTAACTCATTCACCCTCAAAAACGTATTTATACGTTTTTTTAGGTTTCTGTTTGCTAGAGTTTTTGTATGAAGGCTTTGATGCAGTTTCTGACCTGAAGTGGTCGCTTAAAGCGACGGTACTTATTAGTTATTTAAAAAAAAAAAAAAACACCAGCAGGTGGCAGCAAAGTATAAGAGATCAACCAGGTCCATGTTGCAACAAGCTCTTTTCCCCAGTATTTTCAACAGGTTTGTGAATAATGATGAAACTTAGCTAATTCTAATGCTAATTGCTACAAAACATAAAAACAGATTTAAAAAAATATACCATACTTTTTTTTTTTTTTTTTTTTTTTTTTTTTTTTTTTTTTTTTTCCTGATGAAAGTAGAGACACATTTTTCTTTTGGTAGGTTCCATGTTTTTATAGCAATAGAACATGAAAATGGCTGGGAGTGAATGAGTTAAGAGGGAATGCAAAACTTTGTGCCATTGCAAGGGGTGCCAAAATGCGTGTGTTAATTTTTAGTTAATTTAAAGTTTCTTTAACATCCCTAATTTTTTTAACGCGCGATTAATGCCTAAATTAGATTAAAGCCTGTCCTGGTGGAATTCCAGTCGCAACGCAGCAGACACGTCAACGTCAAAATTTAGCAGTAATAAATTTTATACTAATGCATATATTTGTGGAGACTGGGGTCAATTTCACAAGTTACTTCATGTTAAAGATTAGGTAGCTCTTAATATGAAAAGAGAAATGCACTTGAGCGGTTACCAGCGTCTCACAAATGCAATTATTCCATCTAGTGGCTGAAAATGACCAACACAAATCAACATCATACTTGTTTTTTTTACAGTACTCTGCATCTTTTAAATTTTAACACATTTTTATGAATTACTATGAAATTACTGTATCAATGAGTAAAAGATGCAGTCATATTTCTATTTAATGTTTTTTTGTGGCTTTTATATTAACAAGAGTATGAAAACTTTTATTGTACATTTAGAATAGATATAAATATTTGTGATTAATCTTGAGTTAACTGTTGAAGTCATGCAATTAATTATGATTAAAAAAATGTAATCGCCTTGTCACCCCTAGTCATTGCACACATTTTTAATTAAGCAAACAAAAACTTTGAATTCATGTACCTGTCTAACGCACGTGAAGCTATTTTTTTTTTAAATATGCTGAATTATCAGCGGTATTGGGGCTTGTTTATATTATACACAGTAATGTATGAAAAAAAATAGAACTTAGACAAAGATGTGAGAGTGTCTTCACCTCTTAAATCCACATGTCTGTCCTCCCAGGGCATCAGCACCATAAAGAGAGCATCTCTCTGAACCTCTGTCAGAGCTGAAATTTGTTTCTCTGTTACTGCAGCAGCCTGCTCATGGGAGAACATGCTGATCTGCCGCTGATCAAACACAACCTTCACGTGGGACACCATGAGGACAAGAAAGCAGAAGACAAACTAGTTAACAGAATGTAATATTTATACAAATGAAGTCCTTGAAGTCAAAGGAAGTATTGTGACTATAAGTCAACTTACAGCAAACTTATCAGGTCGTATCATCGGGATCGCCATGGGTGTAATTCCTTGTATTTGCTCTTTCACCAAGGCCGACATGTCCATATCTTGGAGACCAGCTGTCAGAAGTTAATGTTGAGACTAAGTCCCAAGATTTAACATGTATGGGATGCACAGTTAAAGGTGAATGCTTTATACCTGCCAGACCTCCAATCTCAATGAAGACCTCCATCCCCCATGAACTGATGGGTCCAAAAGCCAGACTATGGCTCAGCAGGCCCACCAGCGCTGACAACTGTTCTTCTGAGCAGGCCAGCTTGAGCCGACCCAGCCATAGTACCGCCTTGCTGAAACCACCAGGGGGTGACACAGAGAAAGATTAAAAGTGCTGAATGTGTGCATTATGAATATGTTCACTGACTCACCTGAACTCAACAGCGTTGAAAGAGCTCATTTCAGTTGCTTTAGCTCCACACACCATGTATCCGATTGCAACCAGTATGCTGGAGTTTAGTTGGCTTGGGTTCAGGTTGGTGGAGTTCAACATTGTTGTGAACAGTGCAACAAGCTAGGAAGAAAGCAAGTTCCGTCACCCACCTAACCCTTTAAATTACAAATTCAAGGAATTTGCCGCAGACTGAGACTGGAAATGGCAAGTTCGTTTGATCCATCTCTCCAGTCTAGTAATGTATCCAAGCAATTACCTGTTTGTTGCTCCATTCACTGATGGCGCCCAAAGCAGCAATGCTACTCCTTTCAGTCAGTTGAAGCATCTGGATCTCCTCTGCTGACATTTCTAAGCTCACTTGGCCCATCTGACTGATGACAGACTGGGAGAAGGAAGAAACTGGGCCGAACATCTTCATTCCATTCCATTTGGCCAGCAAAAAAACACCAAAATGCAGACCAACAGTTTTACTGTAATGATGTCCACTGTAGTCAGATTGCTCGAGAGTAGACCATGGGAGAGTCTTACTTGCTTGACTTTTGTGAAGACTTCGCTACGTTGGTAAGATGCAAGAAGCGGATCATGGCCAATCAGCTCCAGACAGTTTGTGAAGGCTGATGGCGACATGCTTGTCAGGCTGTTTGAAGTCCAAGCAAATGGTGCTGTTGTATGCAGAATCTCACAGGTAGGAACCATAGGAGCCGCTGTTCAGAAAATAATAATGCTTTACATGATATATTCTGGATAGATGTGATAAATAATGTATAGAACATTAACTAGGTGCATTTAATTACTAAGTAATAGTAGTTAAAGGGAAAGTCAACCCATATTTTTTTTGACAATATGTTCTATGCAGCCCCACTAGTCTAAATATGGTACTCTGGTTTATATTGTCTTAGTGAAATATGAGTTAAGAAGCAAAATCCAGCCGTTTTTATCCATCTCAGCCATTTTGCCACTTTGAAGATGACAGCAATGTTGCTCCACTCTCAGCTTGGTAACAACCAATCACAGCTCAGCTTCAGAAAACAGGTGAGCTGTGATTGGTTGTTGCCTGAGCCCTGAGCAACATTGATGTCATCTTCAGTCGACAGCAAGAGGCAAAATGGCCGCCCCCTGAGATGGATAAAAACGACTGGATTTTGCTTCATAACTCATATTCCACAAATGCAATTAATCAAAATGTCATGTTTAGACTAGTGAGGTCACAATAACATACGACTGTCAAGAAATGTTTAAGGTTGACTTTCACTTTAAAAGGGTTTAGACTAAAGGGGAAGTCAACACAAATTTTTACAATATATTGTATGCGTCTAAACATGATATTCTGATTAGTATTGTGTTTGTGGAATATGAATTAAGCAGCAAAATCACCCGTTTTTATCTATCTCAACGGGCATCCATTTTACTACTTGCTGTCGACTGAAAATGACATCACAGTTGCACAGTTAGCGAGCAATCACAGCGCACCTGTTTTCTGAGTTTGGCCATGTGACATTCGCAAGCTGCGTCGAACATTATTGTAAAGAAAATGATTGGGTTGCCTTTAAAAATCAGACAGGTTGGATGATCAAACTGCTGCTTACGTGACAGAGGATTTATCTTCAGGTAACCTAAAAAGAACTGAAGAACAAACTGCTGCTTTTCAGCAAAGCGCCACTTCTCGCTCTCATTTAAACAGTGAAGACCCACAACTCCGTGTTCCCACTGACGCTGGCTCATGAACAGCTTCTCAATACGGGTAACAGTCATCAAGGCCTGTTGTAACACACATATCAACATGGTGACACACTGCAGGACAACCTGATCCTGACACCTCCGGGTCTTATAGGATCTCATTACAGGCTCTATTTACTTCACGGGTCATATCAAGTAACAATCCAAACACTTCAGTGTGGATTTTTGGACCTGATACAAGAATTGTGCTTTTAAAAAATACAATGAAGCCCAGCAGCTGTATAGCTCTCAGCAAAACTGTAAAATGTTTCATTTTCTTTAACTATCTAATATAAGGCATATTTTCAGCATTGAGCTCACCACTGAAATCTCTTGCAGTCGGTCTTGAGGAAGGAAAAATAGAAATCGGCCTATCTGACTGAGTGTAGTCTGGTTCCAGTTCTCCACCACAGGGCTAAAGAAAAAAAAGAAAAAAAAATCACACTATAGCTGCTCTGTCAACACTAAATTGTTCAGATTTTGAAAAACAAATCCGGTAAATAACATAAATAAAAAGACTGACTCCTTGATTGACTTGTACAAGTATTTCATACCCAAAGACAGCATGTTCCAGCAGCATTCGAGCCACAATGTCCATCTTGCTGCTGCAGTAGCACAGAGTCTGGAGAACATCCAGATTGTCCATGAAGAATGTGCGATCCAGTTGGAGCAAAATCTCATCTGAAACAAACGTGGCCATAATGTCCAGAGAGCGGAACTCCTCCTCAGTGTACACTCCAGTGTCCATGTCCTGCAGACACATTGAAACAACAAACACAGCAACGGTTGATCAGTGAGACACTTTGAGTGTACGGTCATTTGAAAGAATCTGCATGGGAATCTTCTGACCAGCCTCTGCACCATCTTGTCCACAAGAAGCAGCTGTTCTGTCTTTGACATCATTAAAAACGGAAGCGGGTCCTTGACAATCATTTTCCGCAAAGTGTCCATCATATCTGAAGAGAAATTTTTAATGGTGCTCACCCTGCAGAGAAAAACACAACTTCATATCTGAAACTAAAGAATACGAAATATGACTTGAATGATTTGTATTCCCTGTCACAATCTATTGGTGGATCCCTCAATTCCATTTTCTACAAGGTCACGGGTAAATACAGGTAGCCTACGGCCCTACAGTACGGGCCGTATCCTCGGTTTTTGGGCCACGATTTTGGTTCGTTTCGGTACGTGATTTGTGCGTAAAGAAAAATTCTCTTTATTTTGCTTATCAGCAAAAATTGCATTGTGCAACGACAGTTTAAACACTATATGGTAGTATAAAATATGTATACAATTTTTTTTAAAATTACCATAAAGTAAATAAAATAAAAAAAATGGAAAATTAATAACTAATCAAGGGGCCAACTCAATGTGTGCTGCCAGCTGCACATCCCTGATTTATATTATTGTAAGTTTATGCAGGTAGACTTAATATTAGAGGGTTATTTATAGCTTTAGGCTCATGCTTACGGCATAGATATGACGATCTCCACTCCCAAATCTTCAAGCAGTTCAGAGAAGAACTCAAATTGATAGACCTCCTCGATCACGCACTTTTTCTGCATTCGGGAGCAAACAAACAGTCATTAAAGTAAAGTACAGCCCAAAAGTTTGGACACATTTCATTCAATGTGTCAATTACTTTATTCTCATCACTATTTACATTGTAGAGACTCACTGAAGGCATAAAAACTAAGAATGAACACATGGAGTTTTGTACTTAACAAAAAAAATTAAAAAAGGTGAAATAACTGAAAACACGTTTTAGATTCTAATTTCTTCAAAATAGCCACTCTTTGCTCTGATTACTGCTTTGCACGCACTTGGCATTCTCAACTGGGAACTCCTTCAATACGGTTGGAAAACCATTTCAGGTGACCACTCTTGAAGCTCATCGAGGGAATGCCAAGAGTATGCAAAAAACAGAGCAAAGAGTGACTATTTTGAAGAAACTGGAATATAAAACATGTTTTCAATTATTTTATCTTTTTCAAGTACATAGCTCTACATGTGTTCATTTATATTTTTGTTGGCTTCAGTGACAATCTACAATGTAAATAGTCATGAAAATAAAGAAAAATGCATTGCATGAGAAGGTGTGTCCAAAATGTTGGCCTGTACTGTACACAGTAAATTCTGTAGCGTAAATTTGACTCTATTTAGAGTGGGACCAAATAGACTCAGTTTTACAGTAACTTTTACACTTGGAAGAGAGTAAAGTAAAGAATTGGAAACAATTTTTTATTTTATTTTTTAACTCTCTTCCTCGTGTAAATCGTAGCCGACTCTAAAACTGAGTCTGTTTGGTCCCTCTCTAAATAGAGTCAAATTTACTGGACAGAATTTACTGTGTATGTTCTCCGTCACATGACTTCAGACAACAAGTGAGACAATTTTGTCAATATGTAGCTCCATTTTACCAGTGAGGTGTGTAGAGGACTGGGCTGCTGCCTAAGAAGGGCCAAGATTTTCCTAACTGCTGTAGGTGAGGTATCAGCCCTGAAGTGCTGCTGCAAGGTTTGGCAGCTCAAGCCCTGTCCCAGCATCCCAAGAGTCCTGATCATGTAAAGGTCACAAACACACAAATATATGATCTTCAAAATTGCTATTATGCAGCATATTAGTGTTATGCACATTCAGTATAAGATGATGTGTTATTGTATTTTAAAACTTAAACTTACAGCACATCTTTGATAAGGTTTGATCTTGTATTCAGCTCCGTTTTTACTATTGCTTTAGCCTAGGGAAGAATATGAAAATAGCTTATGTAATCATGGCATGAAGATTGTAAAACGTCTCCCAACATCCGTCACTATGATAAAAACAAACAAACAAACAAAACAAAAACCGAGAGAGACTCGTTTGTCTTTGTTTTTTCCAAGCAAGTCTATTTACAGCAACACTGAGCAACAGTGACATCGCCTCTACTCTACAATTGAATAATTAACTCTTTTACTGCCACACTTAAAAACAAAAAACAAAAAAAACAAAAAAAAAAACAGTGTCAGCCGATTTCAAGCATTTTAACTCATCCATCTTTCAAGGCAAAAAATAATATTGTTTGCTTTTACTACATATACAACATGGGTACTAAATGAAAGATCCCATCCATTCTTTCATTAGAAAAAAAGTATGTTTCTACCTTATTCCATTCTTTAGTAATCACCATTTGAAAATAGGTCATTTGAATGACATTGAGCAAAAATTGCAAAGATAAGTTGAAAACTAGCTTTTTTTATGAAAAGATACATTTTCTCCACAACAGTGACTTAGACTTTTGTTTAGCGATGCTCTATGAATTAGGTTTAATGTGACAAAGGCTTCGATCATTCACGCCATCCTTGAAAACGTTCGATTTCATCAGATTCATCATGTTTCACTGCAATTCCATATACCAGCAACCCTTTGAAAAGAGATACAATGGTGCCATCTGCTGGCTATAGTTAGTCGGTGTTTTTGATTCCACAACCCATTGACCAGACAGTGCTCCACTTAGACGTTCCACTTCCCATTGATTAAGAAAAAAAAAAACATAGTTGATGTCATTTAACATTTATGGCGGCATACATCGTGATTTTACTAATCGTTATTAAACGTTTTTGGTGGTCAAAGAGTTAAGTAACTATTGGAAAGAGACACTATCTCATCTTGAGCTGTGTGAAACCTGCTGTGTGTTCCACGGTTTAGTGGATGTACTGGAGATGTTGTCCATGAGTAGGCGAGCCCGGGGCAGGATACTAAGAAGTGGAGTGCAACAAAGCAGTGGCTCGACATCATCCAACCAGAAGATCACCTCCGGAAAGCTCTGATTAGAATAAAACATAAAGTAAAGGATCCTGGTAAATTGCGATGGCATGTTATCTGGCAGAGCTCGTCATAAGGATTTTGGAACCAGGATGAGAGCGTGTCTATAAATTGACACTAGATAAATATCAATAGAGCAAATAAAAAGAATAAATGTGCATTCAATTTGAATGTATCCTCCACCCATGTTTTTGTTGCATGAGTTGTACCCATAGTTTGGTGGCGATGGCATTTGCTTGCGGCGGACGGAGGCCCGCTGAGTGTTGCGCCATGTCGGGTAGCGATGACAGAAGCCTGTCAGATGTCAGCATCAATAACGTCTCCGTCTTTACTCCTACAGTGATAGAGCCGAGCTCCCCCAGGCGGCCTGGGGCGCTCAGCTAGATGTGTGAAGAGGGCATGGAGGTCAGAATAAGCAAAACCACAACACAGCAAACTATGACATGATCTTTCATTTTGAGGGGAAACAAAACTCACTGAGGTGATAGATGACAGCTTGTCAACAATTATGGAGGCCTGCAATGCATACCAAATTTAAAAAAAAACAAAACAATTGTATTGTATTGCCACACACTGAAATCCCCATGTTATATGCACTTCTCTACCTGTGCAGGACTGAAAGACACAGTTTTGAGGGCAGGAAGTGCTGCAAGTAGCTGCGAAGGAGAGAGGTCGAGCAGGAAAGTCGCACCCAGGGAAGGCAGGAGGTGCGCTATGTCTGCCAGTCTCTCTGGACTGAGTGAGGATGGGATATTTAACTCGGTGCTGTTCAACAACAGACTGGAGGTCTGCAAGGAAACAGCATGCAAAGAAGCATGACATACAGAAACAGTCAAAAGTTTGCAAACACATCCTTATTCAGTATCATGAGAAAGTGTCAAAATCTTTGAGGAAAATAAAAACACAAAATAGTAAATAAAGGCAGTCCAAATCCTTGAGGATGTTCCTTACCAAGTGACTCGGTAGGCTGAGTCCGTCGTTTGTGCAGTTCATGACGATATCCCAAATTACCCAGAAGGCCTCACTGTCTTTGTATGCCAGGAGGTCACTTGGCTCTGCCAGGCATGACAGACTGCCCAGCCTAAAATCAGAGACACGTTCAACAGCCCAACCCTGATAGAAAATGCCACTGCTTTTAAAAGATCATATTTCAAGAATAATATAATATATTTGACATAAAAATCAGTACAAAAAATGTTTAAAAGGTTGACAGAAAGTATTGCAGTGGTCTCTGCGGGATTGCCTGACCTGATGAAGTCATGAGCAGTCAAGTTTTTGTAGGTGCCAACGATGCTCTGTGCCACAAATTCCTGCTTCAAAGACGTTAGGTTGTTTCTTTGCAATACATCCAGTCCATCTAATAGCTAGGGACAAACATAATTCAATAATTATTATAAACTACAGTGGCATTCAGCAGAGAACAGGTCTTCACCTGTTTATACATACCCGCAATACCACAAGTACATGTATTTTATCATTAGTTTACAGTCATTATTTATGAAAAATTATGTTTTTGTAATGTTAACAAAGGTGAGCCACATCATCATTTACTGACCAATGTCCCACCCATTTTATTTTGAGGAAGTCTGCTTTTGTTTACACTTAACAGTGTAACAGTATTGGCCAAACAAACCAACAAAACACACAAACAATTTTAAAACATAACATCCCTGCTATAGTAATAACAGTCATGTCTAAAAATTATTTGTATTCCACTAACTAGCATAGAATTTGAGTCCCTAACAAAACTCAATTTAAAATCACATCGTATGCATAGTTTTAGCTCAGTTTTCATTAGTTTTTGGTATTAGTTTTAGTTTTTCTGTTAATGTATGAAATATTTGTCAAGTGCAAAATAAAACCAAAAAGGTCACTCTGTATTGTGTAATATAATAAAGTAATCTTAAAACAACTTTTTGACCTCCTTTCTTCTGCATGGACATACAGCAATACTAAAATAACTACATTTAAAATTAATTCCGAAAGCTCATTCATGCTCAATGACAAAGACGAAAACAAAGGTAATTTTCAATACAATTATTATTATTATTTTTGTTTTAGTTAATTTTAAAATGTAGGATATAGTTTCAGTTACTTTTTGTTTTTATTCCATTTTGTTACCAAAAAATGTTTTAGTTAGGCTATTTTGTTAGTTTTCTACTATACTAACATTTGAACACATAACCATTCATGCTCACATTCACACCAATAATTTTGAGTGTTCAACGTGTTCTTGGATTGTCGGAGGAAGCTGGAATACCCGGAGAAAACCCACATGAGAAGGGGAACGTGCAAATGCAAGTTACACATTCTGAAGTATGTTCAAATGTTTCAATTGCTTTCAAAATAAGCTGCAAGCTCAATCATGGGGAACACAATGTCTGTCCAATGTGTGGCTGGTTGCTCTTTTGTGGCCTGAGACAAATCGAAGTGACAGCGTCATGTTTCCCAGTGTGGTGTTGCAGATCAGAGGACTGTTACCTGAGCAGGTGAGAGGTGCTGGAAGTTGCGGAAGGGCAGGTAAGTTATCACATTTCCAGTGTCCCTGATGAGTGACTGATGGGCTTCAGTGATGTTGGAGGGGGGCAAAATTTTACTGTACCACAATCCAAAGGCTCGCTGCTGAACCGCAGACATGTGGACCAAGTTGTTGTTTATGGTTTCTCTCCTGGGAAAAAAAAAAAAAAAATATATATATATATATATATATATATATATATATATATATATATATATATATATATATATATATATATATATATATATATGAAAAAACAAGTACAAAAGTGTAAATAATAATAATGAAGCTCTGACTGACACTTGTCAGGTAAGTCAATGTAACAATGTGGTTGTGGCTTACAGTAGTGTATAATTGAAAATAATTTGTCTGGTCGTTTGTGTTTTTAACTCATTCAACCCCAAGAAAGTATAAATACGTTTTTTAATACTTTGTTCTGCACCCCCCAAAATATATTTGTACGTTTTTGTTGTTTTTTTTGTTTGTTTGTTTTTTGTTTTTTATTTATTTTTATGCTAGAGCATACAGAAGGCTTTGATACAGATTCTGACATGAAGAGGTCACTTAAAGCAATGGCAGTTATTACAAAAAACGGCCAGCAGGTGGCAGCAGAGTATAAGAGATCAGCCAGGACCATGGTGCAACAAGCTCTTTTTTCCAGTGTTTTTTTTTTAACAGGTTTGTGAATAATGATAAACTTAGCTATAGTCTAATGCTAAATGCTGCAAAATGGAAACAGATACAAATTTATATTTTTTCTTTATGAAAGATGCGACTCTAATCTTTCTTTTGGTAGGTTCCATGTTTTTTTAGTGACGAAACAGCAACAGCAACAACAAAAATCTAAAACCAGAAAACAAAACAAAACAGTCAAAGTCCAAATTTTCCTATGAAATAGGATTTTTGGTGCATTTATAGAAATTTTAATTTATCTTTTTTTTTTTTTTTTCAAATTTAGCAATTATATATTTTCAGTCTTGTTTCATGCTTAGGTCAACTGAATATAGATTAAATAAAAATGTAATAAAGGATTGCATATCACTACATCAGTGTGCAGCTTAGTTGTATGGTGTCACTTACACATCGAGGTTGTTTTGCAGGGGAGGCAAAGTAATGATGTCAGTAGGCCTGGCCGCATTCAATAAGGGAGCCAGCTCCGAAAAGAGACTTCCATCCTTTGTGAGATGACTTTGAAACAGCACGGATGTCAGGGTGGACAGGTAGTCATCTGTCAGCTGGCATAACACAAGCAACACCAGTTGTGAGTCGACAGAAGTGGAACATTTTACACCGTGACATCTTACCAACATAATGCAAATAAAAGAATAAATTAAACCAATGAAAAAGTGGGAAAATAATGCTGAACAAGGTGTAAGGGTAATAATAGAATCACCTTCAGTTAGGGCTAGGTGATATGGCCAAAAAAACTAAATAAAATTTCACATTTTTTCAGTCATTCGGGATGATTACGATTTTAATCAATTCTAATCTAATAAACACAACAAACATTTATTTAAAGGTTTCATTTGTTCAAAATGTTCAGACAACCATAATGTATAAAGATTCTAAACCAGTTTTAACATAAACTTAACATTCATAGTTTGTGCTTAATTGCCACAATTAGGCAGTTGGTGCCTACTGTAAACATGTCTTGTAAACCACCCATCCAACATTCCGCCACTTGTGCAAAATTACAACTCATAATAACATTTGGATGTAACAGAACATAAGAACAACAGCTTTTAATAATCCAGAAGACAAAAGCCGATTTTGCGATTTTACACATTTTTAAATTAACGATTAATCAAATTAATTTATTGACCAGTCATACCTTCAGTGTATCCTTATTTCTTGTATAGTATTGGAGGATCAGCCTGACAGTTGTGATGTGTGCAGCACCAAGCACTGACTTCAGGCTGTCCAATGGTATGTTGAAGTATTCCTATAAACACAAAAAGGAAAAAAATGTGTAAAAACAAATATAAGCAAGGTGCACATCATTCAATATAGTATGAAATGTGTACCTTAATAATGAAATATTCATTACTGCTTCCATTCCCTGCTGTCTGCGTCAAGTTGGTCAGGACTGTCTGCGAAGTAGAAAATCACAGCCCCACCATACAGCAAGGCAGTTGAGATGACAGGAATGTTAGAACCTGTCAGATTTTGTGTCGTAATATCACATAACAGAGTTTAAACTTAATATTGTAAAACTAAAAGATAATCAATCTGCCTCAATTCAAGCTGCCTTATTGTGTGGATGCCTCAGGAGTATTTGCACTACAGCCAATACGAAACTCCAGTCTCAAGAATTATTGGAACCAGCATTCTCAAACAGATGACATTTGACAGAATGATGCCATCAGCAGATACGTTAAGCCAATCGGGTTAGTCAGACACCATCCCAATACTGTACTGTTCACAGCCTGTATCAGTGTAAGGGGAGCAGTGTATTTGTAGGGCATATGGGGATTGTAATGACTCCCTGTGCTCTATCAGCAAAAAGTCCTAGTCTAATTTCTGTGTTCTGCATTTCAACTCAGTGATATTTCTTGTCAGTTGAGAACAAACTGTTATACACATGGGGCTACTAACAGTATTTGGGTGGTTAAATGGTTGTTTCATGACAAATCACACACACACACACACAAAAATCAGAACATTTTAACCAAGCAGCTTTTGATATTAATGAAACTGTGTGTACTTTTTGATAATGAGACCATAACACTAAATCTCACATTTTGGATCAACCGGTGCAGGGGTTTGGGTGCTACGCCCCGCCAAATTCTGACATTTTCGGGAAAACATGGTGTGCCCGCTTTCCTTTAAATCAGGGGTGGAGAGATCCGGTCCTCGAGGGCCGCATTCCTGCTGGTTTTGGATATTTCCCTTCTTCAACACAGCTGATTCATGATCAGCTCATCAGCAAGCTCTGCAGAATCCTGATAACGAGCCTGTTAATTGGAATCAGCTGCACTTCGAGTAGGGAAATCTATAAAACCTGCAGGACTCCGGCCCTCGAGGACCACAGTTTGCCACCCCTGCTTTAAATCTTTATATCCCAGGAAATACTGGGTAAATCTCCACAAAAAAAAGGTATTGTTGGAAAGGGGATTCTGTAAAGATTCCACATCCGCAATCATTTAGAATAGAAGTGCATGGGCAAACTCTGTCCTGCAGGTTTTAGATGGTTCCGTACTCCAACACACCTGATTTCTACATAGTAAATTCTGTAGAGTAAATTTTACTCTATACTGAGTCTATTTCATCCCATTCTTAAATAGGGTACAATATATATATATATATATATATATATATATATATATATATATATATATATATATATATATATATATATATATATATATATATATATATATATATATATATATATATATATATATATATATATATATACACATATATATGTATATATACAGTATTCCAGTTACTTCACAAAGATTGGGGGATATAAAAATAAACATGATTGGACAATATTTTTTTCCCTTGGTAGTCAGGAGGCTATAGTTAACTGTGGAAGGGATTAAAATATCGTGGTGTAATCCATTTAAAGTCAAAAATCTGCTTGGGTAAAATTTTCAGATTTTTGGGGAGATTTGGCATGGAATGACCCTAAAATCAAAATCTGTTTGATTAAAACCAGTGGGTGATTTGGCATGGAACGACTCTAAAGCGAAGGCAAATGATAAAGCAATGGCAAAGGGAAAAAATATCACGAAGAATTAGATTATAGATCACTGCACTGAGCACCCAATCTGTCATCTCCTCTATGCCTGCTCAAATGATACATGCAATTACCAAAATTATGAAACAGACAGTCTTACCCCAAAACATTGCAGCAAGACCTTCTTTTTGTCAAAGTTCTTCTCCCTCTCCATATAACGAATGACAGAGTCTAGGACACTCATTCGTATGTTCTTGGTGACAAACAGTGAAGTGTTCTGAGTCTCCTCTATTGCGAGCAAGACTACAACAGAAGTGCTGACTGCTTCTTCCAACACCGCAACCACGGATGGAGCCACCAGGTGCCTCACCCTGGACCTTAGATTATCTGCCCAGCAGCGTACAATCAACTGCATGACCAAGTCCAGGCTTGCTCCAGGTTGGCAGGCTGCGGCGACGTCAACAAGACAGGTCCAATTGAAGTGCCGCACCAATTGTTGGGTAAAACAAAGGTCCTCAGAGGTTTTGTTACTCGTGGTGGTGTGGTTGGTGTAGGTGGCGCACATGGTGCTCACCAACATGCTCGAGGGCTCATGTGCCAGCAGGTAGAGAAGGGCAGGATTGGCGCAAATAGATGAGACAAAGTTGAACTGATCATGCTCCCAGCAGAGAGTCAAGAGTACTGCATCCGGGAGGGATATACTCCAGTTGGAATACTGGCACTGCTCGGCAGGGTCAAATCCTGTCCCATCGCCGTCGTCCTCCCCATCATCACCCACATTTGAATGGTTGGCACAATACTTCATCAACCATGTGTTGTTTTGGTTTGCAATCAGGTTCTGCAGGATTGTCTTATTGGAGCAGACGTTGGAGGTGAAGTTTTTTGGATCCCTTTCAGCACAAAGAGCTAACTCCGTCATGTCAACAATGATGGGTTGAGTCCATTCGGAATAGTTGCACACCTGACGAATAAACAATTAAAAAGATACAATCGATCTCATTTTAATCAAAAGGGTTGAGCCAAATAAAATACTCACCTCATCTCTTTCCTCAGATTCCTTGTATGCACACACTGTTGTTAGCCATTCATTCTTAGGGTTCTGTAAAAGCTTTTCAAGCAAAGTAGCCTCACAGCAGACACTTTTCTGAAACGTAACCCGGTCGTGCTGCCAACACAGTCCGACCACTGAATCGTCCACCTGCCGATTCTTCCACGTGTTGTAGTCACACCAGGCTAAAATACCAAAAGGGTCCGGAGCCACCGTGGTTGAAAAAATCAAAGCAGTGCTGCAATGATCCTCAATCCACGCATTGTCCTGATTACGTAATAGGCTATTTAGAAAAGTCCTGTTAGCGCAAACCTTCTCTACAAAATTTGTGGAATCATTGCTTATGCAATGTGTCAAGACAGCGGTTGTAATCTGCATCACGTCTTCCCACTCGGAGTAGTGACAAGATTGTGACAAAAGTGGCACAGTTGAGCAGTTTGGCATGAACCGCGTATTATCGGGGTTGGAGATTAACAACATGAAGAAGCCAGTGTGCTCGCAGATGAGCTTTGTTAGTCTTGGACTGTCCACGTTAAGACAGAACTCTAGCAGATCTGGCCCGACAGAAACTGTAAGTTGGTCAATCCACTGTTGGTAGACGCAGAACTGATCCACCAGATAGCCGTGGTCTGCCGTGGAATTTGCACAGTATCCATACAACCAACTGTTCATCTGGTCTGAAAGCAACTTCCTCATAAGTAAAGTGTCATTGCACACATGAGTCACAAACTCCTCCCGTTCGTTGACGCTGCACAGAGACACATTGATGGCATCCACCACCTGGTTTTCTAACCAGCTAGTGTAGTTACAGTCAAGCTGTTGGAGGTTGGTGGCTTCTCCAGCTTTTTGGTGAGGTGTGAGGAAGGCATGCACGTCTCCGACATTGCACTGAGATGTCTTGCCGAGGAACGGAGACACCAGAGCTTGAATAGCATAGCACATATTTTTCCATACAAGCTCGACCTGCCGGGCACTGAGCGTGCTGAGCGCCTGACACAAGGCGAGCACCGATGTGGACGTTTGTGCTCTCGATCCATTGAGGATTTCACCGCAAAGTGTGTCATTGAGCGCAGACAGATTTTGGCGATCACAATGGAGCATCATGTCGTGGTTATCATCAGTTTCTCCCTCTGGGGAAGGAGGAGTCTGGCATACAGGACCTGGATATGTGCACACAGACTGTTCTGGAGTCAGGAGGGTCTCCAGAAGGATGTCAATAAATGAGTTGGTGAAGGACCAGCTCACATTGTGGTTCATTCCCCTGAACAAGACACATTAAATAAATTAATTCAATGAAATGACAATGACATTTGGGAGCAAATCAAATATTTGATTGTTTTTCTGAAAGGAGTCAAAACAAACAAAAAATTCTTTACAATAACATGTATGCGCCCACGCTAGCAGTCTGTTTAACATTGTGTTTGTACAATATGAATTAAGCAGCAAAATCCTCCTTTTGTTGTCATCCATCTCAGGGGGTGGCTGTTATGCAAATTGCTGTCGACTGAAAATGACATCACAGTTGCCCAGGGCTCAGGTAGTGACCAATCACTGCTCAGCTCGCAAATGTCACGTGACCAAACTCAGAAAACAGCTGAGCCGTGATTGGTCGTTACATAAGATCTGGGCACCTGTGATGTCATTTTCAGTCGACAAGTTGCAAAATGGCCGCCCTTTAAAATGGATTAAAAAAAAAATAATCTATGTGGATTTTAATGCTTAATTCATATTCCATAAAATAATATTAATCGAAATACCGTGTTTAGACTAATAGGGCTGCATAGAATACATTATTGTAAAGATTTCCTTTGGAGGCAATTTGTTTTAGAGTGAATATCAGAAGACTGTAAAATTCAGGTGAATGTATATTTTTGGGAAATGCACTCATCACTCACCACATTATGAGTTGCTTGAGATTTCCTGAAGTGACGGAAAACAATAAAAAAGAATTACCAATAATTTAAACCACAATGAAAATATTGCTGCAAAATACTGATAGATGTTACCTTGCTCGCAGCTCTCGCCTTCATTTAGAGATGGAATTCGGATTCCAAACTGCAATGCTATTTTCACATAGTCCATTGGTACTTGGATTAATGTCGCTATGATGTTGGAGATGTAAGTAACAGTGGCGTCCACCACGCCACTCAATGCACTCACCAAAGTCCCAGATAGAGGCAAGCTTTTAAGGATAGTAATAAATGTCTGCTGAATGCTGGTCAATGTCGCAGCTGCCGATTCTCCCATCCTGAGATAGGCGCTCACCATACTCTGATCTGCAGCTGTTTCATTACTTGGGGAAGCACAAGTCTGGGCTCTCAGAGATGATAAGAACATTAGCAACGGTTTGACTAACTCTAGAGAAACTGTCTTTGTGAGCTCCGCTTTCACTCCACAATCATGTCTCTCAGATAAAATGCAAACTAAAGTTTCGGGAAGGTCGTCAATGAGCCCCTCTCTTAGCAGTTGTTGGAAGAGAGTGTATACATCAGTCAAAACACCATAATATGCATTCAAACCCGGGGATGAAGAATCTGTACTGCGAATATTTGTATTTTCACCAGACAAGTAATGAATCTGATTGATAACTCTTTGGATGTCTGCTTCTAAATTGCTGGCCTGGCTCATTCTTCGTTGTATTAGTAGGGGTTGTTGATTGGCATCACTTATGATCCCTGCGAAAAGATGAGGAAACATTTATGTCTAAATTGATTGGGAATAACTAACTGATATGTGTTGCTATGACATATCCTTTCTATATTTTAAACCAATTAATTATAGCATTATATTGCGAAGAAAAATAATGATACATATAGGACGCAACAGAGCAGCACTGAGAGCAGTTTCTAAAATTTTGGTAACCTTATTTAGATAAATGAGTCATAATTATAGAAACTGCCTTCAACATGATGCAGTTCAGCTCTACACAAGTACGTAGCCTACCTTTTTTTAATGGCAGCTACTAATGATTGAACTGCACAATGTTGTGCAAGTAGCGTGCAGTAACATTTTTTGAAAGGAATATCTCGTACCTTCATTTAATAGGCATACTACACTAGCTGTTTCTAAATGTTGGTCATTAAGAGAACAAGTGAAAAGTTAGCGAACAGCATTAGCCGATAATTCCACACACTTAACTTGTGTATCAATCGTACAATAATACAATATTGTCCGAACTTACCTAACATGATGTACACTGGAAAGGCAGCCCACATTGTTCGGAATTAACCAGACTCACTCCAAAAAAAATAAAAAATAAATAAAAATACACTGAAAAGAACGTGTCCACTTTACTTCACGCTGTAGAATAATGAATGTTCATAGAGCAACGAGTTCGCCATCTCATAAAATTTTAAATTCAACAGGAAGCAGCATTGTCCGGTTACGATGTTTGCCTTCCATGACTCCGGGGTCTCCTCTCCTCAGTGTGACCGACCTGCAACGCTACACCTGCCCTGTCCATCCATCCAGTTTGTGAACGCTCATGAACAGCATCACCTACCTTGGGTGTCACGTGTCTAGTTCGGGCGGGAGGCGGAGCACACCCTGAATTGGTCGGCAGCGGTCGCAGCCAATCGCAGGACCCAAATAGACGAACAACCATTCACAATAGCAAGCAACTTAAATGCTGGAGTAGCGGCCATAGGTCAAGACCACACACTTTCTAACCGGATGTATGACAAAAATATCTGGTATATAGGCCTATGAACAAAATATGTGCTCTTAATACATTTCATTTTTCACAACAAATGTTTTTATAATTTATGTATCAAATATCCGAAAAACAAAGGGTTAGAAGCCAACAACAAATGAATCAGATTTTATTTTTCTTACAAAGGGCTCTCTTGCATAAAAATGACCATTCAAAACTGCTGAACAGCAAACCAACATTGTATAAGAACCCATTTTGTGCATTTTTAATCACAAAAATTGACTTACTCAAAACTTTATTATTGAGGCGTTTGTTCTGGTATCATTGCAAATGCATCTTCTATTTTCCAACTTTTTTTTTTTTTTTTAGGCCTATACTCATGTTGTAGCATAAGACACGGATTAAGTGCAACTAAACCATGCCTGCCGTGTAGTTGGGAATGGTGATATACAATTTAAAACTAGGGTTAATGCATATGCACAGCTTAACATACGCAAAGTCACTGACTTATATATATATATATATAAAATCGTTTAAGAACTCAAGTGTACAATTAACACCCATGTATGATCAAAAGCTGTGTAATTAAGGACACTGCGGCAAACTGGTTTAAAAATAAATAAAAATAAAAAACAGGTGGGTGCGAAATGAGGACCGTGAAACAGACTGAATGTGGGCAGTTAGACATTATGAAATATTAACTAGTAACGTTGAAGTTGAAGTTGTGCCTTCGGAAACATGAGTCCTGCCCGGTGACTCCAGACTGGCTGCACGACTTAACACGACAGCTGCCTCAAGGAAACCACGATGAGGTACATGTTTCCGCATGTGCCTTCGTCATTAGAACGCACATCATCTACTCTGAAGGGGCCCTCAGGTGAATGCACTCACAAAAAGTTATGGATATGCAGGATGGTAATTCAGGTTAAGAGAGAACAGTCCTGTGTAAAAGTTATTAAATTATTTTAAAATTAGTATTACATTAAAAACTGAAAAGTTGAGCTTGTTTGAGCATTCAAAAGTTCAGAGGTCAACTTATGTTCACAAGTTGGAGTGCATTAAAGTTCATCCTGAAATTTCACCCAAAGGCCAACCATCCCGGAACTTCCTCTCAAAGTCAATGGAAATAAAAACAAAAGCAAGGAAGAGGCTTTTAACTTTAAAACTTTGTTTCAGAAATTCAATGTAACTGTATATACACTTTACAATAGTACATAGCCTAGTGGCTAACAAAGATGTCTTAAAACATTTTAAATACATCTTTTGCACAAATAATTCTTACACATAAAAGAGCATAACAGTTATGAGAATGAAAAGGGGTGGGGAAAAAAAATCAATACAATTACTCTTCAGAAAGACTCTTAGCAGAAAAAGTGCCTCGATTAAAATTTAACTCAGGACTTCTGCCACAAAGCAAACTGTATCCTCTACAATACATGCTAAGTTTTTACAGTTCAGTGACATTATGCTAAACTAAACAAATATTTAAGGAAAAAAAGCACTCCATCTGAAGTTTTTTTTTTTTTATTAATACATTTTTTAAAAGTTTCTGACATGCCTTTTTAAAATCAAAGATACAAAACGTTTCCTTATTTTAAGGATTAAAAAGAAAACACGAGGCTGCATGTATTGTACCGCGCTGTGTACAATATAACCGATAATGCACATAAAAACGAGCTGGATGACACGCATCAAATGCCTCTCCCAGATCCTTCAGAAACAGCTGTGACAGAAGCACTCAAACGCACAACCGTCACACAATCTCTCAGTGAGGCTTGCATACTCAAAGTTGGCAAAGAAAGAATTGGAGGGACCTCTTTTTTTCTTAAACTTTGTTCAAACCTACAATCTCCATCTATTTGTTCTCGACTTTAATTAGGAAAGACACCTACCACCCATGTGCAATTTACATTCAGCGTCACAACACGTGCACTCAACAGTTAGTCAACCTCATTGTGCCCTGTGACAGTTGTACAAGAAACACAAGCCCCATCTAACTCCTGGAGCGCAACCAACATATGACGCAAAAGGCAACAGGGGGCAGGTGCCAAACAGATGGCAACCACCTCAGTTAGCTGCCTGCCTTCAACAGCAGGGATTGTTTGGCCACAGCAAGCAAATCTGACACACTGGACACATATCAATCCAAGTACACAACCCATAGTGCACAAACGTGCAGGAATGAGCGGTGCTGTGCACAACTCTGCGGTCTGATTGTCTTTTTCTATCTAACCATCAAGAGGGAGAACACTGAAGAATGCTACAAGCAGACAAATTATAACACGTGGCACAGTATATGTAACCCAGACCAACACTTTAAAAAAAAAAAAAAAAAAAAAAACACAAAAAAAAAAAAAAAACACAAAAAAAACAACCTAAAACAAAAAATATTGCCCATTTATCAGACTATAGCAAGCCAATGCATATCACCTATGTCGCACATTTGTCCTCACTGGCAAAAACGTTCAGCAGAAACAATGTTCATGTACAGTATGCAAGTGAAGCTGATCAGGAGAAAAGGATGTTGCTGGTGCCATAGGTTGAAGTTGTGACCGGATGTCAGGAGACACAGGCCGCGCTACATTGTCATCATTATGCTAAATATTGATAGCCATCAAATTACACTTTACAACTGAAAGACTGTGATTAAGACAGAACACTAGATTACAAAAGGACAATACTGATTGACAAATCAAATACTGCAACGTTGACACACATCACTTCGAACATGAATGCCCTCAAACCTCACACTATGTCAGATTTACATGTCTTCTTTAGCTAATATTTTAAGAGCTATTGCTGTGTCCACGGTGAAAACAAAGCATTTGATTTCAGCCTCTGAGAACACATTGTGCTCACATTGCTAGAGTTGAGCAGTTAACCGATTAACATTTTCATGCCCCCTTTTCAAAACACTTGAAAGTTAAAACACCTGGAAAACCGCATTTAAAACAAGACATTGGTTTACCAAAACAAAAAACAAACGACCTTGATTCACCTACAGCGGAATGCATCAGATTGAAAAGGCTACAAAGTTTGCCAACCACGAGATTACCGAGTTGGTGTGAATGTGGCAAAGAGTAAACACAAATGGGAAATTGATTTACAGGCCAGTCTTTCCTGTGCAGACTGGAGTGTCGACAGCTTCAGCACCAGGGGTGGGTTTGGGTTCAACGCCTCAGGTTAGCGTTCCTCTTAACAGGAGCTGTTTTGGAGCCACTAAACAAGCACCAGATCCTTGAAATAGTGTGGCGACAAGAGCCCGCTCCACAAATAGAAGGTCCATCAAAAAGTGAACTGACTCAGACTTCCAAGTGTCTCTTTACATGTGTACATTTGAAAAATGTCACCCACTTCTTTAAAAATGTTTTTCTTCTTGAACAGAGTGTTTTTTTTAAGCAACAGTGGGTTTTTAAAAAAACAAAACAAAATGAAGCAACGGTAATGTTTTAAGCGGCTTTTTACACACATGGTCTTCAGTCCTTCCTTGCGAAGAGAGTGGAGTTCAATCAGGAGGCAACATGTCATGAAGACGAAACCTCTCTCGAACATGCGGCCGCACATCTTCATCCTGTTGAATAAGCAGCATCATGAGTCAAGGCAGAATCGACTCGCATCAACTCCAAGTTGAAGCTTGCCGGCAGATTCAACAAGAAAGTGAAGACACCCTACCATCTCAACCAGCTTCTCAAGGAACGGCACCAACTTCAGCAGCTCATTGTCATTCCTGTCCATGAACCAACTCTCGATGGGAATCCCATTGGACAACTGTAAGGGTTAAAAAATAAATAAATAAATAAATAACTAAATAAATAAATAAATGTTTGACATTAAAGAAACTGATGGGAGATCACTATACTATTTGCATTGTGGGAAAGGTTCAAGTGTTCAAAACTTGTCTGATTCTCGTCTGAACCTCCACATGATGGCATAAAAATGGCTAATTTAAAAAAAAAAAAAAAAAAAAAAACACCCCTGCAAATCTGCAAAAACAATCATGACTATTACATTGTTCTGGTCACCTGGTATGCGAAGGCTTGAGGTGAATTGTCAATGATGATGGTCTTTGACAGATCTCTGCCGAGAATGTTGAGATCCTTGATGTAGTTTCCCTGGACACAGACGCAATGTTCCCGAAACAACCTGTGTCTACGGTTACAGTCAGGAATGACAGGAAAGGAGGGATACATTGACAAGGTCAGAAAATCAATTATTCAGAGAACACAACCACACGCCGTCACTGGTAGTACAATCATTCATAACATAGAAACACCATACCTCACTAACTGCTTCTTCGGGTCCAAGATATTGAGCAGTTTGTCCGCATACACCTTTTTCGAGGCTGTAAAAAGAATGATCTAAAAAAGGAGTGGGGGAAGAACACAGCATTCTATCAAATCCAGTTAAGTAAAAGATAAAATAAGTAATAACCAGGCAGCATTTACCTCATAGATTTGTGACATGCGTTCCAAAAACTCTCTAAAAAACGGTCTCAAGCGCACATAGACCTGCATGAGAAATAGTTCAAATTGTCACATGTGCAATGCTGACAACTGACTATACCTTAAATCTTGTGGGTCAGGATTAATCTGCAAGTATAATGCTTTTGTTTGTATTTTTAAGTTCAGTATAGGCTTACACACTCGTGTCTTCCATCTTACATATGAGTGATAAACAAAAAGGTGATCAAAGCCGTTTGTGTGGATTCATCCCCCCCTACAGGCCTAAATAGGGCATCAGTTACCTGGTAAATGACATCTTGAAAGAGGACAGGGAAGGTAAGTGCTGCATCTTCCAGCTCATTTAAACTACAGTGAACCAGTGTTTCATCCTGGAAGACATAAAAAATAAAATAAAATAAAAAATAACAAATCTCCATAAATACATTGTAGACCAACCAAACGTTGCATCCTGTAACTGACCAGATCAAGGACCAGAGAGAATTCAGGTGTGCTACGAGTCTTCAATGGAAGGGCTGGTTTCCGAGTGAGCTGCTCTTCTGTTAATGGAGGGACGTGCTTAATGAAGAAATACCTGAAGGTAAAGACGTGAAATTTGGTTTAGTTGGTTATACGAACTAAACTTCAACCACAGTAATTAGTCTCACTGTGCCATGTTTACATAGAGCCATGCAATCCGATTAGAATGCATCCGAACGGATGGACAAAATGAAAACGGTCCATATAAACACCTCAATTGGAATAAAAAGACTGAATCGGAATGGAATTTCAACCGGCTTAACAGGGGTGAGTTACCCCTTTTGCTTCATGTAAACAGTTTAATCGGAATGGCATCCGGTATGTGCATGCCCCGTCTTGACGTAAATGCATCAATATCATTGTTTCCACCCAGTGAAATGGCGGCATCTGGACAAGAGCTCATCTGCGAAGGGAGAACTTGCAACTTATTAAGAGGTTACTTCAATAAAAGTATTAAAATGATTACAACTACTGCGCTAAATGACGAATGAACTCATTTTGATCAATCACGAGATCGATGTATGCGCGTTTCACCGCTGCCATGGGACTGATGTGATTAACAGAGTGGAACATGTAAACGGCAGATCGGAATGGATCACGTCACATGCAAACAGGTGACCGACCGACTAAAAAAAAAAATAAAAAAAAAAATACAATTGTAGCGGAAACAGTGTGGTCCCACTGCAGACTAAAAAAAGTGCAACTATTGGTTGGAGAGCTAGCTTCTTCACTACTGTCAAGGAGCCATTGCGAAAAGGCAAGCCCTACCCCCTCTGTGCCTTTATACTGATAATTATTTATGCTTGCAAATCTGCACATTCGGTCTGGTTGTGCTGTGTGGTGTGCAGCAGAAATTTTACATCACAGTGTAAACTGGTTTTCTCCTGAGGTATTATAAGTATAATAGATTTTAAAAAGTTCCCTGAAACATTGCACCCTTTTTGTAGAAACTTTAAACCCGATGATTTGTATTGAGAGCCTGTTCAGAGACCGCTGGAGGTCCATTAGCAAATGTTGAGGACTATAACTTTCACTCACGGGTCAAATACTTCCCAGTCTTCATCATAGGATGCTTCTGGTGGTACTGCAGTAGGAGGAGGGTTCATGTATGTCATATCTGGACTGGAGCCTGGAGCTGAGTGAAAATCAAATCATTGATTTGAAAAGAGATATCGGGATACAAAAACAGACACTGACTTGTTCTGGATCTCTCTCTCTCTCTCTGTATAAAACTAATACTCAGGAATTGTATTGATAAACGCATTTTACATTGCTATATGACATACCAGTAAGGGGTGGAAGGTCAGCATCGGTCTCTGCCTGCTCTACTGTGTGGTATCCAACAGGGATGTGAGGAGGTCGCAGAGGTGGCAGCTGAGATACACTTGAGTGGAAGTTGTTGGTGGTACATTGTTCCTGTATAGATGAGGCTGTGCTGGTGGGCGTTTCTACAGTTTGTTCATATTCCAGCTGCTTGACTATTTCCTCAGCTTCCAATGCCTGGTCTGGAGAGTCCGATCCAGATGAGGCTGTGCAGATGGAGGGAAAGCACTTTAATGACCACACAACAATAAATAATAATGAATTGGCAAGTTAATTGCCTCGCATTAACTTTTTTCCCTTCTTCAACACTTGCAGTCTTAACTAATTTGCTCCCAAAAACGTATAAATATGTTATATAAATATCTCAAATATTACCCCAAAGGCATATTCACAATTTTTTATTTTTTTTTGGTAGAGCATACAGAAGGCTTGGAAGCAGCATCTGAACTGAAGACAACGATTGAAGAAATGGTAGTCATTATAAAAACGGCCAGTAGGTGGCAGGAAAGTATAAGAGATCAACCAGGGTCATGTTGCAACAAGCTGTTTTCCCCACAGTTTTAAAAAGATTTGTGATTAATGATGAAACTTAGCTATATTGTAATGCTAAGTGCTGCAAAAACGTAAGCAAATAGAAACATTTTATTTCCTGATGAAAGAGGATATTCTAATCTTTCTTTTGGTATGCTCCATGTTTTATAGCAATAGAACACAATATTCTGTGGGACTTGCAAAATCAGTCAAAATCCAGTAAAAACAGCCGGGAGTGAAGATGGCTGGGAGAGAATGATTTAAGCATACACTACAACACCTTCACAAAATTAAATAAGTCTACATAAGTCACTCGGTTATCCATCCATCCATCCATCCATCCATTTTCTTGACCGCTTATTCCTCACAAGGGTCGCGGGGGCTGCTGGCGCCTATCTCAGCTGGCTCTGGGCAGTAGGCGGGGGACACCCTGGACTGGTTGCCAACCAATCGCAGCACTCGGTTATTAGATTACAACAATAACGCTAACAAATCTGTCAATTTATCACTTCAAGTTTTTATGTTTCATAAAAGAATATGTACACGACTGTCTCAGAAAATTAGAATATTGTGATAAATTCCATTATTTTCTGTAATGCATTTAAATAAGCAAAAATGTCATACATTCTAGAAATATTGCAAGCCTTTTATTGTTTTAATATTGCTGATTATGGGTTACATCTTAAGAAAACTCAAATATCCTATCTTAAAATATTAGAATATTTCCTCAGACAAAGTAAAATAAATAAATAAAGCCATAATCAGCGATATTAAAACAATAAAAGGCTTGCAATATTTCAGTTGATTTGTAATGAATCCAGAATGTATGGCATTTTTGCTTATTTAATTGCATTACAGAAAATAATGGACTTGATCACAATATTCTAATTTTCTGAGACAGTCCTGTAAATATGTGGACTGCACTTCTTTAGAACTGACCTTATCTAGAAATTATAAAATTGAGCACACAAATTCCAGATATATAAATAAATAAAGCCTAACGACTAACCAAAATGATCAAGATTTTTTTTTTCTTCCCTCACAAATTACAGCCTTCGCGATTTGAAAATTTAGTTCTACTACATTGCAAAGTTGATTTGAATTCATTAATTATTAACCCTTATCTATACTACAAACGCCTACCATTTTTGGCAGGTGAGAAGAAGTTGAAAACAGGAGAGAAGATGGTCCCAAGAAGAGTTGTCCTCGGAGGGCTCGCGGGCACTTCAGTCGCCGTTGTCTCCTCCAGACTGCCATTGGGCTTCTCATTACTTCTGTCATGATTGGTCGCCACTACAAAGCAATTAATATGATTCAGACAACCTTTACCGAGTATTTAAGTACTAGTAATTGTAAATAAAAGTTAAAAAAAAAAAATAGTACAACTTTAATTTGTGCCACTCACATCCATTGATGGAGCCTTTTCTACCAACCCTAAGGGCAGTGTTGGTGTCTGGAGTTGAGGTGATCAGGTTGTTGTCCACATCACAGTGGAGACGAGCCTTCTTGGCTGGGCTCTCCTGCTGCACCTTAACACATCGAGTAAGTCAAAATTCACTTTATTTATTACTAGAAAGCACAAAATACATCATTATTAAATAAGTGCATTTGCAATTAGAAAGATTCTACATCTGAATCAGACCCACTTTTTCTTCCATGGTTGGGTTCATTTATCACAGTGAGTAACTTTTCGCATGATCATGTATCAGACTGATAAAATTATTGTACATAGGGAGGCAGTATGTAATTGGGAACTAAACTTGGGCAGAGCTCATGAATTACAAACCACTATAAGGACTTATAATAGAGACATAAATAATTGTGGAAACTTTTAAAAGCAATGTGGTGTTGTTGTCTTGTAACAATCATGAGTATGTCTTTTCCAAGTTTACTACTTACTACTTGTTATTCACCATCAGGTGGACAGCAATTCTCTGAACGAGTACCTAAAAATACAACTTTCTATGATGAGCTGCTGCAATCAAGCATTAATTTCAAGAGAAACATTATCCACTAGGGCTGAATTAGATTATTTTCCATAATCGTTCAGCCCTATTATACACTACAAAGAAATGTTGTGTTTAACCCTTGACAATGAATGCTTCATAAGTTTGACAAAAGGAATAACATTATCCAACACTGTTTAAACTGAATGTAATATTGAAAGTAGAGAATCAGAAGGCTGACACTTGTCATCAAGAATGTGATGTACTGTGTATATCCTATTTACCTTAACAGCATTTCCTCTGATGAACTTTTTGATAGTTGAGAACAAACCCCTCCCTCCACTGGTAGGAGCGTCCTCTTCTACTTCTGAATGCCTTCTCTTGGTCCGTGATGGGTGAGACGGCAGACTGGGTATTGGCTGCTGAGACGCCTTACGCATTCTCAGCCTCATCGTTAGAGCAGTCACATGTAAATCTGTTTCAGGAAGAAAATCCCATCATAAATCAAACAGTAAATAGAAAATGTAAAGATTTATCATTTTAGTTGTGGTTTGTTTTATGTTTTATGGAGCTAGCATTCTACTTTTTCAATGTTCCTGCTATTGTATTAAATTTAATGACAGCATAAACAAACAGTACCTTTAAAGCTATACAAACACTTCTTTGACATTTAGAGGGCGTATCTATGTATACTTTTGTAGGACTGGTTCGCCTTGCTGCAACATCTGGATGTATTCAACATCCCATTTCACTTACATCACGGCAGCCGCAGCTGGCTTAACTTTTTGTGGTACACTAAAAACACACTACACTAGACCTTCCACTGTACACATTCATAAATTTGGTAGGGATTGTAAAGTTACTTTAATTTAAACAGTACTGTACATTGAATTTGTGATTTCAGACTTACAGTATCTGTGAAAGACACTTCTTTTGCACTAAAATTTTAACCTCTAATTTTTAGGCATGGAAAACTCAAGGCGGAGAACACAAATGGTAAGGAAAGCCCAGCCCCTTGTGCTTGCATAACAGCAGCGGACTGAAAATGTGTCTGGACATATCCAGAGAAAGTAGACCTAGAAATTCAAAGAATACAGAAAATACTGTAATTAAACAATGATGCTTCAACTTTTAATTTAAACAAACACTGTCTATCAAACACAATTGATTATTAAGAATCTGCCGATCCCTGTGATTAGTGCCATTTTATTTTTATTTATTTTTTTAAGGTTGGTCAACAAGTTAAAAATGATGCATAAACTGTAATTAAACATTAACTGACAAGTGAAAATAGTCCCAACCATAGCTGTTCTTCAATACTCTGTTTTGATGCACAAAATGAACTTCTACAATCTCCTATTGTTCAATCTACTGCATAAAAAATAGCAATAACATATGCCTGCAGCTCTCAATCTCGGATATCGTGACGTGCACGGATTGTGCACATAGCTGTTGCTGGGGGGCAAGCAAGCGAGCGGGAAATAGGAAAATGCATGCTTCAAACAGAGCTGGCTAACAAACGTTAGCCACGGCAACACCGAGGGAGACGTACAATACAGTCATCTCTCTCTACTCCAATTGTGCATGTATAACGCGTATCTCAAATTTATGCGCAGGAAAACCCACAAAATCCCCTGTATTATTCATTTTCACGCCTTCCCCGATTGTCGTGCAAATCGACCGCAGCTACCTGACAATTTACAGCAAATCAGGTCCATGAAGTGTCATACGCGGCTCCGCGTTCTCAGCGCAACATGTCACGAGCAAAGAGCTGCTCAGTAAAGTTTACATATTTTGACGAGGTACAGTAAGCCTTTGAGCAGACAAGCTAATGTTAACCAGGTATAAACGCTAGCAAATCAATGCGGCATTGCGAGCTCCATGAAATAACACTAATTTTGTCATTTAAACATTCAGAAATCAGTGACAACCATCGTATATACAGTACTTATTTTGTCAAATGCCTAATTTGCAAGTGTCACAATTGTGGTTGAGGCTGTCAACATCTAAACTCATTGCTCCTGGTATGACCAGGTAAATCACACGCTATTATTGTATGTGATTTAATGTTTATCAAACATACAAATGACCGGACGTTTTTTTTTAAATAGACAATTCAACTAGATTTAACTACTGATATTTTAGTGACCTAAAACATGAATGGTTATAATATGCCTGCTAGCTGGCTTTAAAAAAAAAAAGTGGGGGGAAAAAAACAGCGAAGTTAAGTCGTGGAATGCACCTACTCGCTTTCCTCGCAGCAAGTTACAAGACACGATTGCGGATCACGACAACTATTCGCTTTTCCACTTCATCCACAACTTTAAAATGTTACCCACTGGTGGGCAAGTTTTGTCACGGTAGCCAGAAATAAGGTGTATCCATGGAAGGCCGAGGTTAGCTTCCCGAAGCTATGTTGCTTAGCTTAGCACAATTAGCATCGAGCCAGCTTAGCTTCCTTGGGGGGAAAACTGCTTCAGGCTAGCAGATGTGCACAAGGAAAGGAAAATATTTAGCTTGTCGTTAGCCAATATCACATAACACAAGGCAAACGCGAGAAATATGATCATGTCGGCTACTTACTTTACGGCGTCCCTCGGTTGTTCGAAATAGCCGCTCACGACCCAACTTACATCACAACAGAGCCAGTGGTTGTTTTCGTGTTCTCGGGGCTTATTTTTTTGTTATCTACTCAATGGCCGTCTCTGGAATGACACACGGTAACAGGCGCCATTTCCCGCCTCTGCACAGTCTCTGCGAGGTAAATACCCGTATGGACACAGACACGCCCCCTTACCTCAAACACCAGCCAGGCTGCAGTGGAATCAGGAGCAGCGCTTGCATCGTCAAGGTTGCCTCTTTCATCCTTTGATCGTTTCTTGGCGGTTGGCAAACACCTTAATGGCGCATTTAGGTTGCCTATACACTACACACACTTTCATAAAAGAGCAAAAACTTGATTGTGTGAAGACTGCTAAACGTTCCAAAGAATGGATGGAGATTACTTGTTTTTTTTTCAAACAAACTGTCAAAACATGAAAAAAAAAAAAAGCATCAAGTGAATGGATTAAATTGTCAAATCAAAACATAAACATGTTTTGACATTGCCGTAATTTACACAAAACAAGGCACCTCTACCATGGTACCGGTTAAGTTCAACTAGATGTGAAGGAAACCTTAAATCAAGGGAGATCCATGTCAGCATAAGCCTCTGTAATATGTCACCTTTATAATTTAGAGTCTAACGAGCATGAACACTATCATATAGAAAAAAAAAGAGGATGAATGCCACTTTTATGTTCACAAAAATGATTTAATAGACTGTTAGCAAAGTCCTTGGCATTTCAAATGCTTCCCCATCTCTGTAAACCTAAAACAGAAACATCATCCTTGCAAGAGTCCATTATTGTGGTTAAAAGTCCAAATGCCCGATTAACCTTTTTCAGAAATATCTCAGCACAGCATCCAAAGAGGAAAAAGAAAACATTCCAATGGTGATACGACCCCTAGCAAAAAGTATGGAATCACCAGTCTTGGACGAACACTCACTCACATGTTTTATTCTGTAGAAAAAATTCAGATAAAAAGCATGAAACAGTTGTAAGGTCATTCCAAAGTGCAACATCTTGGCTTTCAGAAACACTAAGAGAAATGAAGAAAAAAAAACAACAACATTGTGCTGGTCAGTAAATGTTACTTTTACAGAGCAAGTGCAGGGAAATATTATGGAATCACTCCATTCGGAGGAAAAAAATATGGAAGGAATCACGCCATTTTGAGCAGAAAATAAAGACACACCC
Organism: Festucalex cinctus; assembly: GCF_051991245.1. Taxonomy (NCBI): domain Eukaryota; kingdom Metazoa; phylum Chordata; class Actinopteri; order Syngnathiformes; family Syngnathidae; genus Festucalex; species Festucalex cinctus. The sequence goes on along the minus strand of NC_135414.1, from coordinate 14,074,066 downwards.
AGTCAATTTCCTTTCCTTAATTGGGCACCTGCCTCAAATTACATCTGTTCGTTAAAAACAGTGCAGTTATCACACCTTGGAGGGCTTTTGGACCAAGTGGATTGGCAAGCATCATGGCTCCAACAAGGGTGATGTCTCTTGAGACCAAAGACAGGATTATCAAACTTCTTGAAGAAGGTAGCTCTACACATATGGTTGCCAAAGATGTGGGCTGTTCACAATCAGCTGTATCGAAGATCTGGACCAAGTACAAACAGCATGGGAAGGTTGTTAAAGTCAAGCGTACTGGTAGACCAAGGAAGACATCTAAGTGTAAAGACAAACAACTAAAGGCCATATGGCTTGAAAACAGAAAATGCACAAGACAAATGAAGAAGAAATGGGAGGAAGCTGGAGTCAATGTATGTGGCAGAACTGTGCAAAATCGCTGAAACGAAATGGGATTTACATACAGGAAAGCTAAAAGGAAACCATCATTGACGCTTAAACCAAAAAAAAAGAAGATAGCAATGGGCTAAGGAGAGGCAATCATGGACTGTGATGACTGGATGAAATCAATCTGCATTGGACAAGGTGATGATGCTGGAACTTTTGTTTGGTGCCGTTCCAGTGAGATTTACAAAGAGGACTGCCTAAATAAAACATCCAAATTCCCACAGTCCTTGATGATATGGGGCTGCATGTCAGGCAAAGGCACTGAGGAGTGGCTGTGGTTAAATCTTCAATAAATGCACAAGTTTACATTGACATTTTGGACAGCTTTCTTATCCCTTCAATTGAAAAAATGTTGGGGAAGATGAAATAATTTTCCAAGATGACACAGAGCAAAAACTGTGGAAGCATTCCTTAGAGAAAGACGCATCCAGTCAATGTCATGGCCTGCAAATAGCCCAGATCTCAACCCAATTGAAAACCTGTGGTGGAAATTGAAAAAAATGGTCCACAGCAAGGCTCCGACCTGCAAAGATGATCTGGCAACTGCAATCAGAGAGTTGGCACCAGATTGATGAAGAATATGGTTTGTCACTCATCAAGTCCATGCCTCAGAGACTGCAAGCTGTCATAAAAGCCAGAGGTGGTGCAACTAAATACTGGTGATGTGTTTTGATTATTTTTTTTTCAGTTTTTTACGATTCCATATTTTTTTTCCTCAGAATGGATTGATTCCATATTTATTTCCCTGCACTTGCTCTATAAAAGTAACATTTACTGACCAGCACAATGTTTGTTTTTTGTTTGTTTTTATGTTCATTTCTTTTAGTGTTTCTGAAAGCCAAGATGTTGCACTTAGGAATGACCTTACAACTGTTTCATGCTTTTTATCCGAGTTTAATCTACAGAATAAAACCTGAGTGCTCGCCCAAGACTGGTGATTCCATACTTTTTGCTAGGGGTAGTAGTCAGCTATGCTATTTTAAGACTACTCAGCTATGAATTGAGGCACTCCGTCCTACAGCAAAATAGTCAATGTATAGACCACTTACTGCATATTTTTTGTAGCCTAACTCCCTTACCAATTTACACATCGACTGATTATACTGTTCATTGTTTTGGCTTGTATTGTTAGGTAACATTATTCAAATTTATCAGTAGTAATCTGTAGAGGTGGATCCATAACACTAATAAGGATGCAAGCTGTGACTTCTGACTCATACCAATGTCCAAATAAGAAAGTCAGGATGTTTGGATGAAATTTTACTGTACAAAATTCACATTCAGAGAATGTCGATGGCTTGATGTCGCTTTCCATAATCCACAGCCCGATCGCCCTGCAAGTCTCGGTCGTCGTCATCTGGAACAAAAGACAAAAAGAAATTAGAAATTTTCGAAGACTTCATACTGGGGAAAAGGTTCACATCAAATCAGTCAGCATGAAAAGTAGATCCAATTAATCAGAACCACAGGCAATGGCTCAAATTTTGTTGCGTCCAACCAAAACATAACTATGACACCAAAAAATGAGAATGGGTGTGAATTTCAGCGTTTCAAAGAAAACGCATACACTTTATCAAACAAGTGAGCTATTTTTTTTTATCTAGATGTGGGTCAGCTCAGACAGGTGTGATAGCTAAGAATGAAGCATAGGCAGGAGATGGCGAGTGAATCACATTCACCCGAGTTCCTTGGTCTGGTTTCCTCAAAGAGAAAATGTTTAGATCTTTTTTTCTTTTTCTTTTTTTTTTTTAACTCATTCAGAAACTGCATACATCGCAGTTCTCCTTTGAGCCCAGAAATACAATGCTATGCACGTTTGTTTGATGATGGATTCAAGGACCAAACTAATGGCAATGTGAGCTACTCTAATCACAAACTGCTGGGGAAAATGCGAGAGGGAGGGTTGGCAGCAGAAGAGGAGTGGAGTGAGGAATGGTGAATACACATCCGGACAAGCAGTCCAGCCCCCCTGCCTGGCTCACCTTGAACGTCTTCTTCCCCACCATCACCATCCTCTTCCTCATTGTAGGCCAGCTCGGCCTGCTTGTCGGCTTCATACTCACCCACATTGCCATCGTCCCCATTGTAGTCCGCTAGCTTAGAGCCATGTTGCGGATCTACTGGGGACTCGATCTCGTCAAAGAACCGGCCTGCAGGAGGCAGAGAAGGGGGGGGCCTCATCAGGAGGGGAGAGAAATGAAGGGACAGAAGGAGTGGTGGAAATACTGCAGAGTAAATGCTTGAAGAGGATGAAGCGGAAAGGGAAGGAGAATGAATGGATACATAGTGGCTGGTGGCTGATAGAAGAAGTGTGACTGAGCTTTATTGTGACTTTTTTTTTTTTTTTTTTATGATTTTGTTTAATGCAGCACGTTTGCACTATACTGAAGCAATACGTTTGTTTACTTGACTTTGTGTTTGATTTATACTGCGGAGACCAGTGTGGTGCAATTCTGATGGCAGACTGTTAGAATAATTTTCACGTGTATTAGCCCTGATTCTTAGTGCAAGTGTAAAATGCGCAGAATTAACTTTGACATGCTTTTATTAAAATATATATCGTTATACATGCAAGTAAAACTGGACTGTATGATCTTTTTCTACTTGTAATACATTGCAGTGACTGAAAAATACAGAGGGGCAAAGGCTTAAATGGGTCTCTATTTCAGGTGTGAAATATTAAATATGTGATAATATAAAATATGATCATGTATAGCATGTTATTCTGGATATTGGGGTATAAACATGTCATGGAACAGTATTATTTTTTTCAAGCTAAAACACCAGTACATTCAAGCCATAAACTACTAACTGTACCCTTATTAGCTGTCTGAACATGCAAGGTGAGAATAAGGGCAAAAAAGGCAACTACTTGTGCCAATTTGCTGCCTACCAAAACTGAATTTTCTGGTGGATCTTGGGGAAATGGTTGCAAATATAAAAAGATGGATGCAGGTGGGGGAAGCTGACGATTGGAGGTGAATACAGGGTTTTAAGCATTATAGTGACATATCAGGCAGGCAGGAGGAAAATACTATTACAAAACGGGAGAGATGGAAACTGGTTGCAGAGCGGAAGCCAGGCAGTCGGAAGGGATCTTCTGGGAAGTGCCATGTGTCCCCTCAAAAGGCTGAAAGGTCTGGGTAGCAGGGCTAATAATCTTCACTTGGACTTTGAATCCCTGAATCCATCATAATGATGGATAATGAAAATGTTTCCTTTCATTTTTAAATGTATATCCCACTCCATATGTAACCAATTTGTTTATAGCCCAAAGGTTCGAAGCTTGAGTAGACTGCTTAAGTGGAAGTCAACCTTCAACATTTCTTGATATGTGACCTCACTGGTCTAAACATGAGATTCTGATTAATATTACATTTGTCGAATATGAGCTATGAAGCAAAATCCAGCCGTTTTTGTCTATCCCAGGGAACGGCCATTTTGCCACTTGCTGTCAACTGAAGATGACATCACAGTTGCTCGGGGCTCATGCAATGACCAATCACAGCTCACCTGTTTTCTGTAGCTGAGCTGTGATTGGTTGTTACCCGAGACCTGAGCAACATTGATGTCTACAGTCGACAGCAAATGGAAAAATTGCCGCCCCTGAGATGGACAAAAACTGGCTGGATTTTGCTTCATAACTGGCATGATTAAACAAATGATTTATTAATGTAACCAGCAAAAAAAACAGACAGACAATCTGAACACTTGAGGCACCAGAAAAATCTGTCAACATCGTCTTGTACTGTACTAGAGTACTAGTAGAGTAGTATATTAGCAGTATTGGTCAATATTTGCACACCTGACAGACATAGGGCGGCAACAGAGCGCAAAGCTAACAATAATAGCTGTGCCACCAACCAACAATCATATTGCACTTACAAAGTTATCATATAGCATCCATTTAAAACAAATTTTTAATTAATAAAATCACATCTGTGGTCATACTCACTTTGATGATGTTGGGGCGCTCCTGCTGGGACTTGGTCTTTGCGGTGTGGTTGGATGGGGTTGGGTACCTGGGCAGGGTTGGCAGGCAATGGAATCCCCTTCAAGTGTTCACCTGCACCTTTGACATCTGGGGCTGACAAGAAAAACAAGTCATTTTTCTCATGACTACAAAGTCGCAGATATGATGACCCCAAGCTCGTTAAGAAAAAAAAAAAAGTCAAAACGTGTTCATGGATACCACCCCCAAAATGATTGAAATCATCATCAATAGAATGGTTGGAGTGCAGATTTTACCTCGAAGTTGTCTTTGCTGTTCACCCAGTTCATCGGCTTTGATGTCGGATTTGTTGTCTTCTTCAAATACTATTGGTTTGTCTGCCAAGTTGATGACACCTGGGGCGGCAATCACAGCGGCCTGGACTTCCCCTCTGTCCTGCTGGAGCCGGGGTTGGTCGAGAGATAAGCCCTGTCCCCCTGGGCCATCAGCTGCCCCAACACCTGGTCCGGCACCGGCACCAGCGACCACAACCACATCAGGGGCTTCGTTCCGCTTGAGTGTGATGGCTGGCTTCTTCAATTCTGTTGACAAATGGAGAGGAAAAGTGAGTAATAACATCTCTGAATTGAATATGCTAGATTTCAGACAGATATGGAAAATTTGAACTGCATCATCATAGTCAGAGAGCCTCTTCCTATTAAACTGTGTACTGTTATTTTTTTGATTAACCTTTTTTTTTTTTTTTTAAGACAATATTTCCACATTTCAACCAACTAGTGAATTACTTACCAAATTGCACTTCATCAAGTTTTCCCACTTCACTGTCTTCAATGCCAGGCATGCCAGCATCACTGCCTGGTTTACCCATTACATCTGTCAGAAAATAAGGAATAAATTCAGATTATGTAAATACAGAAAAATAAACTGGACATTTGGGACAATATAATCATGCCAGAAACTGGTCATAATGCCATGTTACACCTCAAACATACCCCTTCTGACAAATGGGTGTGGTGCTTTGCTTTGAAAACTTTATGGTGAAATGCATTCTATAGCACACACAAAGGAGTCATATACATATCAAGCAAAAAACATTTGGATACGTGTTTCCGTGATAAAGAACAGTACACACTTGAGACTGCTGACCTGACAAGGTTCGATTTGCACTACAGCAGTGTTTCAATTGTTATTTGTTACACCAATGAAGAAAATACTTTGAAGAAATATTTTTATAATTGGGGTTAGCCTCATGTGATCGCCGCTATAGCCTTAATAGATTCTTACCATCAGCATTAGAACTAGTGTTGTACCGATACTGCATTAAAACAGTGGTATCGGTATCGGTGACTACTCACAAGTAACATGCCGATACCATTAATTCCAAAGCTAATATAGGATTTTGGATGCAGCATCTTGTATCTTGCTCATGCATGACATTCACTGATATGTGACATGCTCACTGCATGCCAACCTAAGATATCCTATTGGCCCTTGAATGCTCTGAACCAATGGCAGGACAGCTTTTTCATGTGATGAAAAAAAACCTTAGGTATCGGTATCGGCCGATACTGCAAAGCTGGGTATCGGAATCGGTATCGGGGCCAAAAAACTAGAGATCGACCGATAATCGGTCGGGCCGATAATCGGGGCCGATATTTGACATATTGGTACATATCGGTATCGGTCTGTTTTATTAATCTGACGGCCGATATGAGCGATCCATTTAAAACTCCGTCTTTTCGCTTCGAATGCAGCCCAGAGCGTCTCTGTCTGTTATGGAGTCCAACTCCAGCAATGTAACGCCCATAGCAGCATTTGATTGGTTAGCCGTGCAAGAGCCAGAACCAATCAGTAGTGTATGCCTGTATCACAGTAGCCGGTCACACACGCACCCACGTACACAACGCGACAGACACATGCTTCGAAGGTAAGTTAAAAGAGAAGAGACTCCGCCGATCGTTTCACCATGATAAGCTAAACACATTGAATTATGTTGTGTATTAAATGCACTATATGAATGGAGCTGCATTGCCTTGCATTGAATCCCCGCTAGCTAACAGTGGTGTGTTCAGCTTAGCATGTAGGCTAACACCCAGTAGCTAATTCGCTACTTGAACTACTCGGGGAGGGAATCACACACATTTTCACTTAATTAAGTAAATAATGTTTGTTAGAAAGGTTCCAAATATTAACAGTTGTCATTATTATATTGTCTAGTTCCATGTTAAGAGTAGAGTAACGTCATTATATTTACCTCTCGTGACGCACACATTGCATTCTGGGTCACGTCCATTACTTGTTGCATAGCGGTTATTATGCAGTGAGATGCCACAATGACACTAAATAGCGTTTAGTTACTTTATATTGTGTTTATTTGTCGCACTGGTTTGCCATTGTGTGCCTTAAGCTTCGACGTCGATTTGATTGACAGCTCGTTGTGCACCTCGTTAAAGTCCGCTCCGTAACAAATTAAGTGTCTCAAACACCGTTTAACTACACGAACGTGTCCTCTTCCGTATGTTTGGCATTAGTAGAGAAGTGCACTAAAGTATAGTGTGCTTATTTGCTCGTTTTGTCTCTCTTTTCACGTCATGTCTGCCGTCATTTGGGACATTATCCTCTCAATGGATGCCACTAATATGTAACATCTACGGCCGTACACGGCTGCAATTAATGTTCAGTGATGTAATTTCGTTACGTGCATCATACTTTGAATAATGAGCTCATGTTTGGTGTGTTGTATAACTTTCTCGTGTGTTAGTAACTATTCATGTGGACAGCTAAGATAGTGCTTGTTAATGTGAATTAGCAATGTTGCAGCCCAGTTATTACTTAGACAAGTACATCTGTGCCATTAAGTGATACAGTACAGTACAGTAGTGAGAGAATAGTGTGCCCATATACACACACGTGTCTATAAGTGTAAAACACATTAAACAGCAGAAACTGGCAGCGGTCCACCGCAACAATGTCTGTTTAACCAAGTTATTCTTACTATTATTATAACCAAGTTATTTTACTCAACCCTTTTTCTGCGTTGATTGGGGCATCCTAAGTGGCAGTAAACTACATGATGAAGTGTCTTTTGACAGTTCTCTTGTAGAGAGGAGTAGCATGATATTGCTGTTCTCGATTTAAGATCCTCAGCTTATCAAAACTGTCTATATGGTAACAATAACAATAATCATAATAAGGTCTACAAGAACTGTATGGTGTTCAGGGATGAATAGTTTTTCTCATGGATTTTTTTTATTTATTTTTGCTGTAGTAATAAGTAATGCCACAGCTGATGCACATTTTGAATGACAGGGTTCCTCCTATTACTTCAAAATATAAAAATATAACATTTATAGAATAAAACTACAAGTATCCCAAATGCTATAAAAGGTAATGTCACATTGGCCCCCACATTTAACTCCCCCCGCCACCAACGTCTTATTGCAGATAGAAGGATGTAAAATGAAAAGTGTAGTGTGAGAATCCATTGTAAAGAACGGTTAGGGTTTGCATTATTCAAAAATTTGGTGCCAACATTTTAACTTTTACTGCAAATGAATATCGGCTTCAAATATCGGTTATCTGCCTCCTTGACTACCGATAATCGGAATCGGTATCGGCCCTGAAAAAAGCATATCGGTCGATCTCTACAAAAAACGGTATCGAACAGCACTAATTAGAACCACAGAACGGAACAACAAGGGTGGCGATGACAGCAACTGTGTTATTACTTTATTCATCAGTTTAAGGACACCGCGCATGGTGAGTTAAAATTTTTAATCATTTGTTTTTATTTGATTTTATGCTAGTCTGTCAAAATAGGTCTTCACATGAAAACTGTCAGTGGCACTAACAAGTTTGTGGAGGGTTGCCTTCATTAAAAGAAAATAAAAAAAAAAGAAAAATAAATAAAAATGTTTGTCATTGTTTGAATGTCAGTGCTAAATAAATATTTCAATAATTGTACTATATAATGGCTATATATAGGCCAGTACTGCGCTTGACAGGGCCATCCATGTTGGACCCTGGTTACCAAAAGAAACTGATCGGACACCAATCAATGTCCTTTGAAGAGACAAGAGGCAGCAGCTGTAGTTTTTAGATTGAAAGCAAGAAGTGACTACAAGCTTATTAATAAACGATGAACCCACCCCCGAAAAAATGCACATTGATGATGTGATATCTGTTCCACAATATTAACATACCTCAGACAAAGCACATTTTTGCCCGACAGCTTGTTCTCGGCGTTCATCATAACGCATTTTATTTTTTTTTCTTGTATTAAAAATATCTGCAATTTTCCAAACGGTTCATATTGGATCTTTCCTAAATGTCAAGTATATGGTAATTTATCCTCAGTACCTTTTAAATCTGAATTGTCACGCCGGTGAGTTGCCACTGTACGGCGCTCTTCAGCCAAAGTGTCCTCGGCATGTCTTCCAGCCACTCCAATCTTTTGGCTGTCAATTGGATTCTAAAACATTTCCAGAAGGCAGACAAAACAGCACATTATGAATTAAGCACACAAGTTCAATAAAAAATACAATATAAATCACATTACATTTTGCTATATACACTAAATGTACTTGTCAGACAAGATTGTTTGGGCCATGGTGTTACAAATTCAAATATATAAGAATACGATCTTTATTTTTATAGCACCTTTAAAAACAAGTGTTTACAAGGTGCTTTGACAATACAAATTACAGACCATAAAATGCAGACAACCATAGAAGCAAAATAAACATACGTACATACTAACATGTACAGGTGAGAAGAGGGAAAACCCAAGGCAAGGGTAACCCAAGGCAATCCCACAAGAGATTCACATTTTCATAATTCTGCTGATGAAACATTGACTTACAGCTAGATTAATGAAACCTTGGTCGTGGTCAAAGTAATCCTTGGAATCATTATTTGTAGTTTTATTGCTTCTTAAAAAATACTTTTAGGTTCATTTTGTCTAATTTCTCAAACAGTAATTCATTACGAATTAAAAACAAACCACAAAATGGTACCTGTATAAGAGCAAATACTAACCTGTCTCAGCTTCAGAGCTTCCGCTTCTAGAGTCTTCTTGGATTCTTCATACTCCATTTTCAATTGTGCAATCTGACGTCCACACTGCAAACTAGGGAATACAGAAATAATGAATACAATAACCTATATTATTAACTGAGTCTGAGCATGATAGTGGTGACACCGGGGCAATCTGAACACTTCAGCATCATTGCTTTTCAGTCTCAAAATGTAAACAATAAATGGCTTGGAGGATTCATATATGTTCATTAATCTTAGATAATGTTAAGTTTCTCAAACAGTGAAGCAAACTGCAATGAAGTTTCTCAGAAACACAAAAGAGAATTCATGACTATACCTTTCATATTCCAGCTTTCTCTCCAAGGTGGTTCTATTCTTTTTCACCTCTCTTAGCTGATCTTCCTGTTTCATAAATTCCTGCTTCAAATCACTCAGTTGCTCTATCCAAACAGACAAATACAATACATTGTGTTTGTTAATTCCTAGCATCGAGGTCAGGGTTCACCAATTCCGGTAATCGAGGTCAGGTGTCCTGCAGGTTTTAGACGTTTCCGCCTACCAACACACCTGATACTAAAGATCAGGATCGTTATCAGGCATGTTGATGAGCTGATTATATGATCGGGTGTGCTAATAGGTAGACATATCTAAAAACCTGCTAGACTCCAGACCGCGAGGACCGGAATTGGTGAAACCTGATCTAGGTAATACGGATGGTCCGATCAGATCCAAGCCAAGGGACTATGGTATTGTTTTTATTAGAACCAGTCTGACCCAACCCATAAAATGTCCTCACCCTGACATATGAGTGTACAAAACATGCAGTTCAACATCAGAAGTTGCACGCAAGAGCAGACAGACAATAAATTCAGGTGCACTCTATTCATCCTCGCTGTTCAGTTTCTGTTTTGGTGCAGCAAATCAGTTAGACAGGCGAGATTTTTATTGCTCTGATTGTGTGTCTTAAGAAGCCATTCAACTTAATGAGTTCTAACATTATTCTAGTTGAGATGCTATTATTTTACAATAATTTTGAAAATTATCGATTGCAGCTTTGCAATGTCATAGAAGTGTAACATGAATTTTCTGCTTCATAGAGTGGGATTACGGTATTTTATTCATATAGTTAAAATTTCCCTTTTATTTTATTTCAAACATTTGAATGGTGCCACTGGGTCTTCTGTGTTAAAGAAGACCCACACCACTTACACGACTTCAGCGTGACTGTTTTCCTTCTTTGTTTAGATGACCACAATAGTTGTACAGTGAATGTCATATTTTTACATCTCAGTATCAAGCAAATTACATCCACAATTTTCCACATTAACTTTTAGAGTCAAAAATGCTTTAGCTTATGCTTAAGAATGCAGCATTTGTATTGGATATGAAAAAGTGGTATTGAGCCATCACTAATATGGTATCCGACATAAGCAGGTTATGGAAGTCCTCTGTTCAGTTAAGTTTGAGTCTACCATTTTCTTGTCTTACCTTTGAGCCTTTGGATTTCTGTCATTTGGGCTGAGAGATCACCTTGCATCTTAACCTAGACAACACAGAACAAAAAGTTAACAAAAGGTCATTGTATACAACACTGGTTTGCAGCTATGTACAATGTAGTTTTAAGAAGTAAACTGTTGCATAATATTAAAAAAAGGAAAATGATCAGTTGCTCGTTGTAAAACAAAACATATGAAGTACAAACACTGTTTCTCTGAATACGTTCCACACAATTTTCAGTAGGATACTGAAATTTAAATATTCAATAGCTTCAGCCCTTGCATTCAACCTCCCCATTATATTGTTGCATTTATTATCATTGCTTCGGGTCCCTGAGATTAAACTGCAAAAATATGGCTCCTCAAATTTAAGTTGCTTTGCTCGATAAAAGACAATTGAGACCTATAATGCTCGATTACTTTTGAGTTTGAGCATGTACTGTGGGGACTATCCCAGATTGAGGTCCATGAAGTGAGTGACACAGGAGTGCAGGCATATGAATTTACATTTAAAATGTATGCATATCCATGTTAAACAACTAGTAAGACAGAATACAAATAAGTGCCTTCCCACTAATATGTTAACTACATGTCTTTACGTTCAGAGGCTACTTAGGAGGCATGAGACAGCAAAAGGATTACTTTTAATGCTCTGACCACTTTTTTAGGTCACATAATCTGACTATTGACAATTTCCGAACATTTCGAGCATTTCTGCCATTTCCACGGCGTAGTATTGCTTCTGCCTTTGACTATCATACAAACCAGGCATATTGTTATAATAGTCAAACAACATTTTATCACATTTTCAAATCAAAATAATTCTCACAAATCAAAATAATTCTCACAAATCAAATGAGAACGATCCAAAGTCCAATGGTTTACAATGAGCAGAGTGTTGTTTCACCGAGGAAAAATGCTGCATTCGAGGAAGTGGGAAATCAGACTTATCCCACTCGGATTGCGTCAGTTCCGACATCAAAGCGTTGGAGGCAAATACAAGACGTACGTTCACGGGACAACGTGATTTGGAATTACTGCGTTAACCAGAGCAAAAAAAAAAATGTATCTAAATCAGCCATTTTTGTTGTTTACGTTTGCCTCAAACGCTTTGATGGTGGAACTGGGACACTCCAAGTGCGATAAATCAGACTTCAAATCCTCCTCGAATGCAACATAAGACCGCCATTTAGATTAGTGCTGCAATTTTGTAATTGTCCATTTCCAGACCAGTTATCAAAGTCAATGCACATTACTCTTTTGTCATTTACATCAGACTATTGAATGGCTATGACGACACACTTAAGCTTTACTGAAGTATTGCTTCAGAATACGCAACAGCAAACAAGGCGCCACTCGCTTCCAGTAGTGAGCAATAATGTGGCAGCTGATTAAACACGACAACATTTACTCATGGTAAATACTAACAACAACAAAACACACACAACTGTACATTATGGAACACATAAAGGGGAATTATTCATGTCATAAGGCAGAACGCTATGTCACCAGTCATTATGACAACACAAAACTGTACTCCTGTGACACACCCTGCGGTGAGCAAGAGGCAGGTTAGCCCCTCATAACAAGCTGATTTTAATGGGGTTGTAAAAGGAGATCTTCTTAAGACATTTTAGGACACAATGCATGATAAAATCGGTGGCCAATAATTATCAGCAATTATCAACCAATTTGACGTATAAAGATAAACCGGATAAGAAATCTGCCACTAATAATATACATGACATGCTGGTCCATCTGTTGTGTCTCAAATTGTGGAAAACTCCTCAAACCCTCTCCTATGGTAGTGTTGCATATTTGTGATGTCATAATGCGCACCACCTCGTGTTCACAGAAGATGCATCATGGCGACATGGCAGTCACCAGTGTAGGCTTTCTTTACTGTGTCTCCTCAAAATGTTACCCTCACAGTTTTTTTGCTGCATTTTTATAACATAACTGTTTAGTTTTGGCAAACTCAAAATGAGCTAATGGTTGTCTTTCAGGCACTATTTACATAATGTTTCAATGTATTTAACATGTTAAACTTGACTATATTTGTATTCAAGTTAATTGTGCTAACAATTATCAGCTTACTAATCACAGTCTAAATTATTGGTTTATCGGTTGAAAAAAAAGCATTGGCGTGCATCCCTATCGAGTGTAAATTTTGCATGTCTTTTAATCCATAAAGCACACCTCACCACGATAAAGCCAAACATTATTTTTTTAGCAGAGAAGTGCAGATGAAGTCAAATTTGTTACAGTCGCTGTGAAATAAATATGACCAATGTTATATAAAAAACAAAAAACAAACAAACAAACACCACCACCACCACCAACAACAACAACAGGGGACTTTGTAAGGTATGTGGACCTGAAATAACTAAGCTCATAGCTCAGCGAAAGTTGCTCCAACCTTAAACAAACTTGTAGTTACGACACCAACAAGGAAGTTCATGCCTTTGTTTGTCCATCCACCTGTTGGTAGTGTAGGTGTGTGAGTGGAAAATTGTTATATGAGCTTTTTGTCAATGGACATAAGGCTAATCATTTAACATTACGGAGCCAACTGTGTTTAACAGGGTAAAAGTATAGTCACAAATATTCAAGCATACAAAAGTATTAAGTACGTAACTTTGACGCATTTGATTAAAATGGCAATTGTATCCACTGTTTACCCATAAAGATGCATTGTGTAGTTCTAAAAAGGTAATATTAAAGCTTTTTCTACATCATGCATGCTCCACCAATGTCCAGATGAGTACAAAGATATCTGACTTTAACATTTACTTAACTTCACGTTAATTCTTCATACAACCAGTACAAAGGTGGTGCCCTTAAATGCACTTTGTAGTTTTATACTTGGGTGGGACAAAACTGAAAAGCAACGATTGTAAACCTACAGTTGGGCCTTCTTGTACATAAGGACAATTTGGACAAGGGCAATATAAAACTTTGGTGGTAGTAGTAGTGCTGAATCAGAAGCTGCTGCCAGAAACAATACCTTTTCATCGGTGCACTTTTTGACGAGCGCGTCTCGAGCCTGCAGCTTGCCCTCCATGACACTGTAGTCTCCATCCTTCTTGTCCAGCTGCTTCCTGTGCGTGTCCACCTGCGCCATGAGCTCAGAGTTGCGCTTCTCCAGTCGGCTCCTCGCCGCGTCCGTGCGCTTCACCCGCGACTGCACCTCCACCAACTCATCCAGTAAGCGACCGTGCTTGCTGGATACGGTCCAGTAGTTGAACGCCAGTATGGCGATGATCGCCATGAGGAAGATGAGGATGAAGGACGGGAGGCGGCCTCCTCGTCGGTTTGCGCCAAAGCCGATCATGTCCGAACAGAAATTAAAACTGTCACTGCAGCTTTTAACCTTGTGTATCACAGCGAGTATTTCCCCTGTGTGAGATGCATCCGCGTACGTGACATGCCGTGTCGTGTGTATGCGGCAACCGCTCAGAAACACAAACTGCAAAAGCAAGTCATTAATGGTTACTTGTCACATCTCTCGCGCTTCACTCGCCGCCGTCTTCTTTCCGCATACTGGGCATTTCCCCCTCAAGTCCGCCCAATGTCAGCTCAAGAAGGACGTGGCCTAGCCCAGCTGGCAGAGTGCAACACTGCACAGCAGACGAGACGTGGAAGTGGATCACCGCACGGCTCCGTGGCAGAGGCGCGAGAACACGAAATGATACAGCTAACTCCAGCTATATAGCATTAGCGCACGGTTAGCTCTTCCCAGCCATATTCAAGAAAACTTCCCGTCTTTCGAACGGTTTTATTTCAGGGGTTTGATGGCACAATTTAGCAGGAGTGTCGATTACCTTCGATTCCGAAAAACGTTAGCACCCAAAGCACTACTGCAGTCCGACTCCAGACAGTCCCTTCATTAGCTACAAACAATGAGTTGAAATGCGAACACGACCGGAGCCTATTCACGGCAACGTTAAGCGCTAAATTAAATTTCTACACGAGCCAGTACAAGCCAGTTCAACCCTAGCAAACCTTCAGAAAACGAACATTGATTCACAGCGCTGTCTTCAGTCGTCTGATTCTGTCCTGAGTCGAGTTGGAGTGAACAACACTCTGTTCCATCCTAAGCGGATATTACTTTCAGAATAAAAGCAATAATTTGTGCTTTGTGTCGTGTGTGACGTGGCACGGTGTGTGTCTTGATTGCGTTGAACCGTTGGAGTTTTCAGACTTTTATGTAACGTCATGAGAGTTAATAACAGAGATATAAAGCAAGCAAGGATATAAATAAGTTAGGTCATGTATACAGAGTTGTGACCAAAATTAGTACCCCCCCCCCTCCCACCCTCTTTATGAAATCAGGCAAAACTCTTGATCCCAGTGGTGACCAGTAAAAAAAACACGTTTGTTATTTGATAAACAAATACAGTACACTACTACAAAGATGGAAGTTGACAAGTTTGATTAGGATATTTTATTGATAAAATTAAAAACAAAAACAAAAAGGGCAAAAATGGGAAATTCAAAATTTTCACCCATGGCCATTATTGGGTCAATAGAATGTTCAATACGACTTTTGTTTTTTCAGACCAATGTAAGTACTCGTACACAACTCTTGAGTAGTCACCGATACCGATACCAAGTACCAATTCCAGTAGCACTTTACATCCATCCATCCATTATCTGGAGTTCTGAACCGCTTATCCACAAGAGGGTCGTGGACATGCTGAAGCCTATCTGGGAAAAATCTCAGATACAATTTCCCAAAAATGATAACTGAAAACTTTAAACAAAGATTGAATCCATTATTTATCAAAATAATCGATAGCATTCACATGACGTCATGTGAGCCATGTTGTGTGCCATTCAAGGGTGCTGGGAATGTCGAATGTGAACGAACAAAGGAGTGTCCGGAGAAGAAGCACATGGATTGCAAGGATAATTCGAAAAGATATCCAACAAATCTGACAAATTGGCAAACACACCCCATCTGCGCGTACTTTGTGGATTAGACACTCCCAAAATTGCTTCATTCATACCAGTTAGCACCACACAGAAGCTACGCAAACCTTTAGTGGGTTAGGCCCTCAGTTTTGAATTAGACAATGCGTGGTTATGAAATGTTCTGAATGAAACCTTGCCCGGTCTTTTTATCTGCAATGCTTGCAACGACCAGAAGACTGCACATTCTTAGTTGAATGATTTACTGGATGCCAGAAAAATTGAGTAAACAGCTGTGGAGCCTTTTTTCGCTTAATAATGTGGAAGAAGGTCTAATCTATCCATAATAGTTCCTACATTTATACTGTTAGCTGGCCATCCACACGGGGAGCAGCTCAGCCCTAGCCCATGTGAAAATATGTGACCTGATGGTCTTAACTGGTCTTAACTCGATAAGTATGCCAGAGTGCAGATAGATAGGGAAGACGCCGAGCCAGGACAGGTCACAGCGACACAACGGCCTCGCTCAAGTCACCTATCTTATCAATAAAAGGCCTAATCTAACAATTGCCAGCAGCTAATCAAAGCCCAGAAAATGAAAATCCCACAAAACTGCTTACATATTAATTATGTTATGTACATATTGACTTACTACTGTATTTGAATCATTGTTTTTCCATACTGTACTGCATTTATATTAACGTAAAAGCTGTAAAAAACAAAACAAAAACAAAAAAACATCCATGTGATCCTGATTATGCAGGTTTGCATGACAGACAAGTAGATGTTCTCAAAGAAAATCCATGTTACAGCGGGGCTATGGTCGATGATATAGCAGGGACACTGTAATGGAAAAGTCACCAAAAAACTAATTATCTAGAGATACTAACAGTATGTATTTGTAATATTTTGTCCAAAACATTGTATAACCAGATATGGGAAAACCACATAAAAAAAAAGTAAAAACGCTACAACAGTTTGGCTTTAGCCACAGGTGTTCGTTTACCTGCCAGTTGAGTACAAGCACCTGTAGCTAAAGCCAAACCGTGTTTCTTGATCTGGATTTCACATCTCTGTGTATAACTGACAACATCAACAACTTCAATTGGAATAACAACACAAATCAAAAGATACAAACCCATCTTTTATTGGAACACTGATAAGAAATATAAGACAATGAGGTAAGTTCAAATGTTTGTAATGTTCTTGGACCAGTGGCACCACAAAATATTCACCACCCTATCAGTTATAGTTCCGCAAAATATTTCAACATTGGCTAGTAAAGCCCATTTTTTTTCCATTTCACAGTTGAATATTTTATATTTATAATATTTCTTCCTGTTTCACACAAGGACAAGAAAAATACCAATACTGTAACACAATATCGTTTGTCTGAGAATGACAGATTCCAGCTTAGTGGCAATGTGTTTCATTTTGATGAAACTCAGTGTTAAAAAAAAAAAAAAAAAAAAAAATCTCCTCAGGGAGAAACATTGTTTCTGTTGAGAAAAAAAAGCCGGTACTGACAGGCAGGCTCACTCCGAGATTGCTACTATTTCTGCTGATGACTGTGCACACTCTCTCGGGGCACCGTGAGATTTAATTTGAGCCTCTTCTCCTTTGCTTACGCCACAGTCATGCTGCGCAAACGTGACCTCACAATGTCGGACCGCTTATTACGAATTACTGCACAGCACACTGTAGCTGCAACATGAGCACTTTGGAATGCCCTCATAGCTTAGATGCAAGTCCTTGTCAAGAATGTGGTCAGAGAATAGTTTCTCTGCACTCAAGGCTTTGTTCAAAGGAAGGCGAGTCCAGAAGATTTGTACAGGTGCCGGTAGTTTGAGAGAGATTTTTGGGATGGCGCATGGAAGGGGACGAACTCAGAGCACCACAGCTTTGGAGGTGAAGATCATCTTGGCCACGTTTCCTGGGACTGCCACTGATGCGCTGGGTCATCACCTGTGCACCAAAATAGAAATTTGAGCGTACTTGGTGTTGCCGTTCAAAAGAGATAACATAAAATGGCAAACAAGCCAGAATTAATAATAACAACAGTGTTTCTCATTGTCTTATGAGTTTAATTTGTTTGGTACCCATGCTGTTAATTTAATTTACACCCATATCACATATCACACGAATCCATCCGTCCATCCAGCCGTCCATCCATCCATCCATCCATTTTCTCAACCAATTACTCTTCACAAGTGTCACGGGGGTGCTGGAGCCTATCCCAGCCGGCTTCAGGCAATAGTAATATATATTTTTCCCACCCTTCACAAAATATGTTCATAGTTCAAATATGATCCACCCACAGTTTGTGCCAGAGAGAGAGAGAGAGAGAGAGAGAGAGAGAGAGAGAGAGAGAGAGAGAGAGAGAGAGAGAGAGAGAGAGAGAGAGAGAGAGAGAGAGAGAGAGAGAGAGAGAGAGAGAGAGAGAGAGAGAGAGAGAGAGAGAGCGAGTACAAGACAACAAGATAATTTTACCTGGTCTATGACATTGGCACTAAATATGGCCTCCTCCATGTGTTTCTCATCTGACTTGATAACACACTTGATATTGTTTACAACTTGCTGGACTTCAGGAGGTAAATTGCAGCTTGAATGCTCCAGGAACTTGGCCACCAATATTTTAGTGTCTTTATACATTTTAAGGTCAGCCAGGGACTGTGGTCGCTCATGGGGGGAGTGTGCTTGTAGAGCTCTTGTTTTAAGGTGGAGGTCTATTTTTCTGCTCTCCTTTTGCTGCTTCTTGTGACTTGGTTTGCCTCCAATGCCTTCTGCTGAAATGCCCGATTGCTCTGAAGATGAAACAAAGGACAACAACGGATGTGTTTTGGGAAAGAAAAATAGGTTTATTTGTAACAATGTTCAAGTTTTGTGCAGCTCCATTTCTAATCTTACACTTGGTGTGTATGATGGATTATCATACAACAAACTTGAATCAAAGTTTACTTCTATAGTCTGCCACAAACATACTGTACATATGATTGCAGTTATTGCTCTTTATGAAAAATGCATAGCAACAAACATTCATTCAATTTGTCTGTCTGTCTATCCATTATCCCAAAAATACAGTGCAAAATAATATCACATGGTTTCTGCAGGTATCAGCAGGTCTAATTTAATGTTTTTTAGTGCTGTTTTTAACACAACTTAAAACGAATTTGATCCCCACGTCGTAATGTATACATTTTGTACACACGCACACATATACATAATATATTGTATATACATAAATATATGAAAATACTTTTTGATTACAATTTGTTATCATAAATAATTGCATGATTTCCATAGTCAACTCACAATTAATCACTAGTATCTGTTCTTAATTCATGTACAATAAAGGATTTTTTTTCAAGTTTTTCATACTCTTGCTAATTACCATAAAAGTGGACAAATATGGTTAACGAATACAAATGTGATTGTGTCTTTTCAACCATTGATGTAGTAATTTTATTTGTAAACAGTTTCTAAAGTTATTTGAAGTTAAAAAGACATACTAAACAGTTGGAGTGAAAATCATTGTCATATATATTTGTGTTGAGGTAATTTTCTGCCACTAGGTGGAATTAGTAGTTCATGTTTGACAATGGTGACTGGAATGGAATGTATTTCTTTTAAAATTCAGAGAAATAGATATTTGGAACATGAAGCAACTTGTGGACTCCAGGCCATTTTGTTCATGGTAAATTACAACTAGTCACCAGTCCACACAAATAAATATGTATATTTTTAATCCCATTTATTATTGCTAAATTGCGTTGTGGTGACTCCTTTATAAAACATTGTACGTAAAATATGAACAATGTTTTTACATCAATCGTATTTAAAATGTTAATGTCTCTGGACATCGTATATCGTATTTAATGTTTTTTAAATGCTATTTAAGGCCTTTTTTTTTTTTTTTTTTTTTAGCAAAATCCATTTCATGACGTTTAATGGTTTATAATGACCTGTGGAGAACCTGTAATCATAAAGCTGCAATTTAAGGAATAATAATCCTTTGACTTTGATCCGTTTACGCACATAAATGTGGAAATTGAATCACTGCTCTTTATTAAATATAAAATGCACATTAGTGAGGAAGGAGAGAAAGCCAACATCTTTTGGGGCATTGCTTTACCTTGCTCTGGCGAAGTATGAGCTGAATCTCTCGCTGAAGCATTAATTGCAGATGTGGAGACACAAGATTCTCCTGTAGAAGAAGACCAAGAGCATCTTAAAACCTGAAACTAATGTGGAATTTGTTGACAGCGACATTTGGATGACTTTGTTGAGATGCAAAAAATAAAACAAAATTCTCTTACTTCCAGTTGTGGAGGAGCAGGAGATTGGGTCACTGGTGGAGCGGACAATACGTGCCAGCTTGCGATATCTCCTGGCGGCACGGAGCACTCGAGGCTTCTCTGCGGGTGAACGTCCACTTTGAGATGAGGTAGAGGGGGGCTGCGGAGTAGAGGATGGGGACCAAACGCTAAAGCACAACCGGGGGCCTCGTAGCCTGCTGGGAGGGGAAGGAGAGGGAGAGGGAGCTAAGGGACTGATAGCTAAGGTCCCCCCAGAGGAGGCCACTGAGGTGGGGGAGCAAGGCTGTGGAGGTGGCGAGATCGCCACGGCAAGCGGAAGTTTCCGGCTCATCATTCGCGCTTTAATGAGAGAATGCGGCGACACTTTTGGTGGCTCTTCTGGCAGATGTTTGGCCGATGCAAGCTCATCACAAAGGTGCATGGAAGGCCGAAGTTCCTCACACCCACGTGAGTTATCCGCAGAATCCTCTTGGTCCAAATTGCTGTAGTTTTCCGAGGACCAGTCTGGCGAGCGTTCGAGGGACTCCTGGGTATGTGAGGACTCGCTGAATCCGGTGTCACTCGGGCGAGCGTCGGTGTTCGACAAGCCATGATGGCAGCGTGTGCGCATACAAAGCTCCAGGCTGGTGAAGCTTCCATCAGTCGGTGCTGTGTGGTGTGTGCTGTAGGGGGAGGAATCGGAGCCTTGGACCTCGAGAGAACACAAGTCCTCTGAGGAGCAAGTGTGGTCGTGATCAGCAACTTCTGACACCATCAGGGATGCACTGTCTACAGAGGCTTGAAATGTGAAATAAAAACATCAGTAAGAAAAGATAGATAACTTTTTTTTTCTTTTTTTTTAAAATCAAATAGTTACCTTGAGTGCTGAGCCCCGTTGTTGTGTTTCTGTCACATAAACTAGATTCAGTGGCCTGTTGTTCGATGCTGGTGGTGACCTGTCAGGTGTAAATTAATAGAAGAATAACTTAACTATTTTTGTGCGGTCATTACTGATGTGTTGTTTTGGATCTGTTTAAAGCAGTGGTGGGCAGACTCGGTCCTTAATGAAGCTGATTCCAATCAACAGGATTGTTATTAGGCTTATACAGAGCTTCCTGATGAGTTGATTGTATATCAACTGTGTTGGAGAAGGGAAACATCCAAAACCTGCAGGACACCACCGAGTTTTCCCACTACTGGTTTAAAGTAAATGTGAAGCATGCGGTCTTCAATAGCAAACAAGAACTGAAGGGGGCACTGTAAGACCACATTACATCATAATGTTTTGTTTTTTGTCGTTTAAAAGGTAATGGCGTACCTAACATTCTTCTAATGATCATGCAAAATGGTAATATTGTCTCAAATTAAATTATTATAAATGTTCTATTTATAACTGATCAGTATCTGAATTGGAATCTGCTATTAGTAATAATAATAATAATAATAATAATAATAATAATAATAATAATAATAATAATAATAATAATAATAATAATCATAATTAGCTATTCAATTTTGGTTGGGGTTTTTGTCATCAATTTTTTAATTTTAATTTTGGTGCTGAGTTGAATTGAAGAGGAGAAAACAAGAAAATGTTGCCTTCAAGGAACAATAAATCAGGGGCTGATCACGTAAAAATTAGGAAATTGCAATGAATCACAAAGAGAATATAAAACAATGCAGAAGTCAAGCTATTATTTATAGCTATAAAAAAATAAAAAAATAAATTGAAGGGCAAGTGTCTGCAAACAAACCAGAGAAAAACATTGCTCTCCAGGGAGATTTGCTGAAAATGTTCCAAATCAGTAGCACATAATACTAGATTGAATTGCCTCTGACTGTGATTAAAGAGTAAAGAAAAATTCTAGTCTGGTAGAGAAAGTGTACTTAAATGGCTTGCATTGTCCACAATCACATACATTTTCAGACTTAGAAACAAACTGCCTTATCACTCTTAATCCAATCCAAAAGAACATTTTTTTTGTGGGAGAGCACAAATAATTCAGATAAAATTATTGAAGATGCAAATGCTCATGGAACAAATACCTGTTTGGCACAGTACTCAACTGGCCAAGCAGCTGCAAGCCTAACGGCAGAGAGTGACTGTTCTCACCTGGCTTGCAGGAGTCTGTCCCACCACAGACTCATATGGTGGGGGCAGGTCAGTTGGGTACAGTGTCCCAGGGCTGTTGATGGGCACTCCATAAATGGCACTAAAGGGAGAATGAGGGAAGTCCAAGTGCAGGCCTCTGTAAAGGACATCATATTAATATTTCAGATCAGGCAATTCATAAATAATCATAAATTAACATGAAGATGGAATGACAGAGTGTAATGGGCCAGTGGCATAGTGCCAGTAATTCATTTAACGGAGAGAAAGAACAAAGACCATATTCAACCATATTTTCTTCAACACATTTATGTCTCCTGTATGTAGACACAGTTCTTAACAAGTTAAAGGCTAGTGCCACACCTGTTCTAAATAACAGTATTTTAGGTTTCATTTAAAGGTGCATTGTAGAGTTGACACAGAGGCTGCAGTTACACTTTAGGCCAGAGGTGGCAGTCATACGTAAAAAAAAATAACAAACTCCACAATGCATAATGTAAAATATGTAGTATGCAAAAGTATGTAGACCAGTATGTAAAATACTTAAAAGTATTTACCCTCTTCTTAAAAATGTATTCTTTTGAATAGTTTCCCCACTTCAATGTTTAAGATCATTGAACAAATGTAAATATCGGAAAAAACATGAATGCATTAGGGAGAAAAAAAAAAACAATTCAAAGCTTTGTAACCCTTTCCAGATGGATGTCAATTATTTTATTTATCTACTTTTTCTTCTTTGGATGATGGTATCAGCTTTTTAAGATCTTT
This sequence comes from Festucalex cinctus, assembly GCF_051991245.1. NCBI lineage: Eukaryota > Metazoa > Chordata > Actinopteri > Syngnathiformes > Syngnathidae > Festucalex > Festucalex cinctus. Next base: position 14,051,059 of record NC_135414.1, on the reverse strand, counting down.
TGTCCACATTTATATTGTCAGACAGGTTTTATTTAATGAACTTGATTGAACAGGCTTGTCTGGTCAATGAAAATTAATTCAGCTTTACAAAAAACAAAATCTGTGATTAGCTACAGTTAATTCATGAGTGTGTACTGTAGTAATTGTTCATCCATCCATCCATTTTCCTGGCCGCTTATTCCTCACAAGGGTTGCGGGAGGTGCTGGAGCCTATCTCAGCTGGCTTTGGGCAGTAGGCGGGGGACACCCTGGACTGGTTGCCAGCCAATCACAGTGTAGTAATTGTTGTTTTAGTAACAACAAGAACACCACCAAGGATGAACTATCAATAAAAGTAAAAATTCTTAGAGATTTGCCTTCAGATTTGTTTGTCCATCTGTTCCTGGTTAATGTAGGATGGGAACAGACGGGAGGTGCTACTGTGAATCTGAGAGTTGGCCACTTCCAAACGGTCCCATATTGACTCATATCGTGAAAAAACAAAACAAAAAAACAAAACAATAATGTACCCAGGATGCAATGAAATATAACAGGTTGTTAAAATGCAGCTGGTTGTCCTTTCACACACTGTTCCTCAGCAAAGTTAGGAAAAATTGGGTAAACCTACTGTGTAAAGAAATAATTTTAACGGTTTTATGTCACTCTTGATTTCTAATTTCTCGCAGAAGACCTGTGAGCTGGTTCAAGTTTTGGCATCAAGAGGTGAATTTGGTTTATAATACCTAAATCGTGTTAGGTCACCAATATTCCCCTTTATACAAGAATAAAATACAACCTGAGATTTTCCACTAGCCACAGCAAGATGATATAATACACGCCTGGCTCTGCACAGGAACCCTATAAATGTTGCCCCGTTGTGTTTATATTTATGGCATGCTTTCTGACTGCATCAGCAGTGCTCTCTCATGGTTTACTAGTTTATACTTTAACGTAAAATAAAATACTTCACTGCGAGTTACTTCACTAACACGCATTGTATCAAAACTAATCAACCAATGAAACATTCTGTGGTTTGGTGTTATTTGATCTTAGAGCCGAAATCCATCTCTTTATCCATCCATCGATTTTCCACCACTTTCTCTTCAGGGTCACGGGTGAGTTGTACCATTATTCAGGCAACTTTGGCAGGGTATACTGGATTGATCCCCATCCAACCAAATAATATTAAAATGCCATTTTTTGTCCTGTTCTGCTCAAGATTTACTGATGAAAATTTGTGGCCCTCCTCCTAAGTGGCTCTAGTTTGTGCTTGTTTTTTTTCTTTTATATAATTTTTCAAATAGAAGGCACTCATACAGTATACAATATTTTGAGAAAGGCCTTGTAAACAAGAAAATGAATGGGATACTAACGAGAGGTCATTTGCCTCTTACCTTTGTCCATCCATTGATGGTGTGCAGGTGTACTCAGGGGGGTAGTAAGGCGGTGGTGGAATGGGAGGAATGAACTCATCAAAGTCCAAAGTTTGGTGGAGGATGGTTCCATGGGGAGTCATACAATCAGCATTTAGCTCTCTTGTTCGGTGTGGCAGAAACTGAAACACATCAAAAGAGACAAGCTGTCGTTGTAGAAGCTCCCGTTTGTTATTTCAAACCATAAAGTCCCCACAACAACTCCCTCAGTTATTAAAGTTTATTCCGCGACTCTGCTGTTGTTTCATTGATCAAGCTCTGTCTCGCTGCAGTACAATTTCAACACGTTTGCCTTTGAGGTGCTACTATAGTATTTGAACTGTGGATCCATGAGTGGGAAATTTTTCTACAACCAGTCTGCCTTTCTACTTTTCACGAGACTGCCTTATAGCTACATTTAGTAGTATGCAGTATTTTTTTTTTTAATGGAATATAATTTAAGTCAGAATTTTTTTTTATTTATAATTATTTTGGCACTGACAGAGATCCTGCTTTTGATTTGTGCAGTCAAATGAAATAACTATTTTTGGTGCGAAAAACAAATGAAGCTTGGTCATGTTAATTTCCCTCATGGCAAGAGGTATTAAGCAGTTGTTAATAGTTGTATTGCTCCACATAAAATGACAGGAAAGGTTAATTCAGAAAATAATGCACCTCTGTGGAAAAAATGACAAGATCATTTTTAAAAATCCTATGCACATTTTCATTCTGCTGCAGGAGGACAGGACAGAGGTCCTTCGGCAGCTGTCCTCAGCTGACTTTTGCAAAAACTCAAAGGTCTCTTGACAGGCTTGGGACGGAGAATGGGAATCGCATTGTATAATTCAATTCAAAGGCGATAGCGATCATTTTCCCACTGACGGCAAAAAAAGCCTCCGTTTATAATTGTCCACACTCACCATCTGCAGCACATCAGTGGAGACAATTTGCATGCAGCACATGGCTGTCGCTAGGGCACAAACAATGGTGGAGATGACGTTAAGGGCACATACGCTGAACAGCAGCTCCTGTGAGAGGGAACACGGGGAAGAGACGACGAGATGATCAAAAAGGATAAGGTATCAAATTGAGAATATAACATTAAAGAAATTGAACAGTATACTGTCACTGCAAAGGTAGCTAAACAGCAATAAGGACGTGTCAATCCAAAACCAACTTAAATGGTTGAGTGCTGAGAATGTAAAAGGTTAGGTTAAAGATTCTGATAAAATACACTTTCAATTCATGCTACAGTATGCTAGACTTCCTTAAGAGTCATATAAATAACAGCTGAAAATCAGTGGAAACTATGCACTGTAGAGTTCTAACAAAAACCTCCATAAACTTTAACTCAAACCCTGACTACAATAACAGTACAATGTCAAATGTAATATGTCTAATATAATTGGAGAAGTCAACTCATCAACAGACACCAGAGTACTCTAAGCCAGGAAATATGCACGACTGCGAGGAGACTAAGGAGTACTCTCTTCGAAGCTTATACCACATAAACCTTTAATAACTGTATGATATGAATGAATTTCCTGGTGGGCAGCACAGAAACACCACCTGCATGGAAATTGGCTTGAGGAAAAGAATTTGTCTTTCAGAGGACTGATAACAGCAAACGTTTAAAAGCAGCTGAATTGAGTGTGCGTGTGTGTAGGGGGGCCTACAACATATAATTGGAACAAACACTTGACCGATCAGAGATCAATGACCCATATATACACATTAATCCATGGTGGGGTGGACTGCACACCAGTCAAATGAAAAATTGAGAGTGACATTGGTAACCTTCCTCAATATAACCAAGGCTACAAACTGGCCTCCTTCTTGCATGCCATGCTGTGGTCATTTTAAGCATATGTTAGTGTCCATAAATGGCATAAAAGTCATACTTAGGAATCAGGATGGCCTCATGTAACTTGAATTTCAACCAATATTTTGAGGAATGATTTTGCACAAATTTTTCAAACGTGCACGACATATTATTTAAACTATATGTGACCGGCTCTGGCACGGGTCCTCACAGACCCGTCTCCAGAAAGAAATTGTAGGGGGGGCATTACCTTTTTTTGGGGGGGCACACTTTATCAACCTAAATCTAATGTTCATCAGGTTGAACAGCGGCATTGTGACAACTACAAAAGTGTTCAGAAATATTTTCTGTCACTTAAAAGCGGCAGTTCGTTCTGAAATCTAAAAGACAAAGTGAAAAAAATATGTGTAGTTCATTTTGCATTTATTCAACTCAAAAGTTCATTTGAAACAAATCCACTCCTTCACTTCTGTAAACAACTATGTCCGAATGAATGACTCTGTGACCCAGCCCCTTCTATCTTGAATTGGCTAGCAGTTGCCTTCATTTGCGTGTTGGATTAGGGCTGTACGATATGGACAAAATTTCCTTTCATTTTTGCCAGACATCTCTATTCTTTGATCGTTGACTCAGCATGAGACTTCACATCATTTTACGTTTTTTTATGGTGCCTTCTGTATTTTGTGTTAATTTATTTCTATACTTGTACAGATTTTTTATTTTTTTTTTATTTTATTTGCGTGTATACTTATCTACTTATATTTACTCTAATTAATTTTATTTTGTGTTATTTTATTTCACTTGTGTCTACTAAAAGACTAATTTCTATTCCATGCACAGCACTTTGTATGCAGCAATGGCTGTTTTAAAGTGATTTAGAAATAAGGTTGAGTTATGTCGATGATATACAGAAACAACATATGGGTTCAGTGAAAAACTAAGCAGAATATCAATCCAAAAGGATGTGTAAAGTGCTGTTTTTTTAATTAGAACTTAGTGACAGTCATCAACTTGAACAAACTTGGCAATAAAAAAAGAATTCAACTCACATTGTACTGCAACTGCTTTAGTGATAAATAATTTTATGCTCCATAGTTGTTGTTGTGTATGTGTGACTGCTTGGGTCTGTTAACAGCATACTGTGTATTGCTACAATTCATCCGTGCTGTGTGGCTTGACTAATTAAAATAGAAGTTTGACACTCACTTGTAAACGTAACCAGTGGACTCAGGATTCCCATTGATGTCAACTGTATCATCCTGGATCGAGGTTTGGCATTTGGTGGCTTCCATTAAAGCGGCACGACGTGCTCACTGCTCAGTCTTGGCAAATGCGCACTATCTACCCGGAAGTAGATTTGGCTAAGGCACGTCTGCAGAGCGCGCCCCCCCCCTCCACCCCCCCCACCCCCACCCCACCCCACCCCATCCCTCCTGATCCTGATTGTCATTGGCTCGCTTAGTTGTCAATCACAGCCAAACTTGAAAGGAGGTATGTGGTTGGCTGGCACGCCATGCTTTACTTAAAACAGAAGGCGCAAGTTTACGTGACTGATAGGACGAATAGTTGGTGAGTCATCTTGCTAGGGCGGGCACGGCTGACTGACAGGGCGGGCACGGACCCCCAAGGCCCGCCCATGGCGACGGGTCCGGGTCCTCATGTGCCACAAAAAAAATCAAAATTGAGATATTCATATATTCAAATTATACACTTAATTCCATTTAAAATGATATATAATAAATGGACATACCCCCCAATATATATATACATATATGGACAATTTTTACCACCGAAAACACTTAGCAGTGGGTGTTTCAAGCCAGGATCCCTGGGATAACGAGAACTTAGCAAAGAACGAACTTCATTGTTTGCATCAACCATTCAGAGTATTATCTCGGTATCGTGAATGGTGATTGTAACTTATTTGCAGAAGTTAGGTTTATATTTCACAGCGATTGTTTTTTCTCGTGTGCTTTGCTTCCATCTCGTTGTTGATGGTTCTGATGATGCAGACCAATCTTTGAGTAGGAAAAATACCTTCTGCATTCTACAAATCTGCATTTAGAGCTCCTCGCACACTTATTGCTACAACCGTACGCCACACACGGTGGTACTTTCGCTGGAGAGGAAGAAAATAATGTGGGGGGAAAAATTCCGCAGCGGAAAAGTCACTGTACACTACAGTATTCAACTTACTGTTGGTGTGGCAACGCAAGATGGCCGCCGCCGGCTGCACTTCTCGCTTTAGCATGAGCAGCCCACTTTATTTACCGTGCCGTATCCGCCTGGGAATCCACCTCAGAGTCTGACCGTGGTCTTTTTTGAAGCTTTAGGACAGCATGGTAGTGTTTTAATTTCATTTTCTTAACTCAAGAGGTATGGTTGTACACACCCGTCTTGATCGGCTAGCATGGGCTAGCACCACGCATCACTCATGTAAGTCCGTGGATGAGCGGCACTCTCCGGAACAGCTTTTTGGGATCAAAACATGCATTGCCAAGTGTACCGGAAAACGCTGACAGTATGTTCTTTGCACGTTAAAAAGTAGGGCTACCTGAATGCTCACGGGCAAATTTTAGAAGTGCCGGAGTTCCGTACTGGTGCATTCCGGCCCACTTAAAACACTGGACGTACCTCAAAAACTGACAATGCTACAGCAATATTAATGCTGGAAAGTTGAAATCTCTAGTTTTGAGTGCGTCCTATTTTTTTTTTTTTTAACAATTACACTAGCATTCAACGCTACTCAGTGTTTACCAGTGTAGATTTTTTAACACGATACAATGTTGGAGTAACACTAGTTAAGTGTGAAAAAAGTAGCACTTTGAAAAGTCTCAGATTTACACTCATTGTTGTGGACACATATAAACACTTTTCTAGTGTTAGATTTAACACTCGATTTTAGCGATTTTGCTGTGTTACTGTGATGTAATTTTCTCTCAACAGCAAGTGACAAAATGGCCGTCTTCTGATAGTGATAAAAATGGATGGATAACTCATATTCCACCAATGCAATATTAACCAGAATACCATGTTTAGACAAGTGGGGCTGCATCGAACATATTATTGTCAAGAAAGTTTTTTTAGGTTGACTTTTGCTTTAAGCACTCTGAGATGTCCTGTCCCAAGTCAATCAAGGTAGAGATTTAAACAGGAATGTTACAAATCTGCCCTGGAACAGGAAGCTAAGTTATTACAATGCTGCATTCCGCTTAAGAAATACAGACCCAGTTCCATCTGAAATGGCTACATTTGAAAGTTGTCTGCGGTCAGCGTTCTGTAAATCTACTAGACTAAACTCGGCATAAGGGGATCATCACTTGCGGAAGAATATGTCAGTATCATTAGGAGCAGGAGCAGAGTAACAGTTGATGTGGAATGGCCGAAGACTCAGGGGAGCAGATCATGACCGCTTCTGGTTCGACATAACTCAACACCTCTGACTACTTTGGCTCTTAATAAAGGTTTACTGCCCTAATTCCCATATCTCGTTGAATGAGGGATGATCGCTATGATAAATGCACTTGATCTTTCATCCTTTCAAAAGCATGTTTCATTCTGAGGAGTCTTTTTATTTGGTTATCCATGTTTTATAATCAATCAGGGGCGTAAAATGAATGGATATGATTGCCGTTACCCAATAAAGGCACAGTGACGCATGTGGTATATCATGCCTGCAGACTGTCCCGTCAAGATAATCTTCCGAGATCATGCAATTGCAGCCAAGCCATACGAGTAGTGTCCAACAGACTAAGAGGTTTGTCACTTGGGGAAAGAAAAATGTTGTTGCCATTCTTCACTTGCTCTCTAATTAATCTGTAACTGGTGAAGCTGGAAACAGCACACACATGTTCTCGCGTGAAATGTTTTGCACGACAGTTGAGACATGAACGAATTTGATACCTTTTGATACAGAATTAGTTCACAAGATTGGAGGCAATTCCATTCTTTAAAGGAATGATGATCCATGTTCTACCAGTGAGCAATTACTGCATGAGAAACATCATTGGACATATGAACTTTAAGAGGAAAATACATTAGTTTGTTGAAAGCATGCAGGTTTCTTTTGGTAAACCACTCTTTGGACGTAAACGATGCATCACTGGTCCCCTGAACGCACCTTGAGACGTAAGCGTATGGTATTGCAGTCCCTCAGTGGGTTAAGTTTCAGCGTCTCTCCGAGGTTGTTACAGCTTGAACTCTGTTGCTGTAGCTCACAGCAAACACACACTCCATCGCTGTCAAACTTGAGCTGGGATTAGAGGAGGAGAACATGAAAATTCACTCATGTAGTGGTCTGACAATTAAATGCAGTAAAATAGAGGGAGAGGGAGAATACTGCTGTTCTACATTGAAACGCAAAGGATTACACGTGTGCAGAAAATGAGTCACTGTGAAATATGAGGAGCTACCCAGGGAGGGATTGCGGTCGAGCACACCTCTGCAGTGTGTCCCAGATTGAGAGAAAGCAGGACATGAACCCAACAAGTATAGGTTAATTAATTTGGGGAGAGGAGATGAGATGCATTAAAATTTCGGCTGGGACTTGTGAGGAATCACTGGGGATCCACTTAAAGAAGTAAGCTGACGTCCACAGGAGTAGGGAGAAAATCAGCATCTAGTGCAGTTAACCAGTGTTGTTTTGATTGATTTGGTTTGGTCATACGCAATTTCGATTTCCATTCTTTAACATAGTGAAGGGTACATTACCATTTCTTGAGACCATGCTGTCAAAAGGGTTGAGAGGAATTAGTGAATGGAAAATATAAGCTACTGTACATTCAAAAAAATAAATTAATTAATTAATTAAAAAAAAAAAAAAAAAAAAAGAAGCAAGATGCCCTCCTTTGTGTACTGTATCGAAAGTGTGTCACCATTTGTGTTAATAAGTGTTATGCACATACTGCATGTTCAAATGTGGATTTGGCGTTGTTAAGGAGCAAAAGTCGTACAAAACACTGACAACAGGTATCAAGTTCAATATTTGTTCGTCAATGTTAACTTTGCTGCAAATGGTTGATTGTCTCTGTAAGTCTCTTTCCTTATCTGTTTTATGCCTGTATATCTGTCTTGTTTGATTGAGTGGTTAGCAGTGCAAAGTGTACCACACCTCTCACCCTATGTCTGTTGGATAGGCTCCAGTTTCCTTTTGACCTTGAACAAAACAAATGGTCGAGAAAATGGATGGATGCATGGAAGTTGGAGAGTGGGCTCTGGAGTGGCTCATATGGTCTTACCAGCTGACATTCTTCCAGTGAGTTGACCAGCTGAGCATTCTGGCAGGAGAGGATGGAGCCTGCCAGGTTGAGCATCACGCAAACTGCTGACAACAACATGAAGAATGTGATCTGCAATAGACAGAAGGAGGAAAGAGGGAAAAACAGAGAATGGAAAGATGTCAAGCATCATGTCATGTGCTATTGGTCAGAGAGACACTCCAACTCTTCTGTCCTGCACCTTGCATTGAGTCATCACACGCTTCACTACAGTGGACATTTGCACTACAGTACATAAAATCAATAATTTCTTTTAGTTGTAATCATGTGACTGCTTAGCGGCAAACATAATTATTTAATTGTGCAACAGATTCAAACTCAGTAATAAAAAAAAAAGAAAATGTGCAATTGTACAGCTTTAACATTGCAAGGGAGGAGTTTTCTTTCTTTTGGTAATTTTTTAGACTAGTGCAGATCGAAGAGGGTGTTATGCAGTATTGTGGGAGGGAATGCAGTCAACTCCTGGCCAATTGTAGGACTCGCGAAAGTCCATGCAGTCAAAGGAAGTGCAAGAAAATCTGGGCGCTGTGGATGGGCACTTGTAGACTGCCTTCCATTCTCAATGTCCATTTGTGACACTCCTGATGAGGCAGATGCATAAGGTATTAATGACTTAAAGTTGTGTTCTTAAAATCTAAACATCTATATTTAACATTTTGAGTTGAATATTTTTTTTATTTTTTATTTTATTTTTTATTCAATGGACATGTGTTTTATAAAATAAATGAAGACAAATGTATATATATATATATATTTTTTTTTTTTAATAATAAAAAATACCTCAACGTGCAATGTAAGAGACATTCCCTTACTTTAGACATGGAGAGTGAATTATAAAGTAGGTCCAGAATATTGAAAAAGAAGTAAATAAAGCAAGCCATAACAGCTGTCAAGATCATTACTGTTGCTAGCCGTGCAATTGTTGCTAATGCTAACAGCTAGCTGCTGGCCACTAACATCGGATATTTGTGCCGTACCATAAAACGACAGCGTAATTAACTAGCGGTTTCTTCGCATCCTAAATTAGCGGTTGAGTTTGGGATAGCGTTGTGTTGATGTTGGTCACACTTTGTAATGTCAATAAAAAACATCAAGCTAGCCATCACACCACGAGATGCAATCTGTTGGAAGTAAGTTGGAAGTAAACCTTGCTGTCGACTGAAGATGACATACAGTTGCTCAGAGCTCAGGCAGCGACCAATCGCAGCCCACCTGTTTTCTGAAGCTGAGCTGTGATTGATTGTTATCTGAGACCTGAGCAACACTTATATCATCATCAGTTGACAGCAACTGGCAAAATGGCCGCCCCCTGAGATGGATAAAAACGGCTGGATTTTGCTGCTAAACTCATATTCCACTAACACAATATCAACTAGAATACCATATGTAGACTAGTGGGGCTGCATAGAACATATTGTTGTCAAAAAATTGGGGGATTGACTTCCTCTTTCAAAGCACTCAATTATTTTCTCAACTATCTCTCTTAATTATTTTCTTTCTTTGACTCAGATACTGCAATTTCTGAAACACTTTTTTTTTTTCTATCAAAGGGTAAATGGTCTATTGACAAATGTAAATTTTTGACCCAAAGTGAAATTTTTAATTTGTCTTTGAAGAAAAGCATAAGCCATTTCAAGCACACACTCATACACACCCCTTCACAGACACATACACACACATGCGCACAGCTACTATTTCTTAACAGTGATAGAGCTGGCAATTGAACTCTTCGGTGCAGTCTAATTTACTTTCATTCCAATCGTTCCCTTGGCCTCTCTTTCTACAGGGCAAAAGATTTTTTATTTCTTTTTCAAGCTGACAGCCCAGTGGATATAAATCCCTTTGACAGAAATATGGCTACAATTCAGGTATTTTAAATTACAGGTTAAGTGTAGCAGAATGCATTTTTGAATTGACAGCAGACAAACAGAACTGAGTTTATAGTAAAAATGTAACCCAGGTGAGTAGCAAGATCCCTTGCCTTTTACTTTTGTGAACGTAAGACTTCAGCAGTGCATATTTTCTGCAAACATACTAGGGATATTCAATACCAATTTTTTTCACACCAATACCAGGACGAGTACTCAACTCTTGAGTAAATACCAATGCCGATAGCAAGAACCGATAGATATAGTACTTTTGATACATGAAATTTCCCCCCAAAACAATGACAGATCAATTTAAAGAAAGACCTATATATCCCAAGATAGCATCCATCCATCCATTTTCTTAACCGCTTGCTCCTCACAAAGGTCGCAGGGGTGCTGGAGCCTATTCCAGCTGGCTTCAGGCAGTAGGCGGGGGACACCCTGGACTGGTTGCCGGCCAATTGCAGGGCACACAAAGAAGAACAACCCCATCCACACACACACCTAGGGACAATTCGGAGCACCCAATCAACCTGCCATGCATGTCTCTGAAATGTGGGAGGAGACCGGAGTACCCAGAGAAGACCCACGCGGGCACGGGCAGAACATGCAAACTCCACCCAGGAAGGCCGGAGCCTGGACTCGAACCGGAGTCCTCAAAACTGGGAGGCGGACGTGCTAACCACTCGATCACCGTGCCGCCCCCCAAGATTGCATTTTCCCTTAAAATTGTGGTAATCTTTTATTCTTCTCATTTCTAGTTCCTGACCGTAAAACAGCCACAAGAGGGTGGCAGTTACTGGTATCGGCTGCTGTCACAAGGACTGATACCTTGAAATAAGGCCATGTAAAGGCCTGATACCGATGCCTGATATCGGTACTTGCCCATGCCTAAAACACACCTCACAAATGTAAGTAAAGATCAAATATTCAAAGAAACAGATGCGGAATCAGAGAGGGGTTTAGACACACCTAGAATGTAGAAACCATTCATTTATAGGTTGGTGGGTGCACACAAGTACAAAAGGAGAAGAGCAAGAGAAAACAGTTGGAGGAGGGGAGGAAGTGGATGAAGCATTTAACTGGCTGATGGATGGATACAAGAGAAGTGTTTTTCACAATGGCACAAAATTGGTAGCCTGAGAGTCTGATTAGTGAACGTGAAAAACACTTGCGGAAAAGGTGAGAGGAGATGGAGAGAAGAAATCTACACAAGAAAGAGTTCTGAGGTTCAGGGTTTCCGTGCTTTAGCCTTACTGTGTTGGGTTTACATGCCCTCCCTATACTTGTGTAGGATTTCTATGGGTACTTGGGTTTCTCCCACATTCGAAAAACACTTTTTTTTTTTTTTTTTTGGTTAACTGAAGACTCCAAATCTAAATGCTAATCCAAGCATGCCATTATGGGACTTTTGGGGTTTTTCTACTGGAGCAGTCATAATGTAACAGAAAGGGACCTATATTTTTCAATGGAAGCACCAATCCATCTATTTGCTATACTGCACTGTATGGTCGTAGGTGAATTGGAGCCCTAATTTTTGATTAAAGCCTGAAGACTTTTGCACATGTCTGATCTAGAGGATGTTCGTGGAACAATTTTCAATGTCTTCTTAAATTACAGTGTGTATGGTTCTCACTTAGCTGAAATGAGGTATGAATTACCTTTCTGGGGTGAAGAAAACATCCTGTAAGGTCAGAAAATGTAACTATTATTACAGATTGCGTGGATCACCGTTTTTGAGCAGCTTCTAGTAATACAACCCTGCATTGAGTACCCAGTACAGCAGATGCATTCAGTTAATAATGCATGATGGCAGCAATCTTCGGATGATGTGATGACAAGGTTAAGGACAGTGAGACATGTCTGCCATATAGACACCTTAACCTCCATCCTCATGCTTAATGCCTCCATATAATTAGGCAAGAAACCATTTTAGAGGACAAACACATAAAAAAAATTAATGAATTAATGAGTATCTCATGTGTCGTAAAAAAGACCAACTACTAGACGTCTATAACGGGTGGTGGTCAGTGAGGTGAGGATTTTGGACGCATAGGAAGGCAAGCCACGGAAGTTAGGAAATACAAAGTCTTCATATACAAAAATACAAAGTAACGTCAGAGAGCGTTCAGGTTTGGATTCATCACACATGGAAGACAGCTTGCATGCAAGAAACCTCAACATACATACTGACAAATGTGTCATTCAATAACTCTTGCTAGGGCATTGCGCAATTCTATTTGACAGAATAAAAGTCTATATGACAAAATAAGAATGACTAGACAAACTAAAAGTGAATAATAGCATAGCAACTGACATTCTTATCATAAAGGACATTTGCATAAGACTAGACAAACTAAAAATGGCGAAAACATAATCAAATATTGTCATCATAACGGACATAGCAACTGTATAGCAACTACAAAATAAACATGACTAGACAAAATACGACTAATAACTCAAATAGTAACTGCACCATCAAAAGGGGTCAACATAATACAAGATGACAATTCAATGGCTCCCTGATTGACCCCAAAACACAGTCAGAACAAGTGGGACTGCAAAATATGCTCCATTTAGGAATAGAATAGTATATTAGAATTTAAATTATATCTCATTTGGGGACATTTCAATATGCAAAACATCACATGCGGGTCACATAAAGAAATAATTTGTACATGAAGAAATACTTTGTATGAGACTGTATCAAGAGATTGAGCTCATGAGTAATAAAAGTAATAAGACATCTTGATCTTCCCCAGATGGCTGATAGACTGTAAGGATGAGTCAAAAAGCCTGTCAGAGCGGCTGCGCCAATGGGGGAAAAAATACTAAATGTCTTTTTCTTTTTAGTAATTTATTATAATATTGAGGGGAAACTCACTTATTATTCTAAGTTTACTGCAGGGTGCACCTCCGCTTCTTGACCAAATCTGCTCAGATAGGCTTCAGTTATAAATACTATTCACCACTTCCCTCACAAAACTATTCTCAAAGTTGCCTTTGAATAAATATGAAACTCAGCCAAATTGGGTTTTTATTCGGTTGGAAAACTCTCTAGCAAAATATTTTACAGGGTTTATTGTACCATTTACTGTGTTGCTTTTGATCACAAATAACCACCCATAAATTAACGTTCACTACGTGCAGAGCTTTTAACTATATATGAGGCCAAGCTGAACATGGCAGCTTCCTTTTGGAGGGATGATCTGTCTGAGATAATCTGTTATCAATGCAACCATTGCAGAACAATTGTAAGGAAAATCCACAATAGATCATGCATGGAGGTATGAAAATGAGCAATTCCTTTCTGGCCAGTGTGGCCTGAGTGTCGCCTGTATATCCTCCATACTTTCTATGTTCTGTGCTGATTGTCATGCATTCTTGCACACCACTGCCTTCTCATTACAATGTAAGATCACACCACACCATTTAGCCGCTTGTTATTAATTACTGCGGAGCTCCACACTGCATGTCAAATAGAAAAACACACATGAGAGGCGAGTGGTAGACACTGCATGTCATCTTCACACTTTTTAACAGAGGACAACACACCACAATACAATCATTATTAATCTACATGACACCCACTCATGAATTACAGGAGAGTTCCCAAGATTCAGGTGAGTCGTTATGATTCTCCATACCTGTCACAGGATAGAATAGTTAAAATTTGGCAGGAGATCTACCCATATTTAAAAGACGAAAATGATGTTTTGGATGTCGAGATATTCAAATATGCAATTATGGTGTACAAACTTGTATGAGTTGTGATGCGTATCAGAGTGGAATTTTAATAAAATTTTAATCAAATGTCACTTCCAAAAGTCAGACTATTTGACATTTATGGCGCATGTCAGCAAATAGGCTGCCACAAGTCCGCAACAAAAATAGACAATTTTATTCCTGCAATAAGATGTATGTTTGTGTATGTATATGTATGTTCGAACCACTACTGCCACCTGTGGGCGGAAAATGAAACCGCACACACCCTTCTTCACATACACAATGTGCACATGACGTCACTTCTGCATAAAGAGGGTGGGTCAAATAAAAAGTCTATTGTAACGATATGTTTGGCCAAATTGTTACATTTGTCTGTGATGCAAGCTCTTGCATCCCTGCGTGTTTATTCCAAACAAAAGAAGTCAACGATAAGACTAAAATGTTTCCATATAAACAGTACAAGAAATGCAATGAAAGTGGAAATAAAATTAATGTTCCATTAATATAACATTCTTCCATGCTTAAGGTGTGAAAATTAGACGTTTTGTTGAATATTTTTCCATCAAAAATGGATGTTAAAAAATCGATTCGGCTGCCTATTGAATCGATTCGAGAATTGCTGTAGTATTGCGATATATTGCCGAATCGATTTTTTTTTAACACCCCTATTACAAATGACACATGCAGATTGCATGTCTAGACTATCATGTTATATTTTTTAAGTTAAATAGAAGTGTAACTCGCACATCAGTGTCCTCATAAAGCTCAACAAATCAGTATTTAGTCTGCAGCAGCACTGCGACAGCACTCATTTCTTTCCAATTATCTTCTGTCCTCCAGAGACATGAGCAACGTTTTGTTACAACTCAACATATCGCACCACTCTGATTTGGTTCTCCTTCGATAATACAGCATATATCAATCCTCATGCTCCTGCAGAGCTCCAGAACATCTGTTGCAATGATACTCAAAGGACAGCTCATGATGTTTCAACACAAATTGATATGCACTGACTGTATGCAATTAAATACCCTAAAATGCTTAAAACCAAATGATACCCAATGAGAAAACTGGTCAAATAGACAACCTGAAGGTCAACCACAAATCATGAAAGAAAACGTGTTAGCATGCATGGTGGCCCGGCGTCTGCCTATACAAACACAAATCCAGGCCAGCAACAGCTGGTTGTCATCGTTCTCCTGATAAGGGCTAACTTTATGCCTTTTTCCCTCCCCCCGTTGAGAGCCGTGGCGTATATTTATGTATCTGGGAGCGTGAGTGTGTGTGTTGAGACATCATCACCAGGATTACTGCTAAACGGAGTCAAGTGACCTAAGGCTCAAATAAACAGAGCCGATGTTGATTCATGCTCCCAGCGGTGTAACCCAAGGGACAGCTCGCTGACCAAGACATAAACTCCACGGACTGCCTGATCCTGCTGGGGAAAAGCTTCATCTCAGCAGCATAGGAGAACTGAAATTCAAGTATTTTTGAAACTCAACAAAGACATGCTTACTCATATGTTGCACGAGTTATAATATACACTATGAGGACAATTTATCATCAACAACGGTGGCAAGCTGTTAATCTTTAGACTTGGGGAGTAACAGAATACGGCATTACTTAATTAGGAAAGGATTCCGCTAGAGTTGACATTTTTCTACATTTAGAAAAAAAGGGGATTTTTAGAGGATTGTAAGTTTATTGCATTTTTATATTACATCTTAGATATTGCTTTAGAGATAGCATGAGAATGAGCCAGACATTTAGGCTCACAGCACCAAGCGATAATAACATGGTCTTAGCTACAAAAACAAACAAACAAACAAACAAACAAACAAAACCATGCATAATTTACCGGGTTGTATATGAAGCAGGGGAACACAATTACCGTGTAGTGTAATTGAGTCTTCCAGCTGTGAAATTGCTGTCATCATGCAAGTACTCAACTTCTTATTTAAAGAAACATTTGCAGGTAATAAAACTGACTGATATGAGCTAAAGTTAACTTTACTTAGTTAGCAAACATCCAAACAATTGCCTCTGAAAATATTTATAATTTAATGAAATTCATCAAATAAAATTTGAGACGGTTTGGTGCATACTAATTGTGTAGGCTGGGTAGTTGTACAATAGTTAAGGCTACACTACTATAGTAATATTAGTTAGTGTAGCGTTGAGACATACGTACATTGTACGACTACCGGTAATTAAAAAAGCATATGTCCGAAGGTCAAAATATTACATCATTTACATTACATCATATACATTAGAGTACACAAAAGGCATTTAAAAAAACTTTTTTTTTAACACTAAATCCCGACTCGCTACTCTCCGCTGGTGGGACGTCACATGCTCTCATGTAAACAAGCGTGTAAACTTGGCCACCCCTGCTGTAGTTGCATAAACTCAAAATGAACGACAGCCCAAAAAACAAAACAAAAACATGAATAGTAATGATTCCGTGGTCATCATCGTGTCTCAGATTTATAAAAAAAAAAAGATGTCATACATTGACCAAAAATGAATGTGATGGCAAAAGAAAAGCAAAAATTGTTGATAAAAAGGGAAGGGCACTTTTGGAAATATTTTTGGATATATTAAGTGGTTAAAATGTGTTTGATAGATTTATTGTTCCATAAGGTGGCTTCATATTTCTTTTGGCTGGACGATAGATTTATTTCATGTCTTAAATTTACGTTTCTGAAATACTTCACACTGTGCACATATTCTGTTTAATTGTGTTGGTGTCTTTTTAAAGGTTAAATATTTATATTTCAAATTGAATTATCAGCCTTTTGTTTTCCTGATCCTTAATTTGAAAAAATAAATAAATAAAATAAATAAATAAAAACATTTATAACTGTCAATAGACTAATACATATTTAAACTGATACATTTTTCAGTCATATCGCCCAGCCCTTTGTTGCGGTTCATTTAAATAATTGATTCAATATATAAAAATCTAGAAGACATTTTTGTTGTTGTTTTTTAACACATTTGTAGATACTGTAAAAATTTGTGGTGTTTTAAGATTAATGTATACAAGCAACAAATGTCACTAGGTTTTGAATATTGAAATGAATCGTATCGAATCGAAAATCGTATCGTTCCCAAACTTAATCGAACCGTATCGAACCGTTCTGTTCTGAAAGATAATCGTTATTCAACCGAATCGCAACCTGTGTATCGAGATACATATCGAATCGGCCTCATGTCAGAGATTCCCACCCCTAGCGTTCATGCTTCCGATATTGAAGAACTTCACCCCCTGACCTCAATCCAATGAAACACTTTTGGGATTTAACAACAACATTGACGGTGAACAAGGTAGCCTTCTCTCAACTCCAACATCAGTGACCTCTAACGTACTTCTGGATGAATAGACAAAAATTCCCACAGACATACTCCAAAATCAATCACTGAGTGTGTCGAGGTACATCCGCCTGACCTTAGCGCAGGCAGCATAGATTCAGTTCTCCGTCAGTGACAGCGTGAATGTGAGAGTGAAAGGTGAGCGCTATGGAAAATGGATTTATGGATGGACACTCCAAAAATCTTGTGTAAAGAATGCTGAAGAGTACAAGATGTTAAACATTAGCTGCAAATGTGTGGAAGTGGCTTGATATTCACTTCCTGTATATAGCCACATGTCACAATATCATGCATGCACTTGGCAGGCCAACACAATATGAAATGCTTTTTACATTTACATCCACCTTTTATTAAAATTGATATTTACAAAATAATTGTATTATTGTGAAGTTGAAAAATCCCTTTTTGAAGTGACTTGCACTCTTAACTGTACCATTTATGAATTAAAACAATATAGACAAGACAAGTTAGCTCCTGGCTAACACAGTGGCCCCCAATTTTAACATTTTAGAGGTGCAAGCAAAAAATGTATTATTAATGATCGCAATCATTTGCATGATTGAGCCAAATCAAGTTACAATACATTTAGATGATGAAAAAACATTGGAATCAGGATGCTTGCTTCAAATGCCACCTGTGACATACAACATAATGCTATCAAGGGAGCAGAATTGGATCAGTAGTGATGATGTTGCTGAGACACAGGCTACTGCTAATTGTTCAATTCAGATAGGCGCACCAAACATGTTTTTGCTGTTGAG
This sequence comes from Festucalex cinctus, assembly GCF_051991245.1. Lineage (NCBI taxonomy): Eukaryota > Metazoa > Chordata > Actinopteri > Syngnathiformes > Syngnathidae > Festucalex > Festucalex cinctus. Next base: position 14,032,840 of record NC_135414.1, on the reverse strand, counting down.
TGACAGAAAGCGAGAGGGAACTAGGAAACATTTCGCCTTCTCGATTGAGTGTATTAGATTTGATGTGTAGTTATGTTGACAGCTTGTCGGACTGCATCTCAACAGGGTATGATGGATTAGTTCCTGTGGTCGAAGACATCATCTGGATGTAATGGTCCACCCTTTTTATGAGCGAATGAGAAATGTGTCTCACTTAAATGCGTACAACTTAAAATATTTTTAATTTGATGAAATATATATATATTTTAAAGGGAAATATTGTTCAACATCACAGGAAGTACTCGTACTTCAGTGGATTTCACCTCTGTGCCGGTGCTCATGCATATCGATCAGAACAGACCGTGAAAGACGGTATCACCCTGAGAGTCAGCAGTTGATTAACCTCAACTTCTCAACATTTTAATCAATCACTGACCTCTGAAGAGCGCAAACAGGGAGGCGTGAGGATGCTGAAACGAGACAGATTGCTCAAATAAACTTTCCTGACTGTTTTATTGGATTTTTGACTGATTTTGCAATGCCCACAGAATATTGTGTTCTTTTGCTATAAAAACATGGAACCTACCAAAAGAAAGATTAGAGTCTCTTCTTTCATCAGGAAAAAAAAAAAGTATGTTCCTATCCATTTCCGTTTCGCATCAATTAGCATTAGAATATAGCTAAGTTTCATCACTATTCACAAATCTGTTTAAAACTGTGGGGAAAACGGCTTGTTGCAACATGGCCCTGGTTCATGTCACTCTGCTGCCACCTGCTGGCCGTTTTTGGCATAATTACCATTGCCACTACCCTGCTCTTCAGTTCAAAGGCTGCATCAAAGCCTTCTTCTGTATGTTCTAAAATAAAAAAAAAATAAATAAAAAAAAAAATAAATAAAAAAAACTACGTATAAATACGTCTTTGGGAGCATGGTAATATTTAGAATGGAACGTATTTATACGTTTTTGGAAGCAATGAGTTAATGATAAAATTGTGACTTAACAAAAACAATGACATAAATTAGTGCATTGCACATTATTTACTTGGAAAAAAATGAATCGAGATGACTTAATTCAAAAGGTGTGCAAAAGTGACAAAGTTGAACAGTATACGACTCCTGCACTTGGAGCCACCAAATTATTCGGTCTTCCTCATCTGACTGCAATTGCGTTATCTGACTCTTATTTATCCGACCCCTCTTACTCAGGCTTAAGTGGTGTCCCTTGTGAGTCAGTGAAAGAGCCATTGCTCGTTCCTTTTCACACCGAATTCCCTTTGCATGATTTCTCCCATCATGTCTGTACCGATGACAATCAGCTGCCACTCCTTACTCTCATCTGAGAAAGGAGAAGAAATGAAGGTAGACCTCAACTTGTCTCACAACTGACTGGGTCTATACGCACTTTCTCAAATCGATCCTAACAAGACGGAGCTCCACTTTATCCCCCTGGAAATGATTGACCTCTCGCAGACCTGTTCCTCCAATTTGTAAGCTTCCCAGAATGTTTTCATTCCTCTTGACCACCAATTGCCCTGTTTTAGCCTCATTGCTGTGCTAACTAGCCCCCACATGCTCTGCCTCTACAGCAGGGATCGCCATGTTGTTGACCACATAGGTTGTCGTGGGTTTGTTTTAGAAATAGCTCACCAGTTATGGTAATTGTGATTTCCTAGGAATAAGTGATCGTTTGAAAACATAAATGAGAGATATTATATTTATGTTTCCTATAACCTATTAAAGCATTGTTAATAATTATTGTGAGAAATCATTCATATAAGTGCACTTAATTGCATATCAAGATTACATGAGTTGCTTTCAGTTTGAAAAAGCTTGGAGGACCCTGCTGTACAGTTTTCGTAACGTTTTCGTTTGAAAGCACACTTAAACCTCATGGTCCTTGTAATTTCCTGTCAGTATTACTCTGTCAGGTCTTCCGCTACTTGTTCATATGCACACTGTATGCTAATTCCCCCCCACCCCAATCTTCAACCAGGGTAAACCACTGACACAAAAATGAGTGAAAGCTTGTGTCGCTGCAAAGTAGGACCAACACCACTTTCACGGTTTTATTTAGGTGAAATTCATATTGTGGGGTATATTCACTAAGAAAGCGCCGTGTCCGGTAATAGCACGAAATATTGCACCACAACTTCACCCGCAGTCTGCGCCCAGTTACCCACCTATTCACTAAGGATATTGCTCTAATCATATAACGGCGCAAACACGCCCACAAAACTGACAGCTTGGAGCAAATTTGCACCTGATTTACCACACATGGGAATGGATTTGCGCCAAGAACATGGTTGTTATAGTAACAGTTGCGAGAAAGATGACATTATCAGAAAGCGAGGTTGGACCGAGACTAAGCGTTTATAGCGCCATTAAGCTGTACAGAGCAGAGAGGACGACGGCGATGTCATTCATTCATAAAGTACAAATTATTGGTGCGATTGTTTTTTAGAAATATATTTTCAGAGGTTGGCGTGGTCGTACAGTATGCATCTGGCACGTAAGAATGATCGAAAAATGCCTCCCTGCCATTGGCGATCAGCCCGGGTTACGTTGTCCTAAACGGAATGTCCGCTTACCCCCTCCCCCCCCCCCCCCCTCTCTCTCTCTCTCTCTCTCTCTCTCTCTCTCTCTCTCTCTCTCTCTCTCTCTCTCTCTCTCTCTCTCTCTCTCTCTCTCTCTCTCTCTCACTCTCTCTCTCCTCTCTGTGTGAACAGCCAGAGAGCGACGGTGCACCGTGCCATGCACTGCTGTCATGATCCGGGGATCGAGGTTGCGGCAGGTTAATACATGCTTTCCAAAAACGTTATTGCGTCATGCAAACTCTGTGTGGCTATTTGCGCTGGCGTTAGTGAATTAGACCCTGCATATCAATGAGTCTTATTTGCATTGGGGTGGACATATTTTGCGTCAAATGTCTGCAATTACCTAATTTACATAAGCGCAAATAACACCGGCGCACCATGGCCCAATCTGGTTGGCCGTGCACTTAGTGACGGATTTCCCCATCTGCGCGTGTTTAGTGAATTAGGTGCTCCCGGATTGCTCCATTTTTACCTTTTAGCGCGGTGCAAAGGCGACGCAAACCTGCATTTACAAAAACTTAAAACTATTTAAAAAAAATCCTCATAAAAATTTAAAACTAATTGCCAAAACTAGCAAGTGTTATAAACCATTTTTCAAATATTCTATCTTTTCCCAAGTTTTAAGGATAGTGTAAGTTGTTACATTTGACACGAGGACATTTTTCTGGTGCTGCCTAGATCATGCTGCACTTGCTTTTTGGAGCTATCAGATAAGGAGGTCTAGCTTAATTCATATTCTAATTAATATGGGGCCACATTTCCTGCTTCTTGTGCCTCAGGGGAGGACATCCTTCAAGAGGCATTATGTTGAGCCAAAAGGTTTGCATTCACTCAGCCTTGCTCTGTCTCTGGCCTGGCTTTCACGGAAGCATCGCGCATGCTTTGGTACAATTACTTACGTGTTATTTCCTGTCATTTGATACTTAATGCACGTACATGTATGTGGACGATAGCAATAAGGAATCACGGATGATCACGTGGGTACTGCAAGAGAGAGAATTAAAGGGATTCATACCCTTCAATATGGGGATTAAGTGTCATACATGGGGATGAGTTCTCATATCATTCACTATAGGGCCCCACTGTTATTGTTTGATAAGAGTACATTTGAGGAAAAAGTGTGATTATGTGGCAATAACAGTATTAGACTGCATATGTTCTAGCATTGTGATGAAAACAATGAAATTGACAATCTGAAATGTTTTTCTCCCAGAATTGAAATGTATCTACTTTAAATAAGAAAGTTGTAGATGTGCTGCACATAATATGCTAAAGCTTTGCCTCAAGCTTTGAATTCAAACAAAAGAGCAAGTTTGAAGCATATCATTACTTTCCAACGCTATACTGCAATTAAGAAAGCTAAGTGCACTTGTACACCAGCTGTTCCCCGACAAACCAACATTCAGGCGCGGTTTATGTTCCTCTCTTGTAAATAAAGTGTGGCAAAGCAGAACAGCATGTTTCCACATATCGTATGCTGTCAAAACAATGTATTTACTTTTTAAATTGATAGTGTTCATACTGAATGAAGGAACTAATGAATATAGCAACCCGTTTTGTTTTTGTTTTTGTTTTTTGCACCCAATTACGTTCTGTTTACTGGAAGTATAATAATAACCCATAATCCAAGGTTGCTGTTGCTCATTCAATACAAGGTTAATGAAGGAAGTGTGATACAGGCAGCATTTGAAGACTATGAAAATGCTTGAATTAACAAATATCCTTCGAATCTTGAATGTAGCCAACTTGAAATTTTGAGTTACAACTTTGTGAGTATGGTCATCTTAAACTGCAGCTTGAAATCACATTCTTGTAACTGCACTAAAATCAAACTCCGGTCAGTGATACTGTAGTGGTTCAATCATCTGAGCTTTATGCAGGCAGCAAGGGTTCGGTTCAGGAATGCACCAGAACGTAAACACCACAACATACATATATATTTAAGACTGTGAGAACTCCATAAGTAGGATGGATTTGTTAGTCAAGTGTAGGTTATTACCATGGGACCTGATGAGATGTACACACTCCTCTGCCATTTTATCCACTTGCATGCTTTCCATAAACCATATCGCTCGCCACAATTCATGTGCACTGGGCAGGAATTAGCAGGAAGATCGAAAGTTCGAAAAGTAACGTCAAGCAGAAAAGATGTATAAAAAGTTTAGAACTGCCTGGAATGTTGCTACAACAGGGAACTTTCTTCCTAAGAATGTGATTCTTTCTTCTGTGTACATGTTAACTCTTGTGATGTAAAATATGTGGATTAAATAATACATTTCAACATTTCTGTCAGTGAAGATTTGCGTCATAGCCTACGACACACTTCTCTCAGCTTGACGTGGTGCCAGGCAGGTGCTTGTTGCAAATTCTCCACAAAGGCAGTGAAGGAAAGCACCATTAAAATGACAGGCAACATCATCAATCAGCAATCATTTTTAGAATTAATAATAGAAGAGTACATTATAATGCCATTCTCAATGGAAAACAGCGTCAACAACGTCCGTGGTGATCCAATCCTAAAACCACGCGATACCAAAGAAGACATACAAAAAAAGAAAAAGAAAAAAAAGAGTATCAAGAGACACTGTCAAACTCCAAAACTGATGAAGCATCATATCTGATCTTATGATTAATAACATGGACTAGATAAACTCACGCACTCCCGAAGAGAGAAGAGAGCTCCTTCTTAGGAAGTGTAGAAAGAAATCGAATACATTCCTCAAGTTTAAAATACATCAGAGAGTTAAGAAAACCACAGGCTCAGAATCAGAGAAACTTTGCTTGCAATCCATAATGCACGTTTGCATGTACATTGCTCCCCTTGGAGGAATGTACCCACCACCACAAAGATTTCATCTTTTATTTTTTTCTTTCACAGTTGGATTCTGATTTGATAGTCTATTGGCAGAATCGCTGTATGAAGAAGAAATGATTTGGTGTCAGGAGAAGTGAGAAGAGTCCGTGCTCATACAAACTAACCAAAGACCGAACACTCTCATTTCCAGCTTGCATGGTCTTTTTCTCAGTCTGGCAGCTAGGTGACAGAAGGAAAAAAAAAAAAAAAAAAAAAAAAAAAGTCAGTCAGTCTGGGTGAATCCTGGAAGCGGTTTTATGTGATAAAACATTTCCGCCATACTTTCTCTTCCTTTTTGAAGTATGTGTGAAGATACAACAGCGTACTGTGCAAAAATCTAAGGCCAGTATTAGATTTGTTGTTGTAGCAATGCCATAATGTCCATATAACTAGAATGCCAGTACAGACCTCCACCAAGGCTGAACTGTTAACAAAAACTAAAAGCGGCTTCGTTGTGAACACATCCTCATCCACTTAGTTGATGTACATTATGCCACTCCTGTTCAATTCTTTCAAGGATGTATAACAAAAGACTAAGCACTGAACTGATGAAAATGTATTTCGGCATCCAGCCAAATGTGACACCCTGTTCCACACGTTGAGACATAAATGACACTCTCAGAAAATGTCTGTCACTTGAACTGGACTGGAACAGACAGTAGAAATTGGTTTTTAACTTGCCTTCTAATCAGGACAAATACATGCTCGCTGACAGGCAATCTTTCAGCACAATCAATTTTTTTTCACTGGAGCGCAATGTGAGCATATATATAGTCATATTTCTATTAAGTAACAACACATTTCTTTATTTCAGCAACTTTAACTCGAGGGACAGCTGCAAAAATACACTTCTGAAACTACACTTTCAAGTGTAGTCAGTGCAAAGGTGTACAAAGGAACAAAGCAATTGTAACAATACATTCTGCATTCTGACTGAACAGCTTATTGAAAGAAAACTTTTTTTTTTTAAGTCTAGGAAAAGTGATTCAGATAATGGATGGATGGATAACTGAGATTGTGAGTCAGCTTTGCTGTGGGCTTCACATTATTTGCTTAAAGTGTGGTCAAACGTACATGTATTACAAACCAACAGTACCAGTGGCAGTTGAGATGACCCCCCATCCCCTGCTATCGACAACATTTCATGTAATAAGCGGTATGTATACATGTTGACGCATGGCTGGCTGGAAAGATGGACTTAATAGTCTGCTGTATAGACTACAGTACTCCTGACACGGACAATTACAGAGAGAGCAGCAAGCAGGCATGCTTGTTGGCTGTGCTAGAGTCAATTCATTAGACTGTGAAATATGGCTGATATAACTGTGCAAACCACAATTCCCTGCTTTATGACAAGTGACCTGACCGCACGGTGCTCATTCACTTAACAAAAGAATACAAACTGCTGGAACCTGCCTGAATGCCTCTACTTCCCCCAAACATTTCTCCAGATGACACCAAGCAGCTTGCAGAGCTAGTGAAGGAGAAGAATAAAACCAAGTGATGAGAGCAGAGCACATTTGTGCTGCTCACCCACAGCCAAAAAACAGCCATTATAAATGTGTCCATATTATTGAAGCCCGTCTGCTACATTTGAGTTTATTGTTATTCAAGGCAGCGTCCATTTAGGTAACGTTTGCCACCACCACCCCCACCTTTTTTTTTAATATAGTCCATCATAATGTCAGCATCTGCAAAGTAGTAAATATTTTAGAAACAGTTCCTGTGGCACTTATGCAGTTGTCGTATGGGCATCGTATTTGACTTGCATACAAATCATATTTAATGCATTTTGTCGATACCGCATTTCATCAACAAAACTCACTTTGCACATTACCGACAGCTACAGATGAATAGTTCAATCGGCATCAATTAAGTTAAAATGTAAAATATTTATTGCTTTGGATCTGTCATGATCTGAGCAGTCAGACTGCGCTCTATTTTTTTGTTGTTGTGTTGCAGCCATCTGACCGTGAGGGGCGATAACACGACTCACACAGCTCAGGTCATGTATACTTGCTTACAATGTTTTGTTATTTTACTTATCTTAATCTTTATCTTTACTGCATGACCGATTCCTGTTTCATGTACAGCACTTTGTATACAACAATGCTCGTTTTACAGTGCTTTATAAATAAAGTTGAGTTGAGTTAAAAAGAGACAGAATGACTGCTTAATTTTTGTTCCAGTGTTTCTGCAAATTACATTTCTGAAAAAGGCTGCGATAATGTATCCCCCCAAACCCCCCTCCCCCAAAGTAGTCCCACTCACAAAACACATTACAGCCACATCAATGTGTACTTCAAATTCATTGTGTAGCTTCTTCACTATATTAGAGAACATAAACAACTCCCCTATTAATAATGAAGACGGCATAGTTATAAAGAAAACACAAACAAAAGATTGAAAAAAAAAAAAATGAAAACCGTTGTCTCAACCTCTCAACCTTTTTCTTTTTTTAACCTTGCTTGTATTTCCAAATTGCTATTCATGAGGAAAATCATCAACACTATTGTGTCCAATGTGGGTGTTCAAAGCAAACAATCTTGTTTGTGTTCATATGCTATTACCCACTCAAATATAGTAGCTGTTTCTAGCTACTATCATTCTACAAAACACTTGTCATTTTGACGCTATACAAGAGGTGCAGTTTTTGGTTTTTTTGTATGTTACGAGCCTCGAGGCCACATCCAGCAGATAACATAAGATTGAGAATGATATGGCAAAAAAAGAAATGACAATCTCTAATAGAAGAAAGAATTATTGAATGTGTTTGGCTGTATTAGTTAGATGTGAGTCTACATTCTGATTAATGGAGAGCAACAGATGACAGACACATAACCCAAACAGATAACCCTGATTGGGCTATTTGCATAATTGTGTAGGTGTAAAAATGTGTATTATAGCTCACATTCCTGTGTAATTCTGATGACAAAATAACAACCTAACCAATTGCAAAGGCATAGCACGAGAGAAAAAGAGAATGACATGATGTTTTAGGATGCACGAGGGAAGTCAGTATTGCCATTTTGAGGCCACCATAGCGGCTACCAGGGGCCCAAAGCAATAAGTTGCTCCACTTTTAGCTGAGGCTGGACCAGCTTCAGTGTGGGACTGCAAACACACTCAAAGTAATCCCTGCCAGTGACAGAGAGAATGAGAGAGGCTTCCAGCAGCTGTCAAACTGGCCTTAATTGGTCTGATAATGTTTTGAATGATTTCATCATGAGAAGCCTTTCAAAGATGGCACTGTCATCTACATTGTTGTGCTGCTCTGGTGTTTCTTTGTACGGTTTTACTCCATTGTTCCCTCCTGGTTATTAGTCACTAGACCGTCTTCCTCTCTCACATTGTATATCCTCGTTCATTCTGTACCGTGTTGTTTATGGTTTGTCAGGGTCATGGGATGACTCATATCTCATAAACGCACTGCTGTCACACCAGGCCTCCTACAGAAATATGGGCCATATGGAAAGACTTTGGAAATTTTGGATTATTGTATACAGCATGTGTACATTTCTGGAGGTATACATTTGTGTGTGCGCACGCACCCTTGAGACCACAAATGGGGCTTTATGTGCTTTATGTGTGGATTTTGTTATGAGAAGCAGAAGTGTGTAAACTAAATATGAGTCAAATGTATCCCCACAGTAGTATTTTGTAAGCTTGTAAGAAAACAATGTCACCCAAAGCAAACTGAATTTTATGAATAACAGGGGAGCAAAATGTATTTTATGTTTTGTGTCTGCATGAATCTTAATGAAACATTTCATATGCGTGTGCTTTAGTGATAGGGATTGCAAACAAATTACATTTACCGTACATTATTATTTTTGGCCATGTATCTGTTCAGTTATTTGTCCTTATACTTTCTAATTATTTGTACGTCCCTTCCATAATTCATTAGAGCAACATCACATCCATGGCCAAAAATTTGTGACTGTTTATATCAAAAAGTTGCTGAAATTAATTTTGACAGCTTGCATATTTAACCAGAAATATTGATATTTGAAACTAGTGTAGTGAAATAGTTATTTGCATCATTGATATAGTGTTATATGGAAGTAACTATCTATGAAGATGCTTGTAAAAAATTTTGTCATTTACGTAAATGCTTTCATTGCTATCTATGAACTATTATATTTGGGATGCTACAATATCCTAATGTTATGATCTGAAAATGATCACGATATGAACCTCACAATGCAAAAATGATCACAGTATTGTGAGGAGGTTGGTGATGTTTTCAACAACAACAAAAAAAAAGCTCATGATACTCAAATTGGAAATAAAAGCACAATATTGTGCTTTTGTACATAATAGCAATAGACAGATATGAGTTTTTCAAGGCCGATACCGCCGGTACTCCCCTAATATATATATATATATATACATACATCATGAGCCCTGTGCCAAATATCGGCACCGATAATCGGTTCCATCCGGTTTATCCATGACACGACGTGAAGAGGTAGGACTCAGACGCAGATGGTAAGTTGGCCAACAAGGCTGCAGTTTAAATGACAGGAAACACAAGACGCCTCTTAAAGAGGGGAAAAACGCTGAACAAAAGGAGCTCCAAACTGGAGAGACAAAAAGGGCACTCAAAAACGGGGACAACAAAAAGCGCTCCGCTAGGGAGGAAAACAAGGGGCAAACTAAGGGCGCAAGACAAGGCAAGGCAAGGCAAGGCAAGGCAAGGCAAGGCAAGGCAAGGCAAGGCAAGGCAAGGCAAGGCAAGGCAAGGCAAGGCAAGGCAAGGCAAGGCAAGGCAAAAACACGGACTGTGGTTCAAGGGCTATGAGGACGCTTCCATGCACGGGTTGTGACACTTCGGCAAACTGCAGGTTGTGGGTGATGGCTTTTATGACCGGGGTGATTGGTAGCAGGTGGAGACAATCAAGGGCGTGGACCGGTAATGAGCTGAGCAGCAGGAAGGGTAAGTGACCTGAGGTGAGAGGGGAGTTGGTGATTTCAAAATAAACCAGGAAACATGACTAAAAAATAAAAGCATGGCCCGCCACCAGCGTGGCGGCGTGACAATCCATCCGTCTGTCTATACCACTTATCCTACTGAAGCTGGATCTGATCGAAGCTGACTTTGAGCAGCAGGCAGCCTACATCCTGGATTGGTCATTAGTCAATTCAAAGGACAAACAGACAGACAGACAACCATCCACACTTCCATATAGAACAGAAGTCAGGCTAGTAAACCACAACATCGACAGAAACATTGGTAAGCGCCTTGAACGTGAGATATTCTTTGTTTCTTTGACCCACTCCAGGTCCAACCTGTCGCTTTGAAAGTCAGTGGATGCACTGAAGAGCCACACGTCAAGGACACTTGACTGAACACGTCACGGACTACGTGAATAATAATTAAAAAAAAAAAAGAATTCAGTGATTTGGAAACATTCAGCTGCATCTCATTTCCTGTGAGATGAGCTGAGAAGCAAACAGAGATGCGGTCCCAGTAGTCGCATGCATTTAGAAGGTTGAATACTCACAGTCTTTGAGATGCTTTTTTTCATTCAGTTGATGAATGTATTCTCGAAACAGGCAAGTGCAGCATGAGCAGTATTGAAAATGGGTGGATGGAATATCATACTGATTAATCAAATCTCCATCCATTCATTTTCTATACAACTTGTCTTCATTAGGGTCATGAGCTAATCAAATACGGTAATTCTATAACTACAACTACTTTGTACTTATTGTTATATTTTTATGCAAATGTTGCAATGTTGCAGGTCCAAGTATTTTATTTATGTATTTATTTATGTATTTATTTATTTATGTATTTATTTATGTATTTATTTTTGTATTTATTTATTTATTTATGTATTTATGACCACATTTTCAATTCAGCACTTTAGAAAATGCAACGATAGTTGTCAAGTCCAACTAAGCTGGGATAATAATTCAATTAGAGCTGTCAAATGATAAAAAGTTTTAATTAGATTAATCACATCTTAGAATTTTGATTCATCACTCACGATTAATCACTTAATTAAAAAGGCTTTTTAGCAACATTTTTTGCCCGCCAAATTTGGAAAAGCATCTGTTATGTGTTAATTCTTTCGACATTTAATATTATGAGGCCGTCGTCAACATTTTTTGTTCCACTGCACACTCTCATCTTCCTCTTTTTCTAAAGAAAAACTTACCCCAGTAGTTTGACTGTTTGACATGAAAAAATATTCTGAATGCCATACGCAAACATTTATTAAATGCGTTACTGTAGTTTTGTTTATTGCTCAAACAGAACCTGTGCTACCTTCAACATAACCATCCGCTGTCAAGCTAAAGAATCATCTGCGGTCAAAATTAATGGTGCGATTAATCTGTGTCAATACATGATTAATGTGGTATTTTTTTGTGGTTAATCAATGACTTAACGCTTTAACTTTGGCAGCACTAAGTTAAAAATGTCCTTTTAATTAACACATACAAACATTACGAGTTGGTTGCGCTCCGCTAATTATGAGCAGGTGTCTAAGCGAGCCCAGTCCTGGATGACAATGATACCCTCCATGTTGAGCTCATTATTGTCTCTGTCTTAACCAACCGCAGACACGCTTCTATCCAAAAATATAAAGTTATTAGGTACTGTCACTCCACAACAACAGGGTAGGGTACTTCTCATGTCATCAAAATGGTTGCAGATAGTATCAGTTGACTTCGGGCAGTAGGCGGGGTACACGTTGAACTGGGTGCCAGACAATCACGGGGGGTGATTATTGATAAAGAAACAAAAAAAACTATTGAAAATCACCTGATCCTGTGAGGAAAAAAAAAAGTCCTGTTAAATCATAAATTAAGTGTCACTATTCAAATTATTGTTTTTTTTAAATGCAAATTCAAGGGACCTCCAAGCCTGTTCAGTCAAGAAATCACTTACATCCTTTCTGACATAATGATGTCAGTCAAAATATCCAGAAACGTCAGCAGATCTGCACTGTCTGATAACAATCTCACAACGAATATTTTAATTCCCTGGGCAATATTGCAGCACCTTCATCAATAGAGTCATTGTCAAAAGGACATGCCATGTTCCTAACAAAAGTGGACTTTATGCTATAGATTATAGGCGTGAACCCCCTAGAGAAGGGTGATCACATTTGTATGAAGAAAATAAAAATAAAAAAACGAATTTCTTTTCTATATTTTTTTTTTTTACATATATATATATTTGTTTCCATGGATGCTGATGACAACATTTTTTTTTTTGTTGCCTTAATATGGTAGGAATATCTTCTTTTTGTAATTTGAGATAAAGAGGAAGTAATTGGTTGGTTTAGCACTTCCGGGTCAGGACATGTGCGGAGGCGGAACGTTGCTACCGCTCCGCAGACAAAATCTGGGGAGAGAGCAAGGCACATCGTAAATACAAATACAGGTGACCTTTTTGTTACTGCGGTACCCATTCCTGGACCCGTAACATACTAGGCATATTTACGCAAAAACTTGCCGCAGCGGACTGAATGAATGAGGAAATACAATGCCGTGTGCGGCTGAAAGAAGGCGGGTACAGGGAAAAACTCAAGGTTCATTGTGAAAAACCTGCTACCGACCAGGTTAGGTTCATGGACAATGTTACTACGGTAACTGACCGAGAGCTTAAATGACCTCTTTTTATGAAACAGGCTAGAGTTACCTCTTTTTCTGAAACGGAAGACGCAGACTTTCCCACATTTCAGAGTTTGTTGACTCAGGGTTCTCACTAAACCTGCTTTGTGAAATAGACCCCTGGTGGAAAACCAACCTTGGTGAATTTCAAGGTAACAGGATGGCTATGAAACTCTTTGACAAGAATGATGGTTGCAGTTTTGCAGTAGTTCGTGTCAGCTAGCCCACAGTTTTGTGGTGAAATGGTGCAAGGTCTTAAAAAGTCACACATGCCAGTCAAACGCTGCCTGACAGAACTGAACTTTACTAGCAAGCAACGTTCAGAAAATGCACATGACATGTTACCTTATACACCTAAGGAAGGACAAGAGTGACACAAACTACTCTGGAAAATTGCACATGCTTATAAAAGAACGAAATGAAAGAGGATTTATCTGTGTTGCAGTGCGCTATGTGTATGGAAATTTTCCACTCCACTATCAAAATGACGGGATGTTTTCTTTGATCCTAGAGAGCGGCTATGAATCAAATCTCTTCTCTGGTCTAACGTTACACAAAGACGAATGAAAGATGGGGGAAGGGAGACAGAAATGTGAGTGGAGAGGATCTGCTTAGCTGCGTGATAAAACTAAAGGAAGCGAAAAAGGCAATCTGCAGAGAGAGAGAGAGAGGGAGAGAGAAAGAGATACAGAGATGAGGAGGTTGAAGACAATGTGCGAAAGCTGCAGAACTGAGATGAGATTATTTATGGCATTAAGACAGCATGAAATAGTTGGATGAGTGGCTCGAACCTTTACTGCACTCTTTTTTTTTTTTTTTTCTACTTTAAATAACAGTGCAATGAAATAGTTTACGGACATCATTTACAGTACATTTACATCTACTGTATGTATTAATGCATCACTCACAGGAGAAGGGAATGTGGAGTCATCGAGATAAAATGATTTTTAATCAGACAGACCAATGAGCTGTACATCGTGCAATGTGATTGGCCAATATGAAACTTGCTTTCATGGCATAGGAAAAAGGACTCAACTGTTTAATATTCATGACCATCGTTAGCTCAGTTATTGTTGTTAAAGTAAAAAAAAAAAAAAACTAAAGTAAGGGATGGAAACATTCAAGTTATTATATTTCACCCAAACCCATAACTATAATTATTGCTTTGGATAAAATGTTTATTCATTGTGACCGAATGCACTTTCAAAAGTATTGAAGAAGTGAGAACAATTTATTTTGTTTTTGCCTTAGACTGAATACATTTAGCTTTGGTATCAAAAGATAATGAGAAAATATGAGACAATAAAACAACAGTTGAATTTTTACTTCCAGGACTTTTTGTATTAAATGTCGGATACACAACTCTTCTTTTGTAATGTTTTTTCCATTTTCCACCCTGAGCCCCTTTTATTTGTAAAATTAGTAGGTAAAAAATATGCTCTATTGTTTTTAAGTTCTGCGATTGGCTGGCAACCAGTTCAGGGTGTACCCCGCCTACTGCACATAGCCAGCTGGGATAGGCTCCAGCAACCCTTGTGAGGAGCAAGCGGTTCAGAAAATGGATGGATGGATTTATGGATGTTTTTAAGTTTGGAGAATGAACTCTCCTTATATTTTCACTTTATTAATGCCTCCCTTGTTTTGAGTCAAAAATGTTTATGTAGACTTTTGAGTTCATTTTTTATATCAATGAAAGTAACAAGCACATTCCGGAAGGTGTTAGCAAACTCAGGCTGTGTCATACCTGCACTCAGATGAGCTTGCATATTGGCGTTATGAACAAATCATTTTGTTCTCAAAGCTTGAGCCTTTCTCTCACTTTGGTAAAGGTCAATCTTTGTCTGCGCTCAGTTTATAAAACTTGTCCCAGATTTTTTGAGGCTCAGCCTGCCTTCCTATTCTTCTTGCTAATTAGAGTTTTGCATTTTGTGGTGGAGCCTTTGTACTGTTCAAGAAGTCTTCAAGAAGTGTTCAAGAGCCTTCACTCCTGCCCTCTGGAGGTTGTTGCAGTTTGTTGAAGCTCTCATCATGATCCTGTGATTAACTGTTACTGGTTTTCTTGATAAACCTGTTCTGCTATTCACTAGTGGTTTCTGTGTTCTTTGGAATATTCCAAATGGCTGTGTGACTATGAGTTTGTCTCATGGAACTGATCGACTTACTGCTTTCTGTCAGGTGGTTAAACACGTATAAATATATAGGCTTCACAGGTGAAAGCCACATCAAAAACAGCATTATTTATAGTTTAACCACTCAGAAACAAAACACTTACCAATCCTCATGTAATATATTTGCTCACATAAAAAATGTGTGCCTTCAAACAAAAACTGTTATCATATAAATTGTGAATCAGTTCTAAATACTTGAAAAAAGCTGAACTACTCATCTCTTGACGAAAAGGAATATTTTGTTGTCAAACCCAAATGTTTTGAATTTACAACACAAATTAAGTAATAGGTCCCACTCTCCCAATACCTTTGGAAAAGAGAATTTTATGATTGCATTTTAGGAGTTGAGTTATTACCTTTTGTTGTGCTCTACTGGGATGATGTTTCAGTTAGTAAAAGTTGTCTGCACTATAAATGGATTTAGTAGTAGAGGTCAAAAGCATCTCTCTCTCTCTCTCTCTCCCTCTCTCTCTCTCTCTCTCTCTCTCTCTCTCTCTCTCTCTCTCTCTCTATATATATATATATATATATATATATATATATATATATATATATGTATGTATTATTATTATTATTATTTTTTAATGGCTTTTACGTGTCACTATTTTGTTTTTGTTTAAGTAATGCAACACATGAATGGTTATTCAAATATGTCTAAAATTACCTTGGCATGGGCTGTTCTATTTGTATATTGCATTTCCCGTTGTGCAATTGTAGTTTCAGCAAGTTCTTATATACAATTTCCACTTTCATTGGTCACCCTATCTGACCACAAATAAAGCATCTCAATAAAAGGTTGCCTCTTGTGAATCAGTCTGTCAGATTAGCGGTGCAGCGTGGAGGCGTTCAGATAATACTCACCACCAGCGAGAGTGGCCGCTTCCACGACACCACGCCGATCAGCCCAGAGAGAAGAACCTGGAGGAAAGAGTACACAAAGGATGTTGAAAGAGCAAATTGATATGAGCAAAAAGAAAACACATGAAAACAAGAATGAGAAAGCCCAGAAGAATACAGTCAAGTTTACATTCACGGTGGACTTGATTTACTTTGGCCTCTTTTTTACTGCACAGTGAAGACATGGAAACATATAAATCATAACTGGTAATAACATTTAAGTTTAACATTCATTGGCTACGACCCCACACAATCTAAGGAGATCCAATACAAGACCTGGATCAAAAATTAGAAAAAAATTATTGATTACCCTGAGTAAGCAAGCTAATACAGACAGGCGGATATCGATATGATAGATTGGAGATTGTGTTTGTCATTGCGCAATGTCCCTCGGTATTCTTTTGAGTTCTTTTCATGTTATGTAGACAAGGATGTGTGTCAGTGTCTGTTAACGTCTCTTTTCCCAGTTTTGTTTGGCTGCCTTGTCTACTCCTTTTCGCCTTCCCTTTATTTGGTCGGTCAGTTTGTCAGCAGTGATCATCCTCATAGTCCACACTCTGGTTTAGAGATGGATTGTCTAATAACATTTGTACATTATATTATTATCTGCTTGACATCTCTGCAACCTAAGTCTGACTCTTTACCAAAGGCTCGCCATTGTCAAGTGTGTTTTCTCAGACTGTGTCCTTTGCGTTGCAACTGCCTAATGTAATCAGCAGCCTATGAGAGTCATCCACAGCCTATAAAGGGAACAGCGGAACACACATTCTGTTTGTCGAACGATTCATCCCAATGAATGATAGCTAGCTATACCTCCACATGTTTTGATCCACGATCCCTTCTCGCCATTTCTGGTCTAGTTTTCGCTGCCTCGTCTAGTCGTGAGTACGTTTCGCACAAACCGCTTAGTTCATGACTTATTGGGAATCCCATGTTAAGCATTTCGTTCTTTTTTTTGGGGTTATTTTTTTTTAAAATGTTTGTCCTGACATATGTTAACATGCAGTACTTTGTTGAAACATAACATAGTATTTTCACAAAATTACAGCAATTAAATTGTTAGGTAGGACTTAGATGACACTTTTTTCTAGCTAGGAAACATTTCAGGTGCACGGTCAGAGTCAGCACCATATCACGTGAGGTCAGAAGTTAGAACGAGCACAGACGAGACACGGGAAACAGAGTCTGTATATACAAAAATACAAAGCAACAAAAGAGAGCCAGGCTGGATACAGAACACAAATGGTATTTCATTTTTAGGTACTTAATTTATTATTCTGTTGTTGTTGTTTTTTGTTTGTTTGTTTTTTGTGTTTTTTTAATACAGCACCTTTCCACCTTACAAGGTCCTCAAAATGCTTTACATTCAACTACTCATTCACCTACAAAATACATTCTGTAGAGTAAATTTGACTAAATATATATAAAATAAAAGTCATTCAAGAGTTGAGGAACAAACTCACGACCTTCAGCTTGGGAGATTGCCAAACTGCCGCCTGACCTATGCCCCTCCTACTCAGCACCCCTAAACCTCTGACCCTAGAATGAATTTGAATTTAATTTAGATTTGTTTGACAGAGATCAGGCCACAATATCTGATGTGACATGCATGTAATATACTGCATGTCTGTCTCGTTTATGCTCCCTGCTATCAAAGCATGTGTTTATTATTTCAGGAATGGTAAACCTTTTCCATCCAGCTTCATTCTATGAAGCGCCAGCGTCTTTGTTTGTTTTTTCTCACACATATTGCCATTTGGCTCTGTTCATTTTCCTCACATGACACTCAATTTGTTTCTTGCTCTTCACTTGCGCCATATCAGTGACATGACAGTATATTGCGCCACTGAAAATAATGCATAGTGTTTTAGTCTTGCATCCATATCTTCACTCACATTGATGTCGTGCACAGTCACGATGAATAGCATTCAAATGTTTCATTTTGACTCACGTTTGGGGAGATTTACAAACTAAAACTGTCGTCAGACTATTCTGTATGTAAAATAAATGTAAACATATTCATCACTGCAAATGTTCAAATTACCATAACTCTACAGAGACCACAACCTGTGAGAATAAATTAAAATGCAGTCTGGCGTCAATTATTATTTTGCACCCTCCTGCCACATTAAGTCAGTTGAGTCATTTTCTAATGCTGTGACCAATATGGGAGAATATAAATGTGATCAATATGATAAGCCAAACCAACCCCCCCTCACGTCACAAAATGGATCAAATGAATATTTCACAGAACCAAATTTCAAGAGGAGTTTTACAGTCAGTTTATCTCCTGTAAAGTAACAGTTTAGAGGCCAGTGAATATGTAATATCAAGAGCTCAAATAAGGACAACAACACAAGCGTGTGTGCGTGTGTGTAGGTGTATCGAGCCTGTGTATTGTTTTTGTTTAGAAGAAACATTTTGAAGAAATTGAGAAGAAATGCCGCACGAGCAGCATTCATGTGATGAATCGGCTCTCATCAGTCACCACAGGATTTTCCTCTTGGCTGCTCACAGAGCAGGATTAGCTTGCAATCCTTAACAGCATTAGTCACCAAAACCTGGTCTGCATCAACTCCTGAAGCATATTAATAAGCGTGTGTCTTTTTATATGTGAAATAGAAAACTGTGAAAAGGGGAGGCGGGCATCAAGTAATGTGATTAAAAGTAAAAATAACATCTATGCAAAGTTGGAGTTGCACTGACCTTGATAATCAGGAAGATCTGAAAATTGTTTTGCGCCTGGACCACAGAAAAGCTTTTAGCCTCTGAGGAGTGCCGTCAACACGATAATGAATTAAAAGGATCTCAGAATGAGTTCTGAAGGAGGGTGAAGCAAATAAACCACAACACGACATTAAATCATTAGCCAATATGGACTTGGTTATAAATAGAGGAGCATTTTTATATCGTCTCAAGACAATGTACAACTATCTCACGGTTGAAGCTGGTTAACTTTAATGACAAGTGACACCAACGTGTTCCCTGCATTCAAAACATCCCAGAGGAGCAGTGGACAGCCTATGAGCACACACACACGCACGCAGGATCAGTAAATGACAGAGATAGAAATGAGGGAAAACATCTTTTAAAGGTCCCATATGATTCACCTTTTCCACACATTAAAATAGTTGTCAAATGTGGAAAAGACGTGCATTCGTCAAAACTGACTTTGGATCTAATATTTTTGCTGTCCTCAAATCAGCCAAAAAACGCTCTGTTCCAAATTGCCGGTTTTATGGGGCGTGTCACTTTTATGTAAATAGCTGCACCAGGCCACACCGAGGCCATTCCGTTCTCTTACTCCGCTAGCCATGTGCTAATGTTATGTATGGAAACGACTGGCCACGGTGAGCAAAAGCAGTGTGGTACAACCGTACCAATTTAAGCCAAGCAGACATGTCTTACACATTTTAGAACTATTTTAATATGTGGAAAAGTGGCTTAACGTTTTACCGTGAGAAAAAGTCGCATAACATTACTCGACAGACTATGTTGTAGCATTAGTTTGCCATACCCGGCAACTTTCCCGTGAGCTTTATTTTGCCGTGAATGAATCCGATTTGCCGTGAATGCTTGTAGACATTTAGAAGCGGTTATGAATAACACAAATTTAACACATTAAGGCCAATGTGCGGTCACAACGTGCAAGCCGTCTCGTCGAGACCACTTAGCGTCCAGTTAGCATTACAAAGTCACGTCAACTAGATGGCGAGTTGCCAGTCACGGCAAAATAATCACCGCGGATTGTATTTTGGCAAAAACAATACGCGACCGCTTCAGTATTATCCAACCACCGTCTGCTTTATCATATCTGACCTCTTGTAACTAAATCTCCACACGACCAAAGTAGTTCCCACTTTAAGCACGAAAAATACACCTGTAATATGGTATCAGGTATGATATGGCACATCTCAAATTGAAAGGGTAGGAAGGAATACTAAATCAAAATAAAATGTTAAACTTATCTTTCATATTTGCAGTCGTGTCACATCATTGGAACCGATCCATTGTGTTTAAACAAGTTGCAAATCCAGCTCTGAACAGGCTTGAGAAATGCTGTCAGGACACGTCCTTCAAATATAAAATGAATCCGCTGTCTTCTCAAAGACTCGGACGAAGGAAGCAATCACTTTCCCTGATCGTTTCCCCATTGCTCACACGGAGCCGTTTGCGAGCAGGGCCTAGTGAACAATTACTGAGATATGCTGAAATCAGAGAATTTGGACCATTTTAAATGAAATAAAATGGTTCCATTTTAAATATAGGTGGTGCTATATGAATAATTTACACTATAACTACAGAAATTGAGAATGCCTCAAGCAGTAGGATCATCAGGACATGACATTTGACTGATAATTTAGCTCTCCCATTGTAATCAATGCCTCAATCATATTTGTATAATGTCATAGCAGCGAAACACAATAACAGTCAACGTACTCCGAAAATGATCAAATTGGGTTCGTTTTGAGCACAGGGAACAGAAGGACTACATGATGACTCACAAGTTACTTGGCATCATCTCACAAGAAGGCACTCAGTGGAGCAGAAATATTGTTCCAAGGCCAAACAGTTCTAATTTGGATCAGCACCAAATTGAACATCTTCATACATACTGTACCGACCCGCGACCCCCTCAACGTGATTGAATTGGGATCAGGATTCTTGTACTTGAGGAAAAAATAAATTACAACCAAAGTGAAAATCTTATTGAATTACTTTAATTAGCCAATTTCTCTAAGGACTTCCTTTTAAAGCAATCCATATCCAAGTGCATATGTTATCAACCATTGCAAAGCCGAAGCAACCTTGATCTTGGCTTATTCATATGCATGGTGCCAATCAAAGAAGCCATTACGGAGAGTGAGGCTTTAGAAATGGAGGCTCTTCTTAAACATCACCACAGCCAAGATGGATGGAGCAGTGTGGTTGCCTTGGTTACCACATACTGGCCATTTGCCAGGATCTGTAATGATTTCCCATCAGCTTCTGCATTGACAGACGCTCTTTGACGTGTTCACTTCAACATACACGCACTCAAACGCACCACAGCAATGTAATAAAAATAGATTTAAATGGAGTCAAAAAAGGTTGATTACCCTGACAGATTTCTGCAAAGCTTCTTCCATAGAACCTCTTTGGCGAAGAAATCTGTCAGGTACACGCGCACAGCTTGTTAGATTGTGCAGTTCCACTTTGTGTCTGAACGTGTGTGCATTTGAATACTGTACCACTATGCAGAAGATCTCAGCTCAAACCTTCTGCTGGTTCCGCCTCATTGCCAGCGACATCACTTCTGATATATGATACACATTATGATGGCTTGGGATGCCACCCCCTGTAGAATGTCCTCTGATGATTATAAATGTGAGTGAAAATAAAACAAAAAACAACTGCTGTTTACTGATGTGATAAATATTCCTCGTAGTAATGAAAGTATCCTGTCCCACTTTGTTAGCGCATCCTAGGGCTGGGGGTTTACCATGTTGATTAAAATTAATTACAGAAAACGCAACACATTCAATTGCACTTATCTATTTCCGCACCCCAGGCAACATGGAACGATTATGACTGCCCCAATTCCTGGCCCCACAATAACAGTGACGCACGTGAAAGAATCGAGACCTCATTGCTTAAACGTGTTAGGTGGAAAGTTAGTTTTGAAAAAATAGCTGAAGGAAGTGTTAAGAAGACCATAGACCAGGGGTGTCCAAACTTTATCATTTGAGGGCCACATACAGAAAATCAGAAGGACGCAAGGGCCACATAATGTTATGAAGAGAAATTGTGTTTAGTCCTAAAAATTGTACAAATAATTTATTTGTGCTTTTACATATTTAGAAAAATGCTACAGTATATAAACCAATTTATTTGTAATTTGGCAGTAGGGTTATTATAGTTTTGGAATTTTTCATTTTAGTTTTTATTTTGTGTTGTTGTTTTTTTTTAATTTAGTTAGTTTTAATTGGTCTTCAGGGTGGTTCTGTTAGTTTTTTATTAGTTTTAGTTCTTTAATAAATGCTTAGTTTTAGTTTAGTTAGTTTCAGTATTAGTTTTAGTTTAGTTTTTTAAATGTGTATTACTCGTGCACAATATTTAAAAAACACCATGGGTGCAATGTTATTATTCCAGTTTATATCAAAATAAATCTACTAAAAGTCACATTTAAAATCATCTCCAAAGGCTCTTGCATTACATTAATTACCAAAGACTAAAATGAATGACATTTTTGCTATAATTAGTTATATTTTAGTTAGTTTTGTAAACATAAAATGTAGTTTCAGTTAGTTTTCTTTTTCTTTTTTTTCTTTAAAAAAAAAAAAAAAACATCTTCTATATTATTTCGTTACCGAAATTGTTTTTTTAATGTTTGTTTTTTTCGTTAGTTTTAGTTAACTAAAATAACCTTTAATGGCACTTGTTTTTTGATACCCTCCCTTCTTACTTTGACCATCTCCAAACATTTTTGTTTTTATTTTATTTGAACTGAGTCAAATGCCATTTTTAGCATATGTCGCGGGCCACTAAAAAATGGATGGTGGGCCGCGAATGGCCCCCGGGCCGTAGTTTGGACACCCCTGCCATAGACCATATATTTTGCTTTGCGACTACTGAAGCAAGCCAACTGTTTCACCTAAATGCAAAATAGCACGTTGCATTGAAAACAAACACCAGAGCTGGTCTGATCAGATTTTTCAAATTGAAAACCCGGACGGATAAATATACAACAAATTTCACCTAATTTAAAGTGACAGGAACATGAAAAATCAACTTTTTTTTGGAGAGTTTAGCCATGTTAAAATGCTAATTCCTCACCAAAAACATGACTGAAGTGGTGTTTTCCTCCATTCACCCCTCTATGAGAAATTCTACGTCGTTCTGCTCTCCAAGCACTAGCCCCTCCCAACCTGAGAAAATGAGCGGGTACTCACTTTGTGACGTCATTAGGTGCGGACCCACCCTCGCACCGCCTCTGCGGACTGCTGGACGCACGCCGACTTTCTCTGAGACCTCCATCGGATAGTGACAAAAGTAGCCTTTATCAGCCTTTATCTTTACCCCTATCTCTCACTTTTCCTCCCCCCTCATTCTCACCCTCACTCTTCCTCTCTCTGCCACGTCTTCCATTGTAAAAATAAATAAATAAATAAATAAATAAATAAATAATCTGTTTGTATTGCCTACTTCCTGATTGAGGTGGTAACAATTAACCATTGAGGTGTTTGGCCATTCGGCACATATATTACTAATATATAGCTAATATTGTCTAATATTGTATAATATGCCATTTTGAATGACAGTGTTTTGAAATTGCAAGCATGAGACCTTTTGTCAGATTGCTGTGTCTTATGCAAAGACCTTTGTTCAGTGCATTTTAAAAAGTGTCAATTTGAATTGCAAAATGTGTCTAAAGCAGAAAAGGATTTTAGAGTTTTGGAGACTTGAAAACTACGGTAAGTGGTTTTGCTCTCTTTGTGTCAGTTTAAATAATTGTGCTATGCATGTCATTTTAGTGTTTTAACAATTGGGGAAAACTGCAAAAGCTTGAATGTAGCCAACTCAGTTTTAGGAGTTACAACCTTGCCTATATTGTTAGCTCAAAATGTAGCATATGCACTGTTTTGTGTATGACAGTAGATAGCGCTTTGGAGGTCCTTCCTTTCAGGGCACACCTATGTTATGTGGGAGACAAGATGTGTGAAGATTTGTACCTGCGTGCGCGTGTGCGTGCGTGTGTAGTATGTGTGTGGGTGGCATTGGGTTTTGTTTTAGTTGATTTTATTTTGTACTGCAAAACACCTTGTGCAACATGTTGATGTATAAAAATGTGTTACAGTCTGATTGAGTCATTTTGGATTAAATGTTCTTTCTTAAATTCACTTGTTTGACTTTGTGAATACATTTATAAAATATACAAAGCCTCTGTTTTTTTTCCTCAAGTTCCACCACTTGAAAGTACACAAACAGCCTTGAACAATAGCAACTCAAAAAGCATGTGCGCGTGTCTTAAATATGCCCTAATGAAAAAGACAAACAGTTGAGTGCTTTAAAGCATTTTTTTTCTACAACCTTCAAGTCTGGCAGTGAACATGGCGAGCTAAATGTATGTGCATTGTGAAATATGCCACAGTATTATGTAAAAACTATTGACCATGTACTTTGTACATAAGCATCAAGCATGTGCACAGCGGCTGAAGCACAAAGTGAGCTCACGCTGACAGAGTGAACAGACGTGAGCGTTTGGTTTCCTTGTGTTCCCGCTATTTAAACACAAGGGCCCCCACGCCCCAACATCCGCCTCCAACTGTA
This sequence comes from Festucalex cinctus, assembly GCF_051991245.1. Classification (NCBI taxonomy): domain Eukaryota; kingdom Metazoa; phylum Chordata; class Actinopteri; order Syngnathiformes; family Syngnathidae; genus Festucalex; species Festucalex cinctus. Next base: position 14,008,408 of record NC_135414.1, on the reverse strand, counting down.
CTCCCGTTTCTCTCCACCCACCACCTGCTTCTGCTTCCTAAACCCTCCCCCACCTCGAATCAGCACTCCGCTTTGGAGCTGAGCCGCACCTCAGCGACGTTGCCATGGAAACAGCGGGACAACAGCACTGCTGCTCCGAGGAGGCGTGGCCTATCAGCCACCCATTGCTCCTGTCTTTGCCTTCATGGTGATCTCTGGTGCCTATGTGTACACAAACCTCTACTAGTGTCATGTGTGAACAACAACACAATTCTTTGCCATATTAGCATAAAGCAGGATGGCAACAGCTGGACTATAATAACACTGCTCTGATACAATGTCCTTATAAAACATTTGTAAGGATTAGCGCCTCCTTGTTGGGAGCTTTCTAACGAAGGATGAACCACGCATCACTCCAGAGCAGTGATTTACAACCATTGCGAAATTCTGTATTTCATGTAATTGTTTTGGAAATGATTTATTTGCTACAGATAATATGACTTTGGATATCTGTCAATGTCAGCAATGTATGACAAAAGGCAACGTGTTTGGTAGGTAGTAGAGAGGTCAATGAATTTTCAAAGTCCGCCATCGTCATTATTTCAAGCCGAACATGCAAACGTCAATCTGTCATCGTTCCGCTGAAATTACAGCTGCGATTTTCAAATTCCATTGGTCCGTCGGTCCATCACTCCATCAACGTTATTATCATGATAAACTGGTGGAAGTTAGCAGTAAATGAGGCAACACAAAATGGCTGTCCTCTGCCTTCCGCCACGAGAGCTGATTGGTAGCCCAGGTTTTTACTGTAGCGTTGCAGAACTAATCAGGCCTCGTGGCGAGATTAGTGGCCGTAACCACGCCAAGACAACTACCACGCTAGCCGTTCCGTATCTTACAGTCTAGTCTGTCTGTCCCCACCCTCCAGCATCCTCAGTCATGTGGCCTTCATGGCCCCTCCTGACCATAGGAAACTACAAAATTTATGAACTATACGCAAGGTTGCTACACTATATACGTCTGTCATCCGCGTAGGTTATAAATTATTGTAGGTACGTGGTGCAGAAAATGTTGTCAATGCAGGAAATGTGGGCAATGCGGAGGCCGTGCGGAAGGGGCGTTGTTGCTCAAATGACATAATTTCACACCGTGGAGCGGAACTTGCGGCCGCGTCAAGCATAACCCAAGCTTCAGTTGTTAGCAAAACGCGAGTCCATTAATTGATACTGACCCGGTTATTGACAATTATGTTGGTAGACGAAAAACCTCCGTCGATGGGATTGGCTCCAACTCACTCATATAAAGACAAATGGATTGATGGATGGATGGATGGATGGATGGATGGATGGATGGATGGATGGATGGATGGATGGTGTGTTAAGATGACTTTACTTGAATGTGCTGCATTTAATCTCTGCCAAAGTGCTTGAGTTGGAGGTGAGAACAGAGCAGTTGGCAACAGTCAACGACTCTCGCACAAACATGGAGAGAAACAATCCGGCTGGCCGTGCTCGAGATGAGGGAAAGGTAATAGAGAAGAAGCTGCTTGGTAACACTCCTGGTGCCTTCTCTTCCCCATTGCGCCATCAGACTTTCTAGGTCTTGCACAGCCTGTCGTGCAGGCATATGCGCACACACACACAATGTTCCGCAGCGACTACCACTTCTCATGTCGCAAGAGCATCTTTGATGCAGCGCTGTGTTTTCCTTCCAAAGATCAAGGTACCTTTCCTCGGTGGAGTTGTAATAACCGCATCACTAGGAAGATGTGTCACAGCTGAGTTGAATCTGAGTCTGAAGATCGCAAAGCCAAGAGCAATGCTTTAGCTTGTCGTCGAAGAAAAGACAATATGAACATTCATAATTGTTCAAGGAAGAATGTCAGTCACTAAAATATGATGAGATCAACTGTAGCTTTGAGTTCCAGGAATTTAAATTTTCAATAGATACATTTCATTGAAGGCCTATTTTTCATGTGAGCAAATATATTGGGACATGTGACTGATAGGTGTGTTTTGTTTTGCATCATTCTCCAGACTTAAACTCTAAAGAGCACACATTTCCCAAAGAGGAGAGTAAGGAAGCTGCAGTCAAATCCTGGAAAAGCGACCACAACTTCTCCTACTTCTTTCCCCCCCATTTGGATTTTCATACCTCTTCATTCTATCGCAAACCTCCACCTCATCTGGTTGTCATGTATCTGCTACCTCCGTGCACTAAAGACCTCAATTTCATCTGCAATCAATTACAGTAGCCTATATTCCACCGAGATTACTCACCACTACTCCACATTTTGACTCACTTCACAAGCACATTATGTTCCCCTTCATCTGACCATTAGCGTGGATTTTAATAGAAGGGCCAAAACATTCCTTGTGAAAATTAAACTGCACAAAAAAACTAGCCACCAGAGGGTGCTAGAGCTGCACAAATGGAAATCAACCTGACTTTTTAACAGATGTGCCGCTTAGTTTTCATATTGTGACATGATGACAACGAGATTGTGGCAGTTTAATATCACGATATCACAATAGCCATTATCGTTACATCCCTGCTTACAAGGCCCTCAAAGCGCTTTACATTCGACTACTCATTCATCTACTGATGAAGCAACATCAGGGGCTATTGGGGGTTCAGTATCTTGCTCAAGGATACTTCGACGTGGTCATGGGATTGAACGCACAACCTCTGGGTTGGTTGACGACCACTCTACCACTGACTCACGCCGGCCCATTAATGAATACCTGGACAATAACAGGAAGTCTGTATTTTACTATTATTATTATTATTTTACATGGCCGTGAAGAGGTACTACTCTGTTAAAAAGAAACTCATGATTGGGCTTTGAGCTCAAAGTGATTGAAAAGGAGAGCAAAAGGGTCACCCACTTGAGCGGTATGCCGCAGCAATACGGCCTCGTATCCATCCTGGATACGACTGCAGTGGCACCAACAGCTGAATCAGGCATTCAGCCCGCTGCTGACAGGACAATCCTGCCCCGCAGCCACTCGGTGCTGACTGCAACGCGTGGCAAGCGTACAGAGGGTTTGTTTGTGAGGGTGAGGAGGTGAATTATTGCTTTACTGGGTGTGTAAACGATATCCTCTCATCATAAAAGACCTGGCTTTAAATCTGACCAGAACACCGCTTCTTTTAGACAGAAGATGTTGTGCACTATAAAATTACGGATGTGCTAGTACGGTAAAACTATCATGTGAATTCTATCATATGTAGAAAGAAATCCCAGATCCAGACAGACATCTGCTATGTCCTGTTATGAGACTGTCTCGTCAATGTTATTAACCTGTCAGTGGCTCGCTCACAGCAAAACCACAATCTCTGCAAGACGTAAGAACAAAAAGACCAGAGCCTCGCTCACAATTTATGTCATGAACTAATTCATTTTGAACCCTCTATAAAAGGTGTCGGCCTCAAGCTTCCCTTTCGACCATCTAATTTATCAACGGCACACATGGCATGATAAATCACAAGAAGGAAGTGTTCCCCATGTTACGTCTTCAGTTTTGTTGGCCCACATGTTTTGTGGCGCCAGCCAATGGTTTGATGAAGGTGGGAAAAAGAGCCGACACTTAAGGCGACTGGTGGGTTTCGGCAACTATTATTTTGGGACAGCGTCGTCCCGCTACAAAGCAAACGCATCTAATAGTGAAGACTGTACGGTGGGGAAGCAGCTGGCATTTAGTACTCTGCATTACCATGATTAAAGTGACAAGCTTTGCTGCCAGAGTGACTGTGCTTTAATCAGTTAACCAGACTTTTATGGGCACAGATGTGCCTGGTTTACATTTCATTATCACAAAATTGCCAAGTCTTAATGCAGTTTTCAGGAGCTACCCTCATCCTTTCAGTCTGAATATACAGCATGTGTGACAAATAAAATAAAATAAACATTAACATTACTGCGGTTTGCTGAAGTCAAAATCACAGATGTTAAACAATAGTGAAAGGCAGTCAGATGCAGGATGTGCACACAAATTGCTCTTGATTAACACAAGATTCCAAACAGGATGATGACAAAAAGCAACAACACTGCACTTTAATTATACAGTTTGAGTTTCCTGCAGCACCGGGATGCCACTGAGAAATGTCCTCACCTATTATATTGCATTTGAACAAGCTTAAGATGACAATGCAACACATAAGATGTGACAAGAACTGCTTGAGAAGGTCCAGAAACATTCTGATGAACAAACTGTCACATTCAAGCAGCGACTTGTGCTTGTTCGAATATCCTTTTTTAAACGTTACCAGGTTACATTCTAGTTGTCACAAATAAATCCACCAAACAGTGTGACAGCATAACAGATTGATTCATGAAAGCAATGAATCCAGATTCAGTAGGTGGACAGATTCAACAATGAGCCATTTATGTGCCATTTATGTGGATAATTGGCTAGTGTTGAGTCATTCGGGGAGCAGGATAGTAGTCAGATATGATTGGCACCAGCAAGACAAAGAAGTGGAACCTTTTATCACTATAAAGCCAAACATATCATAAATACAAGACATTTTGAGCCCTCTATTTCATGAGTATAATATTTTTTTTCCAATTAAATTCCTGATGTATATGATCTGACACATGCACTGCACAGATATTCCATTAGAGGGCAGTATCACCCCGCTGATGGCATTTCCAGCAACCTTGCAAGATCGCCCGCCCCACTTATTAATAGTGGGAAATGATCTTTCTGAATTTTGGAAATATAAATATATTTTGTATGTCTGTTTATTATTATATTTTTGAAAGTTTTCATGTCCAAATTTAAAGCATGTATGACCGGATGTATCAAATATGACACAAATCAAAAGTCTTATGTGGAAGTTGATTCTCACATTTTTGTTTCTTTGTTTGTTCAATTGGACCAATAAATACTCTATTTACAAACAATCAGATTTTCTCTCATATATTTCATGGTTCACGCTTTATAAGGTTAAGTTAAATCTGTTTGACATGTGTGTGGCAGTGGTAAATAGTATGTCCAGTGATCCAGGTTCATACTGTGCCCCCTCTAAAGGGGCAGCGCTTGGAGACTTGTTTTTTTTTATATGATTTTTTTTTTATGAATGTTCTGTCTTCCTCCCACGTACCAAAACCATGCCTCTCGGGTTTATTGAAGACTTAATTGTGCAGACGTATGAATGGTTTTGTCAATATATGCCCCGTGACTGGCTGTTGACCAATTCAGGCTGCATCCAACTTCTCATCCCAAAGTCAGCTGACATTGGATGCATCTCAACCGTACTCCTAATGAGGAGAAGCTCTATTAAAAAAAAAAATGAATGTTCGACTAAATCTTGAGCTTAAATATGACTCGCTGAAACCGTTTTGAAAGAACATCTACATGTTTTGAATGTCATTCTCTATAACAAATGAATGCATGCATGATCGACCACACTCATGAATATTAATGGTGAGTTTCTCCCACTCTAATTATTACCATATGAAATTCAGGGACAGGCTTCCCTTTGCTTAGATGGTCAAATGGATGAATACAGAAAATGCTAGCATTCCATTTAGATTTGTTTAACTGTTTTTCTGTACTGTAAGCTTACCACAAAATTCTATTGACATCAGTTCAACTACTTTGCACTGGGGAGCAACACAAACACCTCAATTTGCCAAAGTAGTTGCACAAATCAATGTAAATTACTTTAGGAGAAAGCACTGCTTCTATGGCGGAGATTTTCCATTACCGCACAACAATATTGGTCTTTTGGGAGGATGCGGTCATTTTGCTCATTGATTAAGTCATAAAAAAAAGATAGCATCATTGTATCGAAGTTTAAATAATAACTTCAGGTAAGGAAAAGAACAAACGTAGCGTAGTCGTATGCTCACTTCCCATTTTGCATCAAAATGCAAGAGCTGCATCATTATTGTTGAAGTTTGCAGAGATTTACAACTTCGCTGCATCAAAAAAAGCAACTAAATTGGGTATGCAGAATATTAGAAACACTGTACAATGAAGTGGTACACGACTGTTATGACACAACAATGTGTATATTTTGATTTTTGAAATACTTCTCTGAAATAGTCCCTCCTTATTATCAACATAAAAACAATAGTTTTTATATCAGATTGTACCTAAAGTGTCCTGTGAGTGTATATGCTCACACCTTGTTATTCTGACAACTCTACAAGATATGTCACACCAGTTACTGTATGTAGGTAACATATTAATGTCATAAAAGGATTATTTTTGTAATCCACACGTTTAACAGCTCCATGACCTTGTCCTACTGTATCTATGTGGAGCCACGCTTGTGTAAAAACTGCTCCAAGCTTCAGCTATCATCTGAGATAGCCTTTCGCTAGCAAAGTTCACATTAATTTATTTCTGTCCGAACTTAAACGACACATTAAGAGCCACGTGAGACTATCTCTTAACAACTGGCACAGTCTTCGATAAAATGCAAGTAAATGCCATCAGTGCATGTTTAAGACCCTTCTGCCCCTGATGGCCCAGCATCACACTGTTGCTGAGTAGGAAGAAAAGACTGCGTTGTTACTCATGAGAAAAGAAGGGCAACATGCCGCTGGGCTGCGTAAGGACGTGAGACGGCAAGCGCCATCATCGGCTGACCTTGGCGGGTGTCACAGCAGAAGGTGTGAACGCGTTATGAAGAAAGGGCGAGAATGACACATTCTGTCAACACTTGTCAGCATGTCCATGCATTTGTGCCACACACGTCTTGATGCATAGGAAGCATTTGTCTCAGTTGAAAGAACAAATACACAGATCAGCACTCAGCAGAGCATAGTTAACATTGAGGAACTGGCTAATTAATTGTGGCAATAAACTCTATTGAAGGTGAACACACTTTAAGCTGACGCTAGCTAGCAGGTGAGCCATTATTGGGGGCGGGGTGGCTCAGTGGTATGGTGGCCATCTCCCAATCCAGAGGTTGTTGGTTTGATCCCATGCCATTGTGACCATGTCGAAGTATTTTTTCTGTAAAACGCTTTGTGACAGCTCTAAGGCTGTTTGAAAGTGCTAAATAAATAAAGATGACTTGAGCAAGATACCAAAAGCTTTTTTTCATAGCATCATGTGAACATTGCAGTAGCTCAAGAAAAATAAAGAAAACCATTGTCAACCAAAATTGATACATTTTGAGTTGCTAGAGTGAGAGCTAGATGCTAACCTTGCGCCGGTCCTGCATTGTAACATTGGAAATATGCCGCCAGAAAACCTCAGCTTGTGTTGGGTCTGATCAGCAATCGCAGCATTTGGCTACATTTCCCATGATTCTTATACTGCATTCAAGGCAAGTGGGAAGTCGGACTTTTCCAACTTCAAACCAGGAAGTGTGTATAGGAACACCCCTTGAACTTGGAAATCCCACATGAGAAGTCAGAAAAAAAAAGACCCCAACTTCATCGACTAACTTCAATGTGACGTCACTCTTCAATGGCAACCCCTTTGGAAACACGTATAGTAAATGGTAAAGCACAATTTACTCGAGTAAAAATACGAGATAGATTTCTTCATTCATAAATATATGACATAACTTCAGATAACACAACGTACGTGAGAGTATGCCGTTATTTCCCTGCATGGAATTATATAGTGAACTACTTGAACTGTATGGAATGCTTATGAAATAAGATAAATACAGAATGAAGCAAAATTGTGAGAAGGCAAGTTTGCTGAAGGTCAAAGTGTGTTTCGAGGACCAAAACAAAAAACAATTTATCACTCTCTGACATTTTGGTTGTTTACTTTCGCCTCAAACACTTTCAGGTCAGAACTGGGAAAATTCCATTCATCCATTTTCCTGACCACTTATTCCTCACAAGGGTTGCAGGGGGTGCTGGAGCCTATTTCAGCTGGCTTTGGGCAGCAGGTGGGGTACATCCTGGACTGGTTGCCAGCCAATCACAGGGCACACAGAAACGAACAACCATCCACACTCACACGCACACCTAGGGACAATTCGGAGCGCCCAAATAATCTGCCATGCATGTCTTTGGAATGTGGGAGGAGACCGGAGTACCCGGAGAAGACCCATGCAGGCACAGGGAGAACATGCAAACTCCACCCAGGAATGCCAGAGCCTCAGAACTGGGAGGCGGACGTGATAACCAGTCATCCACCGTGCCACCCTTGGGAAAATTCTACTGGGATAAATCCCACCTCCGACCTTCCTCGAATACAGCAAGAGAAGCAGGAAGTAGTTCTAGTTCAGCTATGAAAATACGCCTGTTAGCATTAAGATGCGGATGAGAATGAGAACACAAACGTGAATGTGAAAGTAAATAGGAACACATTTAACAGTTAAATTCCCTTTTAATTGTTTTACCATTTGAAACACTATGACAACTGTGTGATTGACACACATGACCCAAAACTAGGATTCCAGACGTGACAGGACCTGCGTAAAAACGCAACAAAACAATGGGGCTGGCAAAATCTGCAAGGGCTCGCGACATCCGTCCATCCATCCATCTATCTTCTACCCCTTATCCGAGGTGAGGTCGCGGGGTGTCAGCAGCTTTAGGAGGGAAGTCCAGACTTCCCTCTCCCCAGCCACTTCAACCACCTCATCCAGAGGGATCCCAAGGCGTTCCCAGGCCAGCCGAGAGACATAGTCTCTCCAGCGTGTCCTGGGTCGTCCCCGGGGTCTGCCCAGAACACCTCTCCAGGGAGGCGTCCAGGAAGCATCTGAACCAGATGTCCGAGCCACCTCAACTGGTTCAATTCATCGCGGAGGAGCAGCGGCTCGATTCTGAGTCCCTCCCGGATGACCGAGCTTCTCACCCTATCTCTAAGGGAGAGCTCGGCCACTTGTATCCGGGATTTTGTTCTTTCGGTCACAAAAGCTAAAAATTGGGACTGTCCCATCAAGCCAAGACGTCTAAGACTGGTTTGTTAAAATAAATGGATGTGTAGGAAATTCAGCTGAGTCAGGCTATCAGAATCAAAGTGTGCAGAGTCATTTTCGCCTATTAAACTGCCCTTGAAAAGAAGTCCGACGGCCCTGCCAGCCTATATGGGGCACTCGCTTACCGGTTAGCTGCTAGCCACTAATCCTTAGAATAGGCACAATGTCAGCGTAATCTTTTTTTTTTCTTTCTTCTTCATCGTTAAGCGTCCTTAATTAGCGATTGACCATGATTTCAGGATGACATTGTGTTGATGTTGGTTGAGGGCAACCGTTTTTAATAGCACTTTAAAATTAAACTGGGCTTCAACCTTCAAGTCAAAGAAGACAGTCAAGTCAGCCACGACACCATCACATGCTGCCATGACCACCTTCTAAACTCAAGCGTAACAAGGCACTGACGACATTTTATTACTGTATTCGGGAAGATTTTATACAGAAGTTTGCCTTCTCACCACGTTGGCGGCATTTTACCATCATGTGTAGCATTGCTGTGAATAGCTTGACTGCCTTTGTGACCATGCACACCAAATAACCGAGTCCCCGAGGCAGAAAGAAAATCCTCAAGCATTTTTTTTTTTTTTTTTTTAATCGAGGTACTTGAATTACTCGATGACTCGGTTCACCCTTAGTTAACACGGAATTCCGTTAGCCTACAAAGCAGCGTGTATAATGTGGGATGTGCATTTCCATCACATTTAAAGCTAACCCGTTACTCCAATATGTTCATGACTTGATAAATTTGATATCCAAAAAAAACAATACAACGCAGTGACTGCAGAATTCAGTTTTTTTTTTTTTTAAATCCTATTTACATCTAATTACTTGTAAAAGTTATACAATGGGTAGATGACTAATTGTATGCAGTACAGCCAAAATGGCAGCGAATGTGCCAAACTGTGCTTGCTAAATTGCAAAAGGAAATACAGACTGTCTGCTCACTGCCGCCAAATGAGGAGAAAGTGGTGACAAATAACAGCAGAATAAGGCTTGTCACGTCTCCCGGGTCGGGCAGCCTGTCCATCAGTGTCACTTGCCATTCTTCCGTTCTTTGTTCAGATTCTAAACAAGCCTCTATGGGAGGCTGGTGAGATGCACAAAGCAGGCATGAGGGTTATTGTCACAAAAACATTTGCAAACACAGCAAATCAGGAGACTATCTTAGAGATGCACGAAAAGCTGGGAGCTCCACTGAGGATCACATGGCGACATAAAATAGAGGTTTGTATTTTTTTTTATTTTTGACAAATTAGTTAGAAGCCAGGCCATCAATGGTGGATGGATGCTTTATCATGGGTTTCTATCTATTTTTTTTTTTGGCTGGGTTGACATTTTGATCAGGTTGAGCTGCCCTTCCATGTTTGAAGCCCGCACATTCTTTGTTGTTTCGGCGCTCTGGTGTGACGCCAGTTCAAAGTCAGTCTCATGAACAGACGCAAACACGCTATCACGTCTCCTTTCATGTGCTCCGAGCCGACAAACCAAACTGTGATTACCATGAAGGTTGCATTTTTTTTTCCACGAGTGTTTTGGTTCGTTTTGATTATCCTAACCGCCTCTTGTATTTACAATTTGATTTGCCTTACGACCAGTTTCTATATCAGAAAGGAAGACTTAATAGTAGGCTAAAGGATAGGTATTATTTGGGCATTAACTCATTCACTCCCGCCCATTTTCACTGAAGCAACCCCTTTACTGGATTTTGACTGCTTTTTCAAGGCTCACAGAGTTTTGTGTTCTATTGCTATAAAACATGGAATCTACCAAAAGAAAAATTTGCAACTCTTCTTTCATCAGGGAAAAAAAAATATTTCTATCTGTTTCCGTTTTGCAGCAATTGGCATTAGAATATAGCTGTCATCACAAATCTGTTTAACAGTGGGGAAAATAGTTTTTTGCAACATGGCTCTGTTTGAGCTCTTATACTCTGCTGCCACCTGCTGGCTGTTTTTGTAATAACTACCATTGCTTCAAGCATTTTCTTCAGTTCAGAGGCTGCATCAAAGCCTTCTGTATGCTCTAGCATAAAAAACATTTTTAAAAAAAACAAAAAAAACAAAAAACGTATAAATACGTCTTTGGGAGCAAATGAGTTAATACATACTTTGGGCATTTTCACATAGGGGTATACACACCTTTGTTGTCAGGGGTTCAATTATTACTAATGGCTGGACTTTGGGTTATTTTGAGGGAACAATAAATTTGCACTGTTATATAACTTGACTACTTTTCATTTTGTCAAAGTGTCATTTCTTTGGTGTTGTCTCATGAAAACATATAATTGCATATCTGCAGAAATGTGAGACGTGTACTCACGTTTGTGAGCATATTACTGCATTTCTCCATAGAAGAAGGTTTGGAATCTTAGCCACAGGTGTCAAAGTTCCAGAATGAGTTGCTCTATTAGTGCAGTTATTAAATTAAGCATGCTCCTCAAATGTACAGACGTTCCCAAACTCTACAGCATAATGTAATACAGAAAGCAAGACAGAATATCTGTAGCATTATGTTGCCGAGGGAAACCACCTACACACCAACGCTGCATGGTAACAAAACATCAACTTATATATTATACGAAGAGTAAGAGAGTGAGTCAGTCATATAAATAAAAGCGGTTCCAATTACGGGTAAGAAGAAAGTCGGGCTCAGTGTCTTGAATCCCTCCAGTCTAATTTCCTCTCCGTCCAAACAAAAGAAGAATAAAGGAAGTGTTTTGTGTGACTACAAACCTAAGTTGTCAAAACACACTTTTTGTCCTCAAGGAGCAACTAATGAGTTAGTGTTCGGAGCGGCTTAAACAAATACGCTGCCCTCTGCAAAGAGTAGCCACTCTCTTTTCGCCATTTTTCTTTTCAAGCTTTGCTCTTGTAAACGTTCTAACCTGTCTGTCATTTCAGTCCTCAAACATTTCTCAGGGCAGTGATCTTCCTGTCCCGCGAGTTCCCCCTTTTCTTTACAACTGCTTCATCTTTCGACAGGGACATGCGTAGATGTGTCACACTTACCTCCCTCAACTGATGCTGACAGCCGATCGAGACTGTTGGTGGTTGCCCTAGTAACCAGCTGTGATGACAGCCCAATCAAAGTCAATGTTGAATGTCAATACGGCTTCTGTTAAGCTTTTCATTGCATCAACATGGCTCCGTTTCCATTTGGCCTCACAATGACAAAAGCAAATGGCACAAAGCGTCATTATGAAATGGTGTCCAGTGTTAGGCCCAAACTATCTCCCAATCCTCCTCCAGCTTTATGGGATCATGAGAAATTATTCTGGAGAACAGATCAAAATGTTTGTAAACATTCGTTAGCAATTCTCTTGACTTCTGCTACTGACAACTGAAACGATGACAACAACTTGTTGTATGAGCTTACGCTGCCACATGAAGCCCCAAAAGGTTTTCGTTTTCTTCTAAAAGATCTAATTTAATGACATGGAACCTGTGGGCGAGGAGGATAAATTGAGTCGATGTCATAAATAGTTGTACGGAGAAGATTGCAAGAGAGCCTGGCGGCATGGTCAGCTCTTCTCAAGGGAGATTGGGAACCAAACATTCATCACGTTTGGGGAAGGCATTTTCTCACAGCTATGTGTAAAATGTTTGGTCAGGTTGTCTTTGATTGGGGAAAAAAATGGCTAGCCTTCTCGTAGACTAAAGCACACGATCCATTTCGCTGACAAAAGAGCACACCCGTGCCATTAATCTGAGCAGAAAAGTCAAGTCGTAGCTAGATAACAGAAAATTAGAAGTTTAAAAAATGGTATCAGTCAACAAAAGAAGCACACAATTGTATGCTGCTTGGGCAACATCTACCATGACCAAGGTGAAGGGATTTCATTTAATGCTATCTCCTGAATTAATTATCCCTCACTCCTCAGTGAACTGCTATGTCTGAATTTCCTCATCTATTTTTGAATCAACTTACCCATTGAAATGTAAATTACATCCACTACTGAGTCTCCCTTTCAAGCAGTTTACCTCACGTATCATCTTCGTTTTGACTGACACTTCACACATTCAAACTACAGCAGCAAAAAAGAAGGCTAAAATCATCATTTAGGACATTTACCCTGTTTTTGCAAACACTCTTTATTGGTCAAATGACATAGAAGGGTTTGTTTACTTGTGGTGTCATTGGAGATAATTTGGGCTTTTGCCATCGGAAATACGCGTGAAGCAGAGTTATTTTGGAATTTTCATTTTAGTTAGCTTTTATTTGGTTTTGAGTTTTTTGTTTTTTTTAATTTATTTACTTTTAATTAGATTTCAGGGTGGTTCTGTTAGTTTTTATTAATGGTAGCTATTTAAGAAAGGCTCTTAGTTTAGTTTTAGTTAGTTCCGGTATTAGTTTTCTCTCTTAATCGTGGGAATGCTGAAAGCATCCCACATATGTTATTCACATTTTTATTCTCCTCACTTTTTTGCCGAAAAACAACTCCCACATAATACTTTCGATTTACACCGTTCACATTTCAACTTGCTTAAAAAAATTCACACATTCCGGGGTATATATCGTCTGATTCCACGTTACTTACAGTACTCGCACAATTTGACGTTAAATATCAACTTTTCCCCATTCAATGGGACTGACATTGAACTTTTCCTAAGTCCCACTTTCCACGCCCATTTCCATACATACAACTGATCGTCATTACCAGCTCTGTGATACTGCTCAGTTCTTTTTATTCATTTATCTTTCAACTTCAATTAAAACTTTGTCATTTTCATGTAATTTATCTTTCAATTTACTTCAGAAGCATTCAGCTTAGCATTCAGCTATTGGCATTCAGCTTTCAGCATTCCCACGCAATTTCTACAGAAATTGCACTTGGTCTTTTTCGTTAGTTTTCTTTAACTAAATTAACCTTGGTGTGAATTTATGATGAAATGACCGATGGATTTTAATAGATGTCTGACACAGGGCGGCACACATCAGACCACCAAATAATTCAAAATACAGCCCATGACTAAGCGCAATCATAAAGAAAACTGTCCCAATGACTTCAAACCTACTGCCCTGTTAAGGAATCCATTCATACTGTGTTAGCCAACAAAAGGTTTTCCCAAGGTCATACAGAGGGGAAAACATCCCGTCCATTTGAGAAAACAAACTTTTCCCTGGAAGGAGAGGAGGGTGACGCCGCTTCTTAGTGCGCTTCTAATGAAACATTTACTCAAAATCACATAACACTGCAATAATTGCTGCACAGTTTGAAATTTGCATAAGTGCACATACACACACTTTGATGTGGAAGGTTCCTAGCTGTGATAATAAGCACTGTTGGGGGAATATTGATTAGAAGAAAGAAGTGTAAAGACAGCATATTTGCTGTTTGTGCGCTGCAGCATTGTGAAACTTGTGCTGAATACAAAATGGTTGACTTAGTAAAGTGGAAACAATTTGATGCTTTTCATCCCCCACAACAACACATAATATGAATTAAATATAAGGAACATTATTTAGGGACGTGAAGACAAATGGAACATCCAAGATGTAACCTTCAAGCATGAAGCTGTCTTTCCGTTTTACACCAAATCCTGCAGCAACTGTGTGGGCTTTTACACATCCCACTATCAGATGTGTGACATCAGTGCCAGCATCTGGTGTGACATTTAAAATAATTGTTGGACAGGATCATTAGCGTGGGAGAAGCGAATGCTCTGAAATTGGGCATTCCCTTTTACGCATGAGCCAACCTGCCTCTATCCTAGCTTGGATACTACTACTGAAGGCAGATTATTGGCAACCCCTCACACTACTCACTGTCAGTGTTGTCTATACAGGAGGGAGAGAAAAAATCCACTTTTAACAGGCTGTATAAAGGAAGCTTAGTGAAACATGGAATGTCAATAAAAGTAGATTATAAGTGGATGGGGGTTGAGGCCTGGGAACCAAACTGTAAGCAGAAGAATACGTGGGGGATAAATACCAACTTAAATACCTGATGGCCTAAATATCACTTTCCTCATTTCACACACAGCAAACACCCACAGATTTCCCCGCATAGCACGAGATCAAAATCCGCAGTGACATCCCTCTTTCTCTTCTCCCTTCCCGAAAGCAACATTTTAAAGCCCAAACAGCCAAAAACAAACCTTCCTCTTATCCTATCTGGCCCCAGGAGAGTTTGAGCTTTTAGCACTATTCTCTTATACCCACAAGAGGCATTTAATTTTCTTCCTGAAGGAAACCATGCAGAAATGACCTTTGATATGATAAAAATCAGAATTAAGATAACTGTGTTCAGAAAACACTCATTTGAGACGAAATAATATGCAACATGCTTGTGTTCAGGTGTTAAAAACTCTTCCTGTGTTTCCTTATGTTAAGTCAAGTGTGTGTGTGTGTGTGTGTGTGTGTATGTGTTGAATGGCCAGCACCCCCTGCTAATCTGGTGACCTTTTAGACACGATTACCAGCTGGTAAAGGCGAGACCTTTTGACCGGGATCTTATACCCGTAACGCTAAGTTATTATGTCAGATCACACATGCTCACTGGACTCAAATATTTCCCCAGCTAGAAAATAATAATAACTCATTTTAAATCACATTTACTTGTATTAGAGTACTGTCTGCTAATCACCAATCACCTACTGAATGTACTATAGTGGTATAGAGAAAAATAATGAAGCAGATTATTTTTGACATGCTGCTTTCGGACTTAATTTTTTCAGTGTTTAGCATACACATGTATTGATTTGAGTCAGTTTGCCAGCAAATGCTTATTTATCCCGGTCAATCTGTATTTAGCGACTATAGCTTAAAGGTTTTTACAATTTGCAACGGTACAGGGAGAAAAACAGCAACTGATAATTGTTTTATCAATAATTATTAAAATGACCACCTTACACTGTGTGGGCAGCACAGCGTTGTCGTTAACACATCTGCCTCCGCAGTTTTGAGCGTCTGGGTTTCAAGTTTGGCTCCAGCCACCCCGTGTGGAGTTTATGGTCAAACGTTAAAAAAAATAAAAATTAAAATTAAAAAATGGCTGGCTGGATGAACTACAATGTCCTTTTTACTGTATGTGCATTTCAATGGAGGACAAAACATGTCAAAATAAATAAAAAAAATTAAAGTGAAAAAAAATAGAATTCCAAAATTAAATATAAAAAATAAAACAACTATATGTCACAATAGCTGCACGCTTCCACAGTGTCAAAAACATTCACCGCCAAAAACGAAGAATTGGTGCCACAATGCCGATTGTTACAGTTTCATGCTCACAGCATCTGCAGCAAATATGAGAGCAGAGCGTGTTTATTTATTGATTGACATTTATTTCTATTCATATATTTATTTTTACATTTATTTCCCAATTTATTTGTAGATGTTTTTTTTTTAATGTCATGTATTTGTTTTTTTACTTTATTTATGTACATATATTTTTGTCATTTTTATTCCCATCTATATAATTTTTTGATTGATTTTGATTGATTAATTATTGAATTAGATTTTTATGTCTGTTTTAATTTTATTTTGATTTTATTATTTATTTATTTTTTATTTTGGCATTTTTATTCCCATTTATATTATTTTTTGTAGTTAATTATCGAATTTGATTTTTATATCTGTTTTAATTTTATTTAGATTTTTATTATTTATTTATTTTTTATTTTGGCATTTTTGATCCTCCATACAATTCAAGCTTGTACCGTCTTGATACGAGCCGAACGACGGAGAAAGCTGTATCCCATCTGAAGCTATCAGTGTTTGAACAGTTGCAAAGCAATCAGTTGCCCCGCCCACATTTACTCGCCAAGATGTTTGCTCCATATGTAAGCACATAAAAGTGACATCAAACACAACATTGTGCTAATCATAGAACAAAGGTCGGGGCGGTGAATGGCAGCTTTGTTCCATCAAGATGAAGTGAAGACTTGTGCAGTATTGCAGACGCAAGTCAAACACTTGGGCAAAAGTGTCTGAATGCTGATATGAGAGGTGGCACATGGTGACCTGTTGCAGCACGCTACTGAAAAGATGTTTTGATAAAAGCTTGCTCAGGTATGTTTCTGTCTCTTTCGGATTGGATGAAAGACAAGTCAGTATCTTAAAGAGTCTCTTTCCTGTTTGCTTTGTTGTGAAAAACGGGAACGGATTACATGGAAACATCCTCAGTCTCTATACAAGAATAAAAAGACATTGCTCGACTCACAAAGTTACAAGAATTCTCACAATGTTGACAGTTTTCCTTCTGTCCGACCGACTCTCACGCAACCTCGCTCTCTCGATCCCGGCTAGGTTGCACGCAGGAGGCTTCGCTTGACCCCGTGGCCTTTCCTTTTCAACCATCTGCGTGCGGACCTGCGGGGCTGCGGGGCTGCCGGGCCGAGGCTGTTTGTAAAGAAGTGCAGAATCAAGCATTCTGGTCGACGCATCCTGAACCGCAGCTGGGTCAGACCATCACATGACCACACAACAAACAAAAGCATGCTTAGGACAGAAAGAGGAGGCTTTACGGGAGGAGAGCTGTGATGGATGCGTGAACAAATATTTGTCGCATCTGAAACATAAAACAAGATATAGCACCCCCCCACCCCCATCCCCCAAGCCACCCATACATACGTGGGGTGTCTTGGGGTTTTATGTCAGTGCAATTGAACGGTGCCTATATGGAAGTGTCCATGTGCAGATGTGAGTGGGTGAATGTTTTTTTTTTGGTTATTTTTTTTAGTGTCTTAACAGTCTCAATCGCTGAATTCTGGTTTCATTCATCCCTTTTGTTTGTCTTCAGTGATAGCGATCATCTTCACAAAGATATGTTTACTTGCATTCAATTCATAAACACTTTTTCTTATTTGAGTTTTCTAAATGGATGAAAAAAAACAAACAAACAAAAAACGTTATGGTACATGGATGGTCAAGATCACTTTTTTTTTTTTTTTTTTTTTTTTTCAGACCGATGCCAATACAAGTGATTATTTCTTAAAGAGATACTTGACTCATTGAACTTTTCTTTGCTTTTCTTTAAAATTGCATGAAATTAATGGCAACCTTCTATTATGTTTTTCCCATTTATTAAGAAAATGCATATTTTGTATAGAACAAATAATAAAAAAAAGATTTAAATAAAAAAAATAAATAAAAAATAAATAAAATGAAAACTAATCCAGTGGTCAGAAAAAGTATGAATCAAAATATGTTGTTGTACAACATTTTTTGA
The DNA here is from genome assembly GCF_051991245.1 of Festucalex cinctus. Taxonomy (NCBI): domain Eukaryota; kingdom Metazoa; phylum Chordata; class Actinopteri; order Syngnathiformes; family Syngnathidae; genus Festucalex; species Festucalex cinctus. The sequence continues at coordinate 13,990,356 of NC_135414.1, read as the reverse complement.
AGGAATAGAGTGAAATGCAAAAAAAATATCTTGAATATAACAGCGCTTCGAGTAACATTTAGGGATAGCAAACATTTAACCGGAGTTTTGGCAACACAAGTTTGTCACCATTTAATGCAACTGTCTAAGTCTGAACACTAGGTGGCACCCAAGTAATGACATACAGTACATGACTTTGAAGAAGAAGTAGAAGGAGGAGTCATGTGTCTCGTATCATGTCAAAGCATTCTGATGAGTTGAAAATAACATCAATAATAAAAGATATACGAGACTAGTTGTTGCGAATTACAGCACATAAAACCCGGTACAGACACACTGATAGCCAGCTAGCGTCGTCTTGAAGTATGGCTGGTATGAAGTATGCTTGACATGATACGAATGTATACATAAAATAACAAATATATAACATTTAAAACACAAACACAGCTAAACAGGACAACAACAGCGTGAGATGAAGAGTATACACGAGCAACTTTCTAACGTTTGCCTTTCAAAATCCTCTGGCGATCACCCTCTCCCCTCCCGAGTCACGTGATGCTTTCGAAACACTCAAACCAACAGCAACACACATACATACACTATTTTCTTGCACTTGATACAAAGTACCAGATGACCATGCATGCAGGTATGCCAGGAAAAATGTCAGCGTGAAGAGGGGTGCACCCTTTGAGGAAATATAACGGAATAAAATACTGATAAATGTCATGTCTTCAAAAAATACATTAAATACGAGTACTGGTGCCTTTTCACCTCAATAAAAATGTTTGTTGCCCTGGCTACAGTTGTGGGGCTTGTCTATTGCTGATGGCTTCTATAATGGTCATTAAGAGGTTGATTAATTAAGGCAAAAGAGCATTACAAGGCTAGTTGTGGACGACACGTCAGATATTTCACAGATGACTGCTCCATCAGCATCGCATTGTAAAATGAAATATGGCATTGAGCGAGGAGGGAACAAAACATTCCGGAAGAATGGAGGGAGAGGTATGAAAAGGAAATGCCTCTTCTTCTTTTTTTAAATACACGACACATTCAGAGAAGCTCAGATCATCCTGAGAACCCAAAACAAAACGCTATCAGCGTACAAGTGGTTGAATAATTGAGATTGGGCACAGTGTCTGGTTGAGGCACATGAAAGGGAAGAAATAAGGAAAGCTGTTCATATAAAATGGAATGTTTTCAGTGTGTGCGTGCATATGTGTGTACAATTAACAAGGACAAAATGTATTTTTCCAGCAAGTAAGTGCTCACTGGTTACACTGGAGTACAACCAGGATGCACTGGAGGGTCCTCGGACTAATGAGAGGTAACAGGCAGCATCCCTACTTATTATGGAAAGGTGCTGCGGGAATGTGAATTATTGCTGCTGAGTGACGGCTTATTCTCAATGACATCATCACACACGTCTTTAAATACAGCAGTGAGGTCACTGTAAAAAATAAAAAATAAAAATGCTAAACCGCGCCACAGGGTCAGGAAAAGAATGAAAGCTGATGCAAAGCCTGCTGATTGATGGGGTTGCAGCTAATTGACTTGATCAATATTCAGATGTGAGTGAGATGCCTTGTAGCCGAGGAGCCTCAGGCTCACTTGACAGATGGGGATTCATGGCTGCATTAACACAACACAATACACGGGGAGGGAAATGCTTCACTCTGACACTGTCAATCACAACGGAGCATTATTATAAATGCAATTATCAATAAAACATGCACTGGAGGTGGTGGGAGTAGACATATGCTCTGGCCATGAGACATCAAATGCTCCTTGTGGGAAGTGTGTGACTGCTTCATCGATCTCTGCATGCGGATGAATGTGCCAAAATCACATCATTTCAAGACAATAGACCTTTCGGTGTTGTTTGTAAAGCATCAAAGTCTGACTGACTACTACTCACTTGATTGTTGAAAACTATGACAAAATATTGTATACGTCACAAATGTTAAATAAAAATAGTCTAGCCCAATTTTAACCTGGAGCCACTCTTACATCATACTTTTCAAACATATGTATGAAAAGATTACCTGAGTTGTGTTTGAGTAAGTAGGCAAAACCTAATGGCTAGCCTGCTAGCTAATACCAGCTAAATAGCATGCTAGTCATCACTTCTGTGCCACTAATCCAAGTTACAGAATATTTCCCTCAATAAGCATGTCAACTATGCCTATGTGTGTGTTGTAATATAACAAACCATATTTAGCTGCTGATTTTCAGCTTTAATTTGAGGGTATCTGCTGGCCCATTGCCATGGGTGGGCCTTGCGGGTCCGTGCCCGCCCTGTCAGTTAGCCGTGCCCGCCCTAGCTGTTTTAAGATGCCTGCCAAACAACTATTCTTCATATCAGTCACGTAAACTTGCGCCTTCTGTTTCAAGTAAATCATGGCGTGCCAGCCAACCACATACCTCCTTTCATGTTTGGCTTTGATTGACAGCTAAAGCTAGCGAATGACAATCGGGATCGGGAGGGGTGGGGTGGTGTGGGGGAGACGCATGATCTGCAGACACACATTAGGCAAATCTACTTCCGGGTTCGATAGTAGTGCGCGTTCAGGGCTCCAAGTGGAGGAGTGGAACCGTCACTTGCCTTCGGTGCCGTTTGGTTGGGCTCGCTTTCCCGCCTTGGACACCGTTTGTGTATGTGAGTGAGAAAAAAAAATCCGTGCGTGCTGTCAAATTGCCGTGGGAGTGACGTCATGCAGCCGACAAATTTGCTCTGCCCAGACTGCCTACAGTGAGTGACACGCACCCCGCCACCCCCCGCTCTGCGATTGGCTGGAGGGTAAAAAAAACAAAACAAAAAAAACTGTCTGTCCACAGAAATGTCCCGCTGTTGACAAAACAAACACAAAATGGCAAAATACTGTACAGGCTGGGGTTAGGAAAAAAATCACCACCACACATTAACAGAAGCCCAGAGGTGCAGATTGAGATCATAGGTATAAATCCTGTATTTATATAGTGCATTTTCTTGAGTGAAAATGTAAGACCGTGCCTTTAATAAGCAATGGCTATGACCTAATTACAATAACTACACATTACTACATTACAGTAAGGAACTTAAGAATTAGTTTAGTAAGAGTTACTTAATATTTCCCACATGTAATCAATCTTTAGTTGCATGTAAATGTTACTTAATTCTGTTGAGTTTGACATGCTTGATATTGAGTAGTAGAATTTACTTAATTGGAGTGTATGCAAATACTTGAGATTTTTTTTTAAAAGTAAATCATATGAGTCGTTTTGTTGTTGTTTTCAGTGTACCTAGCTATCAAACAGCTGAGCAACCAATTGTCTCATTACTTCTGAACCTTTATAAAGTTACAGAGGCACTAAATGAACCGTTGTAATTTCGACACTACCCTAAAATTAGAGCTTAAAGTCTGCAGTTAAAGCACATCTTGTTCATTACATTTCCAATCAAACTATGTCACACTGTAAGGCTAAAATCAACATTCAAGCCATTTCCTCTGTTTTCTGAATCACTTTGCCTTGGGCAAGTGACATCGAAAAAGGTTTGCTTACTGGTGACATTGGCTTAGTGGTGACATCTGAGCTATTGATACCCTCTCATAATAATAAACTGCTTTTCAGCTTGTCCGACCATCAGCACGTCTGCAATTCAAGAGCTTCATTTTCAACCACCAGAGCGCATTTTATCAGACCTCCACAACGGCCCTGCGCACGATGAACTGGTGTGAGTGCATGTGTGTGTGTGTGTGTGTGTGTGTGAGTGTGTTACAAAGCGTACATGCTGCAGGGATTGGAGGTAATGAAGCAGATCATTATTGATGATTCATATGCTGAAGAAAGATGGCAGCACCAAGACAAGAAACAGTCAAACTAAGAGAGACAATACTACAAGTACATTCTTATTTGAAAGAATGAACCGTCCATAATAGAATAATTCCTTAATTAAGAAAGCACAACCTAAACAAAAAAGCTCTCATTGATGAAATACAGCACCCTTTCACAGTTCTTGTTGTTAGCGCGCCCGTCGAACAATGTCTTTTCAGTCTCGCTCTTTTTTTCCCCCCCCTCCCAGCCCGAGGCGTGCGATCAGCCCTCAGCCCCGCTCGGACAGCCGTCACTTCCTGTCCATGTCATTGTGGTGCTACAGGGTGACGCAGATGCTGCCGGCCGGGCTCATCCTACAGACTCCTTTCTGTGCTATGTCTGGCCAGCGGCTTCACCTGAGAGCTGTTGGCTGTGAAATCCCTCTGCCCCGCTGGCGTTGGCCCATGAACGGCACGGCGAGCCAAAGGACTTCTGCAGCTGTCAGCAGCTGACATGCAGAACAAATTACCATCCGCATCTCCATAAATTAACTCAGAAGTGATCCAAACATATGCACCGCCTCTGTGCAGTTTTCTCTAACAGGAGAACAGCAATGCACACCAATAGAATTTAGAGTTGGCTTTCTCTCAGTATCTAGATGACACGCTATGCTTCAAAATGAGCGGTTTCTCATCCTAGCATGAGGGTCAAAACATGGATTTTGAGCCCCAACAAAACACATTGAATAGCAAGACTAAGAATCAGTTTTGGAAGATTTTCCAAACTGCAGAGACTTTCCCGAACTGGACGCACGCATGTTAACATTGCCGCAGTGCAGGGACGTAGGCGGTTGACCATCGAGGCAAGCTTGGTGCTGCTTACACCACAACCAGTTAGCTAGCAGTAAGCATCGCTGGCGACTAGTGTTACTCGTGTGGCTAAACATGTTGCGGACATCCATGGCGGTGAATAAGCTATACACATCTGACAAGAATCCTTCTCACACAGTGATGACGAGAAAAGACAGAGAAGTTATGCTAATTGCTAAGCTAACCTAAAACTGACAAGGCTAGCAGGTGTAACATTGAAAGTCACTTTTTTTTTCAGGCATTTGGCCCACCAAAGAAAATAAAAAAAATGTACCTTGTATAGTGGAACAAATTTTAGTCAATTAATCATTCAAAGAGCAGGGCTAGGTTTAAAAAAATCAATAATTGACATCGAATCAATTTTCCTTTTCAAGCCTGATATCAATTCGTAAAACCGAGAATCAATTATTTTAATATCTTCTTTTCCCATAAATTCATCAGAAAATAGTATTTTAAAGGCCAAATTGTTTTTTTTTTATCTTACAGTTTTCATGAGATTTACTGTTTACATGAATTTAAAAGTAGACTTATTGCACTTATCAAAATTTGTTTAAGTTATATTTACAATTACTGAATTAGAATTCTGAAAATATTTTCATCTCATCCTTGCTGATCTCAATGTGTGTGTAACACTTTAAGGCCCAGTATGCCGGTTTCAGGAAAATGCACTCATCATATAAAAGGTGTTGGGGTGGAAACCGGGACTCGGAATCGGACGATCTCAAAATGAGGTGACTCAGGCTCCAAAAAGTGTGATCAGGACATCCCTAGAATTTAATGTTTGTGGCTTTAGATCATGTCCTAGATATTAAGAAGAATTGATCATTTCTCAATATCGGATTGAATTGAAGTGAATCAAATCGTAACAAAATCAAAACTGAATCAAACTGAATTCTTGTGAATCGAAATCAATTGAGGAAATTAGAAATTCAAATCTATATCCTGCCCTACCAATGCGGTGTTGAGAAATATGGTTGCTGAGCTCAGAGTTCTTAGAAGACCAACGACGCACGAATAAAATACTCCCAACAGTTTCACATAATTAGAAAACAATGTTACAAAATAATGCTGCATAACATGCAACTGCAGTGGTATTTGTAGGGAGGCCAAGATGAAATTTTGGGGCGCTTGAGCACATTCCCGAGCTGGGCAACAGTTCTCACCGTCGTGATTCTGTGCGGCTTAAGAAAGTATTGCTGATTTTTGTCCACACTCTGTGTCACGTTTCAGCAGCGAGCATCAGCAGATTCTGCTCTAATCTGCTTGTGTATGTTTGTGTGCAATACGAAGGCTTTCACAAGGGGATTGCTGGGACTTGTTGGGAAGCTCAGCAGCTCACGGTCCATAAAGGATCAATGCAGACTTGGTGTTCATCTGGCCGTTCATTTCATTGCTTAAACCATCACGCAATCCTCTTTACAAGATGGATTACAGTCCAAATTTACGAACAAAAGCCGCTACCAACTTATATCGACATTATTATGAGGTGCATTTGTCTGTAGTGGTTGTTCACGTTGTCAACACATTTACACCAATTCTGCCACTGCTGGTTGGCGTGTAGGAGGAAGCCGTGATTTCTTTTTGTAGGCACGCACATCAACTTGCTGATTAGCTCAGTTCACCCACATGTCAAGTCGTAGTTCTCAGACCGAAGAAGGATGAATGTTAACTTGTGCTGAAGCGCAGACATTGTGGAGGAGTGCGGTGCTGTCACCACCAACAGCGTCACAGTCCGCAGCGTGGCAAAAACAAAAGCGCCTCACTCCCGTGTCCAATAGCGCCATTGTGTTTGCACCACAAACACGATTGTGCACATTTGGAGGAGACGGACCAACAAGCAGCTGTCGGGACATCAACTTGTGTCAAGTTTGTCAAAAATGCTCAAGGCATCCATCTTGAGCCCGTGTATGGCCTTTGAACTCTGACCTGTGTGGCTACTTACTGTTGCCTTGTAACTGTACCCTCGCGCACAAACACAGATGGCCCTGAGGAGACCCTTACTCGCTCCCCCTCCTCATGCACTCTGGCCCAGCGCCTCTATAATTAATGGAATGGCCCTTCACAGGGTCTCTGGTAGCAAATCAAGGAAAAGTGTGCTCATGTAAAAAAAAACACCATGAAAATTGAATGTGGTTAAACACACCATGTTATAGTATACAGCAGGTATTCCAAAAAGAAATGAGAAGTTGAAAATTTTGATTCATCATTTGCACCAAGCTGCCATTTTTTTAAAAATGGGTTTTGACAGTACATACTGCAATGCGTGGGAGCTGATTTGCCATGGATGGCGCAGCAGGACAGCAAAAAAAAAAAAAAAAAAATGGTAGAGTAATTGAAGGCCACAATTTAACGTTTATTTAAGAGAAACCGAAAGAAAAAAAAAAAAAGTGGGCTCGACGCCACCGTGTGTTACATTAGACGTTCACAGCAAAAAAAAAAAAAAAAAAAAAACATTCCTCGCCAAAAAGGAAAAATAAAAACTACCTATCTACACAAAACAAACAGTTGTTTTTCAATTTCCATTATTTCCTTAGAAGAAAGAAATGGTCACTGCCTTCATCCTTTGATGTTCCAATGGGTTATATGCCACGGAAGAGGCGGGACTGTTTTTGCAGATTTGGTTCCGGTTCAGTTTGCGACGTGTGGGCTGCGTCAAAAATACTCGTGCTTCCGACTTTGTGCCCCTCGGTTGCGCGTTCTCAACACGGACCGGAAGCAAACTGATGTGCAAAATCACGTCCCGCCTCTTCCGTGGCATATACCCCATAATCTGTCGAGAAAAGAAGCAATCACCTGCACCTGCGTCCAATGAGATGATGACACAGTCTGATGTCATTGCTATCCTGTTTACAGCCTATCACAGCGGTAGGGAATCCTGGTCCTCGAGAGCCGCTGTCCCGCCTGTTTTCCATGTCTCCCTCCAACACAGCTGACTCGTTATCATCATTATCATCATCAGCAAGCTCTGGCGAAGCCTGATAACGAGCCAGTTCATCAAATCAGCTGTATTGGTGGAGGGAAACATGGACGACAGGCAGGACAGTGGCTCTCGAGGACCAAAGTTTCTTACCCCTGCCCTATTGGAAGATTGCTATAATGTCATCACTCTTGCTGCTCATGTGTCGTATTAAGTATATTATCATGTTCCTCAATTAATCAACTCAGATGTTCTAGAATGCTTTTCCTGACATTTTTTTTGTCATCACACTTTCCCAAACAAGCTATGTTCCACAGAGTGCACGGGGATCTCTTTGATGAAAGGTGCGAGTCAGGAGAAGAGTGCAAAAGAATGTCCAAGGCATTAAATATTCCATGAAACACAGTGAAGACTGCCAAATATGGCGCAACAGTGATATTACCAAAAACTGTAGTGTACGTCCCTCCAAAACTGGTGAAAAGACCAGAAGAAATCAGGCAGCTGAGAGGTCAACAACATTTAGATTAGTGTTGTTCCGATACCGTTTTTTGGCGCCTGAGACCAAGCTTTGCAGTATCGGCCGATACCGATACCATACCGATACTTGAGGGTTTTTTTCCTCAACATGAAAAAGCTGTCCTGCTATTGGTTCAGAGCATTCAAGGGCCAATAGGATATCTTAGATCAGCATGCAGTGAACATGTCACATACCAGTGAATGTCGTGCACGAGCAAGACACAAGATGCTGCATCCAAAATCCTATATTAGCGTTGGAATTAATGGTATCGGCATGTTACTTGTGAGTAGTCACCGATACCGATACCACTGTTTTAATGCAGTATCGGCACCTCTGCCGATACCAGTATTGGTATCGGAACAACACTAATTTAGATGATATATTAGTTTGCAGGAATTTCTGGCAAGTAATGACAACATTCTCTCATCTTCTTCATATGTCTGGGCTAAGACAAAAGCCTCAAAAATACACTTGAAATTTTCCAAACACATGGGAAAATGTGTAATGAGCTATTCTTGTCTCAACACCCGTGATTTAGTTTGGTTCTTCCATTGTAATAGGTGCTAGGTCTAATGCAAATAGCAAATATGTGTTTAATTAATATCAAACTTTTTTCAACCCATTTCCAAAATTTTGGACTTGTTCGGTCGGCAAAAAAAGTTGAAGGCAAAATCACCACTAAACCCATGAAGATGTAATTCAATCATGACATAGCCACACACTTACTAATTATCCAATATTGCTCCGTGTATGCAGTAAAGCGACTAAATTGAGTAACCATCCCATTTCGCTTAATTGGTCTGAAAATTACATATTTACTTCAAAACTAGGTAGGCCTCTCCCAACTCTTTCACTCGATGATAAATCACAAGTGTATCCACTTTTTGTGTGCCTTCAGATTGCGTCTATATGTAAACACCTTGGATAAGTTGGCTCAATACATATCAAACAACACCACTTCAAATTCTCTACTATAACGTGTTGTCCTTTTGCCCACACTGCAGCTCAAGAGTAGCAAAACAAAGAAAAGAGGGATAAAAGATGTACTCACGGAGAAACCTGCCCAAAAAGGGCAAGAGTGTCGCACCCTGGGAGATGTGGTGAGAGCCAGAGCGGCGAAGCTGACTGCCAGGATGAGGCTCCCCAAGACCATCTGAGAGACTCCGAGAGTCAGCATGATCCGGGTCCGAGTCCGGTATTCCCTCAGCCGAGAGAGGCTGCGGGACAGCGACGCCGGGCTGAGGGAGCCCTGGCCGCCGATGCCCGCACGGGGCAACGCGTTCACCGGCATTGTTCTTAAAAAAAAAAAAAAAGAAGAAGAAAAAAAAAGGTGCGATTCAAAGATCGAGAGCCGAAGGAGAAGAAATCCGAAAATAGAAACAGCGTTAACGTAAACGGCGAGAGTGGAGGTCAAAGCCCGATGTGGTTGTTCTACATCAATTAAGATGCTCTCCAATTAGCGTCGAGCTTCCGCGAGTGGGAGGGAAGAAGAGTGAGATCAGCATCCGATGCTTCTCGTTACACTCGAAATCCCAACGGGGGTTCGTCCAAATTCCTTGTTAGCTCCGACCAACGAGGCATTCCTCGGAAGAAAAGTCAGCGAAGGCGCACCGGAGAAGCAACCTCGCACCATTGTCACGCCACTGCCATGCTTGAGGGCGACTGCATTCAAACACGGCGTCAAACGTGCAGCGTGGACTCGGCGCGTCGAATCCTGTCGGAGAATATCCGCAATTGTGCACCAGCTTCTGGTGCGCAGTTGTTGGAAATGTGCCACAGTGCGTCTGTGCGCATGCAGCAGCAGCAGCAGCAGCGAGAGCCAGGCTGACTTACTACTATGGTGATGGAGGAGGGGGCGTTCGGATGGAGGTGCTGGTGCGCGCGCGTGTGAACGTGCGTGCGTGGATGCGCTTGATTTGTGAAGAGGTGCAGCATGGGAGGTTTGATTCCCAGCGGGTGAAGTTGGTGCGCATTTGTGGAAACAAACACAAAGACATGGTTGGCTGAATCCTTCACTATGCTTTGAAACATTTGTCATCACAATACCTGACGGAATAAGATGTTTTATTTTGCTTCTTTTATTGTTTTAAACATTCATTTTAATAACCATTCAAATTAATGTTTTTTTTTCCCCCAACAATCTTAAAAACTCATTCACTGCCAGTCATTTTAGAACATTTTAAAATTGTCAATATTCACGTGATATTACATTCAATAATTATATATAAACCGAATCTACCAAATAACAGAATAGACTCCCTACTTTTTGTCCCGTCCCGTTCTTTTATAATTGACAGCAGAAAAATGTAGGTTTGCCAAAATACAGCCATTTCTCCCATGGACTCTGAAACTGTGTTTATTTCCTATAAAATGGGGCAATGATGTCATCTACCGGTGGTTGGGCATCAGTAAAGTTGTTTCCAAGTTTGATATTTACAGTGGAGCATGCTCAGATTCGCCCCCATTTAGCACCGCTCTAAAAAATACAATTGACAAGTAGAATTGTCAAAGGCAGTGAATGAGTTAAAAATGTGCTTTATATTCTCAGTATTTTCCCCCCTTAGTAGTATCACAGATTTTTATATCACACCATTAAATCTAATTTTATATTGCAGATTTTGACCACTCAGCAGCAAAAAAATATCATTGTGATTTCACAATAAATAATTGGATATCTTTTGCATGACTTTCACAGTAAAGATCAGATATAGTTGAAAAAAACTAGCACAAAAAAAATCACTCAAATTCTAAGTACCCTTCACAAGGAGAATGTTGAGCACATTTTACAAGTTTATTAAAAAGAAACAAAAAGCTCCGTACGCATTTGAGGAATGAAACCATGACCTTCAGCTTGGGTGACGGCCACTCTACCACCTGAGCCATGCCACTCCTTCTGTATGATAGTATAATGATGGTGTCAAGTGGAATCCTTGTATCGCCAAGTGGTTTTTTGTCTCATTTTGGACAGACCAGCAATGCAGTATAGTGGCAAATAGCAAGAGTGGCATGGCTCAGGTGGTAGAGTGGCAAGCTGAAGGTCAGGGGTTCGTTCCTCAATGGTTACATAGTAGGATAATAATAATAATAATAATAATAATAATAATAATAATAATATTTTACTAAACTAGTCAAATGTACTTAAAACTCTCATAATTTAGTTAGAATTTTTGAGTAAAAATTATTCCCTTTTTTTTTTTTTTTTACAGTGCACTGTGAAATGTACTCTCAACAATTTACTGTAATGTCACATCTGCAATACATTGTTGTAAAACACATCTGTATTCTGTAACTTCACAGCTGCAGTGGCAAAGCAATTGCTGTGATATTACAGTACATTACTGGGGAGTTACAACCTTTTAGTGTGCACTGCAAAATTGTTTTATAAAGCCTCACAGTCATCCATTTACACATCAGTGGTCGGCTACTGCCACGCAGGAAGTGGCCAGGTCCACTGGGAGCAAATTCAGGTTCACGGTCTTGCTCAAGGACACTTCAACATGGTCACAAGAGTTGAGGATTGAACTAAAAACTTCCCGGTTGAGAGGCAACCACTCTACCAGTGAGCCATGCTGCCCTTTTGTGCCAGGTTGCAGTCACTCCAAGCTGCAAGAAGTGATGTGACCTCCTACTACCGGTACATTTTTTCCCTAAAAGATTTTATCTCATTATTTTTTCCACAAAGTATGACTTTCTTCACCTTAAAATGTATGTTTGAAATTCATTAATGACATATTTGGATATCACCTCTCGACTCAAGCGGGACCAACAGACAATATTTCTCGCCTCATTCACAGATCATTCCTATTTTTTCTAAGGTTCCATAAGTTCGATCGGAAGGGTCGGGAAGCATTTTTACCGTTGATTTATATCTTATTACTCACACAAGAAACTTCAAACTACAAACGTGTTACCACTTTTGGAGGAAGTGCCTTTGTCGTCTCCTCAGAGAAAGGAGAAATGGCGTTTTTTAGGGTTAAGTCCCAAGTTCGGTTACGTCACGTGACTGTCCAGGGAATATTTGAATAAAAATATTACACTGTAATAAAACTGTTGAATTCTGTGAAATCTTTGCTTTAAAAAAAATAAAAAAATAAAAAAAATTGTGCTGTTGTGATATTACAGGCCTTGTTGTGATATAACTGATTTGTTTTCAGGATTTTACTGTAAAATAACAGTTACATGAGGTAAAGGATGCTGTAGTTTAAACATTGGGATATTACAGAGGAACTTAATTACAACAAATTGCTGTAAAATAACGCCAATTATTGTGAAATGCTGCAAGTTTAGTGTATGACAGTGCAGGCCAATAAGTTTGACACAGGAAGAAAAGATCAAGGGTGTTAATGACAGTGAATGTCCATAGTTTGGATTAGGTGTGAATTTACACGTAAAATATGCTAAAGTGCATATTGCAAAGCAATAGTGTAAATTACATAACTGCACATCTGGTAAAGTAAACATTGTTAGCTAATTTACGCTAATATGGCCTTCCACCACTCGTTGGAAGAAATCGTAATGTCTCCATCAGTGGAGAAGTATGCCGCGTGTGCACCCTCAGATCACTTTACTGAAATAAAGGTAAAATGAACACAAGCAGGCCAAGATACATAACCACACACGACCTGCCAAAACTGACGCTGAGTCACTCAACATTCAGAGAGCGTAGTGGTTAACTATTAAGTTAACAGCCAGCCAACGCTCCATTCTGAGTCCCACCTACGTCATTCAACAGGACAGGGCCTGCCTTTCTCGTCACAGTCGCATATATGTCGAATGTGAGGGTGGCGACACCAAGTGGACAAAAATAATACCTGCACCTCATATACAATTGCATCGGTATTTTCCATCCATGGCACGTAATATGTAAAATATTTAAAATGTATAAATATATGACTCAATATCTAACTCACAGTTTAATTATTACTTTACGATGACTGTAATTGTGAGCTGGTGGTTAAGTCTTTTCACCGAGTTTTGTCATGTCAACGTAACGTTTGGCCATCAACGTAATGAAGTAGGGCTGCCTACATTAGTGTCGTTGGACAGTGAGTGTACGCCTACATTGGCAAGATGATATAAAATCGTTGAACGTACACTTCTGCATAACATTGCATCCTTATAACAACAAAGAAATGGGCTCAATTTACAACAAATAATAATTAACAATGCTTTTTAGTCAGTAACCCAAGATTTAAATGTCTCAATTAGCCTGAAAACAATAATTGAAAATTATAAGGAACTAAAAAGGTTGCTAAAGGTACAATTTGATGTAAACAGTACATTTGTGACACATTTAAATTGTAGAATTTGGAAATTAAAACAGACAATGTGAAGTTTAATTATATTTGCAGTAACCACTTCCATGCGAGAACGGTACTTGTGCATGTGTTTTGAAATCGTCTGGTGGCAATAATAACCTGTTAAACTCAGGACAATCCGCAGGTTAGATTGAATGTGGCGGTCAACTGGTGCACGATGAAGAAAGTAGCATTTTGAAGGAGTGCTATGTAATGGCAAGAGACAAAACGTTGCTGAAAAACAGCTAACTTACATTAATGCAGGACTGTGACCTTCAGAGGCGCCCTCTAGTGGCCACTTGTGAATTGCGTGGAGAGAACCAATCCTTTGTGGGGTTAACAACGAAATTGTCACACTGCAAGGAAAAATGACAATGATGCGCTTTTCAAATCTTTTACAAGCAAACTCACTGGAAGCTTTCAAACCGTCAAGTTAACTGCAACTAAATATAGCCGCTTAATGCTGGACGTGACAGCTAATTTTAGATCAATAACGTTTCACTTTGCAAGAAAAGACATCTTTGTCAGACTTTACTTTAAAATGATTTTATTTATTAATACAGTGGTATACTTAAAATTGTGTTGCAGAGGAGGAAAAAAAGAAACAGAAATCAGCCACACGTGAAGCGCTAATATCCAATTAAAGCTGTGTTAAGTCTAAAAATAAGCTGGTACTGGTGTGCCATACATCATTAATGGTCTATTAGTACAAAAATACATTAAGGGCACACAATACAGCATCCAGTATTGAAATCAGTGAAGGGAACTGTTTGCTATTCAAAAAAAAAAAAAAAAAGTTTTCAGCCCAAGCACTTTCCTGATCCATGTTTCCATAAAAAGACAATTTGTGACGGCAATTGAACGTGAATGTGTTGGTAGAAAAGGTGTGATGTATTACTGTCAGGTTCAACGCTTCAAGGCTCGAGGGTATAATCCAGAATACAAAGATCATCATGTTTCCATCGGTCACATGTTTTCGCTACATTTTATACAAAAAGAAAGTCTTACAAAAAAAAATTCATTTACAAAAAAAAGAACCAAGGCAATATGCTCGCATTATTTACAGCCACTCTTCTTCATCTTCTTCTATTTTTTTATGCATAGGAGATAAAAGACCAACATACATTTGTTACCCTCTCGCAACCGTTAGTGTGCTGAACCAGAGTTTGCTTATACGCTGGGTTAACAAAAATGGCAGACCAAACAACACTAGACAGTAACTCATCATAAATTATTGTTTTCTTCATGAAAAGAGGTGAACGAGCTGCAGATAAGGCATCGCTGCTTATTGTGTTTGAATGCACAAGTGCAAAAGGAGAAAGAAAGGTGAGGAAGCAACTGAGGAGGCCGCTGGACCTGAGTAGAACGACATGCATAGATCTCCCTCAGGCTGGAAGGAGCCCACCGCCACTCAAGCTACAAGAGAAGAAGAAGAAAAAAAAGGCGCAACAGAGGAAGAAGAAAGGTTAAAGTGTGCTGCTTGGCTTTTAGATCCGGCTGACCTTCAAACTCCTTCATCAGATTCCCTCAAAGTGGAAGAATGCGGATACATCATTATATTCAGTCACCTGAACTGAAAAATAACAGGAGCTTGAATTCAGGACTAAAATGCATGATATATTTTTTTTCATCTAGACTACTATATATACTGTATGCATATATAGCATAAATACACCGACTCTGGTTTGTAAAATATGTTCGCTGGTGGCGCAAATGGCAAAACAATCCATCCAGGTATACTCATGTAAAAACTTCATTGTATATTATATATAGCATGAATCCATAGTAGGAAGGGGGCATGCATCAGTGGTTTCACTTCATCAAGACTTCATTTGAGGGGAAAAGTTTGAAAATCTTCAGTGCCCGGCCGTAAACAGCTTCCGACTGGATCCTTCTTGACGCCGCCATCGCCTGTGCGACTCTCCATGTGTTGTGTTTATGTGTGTGTGTCCTTGTTGATCCACCGTGGTTGCACATCCCGCGAACATCGCACTTAAAAGTGGTCGATGAGCACAGAAACACAGTTGGCTCCCACCAGGTAGTTGGGGTCCCCAGGGAGAGACTTGTTCTGCCAGTTTTTGGGGTCACCTGAGAGGAAAGGGAACAGATGGAGCAGATGAGTCTTTTAGCTGCAATTAAACACTAATGGCTCTATAAGCACTCCCTCTTCGCAGGCTGTGTGGAACAACGACTGCAGTGGAAATTCATCAACTACTTGAGCGGAGCTGCAGGACCTGATTGCATCTCCTGCCTGCCAGCCAGCCACGCTTGGATGCTACAAGACAGCGGCCTACATCCAAACAGCGGAGACGCACGACAATAGGCAAGTCACTTCATCTTTAATGAATGTCCCCGGCCTCTTGTTGACTCCACATTCAACCTCAGTCACTATGACGACTGCACACTGCACTGAAGTGAATGAAAGGTATGGCTGGGCAATTCATCCAAACGTGATTTTGGCTTCTCTCGATCTTAAAAATTATTTGGAAAAAAAACAAAATGTGCCAAATGGCGTGGTGTTTAAAGTCCACTGAAAATAACAGAGGCTTTGTCCGAATGTGCACACTACTCCCTACACCATTCACTAGTGTGATGTCACAGCATTTTGTAGGGGTGTCGGAATGTCCAAATGACAAAAATGTAGTGCACTTAGAATTACCCATGATGCACTTTGAAAAGTAGTGAACATCGACGGTCACTCAACCCATTTATATAGACCAAAATACATTACGAGTATTGAATTTAAATAATTAAAGTGTGACATTAACTATATAATATTGAAATAATTAATTAGTTTTAGTTGTAATTATGTCCAACCAAGTACATGACAGTTTAATTATTATATTTTTAATTCATAATAAAGTTAACATAAAATGTCCTAGAAAAAAAATAAATGTCAGAGAATTGAATAAAAAAGGCAGAAAGGAAAATTCTCAAAAAGTAACCAATAGAATGTCCAAAAACAAAAGAAAAAAAAAACAGAAAATTATCATAAAATGGCTTTGGAATTGTCCCAAACAGTCAGAAAATTGATTAAAAAAAAACAAAAACAAAAAAGAAAAACAAAACCAAACAGAAAAGCATGCTTAAAAGTAACAATAAAATGTCCAAAAACAATAGAGGATCGAACATTACCATAACTAATTTTTGGAATTTAAAAAAAAAAAAAAAAAAAAAAAAAAAAAAAAAAAGTCAGAAAATTTACAATAATAAAAAAAAAAAGGCAGAAAAGAAAACGTTCACAAAGTAACTATAAAATACCCAATACCAAAATGAAGGAATCCCAAAAGTGACCTAAAAATGTATGAGGAATTACCACAAAAAAAAAAACGAAAAAACAAAAACAAAAAAAAACGGAAGATGAAAGGTAAAAGAAAATGAATGTCTACATATTGGATATTAAATTTTTGTGTTGTGGTGCAGCTGTAATTAGCTTTTGGGCCCAAAGTACATTAGACTACTGCGATTGGCTGGCTGGCAACAGCAAGTGCCAAAATGGCTGCCCCCTGAGATGGATGGTGCATCTTTGTTGCATAATTCATATTCCACAAAGACAATATGAAAACACTCTTTAGAATAGTGGGGGTACATAGAACATATTATTGTAAAGAAATTTCCCGAGTTCACTCCCCCTTTAATGAGACACCAGTTGCATTTATTATTATTATTTTTTTGTAAATCTAAAAGCACAAGAAAATAACTACACATATTCAGTCAGTGCTAATGCTAACTTCAATATAAAACCCCATTGACATGCTAACAGGAAATTAGAATAAATTCTGGGAGTGATATTCCTTCAATTAACAGTTATTCATACACGAACGTTGTGGGAGCACATGCAACCAGACTTCTCAAAGACACATATTCTTCATAATCTGTAAAAAACAAGTTATATTCAGAGAGCTCGATCACAACTTTTTCTGTCCACTCTTTTTACATCATTGTGTGTACTCCATGCAAAGAGGCCAACACACACTTTTATTTTTATTTATTATTATTTTAGTATATTTTTTTAAATTTTACTTTATTTTCTAGTTGCTCTGTATATTTCGTGTTGATTTTTGAAGAATTCAATGATATTTATATTTTTAAATTGTCATACCAATACCCATTTCCAGTTGATATAGCACAAACTACAATAACCAAGGTCCCAAGTTAGCCCCAGCAAGCCAAAGACTTGTAAAAAACAAAGTAAAATACAATAAATATGATAAAGAGATGCTTATTCACAGTTTAAATGTGTGCAAAGATGCAAAGCAGCAAAGGTGTGCCTGCAGGAGAATGAAAAGAGACTTGGATTTCTCATGATATTTAAAGGGTCATTTTGTACTTTATAAAAAGAACAATGTTAAAGAATAGAGCTATGCTATGATGGCAGTTTAAGTAGTTGACTTTTGGCAGCTGAACAAATACTAAGTTTTGAAAACAATAAATAATTGTATTAATCGTAATTTCAATATCAATCAAAAATAATTGTGATTAATTTTTTTTTAATAATCTCCACTGAAACGTGCTGAATTCGTGGTGAGTTATTTTGGGCCTACTTTTGAAAAGTGACTGTGAGTGAGCTGAGGTAATTATAATAATAACCACAACCAGAGCGTGTTCTCAGCCAATGACGTGACAGCTAGGAAGGCCCAACATGCAGAGTGAAAGAACCGTGTGGCCCAAACACTATCATGTGAAAGCACATTGCAGACAGTACGTCATGAAGACAACCATGGGACTTCACATGACGGCCTTACAATGACAACATGACTATTCGTTGTCGTAATGAACGAGTGAGAGATCCGCTGCTCATGCAATCTCTCTACTTTCCTGAAGTTCATCAGTTTTACATGGCTTTAAAACGTGTTTAAAGAAGAAGGCATGAATTTTACCATTAGTCACCGAGCGCTGTAAAGAAGGAAGCGATGTGCGGGGACACAATGTAAGAAGAAAGTGACAGAGGGGACAAGAGCAGGCCGGAGAGTGGCCTCGCCTCGCAATAAGAGGATTAGCACGCAGCCTGATAATCTTGCCACTATTCAGATGAACAACGGAGGCAGCCAGCATCTCATCCAGACGCCACTTCTCATTCTTAAAATGAGGCTAATTAACTGCTAATCCTAACAATGGCCAAAATTACCACTCTTCATCAAAGGATGAGGAAATAAGCCACACTCTGATCTTTTGATTTCTTTGCAGGAGTTGAGCTTTTTACATTTGTTTGGGTGCTATAGTTTTGCTCGTGCACGTTAGCCACTTACCGCAACATCACATTTACGTCTTCTTTAGAATGACTACAGACTTATTTAAGTATATTTGTAGCAACACATTCAACTGCAAATGTCAATGAATCAAATGATCCAAAAAGTGTTTGAGGAGTAAGCATTGATTTTAACAACAAAATCATGGACATCAAAGGGAGGATTTTCCAAACCCTATCCTAGTTGATCTAAGCATCACTTCAAATATACAAACATCCATTTTCTATTCTATATCGTTATTAGGGTCTCAGGTGAAGTGTGTCAATTAAGAGATCTATAAAGCGGTTCTTCCGGCCAGCATTGGGGTGGCTGTGTGAGGGGAAACAACAACAACAACAACAACAACAACAACATGCATGCATTTGTTGTTATGCGTATGTATGTGTGTATAGCAAATGAACTAACGTGGAAAGACAAGTGGCTGCAGCATGCATACATAGTGAGGTGATGTATACGCAAGTCCACAAAAAATGTTTGCCCTAATAAGATCCAATACAACAACTTTCAAAATAAATTCTGACATAAAATTATGACTAATAAATGAGTGTGATATAAAAGTTAGCATTACTGTATAATTTTTGATACAGCTCTTGTATTGGTTCTCATTCGATTCATGAATATCAAGTGGAAGAGGGACACTAATGAAAATGAGCTTTAATGTGAATACCACAAAGACTAACAAGTTGGGAATAAGTTAAAATGGGTGATAAGAAGAAAAATGGATTAACCTATAGCCATTGTGATTTGTAAATGACATTAATAAGGACAGATGTATTTCCCCGTAGAGTGATTCCTTTACCAAAATGTCACAAAACTTTGAATAAAAAAAAAAAAAAAAAAAAAAAAAAAAAAAAAAATATATATCACAACTCGGGGAAAAATGATTGAAGTGACCCACACCAGTAAAATAGTCACAGAGCCAGCCCAAACGACCCCAGAAGAACAGAGAGCACAGCATACCCGACGAGGAGTCGGAGGATTTTAGAGCAAAAGACCAACCATCAGGGGTCATTGACGCACAGTGAGGTAAGCGCAGCTCCACAGGCTTCAAAAACTTGAGGCCGTGAGGTCCACACATCACCAGAGGGCTCAGCAAAGTCTCCCCTGAAAATGACACAGCAGAAAAAAAAACATCACAACAGTGTCCACGTGTTAACTTGCCGTATTTTGAACAGGAAGGTACAAGAGAAAGTATTCCACAAGAAAGGTTCAAGTATTCAAATAATTCAATTGTTTCCACATTTATTAATAATAGTTCAGACTATTAACAGTTTCTTCCGAACGTAAAGAAGCTTGGTGACCTTGCCGTCTCTCTCATCATCCTGTTTACTTTAACATCCTTCTTAGCGTGTCCTTTTGAAAACTTGCTCTTGTTCCGTTAGCAGGTAGTGTTCTTAAAGCTGCTCTAAGTAGCAATTTGCCCCCAAATATCTGTACAACGGTCATTTTATTTGACCATTATTGACTCAAATATATTGTAATTAGCATATTAACACTTTAGGTGTTCACAATGGGTACTCCTGCAAGCCTCTGGCCAATAGTTTTCCGACTGGATTCAGGTTTGAATTTCCACTTCATGCGCGCAGTGTGTACGTCAAGAGGGAGTGTGCGATTTCATTCTTCAGCCACACATGGTAGGAGTGATTTGAAATTCATTGAGCAGCTTTAATTGTAACTAGTTTCTGTTTAACACCTTCAGACCCATAGATGATTTCAGTGCACATAACATATTGGCCTGTCACCAAAAAAATAAAAATAAAAAATTCCCGCATAATTGGGATGATGTCAACACTTCTGTTTCATGATTAGTTCCTAGTTAACCAATCACAATCGCATCCTGGCATCCACTATAACAAATAAAAAACATGAGATAACCCCATTTTTTTCCTCCATGTTCTTATGTGGGGGGGGAAAGAAAAAAAAAAAAACTCAAAATCTTTTTTTTCTTTTTTTTTTTTTTAATGGGGGAAAAAAAAACCCGCAGGTCTGAAGGGGTCAAGGCACACTTGGCCTTCCTGGATGGCAAACACAATTGCTGTTGGCACATCTCCAGAAGATGGGAATACAGTAAACAGACGCATGTTTGTGGTACACATTATTCGCTGAAATATTCAACTTGTTGCTTTTCTTAAGCCAAAGTAATAGAAGTATTACTTTAGCACCATCTTATTGAAATTTAGCATTGTTTTGTAAGGTTTAAAATGATTTGTAATGCTAACGTGTCATCTAGGCTAGTATGCTAGCTAATACTATTGAGAAGCCTCAAGAGAAAGTGGTTTGCTTGTGACATCTTATGACATCTATAGACAATTGCGAACCCCTGTTAAAGTTGGAGCTTTTCTAATCACGACAGGGCTCGGTACCTACAGTAGTCAGTAGTAGTAGTGAATAGTGAGGTTTCACTTCTAGCTGTGTATGCTCCACTATAAGAAGCACAAAGAAGAAGATGCAGACCAACAAACAACTAATAGGATAAACAATGATTCGTTGTCAATAGGTGTGAAAGTGAGTGAGCAGTTATTCGTCTTTGTGACCTCCGACTTGACGGGCAAAAGGGTCTAAAATCAGCTGGATAGGTTCTATCGTACAAACACTACGGAAAATGGATTGACACACCTTTTGACTTTACGACAGGCGACTTCTGTCTTTATTGTACCATTAACGAGCATAATTTTATATTGAATTCAAAGCCTACTTAGGAGATTAAACTGAGCGCAATAATGAAAACAGAAAAAAAAAAAAAGACTGTAAAAGTGCAAGAATGGGATTGAGTGACTTAATCTCTTTGCAATGTAATTTTGTGATAATGTTACCTTTCTCCTTGTCAAGTGGAGGCAGGATGCTGTTATCTCGGCAGACCTTGAAGTAGATCTCCTGCTCAATACCTTCAGGAATGGCCCCCTGAGGGATGATAATGCTGACACCCGTCTCAATGGAGCTCAGAACGCCACCATTGCTATTGAAGATCCCTCGAGCGGTGGCGACTACCGTGTGACCCTCATCCTCATCCTCATCATCGTCCAGGGCGGTGGGGCTGGAAGGCAGCAATGTTCACTACACCGCGCATTTGTCCCTCCAATGGAACACATTCCATTTCATCCATGAATGATGTGATTAGTTACCTCACGGGAATGGCCTTGGGCACAGCATTGATATTGTTGTGCTGATACTTGGAGCGATGGTCCATCGTACGAGTGAATGTATCTAGGCCACTGTCATGGTCGGTGTTGTGGGACTGGGAGGGCTTCACTGGGCTTGCACTCTGTTCAAAAGAAAACTCGTAAGATTTTCCATAACACTACTTGTATACGTTATTTCTAACATATGTACAGATTCATATGTAGTAAGGGGTAAACCAATAGATTGGTTACTGAGACTCAAAGGAGAAGTATTATGCCAATTCCCCCAATCCATAATCTAACTCTCAAGGTGATTGAGAGCTGGAAAGTGCTTAATTGGCAGTCTATTGCAAGGCAAAAGACAGGCTAAACATTGGACTGTTTGCCAGTCAATCAAAGAGCACATACCCGCATTCACACTGAGTGGGAAATGATCCCATACTGCCTTCACAGAATTCAGCAGAATGACTCACTACAACATTGGACCACAGATTAAAACACTTCCCACGGGTCTTTATTATTTATGCGTGTCACATGCTTCAATAAAGGTACCTGGAGTTCACTTGCACAAATCCCACATTAGAGACACCAACATTTGTTCAAATGCTGCTTACCTTTGACGCCGGATCTGGCTTGTCATTGGGCAGAAGGTTGTGGTTGAATTTGGGACTGTCGAACTTGCGTTCGAAAGGCCTGGCAGAGGTTGTGTAGGGTTTGGGCACATAGCGGTTGTAGCTAGATGCTGGTGGAGCCCCGCCGCTGGTGATGGTTTTCGGAGGCTTTTCACTAGTGCCATTCACTGGGGACTTCTCAGGAAAATTTTTGTGAGGCAGGAAGTTGCTCTGGACAGTGTCCTCCCTGGAAGGAGGTTTGGCTGAGGGACACAGAGTAGAGTTGACCTCATAATTCATTTGCAAATAGCTGTGTGTGTTTTTCTGTTTATATACAAAACAATTTGCACTACTTAGAACCGTGTGCTATACCTTCAGTTGAGGGCTTGGGAAGTATGGCTGGTGGTAGAGAGGGTGTCAACTGGGGTACTGGTTCATATCTTTTCTCTGCTGAATTTGGTTTTTCCACGGATTCTGTTCTGTAAGCACAGTTAAAAAAAAAAGATAAAGATATGAGTCTAAGGACCATGCAGTGGTTTCAAATGGATTCCAAAACCTGCTATAAAATACCGTCATTAATTGTGACGTAAAAATGAGAGACACGTGACATTTTCTTTGGTATATGTTGACATCTTATACGTATTAATTGTAGTGCTATAACTTTCAAATATTTTTAGAATCGATTTATCATTGTTCAATCGATTAATCGACTAATCTGATTCAATTTAATTTCGCATTAAATTGTATTACAAAAGCATTTTTTTCTGATCCTGATTATCGTTTATTAACCAGTGATTAGCGGTTATTTCCTACTTCATATTCATATGTGACCCGCTCCGGCAAAATGGTCCACATGTCACGAAGATTAATGTAGAGATAATATTACAGTTGGACTTTATTTGGCCATTTTGAGATTTCTCCACAAATAGCCACCTTAAGGTCTCTAGTTTCATTTCCCAGCAGCACAAAAGTCAAAAATGTAATAGAAGTATATGAAAATAAACAATTATTAGACAGTATGCATCGTAACCAGGGAGTGTTTTTAGCCTAGCTGCTAGCTAGCGCCATGTCTTGCGCAACTGTTTAAAAACAACCCAAATTTCCTAGCCTCAAACGTCATTCACAAATGATTTATATAAATGTTGTGAGGACAAACGGATCTGTGTGTAAAAGCTTAAGAGAAAACTGTGTCAAAATCACAATGCACTTTTGAGAATTACCTGGAGAAGTTGTGCGTTGTTTGTGCTTGCGCTTGGGGTTTGGCGGGGCCAGTCTGGAGCCTGTCAAAGTAAGATAGCTGTTTCCTGTAGTAGTCCTCATCCTCATCAGGGTCATAATGGTTAGAACGCACAATGTCATCAGCCACTTTGGACTGAGGCTTCTGAGGCTCGGGGACTCTACAGTAGGTGGGTAAACAAATGCCGATAGTCAAGCAGAGTGCAAGGAAGGCATTGGTCACATAAGGAATAAGAAATTACATCAAAATGAGTCAAATTGGGCAAAACAATTCAACAAGTGTTTTGTATTATCGCAAAATCTCAGCATGCCAAAGACTGAAAAGCAATAAAAACACAAGCTTACTTATAGCTCTTTTCTGAGTCCAGGTTGCTCAAAGAATTGGCTTTCGGGATGATTCCCCCTGCTTTCAAAGGCAAATCTGCAGCCTATGTTAACAAAAAGGACAGATGGTATGGTAAATTTTACAATTATCAGAAGAAACTGTGGAATTTATAGTGGAAGTCAACCCATCTTTTTTGGACAATATGTTTTAAGCAGCCCCACTAGTCTAAATATGGTATTATGGTTAATATTGCGTTAGCGGAATACGAGTTCAAGATGAGCTGCGATTGGTTGCTACCTGAGACTTCAGCAACTGTGATGTCGTCATCTTCAGTCGACAGCAAGTGGCAAAATGAGATGGATAAAACCAGCTGGATTTTGCTTCAATAACTCATATTCCAAAAATGTAATATTAATCAGAATGTCATGTTTAGAATAGTGAGGTCACACATTATTGTCAAGAAATGTTGAAGGTTGACTTCCACTTTAGCTTAATTAGCAGCCAATGGAAAGCCTAAAAACTTTACCTTCCCAGATGGATCTCCTGCATCTCTGGCTCGGTCGACAGACACAGAACGCTTGTTTTCAAACATCTTGACTCTTGTTAGGACCGACTGCGGTTGCATGGCGGGGTCTTCCTCGTGTAACTCCTTTCTGGCAGTGTCAGGCTTCGAAGTGTCTGCAGCGGAAAATGAGGTGACTCCTGCTTTGGGAGGGGATGTGGGGCTGGGGTCAGAGTTTACAGGTGCAGAGTCATACTGCTGAGGTTTGTAGCCTTTTACGTGCTGTGTTTGTCCCTGGTTGTAGGCAGGCCGTTGGCCGCTGGGAGAGCGGGCAGCTGAAGAGTGTGAAGCCAGTTGAGAATCTTGGTTGTAGTGCAGGTCTGGAGATAGGGGTGGGGGGTCATCGTAACGGACAGACCCCGCAACTGCAGGTTTACCGTAGCGAGGCCGCCCGTCGAATCCCTGCTGAGGTGGAGGTTCGTCGAAGCGGGGTGGAGGGGTGTACTGAGAGTCGAGGCCATCGTTATATGGCAGGCGTGGATCGTAGCCCTGGGAGTTGGCAGTAGAGTGTGTCTGGCTGTAAGGGTTCCACTGTTGCTGGTCATAGTGAGGCACACTGTTCTCAAAGGGCGGAGAGTCATAGTTTCTGTACTTTGGTTCTAGATAAGCACCTCCGCTGCTGACATCAAAGCGACTAGGTGGGTGGTCATAATCTCTGTACGGCTGCTGGTCAGGTTGATATCCTTGTTGAGGGTTATAGTTCCCAGCTTTCAGTCCAGGACCGGATCTCCCTGTGCTGTCCGGGCTGTATGGATCCTTTGCAAACATCTACAAATACACAACAAAGAATACGGTGAGGAGCATCACAGGATCCACCAACATATTACACGCTTCAATTTTGATTGAAAAATATGAAAGGATGAAGTAACTGAATACATTAAAAAAAATTCTGTGAAATTAATTACAGAAGAGGAAACAAGTGGGGAAAGACCTGCAATAGAGAAACTGAGAGGGAGGGGTTACTGGTCAGATAGTATATTAAAACAGAAAATCACAAAAAGCACTGTACTTTCAAATTAAACACTTATACTGTAGGTAATTCAAATGATATAGCAAACAAAAACACTACAAAACAATGGGATACATTTTGCCTGAATAATTTCCGGACATCCAGATGTTTGGAAATGTAACACAATTACAGTGGTTCTTAACCCGGGGTTCGGCGAAGGTCGAGACACAAACTCGACTCATACAATTGGTGTTGACACAACCCGCTTGACCATCATTAGCTGCAGGTTATCACACTACATTGCTTGGCCTATCTGTGCTGCAGCGAATTTGGTGCACTTGGTAGTCGACTTGTGACTGCTGTGATGGTATGTTGTGTGATTTATTTATGACTGCAATACACTCATAGTATGTTGAGGGAAAAAAAACAAAAAAAACAAAAAAACAAAAAAAGATGAATATGTGTAATATAAATTCACATGTATAACCGAACGTAAGGTGTTCCACATGGTTCAATTCTGAGGCTTCTGCTGTTTTCATTGTATTTGCTGTTACTGGGTTCGGTATGAAGAAAACAGCAGTGGGTGTTTTAAAGTGCTCTAGAAATACAGGTGAGCGATGGGAGTCAGCGTCCAAACTGTATGATTTGCAATGCCAAGTTGATCAATTCTCATCCACCACAACTAGCTATCTAGCAAGACAAAAGGAACACTTCCTTAAGATGCATGGAGATGGGGAATACAAGAACACAATGCTTGCTCAATTCAAGGTGAAGAGAGCCAGATTTGATATAAAAAAAAAGCTACACACTCTGTCCATTTTTCAATAAAGAAGGGTTCAGTGAATGCACATAGGAAACCTCCAACAAGGTTAAGAACCACTGCACTGTTGATTGGCACTGTATCAATCTGGCTTTATAATGTAATTATTTGATATAATTTAGGAAAATGACACCCACTGTCTTACAATAATATTTAACACAACTTGCACATTACAAAAATACTTCAAAACTTGATATTTAAGAAGCAACCGTTAATTTTCCAGCCAAATCTGAAGTCTCTCACCCAAGTGTTTATTACAGGGGTTGTTGTACTCAACACTAAAGACGCAGATGCAATGGTTGGAAAATCAACGGCTACTTTTACAAAAAACAACGGCTCTGTTTCATCAGCGTTGGGAAAATACAGCACAGAGATCTACGTCTAGTGGCCATGCAAAGAGGTTGAACAACAGTGAGCGCTGCAAGACGATCCCTGATTCAGCTAACACTTCCACTGTTCCACACTCACTGTTGCTTAACAATATTTGCTCACACATGCACAAATGTAAACGCGCGCACACTCTCACACACAAAACTCCTTCTCTGGGCAGCACTGTGGTCAGCAGACATGCAGGGGGGAGGAGGGGCGAAAGGTAGAGACAGATAAGCGTGGCAGAAGGAAGTAGGCAGGTAGACAGGCAGCAGCAGCGGCAGCAGCAGGCGGTCAGTCGGGTCATATCGAGCTGAACTGGGCCCGGTCACGGAGCATCCGAGGCAGGTCAGTTGGATACCTTTGCTTCTGAACTGGCCGGTCCAGACTGTCTTGGTTCTGATGTGACACTCTCAGGGGCTAGCTCAGGCGTGGGCCTCTTTAGTGAGCCAGCCTCTGGGTTGGGGCTTGGTAGCCTGCGGTGAGCTCCAGGAGCCTCAGCGGGGCTCGGGCCCCCTACAGTTTTTACGGCAGGGGTCACTGTCTCAGCCAGGGGCTCGGGGAGCTGGGGGTTGCTAGGGATGGCAGTGGCTTCTGCTTTCTGTGAAGTGGTTCAAAAATGTTTAATAACACGTGCTGACACTACTGAGCAGTGCAAACAAGTGTTAGTGCTGTCATGGCCTCTCTCTAACAGCCTGCTCCTTACTTGTGCTTTACAGCTTACACACATTCAAATAGCCAATCACCTTGCTTCTACACTTTAGTTGTAGCTGTTCAACAACCAACAGCAGGCCATGTTCGGAATTAGGACACATTTCCAATGTTAGAATACACTATTTTGGCTTTAATTCTATGGTAACAATACAGTAATGTATCCTTGTCTCTGTTTATGCTTATTAATAACAGATATCGTAACGACAAACACTTCGATTTGTAAATCTGTGTTAAATACATTTCACAGTAATGGTGGATTTACACTGTTTTTTCAACATGCACACAATACTTTCTGGTATCAACATAGTCCCAATCACAAGTGTAACAAGAGTAGGAATTGCACATAGGTGAGTACTGTTACAGACAATTGGACAAATATACGCTTGTTTTCCCAGTGACATCAGCAACAGTCATACAGATAAGACAACTCTTGGTAATTCAGAATACAAGAGGAAAAGTGTGTATTAATTATAAGGCCAAACGTATCATATTAAATACAAGACATTTTGAGCCCTCTATTTCATGAGTATATTTCTTTTCCCATTAGAACCGTGATGTATATGATCTGACACTTGCATTGCATGTATAATCCATTAGAGGGCAGTATCACCCAGTTGGCTTTTCCAGCGACCTTGCAAAATCACCCCAACGAAGAAAGGAGAGACACCTATACTTATTAATAGTGGGAAGTGTTCTTTCTGATTTTCGGAAATACTAATATATGTTTGATGTGTCTGTTTATCGTTATATTTTTAACAGTTTTAATGTATGAATTTAAAGCATTGTGACCAGATGTATCAAATATGACACAAATCAAAAGTCATATCTGGAAGTTGATTTTCAATTTTTTTTTGTTCAAAAGGACCAGTAAATACTCTATTTACAAAGAATCAGAATTTTCTCTCATATATTTCATGGTTCAGGCTTTAAAGGGTTACGTTCTAAGGTTCTAAAATGTAACACACAGAAAGGTTAGTCAACACACACACAAAAGGGTTAGGTAACTGTAGTGTTAATAGATTTTGTATAATATTTTGATAGTATGGCGATAAATACCTGACCAGCAAAGGTTTGACTTTCACACTGATATTGCATTGGAACATTAAAAGCACACAATAATTGTAAAAATAAACACGAGCCTTCAATAGCGCCTCCAGAAAACCCTTCTAACGCACACCACGTCCTCCAGACAACAGGGGAGACGCACAGCTCTCAGAAACGCTACCTGCTGCGGCGCCGGGGCCTTGAAACCAGCCGGGTCGATGCGGTTCAGGGGGTCCGACTGCAATCCGTGTTGGTAACCAGCAAAGCCTGATGGTTCCTGGATGACGGGCGGGTCCTCGCGGACAGGCTCAGAGGAGCGGGTGATGGCGGGCCCCGTCGGAGGGCCCACATCGTCATTCAGCGTTTCGTCCAGCTCCTGGTCGGTGTAGGCTCCGCCCTCCGTGTCCGTGTCCTCGTAGTCGGAGGTGTGGCGGCTGTCGGTGCTGTACATGGAATACTCACTGCCTGGTGCTGACAGGTAGGACAGACGGTCATCATGGATATCCAGATCATCCTCTGCTGCTCCATCAGCCTGTGCCACAAAGTGGGAGCAATTACAATTTCTGTAGCATTTCTTTTAAGCAGTTCAGTTCAGTTAGTCACAATGTCATCTGGAACTGTCAAAGCTGACTTGGTCTGTTTCAGCAATAGGCGCATCAGCTACCTAATGATACCGTATAGCCCGCCAATTAGCTAAAAAAAAAAAAAAAAAAAAAAGCACAATGTCATATGTTCATAGGATACGCAAACAGATTTGAATCTTTTCTCCATTGTTAAAAGTAGGAATGGGCGACTACTGATACCAGGTATATACCAGATATCAGGCCAATACAGGACCTTTTTCAAGGTATCTAACTTGTGTTGTGGCCATTTTACGACCAGGAACTTGAAATTAGAAGAATAGGAAATTGCCATTTATATCATGCAATTTTAAGGAAAAATTATATCCCAATTTAAAATGATCTGTCTTTGTTTTCTTAGGGGAAATGTATCAAAAGTACCAGTGGAATCAAGTATCAGTGACTATTCAAGAGTTGTGTACTCGTACTGGTATCAGTCTGAAAAATGTGGTATCGAACATCCCTAGTAAAAAGACATTTTGTGTTCTCACTTCTCACCAATGTTAATTCTGACAAGAAATTTAGCTCGTCTTTTAACTAAAATTAATTAACGTTTTAGTCATAATTAGTCATCTGAACGTATTTTAGTTTTGATCCAATTTTAGTCAAGAAAAATAAAGAGCAATTTTAGTCAACTAAATTCATAATTTAGTCAATGTTTTCCTTCAGCATACATTTCACCTTTTATACAGAAAGTTATTGCACACCTGTTTGTAACTGTAGTTTAACAGGTAAGACATTTAACACAACAGTGTCTTTCAATGAAACATATTGAACTGACAATAATATGCCGTCTTAAAACTAAATTTTCACCTAAATTAAAAAAAAAAAAGTGCATAATTGCCTGAGATTAACCTTACAATTGAACAATGAATGTAAACATGTTTGAACATTAAATAAAGTGCAATGGACAGTTTTTGAGTGGTTCTTTTCTCCCACCCACGTTTCATTCCTTCTTTTGATTGGATTTTGTCACTCTGTTGTTTTCGTTTTAGTCACTGACGAAATTGTCAGTCAAATTAGTTAATCATTGTCTAAATAAATGGCTTCTATTTTAGTTTGCGTTTCATTTTCGTCCGAAATAAATATCACAAAAATTTTCCAGCCACGAAATTATCACTGTCCCTCAATGTATTGCCAAAGTGACGTGGAGATGACTATTCTCTGTCAATTGTGGCATGGTGGATCACTGCACAGTTGGTCGCATTGTGGCAACAAGGTCCTGAACTGTATTGCTCGGTGAAAACATGGCATGTGTGTGCTTTACCTTGCCCTCAGAAACCCACACCAGCTGGTTTTGCTGCTGCTGGATTATTTCCTTGAGTGCTCCAAACCATCCATCGTTCATGTTGTTCAAGTTAATGGTAGCTGAACACACAAAGAGTAGCAGAGGAAAACAAGGTTTCAATTTGTTAAAGCACAGACCCAACAACATCATCTGCAAAATAATCTTGCACAATGTGTGTTTGTCGAGGGGATTATGTGAAGTGGAAATCCATCCAGAACTGCAATAATTTTTTTTTATCACCTACAGATGCTTCAAAGCATGGCCACAGTACGGGCTTTGGCAGGAAAAGCGAATGTAGAGGAAGTCTAATTCTGGATGAAACGGCAGTATGTTGCTGCCTGACGTCATCACTGAACAATAGCAGTTAGGTTGAGTGTAGTGAGGCCAACATTGCATCCCATGAAATGCGTCTTTACCCTTGAAAAATGTTATAATGTTCTCTTCTTTAGAACAACACATTAACACCTCCGTCGAGGGACTCACTGGTAAAGAGATGGTGATTGTTCTTCCTCAATTTTAGGGCTCGTTCATAGAGCTTCCTGGCACTCTTCCGAGACTCTGGGCAGAGTCTGGTTCTCATGTTCTTGACGCCTTGCTTTGTGTCAGGGTTGAGAAACACCACAATTGGATACCACTGCGCGTAGTTCAAGCGGTCCACTGCATTTGGCGTGATGTCCAGCACTGCATGTTTGTCCTTTAAAAAAAAACATGAAATAATTAATATCTTATTATATATTCTTTATATTCAAAGTGTGTGTCATATATACACTATGAGAGTCTGCTGAGATTAATTTTACGCACATGAGAGAACTCTTAAAATTGCTGTACACTCAATTAGACCAAGTTACACCAGAGGGCAGCAGTGAGACACTAAAAATAAAGCAAGCTCCACAAAAGTAAATGCACAAATTTTAAACCAGGTAGCTCTCTCACCCGGTCAATAATCTGTTTGATGGTGTGCAGGCGAATGATGCCAGAGCTTTTCTGGTCAGTTCCAGCATCCCTTGGTTCACTTTCTGTGGAAGGCAAAGAGACACTGTTACTGCATCACATCAACACGAAAGATAAACAGTCAAGACAGGCAGTGCCCAAATTAGTCATCCTTGTGGCATGCGGTTGTCGACTCCCATAAAAAGAACTGTAAATACGGAACAATAATCTCTGTACAGGAGAGGACAAGTGTTTATGAAAACAGATGTCAAGACAAAATAAAGATGGCAGCCAAATTCATGCAATAGCCATTAGGTATTGTGGCTAGATTAATGGAAATGACAAATGGTTTGTAGTGACTGACTGTGTACGTGCAAATGCAAATAAGGTGAATGAAGATGCCAGAAGCGTGTTTTGTGAGAAACACGGACATGAAATAAAGAAGCAGAAGGGTCATTTGGCATTAAGGCCAATTCACAGTCATTGTAAACTGTAGGAATTTAAGCAAGGATGTGTACAGGGGTTTATGATTCACATAAATATAAGAAATGATGTTCTGCCTGGAAACATAAGGTATTAAAAAGGAAGTTTTCTAATGAGGATGCTAAGGATAGTGACTCATAGAATGCTTAACACAGTACAAAAAAATTATTTTAAATAAACTACTGAGCTCTAGCAGGGTCTTACGCTATTACTACATACACAAGCACTTTCAAAAACAGAAGTACTGCCATGCAACAAGTCAGATATTCAACCATATGCAGAAATGTTTAATAGTCAGTTGGGAATTTAGTGTTGAGAAGTGTTTCTATAGCTTTACATTAAAGCAACATTAAGGAACTTTCAGTTTATGTTGATTATGGCGGCGCCATATGGACAGAAGCGGTAATGTTATGCCTGAAGGAAGTTCACATTTCGCATGAGATGAGAACAAGCGCATTGCGTTGTTTTTGAACTCACAAACTCACTAATTGACTTCCGTCTTTGTAACGAATGGGGAAAGGAGGAAGCGACGTACGCTATAAAGCAGTCAGTACATTTGTAGTTTTGTGTGTGGCAGTGTTCCTACAATCCTCCTCAAAGTTGCTTAGTGCCAGTAAAAATGATACAGAACCCCTCAGGCCATGGAAAAGGTACAATTCAACTAGTTTTAAGTTGATGTTTCATCAGAAGAGTTATGAAAATATTTTATTAAGGTTAAAAAGTTCCTTAATGCTACTTTAAATAAAATGCTAAAGTTGCTGACAGTACAGTAAAAATTATTGTGTTCTCATGTACATCATTTATTTATTTATTTATTTGCCAACATAGATCATTTTTAATTCAATTGTGTAAGCAATTTGAGTGATAAATATATAAAGGCTGTTTAAAAAAGATGCCTCTGTCTTAGCTAAAAAATATCACATACATTATACATTGTGGGACTAGAACTATCCTGGCGCTATTTGACATGCAACAATAGCTGCATTGATATACTGATAGAAGCCAAGCAACATAGATGTGCAAAACTTTAAATATAAATATATATATACACATATACATATATATACACACATACATATATATACACACATATATATATATATATATATATATATATATATATATATATATATATATATATATATATATATACATTTTTTTTTTTTGTTACATGTATGAAGCGCAGTCACAGAACTCATTTCCTTTTGTGTTCGAATTGTGCAAAAAAACAAACAAAAAGGGTAAATCGTCTAATCTAAATGGTTTTAATCAACTGACTCAATAAATGTCATGAGTTAGTAGAAGATTTGCAATCCAACAAACTGTGTGGTTGTAAAACTGATGAAATCATTTGCCTTGCAGTTCCCAAGGCATATTAAGCGACACAACTACCTTTTTACATGAGAATGGCACCCAATTTGCATGATAAATATTTTTGCAATTAGGAAATCACTCTTAAAAAAAACTTGGCCAACAACACTTCAGGTGTAACTCCATTCATCACTTTATATACTGCTTATTTTGTGTAGTGTATCATTGGAGCTAAACCTTAAAGAGGAATCGTGGAAAATGGATGGATATTAGTAAAATATTTTACGAATGTTTGGTCATGACAACACATGGGCACTCAGGCCCATGAGACCACTTAGAAAAGTACCTCCTCATACAGTCTTCATATTGAGTGAGTGAGTACATAATATGGGCTGTAAGTTAGTATATTACACTTCGTTAGTGGCACGTCTCCCGTAGTCAAGCAAATGCTGTTTTGCCAAGTTCTCAAATGAAGTGGTATTACCCTACATATATAGAGCAAGCAATCTATTTACCAAATGCTTGCTGATTAATTATCGATCACTCTATAAATCAAATAAAACAAATGCAAGTTGATGCACTCAATGACATACTTTCTCCTCCTTGTTGTTGCTGTGTTTCTGAAAGAAAATACAGTTACACAAAGATCACTAGAGTTCCGAAGACACAAAGCAAGAAATGGAATCATTTCTTATGTTGGTCTGAAATAGATATGGTTCTATCTTTGCTCACTTGGAATTAAAAGTACACAAATTTTTATGACATATTACAAAAACCTTACAAGTTAAAGCGGGTGAGCACTGAGCATGCTTACTTATGTTGCTTTAAGTGCTGAAGAATGACAGCTAAACATGAGACAAACAATGAAGAGAAAACACCACAGAAACAAGACCTGACAATGTTTCCAGGATTCAAACAAACAAACAAAAAACATATACTATATATTCTGTCCAGAATATAAATAGGCATACAGACAACAACTATATGTGTATGAAACAATGATTGTTATTGTTCAAAAGATGATAACAAAAATGAGTTTGTGGAATGTTTTAGGGTGATAATCTTTCTCCTCCACTGTTCTTTAAAATCGAAATACTATACAACTATTAAATTTAATATTCAACCCTAATTAATGGACTTAAATCAACTAATTATAGTTTAATTATGTTTAAAGAATTGCAGCATTCAGTCATAACCTTGACAATGTGACAGAGCTGTAAACAGGGGCAATGACCTAACACTGATTTAACATCTGTTCCATGCAGGCTGATTAACAAAACACATTTTAGTACAAGCACGGCTTTTTTTTTTTTTTTAAATAAATATATTACACTGCACACTTTAATAAGAAAAAAAGAGGACTGACTGGTTGTTGACTACTTACTTGCTAATTCAAAGACATCAGGCTCCTCTCTGGCCAGCTTTTCTCTTGCGACGTCTGCTATCGGCCCAAAGATGACCACAGGCCTCAGAAACCCAGCTGTTTGTAAACAAGAGCAGAGCATGTCAAGGTTAGTTAAAGTTCGGGGCATAGTTGCATCAGACTGTCAATGCCACTGCTTATTACAATGAGCTCTTTGTAATCCATTTGGGTATGAATTAAAAATAAATAATTCAAAATAAGAAGTGATATTCTTCTGGTTGAAACATCACTAGTATTTCAAAGACCTATAAATGTAAATCTTCATATTCTCAAGTTCTCTGCTCACCTTCCCTCAGCACCACCCTCTCATAGGCAGGGAACTTAGTCTGAACTGGCTGTGCTGAAAGGTCCTCCCTGCTCTTCCGCAAATTTCTCTTGGAGCTTCTCAAACCACGGAATCGCCAGAAATCAGCTCTATCACCCCCTGGCGTTTTGGGGAGGGTGTACTGCACACTGGACAGCTGTTCAGCCCTGATGCAAAGAGCAGTACGATCTGTTGTCATGCTTTGAAAATCTAAACTAAGCTAGGCTTTGTTCTCAACATACAAGCTAATTTAATGAATTACACATATATGAAAAACTATATGATAAACTATATATGAAAAACTGTAACATTGCTGCAACAGTCAAGTACAATTAATAAACTATTAAACATTTTATTTTACATTCAACCATATTTAATTTGTTGGCTGTTTAGAGCACAGACATTCAACAATTCAAATAATATGTTCATGCTCTGCTAAGTCAACACATTCATGTCAATACCTGCAGATGTCATCAACCTGTTTAAAATTATGAATATATATGAGCTGTCTCACAATCATAACAGCAAAACGCGTGCAAAGACGTTTTGCAAATGTGTTATCCTCAAGTGTGACCTGCGACTCACCTGTTCTTATTGGGTATGATGCCCCTCTCCACCTCCTGATGGTTCTTGCCGATGCGAATAGCAAGCCAGGAGCCTAATTTGCCATTGTAGAGGGTGTCGACCACTCGGAACACCTCACCCTTGTTAAAGCTCAAGCCATATGGTGACTCTTTTTCATATTCAAAATGCGTCCGAATGTAGAAGGAGTCGCCGACATCTGACTCCACTATTCTCCGATACACTAGTGATAATGTCAAAAAAATAAAACCAAATGTTAGAATGGCATTGTGAAATGATTTTAGTATGCTGGAACATATGGCTGATGGGTTTCAAAGACTAACAACTCACCATCTTTTTTCTTTTGAGCGAGGATTGTAACTTCCTCTCCCCTCGGCAGATCAAGCAGAAACAGCACCGCCTCTTCCCTAATTATGTTGGCAAAGTCCACATTGTTCACCTACAGGTACAAAAAGACAAAGTGATTTGTAATCTGGCTAAATAATCATCCTTAACATCTAAAATATTTCATTTTCTGAGTGCATTCTTAATTAGACATTACATTGATCAATGAAAAATCATTTGAGTCATTTCTCAATCCACAAATTCTCTGGTGGATACATTTTTTTTTTTCTCACACCTATAGAAGATGAAGACAAATCTAGAGAACATAAAGGAAATATAACAACAACAACAACAACAACAACAAAAAACTAAACAAAAACAAACGATCATTAAATTTAAAGACTCTCTTGATGTAAACGTCCGGACAGTTTTGCATGAGCAGAATGTAGAACTAAATTAAAAACATGTTTGTCATCAGAAGCTATCAAATCATCCCCTACAACTAAGCTACCTCCCCCTCACGTCCTGCTGCCTTCCCAAACACAATAAGTACTGTTTATTGACTCTGCTTGAGGGGTAGCGAGGGAAGCAGAAACACATGGCCTCAATCACTGAACTTCAGAACGACACCTTTATCCTTCCCAGAAACAGGATAACTTGATGTCTTTATCGCCACTAGAACACGAGGGAAAAAAAAGCAACAATTCGAAGTTGGAAAACAATGTCCTGGAAGTCTTAACGTGTTTGCACACAAGCAAACAGAATGTGATCTACGCAGGAGGTGGTGGTGAGCAGAAGACATTGTATATTAGTGAAAGGGTTCATTAACAACAAGTGCATGAGCTTCGATAATAATCCCTTTTTAAAGTCCCATGCCATTAAAATTATTTTTTTGTTCTGCCGTTTTATGCGTAACACAGATCAAAATGAGTCTGTGACTTGGTTTAAGTATGACATCTACAGGACTGTCTCAGAAAATTAGAATATTGTGATAAAGTCCATTATTTTCTGTAATGCAATTAAATAAGCAAAAATGCCATAAATTCTGGATTCATTACAAATCAACTGAAATATTGCAAGCCTTTTATTTAATATTGCTGATTATGGTTTTTCTTTTTTTACTTGGTCTGAGGAAATATTCTAATATTTTGAGATAGGATATTTGAGTTTTCTTAAGCTGTAAGCCATAATCAGTAAAATTAAAATAATTAAAGCTTGCAATATTTCAGTTGATTTGTAATGAATCCAGAATGTATGGCATTTTTTCTTAATTAATTGCATTACAGAAAATAATGGAATTTATCACAATATTCTAATTTTCTGAGACAGTCCTATATGCAATTTGTCGTATGCATGCAATATCTTTTCAATGGTGAATCCATTGCATTGAAAGACTAAATTTGCAAATCCATTTTTCCAGCCCAAAACATTACAGTATACTTTGAAACCTCCTTGCCAAGGCCACAACCAATCATCCAGAACTTTATTTGTTTGGACTATCAAAAGAATAATGGCAAACTTCAGTGACAAAAATGGTTGAAAAGTAAATTGCTGATGCCACTGCAAATGTGAGGTTTAGCTTTTTTTAAAAAAAAGCAGCTTTGTGCATGGCTGCAATGTGCAAAGTGCAATCTTTGTGCAATGTGCACTGAGGGGTTCTATCTACTTGAGAGAGCAGCAGCTTCAAACACTTGATATCTGCTTATCAGTGGGTTTCGGCATCCTCTGACAGAAACTTTCCCCACCTTTATCGGAACAAATCTCTGAGAATGTTTTAACAGTATTATGATTGCTTATGTTTCCTAGAAATGTCCGGTGTTTTCATTTATTTCCCAAGGCATTGAATTCTTTCATGCTTTTCAGCAGCAGAAAATTGTTGTGAAAAAATGTTTTGAATTAAACTGAATGCATATTCATTTGAAACAACGTGCTCATATTGCAGGTTGTACAAATTGTGGATTGGAGGCTGTAATCAATCGCGTCATCCAGTTAACTGGCACTCAGTGAAATAGAAGTACTGTTCAAGAGGTCAGAGAGCAAGAACAACTGCTATTGTTTGTCCACATTGTACACAAGGGGAGGCTTAACACAAGGCACAGCTTGGTAATGACTCACAGACTGACAGATAAAGTACATTGTACTGTATTCCCAGTACAATTGCCGTGATGGAGTCCAGTGGATTCATTAAAGTTTGTGTAGGCTGCTACCTCTTGCTAACCACCAGCTGTTCCTCCCACTATGATATGATTTTGAAAAGAATTTGACTAATGATGCTTTCCGGAGACCATGAATGTAGATGACAGGCCCAACAAACGCTTCATGAAAAAAAATAATTTATGGTCCTATGTGAGACAGATGGCTGGAGATTTTTTTTTCTTGGAACACTTCAGACTTGAGGATCACTAAAGGGCAATGTGAATAACGTCCTTAAAAAGACAGATTAGCATTGAAAACCATACCGTTTCTCTTAATCTTGTTTCTGTTCTAAATGTTTTGATACAAATACAAGACTTGTGCATTATTCATTCAAGTCAATACACTGAATCAGGTTACATGTTTAAAAGTGCATGCAATGAAATAGGTGAGGAGCTTAGTACCCTGAGAATCTGGTCCCCTTCTTCCAGTCCCTCCTTGGCTGCAGGGCTGTCCTCCAAAACTCCGGCTACAAAAATCCCAACATCATTCCCTCCAGCTAGCCGAAGACCAACACTCTCTCCCTTTTTGAACTTGACCAGCTTCATACTTGGCCTACAACAGAAAATTGGTGGTCAGGTGACACTTGGCATATATTTTACATGGATTTGAAAAGAGAAAACACAGGCTTAACGTTTAAACTAGATTTACAAAGGTGGACAAAACTGTCAGTAACCAACCAGGTATGCACCGATTACCGATTTGACACTTTACAGTTTATGCTTCAATAACCGCTTAAACTGTTCGTCACCAGCAATAAGCTATTCATTTTTTCTTTTCTTTTCTTATAAGGGGACACCAAAACAGCCAAAATCTATCTACAATATGATTGGCTGCTGCTAGAGATCCACTAAACGGCTTGTTGAAGTTAATAATGAGAGGTCAGCAGCTGAGCAGAAACGGGAAATGTGTCCAGCATATACCTTTTTGCTGTCGATTAATGTGCATTGCCCTTTAAAAAAAAAAAAAAAAAAAAAAAAAAAAACTTCACACAAGCAAGCAAACAAACAAAGATAGTGCCAGTGGGTAGTAGTTAGCTCCTAAGGACAAAATGAGTAGCCTATGGGGTTTGCGCTAAAAACTCACCACGGATGGAACACTGACTTAATAAGAATTAAAATTAAAAAGGTAAATATCAATACATCCATCCATTTCGTTTAAAAAATAGATTATGTTCAGTGAAAAACAATAATGACATTATAAAGCTATAATTTTAGGAATGCCGTGATATTTTTTACTCTTGGTTATCATACCATGAAAATCTAATATCGGCCCTTGACTAACAGAACAAAACCCTTGAAAATGGTAACTGAAATACATTAAAGTACCACAGATTGTCACACCCACCTAAGTGGGACGAAATTCTCTCTCTGCATTTGACCCATCCCCTGAGGGAGCAGTCAGCAGCAGCAAGAGCCACGCTCAGGAATTATTTGGTGATCTAACCCCTCACTTCCAACCCCTTAACCCGAGTGTCAAGCAGGGAGGAAAATGAGTCCCATTCTTATAGTCTTTGGTATGACCCGGCCAGGGACTGAACCCACGACCTCCCAGTCTCAGGGCGGACACGCTACCACTCAGGTCACTGAGCTGGTTTAAACAAAATTAATAAGTAATAATGTATTTTAAAAATACTGAAAATTAATGGTTCTCCAGAATTACTGTAAACCATGGCCTTGTATAGACCTTAAAAAGAGATATTCACTTTTCATTTAGTATCTTGTCGTCATAATGTTATATTTATTCACACTTATTTATATTAGAATCTGAGAGGAAGGTATCTGAATTACTGCCAACATGTAAACCAGTGATTTAGTCCAGCCTTGATTGAGGTTTATGTGAGCAGAATATAGGATATTGACCTGAGGATACTGTCATCATGAGCAGCGCTGGGCACAGGTGCATCAGAGGGGCTGACTGGCAGGTCCACATCAGGCTGGCCAGGCTGTGCATACACAGGCTTTGGTTCTGCCAAAATACAATCAATAGCAGGTTATAAAATGACCCACACAGCGGACAATCTGCCATACTAAAGCCTGGCATATTGTAGAGTAGTGCAAATCAAAAGTCAAAAGGGGGTTATTCATTGCTCTCTTCGCTCTGAAGCAAACATTTGGTATTTTCATCCTAAACTGGATCAATTAGCCTTCATTACCAGGCTCTAAATTAACTTCGTTTGCCACACTACCCTAGCTGTAATTCCCTGGAAAACACTTCCTAAAAATCTAAAGTAAAAAAAAAAAATGAAATTGAAGTTATGCTGACAATACAAAACAGCATGACTTTAATTTAAATATAACTACAGAATAGCTTATCCAACCTTCCAGCAGTGGTAGAGTAATAATATATAAAAAAAGAACAATAATAAAATACTTAGTAGCGAAAGTTATCAATGTCCTAGATATTTCAGTGTTTACTCTATTGAGCATCAGTTTCAGAAAAATAATTGCTGCCTCGGTTTAAAGTCTCTTTAATCATTTGTTGACACGTTTCATATTTTTTTTCCCCTCCTTTCCCGAATGACAACAAAGGATTGACGATAAAACGGAAACAAAAACTATGTACCAGGCAGCGGAGGTAACGGTTTGTCATCTCTGGAGCTGGTTTGGTCACTGCCCTGAGACAAAACACCATCATCAGAGCTTTTGACTGGCGTGGACATGACCCCTGGTTTAGATCGCTCCTCATCTCGACTTCGATGGCTGAAAAAAAAAAAAACAAAAAAAAAAAACACATATGATCCAACTGCAATAGCAAAATCAAGATTATGAATGCTGAATGACAACAACTGATTATTTCAAAGGATACCTAGTTATGACTTACTCATGAGTATATAAGCATACACTATAACCAAATTAAATAACATGAGGCTCTGGCAAAGAAAAAAACAACAACAAACAATAACAGCCAACAGGACTTTTGTCTTTTCAAAAAGACTGGAGTCCACTGAAATTATCACTATTTTCCCTTTTGTATTTTTTGTAGAAAAAAGCAGTTGTGCTTGAAAGTTTACATACCCTCGGAGTATGTAAATTTATGAGGACAACTGTAAATGTACAAAACCTAAATGTCGCCGCTTAATGATACAAAAATGCTATCAATCGTCACCAAAATTCCCATACACATCTCTACTCATGTCATCTTCAACCTCTGGGGGGAAAAATAAAAATAAAATAAAATCAAACAACTGCCACAGTGGAACTTAGTAACCTTGATCTTCAAGATGAATTATTGCGGTATTTCTGAGTTCACAAATTCCGGAGAATACATCCGATCCAAACCACTCCAATCACAGAGTAACATTGTGTTTGGGGCGTGATATGCAGTTGTGACGAAACCAGGAAGGCAGCGCAGACGCCAGCAAGCAAACCTATCATGGATGAATGGACGCTGCAATTAATTCTGTTCTTGCAGAATTACTCACCGTTTCCTTGTTGAATGTTGAACAGCGACAGACGCTTTGTGCATTATTAGCTGGTAGTGTTCGTGCTTCCCCCCCCCCCCCCCCCCCCGCCCCTTTCAACGATAACGAAGAAGATATTTTCATCCGTGGCCATGATTGGTCAAAACAAACGTGCACAATGCCACATCGTCCAACCAGCTCGAAGTTTTGTACAGAACGCCCCGCTTTTCCCAGATTGATATTGTGGAGAACTCCCCTGAGTGAATCACAATATCAATCTGGCTATTGCCAGGTTAGGAACTTGGAAGATTCAAGCACAACTATATACAGTGGTCCCTCGCTACTTTGCGGTTCACTTACGGATTCACGATATGGCGGATTTGTATTTGTGTCCAAAATTCATACGTTACGGGGTTTTATCTTGGGTTGTACCTCTGAATTAATCTGTTCTCTGTGTATAAATGTGGTTATAAGTAAATGATTATTAGTAGAATAAAAATTTATTTTGTGTGCAGCAAAACAAGAGAAAAGAAAATCCCCCTACAAAATACTTCATTCAATTTCTTTTGTTCATCGTGGAAAAAATAGTAAAAAAAAAAATAAACAAGGTCGTACTGTGTTTGTCTGCGCGTGTGTGTTTGTATTAGAAGGGAGAGGTGGGTGGCGCTGAAGGGGGTTGGGAAGTGTGAGGCATGAGGCCTGGAGAGAATGGGCTGTGCTACTTAAAACAATAGTTGAATTCCAATCTCATCACATGACTGCCTGCTGGAACAGTACTTGAACTGTACTAAGAGCCTTTTGTAAAAGAATTTTGAAAGAGCAGACTAAACCACAAGCTCCAACTAAACGACTATCATACTGTCATTACTGTCATACTGACACAGTGAACCCTATATGACATTATATTATCCATCAATCCATCATTATCTGAACCCCTTATATCATATTATATTGTATTCTATTTTATTCTATTACATTACATTATATTATATTATATTACATTATCTTACATTATATTACAGTTATTTAGTGTATGCTGTATGCTCAAGAATGCCACTCCAAAGTTCCTTAAAACATATGAGATTGTGGAGCTGCAGTCCATTGACAAAGAACTGTATATCATAATTACACTATTACAATAATTATATTAGGAGAAAATGTGTAGAGATGTATGTGTATGTATGTAAGTGATTCTGTGTAATGCACACCAGAAAACAGAGCAAAAGATGGACAGTGACTGCCGTGGCTTGAGTTATTTCAGATTGATCAGTACAATTCACAATTCAACACATTTATCGGAAGAAAACTTAACACGATACATAGCATCTCGTTCTAATCGTCTAATCAAAATATGATTGACAAAAATAAGATATACATAAATAATACATTTTTAATGTTACTAAAATTAAGAAAAGATGGAAAAGTAATTACTCACTCACAAGCCTGGGTAAACTGCACCATGACACTTAAAGAGGATGTGGAATTGAAGTCCCTGAGAAACACAATTTCCTACTCCCCAAAAAACTCATGCCCAATAGGAGATACTCTTCATGAAGGGAGTTTTAAATGGTTTGGTCCATTCAAAAACACTGAACATGTCTTGTCCAAAGGAAAAGAATGCATCTAAGCCCTGCAGCCAATCAGGTTAAGCAAACCATCTGTCCTCAGGCAAAGCACTGTGGGAAGTATGTCAAATTCCTTTTATCCTCCTGAAACGGAGAGATAATAAAACATTCCCTTACGTCAGTCTAGTGACAGTGACATTTCCTCTTTTATAGCTTCAGCCATAACCGCAGCATGAAAATTGGAAAACACTTCAAATGTGATTGCATACAAAAGGGCTACTTCTCGAGTTACGAATTCTAGATTTATGTACAAATGAACATGTGACTACATGTAATGTATACGAAAAAATTAAGGTTAAATAAATTCCCTTCTAACCCATAGATGATTTCAGTGGACATGACATATTTGCGTTCAAAGTGATTTACTCTGACCGTATCCACCAGGAAATAGCATTGATGTGGGGTGGACAGTGGCCCCTTCCCTTGATAAAATACTTCACAAGTTTGAAATTAATGATCACTTTTTGGTACTTAATCTTTTCTTGTCTCAACCCATCTCATCTTTACGCGACAGGACACTCTGTCCCACAAAAGTCACCAGCCAAAAATAAATAAATAAATAAATAAATAAATAAATAAATAAAATAAATAAAATAAATAAATAAAAAGAAGATTTGAAGGCATGTTGAGTTTGACTCTTTTCATACAAACTACCAGTAATTAAAATACTTATACTATGTACAACTGGCATCTGACGAGAATTTCTTCTTTCATCCAGTTGGGTTGGTGACAAGCCCGTTTCACTTCCCAGTCTTGTTTTCTCATCTACCCTCAAGCCTCGAAAAAGTGTGCCAACAAGGTGCTTCATTTATTGGTTTTCACTGTCAGAGTTAAATGATTGGTGTCAAACAGTCCGATATTGATCTGATACACAATAAAATATCTTGGCAAGGGCATCCTATTTTTTGGTAAATTTATTTCTTATGCTCATGTAGCCACTAATTCATATTAGATTAGATTAGTAACAATTATGGAAATTGTATTAGCAAGATTAATTAACCGAATAGTACAAGCTTTTACATATTTGATTTGGCAATGATTCAGTCCGTTGGATTGCTTCTATGTTAGGTAAAATTGTTTAAAGGTTCAGTCAAGAAAAGTCACTTTCAAACACAGCAGGCTATTAAACACGAAGATCAATAAAGCTTTCCTCCTGAATCTTTACTCTGGGGGAGGCATATAAAAACACATTGATGACTCCAGAGGTAGATTGTTTATGCATGCTATGTTTTTATCTACTGATTATGCATTAGTTACAGTAACAGCAGCACCCAACCCGTGGGTGTGAAGATGTATACATGTGCAGCAACATGAGTGTGGATGCATCAAAATGCAAGGGCGTGACAGATACGTCACACATTTAAATCAGTAGTTTGCAAATGATCGCTCCCGTACCTGCCATTGGTGATCTGCCGAGGTGAGAGCCGGAGATGGTCCGATGTATCATTCTTGTCAGGTGAGCGTGATCGACCCCGGCCACGTGATCGATTGGAATGGTCTGATGTCAGTGAATGTATTTCTGAAATGTCTGTGAAAGTCAAATTAAAAGTTCTATTGCATTTAAGTGTTCAGTGAGTCTAACAAGACATATATACACCTTATTATATAAAATAGTAAGTGTGGAAATAAATACATTTGACTATTGAAAAAGGAAAAAAAAAAAAATCACAAATAATAATGTAATTAGTTTTGTGTTGCATCCTTTAAGCTTGTTATCTCACCATCTCTATCTGAGTTATTGCCTGACGGAATGCTGTCATCTAGGTCAGGAATGTTCAGGAGCGTGGCTCGGTCATCTCTCTGAACAACCATTTTCAGCTTGCCCTTTGATCGCTCAATCAGCTTCTTGGCGTCTATCAATGACAGGTTCTCAGTAACTGTGCCATTGATCTGGTGTGGGAAATGGATAGATGATCATTAAAAAAATAGCATGATCACATGTAGCATTATAACTGAGTAATCAAAGCGTAAGTGTCATTAGAAAAAAAGGATTGTAACATCCTACACAAGACCTGCAGCTATAAATTACCCTTTGTAAAAGCTACTAATGCTAAATTTTGATTG
This sequence comes from Festucalex cinctus, assembly GCF_051991245.1. Lineage (NCBI taxonomy): Eukaryota > Metazoa > Chordata > Actinopteri > Syngnathiformes > Syngnathidae > Festucalex > Festucalex cinctus. The sequence continues at coordinate 13,945,434 of NC_135414.1, read as the reverse complement.
ATTTGATTGACTTTCAGAAAGAGGTTGCAGTGGTATATAAAATAATGCATAATAGTGGTAGCTGTTGCTAATACTTGTAGTTTGTTGACCTATATTAGTAAATGCAGAGTCCAAAATAGTCGTACAGCAATAAATTAAAATTGACAAGACAAAATATTTGATGAAGCTCTTGCAAACCATTACACAAGAAGTATGATGAAGCGTGTATTCAGACCAAAAAAGTCATTTGTTTCTCTTGTTTTGTCCGGACCAAAAACGGTCTATTTTTTTCGTTCCCATTTTGTGCAGTTCGTTTTCACACTGCTTTTTGCAAGTGAACCTTTATTTGGTAAACACATCATCAACGTGCTCCAAATGGACATCGCATTACTGTCCTGCATAATTGTGGATTGTTATTAGATGCAAAATAATCGCGAACGTCAAGAGCATCTCATTCAATGAAGATTCTGTGACACTGATTCTAAATTTGGAACACGTCGTCAATCACGTGCAGTAACCTGAAGAAGACTTGTGCTCCGCGTTCCCCGACCCACAACATACTGGCAGCAGCGTTGTTAAACACAACACAGAGGATTATTTATGAATTTAGTACAATATTCACGCCCGTGTAATCCACCAACAACCCCCCGACAACCCCCCATGATGATTGGCTATGGTGACTTGTTAAGCCCAAAAAGGCGCATGTGTCCTGCAGTTGGTTCGGATCAACAGTAGTTTGTATTAAGGATCATACAAGCAAGTGGTCATAAATAATGTTGTGGCTGCTTGGTCTTTCTTGAAGAAAGTTTAGGTGACCAAATTAAATATACCACAATATTATGTAATTGTAGACATTATAAATTGTAAACAACAAAAATCCTATTAAATAACAACCACATGCTACAAAACTTGGAACTGAAAACCACTAAATTTACTAGAAATGACAATGGCGATAGGTTTGTAATAAAGTGATCTCATTCAATAAAAATGTGTCAAGTAAAAAAAGTTGGTTAGATGTGCGCAAACATAATCAACAAAATGTATTTTTCTTCCCAAAAGGGAATGATTTCAAGCTGCATATGCATGGCCGTCAATCATTGGCATACTGGCATCATACCGTTAACGCCACAAGGCCTGGATCACAATGGCAAAATATTTAGTTTTTCCATATAAAACCAAATTATTGAATACAAGATCAGCTTCTTCCACCATTCATAACACTACCCATTTAAATCTTTTACACGCAACCTCATGCAAATATGCAAATCCCTCTTTATTCACTCACCTTCAGAACAACATCTCCCTCCTGGATGTTCCCATCCCTGGCAGCGAGGCTCTCAGGCGAGATGTCCTTCACAAAGATGTGGCTGGCTAACCGCAGTCCATATTCTGCTTTCGGAGTTGAAATACAAAACAAAACAATGTTAGCAGAGAGCGAATTGATAAGTAAAAGAAGTGTTCTTAGTTAATCATTCAGGCTGAACTTTGAATACACACTCAATCTATCTTGCGGTATTTTGCTACAATGTTAGAACATTGTGTTGCTTTGGAACATGTGTAACATTTTGTATGGTGATCTATCACTTACAGTAAGGTGCTTGTGTGGACTGTGGACATTGTGTTGCTCACCTTCATTTTTCCGCGACTTGACAAGTGTGACCTTGGAAGGCCTGCTTGGAGCAGAGGAGGCTTGTGAACGTCGATCAGAGCGTGGCGAGACGCTCCTTTCCCGTGAGGCACTGTGATCTCGTCTTCCACTGCTGCTACGTTCACGATCATGTCGCCGACTGCTGCTCGTGCCTCCACTTGCCCCAGCATAGGCACTTTTGCCAGCACGACCACTGTGATGCTCATAGCCATCTTCCTCATCGCTGTCCTCTTCCTCATGCTCCGACATGGTCTCCCTGTCCCCTGGCCGAGAAACAGGGATCTGTACTTTCCTTTTCCTCCGAATAGTCTGAGAATTAAAAAAACGAGTGTTAAGAAACACAAAGTAGGCACTTTTTACACTGAACAGGTGCATGCATCAGCAGCATCACAGTACAGCCAGGATGTATTCAAATTTCAAAACTCACCAAAGTGGATACATTGTCATGTTCAAAATATTCAACACAAACCATGTGGCTATATGCAATTAAATGTATGGCAACATCAGCGACAACTACTTCTTTCAGGAGGAAGTGGTATGGGTGTGAGTCTTGTGTTAATCATACTGCCTTTACACAGTGTAACGAATGACACTACCTCAGAAGAAAATTGCACACTGAGTGATGCGATAAAAACTACACCAGCATAACTAGCTGCAGACCATTGGCAACTATTTAAAACACAAATTACTATGCAATCTAATAGATAAATTGCATTGGATTGATTAAGTTTACATGCACACAGGACAGCGAAAAGGGGCACAAAAAAATAAAAATCATAATTCAAGGTACCTATATCAAACTTACTATCTTTGCATTTTTGCCGCTCTTGCGCAGTTGTTGCACAGCATATGCATGCTCCACGTTGTCCATCGACACTGCATTCACCATAACCACACGGTCATTTTCTCTGAAAAATCAAACATGAAGATAATTAACACAGCGAAAGAGACTCACATATGTTAAGGTTACCTCATGTCAACTTACTGCAGTAACCCCTCCGCTGGACCTCCTTTTAAAACATCAGATATGACTATAGACGTCTCCCCACTTTGAAAATGTGGGTTGTCTCGCCCACCTGAGATGGCAATACCAAACCCAAAACCGGCAGCCTGCACATACAAAGATAATTCACAATACATTTATATGGCATAATAGACTTTAAAATACTGCAAATAAACCAATCATTAAAACTGGCTATTTAAATCTTATATTTATTATATTGGAAAAATGTAAGCCATATATGTTCTGGGAACATGTTTCCGACGACAACAGACAGGACTACAGAAGCAGGCCATTTGATGTAAACTTACACCCACAAAATCAGCAGAGCGCCAGAAGGCTATGAAGTGCAGCCAACAACGGGCTGCTCCTTCAGCCTCACTAAAGCTTCTACTAATTAGATTACAACAACCAGGCCAGTCTAGACAGGTACTCACTCTAGTCAACTTGATCCTGGGGCACAAGGTCAACTGAAAATATTTTATAACCTCAGTTTTGGAAATGACTACATTAATTCATAATGTTAATGTTTAACATGCTCAAAGTTCAATATACTATGTACATCAGATGATTTAGATGGTGCCTTTATTTTCCCGTAAACTTAGAAAAGGCCAATTTCTGTTCTAGCAGGTCTGTGCTCCAGTCCACAAAGCATGCTCGATTAAAGTATACTTGGATGAGTTTGGTGTGAAAGATCTTTACTGCCCTGTACAGAGCGCATTGACCTCAGCCCCACCAAACACTGTTGGGAGGAACAAGAAATGAGATGGTAAGCCTGACCCACACAAATTTTGGTCGAATAGACAAACATTCCCACGGAGACACTCCAAAAATGCATAGAATGTATATATCTACAGAAGAAAGAAGGCTGTTACAGCTGCAAAAAGGTTGACTTAAGCCCATGTTGTTTTCTATTGGTCTAATATGTTATATTGGTCTAATATGTGCCCCAACCCCTTGATGAAAGTACAGCCTTGCTGATTAGTGGTTCACATTCATACACCTCTCATTTATTAGGATTCAGAGGTGCATTCTCTGAAAATGAAATCTGATTCAGACAAAAAGCAAGAGTGCCAAACATCTCTCCCTCTTTGCTTTGAGCAGGAAGGAAGAGAAAAGAAGTAGTAAGGAAGTGGATGCTGATGTCTTTCTTCCTTTAGCTTTGTTTCCTGCCATCTGGGTTCCTTGACTATTGTTCCAGCACCATACATCCTGCTCGCTCCTACAGCTGCTCCTCTCAGTATACAAGGGGAAAAAAAGACGTGAAGAAGATTTGATTGGGTAAAGGACATGGCGCAATGTAGAGGGAGATGTTCAGAACAAATAAGAAATACTTTGCAAATAGGATAAAAGAGGCGGAGAGGGAAGGAGAAAAGACAATAGAGAAGAAATGGTAAAGTGAATTATTGGGCTGTAAACACCTACCCTGTGAAGGGTCACTGTGTGCTGTTCCCATATGACTGTTTCCTCCATTGCTGCACTCTGCAACACAAAAAGGCAATGACAATGTTTATTATGATATACAGTACATACAGTAATTTATTGAATAAATTGGAAGGTATTTCTGGCATCTGTTTATCTCATTTTATTAGCAGTCCAGAGGTTTCGAAATGGGAAAAAGCAGACAACATAAAATAAACCAAAACAGCATAGCTAAAAACAACTAATTAAAATATGGTGCATAAAAATTATTCACACACTTGCATATGAGTTCATTACAAATGTAAGCCATGAGTTTTATTGTGCCCATTATAAATTACACAGTATATCCATTTACTGAGAAAACCCAAACAATGCAAGCAAAATATAGATGAAAAGGGTCTCAAGATTCAGCAAGAAAATATTGTTTAGCCTTGAGGTCAAGTCAGCCATGAAAAGGGAAAGTCATGTCATAAAGAAGCAATGGCTTGCTTTATTTGCATGACTGGGGACCCGAAAGTCCACATGTGAAAAGATAATGAATGACAGAAATGTGAGTAAAGAGCCACGAGAGATCGAGTGAGATATGAAAAGCAGAGTAAACGTGCACATATTATTCTTGGCTGGGTCATTTGAGAGAGCTGAAGCAAAGATTAAGTCATTCAGCTACTCATCTGTCAGGGTGGATTAATGGATGCTACACAAGCATCTATTTCTATCACTCATTTTCAACTTTCGGTTGCATTAACTCTCAACCCAGTTTCCCATATCACTCCAGGTTTCTTCAGACATTTTAACTTTCAGGATTCTTTGCCTGGACCCAGTATGTAATAATTAAGTCTGAAAACCATTTTAACAGTGTTGCTACGTTACTGGCCTGAAATTTCATCTCTACATTTGCGCTTCCAGCTGATGAAGCACCATTGCTGTCAGTTGTGTCTGCCTGTAGGGAGTGAGGTTACAGCTGTCTGTGGCAGAGTGCTGAGCACAGTCCAATGTGGCAAGAGAAAGAAAAGACTAACAGCACCATGCAAGGCAGAGTGCACACAATTCTAACTTCCATAATCAGGCCTACAAAAAAAACACACTCCGCTATCTCTCCAACCCATCATAGTCCCACCCTTAATCAGCATATTGTAGTAAAACAATCTCTCTCATCCCTCATCTTCAGCTCCGGACTCAGTCATTACTGTTATTGTCACCCTTTTTATTAATACTTTTGGCTGCACCAAACCGAAATTACAATCAACAGCAGACGGAAACTTAAAAAAAACAAAAAAAAAAACAAAAAAAAACGTCTAATGTTTATTGACACATGCATATTCAAAAGGAGAGTTGAGCAGGACACAGAAGCCTCTTTTACAAGAAGATTGTGTAAGGTTCACCATTACGCCAGCTTGGCTTGTTTACACAGGATATAATCAAGATAGGCAAAAAGCCACCCATCATGTGGATGAAACATTCCTAATTAACTTGTCACCATTTCAGGGAAATCAGTTGGCCCCATCATATTGAAAACAGTTAACCCTTTGACCCTAATTTCCACGGCAGCTGTGTGGAGGTTATTTATGTCCATAATTGGCGCAAGTTTGGGTGCCCCCCAAAGATATCCGTCCCTCCCGAGTACCCCTCCCCTGTCTGCCACTACAACTCACAGTAACGCTGCTATTGTTTGGCGGGTTCTGACCCATTTAGCCACTGCTCCCTCTGACATTCCCCACACATCCATTTCTCTGAAGTGTTTTGTGATATATTCACCCATCCGTTCACCCATTCAATCATCTAACTGTCCAGGCCCACTGTGGGGAACTACACGTGTGAAACAATAGGGCGATTAGGTCATAGAGATCAGGCAGGTGCCTTTGCCCTTCAACTGTGGCTTGTGGGGGTCAGGCAGACAAGTATGAAGAGGACTAGCGCAGCCAATGACACAAAGGAATGTATCCGTTGACTCAACTCACAATGAATATTTTCTGAAAAGTGTGCCAAAAAGTCTCTCTCTATATATATATATATATATATATATATATATATATATATATATATATATATATATATATATATATATATATATATTAGGGGTGTGAATTGCCTAGTGCCTGACGATTCGATTCGTATCACGATTCACAGGTCACGATTCGATACGAATTTATAAGTCGATTGTTGCGATTTTTTTTCATTCAAATTTAGAAAATACTAGTTAGTAAGCTTGTAGAGTGTAAGGTTTATATGAAAATGTATTATTTATTTATCTGAAATTTCAGTCTTATAGAGGTTGTAATCTGTTTCATGTTTGAACAGCATTAAAATAAAATATTAAGGATTAATGTTCCGTTCATATAACATTCTTCCATGCTCAAGGTGTGAATCCTAACCCGAAGTCAGACGTTTTGTTGAATATTTTTCCATTAAAAATGGAAGTTTAAAAATCGATTCACACACACACACACAAAAAAAACAAAAAAAAAAAAAAAGGCAATGAATGAACAGAATGAACAATTCTGAGCTCTAAAAAAAAAAAAAAAAAAAAAAGATTTTTTTTATTGAATCGATTTTTTTAACACCCCTAATATATATATATATATATATATATATATAAGGGGTGTTAAAAAAAATCGATTCGGCGATATATCGCGATACTACATCGCGCGATTCTCGAATCGATTCAATAATCGGCAGAATCGATTTTTTTTTTTTTTTTTTTTTTTTTTTTTTTTTTTTGATTCACACCTTGAGCATGGAAGAATGTTATATGAACGGAACATTAAGCCTTAATATTTTATTTTAATGCTGTTCAAACATGAAACAGATTACAACCTCTATAAGACTGAAATTTCAGATAAATAAATAATACATTTTCATATAAATCTTACACTCTACAAGCTTACTGATTATTATTTTCTAAATTTGAATGAAAAAAAATCGCAACAATCGACTTATAAATTCGTATCGGGATTAATCGGTATCGAATCGAATCGTGACCTGTGAATCGTGATACGAATCGAATCGTCAGGTACTAGGCAATTCACACCCCTAATATATATATATATATATATATATATATATATATATATATATATATATATATATATATATATATATATATATATATATATATATATATAAACAAATTCAAGCCACACTGAAAATCAGGGAGGTCTGCCTGGCTCTTAGATGAGTTTGAATATTTACTGAGACTAAAGCTTCCACTATTATTGAGATTATGATGGTAATTATTCATTGCAATCTGAAATGATAATTAATACGCTGGTTGATTGAGTGTGAGCTATAATCAGCATCCTTAGCATGATGCAGAGTATTAGGATGGAAGTCTAAGGAAAAAAATATTTAGACAAATTAGTATTTTGGCATTTACATGCATAAACATTTATCTTCAATGTGACCAATTCTGCAGCAAAAGCTAGCTCATAATGTGTCTGTTTACAAAAACAGCTTTGTGATATGAACAATACAAGTCATACTAGAGCAAAGAACACAATCCAATGCACGTCTCATTTTCAATACAAAGAAAACTAAAATACTAACGGGACAAAGGACAAGTTTCTTTTAAGTGAGTACTGTAGTATGAAACAATAGTGTACTTGATGTTGCCCAAACTAATGGCAGTCTAGTGTATTTATACTTCCATATTAGTCAAGCTTGAACTATGGCCAGCAAGGCCGGGGGCTGGGAAACAAAGAGCAGCAATCAAACGACACATGACTGTGCACACGCACGCGCACGCACACAGAAACCATGATGTACAGGGTCTCTTTGTTCGAGCCTGGTTCTCGCCTGGCCCTTGATACACAGTCCGGTACAGATGAAAAACTCACTGAGACTCTTCAAAGACTAATCCACATATTTGGGGCACACTGATGAAGTGAATAGAATATTGGTATCTAGCATCCCTAGTCTGTATCATCACTACTTTTTTTCCAGACCAATACCAGTATGAGTACTCATCTCAAGCATCCACCAATACGATACCAAATAACCGATACACTAGTATTTGTGATACCTAAAATTTCTATTAAACCAATGAGAGACAATTTTAACGAACGAACGAACGAACCTGTAAATCACATAACATTGTACCTTAAAATTGGAAGAAATGAATGCAGTCCTTCTCAAGGGGGTAATGCGGTGCGATGCCAGGTGGGGCATATGTGACCTCAGGGAACTTTTTTTTTTTTTTTTTGGCCGTAATAGAATAAAGTGCATTGCACTTCCACTACAGTAGGTGGCAGTGGCACTCTCATTGTCAGAGTGGGTCAGGCGTATTAGCTCCTCTACAGGTGTACTTACAATAATTTTATAGAACAAATTATACTATTTATTAGGGGTGTTAAAAAAAAAAAAATCGATTCGGCGATATATCGCGATACTACATCGCGCATTTCTCGAATCGATTCAATTAAAAAAAAATCGATTTTTTTTTTGTTTTTTTTTGTTTTTTTTAAGAGCTCAGAATTGTTTTTTCGGTAGTCTTACCGATTCAACGTCTTATCATCATTGCCTTTTTTCTTTTTTTCTTTTTGTGTGTGTGTGTGTGAATCGATTTTTAAACTTCCATTTTTAATGGAAAAATATTCAACAAAACGTCTGACTTCGGGTTAGGATTCACACCTTGAGCATGGAAGAATGTTATATGAACGTAACATTAAGCCTTAATATTTTATTTTAATGCTGTTCAAACATGAAACAGATTACAACCTCTATAAGACTGAAATTTCAGATAAATAAATAATACATTTTCATATAAATCTTACACTTGAATGAAAAAAATCTTGGGGTCTTGTTCACGAGTGAGGGTAGGATGGAGCGGGAGATCGACAGGCGGATCGGTGCAGCGTCTGCAGTGATGCGGACTCTGTATCGGTCCGTCGTGGTGAAGAAAGAGCTGAGCCAAAAGGCAAAGCTCTCGATTTACCGGTCGATCTACGTTCCAGCCCTCACCTATGGTCACGAGCTGTGGGTCGTGACCGAAAGAACGAGATCCCGGATACAAGCGGGCGAAATGAGTTTCCTCCGCAGGGTGTCCGGGCTCTCCCTTAGAGATAGGGTGAGAAGCTCGGTCATCCGGGAGGGACTCAGAGTCGAGCCGCTGCTCCTCCGCGTTGAGAGGAGCCAGCTGAGGTGGCTCGGGCATCTGGTTCGGATGCCTCCTGGACGCCTCCCTGGGGAGGTGTTCCGGGCATGTCCCACTGGCGGGAGACGCCGGGGATGACCCAGGACACGCTGGAGAGACTATGTCTCTCGGTTGGCCTGGGAACGCCTCGGGATCCCGCCGGAGGAGCTGGTTGAAGTGGCTGGGGAGAGGGAAGTCTGGGTTTCCCTCCTGAAGCTGCTGCCCCCGCGACCCGACCCCGGATAAGCGGAAGAAGATGGATGGATGGATGGAATGAAAAAAAATCGCAACAATCGACTTATAAATTCGTATCGGGATTAATCGGTATCGAATCGAATCGTGACCTGTGAATCGTGATACGAATCGAATCGTCAGGTACTAGGCAATTCACACCCCTACTATTTATAGTCATTGCAGGTGGGGGCAAGAAATATTTAGTTTGTCCTGGGGAGGCCCTCACAAAATATAATTGAGAAACACTGAATTAATGCCAATTTTCTATTATATTGTCCTCCCATTTGGTCACAAAAATACATATTTTGCATAGAATACAAAATAAAATGAATTTAATAAAATAAACAAACTAAACATAAATATCTAGCGGCCAGAGAATGAATTTAAATAAACAAAATTAACAAAAATATCAAGTGGCCCAAGCAACCCCCAGTTAAAATATGTATAAAATATATAAGTGCAAAGAATTCAACTTAAGAATTCAACTTAATCCAGCTTCAGTTTCTCAGTCTTTTAAAAAAAATAAAAAATAAAATAAAAAATCGATTCAGCCGCCTATTGAATCGATTCGAGAATTGCGCGATGAAGTATCGCGATATATTGCCGAATCTATTTTTTTTTACACCCCTATTAGATATTGTAGGTGGTTTATATGCATTGCTGTTATGTACAAAAGTACAATATTGTGCTTTTTTTTTTTTTTTTGTATGAGCTCTCTTTTTTTTACATTATTGTGATCTTTTTTAAATATCGCCAACGCCCCCACAATATCGTGATAATTATCGTATCGTGACCTTCATATCGTGATAATATTGTATCGTGATGTTTGGATATCGTTACATCCCTACTGATCAGCAATGGCGGGGAGGCATTTTACGATCATTTTTACGTGCCAAATGCATACTGTACACCCACGCCAACCTCTGAAAATATATTTTTAAAAAACGGATTGCACCAATAATTTGTACTTTATGAATGACGTCATTGTTGTCCTCACTGCTCTGTACAGCTTAATGGCGCTATAAACGCTTACTCTAGGTTCAACCTCGCTTTCTGATAATGTCATCTTTCTCGCAACTGTTACTATAACAACCATGTTCTTGGCGCAAATCCATTGCCATGTGTGGTAAATCAGGTGCAAATTTGCTCCAAGGTGTCAGTTTTGTGGGCGTGTTTGCGCCGGTATATGATTAGAGCAATATCCTTAGTGAATAGGTGGGTAACTGGGCGCAGACTGCGGGTGCAGTTGTGGTGCAATATTTCGCGCTATTACCGGACGCAGCACATTCTTAGTGAATATGCTCCACAGTTTTTGTTGTTGTTGTTTTCCGCCTCTCGTCCAAGGCACATATCCACATGCACAGCCGTAGTCTCCGAGCAGGAAGTGGATTTGCGCCGCCAAACAGTTGCCTTCACGGAAACTATCTGGGCGAGGGGGCGGTGAGACAAAAAAAAACAAAAAAAAACAACAAAAAAAACGAGTACGCCATTGAACGGACCAATCACGAGCGAGCTACTCCCCGCCATCTACGGCGTGCAAGGACTGGGGACGTGTGCACCGCAGCTAGCTATGAGCTACGCGGCACTTAAAATTCATGGCTCGCGTAGATCATGTGATCTACGCCGGTCATTAACGCGAGAGCAAACGATGAGGCATAAATCAGGCTTTACAACTGCACTGAGTGACAACAAAGCGCAACAAAGCTATATGCTAATGCTAACGTGAGCCACTCTCTGCCACATCAATGATCAACAAGCTATTAGCTTGGTACAAAATTTGCGCATCAACTGCCATTATATGTCGCACAGTTGCAGCCAAGCAACACTGGTCATAGTAATGCTCCCTCAAAGGTATTGAAAACACACAACTTGCTCATTTCTCATCAGACCTTCATGACGTTTTTTTTTTTTTTGGTCAAGTTAAAACATGTGCTATCAATACAGAATACAATCCTTGACTTTTTTTTTTTTTTTGACGTTCCGTAAACACAAAATGCAGCAACACAAACTTTGCTGGCTTGCCTATTCAATAGGGGTGTGAATTGCCTAGTATCTGACGATTCGATTCGTATCACGATTCACAGGTCACGATTCGATTCGATACCGATTAATCCCGATACGAATTTATAAGTCGATTGTTGCGATTTTTTTAATTCAAATTTAGAAAATACTAATCAGTAAGCTTGTAGAGTGTAAGATTTATATGAAAATGTATTATTTATTTATCTGAAATTTCAGTCTTATAGAGGTTGTAATCTGTTTCATGTTTGAACAGCATTAAAATAAAATATTAAGGCTTAATGTTCCGTTCATATAACATTCTTCCATGCTCAAGGTGTGAATCCTAAGCCGAAGTCAGACGTTTTGTTGAATATTTTTCCATTAAAAATGGAAGTTTAAAAATCGATTCACACACAAAAAAAAAAAAAAAAAAAAAAAAAAAAAAAAAGGCAATGATGATAAGATGTTGAATCGGTAAGACTACCGAATGAACAATTCTGAGCTCTTAAATTTAATTAAAAAAAAAAAAAAACACGATTTTTTTTTAATTGAATCGATTCAAGAATCGCGCGATGTAGTATCACGATATATCGCCGAATCGATTTTTTTTAACACCCCTACTATTCAATATGCCTCCATTGTGAAAGCCAGGCAAAACAGTGTCACCATCTTAAAAACCTCTAAAAATCTATCCAATTCTGCAATCAAGAAATGAAGTCAGCTGAAGAACATTACCAAACACATGATCTCTGTGGCTTTTTTTTTGGCTAACTTCCATTCAACATGAAAGCAATGAAAACCAAAACTGATTTTGATCACAATCACCTGAAGCCAAAAACACCCGCAACTAACAATGTCTTTCACATCAAAGCAACCCTTTATAAAACACATTGAAGGACGCTGTGAAAATGCACAAGTATTCCAGTTGTGGCCAACGACCTGTTAAGTTTGTAGTCCATTACTTACCTCTCTAGCATCCTCTCAGCCGAACTACAGGAATGATTCAAAACTAGAGGAAAAATGGAATGCAGATCAATAAAAATCATTACCCACATCTCTGCCATTCATTTGAATGGTGCAATAAAGCTAAAGTTATTATTTGCATATTTGAATGTTGGCTAGCATCAGAGTGTGCTTCTAGTGAGGGATAAGAGTGAGATAAAGCCCTTCCAATGCTTTAGATCAGTGTTCCCGCACTCCTTGACAGCCTGAGGCAGGATGTAAGCAAGAACAGCCACAGCACCCACAGGAAAACACTCAGTTTCCTGTTTGCAGGAAATCGCTAGCTTCCACTGAAAAGTTGAAAATTCCTCCTTATATAGCTCACCTAATCTCATGGCCTCATCACTTCTAAGAGGTCCAGTAGTCTTTTCCATCAGGATCATAAGCATACAAAGATATCTCATTTGGCTTGCTGTTGAGATTTTTGCAGTAGAGTGGATACCTGGTTCGAATTTGTGTAAGTACGTATGAATACAAAAAAGACATCATATAACACATTACAACATGTTTTCAGATTAATGTTTAGACTGGGAACTCCCACAAGAACTGACACCCTCTACCAGCATCTTATGTGCCACAAAGGCAGTTTTAGTACACATTGTAACTTGACTTGACTTTTTTTTTAAGCATTAACGACAGCAACTTCAAAAAACTTCTATCAACTGACCAATTGACCTATAGCAAACCATGCCCAAACTACCAAGTTCCGTCAAGCTTGTCTTGCTCCATTGAAATTCATTGTAAAATTGATTCACAAAACATATGTCAGCGGCAAATAATAAACCATAAACTAGCAACCTTTTAGCTCCGTTGTCACCTTCACTTTAGCTCTAGAGGCAAGACCATCCATAAAATTGACATCAGTTACTTACAATACTTACAATTATTTAATATTGTGTATTATCAGGATATCATTATCATCAGCCAGACATCACAGAAATCTACAAGTGCTACCCCATTTTTGGCGAGTTCTTTGCGATGAGATACCTCAGAAAAATACACGGACTGAGAAAGACATATTTATTCAGCCCGATCGACATATGTAAACCTGCTTCAGTCCGTGTCAGTCCGTGCATTTTTAAGAATCTTTGTGTCGTATGTAATTCGCTATAAGTTTAGCTGAATCATTGTTATTAATGTTAGCTGTGTAACTTGGCAATTTACACAAAGTGACCATAGCATCGTAACAGGCACTTTGAGCTTATTTTGTTTTTTTGTGTGCATCTTTCATGTAGAATTTTGTGTTACCTCAGTATAAAGAAATGTTCTGTTGCAAACACTAGAGAGAAAAAAAAAAAAAAAAGTTTCCAGGTCCATTCATTAAAAATGACAATTATTTTGTGGGAATACAATTTCCACAATGGGTGAGAGAAACTGTTGTTTACCTCAGACTCATCTTGAGAGTTGTATGCTTTTGCATTGATAGTTGTGAAGTCGGCTTTTCTGCATATTTTATTATTATGAATATATCCTTTCACTGCATATTGTAGACACTTTTGCCTCAATCTAGAAAATACCACGCTTGTATTGTTCCAAAAACACTCACTGATGTTCATTTACACTGTAAAGTGTCCAGAACGGTATTGGACCCGGAAGGGTCAACTGAGGGGGGCGCGGCTTTTTCGCAAGGTCAATTGTGGCAGAAACCTAAGACAGTAAGCCATGAGTGAGACCACAACAATAATGCAAACAAATCTGTGGCTTTATCACTTCAACATTTCACGTGTCAGGAAACAATTATATGTAAACATATGTACTGCCCTTTTAGTACTGCATTGAACAGTAAAAATTGGAAAACAGCTTGTGATTTAAAGATGCAAGTGTATCAAATTAAACCAAAGTATTCCACTTTAAAATATATCGAGATAAGCATCAAATGTTTTATTGGAGAGATACAGTTGATGGACACGCTACATTTATAATATTGACAAGTTCATAGATAACTATGTAAAATTAACAGGAAACAAAATCATACCCTCTTGAACTGAGCTCAGGGCTCTAGACTAACTTTTGCACTGGGAGCCTGGATACAACCAACATTTTCAGTTGGTCGCACCAGTGCAGGATTTCGCCGCACCCTTTTTTGGCGATGTATCATTGTCTTAACTAGCAAACCAGTGTTTGGTATTACATAAAGATATACAGTGAATCAAGATATATTTGCATAACACCCAAACTTGCAATTCAATTATTTTATATGATTATAAAACAAGACATCCATCCATCTAACCGCTTACTCCTCATAAGGGTCGTGGGGGTGCTGGAGCCTATCCCAGCTGGCTACAGGCAGTAGGCGGGGTACACCCTGAACTGGTTGCCAGCCAATCGCAGGGTACATAGAGACGAACAACCATGCACACACACAAACACACGCTGGGACAATTCAAAGCGGCCAATTAACCTGCCATGCATGTCTTTGGAATGTGGCAGGAGACCGGAGTACCCGGTGAAGACTAAGGGTGTCACGATTTCGATTTTTTATCGAAATCGATCGAAATTACGTCACGATTTCGAGCATCGAAATAGAAGAGAGGACACTCGATTCGATGCCCCCCCACCCCCCCCTACCCCCCCCCCCCCCCCCCCCCCCCCCCCCCCGCCGGCCGCCGGCGTGCCGCAAGCCTTCCGCAAGGATAGACCTATTTTCTATTTTTGCCGGACGCCGCAGCGGTAGGCCTCCGGCAAATGGCAAGCTAGCACAAAACACATCGAGCGGGACAGGAAGACAGAGGCAGTTTCAAAATAAATTTCCGGTTACCTTTCAGAAAAAAACACTCGCCAGCTCCTATTTCGCAAGCTTATCAGCAGAACGTGACGTGGGCGTCGCCGGGCCATGTGCTCATTCACGGTTTAGACACCAGCGAACATGGACGCGGAGAGGTTTAATAAATTGGAGGTGGAAAACCACAAAATAATATATGACACGGCACATCCTTTTTATAAAGACTGTAATGTATTGTGAGTTTGATGTTCGCGATTGCTTGTTGTGCCCATCTCGCTTGCCGTACTGAGCGGCAGCCGGACGCGGAAGACAGAAATAAAGAGTGGCGCTCGCCTTGAGCACGCACTGACCCGACTCTCGTTATTAATATACTTTACAAGGACAACCAAAAAAAAGATGCTGCATGGAATCTCATAGCAGAAGAAGCACAGACTTTCTGTATGTTTGTCGTTGTGAAATGCCACATGATCGCGCGCGCACGGTCCCGCGAGACACGTTGGGAAGTGGGCGGCGACGGAGCTGCCGGACCGCAGCTGTGCGGAGCCGGTGTGGATTGACAAAAAAATTGACCCGTCCGGAGCACGCAGTCAAGACGCACCGCACCGCAACCGCAGTCAGTGAAAACCCGGGGTTAGCTGACTTCTCCTGCAGTCATGATGGCAAGCGCGGACAGACACAGCAATGGTGCTTCAAGCCGCTCCCGCTTCTCTCGTCACCAGTTTGGAAACATTTTGCGTTCCCGGTGAGTTATGTCGACAACGTTCACGTTGGTCGATAAAAAGACCACAGTTTGCAAGATATGCTATGTGCGCGTACTGTACTCGGCCACGGGAAACACGACAAACATGACGGGACATTTACGCAGGCATCACAAAGATTTAGATTTATCAAATTCAACTAGAAGTGGGAAAACAACGGTCCAACCAACTATTTCATCCTCATTTACAGTGAAACTTCCACACACTTCAGCTCGCGCGAAAGCTATAACTAACGCCATAGGTCTATTTATAGCAGCAGACCTGCAGCCTTATTCGGCTGTGGAAAACGCTGGATTCAAACATTTAATTAGTGTACTTGAACCACGCTACAGTATGCCCAGCAACTGTAAATGTTGGGATATAGTTTGTTCAGGCTGTATTTGTTCCATGACTTTGGATACAATATATTTTTTGTTGTTGTTGCACATTATTTTAAGAGGAACGCACAGCACACTGTTGTAACCAAAAACAGTCAATAGATGGCAGGCACCCACTGTGACTTTTTGTTTTTGTTTTTTTATTTTTTATTTTACACTTCAGTAAGAACAAGACGGTTAACTTTATATTGTAAATAAATTCTTTGAATTTGATCATTCCTGCCTAATGTCAATTATCATATATTACATAAATTTACACAAAAATAATATGGAAATTGCATCACCTATATGTAGCCGATCTTTTGAAATAAGATTTACTGTACAATGAATAGAACCAATGATCATAGACTAGCCTTAGCCTACAGAAGCATATGCCTCTGTGTTATAAAGTGGGGGAGCGGAGAAAAAAAAAAAAAAAAAAAAATCGAAAAAAAAATCGAATCGTGACCCCAAAATCGAAATTTAAATCGAATCGTGGAGTTGGCGAATCGTGACACCCCTAGTGAAGACCCACACAGGCACGGGGAGAAAATGCAACTCCACCCAGAAAGGCCGAAGCCTGGATTCGATCTTGCTTTAAAACAATACATAACAGAAAAAAATGTTTTGCTTTTATATCAACGTTAGTTTTTTTCAAATCAGGGGCCAGTTCTTCTAGTGAGGCCTCCTAGCCCCGCTTCACCTGGGAAAACCACAGCCTCACATCCTGCCTAACAACATAATCAATTGTTGTCCCTCAACACCGATTCAGATTAGGTCCTGCACAGCATCAGTGTGCATGTTTCCCCTAACTTTGGACATAATACACTATTGTGTTGAGAATTCAGCCACTGTGACTGGTTGAAAGCAGTACTTTTTTTTTTCTCTTTCACCTGAAAAGAAGAAGGAAAAAAAAAAAACTGTCATTCCGGGCTGTTGTGCATATTGTACATGCCTGTATGTGTCTTATGTGGACGCAAACGCAGTGCCTAACTCAAATACAAAAAAGTGCGTTCGGAGAGGCAGCGAGCTAGCCTCTCATTTCCAAATGCATGCTTTGTAATAATAACCAATAAGCAGCTTGTGTTTGAACTGTTCTATCTGTACAGCATGACAGTGGGCGCTCGGTGTCCCCCGTTGGTCCTTTTTAGGGGCAGTCTAAATAACCAAATGGTACATTAGAAAAATGCTAAGAGTTTTCGAACGGTCAGAGGGGAACAGAAAGTGTTCTGAGAATCATTTCCCAATGCACCCATATATAAGGCGAGGGGACATCAATGCAACAGGAGATCTTACGGGAGGAAGAGAATGGCCAAATCAGTGAATTTAAAACAACATCTTAAACAGTGAGCCTGCACATTGAGCATAAAAATATGCTCTCGGACTGGTGCAGTTAGGGTTTTCCACCATAAATGCCTCCGGCAAATGGCAAGCTAGCACAAAACACATCGAGCGGGACAGGAAGACCGACGCAGTTTCAAAATAAATTTCCGGTTACCTTTCAGAATAAAACACTCCCCAGCTCCTATTTCACAAGCTTATCAGCAAAACGTGACGTGGGCGTCGCCGGGCCATGTGCTCATTCACGGTTTAGACACCAGCGAACATGGACGAGGAGAGGTTTATATTGGAGGTGGAAAACCACAAAATAATATATGACACGGCACATCCTTTTTATAAGGACAACCAAAAAAAGGATGCTGCATGGAATCTCATAGCAGAAGAAGAAGAAGAAGAAGAAGAAAAGGTTAAATCAAAAGAAGTCCACCTCTCTTTCTGCTTCTCTGTTGAGCACAGACTTTCTGTATGTTTGTCGTTGTGAAATGCCACATGATCGCGCGCGCGCGGTCCCGCGAGACACGTTGGGAAGTGGGCGGCGACGGAGCTGCCGGACCGCAGCTGTGCGGAGCCGGTGTGGATTGACCAAAAAATTGACGCGTCCGGAGCACGCAGTCAAGACGCACCGCAACCGCACCTCAACCGCATCCGGTGTAAACCCGGGGTCAGGTCAGGAGACATACAGTACTTGTACAGTTCATCACCTTTACCATCTTGGAGGTGTGTTTGGTGTCAAATCTGAGACCATGGTACTCAGTCAGAAAAGGGTGGAGTGCCCTCGCTGCATTGGCGATGAGATGCTATCCCAAGTGGAGGAGTTCAAGTATCTTGGGGTCTTGTTCATGAGAGCAGGATGGAGTAGGATATAGACAGGTGGATCGGTGCAACATCTGCTGTGATGCAGACTCTGTACCAGTCTGTCGTGGTGAAGAAGAAGCTGAGCCAAAAGGCAAAGCTCTTGATTTAGTTGTCGATCTATGTTCCTACCCTCACCTATCGTCACAAGGTGTGGGTTGTGAGCAAAAGAACAAGATTCCGGATACAAGCAGCTGAAATGAGTTTCCTCCACAGGTTGTCTGGGTTCTCCGTTAGAAATAAGGCGAGAAGCTTGGTTATCTGAGAGGGACTCAAGAGTCGAGCCGCTCCAGATGAGGTGGCTCGGGAATCTGGTCAGTATGTCTCCTGGTCGCCTCTCTACTGAGGTGTTCCAGGCATGTCCCAGCCACAGACTGTCACATTTAATAATCACATTTAATAATGAACGCAGATGCAATATTATAGAAGCTCTGATGGACAGAGGCCATTTTTAGAACAGGTTTTGTGACCACGATGACCGGGATAGAGGACAGCCAGAACTGTGCATACACATGGGTGGATAGATGAGGGCAAATCGCCAATAGGCAGATGACAATGATGATGATGCTGAGCCCAAGTACTAATGCAGAGTTGTGTGGCACGCTTTATTATGCTTGAGTTAATTAGTCTCAAATAGCAGCTCTACTCTGTCATACATCTCTATGAAAAGCACCACAAGGATCCCCTTCAGCAGAACAAACAGATAAACACATTTACACACCTCTGACTGACAACTATCTGACAGAGTTACTGCTGGACTGGTGAGGCTACGAATAAAATACAAAACCTATAATCCAGGCTTTTGGATTAAAACGTTAATCTGAGCCATGCTTTCCTCTGAAGACTATTGCTGCTGCTGTCTCATGACAGCAGACACAGGGAAATAAATAGAAGGACGGATGGACTGAGGGCTTGCTGGATGCAAAACAGGAGACAACTGTCAAGTCTGTGTATCCGAATCTTACATTGCACTTCCACATTCATGAAGACATGCCTCAGTCTCAGCTGCATGCCAACCTTTTGAGGGAGAACATGTTTTTCTCACCCTCAACTACAGATGGTTTCAAATAAAATATCAATTTGTTTTTTTTTTTCTTACAACTCAGCAATTTAACATAAAGCCAAATTAGATGGCTCAACTGTGGCAAATACAAGAGTAGGAGTATTGCGTGGGGGCAATCCTCACACTCTTTCACATTTGGAGTTCTTGGAGCGGTCAAGCAAGGTGTGACCTCTGCAAAATATTTGTGGCTTGGAGTTGGAAACATATCTCAGGTCAATAGTTGCCATTGCTTTTGCTACATATAATTAGGCATTTCAATCAGGCAATGTTAGCGTGATTGATTCCGTGTTTGCCTTTTAACCTGGCTCATTTCTTAGAAAATGATATGGAAATAATTTTCTAGCGTTGTCTGTTTCTTAGCGGGAATTGCAATCACTAGTTGTATTTTCAAAAAATTGTCACTAAAGTAGCTCCTCATAGTGTAACTACTGAAAAAGGCTTAAAAAGAAAGGGAGGTGTGGGGGACCCTGACAAATGAATTCAAATTAGTCAATTGACTGATTAATTGCCCATTGTCTACTTTTAATCAAATGTGACGTAGCTCTAAATTGTAATATACAAACCAATAAAAAATGTCTATAGAAAACATAATTCTTAGTTAAAAATCAACATCTGCATCACTAATAATACTGTATCTGAACATTTTGGTAACACCCCTTTAATATTTTGGTTACACAACGTTCATGTTTATAGGGTCTCTCTATCAACTACAAAGCCTGGGAAGATGAGTATGCATCTTGCAGGCCAATTAATACTGTGACAGATGACGCTGTACATGGTCAGCATCTTTGTGACCTTTCCAATCAGGTTCCGACCATGGAAAAAATATCGGAAATATATTTCTATAAAGCACAGATGTGTTAAGTGCAGATGACGGCAAACAGCTAGAGTATCTACTGACCCACACACATAGAAAGGCTTTATTCCTTTCATATGCAGCTTATCCAGCAGCAAAGTCATCCCAACTCAACCGCACTAATTGTTCTCTGCCAACAGAGGCAAAGTGCTGAGAAGAAAAAGTATAGGCTGTATTCTGTACCACACTTTCATTTGATTTATTTATCTTAAAGGGGGGGTTAAATATAGAATATTATTTTTAAATTATTTGTATATTGTCTCTGGACAATACTGGCCCACTATAACTGGCGCAGCCAATTAAGTGTCAAATTACATAAGGAGGAATCTCTTGCTTGTTGCCCATTTCAGAAAATCTGACTGCAAAAACAAGCCATGGAATTTGCCAAACTCTGCCATCAATTTACATAATACCACCCATTCAGCACCTTTCTCCATCCATGACTTGGCTGGTGGGCTGGAAAAACAAATCCACCAAGCAACGGTCACAGTCTAGCTGTCCAACAATATCATGCTAAAGCCAGCACAGGAAACAGCGTTATCGGCATTAGCTTCTGATAACCAGCACGGCTATGTGATGAAGTGCTGCCTCCACAAGTGAAAATAAATATGGTGCACTTGGGCTGTACCAAAAATTCAGCCACCAAAAATTTTCATGCGAAAGTGGCCCAAAAGTGCATTTTTTATTTCGGTCCAAAAGACTTTTGTCATAGAAACAACATAGCTGAAACAGGACGTTGTGATGATGCAAGCACGCACCAGCACTTGATTTGGTCACACTGTTATTTTTTTATTCTTTGTTTTTTTTTTTTTTTTTTTTTTGTGCCGCGGGCGCTACAGCAAGACAATGCATGCATAATAGTTGGTATAATTTGGTGTATTGTATAATTCAGGATCAATATGTATTGTGATAGACATGTCTGTATGTGCATACAAATATGATATACTGTATATGCGATGCAACTGCAGTATGAACACTCAAAGTCGCGCTCATCCTTACACATCCGACCTATACAGCTACGTAAGCCCAATATGCACTCCGGGAGGCAGGGAGGAATGCTTGAGAGGGAGACTACTGACAATCGTCCATCAATCTGCACTTTAGTGAGTAACACAGCTGATTTTAAATTTGATTTGAATTGAATGTAATCCCACTTGAAACCTGAAGCATAAAGTTTACATTTGTGGTGATTGTAGTAATTCAGAGTCGACATCTTCGTGAATTGAGATCTTAAAAGTGTCTCCTCATTTCCCCAAAATACATTTCTACCTCCCCGCACCTCACCACTGTCAATATGAGATGAGAAGATAAGTCCCTACATGTGGTAGTCGGTACCATATCTACTTCGGATTACACTGTGCGCATGCTTGTCACATAACGGATGCATTCCGTTCACATTAGTTTTTATGATGTGTAGTGAAAAAACATAAATAAATAAATAAAAAATCAGACTGAACAAAAAAATCTGAATTAGGCATCATTCCCTTCAGTGTGAACATAGACCTGGTGACAGTCGACTGGGAAAGCTCTCATTTACGATCCAGAGTGCGACAGTGCATACTGCATACCTAACAGGCGCATAAATAACAATATGGGAAGATTTGCACGACTCAAAAAAAAAAAAAGTACAGTTGTGTACGTTTTCTGACTTGAGCACATGGGAGAATATGCCTCAGGGTGATTCAAGCAACATTTTAGTGGAATGTACTTGGCCTCAACTTGGCCAAGTGGTTTGGTATATGCTCTGTGACTGAAGGGAACCAGGTTTGGCTACCTAAACATGTGGTGGATATAGTGGATAAGATGAAAAACTTGACTTGGGACCTCTTTTTTTTTATTTTATTTTATTTTTTATTTAGCATATAAATGGATAAAAAGTTATTTGGATGATAGATATCAGTATGTGCAGTTTAAAAATACAAATTCAAAACAATTGAAGATTACTCATGGAGTTCCTCAGGGGTCTGTGCTGGGCCCTAAATTATTTATATTGTATATGAATGATATCTGTTGTGTCTCGAAAATACTCAAGAGTGTCTTGTTTGCGGATGATACAACTTTCTACTGTTCTGGAGACAACTTGAAGCAGCTTCTGACTACTGTGGAGTATGAATTAAGTACAATAAAAAATTGGTTTGATATGAATAAATTATCATTAAATTTAAATAAAACCAAGTTCATAGTTTTCGGTACTAGACCAATCACTCATCAAGTTAAAATTAGGGTGAATTTAATTGAAATAGAAAGGGTGTATGAAAATAAATTCCTTGGAGTAGTTATTGATGATAAATTATGTTGGAAACCACACATAGAAAATGTTAAAAGGAAAATGTCAAAAATCATAGGGATACTCTATAAAACCAAGGAGGTCCTGAACATGAATTCACTATATACATTATATAATACATTATTATTACCATATTTGACCTATTGTGTGGAAATTTGGGGAAACACATATAAAACAAATACTGACACTGTTTTTAAATTGCAAAAAAGAGCCATAAGGATTATTAATAGATCAAAATATACAGAATCAACACATCCACTATTTATTAAATTAAATACAATGAAATTTTATGACTTGGTTGAGTTTAAAATAGCACAAATAATGTATAAAGTATACAATAATCTACTCTGCCACAGTACTCAAAAGTTGTTTGAAATTAGAAACTGTCCTTATGATATAAGGGGTACAAGTGTATACAAAAAACCCAAAACAAGAACAAATATTAAGCAAAGGTGTGTCTCCGTTAAAGGAGTTAATTTGTGGAATAACTTGGGAA
This sequence comes from Festucalex cinctus, assembly GCF_051991245.1. Taxonomy (NCBI): domain Eukaryota; kingdom Metazoa; phylum Chordata; class Actinopteri; order Syngnathiformes; family Syngnathidae; genus Festucalex; species Festucalex cinctus. Next base: position 13,922,289 of record NC_135414.1, on the reverse strand, counting down.
CCGAACTGAAAAGATGTAATTCACTTGTTGAATTTAAAAGAATGTTTAAAAGTAAAATTCAATATTATTATTTAAATCAGATATAAGTTAAGAAGATTGTAGAAATGATTTATTCATTTACTTATTTTTCTTTGATGTATTAATATGAGTGTAATGAAATTTGTATATATGTGTGTTACTAGTGTATTTTTATTTCTATTTTTAATTTATTTTTTTATACGAGTAGCATTATATTTTCTTTTATTAAAAATGTAATTTATTATAAATAAGTGATAGGATATGAAGAATAAGGGGTAGGACTGGATAAGTTTTCAACTTCTTCCTACTCCCTTGAACATATACATAGATATTTATTGGATGTTTCTTTTATTTTATTTTATTTTATTTTTTTTACTTTTAACTTTGTGTTTATATAATTATACGTGTATATGTGCATATGTTCAATAAACTTCAAACTTCAAACTTCAAACTTCTTTTTCTGTATAGAGTATGCATGGTCGACCCCCTCCCAAAGGTTTTCTCCTGGTGCTACGGTTTGGCACCCATGACCAAAAAGGTTTGTTTACAAATTCTGGATTCAGTTCACAGGTGCTACATGGTTGCTTCTCAATGCTCTTTAGGGATGGGTTAAATGCAAAGAATAAATGTCGTCGTACCTTGTACATGTGACAAAGTACCTTTACATACCTTATAGACATGCGCTTGCTGTGTTTACTATTGTGATAAATGGATGGAGGTATGACTACCGTAGTTCTTCTCAATTACATAATTAGGTATGATCATTGTAAATTCATTAATTATGTAACCGTTACAAATTTGGTTGATTACGTTGGCATTGATTGTTTTGTGTCTTGTAGCAGTAAAGCGAAACTGGAGTGTGTAAAGCACTTGGAAATTATTTCATCAGCCTAATTTTATGATAGTCATCTTTCATTCACTAATCACTGCCTGTGACCTTGGTGGTGCACAGCTTGTGTTTCACATACCAAATGTGTGATCATAGACAACAATGTTTGACTTCATTGAATTTGAAATACTTGAATGTAATTCCCACTAAAAATATGTACTTCGCAATTTTGTAGTGTTGCCACAATGAACCAGTGTACACTTAAATAAAGCACTCAACAAAGGCTACGCTGAGCCAGCTTTCACTGTTTAATTTCATAAATGCCAGCTGCAATGGATGTAATGGATTCATAATATAACGTCTATAGTTAAAATACAATAGCATCTAATTGCTATCATGTCTTACTTCAAGAAACATCGTTATGCCTGTACACTGATAGCAATGCACAGCACAGAGCAGAAATCCAAAAACTAAACTCAATGACTGATTCTTGCATCAAACAGTAAACCATTCTGAATTGACAAACATGATGAAAAGCGTAAAATTTGGATGGGACCACTGGACAGTCAGGATGTTTGGGAAGAATTTGTTTAACTCACCATGACACCATTGTATTCATATAATATCAAACGTGCAATGCATTTGGTTTCCGTTGTAATGAATGGAGGCAATTTTTTCAAATCCAATTTTTGTCTTAGGAATGTGGCAAATACCACAACAACAACAACAACAACAACAACAACAACAAAGATTGTACAGTAACTCAAGTCTCCATGGCACAAGTAATCAATAGAAAAAAAGTAATTTTAGGGGTGAACAACTCCTTTAGTGTTTTATTCCAATGCAAAAACACTACATCTTACCACAAATATTTGTCTTATTTCTATTTCAATTATTATTAGCATTATAATAGATGCAAATTGTCTAAAAAAAAAAAAAAAAAAAGTTAATTTTTGAGGTGATAAGTCTTATCTTAAATGTAATGAGACAAACAAACGTTTGCTTGCTCTTTAAAAAAAAAAGAAAAAAAGATGAAAACATCACACGTCTTGCGATGTGGCTATCGCACATGCGCACATCGCGATTGCGATATTCAAACGGTATATCGTGCAGGCCTAGTATACGATCTATCAGCTTTAACGCAGTCTCCTCACTCACTGATGACACAGCATGGGTTCACTATCTTGCTCAGTGATTGAACCCGCAAGCTCTGAGTTGGGAAACGACCACTCTACCTCCTGAGCCATGCTGCCCAACAGTTTTGGTCGTATCATGTGTAAAGTGCTCCGATAATCTCTCAAGACAGTCTAAGACTAACTTCCACCACTGGTCAAGAAACCAGTCCTCCGAGAGAGCTCTCTTATGATCATGTCGTCTCACAACCACGAAAACAACCAGACTCTTATGTAGGCGCCGCTGTTTGGCGAGTGTTTCCAAAGAGAACCACAGGCAGCAGCATTGTAAGGTGGTAATGTCAGCAATGAATACTTCCTTTGTAAAATACTTGTTGCTATCTGGAGACCCTACATTTATCCAAAAATAAAAACAAAACCATCTACCGTCTACCGCCCAGAGACTGCTGGGAAAGGCTCTGGCATGCCCCCAACCCTAGTGACGGAAGAAAAGCGAGTTTCAGAAAATAGATGGATGAACATCGGGTAGGATATTACTTAGTTTTATTTACCAGCGCTTCCTCATTAATCAGTCAGAGAGCATTTCTGATTGACTACATTCAGTCACATCACAGTCTGTGGTGTCAAGTGGCTCAGGAGACATCAGCTTCCCTTCAACACACAAATGTTCTTGGTTATAAATATAGTACACGTTCATTATTTAAGATTTCTGGCCTGATTCATTTTGGACCGAATTATCTGGATAAATCCACTCTTAACCAATCCTCAGAAAGAAGGATAATCTGACAAAACAATTAAGATTGTCAAGTATTTTATGTTCTTGCTCAAGAAGGGGCAAACTGGGGACAAAACAGATTAATTGTCTTTATGTGGGTAGTGGCTTCAGGTTCAATAGGAAACATAAAAAAGTAGATCAAGGCTCTTCAGAATAGCCCAATGTTTTTGTCTCAGCAAATCTTAGGTATTTTTAGCTTGAGTCTTTATACTGTTGGAGGACCCATGACCTGCAGCGGAGAACAAGCTTTCTGACACTGAAGCTAAAACTTTGCTCCGGAATGCCTTGATACAGTGGAACTAACCCCTCCATGTCACACTGGGGAATGCTCTTTTTTTTTTTTTTTGTGCGCATGCAGAGGCTAGATTGTCGGTACGCTTTTGTTCAACAAGAAAAAGCCAAAATGTTCAAGTGATGGAACTGGAAAATGCCAAAATACACACTGACAAGCCACAAAGCATCTGGGACAGTACACTTAGACAAAACTGGAGCTTGTCTAAATTTTTATTTGTTAATTATCAGTAAATGTTTTATTACTTATGTCAGTTTCAAGTTATTTCGGTGATCTTTTTTTTGTTTCTCTTCTTCTTTCTTTAACCCCGTGTCCATGCATGTATAATGCTGATTTACTATTGATTATCATTATACCAGACTGAAGGTATATTTATAGGGACCTTCACTTTATGGTAGTAGAAACTAAGGGCAAGCGAGACAGCGTTATAACCAGGCCCAGAACTGAAACCTTTGTATTCAGCTTATCTACACATACACCAGGTATTTCCCCCCCACATGAGCCTCCCAACTCTCTCTTACAACATATCCACACAAATAGACACTCACAGCCAAACACACACTTTGGAATGTGTAGATAGATAAGGAGTCATGGCCCAACTCTCTGCCAGTTTCTCATTCAAAAGTGTCTCCCTCAGTTTTTCCCTCTCCACTGTTTGGTTGTTTCATTTCAATTTGACTCACTACACTTATTTACACAATACTTACTTGGTACTTTATTTTTTCTACTCCATCCATCTTTTTGTGAAAAGAGCAGTGTTTCCAAACCATACTGTATCTGTGACTGTTAATACTGAAACTCTGTATACCACATGTACACAGGCAATATTAGACAAAGTGCTTATTCAAAATGAGTCTCTCTGTCTGCTTCAACTGTACACACATGAGCAAAAATTAGCTACTGTTTGTCTTTATGGATTATCATGACAAAAGCAGTACCGGTATTTGAATGCCCAAACTGGCAGGCATTTGTAATATTGTACGACAAACATACAATAACAAAATTCCATTCAATTTTTAAGTTGCACATCATCTTACAAATGTTCAAATATGACAAACTGTTGACAGTCACATGGCGACATGAAACAAGAGGCCAAGCCCACTCAACGGCATTCCCAAGCCCTCTGAGGATTTTGCTACAATAGACATTTTGTGGGACAGAATCTATCGCGAATTAATGAGTTACTGTTTGACAGGCCTTTTTCCCAAGCATTTAAATAGCAACGTAATTATCAATTCCCAAAGAGCTGATTGAGATAGGAAGGGGGCGCTTGCATTCGTCATATAGAAACACAGACTAGTGTCAAACTAAGTAATTAAAAAGAGCAGACAAAAAGTCGGGAATCAATAATGAAGGCTCTCATTATTTCGGACTGTCAAAAACTGAGTGAACATGTCTGTGTACAGCGGAGCCACTTTGAGCAATTGCACAATGAGAAACATGGATAATGTGAATGGCCGTTTCTAATATAAACTCATAACATTTAAAGAAAAATAATGTACTTCATTTGATAAATACCATGGTTTCAATAAAAAAACGAATAGAATCAGAAAATCGGTTTTGAATTAAAAGATGTGAGTGCATCAAACTGAACTAAATTGTTACACTTTAAGACATATCTTTGAAGCAAATTACACATTTACAATAACCTACTTGACAAGTTCATTCAATTTGAAAAATGACAACAAGAAATTCATTGCATCACATCCTCTCAAAATGAACCGTACCATAATCGAACCGTTAATCTCACTGAATCTAACCAAATTGTTCATTTTAAAATAAACCGTCCTTGAATCATATCACACCCAATGTATGAGAGATCCACACCTCTAAATATACAGTAGTTTTTGGTATACGCACAGGTTGATTATCCATTCCCTCTATTAAAATACAGTGCAATAACAAAATAAACAGACACATAAGCAAACGACTCAAATAGTGTGGGTGTGTTGTATAAAGGCATGTAAAGCAACAAGCCTTAGGATGAATCTGTTCCATCCTATTTCTCTCTTCCCTAACCAGCTGAGCCATGGCAAACCCAAATCATCCCCCGTGAATCCACAGTCTCTCTCTTGCTATCTCGAACTCTCACACACACAAAACACCCTGTGTCAAATCCCTTATGTCTGTAATAGGACTGATAAATCCCTGCAGAGACCTACCCTGCCCTCCACTGCCCAGCCCTGTCCTGCCAAAAAAGGCCAGCTTGGAGTGTCCTGGCTTTGCTAGAATGGGTATCTGATGAGGAACAAAGAATCTATCAAGACAGGTTATGTAATATTTTCCAGAAAGCTTTTGAGCACAGAGTGAAAATTGTTGAATTATACATTGCTAAAAACCAAGACCATTTTCCGATTTAAATTAAAGCATAAGCACTCACATTGTACAATACAAGGGACTCAGGACTTTCTAAACTAATCACAACTCTTTTCAAGACGCTAGCACTACATCAGTGACTTTGAGTACGGAAAATACAGTCAGTATATTGTTGCTGTTAGGCAGAACCCCCCCTCCACCACCACCACCACCACCACCATAAATCAATACTTTGGTCTGTCACCACAGCATCTGTTATAAATATTATATATTATATATAATTATAAAAATATCAAAGTATTAAAATTACAGCTCTATAATGTGCTTATTTGACATATTCAGGGAAATAAAAACAGCATTTTTTTTCATGTAACATTTTATTTAGTTTTTTTTAAACAAAGTATAGGAAAATTGGTACATGTGCCATGTTAAGTTTATAAGTAAGTAAATGTTGATATTCTTCCTCTGCTTTAATTTTTCTTAGCAAGACACAGTGTCCAATCACTGGTGAGCTATTTTTGGATTAATTGAAGGCAATTAACTTCAAAGACGCTGCTGGTTTTTATTTTTTAGGTGCAATGCAAGCTGCAAAGGCAAACGTTAGCTGCCTATTTAAAGTTAACGAGCAATATTGATTCCGATGCCTGTGTATCGATACGTGTATTGTAATGAGGCCCGCAACAATATATTGCCGTAACGATTTTTGGAGCACACCCCTAGTAAATATACCCGCAGATGTGACACACTTTGTTGACTTTTAAAAATATCTATATGGAAGAATTATTATAATAAACTTAGGTTTGTGTGAACGCCACAGGTATAAGCTCTGAAATGTTTTTTTGGAATTATGTTTCTATCTGATTCAGGATCTGAGATATCAATTATTTAGTAGGCATTGACAATATTGTTGTTTCCAGGAAAACTTCAGGTTTTCGTGGGTTATTCTAAAGTAACCCATAGGTTTAAGAGGCATGTTTTAGCAGGCATTTTAGGCCTTGATGGGTTACAAGGACAAACAACAAAAGAAAAAGGGTGGACGAGGAAAATGTGTAGGTGTTGGAAAAGTAAGAGGGCACAGTGTGCCTGCAACACCCACATATCTCATTGGGGGGGCATGCATGTGGGGACTACCACTACTAATAAATTCATTTTATCTACCAACCACTTATGCTCATTAAACATCAATTGAATTGGAAACATTGTGATTATTTTTTCCATAATTGTATTGAGGTGTTTATTATCCCTTCTCACTTGTCAATAACGTTCAGTGGTTGAAGGTGGTGTACGACGGATTTCCCTCAAAAATAAATGCTGGATGTATACAAATGAAATCTGTCTCAATTAATCAATGCCTCTGGGCTTCTGTTAATGTGTGGTGGTGATTGTGTCCTCAACCAACCCCCATGGGTGCCAGTTTTGAATGTTGTGTTTATAAACACCACTTTTAACTTCTGCTTATCCTTGTATGACAATTTATAATGTTAAAATTACACTATTTCCTTTACACTTCACACAAACATTTTGCAATACCAACAGTTTGGGTTGTAGTACTTGATAGTCTAATTTTAAACTAGCATCTCAGAATGGTTTGAGGTTGACCTATGAAGAGGAGGAGGAGGAGAATAATATATTTTTTTCTGTCATGTACACACATAGCCTACACAAAATTTGACATATCACAGCAAGCACACACAGTTAGTGGCATCCACTGCAGCAGGGGGCTGTTTAAGGACCCGGGCAGCAGTTCAGGAAAGCAGTGTCTTGCTCAAGTACACCGCAGCCGTGGCAGGTAACAAACTTACACAAACGGTTGAAGATGAAAATTAAACGAAATGGACTAATACAGTGATTATACTGTAGAAGAGAGGTAAACTAAGATATGGCATGTGACTCAGATTATCGCCAGTGCATCTGAACACACACATATACACACACACACACACACACACACACACACACACACATTTTGTCCATTCGACCCTGCAATAACCCTTCGTCATCCCCTCCTTTAGAAGGTATTCTGTTTTTCTTCTTTTTCCTCTCACAAAAATACACTTGACTCATCTGTGTGTTTGTACCATTGGTAGTAGCAAATCAAATAATTTATGTTGTAGTGTCAAGGCACACTTAACACCGAGTTGAAAACTGGACCAAAACTGGTAAAAAAGAAAAAAAGAAAAAAAAAAAAAGTGAAAGAAGGAATTCAAACTGGAGCCCTGACGAAAGGAATTGCCCCGAGCTGTTGTTTTCAATATGGGCAAGAGAACACCCCATCATCCATAGTGACAGTTTACACCTGCTCACCTTGAGGTACAGGACAACATCCGACCAAGGCCTGCTGTATGCATATGGAAGGTGTGTTGCTCCTTTTCATATAGGTTGACAAGGTCAGAGTTACATTATCTCTCGTATGAATTTATATTGTAAAGGCATTGCTCTGAGCAATTCGAAAGCTAAACCTCTAACCTGGTTTGTGTTTCCACCGCGGGGTGTTTTCTGGACAGAGTACGCTGCGTCAGCTATGTAAATAGTGTGACATCATACCAGCAGGACACAGTGTAGCTGAAGTGAAACAAAGGGCAAAGTTAGGAGTATATCCAGCATTTAGTGTTTGCACAGCGTTCCATGGACTTGTTTATTATAAGAAGACAAGCTTTATTCGAGATAAGGCACATTCTTCCCCTCGCAATTCCTGTTGTTACACAAATGTAGCCAGATTCATCAACAAATTGCAGAATCACTGGCTTCTTCCTAAGAGAAGTGCACAAAAGTACAGATCTGTTTTTGGGGAATTTTGATAATAGAAATGCCCAAAAATAACTCCAGAACCCAAACTTGTGTATTGTATGAAAAGACACCACAGAAGGACTTCTTTCAAAGCCATTTTCAGAAGCAAAAGGAGTACCAACTCTACTTTTAGTATAGGGGTGTTAAAAAAAAAAATCGATTCGGCGATATATCGCGATACTACATCGCGCGATTCTCGAATCGATTCAATTAAAAAAAAATCGATTTTTTTTTTTAAGAGCTCAGAATTGTTCATTCGGTAGCCTTACCGATTCAACGTCTTATCATCATTGCCTTTTTTTTTTTTTTTTTTTTTTTTTTTTGTGTGTGTGAATCGATTTTTAAACTTCCATTTTTAATGGAAAAATATTCAACAAAACGTCTGACTTCGGGTTAGGATTCACACCTTGAGCATGGAAGAATGTTATATGAACGGAACATTAAGCCTTAATATTTTATTTTAATGCTGTTCAAACAACACCTCTATAAGACTGAAATTTCAGATAAATAAATAATACATTTTCATATAAATCTTACACTCTACAAGCTTACTGATTAGTATTTTCTAAATTTGAATGAAAAAAAATCGCAACAATCGACTTATAAATTCGTATCGGGATTAATCGGTATCGAATCGAATCGTAACCTGTGAATCGTGATACGAATCGAATCGTCAGGTACTAGGCAATTCACACCCCTATTTTAGTACATGTGAAGTATTTTGGAAGAACACGGCCTAATAATACTCGACACAAAAATACCTAAATCTAAACAGATTTGACGGAGACATAAGACAACTGTTAGTCTTTTTCTGTTGTATACCGTAGCCAATCTAAAACAAAGTATATAATTTGAGAGTGATTAGTTACTATTTGAGTGGTCACAAGATTATTACGTTGGTCAAGATGCATTAATAGTAAGGGTGTCACGATTTCGATTTTTTATCGAAATCGATCGAAATTACGTCACGATTTCGAGCATCGAAATAGAAGAGAGGACACACGATTCGATGCCCCCCCCCCCGCGCCCGCCGCCACCGCCGCCACCGCCACCTCCCAGGAAAGCAAATGAGACGCAGCCATTCAGCTACTAGCTAACGGCACTTGTTAGCTGACTTCTCCTGCAGTCATGATGGCAAGCGCGGACAGACACAGCAATGGTGCTTCAAGCCGCTCCCGCTTCTCTCGTCACCAGTTTGGAAACATTTTGCGTTCCCGGTGAGTTATGTCGACAACGTTCACGTTGTCGATAAAAAGACCACAGTTGCAAGATATGCTATGTGCGCGTACTGTACTCGGCCACGGTGTTACGCCCGGCTCGTCAAGGGGAAGGGAAGTAACACAATAACAGAAAATATAGAGTAGATAAACACGGGTCGACTTTAACATCTGAGTAGTTTTAATTGAAATTTCAGGCAGGGGTTTGACAAGGGAGTGAAAGTGGAAGGTGAACAAATAATAACCGCATTTGACAGAACTGACAGAACGGAGGAGAAACAACACGGATACACAATAGCGTCGCGCTGGCACAGTCGTCCAATCGGAGTGTCGCGCTGGCACAGTCGTCCAATCGGAGTGTCGCGCTGGCACAGTCCTCCAATCAGAGTGTCGCGCTGGCGCATTCAAACTGAAGTACCATTATACGGGCACCAGCCGACACAAACAAACACATACATACTAGGGGAGCGGAGCCGGCGGCGGGCCCGAGCCGACAGCCGTAACAACGGGAAACACGACAAACATGACGGGACATTTACGCAGGCATCACAAAGATTTAGATTTATCAAATTCAACTAGAAGTGGGAAAACAACGGTCCAACCAACTATTTCATCCTCATTTACAGTGAAACTTCCACACACTTCAGCTCGCGCGAAACGCCAGATCCATAGGTCTATTTATAGCAGCAGACCTGCAGCCTTGGAAAACGCTGGATTCAAACATTTAATTAGTGTACTTGAACCACGCTACAGTATGCCCAGCAACTGTAAATGTTGGGATATAGTTTGTTCAGGCTGTATTTGTTCCATGACTTTGGATACAATATATTTTTTGTTGTTGTTGCACATTGCACATTATTTTAAGAGGAACGCACAGCACACTGTTGTAACCAAAAACAGTCAATAGATGGCAGGCACCCACTGTGACTTTTTGTTTTTGTTTTTTTATTTTTTATTTTACACTTCAGTAAGAACAAGACGGTTAACTTTATATTGTAAATAAATTCTTTGAATTTGATCATTCCTGCCTAATGTCAATTATCATATATTACATAAATTTACACAAAAATAATATGGAAATTGCATCACCTATATGTAGCCGATCTTTTGAAATAAGATTTACTGTACAATGAATAGAACCAATGATCATAGACTAGCCTTAGCCTACAGAAGCATATGCCTCTGTGTTATAAAGTGGGGGAGCGGAAAAAAAAAATAAAAAATAAAAATCGAAAAAAAAATCGAATCGTGACCCCAAAATCGAAATTTAAATCGAATCGTGGAGTTGGCGAATCGTGACACCCCTAATTAATAGGGTTGTCAAAAAAAAAATACTTTGATATTAATCGATACTAAATCTAGTATTGATTCAAGATATTCAATTATTTTGGTTTTGTTACGTTTCAGTCTCGCAGCCTCTTACAGGTTACAGACACACACTCTACTTCCAGAAGCCAATGTTGTGCCGGAAATAGACGGACAAAAATCTGCAGCTTCCAATGCCTTCACCACAAGCCTCCGGCAGGCGAAACCAAAACTTATCAAAATGGCAACAGTCGGTGGAGGTACTTCACAACCCATTTTACTTGGACATCCAGAATGTAAACGTGCTGTCTGGAAGTACTTCGGGAACAGGGCTGACGGAACGGGAAAGCCCACAAACTGTGACCGGCCAGTCTGCAAGCATTTGCTTCAAGGCAGTAGCACATCAAATTTGGCCAAACATTTGAAAGGTAGGCACCACAAATTCTACGAAGAAATTTAACAGGTGGGTAAATATTGTGTATGCGTACTACTTAGCATTTGTCAGGATGTACCAACGAATAAGTGCTGGTGCTAAACGCCACTTGAGAAAATATCCGGAAGACGAAAGTTAATGTTATGCTCTGTCTATTTTTACATTCATCCGGGCACTTTTAGCAAAGTGTATATGTCTCCATTTTACATGTAATATATTGTAATGTTATTATCAGAAAGAGGCTAAAAGCCCACACAGATAAGTTTAAAGTTGCATTGCATATGATCTGTTAAAGCAGTACATTCACACACAGTCACAATTTTTACACAAGATTTTTCTAAACAATGAATACAAAGCTGAATATGTTTTAAAAATCTAAGCCATTGAAATTGCAATTCTTTGCACTCTTAGTACTGTTATAAAGATATTTTGATTGCTGAATTGATGAGTGTTAAGTATTCATAATTTCTACCTCAAAAAAATTAATAAAACGGTGATTTTTTTTCTCTCACCATGGATATAAAATTGTTAAGAGTATTTTTTGCTAGCTTCAAATCAAGGTTAAAAATTTAGTATTGTAACAACACTAAATAATATACCTGTAGACCTCATGGGAAGAAAAAAAAACAAAAAACAAAACATTATTCACAATCACTACTGATGTTTTAATTAGGTAAAAAAAATGTGGAAAAAAAAACAATTGCATAAAACTGGGGAAGCGAAGTGAATGGATAATAAACTAGACAATTGCTACTCAATGTTGTGTTTTTCACTGGCCAATCTGCTGTGTTCTGACCTAGAACAAAAACATACTATGCTCCATTCCTCCTTGCACTTGGTCGTCTAATTACGTTTCCCTCCTTCAGTGATGTAAATGGTAAAGTGTAATCATCAAAGCTTAGCTACGGCTGTTCTTGCCTCACTATGCAGCACTAATTAATACCACCTCCTGCATTCAAATGCATATCCTACTCATTTCAATTTTAATTTAAAACAGAAGCCCGAAGACTAGCAGGTCTAGTGATGCTCTAAATAACATCAACTTTCTTTTTGCATCCATGACGGTAAACAGGAATGGATTGAGGCCAATTGTAAAGGCCAGTATTGCTCATTAAAAATAGGATATAATGTGTTTAATGTTAAGATCTTGGAAGATTAACAGTGTTTACAATTTAGCCTGGCTAATACAGTGAACAAAATCATTTTCATTTTCTTCTTGGCTCAGACTGCATACAAAATGATAGGCATTCTTATATAGCAAGTCATTTGACAAGAGACTGTTAATGCATTAAGCACATATAGATTGGCAGGTGAAATTTTAAAAACATTTAAAGTTAGGCCCAAATAAGCACTGCTTTTAATGGGCAACTCAAAATGTTTTTATAGTTTTTTTTTTTTTTTTTGTCTATAGCTATTCTAGGTTGACAAACTCTGATAAGAAATGGTACATGGTTGCAAACAGCAAGGCCACACTTTCCTGCTATTGTCAAGATGGAGAAACTCACACAAACATCTGACTGTCTCGACACTGGTGCTATCACACAAGCATGCCAACTCATCAACACACCCATATAAATACATTGAATAAAACATTCCAACTTTTTATTACAGTTAAACACTAACTAACCTAATGCAGTGTATGACTCACTACCAATCTATCATGACTCATGAGGCAGAAGTAACCGGACGACGAAAGACGAACCACAGCACAGACATATTTGATTCACAGGATGATTTCTAAAAGTGACAATGCATGATGGAGTTGTCACGAAATTGAGTGAGGGCATGTCTACATGCAGCCTTGAATGCCTGCTTTATATTTCTCCATTGCCTTGGCACTGTCTGCTAATCATGCAGTGACGTCTGGGCCGAGGTCAACGCATGTGAGGAAGATTGTGTAAGGCTCGCCAAGGGTTGGTGGAAGAGTTTTTTTTTTTTTTTTTTTTTTTTTTAAATAAAAGCCCTACATTAACATCCATCCATCCCTCCATTTTCTTAATCGCTTGCTCCTCACAAGTGTCGCGGGGGCTGCTGGAGCCTATCCCGGCTGGCTTTGGGCAGTAGGCGGGGTACACCGTGAACAGATTGCCAGCCAATCGCAGGTCACACAGAAACGAACAGCCATCCACACTCATACGCACACCTAGGGACAATTCGGAGCACCCAATTAAGCTGCCATGCATGTCTTTGGAATGTAGGAGGAGACCGGAGTACCTGGAGAAGACCCACGCAGGCACGGGGAGAACATGCAAACTCCACCCAGGAAAGCCGGAGCCCGGACTCGAACTTGCATCCTCAGTACTGAGAGGACGTGCTAACCACTTTCGACCATGCCACTCCCCTACATTAACATTTACTATGTGAATGATTTAAGTATATTGTCCATGTTGAATGAAGTGCTTGTGTAGTAGTATTATTACTGGAGGCAGGCAGATAAAAAGGTTGGCAAGACAGACAATCTCACCACAAAGGAATATGTTCTGAATAGTTTCATGTTCATGGCTTAGTAACCAATATTGCTCAAAATAGCTTGTTTAAAAAATAAATAAATAAATAAATAAATAAATAAATAAACACCTTTAGCTGATAGGGAAGGCTCCAGAGTAGACTGCCCCTATTAGTGGCATTTTCTCACTAAAAATTGAGACAGTGCAAACAAATTGTTCATTAACTCGCATATCATGTGTGATTGAACAATAAATGAATAAATGTGCTTCTTATTATCTTTAATATGTTTTAACGCTGACAAATTTCTGCTACAATTCGGCCCATTTATCAGAAATATAGTAAAACCGTAATAGTGTGCGCCCGTAAATTTTGTACTTGCACCCGTAAAAATTCAGGTGGGCTCACTATGCTACTCGTTTAAAAAAAAAAAAAAAAAAAAAAAAAAAAACATGCCTGGAGCCCTGCATACAGCATACTGTATATTTTACAAAGTACAGAATGAGAAAATTTGACTCACAAAAACTCTACACCTAGTACTACTAGTTAGCATTTTACAATCGGAAGTGATCCGAACCATGTGCACCACAACACCACTACATTACAGTTGACAAAGCTGGTTTCGTCTAACTGGAACAACTGCTCAAACCTGAATTTCGACACCTCTAATAGACAAACACAGCACATTCCTGACTTGTCAAAGTGGAAAAAAAAAAAATCTACATATTGCAAGGTACTATTGAATACACACGCACGCGCAGCTGTAAAATAAGAGGATTGACCCACTTGAAAATACACTCAATGGTCTGCTTACAAAATACTGCTTTTCCTTCGACGAATGCATGCTAAAACCGATACACTGGAGGTACACCATGCAATTGGTGGCGTTGTAGGACTACTCTGTCAGACAACAGGACAGTTACAAAGCAGTTGTTCTGCTGTCTGTAAAGACAAGAACTGACCCAATTTTCACATGTTTCAGATGCTAAATGCAAGACAGTATAAATATCGCTGTGGCTGGGCAGACTCCTCATCTAGAACAATCACTTTTCAAGAAACCAAAAAAAAAATGGCACACTTGTTGAGCCATTAATATTGCATTGTCAAAGAGAGAAAGCCACCATTAAAACGCAAGCAATCAACAATTTAGGTCAATAATTTGTAAAGAGACCCACGTGGGGACTGACCAATATATAAATTGGTGAAAAAAAAATATGTTGCTGATTTTGGACATAGGAGGTTTGGACCCAACACAGATGATATTGTGTATTAAAATGCCCTTTGTTTTGAATTATCGTTGGACATGCCTTGATGTTTCATAAGATAAAAAGATCAAAGAGTTTACAAAAGAAAATGCTTCAGGTCACAACAACTGACACATCAATGGGGGGCCTTCATTTCCCTCTTTGAGATTCAGAACATAGATTGTGGCTTAATGATATTTATTAAGAATTGATAATTTCTTTACACCCCAAAAATGATAAAAACCTACATAATATTTTGCTTAACCAAGTTAACCATTCAACACACCCTAACTTAGCAATTTGCAAACAATAGTGTAATGTATTCGTTAGGCTGCACTGTACCTTAGCTAATCTATTATGACGTCAGGGTCACTTGCAATCAACAGGTTGTCTTTGGAGATGCTACTTGGCCACACAGCATGGTCAATGTATCAGTAAACAAATGCATTTTATCAACTAGAACAAACTGTACAAAGTCAGATTTTGAAACGAGAAAAGAATGCCTGGTTACAAGATATGCTACCAAGTATAGATTGCAGAATAACCTTGAGCTACAAACACAACCACCATTGTGCCTGGTGTCACTTTAACAACCAACAAGCGAACTTTTATAGCCACGCTAACAAGGAATTAGAGCGCATACTTCCCAATCGTGCTAATTTTAGCGATTGGCGTTGAAAGGACACAAACACTTGAGCATTCCCCCCTCGAGCAGAAACCCACCTTATTTGACGTTTTGGAGGACATTTTCCTCTCCTGTTCGGCTCCCAACCTGACAGCTTAAAACCGATCCGCTGCCTTTGTTTTGATAGTCACTTGGCTGAATGCAATATTTCCCTCCAGTTGAACAGTCGCCCAGCTGCCGCCACGGCGGGCCGTTGTGTTATTTCACTTTATCCAGGAAACATGTCAC
This sequence comes from Festucalex cinctus, assembly GCF_051991245.1. NCBI lineage: Eukaryota > Metazoa > Chordata > Actinopteri > Syngnathiformes > Syngnathidae > Festucalex > Festucalex cinctus. The sequence goes on along the minus strand of NC_135414.1, from coordinate 13,906,582 downwards.
GGAGAGGCGTGAGGAAAGTCCAAAGTTCATTATCTTATCGTCGGTGCCTAAATCGTCAACGTCATTCCAGATAGGTACCGAGACAGAAAACGCCGGTCGAAAAAGAACACACACACATGAGCACACAAAGGCGTGACTAAGCTCACTTTGTGTGGACGTCTCGCAGCTAGTGTCCACCCCTGGATAAAAAGTTGGGAAGAGAAGGCATCACTACGACGGTGTACAGCAATGGCAGGCGGGGTGAACCAGGACCTCTCCCTGCTCTGGGCTCTTTGAGCGACTGCCGTATCTTGGCTGCGCAGAACAGACCATTCCACAAACATAGGGGAGTTTGAATTGGAAACAATGACAATAGTGGTCATGTAACGACCTAACACATACCTAATACACTTTTTAAAGTTTATATATAGAATACATATCTTCTCTGATCTCTATTTGTGCTTGATTACGTTTGACTTTGTACATTTTTAACGAGTTCGACAAAATGTCGACCCCTGTTGTCCCGTGGAATACATAGTCCGGGATACAATGAAGAGAAGCGACGCCGCTGTCCCTGCTGATGCTGAATGTTCACTTTCTATGTAGTGATGCGAGTGCAATGTTTGTTGTTAGATGAGGATCTTTTCATCTGAAGCCTGCAGAAAATAAAATCTTACTCTCAATGCGCCTCTTTGAAAGGGAATATAAAAACTGGAGAAAAGGCTTATTATAGTAAATATGTGTACGAGGTAATCATTCGCATCTTTCGTGTGTTTTTTTGTTTTTGTTTTTTGTTTTCTGGGACAGTAGTGTGCCTTCTGTAGCCTACTACAGGAACAACAAACTAATTCATCACACAAAAAGATTAAATTGGCAGGACTGTTTGTGGCTGATATGTAATTTCACAGGAGAACACAAAACCCATTCAAGTCAAGTTTATATGACTTCCTAAACCTAACCCCACCCACAGGATAGAACAAGCCAAGCTTACATTGTTTTACAATTTACTCATATTCTAGCAAACTAAAGTTTCAATATAAAATCCTGAATGTCAGAAATGACAGTGTTGTGTGATAGTACATGACAATTATATGTAATTTCCAGCACTTACACTATTAAAATGGAGACACACCCTGGCTTTTCCCAAACAAATTCCGCAATTGCGTATTTCCTCTGCCTCGTTTCCTCAACAGAAGAGGAGGGCTCAGCAGCAGTGTAGGTGGTCTCGAGGTTAATTCCCACCAGACATAATCCTACAAGGCTAAAATGCAGTCAGAAGTAGCAGACTTGTCCTCGGGGTTTGCAGGCGCGACCAAGTTAAAGGTTCACCGCAGATGAAGCACTCACAACGTGCTTCCACACTTATCCAAGCTTCCTTCCGACCAAAAAAAGCACTTGGTATAAAATAAATCACACTCTATTGTTAAACACAAACACGATACATACTAGTATTGATGCAAGTCGCTCGCTCCTTCTGAAGCTCCTTAAGTGCCGGTCAGGATCAAGCAGTGCGGAAAGCAGAATGTTTAACATGATTATCCAGGTATTATATAAAAAGATGAAGTATAGATCCTTTAAAATGACAACAAAACAGAAGCCTTCCTCCTCCTCTTACTCTAGTCCACACCTGTGATTGTGCCTCAGATGTTCTGATGTTCTGACAGAGAGGAAAGACATTAATGACACTCCACTGGCATCAAAGTTATCTTTGTCTCATATGCATGTATCCCTGCTATTATCTCTGCCCCTGTTTGTGTATGTGTCGTTGCATATCTCTCTCTCTCTCTCGTTCTCTGATACACACACATACAAAAGCATCACATAAAAAAAGTGACAACTCGGGTAGGCTCAAAGCTCAGGTGCGCTTCTGGAAGAGTAGACACATGCAAATCAGGCGACCATGTAGGCCTACATTCGGTTGGAACATATCACAGGGTTCACTCAACACAGCTACTTCAGCAGTGAAAAGGCTAATATAGACACTCTAACACTGTACAGCTGCCTGTTTACACACACAGAGGCTTCGGATGAAATGAAAAAGAAGCCTCAATGCAAACCAGTTGTTTTGAGTGAAAGTTCTGAGGTAGATGTTGTTTTATTATCTCCATCTGTCTTGAGTTTGGGGTCTGAGAGTGTGTGTGTGATCCCCCCATATGCCCTGTTGACTCAGGGCCGTTCTGCAGGTCCAGCAGAGGGTTTTGTTTCTTCACTCTAATTGAAACCTTCTGGAGACTGCAGGAGGTTTTGGTCAATCTTTCACAGTACTGGAGAATAGGTAAACTGTGGTTATACTCACAATGCATTCATATTACCTCCTGCGAAATATAAATCTGAGTACATATTGTGATTTTGGTGCATCTAAATGTTACAAATGGTTCGAACATGCTTTGTGAGGACTTGTACCCAAATTTCACCCCATTGCTAAGGTTTGTGACTGTAGATTAGTATCACATGACAGGATTAGTAGGCTCCTCTCAAATTTACCTCTCTCCTTCCAGGTCAATATTGTTAAGGCTTTTGTGGAAATCCAAACTGTGAAGACAAACCTGGTTTGGTCCCAGACAGGGACTATTTAACATTTTAAAGCCCCAGACATGGTCTCAGTCAAACCTGTACTAAACATGCCCATCTCCATGTAGCGTAAGGAAGTGTTCCTTCAGTTTTGCTAGACAACACGTTGTGCTGGAATAGAATTGCTCAACTTGGCATTGCAAATCACGCAGTTTGATCGTTGACTTCCATCACTCAAGTCCATATTTATAGAGGACTGTATTTTTAGGATGGAACACAGCGGCATCAGATACAATGAAAACAGCAGAGGCCCCAGTATTGAACCCTGTGTAACACCATTCATTCCATTGTACATGTGAATTCATATTACACATATTTGTCTACTTTATTTTTTGCTTGACATAGTTAGTATGAGAGGATTAAAGCTTTGTTATACAGTATAAGCGGCCAAAAAGGTTTGTGCATTAGGGTACAAGTTTACAAATGACAATGGCAAAGGTGAGAGAGGTATTACACCTCATATATCATTTAAAATTGCTATTTGTTTCCATCTGCTCAGGCAATGTCTTCCATATTCATATGCGCTTCATTCATCACAGCCTCACCCCATTATAAAAGTAGAGTTGTTTTTGCCAAAAGTCTGACTAAAACATGAGCTACAGACTGAAAAAATTTGGTGAAGTACTGTTTCAACAGTTACAAAGTTTTTATGTTTCCCCCTATCTCCACAGCTGAGCTATTATAGCCGCTGTTGCGAAACACTGCAATGAACCTGGATTCCGTCTTTCCACAGCACCTCCAAGCTGAACAGGTGCGTTTTTTTTGTTTTTGTTTTTTTAACCCCAACTCATTCATGCTATCAATTCAGTGTCAGTGCCAGTATAAATTATAATCTGAGCTCCTGTTTACACACATTGACTTTTATTATGGATTATTATTATTATTATTATTATTATTATTATTATTATTATTATTATTATTAAAACTGTAAATCAAAGCTCAAACAAAACAAAAATCAAACCCATATTGTCAGGGGATATGTTTGTGAGTTTACCAGCAAATGCCTAAAGGACAGTTCATCCTTTTCCTCTCATTGTTGACATACTTGCAAACAATGGTAACCCAACTGCAGATAAAAAAAAGTTACTGGCCCTTTTACAAATCATAGGGAGTGCAAGGACACTGGTGAGCCAGTGTGTCCGTCCAGCTTGTGGCGGAGAAATCATATCACATTTGATACACAATTACTCTAGTTTTTCCTTATATTCCCTTTCAATGAGTACTAGCAACATCTATGAATGAGCCTTGCATAAAAATAACCATCCTCTGAAAAATAAGCCAGAAAAATATTAACTTTTTTGTGCAGGAAAATATGACAGAAAGTTTGCTGCTGTAACAGGGATGTGTTAAATAACTCACACCAGACTGCACTTATCTGCGATTTATATCATCATATTACAACAAGGTGACCCAAGTAACAGGTGGGTGTCTGAGAATGTCCTGTTGGTAGTATAGTTTGTTTTTTCCCCTTAATATTCTGGGCTGCTTTAAGCATAAGAAACACGTTTTTATATTGTAAATTTTGAGATCTTTGCAAAAACGAATGCTTAAATGTTTCCAACGTACCTTTTTCAAACTTGCTTGTTTTGTTTTCACCATCAATACATGCATCTAACTAATAATAATAATAATAATAATAATAATAATAATAATAATAATAACAACAACAACAACAACAACAACAGCAACAACAACTATTATTATTATCATCATCATCATCATCATCATCATCATCATCATCATTATTATTATTATTATTGCTATTATTATAATAATAACAATAATGATAATAATAATAATAATAATAACAATAACAATAATAATAATAATAATAATAATAATAATAATAATAATAATAATAATAATAATAATAGTAATAATAATAATAATAATAATAATAATAATTATTATTATTATTATTATTATGGAGATGTGAGGAGGAGAATTTAACAACAGATTGAAGAAGAATCAGAAGAAGCTGGGGACAGCAATTAAGTGGCATGCATTTTACCTGTGAAAGAGAAGGCTAAAGGGAGTAACCTTCCACCCAAAAAACATTTTAATGCAAATACTGTAATTATTAAGATTAACTGCCAGATTTTCTATAAAGTCTTCACCATCTATTTTAAGCCTGTCTGTTCCAATACTTTTTTGCTCATCTAAATATGTAGTTACAAGCAGTGTGATCTTCTGTTGTGTATCAGATCGGGATGTAAGCTGAACTGTTGATTGATCTCATCTCATGTCATTAATTCGTTTGAATGCAAACCCAAAAGGGTTCAGACTACAGCAATAGGAAAGGAATTGGCCTGATTATGTCAATTCTTCAGAATCGGAGTGTAATTATGTGTCACCTCAGCAAACGTGCAATAAACACATGTATGAAGCACTTGTAGTAAAAGGACGTACATTCACTAATTTTTAGAACATCTATGATAATTGGACAGTAAAATAATCCACCTAAAACACACTGATTAATTCTTGAAGTTTATATATCATAGTGGAGTGCATAAAAAAAAAAAATAAATAAAATAAAATGATGAACACATTTAAAGTTAAATGCATCTGAAGGTATTCTTTGAGTAGATGAACTGAAAACGAGATTTGAAGTTAAATGTTGACTTTTATTCTCAGTCCAAGTCAAACAAGTTTAGACCAGGGAATTATACTTTTAAGAAATGTATCTGCTCGCTTTGCTGGACCGCGGTTGACGGCTTCTTTCTTTGGTGGCGGTCCTTATGCATGCCAGATCCGTCGCACCAGCATCTACTGAAATTCAAACAGAATTTGCCTCTCCCTCCCACAGCCCCTTGAATCAGTGGGTGCTGGTGTCTGTGGATCTCACTTTGCTTTATCTATCCTTCCCTCCTTCCTCGCTTTAGTTTTTCCTCTGGTCACTTGAGATCTCAATTTATTGGAAGTTTGAGGTTTCTGGGGTTGGCATAAGACTCTGGTTTTGTAACCATGCAGGAGGGGCTTGGTTGGTGCTGGATTTCACTTTGATGGATTGGATGTACTGGCTTCTATGGATCTCACTCTGCCTCATCGATCCTTCCCTCCTTCCTCTCTTTAGTTTTTCCTCTGGTCTCTTGAGATCTCGCTAATTTGTTGGAATTTAGAGGCTTCCGGGGTTGGCGTAAGACTTTGATTTTGTAACCATGGGGAAGGCAGGAAGTGTTTGGTCTGTGCTGGATTTCACTTTGATTTATCTTTCTTTTCTCTTTATTTTTTCTGACCTTTTCTCTGGTCTCCTGACCATTTGAACCTCACGACTCTGGCAAGATTCTGAAGTACCTGGTTAAGGCGAAGGGTAATGGGATATTTATAAGGCTTTAGGTGAATTCATGAGTATAAATTTATACGTATTTGCACGCACACGCACGCGCACGCACGCACGCAAACGCACGCACGCACGCGCACGCACGCACGCAAACGCACGCAAACGCACACACACACACACACACACACACACACACACACCCCACACACACAAAAAAAAAAAAGAGCAATGATGATAAGACGTTGAATCGGTAAGACTATCGAATGAACAATTCTGAGCTCTTTAAAAAAAAAAAAAAAAAAAAAAAGACTTGGAGTTTGTGGGTTCAATCCTGGCCTGTCATACCAAAGACAATTAAAAATGTGACCTGTTACTTCCCTGCTTGACACTTGGGCAAAGTTATCCAAGAGTTAAATATGTATGTATATTAAGAAAATATTTCCATTTATTACAGCTTGGAAAAAGTCAATATAACTTGTTTTTTTGTGTAAAAATACTATTTTCAAGACTGCTGTGGTTGATATGGAAATAGTATTATTTTCTTACTTTATAAATCTTACAATTTTTCTTGTTCTGTTGGCAGATAATTTTGCTTATATGAAGTAATAATTTTCTTATTTTACTATATTTTTTTCTTATATTTTCTACTGTTGTTTTTGCAGTGAGAGCACTGGTCAGAGAATCAGCCAAGAGGCTCATGATCACTCTGAAGGAACTTCAGAAATCCACAGCTCAGGTGACAGAAACTGTCATATCACAGGACACATCTCAGTTGCTCATGCCACAAATCTAGCCTTGATGGAAGAGAGGCAGGAAGAAAGGCATTGTTGAAATAAAAGCATTAGAACCTCCAACTGCAAAAAGTAAGGGACACCAAAAGCATGTTGAAAAAAAAATGCTTTGGTCAGATGAGGCCAAAGTGGATTGTAACTCGTCTAAAGTCATCAAGTTTGTGGGTGTCAAAATGTTAACACAGAGACTGTTAGTGTGATTAAAAGTCTGACGAAAAGGCAATAAATAAGAGTGCTACTAAGTCCTACATAAACCGAGAGGCTGTTTAACAGCTGCAGCTCACGTTACTCAGTTTCAACGGCAAATAGCAGCCACTGAGGTGCCATTTGACACAAACTATAAGTGGCATGTAATTGAATTTCATGGAAGAGCAAAGATTTAAAAGTCTAATGCAGGGAGCAACTGCAGATGTAGAGTTGCCACGCACAGGGAACATAAATCTATCAGAGTGCAGATTGAAACCTGAAAATCACTGTTACACCTCCATAATGAACTTAGAGGTTTTACCAAGGGAAATTTTCAACCGTGAGAAGAATCTGCAACAAGCACGAGTGCAAACAAACTGTATTTAGAAAGGTAAAGTTTTAAAGATATATCAACAATGGGGTATTAACAGCGGCATTTATAACGGAAATTAGTGGCCCGAGAAGCAAGTGTTTATTGTACTGTGTGGTCAGACGAGCCAGTGGCGACTCTTTGGAATCGACACAAACACTCATGATAAATACGTGTGTAATGTATATCGCTACATACTTTATTGATAACATTTATTGAAGAAATCCTTTAAAGTTGCACTATTAAAACCTGACTGTTGCTGTTGGCGTGATGCAAAATGACCTTGAGTATAGCAGATAGCCAACTTAATGTAACACTTTCTAACAACGGAATGTGGATACAAGTGCCAAATGACTAAGTGAAGCCAAATTCTGTTTTGAACAACTATGATTTGATACATTTTGTAAAGTTGTTTTTAAGCAACACCAAAAACAAGACATGTACTCATTAAATCGGAAACATGTTTAGAACAAAACAGTTATGTAAATACATCACGTTATGGTCAAGCACCATGAATCATGCTTAAAATGGACATCAAGCTTAAACATTTCTTGACAATAATGTGACCTCACTAGTCTAAACTAGTGCTGTCAAAGTTAAAGCATTAACTCATTGATTAATCACAAAAAATATTGCATTATTCATGTATTAATCACACTATTAATTTTGACCACATCAGATAATCCTTTAGCTAGGTTGTGTTGAGCAATAAACATAACTACATGCATTAAAATACAGCATTTCCTTGTTCATGTCAAAATATTGGAGACATTTTTTTGCATTTTGAATTATGCAAGCAATTAACTGATTAGAAAAAGAGGAGGATAAGAGTGTGCATTGGTCAGTGGATCAAAAAAAAAAACAAAAAACGTAATCCTTGTAACATTAAATGTAGAAATAATTAACACATAACAGGTACTCTTCAAATTTGGCGGGCAAAAATGTTGACTAAAAAAACTTTTTAATGAAGTATTAATCATGATTCATCGAAATTCCAAGGTGTTATTAATCTGATTAAAAACAATTAATCCTTTGACATCTGTAGTCTAAACATGACATTCTGATTAATATTACATTTGTGGAATATGAGTTATGAAACAACATCCAGCCATTTTTATCCATCTCAGGGGGCGGCCATTTTGCCATCAATGTCGCTTAGAGCTCAGGCAGCAACCAATCAGAGCTCACCTGTTTTCTGAATCTGTGCTGTGATCGGTTGTTACCTGAGCCCTGAGCAACATCGATATCATCTTCAGTCGACAGCAAGTGGCAAAATGGCCGCCCCTTGAGATACATAATAGCGGCTGCATTTTGCTGCTTAACTCATATTCCACTAACACATTATCAACCAGAATATCATATTTAGACTAGTGGGGCTGCATAGAACATAATATTATTGTAAAAAAAAAATGTTTGGTTGACTTCCACTTTAACTGTATTTCATCTCTGATGACAACAGCACAAAACAACATACTTCATGTATTCACTCGTTTTCCTCGTGTCATTGCTTAAATCTGAACATCGCCATCATTCATTACTAAAAATAAACATGTTGGTGAAGAAGCTAGAGAAAAATCAAGAAAGGTGTTTAGATGTAGGCTGAGGACCTGGTTTTGAAGGAAAGTCAAATACAAAAATGGGCTGAAAACAGAATAAGCATGTAGAGAGTAAAGCAGGAGACAAAAAGGAGAAAGGAGGCCTATTACTAATTTAAGAAGAAGCAAGCGCTAGGCAGAAGAGCAAAATAGCCTCAGTCAAGGCGAGCAATGAAAAGTTCACTGAACTAAAGGTTGAAAAGTTGACTGAGTGGGAAAAGTGCTGCAGAAAAAGACAAAGAGAAGCGATGTGGGCAGACTGACTATTGCTGAACGACACTATAAGGCACCACAGAGTCTCAATGAATGAAGGAATGTTTCAAGTCCAGTGAGGTCAGCGTTGGCCTGAATAAAGGACCTCCCATCAGAGAGTGACTCTCGCCTTGGTACTGCCTGTTACTGCTGCATTCCAACACCATGAAGCACACCAGGCAAACGAGTGAAAACAGTGGGAGCTTCTTTCCGAGTGAAGCGGGTTGTACACGCTTCATGCCCAAAGTGAGGTTGAATATTTCACAATGCAATAATTCTGTCCAATCAATGGACTGAGTACCGAAAGCAAAGCAGTGGTTAACTGCACAATAGGTTATGTGATTTCTCAAGTGATATATATATGTATATATATGTATATATTTTTATAACAGCAACATGTTTATTTACAAAGGGCTTTAATTAAGTATGCACATGTCACAAATCTCTATCTATCTCTGACTATTAAAATCTTATTTGAAATTTTTACATTTGTTTTTGCAGACTGTGTGACCGCCACCAAATCAGCGCCCTCAACAGCCACTTTACCGACTCAGGGTATGACATCATATGCTGCACTGATGAGAGCACGGCGTGTTTTTGGTAACGCAAGGAGAAGCGTTGGAGGATGGTAATGGGAGCTAGCGAGTTAGGGAAGCGTACGGGGACACGGCAGCCACGGGCCCCGCTTCAAGCCTGGTGGTGATGAGATGCGATGGGACCCGACCGTGCAGAAGCTCCGGCCTGTGTTAGCTGACTAATCCTCTAGCCGTCCAGTGCCAGGATCTAGACTCATCAGCTTTGGTGTTCTCTTGTCAAGACACATTTTTATAACGTCCCACTGGTCATTTCTAGCCGCTAATGCCCAACACAACAGCCCCTAATGCCAAATGATTACGCAGTGCTGTTTTAGCACATTTGTCGCCTGAAAAGAAAGAACGAGCCACAAGGCAGTGATGGGCTGACTCCCTGCTCAAAGGACTAGCTTGATGAACTCAGCAGAAAGGGAGTGGAGCTAAAAGCCACTCTAAGCCACCTCTCTTGGGGTGGGCACTGTGGGGGCCTGAGCTGGGTCGTGGCTGAACTGGGCGCTGGGCAGGGATTTGCATTGCCCTCTTGTACAGTCTATAGGCAGATCCTGTGCACTCATACGTGAGGAGAGACACAATGTGCACATCCGGATCGATCTGGCATACCAAGTGGCGAGATGGAAAGGTTAGGTGTGAAGCAGCAGTGTCATGCAGGGAGGTCGTTTTGAGCTAATAACACAATTAGAATGTAATATATTGAGCTTAAAATAATATCACCACATTCAATTGTGTCAATATAAGAATAATAAAGGGGAAGACAACCCGCAAATTTTCTTGAGGATAATTCTCTGCAGCCCAACTAGTCTCAATATGGTAATCTGGTTAATATTGCACTAGTGGAATATGAGTTAAGCAGCAAAATCCAGCAGTTTTTATGAATATCAGAAGACGGACATTTTGCCACTCGCTGTCGAGTTAAAATGACATCACAGTTGCTCAGGTAACAACCAATCACAGCTCAGCTTCAGAAACAGGTGAACTGTGATTGGTCGTTGCCTGAGTCCTGAGCAACTGTGATGTCATCTTCAGTCGACAGCACGTGGCAAAGTGAGATGGATCAAAACGGCTGGATTTCGCTTCATAACTCATAATCAGAATGTCATGTTTAGACAAGTGAGGTCACATATAACATATTGTCAAAAAATGTTTAATGTTGAGTTCTCCTTTAAGGGTTTATAGTCCTTCGGCAAGGAATCATATTTAAGATCAGACGAGATCGGGCATTCTCAGGATAGAATGGCCGTAAGCATAAGAAATAAAACTAGGCTGGTTTCAAACCAGTGACTTGCTGCTTACAGAGCAAGCATACTAACCACTATACTATTCGTTCAAAAAAAAAAAAAAAAAAGGAATCATATATAAGGAGCCATTTGTAACATTCATAGAACTGATATCCTTCCATAACCATTGCTCGTTAGTTTTTTTCTACATTTGTTTCTGGCCATTTTCCCCCATCTGTCTTATAGTGTGTCAATAATCCCGCAGATCCTGAAGAAAAGTCAACATTCTATGACTATATAAAACCTTGAACATTGATACTTGGTTACTTCAGTGAGTATTCAAATATCAATAATGACATTACAGTACTGAAAATTTATGAACTATATACATTTTGTCCCCCACTAAAATTTCATGTTTACATTTTATGATATGACTATACAACAAACTGTTTCACTTGGCATCAGTAGCTATTGACGATATATTTGCTACTGTAGGAACATGCTAATAAATTAATTAAATAACATTTTGAGAAAACACCCACAATAATATATCAACCAATAGCTCTGTAATATATAAACTAGATAAAACTTCCAAATTCAAAGGCTTTATTTGCCCTCGCCAAACTACAAACAGGGAACAGATGTTATCTACTGTTTGCCTACAGCTCTCATCTGAGCTCCCTACAGTGAACGACCATGTGACTTGTACAGTAAACAGCATATGGAAACACTCCTACTGGGACAAGAGCACCAGAGAACAAATAGTGAACAACTAGTCATCATGGCTGAGAAGCTAAGTAAGATATGACTGTATCAACCAATTGGAGAAAAAAAGCTGAAGACTTACTGTAATCAAAAGTTACAGGTATGTGTCCACATAGTTAAGCAGAGAGAAGCAACCAATTGAATGAAAGGCAAACACTGACTGGGAAAATATGTTCTAACTTCTGACACTCACACAACAGACACAATGTTCCCAGGGTGGGATTGTGGCCTTTCCCTAGTCAAGGGTTGCTAAGTTTTCTCATGGTCTAACATGGTATCCGTGATAGACCATAGTGGGCCAGTGGCTGCTGAGTCCTGGAGGCTCAAAGGCGCATTACATGTCAGCCCTCAGTTTACCATGGATGCCAGTACATTTGCTCCTGACCCCTCATTCTCTGATGGGGTCCCTCATGTTTCTTCCCTTCTGTCAAGGCTTTCTACAGATACAATGTGGATGCCTATAGCAGCTCTGGAGCATGTTTGTGGGCTGGCAGAGTCAAATGAAGCCCGCTGCCTGGCCCCGCTCCAGAGTGACGGAGGAGTGGAATGGGGGACGCAGGTACAATCGACTGCCACTCAATAAATGTTTGAGAATACCAGTTTTAGTTGTGTTCACCCAAATTTACCTTGTCCTGCTACGTTTCTCATCTTCATCCTGGGAAAGGTTTTGACAATTTCAACAACTTGTCAAGCATCCACAGCAATCACAGACTGTGACTTTTGCCCATATTGTAGCCCCACACTGTCTCAAGATCATCCCGTTTTCTCCAATTTGGCCTGAACTGGCCATGCTAGGAACAAAGTGTAAACACTGAATTTGACATAGGCTATTATTATTATTAACACTAGTAGCATCACATCCCTGACATACCTTTATTTATTTAATCATATAAGCAAAATACTGTCGTTGTAAAATATTTTCTCAAGACAAATTAGCAAAAATATTAGTGATAGACCGATGTTTTTTTCAAGGCTGATAGAGATACTGATTATTAGTAGTCAATGAGAACGCTAACCAATATTTTGAGTCATGTTTTCTTTTTCAGTAAAAGAGATAATATTTTCGCAAAATTTTAAAAAGAATTGACAGCTTTATTTCAAAATTCAGACAAAAATTGCAGGAAGCTTCCAGAGTCATCAGCACGTGTTACGTTAGATTAAAAACTAAGGAAGTAAATTTCTACTGGAGATAAAGTTTAGCAAAATTTCAACATAATTTCTTAATTTTATTTATTTATTTTTAGAAAATAAAAGTGTAGGGAGTTCCCAGTGTCAGCATCATATATTTTTTTATTTTTTTATTTTATTATTATTTTTTTTAAATAAAGTAAAAATGTAATTACTGCTATTGGCTGCCAACCAGTCCAGGGTGTACCCCGCCTACTGCCCAAAGCCAGCTGAGATAGGCTCCAGCAACCCCCACGACCCTTGTGAGGAATAAACGGTCAAGAAGATGGATGGATGGCTGGATGGAAATTTAAATAAATCCATAAATGAAAAGTTTCATCAGGGTTCATAAAATGTTTCAAAAGATGTTCACAGACAGTAAAAATTGTCTGAATATGTTCGAAATGGTTTTGTGAAAAGTAAAAACTGTCTGTCAACATCTTTTTTTCACGATTTTCACATTCACCACTCAGTGAGATGGCAGTTTTATCGCCCTTCAGATTAGACCAATGCCTATATTTGTTAAAATGCCAAATATCGGCACCGATAATTAGCCCGGCCGATAATTGGTCGTTCCCTAAAGAATATTGAAGTGCATTTAAGTAAATTTAACACAATACAGTATTTCCTATTCATCACTGTCCATCTTGTGTCTTTCACTGATTAAAAAAATAAATAAAAACTTATCTCATTGTGTATTGGGGGGCATTATGCAGACCACAGCCACAAGGCCGTGAGTCATTGCGTTGTCATGCTGTTAGTCAGTATGTACTGTGCAAGAACAGCAGTCACATGGGAAGGTCAGAATGTATGACACACAAGGGTTCTGCAAAATAACACAATTTTTTTGACCAGATTGTATCTGAATCAGAGCCATTAACCCTGAGGTACAGGGTGACATAGTATTTAATTTAATGCTATGTCCGTGATTCATTTTCTTCTAATTAATTAACTAAGAAATTGCTTTTTAAATGTAAATATACCTCATTTAATTTTTAAAAAAGCCTATTAAGCTACATGTTATGTTTTCAATAAAGAGAGGTGTGCTCTGCCTTCAGCTGATTCTATTTTTGGATGCATCTGCAGTCACAGTGAAGAGGCACTTTACAAACCTCACAAGCATTTTAAGACAAGCAGCCCAGGACATCATTCTGTCTCTGACATTTGTTCAAGAAAAAACAACCTGCATTTTTTAGTATCCTGAGAGAGATCTCAGTTGATTTTAGCATATGTTACATACTGCACTGTACTACACACAATGATTTAAAACAGTTTGCACCAAAACAACATTCTGTATCATCTGCTTGTTTGGTTGATTGATTAAAATTAGCATAGGTAGATGTTTTAGTGTGAACATCTAGCGTCAGAATTACAAAACATTTAGACACGAGCACCATGAATAAAAGATCTTCGCATGGGCACTAACATCTGAGAAAATAAAAATAGGCCAGCATTCATTTAACTTTCAAAAATATTGGCACTGCATCTCGTCACACATCATAAGCACATCTCAGGTGTACATTCACCACACGTGTGCATATGGCTGAAAGGAATGTACCCACGGGGACGCTTCTACCTGTGTGTGAATCCCTCTGCATGCACGAGAAGCCTGCAACCCGTGTGACTGAATGTGGCTTGATCGTCAGTGTGCACTGAGAGCAGAACCAAACTGGTGTGACATCTCTGAAGGCCGTGAGATCATCTACATGACACCGCCACTGATAGGACAGAAGATATTGATTTAAAAAGCAGCAGCGCCGAAATTAGATTCCTCTGCGTCGAGATTGGGTCACAGGCGTGCACCTTGGCGGTGTTTTGAGGACGAGGCACCGCAGAACGACATCTACATTTCAAACGGTGGAGACTGAAGTCATCTTAACAGCAGCTGACCTTGTGCCCCCTTCCTCCCTTCATCCTCTCTTGCTGTGATAACAGAGACATTCCTGAGCTCGTTCCCTGCCTCGCCATAGGCCTCTCCCTTAATTCCGCTGGAGTGTGTGGAATGTTGGACAGACGAGTGGAGCGGTCAGGGGGATGAAGAGGAAATGAACAACATGAAAAACTGAGCTCTGAAACTGTTCTTGAGGCGTGGAACACGAGAATGCCCACAGCAGGGTAAATTAATGCAATGGCATGCACAGCATCAGACAACACAGACATAAACTGTGTTAACTGATCAAGATGTAGCTCTGTAGTTGGGCTATGTTTGTAAAACAAAACAATTAAGACAATTTAGCAGGGAAGCACTCCATTACAGTAAAAGCCTTAATGTTGAATTCCCTTGATAGTTCGGAATGGAATCCAAACAAAATGTTTGGGAAAATGATGCCTCTGAAGTTGAATACAAAACACGTCTTTACAGATCCTTCAGTGAGAACGTGAACGTTACATACAAAGTACGCGATATAAATGTTTTATAGTGGTTGACTTCTTTTTACACTTTAGTGACAATTAAGAACATTGATATGTGAAAGGTGCAAGGTGTGTCTATAAACTGTTTTATTTATTTATTTATTTTTTGTAAATTCCATGTGTTATTTTGAACAGTGGTTGTTGACACTTTGTATGGAGATATGAGGGGCTAACAACTTTTTGGATTATTTATTTAACTCCAAAGTTTGATCAAATGAATAAACCAAAAAAGCAGCAATTTTTTTAAATTATTTTTTTATTGATTTTTTTTTTCAGGGGTTATTTTATAGTATACAAAAAAATAATAAGAATTTGGGGGTTGGGTTGTACAAAAGAATCCAATTTGGGTCAAATGAATAACTTACAAAACAGCCCAATGTTTGGGTTGTTTCATATAAAACAATTCAACTTTTCATTTCATCCAAAAAGTTGGGTCAAAGGAAAAATTCACAAAACAACTCCCCTTTTTTGGTTGTTTCGTACAAAACAACCCAATTTGGGGTACAACCCATTTTTTGTGAGTTATTCATTCACCCATCTTTTTTGATTAAATTAATAACCCAAAAAGTTGGGTCAGTCCCAAAACGTTGGGTCAGCTACTTTTTGACCCAATTGGGGTTATTTTTGACACTATTAGACTATAGAATGAACTATATATGATGGCAACAATTTGACCATAAAACAGGATATCCCTGGCACTGGGCCGAAAGCTCGTAAGGCACAATTTGGTAATTACATATAAAAAAATAAATAAAAAAAATCTATATTTTTGTTTTTTGGGATCTCCTCGAAAGTGATTACTTTGGAGGAACAAGGTTTTGGCCCAACTCCAGCAATATGTGTATTTTGATTGACTAATTTCATGTGGTTTAAGTATTGGGACTGGGCTCCGAATTTCCATTGTGGGTAAGGTTGTGACTAAGAAACAATTACAAAAACATATTAATTGTGTGGAAATGACTGGTGAGTGTAGAGACTAATGAAAAGTCTTATTCGCAGAATCCCATCTGTTTTCTACACGTGCATTTTTTGTTGCTTAATTCTCAATGAAATGTGCTCAAAAGAGAAGTGGATTACAGGAAGAGGTGGGGTCAAGAGAATGACATCTTAAGACTTGATGTACATAAAATGGATTTAGAGAGGAGCCTATAGTACTTCCTCGAAAGTTTCTCGTAGGAAAGCAATTCTGATTTCACCCAAAAGGCCCGCTCTGTTATGACTGGGAAACTTCTCTCATCTACTGCCGAGAATCACTCAAACTGAAAATGAACAACACGAGAACATTCCAGAAAGTCAGACGCTGGCCTGTTAGAGCTCGGTCAATTTCCAACAAAAAGAGAGGCAAAGAACAAAGGGAAAAAAACAGAGCTGCTAAAGGCCAGGTGAGCAGAGCACCGGAGTGAATAAATGCGAAGATAAAAGAGAAATTCAATCTTTACAAAAAAATATTCTCATCTGTGTGTGAGAGCCTGTTCAGCTGTAAAAGATGAAGGGCAGAATATACGAGAAAGACGGATAAATCGCACTGCAAGATCATAAATCTCCAACATGCCGCCATATTTGTGGAAATAAATTCCCTCCACTGGTTGCCGTTTTATTTATGAGCCACCATTAGGGATAAACCAACAGCAGTGATGATGAATGATTTTCTGAAAGGAGAGGTGGAACCTGCAGTCAAATCTTCAGCAGCTTGGTCCAGTTTGTCTCATAAAAACAAATTCCTGTCTAGTATCACTGCCCACCTGCCGTCCGTTTGCCAGAACATTTTATTAAAAGAAAACAAACAGAAGTGTGGGAAAAATGAAGACAGGTAATCTGCTTGAAATGTCACAGAGAGTCTGCATGAAACTTCTACTAAAACCAAATCAGATGCACAACACCAGCTACAATAATGACCTCCGCAGTTTTAAAAACATCAGAAGTTGTTTCTATACAAAGACATTATATATGATAGTCAAGGATGTATATGTTGAACAAACAAAGTAAAAGAGTCTAAGGTACAAAACAATATTTGAGTATCCAGGAAGCTAAAAAGAGGAGGCACCGAGCCATGGATGATAAAATCCCCATCACCTGACTGGTCAGTCATTCCACTCCACCTCAACTCTCACTCCCAATAAAATAGTTCAAACTTGACACCATTCTATAAATATAAGCAAGCATGCTGGGGAGTTACTTTAACAGCGCAAAAACAGAACATTACAGAATGTTGCTCTTGCTGTTAACATTTCTTCTTCTTTCTTCTTGCTGTGTTTTTGCACACCCCTTTGTATATTCATTGTTATGAACAATATATGGATAACATAAGAAATATGCTGATACTCATTACTCACTCATCACTCAATTAGCTTAAAGGTAAAATGTGTAGAATTGAGGGCCACCTCGTGATGAACTAATAGAATGCAATGATTTTGAAACGACACACAAACCACAATTATTATTTGGCGTGAGAGAGCAACGGAGTAACCCAGTGGGAAGAAGCTAGCATGAGCGGCTAACAAGAACGGCTAGCAAGAACCAACTGGAGCGGCTAACGAGCAGTTATGGAGTAAAACAGAGGAGACAATCAGCGGGAGCTCGAATCACGGTAAATCGTAAATGGAGTACACTTATATAGGGACCCATTGACGACCATGTGGTATACTGTCTTTCCAATTTTGTGGGAACATTGTGAATAACTCTTTGACCGTATAGCAAGTGAGCAAAGCAAAGCCATATATCAATCGAAAGGAACAACTTGAGGTAACTGGCCTCATCTCCATCAAATAGGTACAATGAAGAGGGATTGTGCATGGGCCAAGCTTTATAGTTCATTTAATTTTCATCTCCCATTTTATGACTTCATCGCTATTGTGTTGTGTCGTGTAATCGTGTGTTAGCCAGTAACACCAAAGTCCAGACGAATCAGTATCCATCTCTCTCTTCTTCCCTGTCCGTCCCTTTGATGATACACATATCTGCCACTCTGCTTGATAGCGAGATCCCCAGCGGGCCGTTCTGGAACGTCAATTTCGGTTAATTAAATTTTCCTGACTCCGCTCTGCTCATGAAGTCCCTGAGGGAGACGCAATTGTACAGGCGTCTGCAGACGATCTGTCACAGGTTTATGCCTGAAGTGAAACGTCTATATGTATCTTCAATGAGCACAAATTCAATTATTGTGTTTGCACGTTGAGAATATTACTACAACATGTTTAGCTTACACGAATAATGAACGTAAAGCAGAAATTGCTCTTTTTTGTCTAAACTGAGATTCTGGCTTTCAATTGATTCTTAATCACTTAATCACGCTGTTACTTAAAATACGAGAATTTCAATGTTAGATTATCTGGAAAGGATCACGGAAATTAAAATATAAAACTATAAAGACAAACGTGTGCCACCTGCTAGCTAGGTTTCCTCCTGTTGTGTATGAGAAACAGCATCTTCCTTTCTCTGGGGTGATGAACATGGAGCTGATGGGCGCTCTCCTCCCTGACACTGTGTCGAGATGGTTAGTGGGGAAACTGTGCCCTCTGCAGGACAACATCTGTCATTGTTTCTTTTTGCACAAGCATCACTGCCTTCATTGGACTCTCACAACAACACCACTCATAACGGCGGCCGTCTAAGTGTACTGAGTGTCTTGATTTATATTTTATTTGATAAATGCTTGCCTCTTCCCACTTTCCAAAAACATGCATGTTCGGTGAACTAAAAACTTGCCTACAGTAAATCCTCCATTAAGTGTGAACCGTGTGAATGGTTGCTTGTCTATATTTGTCCTGCAATTGGCTGCCGATCAGTCTCGGGTGTACCGCTCCTCTCGCCCAAAGTCAGATGGGATAGGCTTCATGCAGCTCAGCAGTGATCCAAGCGCCATAGAAAATAAGTGGATGGACAGCCAGAATACTTCAAAAGAGTATTTTGTCCAGTTTATTCAAATATAGTTAGCTAAAATAACACATCTGACAAAAAAAAACACAAAAAAAAACAAATCACCTTAAAGAGTAGACCCAGTAAAGTATATTTGGAGATTTGCTTGAAAATGATGGCTGAAAACGTGCCTGGAAGTCAGATCTCGATTGAGTACTTTGTTGTACTGAGTTGTGGAGATACATGGGATTTATCACCACTTTGCATTTATCTGATATTTTGTTGGTGTGGCTAAAACTGCCTAGTGACACACTTTGGATGATGCCAGCTCTCCCCCACTATATAAGAACTTGAGTAAAAAGAGCTCACCGGTCGGTGCATTTGTGAGTTATTTGGTTGTAACTTTCTACCACAGCTATTGGACATATTCTGTATAAAAACAAAAACAAAACAAAACAAACAAACAAACAAACAAACAAACAAAAACTCATTCTTTAAATGTATGTCAACATGAATTATATAATAGGTAGGCTACTGTATATTCAATAATATATATGTATATTCAAAACTGGTGTTTTAAAAGTAGAAATGTCATCGGAAGTTCTGGCTTCTTAAATAACCAACCCTTTGGTTATGTGCAGTCCTTCAATTCATCTTTTTTTATTTGAAAACATGTCCCAGTGAGCAAAAGGAGTTAATAATAGAAGATCTTCATTGTCCCCAGGCTGGAATTTGTTATGCAACAGTGCGACACAATCAAACACAGAGAAAAACAAAACAATAAACAATCAAGTTTCATAAATACATCAAAAACAATGAACAAATAGTTGTATTTATGATATATGGAGTGCAATCTCACAGCTGATTTTAAACTTTAACAGTTGATTGTCATACGATCACATAAATGCTGCTTTGATCGCTTCACCGACACTCGGATAACTGGAGCAGTTGTCATTTACGATAACTTGAGTTAGCATGCCACTATACCCCAAAAGAGGAAATTGTGCGTACATTGAGTACATTAGCTAGCTAGCTAGCTAGCTAGCTAGCTATGCTTACACCCTGTCCTTGGATGCCACAATTTACAAAACTGCTCAAATTATTATAAAGTTATTTCAATTCCCAAGTGTTACTGTATGTATATTGTGTTATTCAGGCTAGCATAATTTGTTGTAAAATAAAGCATCACGGTACATTAGCATCAGAAATTTTGTGTTCTAATTTCTGTTATGTAGTGCGAGCTCCAGGCTGAATGACGTATGCCGCTGTATTTAATAAGTTGATTCCCCCTGAAGTATCCCACCAATGGCACACCATGAGGAGGGTACTGCGGAAGAGCTAGCTTGTGCATCTCGTTATGGCATAACAAGCTCAGCGACAACTCTGTGGGATATGTTCCAGTTACCAGAGGCTTAAGTGAATATATTTTCACCGCTGCATGGCATCGTCGGCATAAGAAAGATAGTAGATGAACTTGTCATGACCCAAAGGGAGAGACATGCACCAGGAACTTGTAGATTTAAAGGGGAAGTCACAAAAAAAAAGACAATAATATGTTCTATGCAGCCCCACTACTCTAAATATGGTATTGTGGTTGATATTGTGTTTGTGGAATATGAGTTAATGACCAAAATCCAGCCGTTTTCATCCATCTCAGGGGGCGGCCATTTTGCCACTTGCTGGCGACTGAAGCTGACATCAATGTTGCTCAGGTCTCAGGTAACACAACCAATAACAGCACAGCTTCAGAAACCAGGTGAGTGGTGATTGGTCGTTGCCTGAGCCCTGAGCAACTGTGATGTCATCTTCAGTCGACAGCAAGTGGCAAAATGGCCGCCCCATGAGATGGATAAAAACGGCTGGATTTTCCTTCATAACTCATATTAAACAAATGTAATATTAATCAGAATGTTATGTTTAGACTAGTGAGGCCACATATAACATATTATCGTCAAGAAATGTTTAAAGTTGACTTCAACTTTAAGAAGTGAGGGTTGTCATATTTCAAGGGTTCAAATGGATGATAGACTTGAAACTGTATTAACCTAACGTGCACATCTTGGGAACGTGTGAGGAAGCTGAAACACACGGGAACTTCGAGATTCAAACCCAGAACTTCAGATGTGCTAATCAAAATTCCACTGTGCTGCCCAAAGCAAATAGTCTGCATAAATGTCGAGCTACTTCATGTCCGTACATGACCCCAGAAGTCAGTTTCATCCCTGCACTGTGGAGGTCAGTCAACAAGAATGCTGACTCATTTCCTGCGAATCAAAAAGAAGTGCGCACACCCCCTTCACTCCGCTCCTTCTCTTCCTCACTCCACTGCAAGGAAACACTCGCCAAATTACAGAGAGGGCAATTTAAGAGATAATTGGACATGTTGTCAGGTCATCAACGGAATAATGAATGGCTGATATATTCAATACTATCATACAACAAGAAACCATTACGTACTTATTGTGTTTTTTATGGCCTTAATTACAGATTCCACTAAAGGTCAAACCTCAAGTCAAACATCCCATATCAAATTGCCTCAGTGGGTACTTTTGTTGTTTTATTAGCCAGCCTCAGGAGGTTGGTTGACAGAAATATGCACCAATACTAATGATATACATGAATAAGAAAAAATAATTTTGTAGCCGGTAATAATATGAAAATAGGTTCCATCCTTGCTATTGGGGGACAGAGGCCAGTTCTGCCTTGTTTAACAATGTTGGGTGGAAGAAGCCATCAAAACTGTGAGTAGAGCACATCCCTCAGCAGGTAGCATCCTGAAATAGCAACCTTGATCCTAATGCTGCACAGCACAGCCCCTGGCTTGTGACGACTCCATCCTGAGAGCCCCCGTCCCAGAGCAAGTAGTCGCTCGTGTGCGCACGCACACGCAAATATGCACGTGCAGTCACAGGGCGAAACGCACACGCATACGCATCCATCCGCTCCGATTAACCCGTTTGCTTCTGGGCTTTTTTCCCCTTCTGTTTTTTTTTTTTTTTTTTTTTTCATCATTCACTTTGCTTTCCAAAGAAGACACCAGAACGTGAGATTGAAGGTTGGCATGACAACGTCCTCAAGGGATGGCTCACTTTACAAAGTTTTGTATTTCTGGTGGTCAATTTAGATGAGAGAGGACGTTGTGCCCTGGAATACAAGACGTAACCTTCACACGTCCAAATTGAATAAGAGCACTCAACACAATCTTTCTACTTGATTCATATCATGTTTATATATACTGTTCACTCATTGGTCACAACAGGAGACAGACTTACATAAGCAAATGGCTTCAAAAGCAGGCACTGTGTACAAAAAAAAAAAAGTTAAATCTGGATTTACAAAGATAATAGTACTCACACTGATAATTTCATTGAGGTACTCATCTAAGAATCTATTTATTTTTTCAGTTATAAAGCAGTTAGCATACAACTACTGTACATACTGAAATATCGTAAATATTCACGTTTTCCTACAACGGTGCAAAGTATAACCTAAATATGAACCATCTTGCAAAGGTGGTTTTCACTTTAACGCCAATAATTTTTTACAAATATGATTATTACCACCTCTTACTTGGAAGGCATGTACTGGGGGAATTCCACTCACAACGCAGCAGACACGACCACAAAATTTAACAGTAACAAATTTAATAATAATGCAGTGGAGACTGGGGTCAAATTGTATTTTACAAATTTAAAAATGTGCAGAATATCACAAGTTACTTAGTGTTACAGATTATATAACTCTTAATATGAAAAGAAAAATGCAAAGCTGTTACCAACCTCTTGAAAAATGACCTCATCACAAAGCAATATCAGACTCATTTTTTTTACAATACAGTACATCTTTTTAATATTAAATCAATTTTATGAATTATTATGAAATTAGCGTATCAATGACTAAAATACGCAGCCATATTTCTATTAGTTTAACATTTTTTTTCCCCAAGTTTATGTTAACAATAGTATGAAAACTTAGATTTTTTTAATTGTACGTTTTATTGTAATTTAGAACAGATATAAAATTTGCAATTATTCATGAGTTAACTATTGAAGTCATGTGATTAATTACGATTAAAAATTTTAATCGCCTGACACCGCTAGTTTAAATATATCATCTATCTAATGCAACATGTGCATCTGATCTCGTGCAATGAAAATTCAGCAGTGTATTTCTGTCTGCAAGTCACTTTTGTGTATAATTTATGAAATCACACATATTACTTGTAGATTTGTTACATTCCTGATTATCATAAAAAATGTTTAAAGGGCGTACCATGTACAGAGGAGAATGTCCAAACATTTTTATGAATTTTTCAAGAGTTGACCTTGGCATTTTTTTTTTCTTTTGCCCTCCAAGTGGCTCCAAGATGTTTATACAGTTTTCCTGTATAAAATCTTCATCAATCTGTACAAGCGTTTCTGGAATCAATCTTTGTTGCTTATACACAACCTTCAGGAATTTTTTTTAGTGTTTATAAATCAAAAGCTCTAAATGTCATGTATATCATGTGTTTTGTTTCCTACACTCTATCAGCTGTGATGCACAACAGATCATTTCAAATTCTTAAAGCTGAAAATAGCTTTGTTTTTATTGTTGTAGTTGTCACAGCCAGTTGCATGTGCGCTGTAGATTGTATGAACGGCCTTTAGAATTGGCGGGGAGGCTTGTGTCCTACATTACCCTTTCTGCAGAAATGACTCAAGTAAGACCAAGGAAAACCGTTAATTTAGACTCTTTAGTCGAATGCATCACAGATTGACCACATTAAGGTTGCGGGTGAGCTGGAGATGGGAGACCAGTTAATAACAGGGCATATAGTGTATACACAAACAACCATTTTCACTCACATTCACACATATGCTCAACTTTAAGTCTTCAATTAACTCAACATGCGTGTTTTTTGGAACGTGGGAGAAAATTCAAGTGCTGCTTAGTTTACGACCACTATAGGGAATGGCTTGGGCTGGGTATTGATTCTAATTTCCTCAATCGGTTTGATTTTGATTCACAAGAGTTCAGTTCGATTTGATTTTGATTTGTTTCTGCTTTGATTCGATTCACCTCAATTCAATCCAGTGTTGATTAGTTCTGGAACATTGATTCTTCTTAAATATGAAGGACATGATTAAAACTCCACAAACATTACATTTCAAATTAAATTTTGCGGCAGCAGTGACTGGTTTAATGATTTAGTTTATTAATTAAAGTAACACGTGCTATAATCACGCAAGTGTTCCACAAGCGTTGACATCACCTAGGATGAGATGAAAATATTTTTCATAATTCTAATTCAAACTGCAAATACAAATTAAAAACATTCTGAATTGTCTAAAAGTGCAATAAGTCAGGTCTTTCATAAATGTAAGAAAATACTTTTATTCATGTGAGCAGTAAATTTAAAAAAAACTGTAAGATACCAAAAAAAGGCCTTTAAAATTCTGTTTTCTTATGAATTTATGGGAAAAACATATTAAAATAATCGATTCATGGTTTTATGAATTGATATCAAGCTTGTAAAAGGAAAAGCGATTTGATATTGATTATTCTTTTTTTTTTTTTTTTAAACCGAACACACTCTGAGTTGTCCCATGAATAATACAAATACTACATATTTTTTGGAAAATTTTATGGAAAAAAATACAAACATTCAATATGTTTTCGCTTTTTCTACAGAAAATAGGATGAAATGTTGAAATGGGAGAAAATCCAATAGAAAAAGCAGGATATTCCCCAAATTTAAAGACATATTAAAAAAATAAATAAAAAAAATCAGACATTATGTGAGTCAGCGAGTGCTAAATGGCATTTTTGTCCTGCGTCTGGTTAGGAAGTGTTTAGTCATATGTGGCCCCCAAGTAGCAATGATGGAAAAACTGGCATTTAAGTTGCACTAGATAATCATATCTTGGTAAAAAATTAAACAGGTTTAGCAGAGGAGTGAAAATCAAGATATTTTACATATTACACACATATTCATAGTCTAAAGTGCAAAGTAGAAAAAAAATAATGGAAATGAAGTGACTGCCACTGCTGCGCACTGCTTCTTGCTTCCTTTCCGTGTCCTCCCTGCATAAGAGTGCCCATTCGCATTACTTACACCTCTGTGTAATATCACATGTTCCTCCCACACCTCAGGCAAAACACCGTGTAGGTGTGGCGCCACGGAAACAGAGGAGTGCGCCCCAACTCAATGCTGCGGAGAATCCATCCCATCTTGTTAGACAAGCCTCTGCTGCCACATGCCATGAGAATCACATTCAAGTCATAAATGAGCTCAGTCCCTTCTTTCATAACACAGCACATCTTTAAAATGAGTCAACTACTTTATACAGCACATAAACTTACATGCCAGGGGCTATGTCACGATAAACAAAGCGGGAAGCCGAACAAAATTGCAATAAACACAAAATAAAAACACAGCCAGTGAAGACCGAGGGGAATTGTGAGTGCCATTTCAGTGAAGACTACAAGGTGTTGTCATCGCTTTTAAGAGCAGTACATTATTCATTGCAAAACATTTCTGCTCGGAGACCAGCACTTGAAACGCAACCGCGACCAAGACACGGATGAAAAGTGAACTCAAAGGTGAACTGACAGAAAAATGTCATTGACACTGAAGGTCGGAGGTCAGAGGACACAGTCACCCGTTGACTGTTGAGATAATATAGGAAGCTAAAAAAAAAAAAAAAAAAAGAGTGGTTTTCTGAGTCAGCACTGACTTGTTTTCTGACTTAACCTTGCCAGTAAGCTGAATTCTCGCGGTATTGTTCACAAATACTACAAGAATACATATTATAGCGCTCTCGCTGATACATTCACAACTGACCTTTTTAAAGTCGGGCCAATCAGACGTTGGTTAGGGCGGGACAAAACCAAGAAGCACCGATGGCGCGGGGGAAACAAACAAAACTATCAGACGGACGCCGCAATTAATTCTGTTCTCGCAGAATTACTCACCATTTCTTTGTTGAATGTTGAATAGCGAGAGGCGCTTCGTGCATTTTTATCTGGTAAAGATGGTCGTGCTTTTTGTTTTTCCTAAGACGAGACCGAAGACGACATTTTCATCCTTTGCCGCGATTGGTCAAAACAAACGTGCACATGTCCCTCCTTTCACGAATGGATCGGCCGAGTGAAGTTCAACATTAATAATAGCTGCTTTTCCACCAACAAGTCCAGGATCTTTGAGTTCTGGGTAAGGGGAGTTCTTGGTTGTAAAAGTTCAACAGGGAATTTATAATTATGTGAAGAACTCCCTTGAGTGAATCTGGCTTGTGAGGTTATTTCTGAGTCCCGAGACCTCCATCCCATTATATATATAAAAAATAAAGAAAGATTCTGGAATTGGAGATGATCACGATTTGGATTACAAACCTTCATCGCGTTTTTTACCGATGACAGTGCGCTTCTCTAGTGATGGGCATTACAGTTCTTTTAGGTGAATTGAATCATTAGAATCAGTTCATTTAGAAGAACCGTTCAAAAGATTCGTCATCTACCGGCTGCTGCAGCGCGGGGCACACCGTCATGTGCTGGTGAGAGAGAGACTGTCACTCGCTCTATTTTGTTTTTATGCGTTTCCAACCCAGTACGTGGACGGACACCACATTAGCCGTTAGCTTGGAGAAACACATGATAATGAAAGCTTGTCTCCGCCAGCACGGAAGTAGTGGCGTTTCTGTGAGTAGTTCCTTCCTTGGCAAATCGTGAATCACTCGAGGCAAGACTACACTCACTCAGTCACTGAACTGGTATGGCAGTACGTTCACTCAATGAATCGTACGCAAACGGGAAATGGAGGTATCACATTCACTCACTGACTCGTTCGCGAACCGGAAATGGCAACAGCCGCAACACTCATTCACTGAATCATTCGTTCCAGAACCGGAAATGGCAACACGTTCACCCACTGACTCGTTCATTTACTGAACCGGAAATGGCAACACACTCATTCACTGAATCGTTCCTGAACCGGAAATGGCAACACGTTCACCCACTGACTCGTTCACTCGCTGATCCGTTCACGTCTTCACGAACGGGAAGCTTCCTCAGTGACTCGTTTCTGAACACCAATAGCAAGGCTGCATGTGTAGTAAAATCCCGCCCACGTCTGACGCTAGCTCCTAATTGGTCATTCGCGAAGACTGATGGCATGAGCGTGGCTGCTCTCAAATGAACTGAGAAGAGAATGAATCACTTCAAGAAGTGACCCGTTCACTCACGTTCACTGAAAAGATTCGAATCGGTCGTAACCGACACAACACTAGCTTCTACAACAAGGTATGATGCTGTGTTATGTCATGCGTCTTCTGTTTACTTTCGTGCCAAATGGTCACATTGTGTATTTCAACTTTTATTGGTTGCTATGTCCATTTATGTCAATCATTTGTGAAGTGACATTCGAGGTATTCCCATTACACAAGGAACTCACCCAGGGTTATTCGAGGGAGCTTTCCGAGACATGTTGCTAGCTAAAGTCGGCTAATAAACATGTTGGCTAACGACGCACTTGTCCTAATAATTGAGTATTTTCATACACTTCAACTACAACACCGATATTGCTTTTTCAATTAATCTTCCAGTCATTCTACTCTGTTTTGAATCCCGCCCACCATTCCATTCATTAGCTAATCATTCCCCCCTTCAAGCTCGCTCTCTTCCAACTGTTCTTCAGCCTCTATTGAGAAATGCTGACCTGCAAACTCTCAAACGTGACCAAAATGAATCGTATGCAGAGGACAAACGACCGCCAGACAAACCCATATGAAGACACACTCCCTGCAATGTACGCCGGCCACTATCGCCATAGTCATTCCGTTAAGAGGCACACTAAGAGTGATTGATTAATTTAATTTCATGACAACACTTCCATATGACCCCATGTTAAAAAAAAACCCTTTTCACTTACAGGCTGCTGTGTGTGTCATAGATCATGGCTTCATCTATGTATAGAACCAAAATGGATTCTTCCTGCCCTTTCTGCCCGACATTACAGATGCACAGCGCTGCCGGATGATCTAACATGAGGGCAGGGAGCGTGTCATTAAGCAGAGCACTCGGTGTTTTTAAACAGATAATAAATCACTGCGATCAAACTGAAAGCCATAGGGAGCCAAAGCCTATAGATTTGCTGCTAGTTAATGTGAGATGCAATTAATGAGAGATATTCCGCGGCTGCCGGGGATGGCAGGCATAAACTTGCAGTCTGTACAAATGATCAAACATTATGAGCTGAAAGAGTCTACTGAAAAGAGAAAAAAGGAAAGGGAAGAAAGAAGGCTGCCTCACTGTAGTTCAGGCTTTTTGTTCACTGCCTGGATAATTTATATCAGCATTACTTTGCTGATTCAGTCAGTTACGTCCAGAAGTAGTTGGACCATTTTCATAAATTTACATTTGTGCACCATCACGGTGGATTAAAAAAAAAAAAAAAAGATGAATTGAAATGCATACATCCAGATTTTAAAATACATTTTCAATGAGCACTTAAAAAAAAATCTTAAACTAATGTTCTGCATGCCTTTTACATACAAATTTGACTTGTGATTTCATTGAATTTCACCTGGCAATGCATAATGTCAGTCTGTCAGGAAAAGTCAGGTCATTTACATCTGACCTTGTGATGGAGTCACCATTACAATTCAAGTGAATGACAATGTTGCTACGAATCAGCCCGACAGAGAAGTAGTGAAGTTGAGAAACAACGGCAATATTACACATTTCTGATATTAATAATAGGGGTGTCAGGCGATTAAAAATGTTTATCGTAATTAATCGCATGACTTCAATAGTTAACTCACGATTAATCACAACTTTTATTTCTGTTCTTAATAAAGAATAATTTTTTTTTAAGTTTTCATACTATAACAAAAACAGAAAAAATTGTTAAACTAATAGAAATATGGCTGCATCTTTTAGTCATTGATACTGCAATTTCATAATTCATAAAATGGAGTTAAAATTAAAAAGGTGTACTGGAAAAAAAAGTGTGATATTGATTTGTGTTGGTCATTTTTCTGCCACTAGATGGCATGATTGCACTTTTTAAGATATTGGTGACAGTTCAGTGAATTTTTCTTTTCATAATAATAGCAATCTAATATTTAACATGAAGTATCTTGTGAAATTCTGCACATTTTTTAAAATTGCAAAAATACAACTTGACCCCAGTCTCCACAAATATATGCATTATTAATAAATGCATTACTGCTAAATTCTGACTGGATGTCTCTGCTGCGTTACGAGTGGAATTATTACCAAGTAAGGGGCGGTCATTAATCATGCGCTAAAAAAATTAGTGGCATTAAAGGAACTTTAAATTAACTCAAAATGAATGCACTAATTTTGACACCTCTAATTAATACGTTTAAAAAGAGAATGCATATGTAATGTACAGCACTTAACAAAACCCATTATTCGTTTTTTGCCACTGCCGCCTAAAAGTACCATCATTGGTAACACTGCTCTGTATCAAAAAAAATGAACAAGAATGACATAAATATTCTCTTGATCAATATTTTTGCACTGAAGACAGTGGTACCTGAAGCGCCAAAAGATTCATAGAACATACTTCAACTATTTAACCTTGCTCTCGCAAAATGAATTCTCGCGGTATTTGTGAGTTCACAAACCCCGGAGAATATATCTTGTACCGCTCCCGCAAATAACTGACGTTCCGAATCCAAACCGCTGGTGATTCGGACCAATCACAGAGCGACATTGTGTTTGGGGGTGGGATATGCAACTGTGACGAAACCAGGAAGCCAGCGCCGATGCAGGGGCTAACAAACAAACCTAACATAGACGAATAGACGCTACAATTAATTCTGTTCTCGCATAATTACTCACCGTTTCCTTGTTGAATGTTGAACAGTGAGAGGCGCTTCGTGCATTTCTAGCTGCTAAGATGTTCGTGCTTTCCCCCCCTTCGGCAAGAATGAAGATGAAATTTTCACCCCTGGTCATGATTGGTTAAAACAAATGTGTACAGTGTTCCCTCGTTTTCCGCTGGGGTTAGGTTCCAAAAAATACCCGCAATAAATGAAATCTGCGAAGTAGTTAGCTTTATGTTTTACAACTCTTATAAATGTTTTAAGGCTCTAAAATCCCCGACCGCACAATTTATACACTTTTCTCATTGAGGAATTTACATGTTCTCACATTTCTCTCTTGTTCAAACATTGACAGCCTTCAAACCTTCATAAATGTTATAAAATGGGTATATTACTGTAAAAAAAATATGCAAAATTGCACTTAAAAAAAAATCCGCGATACAGCGAGACCGCGAAAAGTGAACCGCGTTATAGCGAGGGAAGACTGTATAATGTCGCATCGTCCTATCAGCTCAAATTCTTGTACACAATGTCCCGCCTTTTCCTGATGAAATTACTGTGGAGCGGTACCAGATGGATATGTACGTTGATCTGGCTATTGCCAGGTTAGCAACTATTAGCATGTTATACTTTCTTTTTTTTTTTTTTTTAATGTCGAATTACAAAAAAATAAAGTAAAATACAAAAAAAAACAGAAGCATGTCCATACGGAAAAGCAAATTAGATATTTGGCTACCACATTGGAAACTGTCCTGGGAAATGTTGTTGGGTACTTTGTTGAGGTTTTTTTTATTTATTTATTTATTTTTTTATGCCGACCAGTGTAATTAAGACAATTTTTTAAAATGTCTGTTTTTTTTTTATTAGTCAAATGAAAAAAGGAAGCATATTATTATTTCATAATCAAGGTTGCAAATTATTATTATTTCCTTGCATTTGCGAAAACAAAAAAATAATTTTAGTTGTTGAATGTTGTTTGATTGTGACTTCTCAGACAAGCCACGTGAACTGGTGTACATATAACATTGGATAGTCTCTAGTCATTGAAATGACAGGTGGTCTAATACAGTAAGTATGTTTGTTAAGTACTGTATGTGGATACACACATTTACTGTATTTACATTGCACATTTAGAATTGTATTAGGGAGTAGCTGTATTTTTTAAATGATCTGAACTTGAGTCTTGTGTATCAGGTACACTGCATGGCACAGGAAACGTTACTTATATACCTTAGCTGGACGCCAGGTATACATCAACACTTACTGGGGCCCAACAATGAACAATATGGAAATATGTCAGTGAAGAACGCTCGAGGAAAAATAGTCTGTTGGTGGGAACATCCTCAAACACACATCCCACAAATCTCTGTGGTCCAGAGTGAAGCACACATTGGCACACAGCATGTATTAGATGACAAATAAAAGAGCCGGTATTAAATAATGAACATGCACAATCCCTGATGATTTCACTCAGTTTTAGAGTTCTTAGTCTCCCCCAACAGCCGTCACAGTGCTCTTTTATTCCACAAAATAGCTGCAAGTAAAGGGAAAAAAAAGCCCACTGCATTATGAAGTAGATCATTTCTTTAATCTATTATTCATGCCAAGACTTACATATAAACATAATTGTGGTGGGTTATTGGAAGGTAGGAGAAAGGAAGCTAACGTATCTGGGTAACATGTTACAAGTAGTCGATAGAGCTGCAATCTCAGTGGGATGAAATAGATACTAAAGCTTTTTTTTTTTTTTTTTTTTTTTAAGCCGCCATCTTATACATTCTGTATGAACAAGGAGACATACAGTCACACAGTCATGTCAATTTAGAGGAAAACAACTGTGGAGGACACATCATGTTCTATTTGCTTTGTTGTTGATATTGAGGAAGAGGAAACATGGATGAAAAGACAGGAAGAAAGGAGGTTGACTTTGCAAAGAAATTGGCAGCTTATCTTGAGGCTACTTTGGAAGGCAGTCCTTGCTGAGGGATTGTCCTAAAAGATAAAACTGTGAGGTCTGATTACTCCTTCTCCAAATCTGGCTCGTCTTCAGTGAGGCCTGCCAAATGCAGGTCTGCATATTCACATCAGAGTATGAAATGGTTTGTACATCAGAGGAACGACTGAGCAGGGAAAATAAATTCTATGCCAGAACCCAAAAACCCACAGATACCATGAGGGAAAAAAATGTGCCTATATTAATCTCAATGTGACAACCAAAGTTTTAACGGCGCATAATCAATTCTCTGTTTTTAAGTTGAGTGAATCACTCATGGCAGCTAAGGCACTAATGTATATTTTTAGTAAATATGCAACATTTGACACTCAAAGATGGAAGAAAGCCATTTGATTGTGATGGCATCCTCTATCCCAGTGATGCTGAATCACTTGAGTGTTCCATGACAGCTAGTCAGGTGTGCCACGGGAAATGATCCAATTTCACTTAATTAGTCTGAAAATCATTTATTCACTAAAAATAATCAAGTATTACCTTTGTTCATTAATCTATGCCAGTGACATATCGTGACAGGCAGTTCAATTAACTCTTTGACCGCCAAAAACGTTTAATGACGTATTCTAAAATCGTAATGAATGCTGCCAAAAACGTTTTTACGGTATTACGTTGTTGTTTTTTTCTTTCTTTCAATGGGCAGCGCAACGTCTTGTGCTGCCTTGTCACAAAACAAAAAATATTAGTGTCAAAGTCACTGTTGTGCAAAAAAAAATGGATCTTTTCACAAAAAGCTTGTTTTTCTCTTAATATTTTCGTATTTTTTGCTTTTGTCACTCCAATGACCTAATTTCAAATGGTGATTACTAAAGAACGGAATAAGGTAGAAACATACTTTTTTTTTTCTCTCATGAAAGAATGGAATCCAATCTTTCATATGGTATCCACCATATTTATGTTATCATACCGCACAATATTCTGTTTGCTTTGAAAGATGAGTGAAAATGCTCCAAATCGGCCGGCACCGTTGGGGTTTTTTGGATAACGTTTGGCAGTCAAAGAGTTAAATACTCTTCCACTAGGTGGCGGAAGATAACTAATTAACCAGTTTTTATGACTTTTCGCCATGAGAATTTAGTAAAATGTGTGCCTTGGCCCGGAAAAGGTTGGGAAAAACTGCCAATTGTAATCAGATTACAGTAATATAGTAATGTGATACGTTTATTACAGTAATTTTTTTGTTGGAAAGATTAGGCCTACCATGTATCATCTCCCTTTCACAATCCATTTTAGTCACCTTTCTGCTGTTTTCATCAATGTCAACTTAGTGCAATGGATGCTGGGGAAAAAAAAAAGATGTTAAAAAAAAATAAAAAAATCTCCATCAAATGTCGACTTAGCCCATCTCCCTAAAGCTACCCCTAAGGTACAATAATATGCAGTAGCCTTGCTATGGGTGTTGTACATAGAGTACCTGTTTCTCAGCAGCCCTTGACACGGTTGACTATTATATCCTTCTCTCTGGCTTGGAGATTCACACAAGAATCAGTAGCCTTGGAGTGGCACCAGTTGTCCAAAAGAAGTTTTTATGTTTCTCTTAGTATATTTAATTCATCATCTGCTCCCTTTTTACATGCGCGTCCCAAGGTTCTATTCTGGGTTTTTTTTGGTTTTTTTCTTTGTACTTGCTTCCTCTGGGTATAGTTATTAAAAAGTATGGCACCTCACTTCATTTTTATGCAGATGACTTTCATATTTACCTCCCTCTGAAGAAAAATGACCCTGGCGCTTGTTGGCAGTCCTTACTTAACTGCCTGGCATGACCCTAAATATCCTCATCTGTTACAAAAGATTTTTGTTTTTTTTTAATCTAGTAGTGTTCCTAATATGTGTTACTATTTACAGTAACTAATTTGCATACATTGTATGAAGCCTTGTTGTCACCACAATTGCTGTAGAGTTGACTAGAGTTTTAAAATAGCACAACAGATTCACTCTATAGTATTGAAAGGTTTCTGTCAGTTATGGCTTTTAACTAAGCTCAGCCAGGTTAGACTATTGTAATGCTCCGTACGTTGATGTTAACCAGGCTGCCCTCTAATGGCTACAGCTAGTGCAGAAAATTGTTGCACAATTGCTGACTGGCATACACGCAGGAGAGAGCACATTATGCCTCTTCTAGCTTCTCCTTATTTTTTTCCCCCCGAGAATACATTCAATTATTTATTTATTTATTTATTTATTTTACCTATTGACATTTGCATATTTTGAAGTCTAGAGCTAAATCCCTCCTGGTCACTCCCGAGTTATGGTTGAAACATGCAGTTGAGACCCCAATTCTACTCATTGGCCCTGCTTGGCCATGTATATGAGTTGCCAGCTTTGTGTCGTACAGTATATTATTTTAACTAATTTGTTGATTTGAGGTTTTATTGCGTTTTTTTATTCTACAGTAATGCTACCTAGTCAGTGGCTGTTGTAGACAGTTTTACCTGGGGTGGTGAAAGGGTGGCGGGATGTTCATTTGGGAGGGCAGAGGTTATAAACCCGCCACGTGCAAACATAGACACACAAATGCACACTAGGCAGTATTCAAATTTTGACAACGTTTTACCGTCTCCTCATCGGGGTTTCCGGTGATTCCGTCACAAATTTTTGACTTATTTTGTGTCATGGCCGCATGCGCCAGAGTTCATGACCTGTTATGTGCCTGTTATGCGTCTGTTTAGGTACTGATGTAACAAGTGACTGTTTACAAAATGCGATATTCGTGATGTCAGCCTTTAATCCTTTAGGTGATGTCGGGGACCTATGTGAGGTCGTTCTTTAGTCCTTTACGATTCACGGTCTGTGGGTGCAGGCTGAGAATTGTGTGTGGTTTGCCGGATTATTGTCCAACTGTTCTGGGTACAGCGTCCCTGAGTTTCTGCCTCTCGATGTTAATAAATGGAGAAAACCTTATTTGTGTCAGCATTTGGGATCCAAACCTCTCAGCACATAACATTTTGTAGTTTACGTCCCCCCAAGTCCGTCTAGGTAGTCCGGAGATGTGATGTATTTCCACTTCTCGCCATTACTGTCTTCATGCAGATTTTGCATACAGCCTCATCGACATGTTCTCGTTCCTGCCGTCAGGCCTGAAGCCAACATGCTGCCAAATTGTGGCAGTTGCAATTTTGTGGGGACAAATGAGCCACGCAACTGCCGACTGGCCATCTTGTCTAGTGATTGGCACCTGACTAATAGAAAGTCTGACACAGTTACAAGAAACATCATAGCGCACCATTAGTTTTAAATATTTAAAATTAAAATATATTTAATAACACATTAGGTCCTTATGTCTTGCAGTTTTTTTTTTTTTTTTTTATGACAGTAATGAAAGTGACAGTGTTGCTATTTTCAGACACCGCGAGATAACGTATTACCATACACCACTCAACCCTAGCACGCGCTTTTCAAATTCAGGTTTAATTTTCTGCATTCCTTGGCAAGTTGTATGCATATCACATGAATAACATAACTTAAAATCCAGTAGCAGGTCCTTTTAGGCTATGCAATAGCAATTCTTATCCATAGGAATGCCACCAATGATTATTTTGCTAGTCGAATAGTCACCATAGTCATGATTAGTCGACTTATTGGATCAGGACTAAAACTAACGATGATTTAATTCACCCATTACTTTACTTCTCCCCAATGACGATTGATGACATCATCAGTAACTGGTTGACGTCGACTCGATTTTGATCATATTAGTGTTGAATAAAAAGACTCTGAAGCTGTGTGACTCATTTTGTTTGTTTGTTTATTTTTTATTTTTTTTTTATTTTTTTTTAAAGAGCTCAGAATTGTTCATTCGGTAGTCTTACCGATTCAACGTCTTATCATCATTGCTCTTTATTTATTTTATTTTTTATTATTTATTTTTATTTTTTTTGTGTGTGCGTGCGTTTGCGTGTGTGCGTTTGCGTGAGTGCGTGCGTTTGCGTGCGTGCGTGCGTGCGCATGCGTGCGTGTGCTTGCAAATACGTATAAATTTATACTCATTAATTCACATAAAGCCTTATAAATATCCCATTACCCTTCGCCTTAACCAGGTACTTCAGAATCTTGCCAGAGTCGTGAGGTTTAAATGGTCAGGAGACCAGAGAAAAGGTCAGAAAAAAATAAAGAGAAAAGAAAGATCAATCAAAGTGAAATCCAGCACCGACCAAACACTTCCTGCCTTCCCCATGATTACAAAATCAAAGTCTTACGCCAACCCCGGAAGCCTCTAAATTCCAGCAAATTTAGCGAGATGAAGCTGTGTGACTCCTAATGCAGTCACCATTATGTGAGTAACTATGACATCACTTAGGGTGGCAGTGCTGTGTCACCTCTGAGCACGTCCCTGACTTGCCCCCCCCCAACCACCATTCAACTTCTTCTGTCCACCTTCGACCCGACTTCACATCAGTGAATGCGAACTTGCATTAATTTGTGTTGACTGCAAATGCTGTCTCTTAAACATGGTCACAACAAGTCTGACTCCCACTGACAACCAGGCGGATTCAAATAAAGACAACACGCAGCAAGCCAGTAAACACAAACACACACCCGACACAAGAGGAAGAACGGGCATGTGTATTGAAACATCACGTTGTGAAGGTTTATCAAGGCATCTGCAGAAGAGGGCGAGATATTTATCCTTATCCTAGTATCCTATGTGGTCCAGAGCCACTAGAAACATCCTCAGCAAGCTTGCATTAGTCACATTTTGGCATGCTTTTTTGGGGAGCATAAACTGTTGGTGGCTTTCCCAAAACGGCTCCTCATTGACACACGCACACGAGAACGCGCACAAGCAGCATGAATTGACTGGTGGAGAGAGTGCAGCTCAATGGACAATCCCAGAGTTGCTCAGGCTTTTTAGCATCAAGCAGCTTATCCAATCACATATTAGATTAATACTTTTTATGAGAGTAAGCCAGTCATAGAGAGAGGCATATGGAATGTGTTGTGGGCTCATCTGAAAGCCTAAGAAACATTGCATAACCAAAGGTCATTGTGTCATGCATGTGTGTGTGTGGTTGTAATGAGTGTAGATGGAAAATCAGCTGAGTGGATAAAAATATATTTTCAATTTAATGGGCATCTCAAGCTGTGATTCTGTGACCATAACCTGACAGAGATGGACCTGGTGCCTATGATCCGGAGTACCGTGTGGCAGTAAATGCACATATGAGTGATGACAATGCTGATCACAATAATTGCGTGCCTTTTATTTTAATTTTCCAGTTACAGAAACACTACTGGGAACATCAATGCTTTATTTATTTGATCAGTTGAAGTGTTACACTTAAAGGTACAGTGTGTAAAAGATAACCACTAGATGTCGCCAAATAATAAAATACAGCCGTAGTGCATGCAGTTTGAAACACGCGGAATACGGTGACTCAGAGAGACCAAACTCCGCAAGCCTACCACCAATATTACTATTTGGCATGAGTCAGGTAGCATATTGGCGATCGACAGTGACTTGGCAGTCGGGAAGAACCCCCCCGGCAAGCAACACCGAAAGACCGAGCGAGCTGGAATTAGCCGGAGCAGCTAACAAAAGCGGCTAGTGGGAGTTAACCAAGCCATAGGCTGGATCGAGCGACTAACAAGAGTGTCTAGTCAAGTCATCTACTTTTATATAGCAGTGGAGAAAGCTAGTAAAAGATTTTAAAAGCAAAGCAGAGGGCAACAAGTGGCGAGACTCAACAATCACATCCTGCAGGCCCACCAGGGCTAACTACGTTTGCCAAGTTGTCCTTTGGACATCCGTAGCAGGAAGATGGCGGTGAAACATGGCAGTCTCTTGTAAGGTGAGGCTCCAGCCATGTTATAATTACTGATTACGATGATATTTAGACTTTTTACAACGGTTACGCCTGGTCCGCCATTTTGGCCCGTCAGTCATTTTGGCTCCTCGTCCTCTATTTAGCCCGCAGTGTTTTCCACTCGTCTGCTATTTAGCCCTTAGCTAGTGCTAGCTAGCGCTTGTGCACTTATGGGAGTATCTTTGGCTTTTTCGCCCTCTTTTTTCCCACATCATGGCCTCAAAGAAGAACACTACATCTGCTATCAATGTTGGTCCAGCCAAAAGGAAAGCAATTACCATGGAAACGAGGCTAAACATCATAAAAAGATCGCAGAAAGGAGTGACACCGACGAACATCGGCAAAGACTTGGGCTTCAGTTGGACAGTCATACAACATCATAATTTTTTTTTATTTTTTTTAATGTATTTTAGATTTTTTTTAATGCAAATTATTTGGATGTAAATATTGACTTTAATGGGGAAATTCGACTTAAGTCGAAATTTGGATTCACCACTAGAGTTTGCAATTATGAAATGAGTCAGTTTGTCAGTCTGTTGATTGCCAGTTTCTTTTACTGTCCACTAGTACTGTATTTATATTAGGACTCTTCTGAATAGTCCAGTGATGGGCAACCTAATGCTGGTGGTCTTCACAATTTTTCATCAGTATTACTGGGGGGTACATAGGACCATGCACTTCCGAACTAGATGTACAAATTCTATGACACTAAGCAGCTCATTTTGCTCCATGATGCCTTGATACTTTTTTCACTCAAGACTGAGCCTAATTTAGCACAAATTGCCACTGTTGATTAATGTGTATATCGTCACTTACATTGGCATCAAGCAGATCCATGCTGTCTAGGCTCTTGCTGCGGTGAATGCGACCTTTGATTCGACGCAAGGAAGGTTTCCCCTGGCTCATGGGCAGGGAGAGGGTGGACGTGGCAGGCATGGCCATAGCACCAGCACCCCCAGTAGCACCTATAGGCCCATCTGACGAATCGGGAACACCAGAGGGTGACGTCTCTCCGTCTGACGGCGTTACCCTGCAAGAGAACGAGAGTGCAATGATGTTGATGCTGTTTTCTGCTATGTTGATATTTTCTTGTCTGCAATCCCAGGGTCAAATCAATAGTGCTGTATAAACACAGAACAGAACTGACAATGCTTCTCACCAACTTGAAGCTTCCAGACTAAACAACCTCATGTCTCCGCATCAGTGTCGACCCAGATTCAACGCGATGCTCAGTACCACGATTTAAATCTTCAGTGCACACTGCTTGCCAGCAGGAACTGATGCATATTCAAGAGAAAAACCCAGAGATGCCCACGGGATCAAAGGAAGACAACTTGATGCCTTTTAAAGGACATCATCTCCTGTTGGGTGTGGTGACAGTCAAGCACATGTGAGTAATTGGGCTGAATGTCAGCAGGGTAGCCTGCAGATGGGTGTAAGGTATGGAATGGACACCTCTTTTATTATTAGGCCACGATGCTTGACGCCGATAGTACCCTGACATTGGAGTGAGAAAAAAAGTCCACATCCCATGCCCATGCTTGAATATTAAATCTAAAAAAATAAATAAAAAAAAAAGAATCGACTATATATACATAGTTTTATTATATATATTTACTGTCATGGAATGGTGAAAATAATAAATTAAAGGGACGCTTGATTGAGATGAACATGGGCATTTATATGAAAGGTCTCTATGTAAAAATGATGTCAGTACTAAAATTCACCCCCTAAAAATCTCTGTAGTGATTTAATACGTTTTTATATGACTACTAGGGGTGTTAAAAAAAAATCGATTCGGTGATATATCGCGATACTACATCGCGCGATTCTCGAATCGATTCAATAATCGGCAGAATCGATTTTTTTTTTTTATTTATTTATTTTTTATTTTATTTTTTTTATTTATTTATTTATTTTTTTTAGGATTCACACCTTGAGCATGGAAGAATGTTATATGAACGGAACAATAAGCCTTAATATTTTATTTTAATGCTGTTCAAACATGAAACAGATTACAACCTCTATAAGACTGAAATTTCAGATAAATAAATAATACATTTTCATATAAATCTTACACTCTACAAGCTTACTGATTAGTATTTTCTAAATTTGAATGAAAAAAAATCGCAACAATCGACTTGTAAATTCGTATCGGGATTAATCGGTATCGAATCGTGACCTGTGAATCGTGATACGAATCGAATCGTCAGGTACGAGGCAATTCACACCCCTAATGACTACATTTCATAAATTTTGCCCCGCCCTATTTTTGGGCGTGGCCTACCTTTTACACCCATCTCAAAACCATTTCGCCCCTAATATAGATATATAAAACACAGATACAGTATAGCAATGGAGAGAGAGCGAGAGAGAGAGAGAAAGAGGCATTTTTAAAAATAAAAAGTGTGTGGGGGTCCACAATTTATTGTTGTTTTTTAACATTTAGTGTGCTGAGTCCACTGAGAATATGCTTATTAAGTACAGAATTGTTGGCTATTCATTGTGCATGAAGGCCCTAATATTGCAACTATTGAGAGTGACAGATAAAAGTAAAACGTGCGCTTGCTTGTGGCTGGCCTCTGAATGATTTATCATGAGTGATGCTGCTGGTTTTTGGGGCAATATATTGAGTCATGCCTGCCATGTCAGTGCCGTTACAATTTAATAGCACTTTATTTTATTTTTTAAAGAAAAAGGCAGACTCTCACAAAAAGGCTGGCGCACACTCATCGTGTCCCCAAAACAACCTCTTCAGTGAAAACAACAAAGCGCATGTCTTGCGGTACAGAAATAGAGAAATAACAAGAAACATTGACAGCAGTGAAAAGTAGTTCATGAATTTTGCATAAGATTTAAGCCCAAAATAGAGTATTTCCCTCCTGCCCTGGATTAAACAGGTCAGTAGCAAACTTCATCAATTACTCAGAATGTCGGAAATGTGCACATGTAATTGTCAAACAGCATCCGAATCATGATAAATCAAGTCCAGACTTGACACAAAACTATAATTGCACCATTCAAAGTCAGAGTCATACTGAACACTGAGCTCTGTCATCTCGATTGTTTTCTAGGGATGTTTGATACCACTTTTTTATACCGATACTCAACTCTTGAGTAGTCACCGATACTGATACCAAATACCAATACCACAAGTACATAACACCCCCACCAAAAAAGACAGATAATTTTCTGTAAAGAAAGACCTATATATCATAATATAGTAGTTTTCCTTAAAAATGCATGAATTCCTTCTAATTTCTAGTACAACCACAAGAGGTACCATCCATCCATCCATTTCCTTGACCGCTTATTCCTTACAAGGGTCGCAGGGGGTGCTGGCGCCTATCTCAGCTGGCTCAGGGAAGTAGGCGGGGTACACCCTGGACTGGTTGCCAGCCAATCGCAGGGCACACAGAGACAAACAACCATCCGCACTCACAAGCACACGTAGGGACAATTCGGAGCACCCAATTAACTTGCCATGCATGTCTTTGGAATGTGGGAGGAGAGTGGAGTACCCGGAGAAGACCCACACGGGCACGGGGAGAACATGCAAACTCCACCCAGGAAGGCCAGAGCCTGGACTCGAACCGGAGTCCTCAGAACTGGGAGGAGGACGTGCTAACCACTCGATCACCGTGCCGCCTCACAAGAGGTACCGATACCTTAAAATAAGGCTGGTATCGTACTCCCCCATCCCTAATGTTTTCTAACAACCTCTACAGGTCAATAAATGGTGTATTTAATGTTTCTACAGCTCACAGTTGTCACTTTAAGAAGCCAGCTCACTGTGAGTTGAAAGTGATGAATTAGGGGAGTACCTGGGTTCATTGCTTTTAGACTTATATGAGCTAACACTCTTTATTATGACAGATGTTTCCATGGAGAGCACTTTAGTCTACTTTAGTA
This sequence comes from Festucalex cinctus, assembly GCF_051991245.1. Taxonomy (NCBI): domain Eukaryota; kingdom Metazoa; phylum Chordata; class Actinopteri; order Syngnathiformes; family Syngnathidae; genus Festucalex; species Festucalex cinctus. Next base: position 13,864,996 of record NC_135414.1, on the reverse strand, counting down.
AGGGCTGCAGGGACAACACCAGTGTGTCATATCCCGATTAGGACACATACTTACACAAAACGTGTGATTCCTCTGCACTCCTGAAGTGGCTCTTAGAGAAAACTATCTCTATGCATTGTAGTGTAAAGTATGATTAGCATAAAGCGTTGGATATACTGTACTATGCTAATGAGAATCCTTTGTTAATATCATCCAGGCCACAACGTGATGGTCGTGCACCAAAAATAGCTCGACTGAAGTAGTTCACTTTGTTCGACTTTACACGCTCAGCAGCCAAAAGCAAAAGTTTGAGCATTAAGACAACAAAGACGAAACAAAAGGAGACAGGTGAATAAAGCATGAGGGAACAGGAGGCTGCAAGGCGAAATGAAGACACGGGGAATAAGGAGAAGGACCATAATGAAAAGAGACAAAGGACAGAGGGACACTGTCAGCGTATGGCTGTGAGTGCTTCGTAACGTCTGACTCTTCAGCCGCAAGTGATGGGGGCCGTTGAACATGCATCACTGTGCTAACGGGCCCACTGTGGCGGGCACGCGGTGACGAGAGAAGCGTGACACATGCTGCTTGATTCACAGAACCTTGATTTGGCTCCTTGAAAGGAAAGCAAACTTCTGCAAATACTATTTTGCCATGGTTCCAATAAACATCATATTGACACATTCAAAATGGAATGAAATTGCGGGCCTGTGCACAAAACACAATTCCTCCGGACTTTTAACAGTAGCAGGAAACAAAACAAAGTCAAGGAAACACATTACACAGCCTGTTAGTTGCGAGTCAGAATGTGTAAGCCCGTTTAAAGCCACCTGGGGAGAGCCGGATGGGATCAAGTTAGTGTGTGGGCCAGACAAGCCTGACAGATGGAGAGCGAAGATTAGGCATATAGACATTCAATCAAACAAGGCGGGACATCAGGCATGCTCGGGTGCTGTCTGACCCCTGCAGCGAGGAAGGTAAACATCTTTTTTTGCAAAGCACACACAAAACATGATGTTGCCAAACAACTCTGAAAAACACAACAGATGTCAAAGTCTTTGTTATGTTGAGGTTTGCTGGGAGGAAAAGTTGTCACACACAACTACATCACATCAACTTCACAGATCCACAGACTGAAACTAACACACCTCACCACTTTTGTAACCTTAAAAAAAAGGGTATTGCCCCCCCCCCCCAAAAAAAAAAATAATAATAAAAAAATAAAAAATACACTGCATATGCATTTTAAATCATGTACAACTTATATTTACTTGAAAACACCACAAAGACAAGACATGTAATGTTCAAACTGATTAATTGAATTGTTTTTAGCAAATAATCATTAATTTAGAATTTTATGGCTGCAACATGTTCCAAAAACACTGGGAAAGGGTCAAGTTCACCACTGTGTTACATCATATTTTCACTCTGTCAACATTCAATAAAAGTTTGGGAACTGAGGACACTCATTATTGAATGGGGGACAGGTGTGGACTGCAGGCAGGCCAGTCTAGTACACACACTCTTTCACTACAAAACCATGCAGTGCTGAATGTGATTTGGCATTGTCTTGCTGAAATAAGCATGGGCGTCCACGAAAAAGACGTTGCTTGGATGACAGCATGTGTTTCTCCAAAACCACGATGTACCTTTCGGCATTAATGATGACATCACATGTGTGCAAGTTATCCATGCCATTGGCACTAACACAGCCCCAGACCATCGCAGATGCTGGCTTTTGAACAATTTGTCCAGAACAATCCGGATGGTTCTGTTCCTCTTTGTCTCCCGGATGACATGACATCCACAATTTCCAAAAACAATTTGAAGTGTGGACTCGTCAGACCACGGAACACTTTTCCACTTGCATCATTCCATCTTAGATGAGCTTGGGCCCGGAGAAGCCGGTGCCATTTCTGAGAGTTGTTGACACATAACTTTTACTTTGCATATTAGAGTTTTAAGTTTCACAGTGATTTCTCCAGATTCTCTGAACCTTTTGATGATATTATGGACTGTAGATAACGAAATCCCTAAATTTCTTGCAATTGCACGTTGAGGAACATCGTCCTTAAACTGTTTGACTAGTTTCTCACGCACTAGTTCACGAGGTGAACCTCGCCCCATCTTGCTTGTGAATGACTGAGTAATCAGGCTCAGGAAAGCGCCATTTATACCCAGTCATGCCACCCACCTGTTCCCAATTAGCCTGTTCACCTGTGGGATGTTCCAAACAGGTGTTTGATGAGCATTCCTCAACATTCCCACTCTTTTTTTTGCCATCTGTGTCGGCTTTGTTGGAATATGTTACATTCTAAGTTACTTATTATTTGCTAAAACATTAAATTTGAACATTCAATTTCTTGTGTTTGTAAAGCACTTAATTTAATATAGGTTGAAAATGATTTGGAAATCATTACATTCTGTTTTTTATTTGTTACACAACGTCCGAACTTCTCTGGAATTGGGTTTGTAAGTTCCTTTTTAAGGTAATTGTGGCAACATGCTCCTACACAATGTAATGACGCCTAACAAGAAAGCACTATGAAACAGCTTTTATGAATATAACTCATTTACAACGGGCACAGACCACTAGCGCATGATGCCTCTAATGGAGTGACCAGTGAGTCTCAAATCCAATGGAAGCTGGATAGCAACAGAAAAGTGTATACCGTAAAACAACAGTGCAGATCCTCCTCCATAGCTGAGTTTAGGAATGGTTAAAGCTAAAAGAGGGTCAGAACATCTGATCAGCCTGACAGTAAACAGATTAAACTGCTGTCAGGCGATTTCTATGAACTGGACTCCTGCTATCCCCTTTTCAACTAGACATAAATCCGCCGAGCAGAGGACAAGAAATAAAATAATAAATGGCATCTCTGTCAGGGAGAAGTGGAGCCCCTCCGCTGTGTCCTTCTCTATTTGAGGGACGGCAGTGATGTATTTCCTCTTGTCAGCTCCCTGTGAGCCATCATGTCAGTCGTGAGTCACCACAGGTCAAGAACGCGTGACTCGCAGATTCTAAAAGTCATTGCTGCTCTGCCGCGGATGGGGAGGCTGTGAGTCTCTGATGGGCCCCTCTTTCCATTTAACGCCTTCTGAAGAAGTTATTACTTCACCCTTTATAAAAGTATACCTTTGCCTGAATTACACATACAATCAGTGTGAAATGTTTTCACGTTGGCTTTGGGTGACTTTTAATAGAAAACAATTGAAAAGAACATCTTTTTTTTTAATTCTTTGTATGAATGGTGTAGCCTGCAACAAGACTAATCAGTGAGGACAAAGGCCATGTATAAGATTTTGGGGTGCAAGTGCTCTGGGGGGGAAAAAAAGGGCACTTTTGCGTAAAGGGAATACCTTATAGAAGTGAAAAAATAAAAAATACACACAAAATAATAGCTAATAATTTAGCTAATAATAGCTTCATGCCTGCTGATTTTGTATAAACCACTTAAAAATAAAATGTGAACAGCTTTAAAGATTTCAATTAAATTAACATTAAGGAGCAAATCAATATTAAATAAGAGCTTTAAAAGGCGCTAAACACTAGTTAACGTGACTCTCTCTGGCCTTGACTCTGACCTTTCATCCTCATGTGACATTGTCATCCAAAAGAGCAGAGAGGTAGCTTCCCTTAGCTGCTTGCTGTAGCTCCCCCCCCCCCCCCCCCCCCCTTTTTTCAGCCTCTCCTTTCTAGGTATTATGCTACAATGAGTAAATAAATAGACCAATTAGTAACCAAACAGACCAAGGGCCTGAGAAAGAATACGGCTAGTTGTCATTACAAGAAGGCAAAGGGGTATTTTTCACAGGCAAGTGACAATTCCAAACAACCGAGCATTTCTGATATTTCCACAATGCAACTCAAATCAAATGCTTCGACCACCAATGAGTTGGATTGCTTTTGCATGTGACTACTAGCATAATACAAACCAGATACAAACAACAGTTCATTACATTTTGAAGTCAAAATAATCCCCACAAATCAAATTACAATGATCCAAAGTCCAATGCTTTTCAATGCATGGATCACGAAGAGCTTCATTTCACCGTCATTAGTCTGACTATGTGGTGGTTATCACGTTATCTATTATTGAATTAGCATATAGCATTTTACCTAGCTAATTAGGTGGCCATTTGGCTAATTTATGCTCAGTTGTTTGTGCCGTATGATACATGTTACTTCACAACAAAATGGTTATAGGTAGCGAATAGAGGGCAAACAAACAATACAATTTCACTGGATTCAGAACAAAGTTACCTGGCAGGGGTGAAGAAGTGTCTATCCCATCCCACTGCACCCAACGGTGGCTAGCCAACCCCCATACACACACTTTTAGTCGTGCAGCTTTTCTAAGATTGTGTCAACATTGACCTGTCCTCAGTAAAGTGTTTATTTAAAAAAAAAAAAAAAAAAAAAACTTTCCAAAGGGCACTTTAGGCAGAGGGGCAAGGGTGTCAGCACCGCAGATGAGAAAACTGTCAGGAAACAGCAACATGTTAGCATGTTAACGAAACTTGGGAGTTAAAAACAGTGTTTCTCAAATACGACCTATTTTAGGTGGGCCGTGAATAGCTACAAAAAAATAGCATGTAAAGGTATTTGTATTCTGCGTTTTTCAGAACAGTACAAAAGTGCACTAAGTTGTCATATAGAACATACAATATTAAGTACCGTAAGTGTCAGGAAATGTTGCTCACTTGCGCTACCTTCTCGGTAAACAATCACAGTGCAGCTCAGTCTTCTTTGGCGAGTGAATGTTAAAGCTAACAATATGTTTTTGGCAGTATGACAAAATAATTTGAAGCAGTGTTGAATGTAAAAATGAGAAGTTACTGTACATGTGTTTTCCGAGGCCATTTGGACTTCTAGAAAGTGGGTTGCGACTTTGCAACAAAAAGAAGAAGGCTACGGGTCCCAGGGTGACAACAATTGAGAACCACTGTTCTAATTGATGACACATGCAACAACTGAGGAATGGAACCATCAACTGAGACAGGTAATTTACCTACTTAAGCCACTGCATCCATAATAGCTTATGCATCCATTTTAACTGTCTTAAATCAATGATTTATTTGTTTACGTTCGACAGAATGAACAGTATGAATGAAGATTAGTCAAAGAGACCCACAAACAACCAAATAAATCATCCGTAATTATCTCCTCCACTCTACCCTGTGGTTAACCTTCATCTCGTTGGGGTCACCAGAAAAAGTAATGAAGGAATAATGCAAAGCAGTACAAGAAAATCTTTAACTCTGAGCTGGGAATCTGCCATGTAGTCTGAATTAATGTTGTTTTTCAACTGAGGGCATTTTTGGTTATTTTATTTTAACATAGAAATAGGCACTTAAAAAGAAAATATTGTGTATTTATACCGATATCTCTTTTTTTCGTGGGTGGGGGGGGTAGGAGGAGGGGTGGAGAGTGGACACTCACCAAAGTAAACTGTTTCCATTACCCCATTCCCAAAACACAGACATACCCCCCCAAAAAAAAGACAATCCGCATGGACGTACTCCCACTGGAGGCTCAGCGAGCGGCTGGTGGTAAGGGGGCGAGCCGCGAGTCATTTAAACCCTTGTTAATCTGTTCCCTTTAGTGGCATAAACCATTTGAGAGGAGATTACAAACATTCTGCCCAAAGTAAGAACATGCGAGTTCCGGATGTTAGGGAAACACAAACACACACAAGCGTGTCTATACCTGCACTTTGCTGAAATACACTAAGAAGTATGATCTCCAAAGCAGTTCTGTTAATAAAAAAAATAAAATAAAATAAAAAAATGGTGGGGCATAATCGAAGACTAATTTACCTTTACACAAGAATATATCAATTACCTTTACACAAGCAGGGGTGGAGCCAGAAAATTGTCAGTGCCGTGACACAATGACTCACAATGAGGTTTACCATAAACTGGCATATGCATCCACACACATAGAGGTTGCGAGTTCTACTTTGGCTGTACACTGGACAAGGCAGAGAAGTCATTGTTTATCATACCATCAACAGTTAGGAATACATTAAAAAGATGCTCCATTTCAATAAATAAACACTGTTAATATGTATGCTGTAGTTTTGTTTTTGTTTACGAAAATGACCATTTGTGGACTTCTTTCATCACGTCTTTCAAAAACACTGTTAAATTTGTAATTAGATGATTAAGGATGTGGAGGTGAAACTTCCTCCTACATATCGCTGGTGTCAGGCCGAAACCTCAAACTCAAAGTCACAGTTAGCTAAATTCAATTTCTATCTAGCTATACTATTAGTCAGTCCACGTGTGGGTGTCATTGTATTTATTTTTTCTTTTAATATAAATTATTGACAATTTTTCAATGTTGAAAATGGCTTACTCTATTTGAAGATGCAATGTTAATGGTTGAACAACCATGCCGTTTTTGGAGTCTCCTGAAAAGTGACTATTTTTAGTTTTGGCCCAATGTATGTAACTGATTTCATCCTTAAGCCGCGGAGAGATATAACCAGTTTTCCATTTAGAGCATTGCGGTATGCATGTTGTTGATGACGGTTAAGCAGCGGAAATAGAATGTAAATACAGCTCCAGATGTGACATCACACATCCCACTATGCACTGCGGCAAACGTAACCAACACCACTTTGGCAGGATAGAAAAACGCCACATTACAATGGTTGGCAGAGGTTGTGCACCAGGATGCCACAACAATATGAGGCAAAAGCATTCTACAGGCTACCAAAATAGGAACCAAGGCATAGCCAATGGATCATAGTAGCCATATAAAGTGCCACGATCAAGATGGAGAAGTGAGATCCTTCTCGTCGTGGCGGTCATCAGCTGTACTGACGATTCCGGACATCTGGGAATTTCTGATATTTATGCAACACAATGCAACGCGAATGCTCCCTTTACAGGGTGAAAACAAACAGCGTATTGCTTTTGCCTGTGACTAGCTTTTAAACAAGGCAGATTGTTGTAGTAGTCAAATGACATTGCAATCCCATTTTGAAATCAAAAGTAATCCTCACTTCAATGAGTATGACCACCATTTTGATGGAATTGTCAATAGCGACCACTTCATATCAGGTGATATGTTTCAATTACTGGATTAGTTAGTTCTGTAGATGTGGCTTGATTGTATACCATGGTAGTTAGTAGTTACAGGGGTGTTACACGCTCTCATGCTTTACTTTGATTTCTCACGTTAAGAAAAAGTATCGTAACCAGGATGGAAAAACTAATGTCCAATTCAGTTTTCAATAATTAATTTCCGTCTAAGCCGAATTGGAAAAAACTCTAATTTCCAATTCAATTTCTAATTAATGTATTTTGCCGCAGGTATGTTGTTTTCCTTAAAACAATATCAAATGATTTAAAACCGGATGCAACTACTGTTGAACTATAGGGGCCGACTGCCGTTGCTGCCGAGCAAGTGAAACAGAGCCAAGTACAGTATGATGTTATTACGGAGTTGCTGAGTGAAAATCTCACCAAGAGCTGGACAGAAATATAAAGAGAGCAGGGGAAGATAAAAAAAACAAAAAAAACACACACACATTTTTGCACGATTTTTGGCAAACTTGTGATTATCGTGACAGGCCCACCCCAGACTCGGACTCCTGCTGAGGTAACTAATACGCATCATTGTCAGTTTGTGTAGGATTACGCTTCAAGGCCTCCTTGAGTGGAACTGGGTGGGAGGAGGGGGAGGACAGCAGTTATGGAGTAGTGTGTGTGTTCTTTCTGGGAGGGACGATGTGGGGTCAAGCGAATGAGAGGGCAGACTTGCGTGCACGTGTGGGTGTGTTTTTCTGTGTTGTAGGGAAGAAGGGAGCTGACTTTATGCATCATTAAGCAGGTGGACTGGGAACACCAGGCAGAGCTGTCACTCTAAGTGGGAAGCAGGCAAGACATCTGGTCCATGATACAAGAGGATACACCCACGTGTTAGGAAGAGCTGTGGACAGTTTAAAGGGACGTCAGAAAGATAATTACTATTTATGGATGTCTCAAATTAATTAGACTTATGACAAAAAAATAAATAAAAAGTAAAACATCATCTTGTTTAGCGCCGTGTGTCCTTTGAGGAACACTGCTAAGCATGCCAAACTTGCATGTCTTTCATTATCAGGGCATGAATATGAAGGCATTGAAATTACTTCAATTCTGGCAATTGAATAATTCTGTCAGAATCCAGAGAACAAACAAGCGGTCGTGTTTATCTGTAGTTTGAATCTGTTTTTTTGCTGTAACTTTAATCTCAGTCAGAGCTCAAGCCGTGTTTAGTTGGATTAAAGGGTATCAGTTGCCAATGGATGGGCAGACTTCCAGGTGCAGGAAGTACTTTCAAGTCGGCGTACTGTATATAGTTGTAGTCAAATGCATTTATGAAATTATGCTGATGCTTCTTGGAGGGTTGTGCACCTTCTAATTAAGCGTCATCAGTCACATCCCCTTGAAAGGCACCATATAAATCCAAGCTATCATCATTATGAAGAAATGTCAACATTGCAGCAATCTACTCAATTTTAAATTTGCAAATAATATTAAGTGGCAAGTATAAGTATCAAATACATAAAAGTCTTCATCCAGTCATTTTCACATGGTAAATAGTAGGGCTGTGCAATTAATCAAAATTCATTTACAATTTCAATTATTACACTCCACAATTACAAAATTGGGATAATCATAAACAAACATATTAATTATTAATACTAATTTTGAGCTGTTTAAATGTATATATTTGCACTTTTTTTAAATTTTAAAAATAACTAATTTAATTCATCTTGTTTGGTCCAAAAGATACTTACATAATTATAGTGTTTCAACAAAATGTATTTGTCTTAATATTTTTTATGTTTAAATATTTTCTTGTTTTGCACCAGAAAAAAACAACAACAAATGATTGATTCATTTATGATTTCAATTATTACACTCCACAATTAAAAAACTGGGATAATTATAAACAAAAATAAAAGATTATTAATACTAATTTTGAGTTGTTTAAATGTATGTATTTGCATTATTATTTTATTTTTTATTATAAAATAACTAATTTAATACATCTTGTTTGGGCCAAAAGAAACTTGCATAATTATAGTGTTTCAACAAAATGTATTTATCTTAATATTTTTCTTGTTTTGCACCAAAAACAACAACAAATGATTGTCCTAGTTGTGATTTCAATTATTACCAGATTAATTGTAATTGATATTTTCTTTATAATCAAGCAGCCCTAATAAATAATATTACAGACCCTGTACAAAAAAAAAGAATGCTGAGAAAAGTAGCACAACGGATGGTTAACTAATAAACAGTAAAAGCATTGCTGTGCCACCGTTTCAAATTAGCATGATAGTTTACTCTTGTTTTTAGTCTTTGAGAGCAACAACATGCAACAACAGCAAACAGAAAAAGAACAAGACAAGAACTCAAGTATGTATGTGAGGAATTTCTTGTGTGTGCATTGGAATGTTAGCCAGCTAATTAGCATTACATTCATCTGTTCAGCAGTCAGTAAATAAAGGCCAGCTAGCCTAATGTGTTTTTGTTACTTCACTGCACTGTCACAGTAGCAAACGAAGGGTGTTTGACAACTTCAATTGGATGTCGGAATGGAGACAACAGGTTAGCCTAGCGCTAATTAGCTGGTACGGAGCAATACAGATGGATTTATTGGGCCCCAGCAAGAAAAAACACCCTGGATTCTACCATTTGTCAGTGTATGACAAGGGATCCTGAAAGATGAAGCTAATTGAACAAAACCTTTTCAGGGGGTAATGCCGCTTCAAATTAACGAATGAATGAGGCTTTGTGCACAGTGCCTAGTGACATATGAGCAAAGGAAGAAGCTAAGGCAAGGAACTGGATACATTTTGGCTATAGAAATTAGTTTTGATAGTTTGAGTCTCTATGACATCAACTGTCCCACACCTCTCAATTTTAATGGTACCGTCCATCTTGTCATCATCTTCCAAAAACATGGATGTAGTCTTTGACTAACAAACACTACCTTTTATAAGCGGTATGCGTTGTGCAGTATTGCGTGACATTCCAGTTCCAGTATGACAACATGGCAGCCTTTTTCATCGTAGTGTATGCGTAGTATGTTTGATTTAGAGCTATAATAGCCATGACATTTTGCATATAAACCATCAATACAGACACCAGAAAGGACTGATCAAAATGTAGCACATTTTCTATGTTCCTGAGGTGCAACATAAAAGATAAGATGATTAGCTAATATTTGGGAACACTTAATATCACTTTCAAATTGGTGTGTATTGTGCTTGATTTGATATGCATGCGCACAAGGAGAGCAAAGAGGCATGTTCATACTGGATTTTAGATGCAATCAATATTTCAAGATCGGCATTCTTTCAAGGTGCCGTCTCGAGGTATTGATTGCACGTGCCACTGAGGTCAGAGAATAGGCGGACAAAAACACACGTGACTTGCAGTAATATTTTTCTACTCAGTGCAAAGGTCACCATGCTCAAACTAATGGTAGAAATGATGAAACTCAACGGTGGGTTTCAACTTCCCTGTGTGCGACGCTGGCTTCACTACGAATAGCGCTGGACATGGCATGCAAGTGAAAGCACGGGATGACTTCATGAGGCGAAGGCACACCCTAGATCAGCTTCTCTTCGTTAAAGTGGCTGTCGGAGGCAATACAGTAATCCACTTTTAATGGCCGTGCCCCTTCCCCCACCCTGATGTAATGGCCACAGACATACCGCCGCGCCGCTCTTAAAGGGAGAAGCGTCAAAAGCAAGTTACCACTATGTCCTTTGCATCCCATTTGACAGCAGTCACATGAGCTAAGAAGTGAAATCAAATCCTTTCCCTTGTGTGACTAAGTCGGGCATATTACTGCAGGCCAGTGATTCCCAACCATGGAGCCCTGGGACCCAAGTGTGCCATGATGTCATCAGGTGTGCCACGGGAAATTATACATTTTCACTTCATTTGGCCAGTTTTGGAATATTTCATATGTCCCTGATAAAATTAATTGCAAAATACGATACAATGTGCTCTGATAGCTCATTTAAAGAACAAAGCATTTTTTTTTTTGCCTGTGCCTGCTACCTAAAATTATATGGAGGAGCAAAACTGCCAAAATTCAAAACAACTAAATGACTACATAAATAAATAAATGACTAAAAGTGAAAATAAAAATGAATATAAAAAACAATATAATTCGAAAATTATAAAAAATAAATATAAATGGAAATAAAATAGTACAGAGTCATCCATTGTTGGAGCTCTCCATTGCAAGCCGGCGAGACTTCCTTGTTCACCGAGCTGCTCATTCGACCAATGACAGGCAGTTTGCAATGGCTGAGTCCAACCCAAGACACACTTAGGACCGCCCCCTTATTTGAATGACATTTTCACTTGGCAGTGCGGCCCAAAACTGCCAAAATAAAAATAAATAAATGTCTAAATAAATTTCTATATAAATAAATAACTGACTCTCTCTCTCTCTCTCTCTCTCTCTCTCTCTCTCTCTCTCTCTATATATATATATATATATATATATATATAATTTATTTTTGGGATATTTTGGAATATATTATATATTTTATATAATATATTTTGAATTACATTTTTTTATTTCCATTTTTATTTTCACTTTTAGTGAATTTGGCAGTTTTGGTCCTCCATAAAATTTGATTTTAACATGAAATATAACAATTAAAATATTGATGACATTAAAAAGATTATATTCTTTAAAAAAAACAAAAAAACAAAAACTAGTTATAGACATATTAGACACACTTTAGTTGTGTCCCTGAGATTGTATTCAGTCCTGTTAGCCCAACATTAGACATTCTGAAAGATTTGGAATATTCCACAAGTCGCATGGTCCGCAGGAAGTTTTTGCATTATTCAGCTCCTCTGCAGGCAGGTTTTGGCATTAACACCCACCAACCAGCCAAACGTGGCGGAATTTCAACTGTGGAATGTGACTGCACCACACTGACTAGCCACTCTGGTGGGTTGTATTTCAAATCGAAATACATGCCAATATTGGCTGACTAGTCACGATTACGTCGTCAACGATCAAAATGGTAACAAAATAATTTTATTGTTTATTTTTTTGAAACTTTGTTTTTCTCTCAAATTGTTGTCTGCCTTCTGTACTTGACCCCCACGCGTAGTAGTAGTAGTAATCGGGTCAGCTGTGATTTAACTGGAAAAGTTGCGGCTAACTGGATCATGGCTAACCGGCGTTAGCAACAGAGCCAAAAGTTTGAGCATTTCATCAAAAATGGAGGAATGCGATGAAAAACCTTGACAGCATGACAATGATACACAAGCATCTAATGTAAAACGCACGCAAGCTGTGGCTGATGAAATTTATGACCAACAGGGAGGGCCCAATTTTGTGCCCAGTTATTTATTGTATTTAATTAATTAATTAATTAATTAATTAATTAATTAATTAATTAATTAATTTGTTTATTTTTTTTGGGGGGGGGGGATTTTGCTAGACAACCACAGATAGACTCGGACATTTGCTCCGTTGTGCGCCATTATGGGATGGAATACAGCCGACTCCTGGCCAGTTGAAGTGGCTCCCTTCATTCGCTTTCAAATCAGACCTCTCACTACCCACACCCACAATCGAACCACACAGTCATGGAGGTGCTATTAAAAATATTTAATGATAATCATTCACTCAATTAAATGATTTTGACAATGATTCAGACGGATTGTGTCAGACGTTTGTCATATTTATGAATGAAATCCACCACATACGTCCTCAGAGCACAAAATCTGTCTGCCTGCGCCTTCAAATTTAAATCCATCAAAATTGTGTTACACCACCTGCGCCACAAGTTAAACTTGGTTTTAGTTATTCAAAAATCTTTTGGTCACCAAACTTCATTAGTGCGGTCTAGCAAATTCACGAACACACTAAATTAGACTTGCCCCGGCACGAAAATGAAGACACCTGTTGATGAAAACAGGGCCCATATCATGTTTCCTAGTTTACCTGAAAGGCCCCATTTTCTTGACCTAATGTGGTTCTGGCCTCTGGCCAGGAATGACTCTTTCTTCTACACACTGACGTGTGATGGGGGTGGAAGTGTCCATCCACAGAGGCATCCGCAAGTGGATTTCTTCTTTCAATTCATAAATGTGCTTCCCAGGCACCAATCTCCTGCATCTACACACCATGTTGACCCTGCAGCTTTCTCTTTGAGCTTCATTTAAATGTTTCCTATCACAATCGCACATACCTGGGCTTGTCTCGGAAGATACCAAAACTAAAGAAAACTCCACCCATGCCCACTGTTAGACTGCACTTTGTGCTAGACTTGCACTGGGCACGAAAATAGGGCTCTGTATGTTTACTGAATTTGAACATAAATATATCTGCCTGGTTTGCTTAAAATAACTAATTTAATACATTTTGTTTCATCCAACAGGAACTTGCAAAATAGTCTTCATAGAATTTTATTTGTTTTACTAATTTTTATGTTGAAACATTTTCTTGTTTTGTACCAAAAAGTAAATGATAGTTCTAATCGTGATTTCAATTATTACCAAAAATAATCATGATAATATTTTCTTCATAATCGAATAACCATAATGCATCAGGTACGAACTTAAATACTGCCTTATATATGCAATAGAGGTGAATACAGAAGTGTGCCAGCCTATGAAGGACAAACGTATAATGTTAAAATTTTGGAGTGAGTTGCTCTTTGTGAAAACATGCATAAAACGGGAGTTTTTATGCAAGCGAGCACTTCTCATGAGGGTGGCGGGTTCTAGGGTTACAGTATGTTGTTTTTCTTCTTCTCTGCAAATCCTTTGTAGTTGGAGTGGCTCATTTACACGTATGACTATTCCCTTGGGTCAATTAAAAAACAAAAAAAACAAAAAACAAAACAGATATTGCTCATTTTTAATCTGGCAATAGCCAAATGGATATGCTTCGCAATATTCTCCGAAGTTTGTGAACTCACAAATCCCGCGAGAATTCATCTTGCGAGAGCAATACGGTTAGCACATTTTTCTCCTTAATTAAAAGAAGTGCTGACGTAAAACTGTGGCTCCTTCCATCAATGAAGTCACCCATCCCTGCACTAACATTGTAATCCTTCCATTCAGATTGTGACTGAACTACACCCCAACTCATTCCAACTTCTTTTTTTTTTTTTTTTTTTAAATAGAACCTAATTTGCAACCATCATGATCAAATTGCTCAATCACAAACTAAGACCCTGTATTATTGGTTATCATTGACATGTGTTACTTTAGGCTACTTGACAGCATGTGATGTTGATGATGATGATGAAGATGATGATATAGGTACGACTACATAGAAATTGATGACAATGTACGCATGTGTGGCTATGTGCATGCGTACATGTGATGGCTGATGTTTATGTACCATTAAAGCAGACAACTGGTCAAATGGAGTGGGAAAACCATACACACGCATAATGAGTGAAGCCTTCAGCAAGAGACTCCCACGTGCACAGGAAGCTACTGAATAAGTAATTAATCGAGTGGGGCTGTTCCCTTTTTGTTTTTACACACCGAAAATAAAACAAAGACAAAAAAAAAAACAAAGAAAAGAAATGGTAAATGCATAGATCAAATGATTTTAAAGAAGAAACCTCAGGCGGACTTGAAATGAGCTGAACAGAATGAGTGTTGTAAGAACACCTGCATGCTATTGTGCGCTTTTGTGTGAAAATAATGCAAGATCATAACAAACATGCAAAGTGAGTCACGCGCTCACGCAAACGTACACAGCGGGCTGAAGGTAAAGAAAAGGAGGATAGTGTGCAGGAGAGGGCGGCTAGGCAGCCACTTCCGTCAACAGCCGCTCGTGCTCAAATGCAACTTTGACACCTTTGGTGACCACAACGCGTAAGAGGCTCAAATGAAAGCTTTTCTTCCTCGACACCCAACAAAGACACATGTCCGTTTCCATGCGCACGCACGTATAGAATATAGTGTATAGCTACATGTATACCACCGACGCCCCCAACTCACCACAGCTGTCTCTTGGTGGGGAGGCAGTCTTTGTTGGAGGCTGTCACTCCCATGGCCATCTGCATCACCGTGATATATTTCTGGTACTTCATCTTCGGTCTCCGTCTCTCTACTTTGGAGCGCTACTTCGAGGAATCCGCGCTCCGCACGAGCGGCGCAGGTGAGCGTGCGTTCAAATGTCTCCAAAGGTCCCCCGACATCCACCGCGCGTCCGGCGGCATCAACGGCGCCATTTCCAGGGGGAGCAGTCCCCGGGGAGCCGAAGGAAAGGTACCACGCCGCCGCCACCCTGCATGTCTGCGCGCTGCCCCTCTAATCTCATTAGAGCTCAGAATAGATTGGCTAATCCATTCAATTTTAGGCAGGACGGGCTCATTGTTGTGGCTCGCCCGGGAGCGGCCACTTGTTTCTCTTTGCCCACCCTCTATTTTGTTTAGTTTGATCCCCTCAGAAAGAGTGAGGAGAGGAGAGTCGGAGAGGATGCGGCGGCGGCGGCAGCATCCATGAGTCTGAGAGGGAGGAAGAGGAGTGCGCTCACAGAGGAAGAGGAGGAGAAGGGGTGGGGTGGGGGGTGATGAAATGGTTTAGGAGAGGGGGTTACAACATAATAGCAATGAAATAAAAAAATCTCAGCAACGATGGACGCCTGATTTACGTTTAAAGATAACTACAGAGGGAGAAGGTGCGTGAAAAAGATGGAAAACAGAACTGTAGTACACATGCATTCAATACATAAACAGTAACAAGAAAAAAATATTTTTTGTTGTTTTAAGCACAACTCTAATTCGTGATCTTCATGAACACACATATGGCAAGCTGTTACACAAAGACTAACTGAAAGAAATAGGGGAGCGTAAATTTGTATTTTTGACGATTAAAGGTACAGTCAGTGATCCATAGCGCCATCTAGTGGCAAACTCAATTCATTCATTTTAAAAACCAACTGTCAATAGTATATGCAAAAAAAAAATGTATCACATAAACGTTTTTTTAATATACAGTGTTCCCTCGTTTTCCGCTGGGGTTAGGTTCCAAAAAATACCTGCAATAAATGAAATCCGCGAAGTAGTTAGCTTTATGTTTTACAATTCGTATAAATGTTTTAAGGCTCTAAAATCCCCGACCACACAATTTATACACTTTTCTCATTGAGGCATTTACATGTTCTCACATTTCTCTCTTGTTCAAACTTTGACAATGTTCAAACCTTCATAAATTTGATAAAATGGGTATATTACTGTAAAAAAAAATATGCAAAATTGCACTTGAAAAAAAATCCGCGATACAGCGAGACCGCGAAAAGTGAACCGCGTTATAGCGAGGGAAGACTGTATGTCTAGTATTCAGTCATTATTATGGTTGTAGTCTCATCTTACTAGAGGCTGCCATGTTTCTCCGCCATGTTTCGCAAACGTAGTTACCCTGCCTTCACGAGTGCTGTTCATGTGCTTTTGTTTTGTAGCAAAAAACAAAAAACAAAAAAAAACAAAAAAACATGGAAGCTGACATACTCTTTGCTCATAAAACTGAACAATTATGGAAAATAATGAGTTGTAAAGGCCAGGACATCGAATTGTGTACGCTAAGTAATTCTGTGGATTCTAAAACAACCTGCTAGCGGACGATAATGCCCTTATAAGTGTTAATATTTCTTGCTATTCACGAATCCTTCTGCGCTCGGAAACTAGGGTTATCAAAATAAATTCCCATGTTGTCCAGTGGAAAATACGTGAGGGGGCATTCACATGCAATTTTCTCATCAATATGTAGTATTTTCCATATGAAAGGCAGTATTAGCCAATGGTGGCGCTTGCATCACGCGTTGGACTCAATGGCCTGCAAGTGGTCGTGGTTGAGTCCCGTGATTCAGGCTCCCGTCACTTGTCACCTTCTGCTTTGTTCCCGCACGTTTTTACAATTTTTTTTTTTTATTTATTTATTTTTTTTACTAGCTTCTCCCGCTAGTCGCTCTTGTTAGCCACTCCAGTCTATGGCATCGACATTTAGTGGTCACTAATTACACACTGTACCTTTGAGACGTCAAATTATAGTTGCATTGTTGAGCAGAAAGCAAACACTGTTAGATGTTATACTTGATTCATTTTTGACTTCTGAAAGAGAATACCTGTAACTGACTTGAATTTAGGTGAGAAATTGTGTTCAGTTTGAAACTCACCATTCCTGTTAAAATGGTAAAATGATTAGAGCTCAAACAAAACAGCGCCTTGTATGGTACTTAAGAAATCAGATGGCATTACTCAATTACACATTTTGAGGAGTTTGTTAATTATCAGGGAGATGAGAGAGAGGACTGGGTCACCGAACTTGTTCCCGTTCTGAACAACCGTTCATGTTCTGAACTGTTATCAATAAATATTATGCTTATTGCGACTTTACATTTTCCACAGAATTTGACATTGCGCTTCATAAAAAGACTCGAGTTTAAATCCTCCATCATCTCTTTAAGTGATACTGCACAGCATGATGTCTTAAATTGCTGCGAAGCTCAAATGAAGGGTGAGATGATGCTCCACTGTCACCGTATTTAAATATTTACTGAGACACATAAGCAATGTGAAGGTCGAACAAACTGCTGTGTATACACCCGGAGGCCTGTTGAGATTGCTCATGCGCCCGAAAAAGTCAATCAAGAATGGATAACTGTACAGTGCTAATGAAAAAAAGTCACCGAGCAAAAGCAGCTCACACTGGCTCGGCACACATTGGGAAGCAGCTGGTGGGGAAGGTCAAAAGGGCTGATCTCAGCATGGCTTGATCTTGGCAACACAGCATTCACCGAAAAACACACCACAAAACACCTTTTCCAAAGTCATCTCGCGTGCACTTCTTGACATTGGAAACAAACATAACATACAGACAAAAAGCCTGAAGGAGACAGAAGATGAGATGATGATGTTGGAGGAAGAAAGTGGGAGGTTCTCAGGTTAAATCCCCTGTTCACCTTGAGCAAGATTCTGAACCCTGAATTGCTGCTGATGCTGCATCAATACTGTATGAAAGCGCTATTTGCTTCCTTCCACCGGAGCACACACCATTGTCATCAATCATTTTCATTGTTTGAATGAGGCAGTTTTAGTACCTTTCTTGTAGGTAGAAAATTCCTCTTTAAATGCAGACCATTTACCAATGTAGTACGAAGCCAGAGGCATGGTGAACAATGCTCAACAGTGCACATGTATTTCCATCTACCTATTTTCTAAACTGCTTATTCTATTCAGAGTTTGTGGGGAGTTGGCGCTTTTGGAAGAGGCAGATTGAAACCCCAAACTGGCTGCTCGTCAATCACAGGTCATATACTGTATAGAGACAGACAAGCATTCACACTCATCACTGAGCGGGAACTGAACCCACTCTGCCTGCAAGGAAGTCAGACGAGCGAACCATCACATCCAGTGACTACAATTATGTTTCATAACATTTTCCACAATTCATTGAATTTTTTATTTTTTTTTTAATGGTGGGTATTCGGGCACCAATCAATTAGGATAGGTATATACATTTGGATAAAGGGTATTACAAATCTGGAAAACTGCACTTGTATTTAGTACATCAATTTTTCTACCTGGTGTATTTTTATGTACAGTATCTGTCACATATAATCTGGAAAAGCAGAACTCATATCTGAGTCATCATAATATAAAAAAATAAAAATAAAATAAAAAATAAAAAAATTGCTCAGCCACTTGTTAGCTAGCAGAATTTACTGTCATGTCTGGGTCACACCAGGGTTAAGTTTGAGTTCATGACCTGTTAAGTTTGAGTTCATGACCTGTTAAGTTTGAGTTCATGACCGTCAGGTCAAGTGTCTGTTTGGAATTGATGTAACAGCATCTAGTTTCAACTGGTTTTAAGTTATGTGACAGCTATGTGATGTCAGGAGCTTTGTGATGTCAATCTTTAATCCTTTATTTAGTCACAACCAATCAGATCGATTCACTGTCTGTAGTAGCGGTCTGAGAAGTGTGCGTGTTTGTCGGATTATTATCACTGTTCCTCCGTGCAGCCCCACAGCCCAAGGGGGCTTGACGTCTTGTGATTCTCAATGCATTCTCATTGTTTTTCGTTTAGTCAAGTTGTGTAAATAAAGAGTTAAAACCTTATTTGCGTCTGCGCTTTTGGGATCCAACCTCAGAACATAACATTTGTAGACCAAAATCCAGTTTTTCCACACTGACACTGACTTTTTTTTTTTTAAAGAAAATAGTAAGTCCGCATTTTTGTTTTTACCTCACTTCCTAAGCATTCAAATTAAAAGCCTGAGCTGAGTCATAACTTTAGCTCACTGTGTTGTGCTGCCAAACCAAAGGCAGACCCCCTTGGTTCGATGCCGGGTCACCCTATAAATAAGGTGGGGGTGCAGGGAAAGATTGATGTCAGGAGCAAAAAAAGGTTGGACTGACAACATTGTCTTTTATTTTTATTATTATTATTATTAATTTGTCAAGTAAGCCTTCAAATGAGGGTTATGTTTATTTTTCTACCTATAGAGAGGAGGGATATGTTACAATATTTATGTCTTTATGTCTCGCATCTTTGAGTATCATTTATCTATATTTCAAGGTCGAGCCGAGTGTCCTCTTTTTGGAAATCAAAATATGTTCACACTAGTACAGTATGCTATATGTGATGTATTAAAACATTGTTTCTTTATAAAAACAACGGGGACCACAGTCTTTCCCTGCAGTGAGTTGTTATATGTGTGAGGACTAATCACATATTTGTGCTGTTTGCTGACTCTTATTTTGTTCGCAACTGTCCAGTTGAGTCGCGTTCGGCCATGTTGTTTGGTGTTCTGGAGGCCTTGTTTGAGCCCACTCCTGATATCATTTTCATCATGTCTCTGGCAAACATCTGGTTGTTATCATCTTTAACTGTGTCAACTCTCCTTCATTAAAAACTGCACAATGAGTCTCTTTCATCACTTGCATTGTCACAGAAATATATGGCCTACTTACTCAAAGCTCGCATGTGATATTGGGCTGGTGAAAGGAGATCTGGAGAAGAAGACTGGATTGGTTGGAGAGTGAGATTTCCCCCAGGAGTAGCAACCGACACCACCACCCTCGCCGTAAATTTCAGCACCCTGGTCCCTGGCCACCATTAATCACATGAGTACAGCAGCCAGATTAAATCTGTAGCCTTGGACCAGTCCTCTCTGTCTGACTCTCTCTCTCGACCTCCTCTGTCAAGTGGGGTGCGAAACAGGAAGCACTAACACACACAAGGAAACAAAAGATCAGCTATAAGTTAGAAGCACACTAACACAGCCATGTAATGTGTCACATTATCCACATTGTAACCTGTCACTAGCTCAGTCTCTGATGACACGAAACACTGAATGTGACACGTAGGTTAGCCCTCTACCGCAGTGTTGATATTTCCCACTGACAGGCGGCTAACATAAGAGTGTGGTTCTATGCTGCCTCACCATCTTTCGCCATTTTCTGCTTGTGTATTTGGTGGGTTGAATGCCAGACATCGAGACTTATATACACACATAAATGCACGTCCATATACACTTTGTAGCATTTTCATCATAGACACAGAAAATAACATGAAAACACAGCAAAGAAATCATATTCAAGTTTGGCTTGTTTAGCGAGTGGCAAAGTAAAATGGCCGCCACGTACTCAAAAGCCCAATATTCCTTGTGATTAGAGCATGCAGAGAACACAAACCAAAACTCCCAAAGAATGTGTCCTGAATTGATTGCGTTTATATATGACCAAATACTCTGGTTAGAAAAGGGGGTATTTCGGGGGTTTTGTTCATGAATGACCTTTCAAAATAGAACCTTATCAATATTCGGGTTTTGAAAGAGTTGCCGTACTGAATATGAAGTGTTTTCAACTACAAAACAGCTGAGAGAATCAAGATACATGAAAAATGCAAACATGATTCGTGAGCTACAATAGGCATGAACAATTATTCATTCACTACCGAGATTTAGGTATTAGGATTAAATTTAAATAGTGACATACATTTTGTGTTGAAGTATAGACAGTGACACCTAATTTAGTCACAGTTATGAATTCTGAATTAGCTAAAGGTAAAGATGAGTTTAATTATACAGTGGTCAACCATCCAAATAGAAGGAATGTTTAATTCATTTAATTGAACTGAAAAGGGGGATCTATAATTAAATGTATGGTAATTTGAAATGCAAGGCCATCTAATTTTACACTGCAGTCCAAGTAATCCTATTAAAGCAAGCACTATTGGAAGTGTTATTTATGGTGTCTTATAATTCTGTGTTTGTTTACTGAATAAAGGGAATATATTTGTGATGTGCATATAAATGTCATTGTAGCTACTACTCATGTTTTAAATGCTCGACCTATTTGCCACAAAAGGCTATGTTACAATATCGACTGATATGTTTGCTTTCTAATGGATAGTAGAATGGACCAATGACCTCTGAGACATTAAAGTGAACTATGATGGGTCAGAAGGCACAAATGGATTTTATATGGGGAGAGACTTTTTCTCAAAATAATCACACAAGTAAATTTGTGATTTTCACGTGTTGTTCATATCCACAAACACATCCGCAATTTTCACTTTTTTCAGTCTCACAAACATATTTGTGGTTTTCACGTGTTTTTCAGATTCAAACATATAGCCGCGCTTTTAGCATGTTTGTTAATGTTGTGTATGCATTAATTATGATTGACCATTTGTAAAAGTTCAATTCTGCTTGTGAGTTGTTGAATGTGTGTTTGTGGATCTGCGGGAATCCACATTTATTATTATTATTATTATTATTATTATTTACATTTTTTAGACAAATACCATGCTGTTTCAAGATATTATTCCCAAACAGTTCCTCAAATATTCTCGTGTCTAAAGGCCTGTTCCTCCTCCGACCACAAGGAGGCAGTGTTGCTATCTCCATTTAACTGGAACGAGGCGCCATCTCTCATTTCTCATTTAAAATTACAAAATGAAAAACGGGAAGCAAGCCTTTATCGGACCTTCCATTAGGTTTCTTTTACGTAATTCGGGGGAAAAAATACAACCTTGAATTGTTTCCTCAAGCTTGTTTTGCCTTCAGCCGGAAGACACTCTTCTTCTATTGTTCCCTCTTTGGCTGCTGCTGCTTGATCAGCCTAGAAGAATTTAATGTAATGGAAGAATGTCTTGTCACGGCAGCGTAAGCTCGAGGGAAACAAATTTTAGGTTGTATTTTATTTCTCGACTTGTGTTAAACACATAATCGAGGATCAGATCAGCTCGTATTCCATTTTTCAATTTTCAATTTTAAATGAGAAATGGGAGACCGCTCGTTCCCGTTCAATGGAGACAGCAACACTGCCACCATGTGGATGGAGGAGTAATGGGCATGTAGACACATAAATATCTGACGACCTATGTGTGAATATCCCTTGAAACAGCATAATGTTTGTCTAAAAATAATTGGATGTGCCCGCCAATCCACAAGCGCACATTTGACTGCTCACAAGCAGAATTGAACGCTTCCAGATAGTAAGTCATGATAAAGCTATGCACATTTAAAAAAAACAAAAAAAAAAAAAAACGTAAACGACGCGGATATATTTGTGAATCTGAAAAACACGTGAAAATCTAATGTGTTTATGGATTTGTGAAATTGTACTGTGGGTGCTTAAAGCACATGAAGCCATCCGAGTGTAATGCAATATGTAAATTAAACAGGCAGCAAATCTGCCTTCTGTTGCTTTTAAAGAAATGCATATGAAATGCATATGACATGACGGACTGAAAAAAAACATGCACACAATGCTCTTACACCCCAGACTTTATTGTTGAGACTCTTGGAGTTCAAGCTCAGGTCAAAGGTATGAAGACAACAGACGTACGAGTCAACAACTGCTCACAGCTGTAGCCCTGATAGTTTTGTCTTGGAAGTGAAAAGCCATTTGGACTCAGCAGCCGTTTTAATGTTGCCTCAGCATCATAATTCAAAGGGGTGAGGGAAGGGCGCTGGGATGAAGATGTGAGTATTTTGAAGTGCTTGAGTGCTTATGTATGGTTCTGCTGCAGAGGTGCATACAAAGGGCTCTGGTTTTGTGCCTCGTGCAAGTCTTTTTTTCAAACATAATATAAAAGTCTAATGTGAGGTGCAGTGTTGATCTGAACAGGGTTATAGATTTAGACTTGTGAAGTGGGAAGTTGTAGATCGCATTTCTCCCAGTGACCAACTGGGGTTCTTTACTTCTTCACAAAAGTGTTGCATTTGTTGACCGAAGGTGAACTTTGATGCCACTGTGCCTCCAAACAGCAGGTTGTGACCCCCGCAGCTTTCTGCCCTCCCACTGTCGCCTTTATTAGCATCCCGCCAGGCTGAGTGCCATGTTTACCTCAGAGTTTGCTGAGTTAAGTGACAAATGAGACATTGAGGACATTAGAAAGGCGAGCAAACACAAATCAGTAATAGGTGTGTTTATTTTCATCGCATCATATCCATATGGCTATGGTCATGTATTATTTGTGTTTTATGTAATGTTTTGAACACATTTGTCTCTGTGGTGTTGTTGTCACCAATACAACCAATAAAAAGAGTGTTTTTTTTTTCTTTTTTATGAGGAGTCCAGTATTTGTTCTCTTTAGATAGCCTATACTAAAATCTGAGCTAGCTAGCTAGCTAGCTCTAGCTAGCTAGCTAGCTAGATAGATAGACAGATAGATAGATAGATGGATAGATAGATAGATGGAAAGATGGACTCCTCAAATTACCTCAGTTATTTCCCAACAGCATCACTTTAACCAAAACATTTTTTCTCGAATAAATTATATTTAGCTTAGCAGACGGAAGCAGACTGTTGTATGCTAATGTTTTTAGGCAGACACAGATGGAATCACGACATAGGTATTATGTTTGTTTGTTTGTTTTTGTAGTGCATAATACATCTAGATTTTGGCCATGCTTCACATAATAGAATTTCTTTGAAAACTTTGCCTCTCAGCGAGATTGTGTGCTGTCATGTGACTGCCATGCTGATTGGTAAAATGGGAGTTCAACATCAATCGTGACGTGATTACAATGGAATTGTGACATAGTCATGTAATCGAAGTGAAGGGGTTTTGCTATTTGTCCAGCATTGTGTTGTAACATAGAGCAGCACTGTGAGTCGTGGTGCTGGAAATATTTACACATTCACTGTATAGAATGTCACTATGCATCAAATCACAGAGATGTAAATAGAGCAGTGCCATCGGTGTATGCCATTTATGTAAGTGCAGAGCGTGCCAGTTTGCAATGGTACTTCGGTAAATAAACCAAAAGTGTTCTACTAAGCGAAATATGGGAATTTTACAGACACATTTATCAACATTGTAATACCCTCAAAGGGGTTGCTAAATAATGAGTGAAAGTGAAGTCAAATAATTGGATGAGTCAAAACATGAGTCAATAAAAAAAAACAAAAAAAAAAACTAGCTGTTGTTTTCTGTTTGTCAGCCAATTAATGAAGCGAATGTGCAAAGGGATGAGTCACAGCGAGGCCACTAAGCTCGCATGAGAAAGGAGAATCCCAAATGCATTTTATATGTGCGTGAATTTGCTAACATGGATTTCTAGTGTGTGATCTTTTTTTTTTTTTTTTTTCCCAACTGAATAACCCACCCTTCCAAGCTCACGCATGCAGTTGATGGAGAAAGTTGTCCTAAGTCGAGAGGTATGAAAGCGTAAGAAGCACTCTACTTGAATGTGCGATAGTGTTCACTGCAAGTAATAAATGTTGAATTAAGTCTTTGGTTGTATTGTTTATATGGGAAAAAAAACCCACACTATAATGAATCAATCTGTGTGATACAGCCTGTGTCTTTTCAGAGATTATACAGCACTCTGTATTTATGCTTGCTCGAACATGTGACTCCATTAAAGAGCAGCACAGACATGCTGCATTCAAGGATGGTCGGAAGCCGGATTTATCCAAGTTAGTTTTTCCCAGTTCCGACCTGAAAGCGTTCGAGGCGAAAGTAAACAACCAAAATGGCGGCTAGTGATAAATTGTTTTTTTATTTTGGTCCAGCAAACGTATCGTCTCAAAATTTTGCTTCATTTGTTGGTTTTATCTCATTTCATAAGCATTCCATACAGTTCAGTAGTTCACCGTATAATTTCAGAGAGATCCGCCATACTGTCACGTAGCTGCGTTGTGTTACATGGAGTTATGTAGAATATTTATAAATAAAGAACGCGATCTAGTTTTACACTTGATTAATTTGTGTTGTACTGTTCATAGTCTGTGTTTCGAAAGGGGTCGCCATTGTAGAGTGACGTCACTATAAGTCTGTCGGTGAAGTCGGGGTCCTTTTTTTTTTCTGACTTCATAAGTGGAATTTCCGAGTTCAAGGGGGCGTTCCCGTACATACTTCCTGGTTTGAACTCGGAAGAGCACGATAAAGATGATACCATGACAAGATTAGAAAGTAAACCTAGACAAACTGGCCAAATATGATGGTTATGACATGATTACAAATCAGCCCATCCTGAAATGACCATTCTGAGAAAAGGGGATTGTCCAAAATGACATACAAAAACTGTGTGAACAGCTATGAGTCTGTATGCTCCCCACTGAAGGCCTACTTCAATTTTTCCTGATGAATTTGTTGCTCTGTGTTGAGCACAAATTCTTCGTGAACAGAACTGCTCAGATTCTTGCTGATTTTTCCTGTTGAACTTTAACAATTTTTCAACTCCAAGGGCCTTTTTGATATAATAAAATGTAGACAACTTCAACAATGTAGAGATTTGGAATGAACAGTTATTGAAAAATGTCAGTCCTGTCAAATCTCATTCAATGATAGCGATAGAGATGCTGCCCTGCAATATCAATCTGCTTTCACCAAAAGTGTTACTGAATCAATGAAGCATGCAGCATAGCACTCTCAATATCTTCTCCACACTCTAACAATATAAGCTTACTTTACTGGCAAAATCTTGACTTATCACGTGACATGACCTTCTTCCATATGTTGCTCATTGAATCCAGATTATGTACAGTAAATAAATGCATTTTGATGCTCATCTTACATCTGAGGAAGTTCAACGTAATAATTGTTGCCAAGACAGTTCTTTACAACCAGAGCAGAAGCCTTCCACACTTCCTGTTCCACTTTGCTCACTAAATTTTCAAACCCAGGATCTCTGATGAGCTGAAGGATTTCAGGATGGTCAGAAAATGCCAGTTTTTAACTGTGCTGTGGCCAATCCTGGACAAGTGTAACTAAGGCTGGGCAATAAATCGAATTAATTCGATACATGGTCATTTTAAAAAATCGAATCGTTGAAAATTTGCTGAATCGTGAAATCGAATTTTGTCTTCTGGATGATTAAAAGCTGTTGTTCTTATGTTCTGTTACATTCAAATGCTTTTATGTGATGTCATTTTGCCTTAAAACTGATCTAGAATCAGTATACGTTACTGGTGTCTGAACATTTTGCACAGGAATGATTTTTTAATAAATGAAACCTTTAAGTAAACGTTTGTTGGATTTATTAGGTTAAAATCGATTAAAATCATAATCGCCCTGAATGACTGCAAAAAATCGAGATGTTATTTTTTGGCCATATCGCCCAGCCCTAAGCGTAACACAAGTACAAGTACAAGTAATCTTTGTCCAGAGGTTTGGTGGGCTGCATGATCAAGCCGAGCTTGATGTGCAGCAGTGGGAAGAGTGACCTGTCTCTGTCAAAAATATATGGCCATAGTTCAAAAAGTTGTCATGATTGAGCAAAACTGTTTGTGATATTTGTATTCAGCATTTCTAAATTCTCCGGAATTACCTAAACAACTTTGGGCAATAAATGTGTTGTTGACCAGTGTAAGTAAACTGTGCTCTGTCTGTCGAGAATGCCATTTATTGGTTAACAAATTTAAGAGTGCATCAGAATTTAGAGTATTGCTACTTTTCCAATTTTCTCCTCATACCTGCTTGCATCTAAACTGCCACTCATGTCACACAAATAGAACGGCTCTGGTCTGCTGCTGCAGCTTTTGCAAAATACAGAGACGTAAACAGACAGTGTAAATTAGCAGATGTGACGCAGGGCCTGTGCTAAGGTCTGATTTGGTGATTAGTTGAAGCACAGGGTCAAATTACGGTCAGCCAGGATTTTGTTTGATTAAGCACAGCCCAAAAGCTCACCACTGTCTGTACCTATTTTGTGATGGCAGACAGTAATGGCACACTTGAAATGGCTTCACATAACTGCACAAACAGGAAACAATCAAGCAAGCGTTGTGTTTTTCGTAATGAGCATAGAGGGACAAGAGGTTCATTCGAATGCAGTTTAATTTAATGTCTTACTGTCACAGAGACACTTTTCTACAAACTACATTCACCATCTAATGAGAACCACAACAATAATTTAAAATAAAAGCATTCCAAAGCATTATTAATTTGTATGTAAGGTTTATTCTGAAGTTAGCCTTCTCACCCCGTTGGCAGTATGCTGACCAATAGATACTGTCAAATATTCCCCACAATGTAAACTGGAATTGTGTGTCTCACGTTGGCAAGTATGCTTTCTGTGTGCTGCATGCTTTCAAAGGTGTCGGACTTCTCTAGTTGATGCTCTGTTTGTATTTTTTTTTTTTTCCTAAGAAGAAAAATCTCTATTTTTCTCGAAGAAATAAGTCTTGGGAAGCAAAATAATGAACGACAATTTTTATGTTGGTGACTGTGTCCTCATACTGCTTCTTGCCTGGAGGAATCAGGCGTAGGCACCAGTTACAGTATCCATAACCCCAATAAGGATAAGTGGGATTGACTGTAGCCTAGCTGTAATGACTTTTCTATTCAAATGTATCTTTCAAAATTGTCTCCATGCATTTCCATAATCATTAATGGAGAATGGGGGTCAACTGCAATTTAGAAGAAACTGACTTATCACTAATGCAAAAAATTCAGAAGCTATTTAAAGAATTTGAAGTAGATTGTATTCGTCTTAATATTTCTTAACAACAAAAGGGAAAATTAATCACATCCCTATTGGTAGATGTATTTTGTTGGTCTCAACAGTTTAATAATATGACAGTGGAAAAAAAGACAGCCTCAACATTACTGCCGCATGACTTTAGCAAGTGATAAACTTGAAAAAAAAACAGAAAAAAAAACATTGATACCATTGAAGATACATGGTCTACGAATAATAACATCCTTTTCTGACTGCACCATAAATTCATACAATTATGCTATTAAAAGACTTGACATTCAAACCATGATTAAGCAGTCAATGGGGAAAAAACAAGTTATTTTGTAGGTTTATAGTTCATAGCAATGACAGCAAGTTACAGAAAACAGTCGTCTTTGTGTATGTGTGTGTGTGTGATATTTAGAAAGGCAAAGGCTTATGTTTAGATAGCGGCATCCTGCAGTGGTTAAACAAGAGGAAACAGATCTGCACATCACACAGCATCATTGACAAGAGAGAATCCAGATGTCCAATAATATTCTGAAAGTCATTCAAGTCCCTCCTATGTTTACATCCTTTTCATGGAAATGGAAAACCTGACACACAGGCCTTTTTATGGCTCAGGCTTGTTTTATAAGATTAATAAGATGACAAAGTAAACAGAAAGTAATCATAAAAAGTAAGCATTACTGAACGTACAGCTGGCATTTGGCATTATCTTTGCAAGATGAAGCTATTTTGATTAAAGAACTTCCTCAGCATCGCTCGTGTGGCGGTATATCCAAGGCAACGGGGAGTAAATGAAGCCATTGTGCAAGGTATGTCACCAAAAACAGGCAACCGGTCTTGGGTGGCGGCGCATGTGGTACCGGGCGCAAGTGGAGCATGTACTGTACGTCAGAGACTATTGGAGGAATGTTGCTGTTTGCAGAATTTGGATATGTATTGCGCAGTATAAAGAGAAAAGCATATACACACAAATCACACATAAAACACATTAAAAAAAACAAAAACAAGTAAGTGAAAAGTTAAGTTTGTAAGTTAAAAAAACAAAACAAAAAAAACATCTGCAAAAAAGAGCAGTAAATATGGTACAGTACACATGTAAAATAATGAGAAGTGAGTTATGAGGTTACCCTAATTTAAATCAATGGGTGAATATTCAGTGATGTGACTTTTAACTCGCCGCATGTGTGTTGCCATGTTCAACATCCCAAATTATTTATGCCTCTTCTGCCTCTCACGATTCGCAAATCAAGGTCAATTGAGTTACTTTCTGCGATGAGAGCAAATGACGGAAATTAGCTTCACTCCTGATGCTATTGTACGTGAAGTCATTGCCCTTCATCTCTTTTATAGTACATGGATGAATCTGATATAGATATTAATTAAGAGAAATAAAGACACTTCATCATCACGAATAATCGTGTGGATCAAAACATGCAGCGTATTGAACAACGTCTCATTGCATCTGCTGCACTGCAGTCTTGAGAAGAAATTCAGAATACAGGAAGATGGTGAGAATATTAAAAACAGAGATAGAGGTCAGGCCATTATTCTGGACGGCTGGCGTTCAGCCAGGTGTGAACCCCAAATAGCAGCCATCATTCAGTGATGCCACCTGTTCGCCTCCAAAAAATGACTCAGTGGATGCAAGCAACTGAGAAGGCAAATAACGTTCATACGTTTATACCTAAATAAAAGTAAATTCTGTTTTTGCTTGGAAGGTGTTCCTTCTGTGTTTAAACAAACTTTTACTTGTATATTTTGAGTCTTTGGACATAACCAATCTCTATTGTTGGGAAATATACTGGAAATTCACGTGTTACAACGTGTGACGAGCTTTTAGAGCTGTCATGACAAAGCAAAAAAGGTTGGATAATGGTGAGTGCCGGAACTTGTTTCGTACTGTTGAACCCAAGATAGCATTTAACAGTGATGACAACTCCCTCACACGGGAGTGCGAGTGAAAGATCACTTCATCCCACTACCCACCCCCGCTGATGACACTTGACTAGCAGTTACATTTGGTGAAATTTATTTTATATTTACACGCCCCAGTTCTTAATATTGAAACTCTCTTAAGCACGACACTCAAACTTGCAAAAAAGAAATCCCACATTCAAATGCTGCCTTTATGTGGTATCGAAATTATGGTAAATACCACTTGTCGAGTAGAAAATTGCACGTGAATGCCCACTCATGTCATATTTTCCACTGGAAAACTGGCAATTTATTTCAATCCCTGAGTTTCAACATGGCAGCGAGTGCCACGGGATTCGTTAATGGCAAGAAATATTAACACTTATACAGGTGTTGTTGTCCGCTAGCAAGTTGTTTTAGACTCTACACAATTATGTAGCATACACAATTCATTACAATTCATATACAACTCATTATTTTCTGTAATTATTTTCGGTATTACGTGCAAAGACGATGTCAGCTGCCATGTGTATTTTGTTGCTACAACAACACAGTGCTGAACTTGAGGAAAGACAGTAGACCTTCAGATGACATCTTCACCCCAAACCATCACTGATTGTGAAAACTTCTGACTGCAAGCAAGTTAATTAGATTGTGTGCCTCGCCACTCTGCCTCTCATTTCTAGAGCCTTCATTCCCAAATATAATGCAAAATTACTTCCAACTGATTCATTGCTGGTGATTGAAGTACGACACCAGTAGTTTGCAATATTGAACTTTTTCATGATATGTATACTTTACTGTATATATACAGTCTCCTCCAAGCTCAGGTCCTCTAGCAGAGGCCTGGAAACGTGAGGTCTTCTGTACGAAGATGTCTGATGTTCCTGGTATCTGCTGGAGCCATCCACCCAGTTTGGGGGTTACTGTCCTCACTGCCCCATCACAACTGGCACCACGATTGCCTTCACTCTCCACATTTTCTTTAGTTCTTCCTTCAGTCCTTGGTATTTCTGCAGCTTTTCATTGTCATGACTCGGGTTGTGCAGGAGTAATGTTTGGGTCTTGTCTCATGTCTAGTGTCACACCTGGGTTAAGTTTGAGTTGAGTTCATGACCTGTTAAGTTGAGGTCAAGTGTCTGTTTTGTACTGATGTAACCAGCACCAGGTTTCGGCTGGTTTAATGTTATGTGATGTTACGTGGTGTCAAGAATCTTTAATGCTATGTGATGTTATGTGGAGTCAAGAACTATCTGTAATGCTATATGATGGTATGTGATGTCAGGAATCTTTAATCGCGTTACTGTGTTTCTAGCCACAACCAATGGGATCGATTTACTGTCTATATAAGCTGTCTGAGAAATTTGTGTGGTTGCCGAATTATTGCTCCCTGTTCCTCGGTGCTTCTCCGCAGCCCAAGGGGGCTTTGGCATGTCGTGATTCTCGATGCATTCCCGTTGTTTTTCGTTTAGACAAGTTATGTGAATAAATAGTTAAAACCTTATTTGTGTCTGCGCTTTGGGATCCAACCCTTCAGCACACAACATTCATGACACTTTCGTTTATCCACCATCCCTATGTCAGGCTGGTTGGCAATCACTAGTTTGTCAGTCTGGATCTGGAAATCCCACAGGATCTTCGCCTAGTTGTTGTTCTCAACCACGTTTGAGTCCATATTTGGTACTGATCGTTCTTTCAGTTCTATACAGATGAATGCTAGCATGTTTCTGTCATTAAACACTAGCTACCAATCTCACCCTCCAACAGTCACATGACTGTTTATCTGGACATGAATTGTTTTTCAAACAGTATTAGTCTCTGATTTTCAACTTTGTGCAGCTGCATGGCGCATCATATTTTCGGTTTAGCAGTGGTCATGCTGGGCTGTCAATCCCTGTTCCGTGTTCCAAACACAAGTGATCTGAAGAGACAGCGCATCAAAGATGAGGTGAACAATAAAACCTCTTCCTGCGGCGGCCCTTAATCCTTCAACACCTGTGATTTCAAGCTCGCTGCTTTGATGCGTCAGGTTCCGCTGCAGGGAAAAAGGCTTGATATAGCTTAATGAAAGTTCACATGGCAGGTGTTAAAGCACCAAGCTTTGCTGATCAATCTCAGTGAATGATTACGAATGTGATTTATTTCTGCCATTATTAGCTCTTCATGCAAACTTAAAGAATTTTAAGTTTGCATGAAGAGCCGTTTTCCAAAACTCGATAAATCCCAAATTTACTGACATGACATTTTATTGTGTTTGTACTCTTTTATAGTTGGTTGAACATTTCAAACATGGAACAGTGCAGTGGATAACACATCTGCCTCACAGTTCTGAGGTTGAAATTTTTTCACCGAAATCCCCTACTCATCCACAAGGCATCAAGGTAATCAAGGTAATATAAACATGAAGCCATATTGTATTGTAACTGCATTAGGTTTAAATGCTAAAAACAAAATAAGTAGTAGTTCAACCTTACCAAAGGTAAATATTTCCTGGTTTATTTCGCTACAGTGATGCTGCAGTAATATAGGTCATGTCACCATGGGACAGTGATAAAGGACACCATAGGATGGCTGGGCCAGCACAACCATCCCTGCCCATTTTCCCCTCCAGTGGGAAGCAAGCTTAGTAGACAAAATCAGCAGCAAACAATGGAGACAAGGTCAGGTCCAATCTTTTTACCCTTTATGAGCTATATTAATTACTGATGGTTGTCCAAGGAGCCAAATGCAGCCTACACCATCGTGTCATAGGAAAGAAATGGATGTGCAAAATGAATGAAGAAGTAGTGAATAAATGATAACGATGGAGTTACAGCTTAAGGTAATTCTTATTTTAGCAATTAAGTCATTAGAAATTCAATACCAACAATCCAAATTTCCTACAATGAGCGCAATCAAACAATAACTGACAAAATAATCCTAAATAAGGAATGATTCTCTTTTAAGTGTTCCCTATCAATCATAGTATCTATTAAACACTCAATTATTTCTGTACTGCACATGAAAATATGCCATTTACCTTCAGCATGAAACATTCTGTTCTTTTGAGACAAAAAAATCTGTTAAAATGGGAAGCCAAAAGGGAGTTTGTCCTTCTACGTTTAATAAGCTCAACCAACCCCATTTCTGTCTGAGAGCACTCTCAATACGACATGAATTTGGGGGGTGGGGGTGTTTTACAGGGAGTGTCTTCACTGTTGTCACGGCAACAGAGTTAGCGCTGCTTTGATGCTTTGAAGTCCTTGGACCATTCACTGTACACAACCTGTGCACTCCGGAGGAACTCTATTGCACTCTGCTAAAGTGCCTATTGCATGAAGACAGAAAAATGAGCGTGTCTCAAGCCCATCACTTGGATCGGAACCATCCTGGCAACACTCCTGCACTGCAATATCCGTGTTAATAGGATGTCGCTGTTATAAAACACAAGGCTAAATGATATTACGGGAATGGATATGGGGGTAGGTAATGTGCGCTTTGGTGTGATTGCAACAAGCCCGTGACCTGCACACAACCCCAGTGCTGATGCTCAACCTCACTAGCTGTTCTGGAGCGAGGTGGCCTGTCCCATACAGCCACCCTGGTGTTATTATGAATAAATGTGATTTGAAAAAAACAGCTTGTGTTCAATTTTCTTAAAATGTTATCACTCATATCAATATATCATCCAGCAGAATATACAACGCCATCAAATAAAAGCTGAACCTTTGACTGCTTTGATATGAGAGTAAATGAAATGGCTTGATGTAGGGCCCTTGAGTGGTAAGAGAAACACTATTTCATGTGTGATGCTTACGTTGCCTGATTTGACCCCAAACCCATTACAGCATTCGAAAAGATTGCTACGAGCCATAAACAAGGACTGTAGTTGAAGCCGTACCTTAGAAAATGCTTCCACCTAGCGGTGGAATCTAGTACAACAGACATTATGAAACGTTTCTCGTTTCACCCCTTTGTGCCATGAGTCAGTGTTCTGCTGCATGTTCAATAATAAAAATATGCAAACTATATATGCAAATAAAACTGTTCAGAAAAATACCTCTGAAATAAAAATGGAAAGCTATAACAAGGGTTGAAGTGTACAAATATTGAAATTCTAATTTTTAAAACTAACATGTAAAACAAGTTATTTTCCACTGCATACGAATGAGTAAAATAAGCGATTATTAACATAAACTTTCAACCACAGAACAGGGAAAACCTGCTTCTGACTGCTATGCTAAAAGAAAAAAAAAAAAAAAGGCTACAAAGCTGGTTACGTACGAAACAAAACATACAGCAGAAATAGTAACTCAGTGGTTCATCATTTTTGTTCGTTCTTTGTGTGTATGTGTGTGTGTGTGTGTGTGTGTGTGTGGGGGGGGGGGTAAAAAATAGTGGCGGTATTAATACAGTCGCCTATATACAAACGGTATTATCCATGCAAAAAGCAACAAAACAAACGTTTGACATAAAGAGTGTTAGTAACTACCGTAATTTTGAAGGACAAAAAGGACATTTACTGAAGCACTAAAGTCAATAGACGGCAGGTGTTTTTAGAGGTGCAAGGCAGGCAAGAAATCTGCGCGACCGACGTAAACATAAACAGACATCTAATTTAACTCAAGTACATGTAGCTATGTTTGCAAATAAGAAGGCCTGGTTTTCAAGCAGTGTTTCACAGTCACGTCGGGATTTTTGGCGTAAGTAAAATGTTTAAAGTGGTTTACATAGAATCATTAGTCATTTTTAGCTAGCGTTAGCTAGCG
This sequence comes from Festucalex cinctus, assembly GCF_051991245.1. NCBI lineage: Eukaryota > Metazoa > Chordata > Actinopteri > Syngnathiformes > Syngnathidae > Festucalex > Festucalex cinctus. Next base: position 13,830,415 of record NC_135414.1, on the reverse strand, counting down.
TAAGAGTGGTGACTATATCCATGTAAACTCGTCCACAAAACGATAAATACGATAGAAACGTTTTAATCAAATGTACAACATGTATGACTTAACAATTCAAGTTAATTTGTGGCCTATACTTGTTTTGTGAAGTCCTGAGCTAAGGGTTCCTCCCCACTTTATAAACAGAAACAGTTTGTATAAACAGTTAAATAAAAGCAGTTTAAGTTATATCTATAAATATCAACATTTACATCAGCATGAACAAGTTGGTGTCATTATGTTACCTTGTAGTAGCAGAGGATGGAATAGTTACAGGTTGGAGATCAGCAGATTATCTTTTCAGTGATGATGCTGAACACCCCGATACACTCAGGTGAGTGACATCATTCAGCATACCACCAGAGTCGGTCATATACTCATGGTGCTCTATTATTATTATTATTATTATTAAATATATTTAATTATTTTTTTTTTCAGGGTTTTTCAAAGCATGGATTACATCTGGGACATGGTGACTGTTTTTCACAGCTTGTTCCTGAGTGCATGTGAACAGCGACAGAGTATCAAGTCAGTGAGCATCGGTCACTATGTGCTGCCTCCAGTTCCAGTGCAGAATGGTGAGGATTTTACAGGAATAGATGTTTATTTATGCTCCTTGAGGTCACTAGGCAAAGAAACAAGCAACCAAACCACATTACACTGCAAACAAAAACTCAAGTCGCTTTTGTTTGTTTTTTGTTGGGTTTTTTTGGGGGGCAAAAATAATTTTATGAATGTGGTCACCTCTATTAAAATCACCTACTTCCTTTGTTGAATGAATTCTTCCCCCAAAAGGAACTCTCCTTTTCCTATTAGTCTCTAAAAGTTACCTTACCTTGCACTAATCCCCCTTTTTTTAAATCAGAAAAGTGCAACAACAACAGTTTGTCTTTTTAATAGGAAATAAAGGATGAAAACAAACAGCTCAAACAGTTTTAATAGCCTGAACTATTACACCGATCTAAAAATAAAAATACTAATCTGAATTTTTACTTTCTCTCCCATCCCAGCCATAATGAGACAGTGACCCACCAGTTGAGATAAATTAAGTATAACCAATACACATTAGTAATTGTGTTCTTTGTGTCTGAAGCGGTGAGAAATGTGATTGGAAGGCTTATTTGGGAGCATGACCAGCAACCGACACAGGTATGATTGATGACGATGGTGATGTCACACTTTGCTAATCTGTTGAAAATGACTAATTTGACTGGTAATCTGCTTCTTTGTGTTTCCTGAAGAGTTTAGTTGACCAGGCCACCAACAATTCCAAGGAAACGGGGTGCAGCAGTGACCGGTTTGTTAATATTTGACTGCAAATATTATAATAAGAACACAATGCCGTAATCTTGCGATATTAACAGGACTGACTCACTTAATGCAAGCACATCAGAGAGTGAACCGTGCACATGTGATTGAAAAGATGATCCTATCAGTGACACCGTTGCAGGTGACATGTTTACAAATCTTTATTTGACCTGATGAGGTCAGCATTGGACTGATTTGTTGATTTGCTTTGTTCACTGAAGGGGATGTCAGTGCTACAGCCTGCAAATTGGTGCTGGTGAGACTGTTACCGCCATGCAAGTTGCTTCCCATTTTCCAAGTGTCACAATCTGTCATAGACAACAGTGACCATTTGTATGTAATTTACTGGAAATTAAATGCTGTTTACTTACTTGAAAGTGTCAGCCCATGATGATTTGTGCTCAGGTCTGCTCACTCAGGGTCAGTGGAAACAAAGAGGCAGTTGCAATGTTCTTAAAACTAGACTAGGTGCTAAGGTGACACTGGTTGATGAGGACTAGCTGAGGAAAACAGGTGGGCTGTAGGATGTCATCTGCTTCGGTCCTATTGATCATTGGTCCTATTGGGAGCCTATAAGGAGGTGTGGAGGTACGCAGTCCAAAATTAAAGTTCCAAGTCAGGTCCAACGCCAGTAATCTGAAGAAGAAAGAAAGAAAGAAAAAAAAGGCACAAGACAGGCAGGGGTCAGAAGAACATGCTGGTTCAGATATCGTCTGGGTCCAAAAACAGATTCATTGTAAGGATGGAGAGTAATGCACAATGAAAGTGACAATCTGGCACTGAGGTGAAGGGCAGCAAAGGTTAAAGAGCAGGGAACAGGTGAAAGCAATGAAGCAGTAAATAGCAATAGTAAAGCTAGGGTACAACAAGAAATGGTTAACAGGAAACTTGCGCTTCAAAATAAAAGGATGAGCAGGATATGACTAACTATCATGGGAAATCCAAGCCTCTTCCATGTTTATTTCTGCTGCATCTACACCTTGCAATCTTTGCAACATTACCATAACCAGGGTTGGAGAATCCAGGTCCAGAGAGAACAAACCCTGAAACAGTTTGACATTAGCCACATATGCTACTCAACAGGTGCTTCAATGAACTTGTTTACCTGCCAGTTAAGTAGCAACATCTGTGGCGAAAGCCAATCTGTGGCAGGGTTTTCACTTTCTGGACCTGGATTCCCCAACTCGGGTCATAACCGTGAATAAGCATTTCCCTTTTCACAAGTCTTGGTATTTTATTGAGCTAACCGGTACCTGGGTATCACGTTTCATGCCAAATCATTAGGGATTGGGTTACAAGGGGACTAGGGGGTGCTCGAGGCCCATTAGAAATCTGTCTCCCCAGTTAAGCTCTTCCATCATTTTATTTGATATTCTAAAGTGTATTTATAAATAATTTTCTCAGCCCACCTCTGTATCAGTCAAGCTAGCTCATTCCCATCAGTTTAAAAAAAAAAAAAAAAAGCTTCAATATGTGTACCTCTTCCTGTAGCCGTACCTGCATATCGTGTAAAACTCCTTGACTCCTTGATTCTATTTCTATGGTGTCGATTTAGACAATTTTCGATTTAGTAGGCTAAAATGCTGACAATCTTATGATGAATGAGGGGAAAGGTGTTTAAAAAGAAAAAAAGACTCGCCAGAGATGTTTAATTTTAGTTTTATCAGGTTGAGCCAATCGTTCAAACGCTATTATTAATAACTATTCGGTTACATGATAGTTTTTTAGAGCTGCCATAAATAAGAGCATTAATTCAGAACATTCTCCTAGAATTTACAATGTGTGTTAAGTTAAAAATCTGTGTTTCATCTCTCCTTTCTAGAATATCTTTGGCATGGTCCGCCATGTTAAACAGAACGGAGTCGACATGACATTTTAAAGGGGTAACGACTCGCTTACAGTATATTAACCACAACCGGGGGTGGTTGGGGGGAGGCTAACAAATGCATAATATTCAATATTTTTGTTATTTTAAATACGACTAGCAAGAGTAAGGCGTAGGAAAATGTTCATGTGAAAGCATTTTTTTTATGAGTAAAGACGACCACCCCTTCACAGTGGACTGTCCCGCTCATGTTTAGCCAATCGCGTCTTTGTTGTGGTACCAACCCCCAGTTAGGAGGCGGTGATGTACTTTGACATACTGTATATGAATCGTAAACTGAACTCCACATTTCACTTGTCGGACTTTGGTTCGCGTCTATTCTCTCCACGCGCGGCCACACCACCGAGTGGCTTCTGTCATGGAGGGGGACAATCTGTCCGTGGTGCTGCACTCCCAGGGAGACCTCAGACTGGTACAGTCTCACAATATAAATACAGTATTTTATTTGGCAATTCGTTAATACCGGTTTGTGTTTGCATGTTCCAGGAGAAACGCCCTATCCCGGAGCCAGGTCCTATGGGTACAAAAATGTCTCCTTAAATGACACTTGTAGTTAAATTTAAACTTCTTCACTCCTAAAACGTTTCATGGCTTTGACATTAATTTATTAATGTTGATTTTTGCGTGTTGTTCTTGGTGTCAGAGTATGTAACACAGTTCTAAAATGCAGTAACCGGTTTTTAATTCCATTTAAGAGTGTACTATGAGGAGAGGAATTCTTTATTTTTGTTTAAAATACTGTACTGTAGGCCGACAAGAAAAGTAGCTTAGTTATTGGTCATGGCATGCAACACCTATGTATAGACTGAGTGTGATTTATACATTTTAACCATTTTAACTTTATTTATAAAGCACTTTAAAACAAGCATTGCTGCATACACTTAACATATGCCCTCCTGAAAGTGGTTCTGTCATCATTTGCCTTCAGAGGTTTTGATCCAGATGCACTCAGTTGGCATCTGCGGCTCCGACGTTCACTACTGGCAGCACGGCCGCATCGGGGACTTTGTATTAACGAAGCCAATGGTGTTGGGGCATGAAGCAGCGGGACGGGTGGTCAAGGTCGGTTCTGCGGTCAAACACCTTCAAGTTGGTGAGTCAGTCAAAATGCCTCACGCTTGTGAAATAGTAACAATTACCATTCCTTGCTGTAAAGTATGGAATTTAATTTGAGAAATTTCCCAGTCTGGACCATTTGCACAACTGTCAAGGAGGGCCATTTTTCACAAACAAACTCACTTCATGTAATTTTCGCTAAGAATTCAACTGGCATTCATTTTCAATAATATCAATTACTTTTGGTACAATCAGCTGTCAATAATACTTGCCCCTTGTAACACCACCTTTTCATCGCCAAAAGAATATGCCCGTATGTTTTAGTGTGTGGTCTGTGGCAGAACAGACAAACATATTTTAGATATTGTCACAGTTGGTTGAAATCCCCCCCACCACCAAAAGTTGCTGTCTCCATTGCTACTCAACAAAACAGCTCAACTCAACTCAACTTTATTTATAAAGCGCTTTAATACGCGCACCTCATAATTAATGATGCTTGTGGCTGATCCAGGGGGCGGCCATTTTGCCACTTGCTGTCGACTGAAGATGATATCAATGGTGCTCAGGTCTCAGATAACAACCAATCACAGCTCAGCTTCTGAAAACAGATGAGCTGTAATTGGTCCTTGCCTGAGCCCTGAGCAACTGCGATGTCATCTTCAGTCGACAGCAAGTGGCAAAAAGCCCGCCCCCTGAGATGTATAAAATGGCTGGATTTTGCTTCATAATATTCCACAAATGAAATATTAATCAAAATGTCATGTTTATACTAGTGAGGTCACATATAACATATTATTGTCAAGAAATGTTTAAGGTTGACTTCTCTTTAAATTGCATGTGATACATTGCCCTTATTAACATCATTATGACACGCAGCTATTTCCACAAACCTGTACCTTTCTCTCCCCCTTTTTTTTTTTTTTTTTTTTTTAGGAGACCGAGTGGCAATTGAGCCAGGTGTTCCCCGAGAGATGGACGAGTTTTTCAAAAGCGGGCGCTACAATTTATCTCCGACTATCTTCTTCTGCGCCACGCCGCCCGATGACGGCAACTTGTGCAGATACTACACGCACAATTCCAACTTCTGCTACAAGTAAAGCCTTTGGCTTTGCACCAACAATTACCTAACAGCGACTGCAAGAGTCTTACTCAATCTGTGCACGCATCCTCTTCACTTTGAAATGTGTTTCTCTCTCCAGGTTGCCAGATAATGTGACGTTTGAGGAGGGGGCTCTGATTGAACCTCTGTCGGTGGGCATCCACGCGTGTCGCAGGGCCGACGTGACCCTCGGTAGCACTGTGCTCGTCTGTGGTGCAGGTATTTAATTTGAAGACATAAATAAATAGAAACAATGGTATTTGGGAACAGGGAACTATTATACAAAGATGTGACTGAATCATGCCTGTGCAAGAAAGGAATCTGTTTTGTCAGTGGGTGCGTCTGCATCTCAACAAAGAAGGGAACAAATTGTTGAACATGAACATCTGTATTAGCAGACTAACATTTAACTGGAAAAAACATGCTAATGGGAGACTAAAAGATTATTCTGTGTGATTGGTTCTCGTTTGAATTTCTCCTAAGAGAGAAATCATGAAAAGTGGCTCCAATCGTTTCTGGTGCAAACTGTCTCCATGATCAAACCTTTAGTAACAATTAGGGTGTCCAAATTGAGCGAGTAAACGTAAATTTCTTTTAACACCACAATTATTTTTTTTAACCTGCGATTAATGATGCCCCTTACTTACTTGTAATAATGTATAATAATAATAATAATGTATAATTATTTGAGTAGTTTAAAAAAGTAAAAAATGTATATCTTATGCAAATTTAGTAAACATTTGAGTAATTACTTTTCTGAAATCTAATTTCACTTTTTTTTTTTTATTTGATTTCTAATGTCGGAACTATATCATGAAAATATTTGAAAGATATATTTTAACATAGTTCATTCTGTCTTTAATTAGTCTATATAACATGAGTTTCACTTTTTGAATGAAATTTCCACAATATTAAAATCTGAGATGCACATTGGTCTCCTTGTACTCTTCTGTAGCACCATCATTGAGAAAAAAAAAAAAAAAAAAAAAAGTAGTAGTAGTAGTGAAGGAGGCCGATGACCGATTTTTGGAGCCGATATGCTGATATTTCAGTAAAAGGCAAACAAATATTGATGTTAAAATTAAAAAAATATATATACAAATTCCAGTTCTGAACAACTTTTCAGATTTTGTAAAATGTTCATTTTTTTTATTATTATTAAATTATTTTTGTTATTATTATTTATTATTTTATTATTATTTAATTTATAAAATACACATGTTTTAAAATTCTAACAAAAAGTTCAGGGAGTTCCCAGGTTCATCAGCGCATCTTTAAAAACAAATGAAAACTTAAATAAATAGCTCTGTATTAATTTCTCCAGCGAATGAAGTTTTCCACAATTTTGAAATATTTGAACTATTTTATTTATTTATAAATTTTACTTATCTTTGTTATAATTTCAAAAATCACAAAACAGGTGCAGAACGTTCCCAGGAACTGTCTGAAAATGGAAAATGTAACAGTTTAACAGTTTTAACTCATTTGCTCCAAAAAAAACATATAAATGTTTTATTTCAAATGTTTTAAGCGTCCCAAAGACAGACGTTTTTTTTTAAGCTAGAGCATACAGAAGGCTTTGATGCTGCCTCAGAACTGCAAAGACGGTTGAAAAAAATGGTAGTTTTTACACAAATGGCCAGCAGGTGGCAAGACAGTATAAGAGATCAACCAGGGCCCTGTTGAAAATAAGCTCAATTACTCAATTCTATATAAATTTGTGAAAAATTATGAAACTTAACTGTATTGTAATGCCAATTGCTGCAAAACAGAAACGGATAGAAATATACTTTTTTTTTCTGATGAAAGAATATACTTTAATCTTTCTTTTGGTGGGTTCCACGTTTTGATAGCAATAGAACACAATATTCTGTGGTCCTTGCAAAATCAGTCAAAATCCAGTAAAACAGCTGGGAGTGAACTGGACTGCTTCAGTGAAAATGGCTGGGAGTGAACTAAATAGATCTTTTATCGACCGTCAAATTCGTTGAAAAGGCCGATACCAATATGCCTCAAAATGCCGAATATTGGCACCGATAATGGGCCCGGACGATAGTCGGTCTATCCCTACTCATGAGATTTGCCAACATTTCATGTGATCACAAAAACAACTACTGAGTTTCACCTCTACACTCTCTTTTATTTTTGAGCCACAATTTGACGACAGTCTAAAATTGACAATTTATGATGCGTTCGTCCTTCAATCTTATTTCATGATTTTAGTATTCAAATGTCTAGTAAGGTTAAAAGATTTATTATTGATTATGGTGGCATTTTAATGAGGTTGCCGCTACTTCACAGGGCCAATTGGGTTGGTCTGTCTGCTTGTTGCCAAGGCGATGGGAGCTTCGCAAGTTGTCATCACAGGTAACTTCAAAACACAACATATCCTTTCTCGAATGCGAACCCCGTTTCTCTTCTCACCTTCAGATCTGTTCCCTGAGCGTTTGGCCATGGCCAAGGAGTTGGGTGCAGACTTCCAGCTGACTGTCAAGCGAGGGAATGAACCACAGCAGTTGGCCAAGAGGGTGGAGGACATCCTGGGAGCTCAGCCTCACATCACGATTGAATGTAGTGGCGTGGAGAGCAGCATCCAAACTGCCATCTACGTACGTACATTGGTCTGCACCCTATTGAGGAAATTCCTTGTAATGTACATTTTGTCTTTCATTGTAATGAACTTGTAGATATTTACATATACATACATGATCAAGTAAGACCCCGCTGCTGTGCTCTACCAGGCGACCCGCTCAGGAGGTGTCGTGGTACTGGTGGGTCTCGGATCAGAAATGGCCACCATTCCTCTGGTCAACGCGTCCGTCAGAGAGGTCGACATCAGAGGCGTCTTCCGCTACTGCAACACGTATGGGAAACAGTCTCCTGTCTTTCACTTTATTCACACTAATAAGAATGTGCGTGTTAACTGTTTTGCAGTTGGCCCATGGCCATCGCCATGTTGGCGTCAGGAAAAGTGAATGTGAAGCCTCTGGTGACTCATCGCTTCCCCCTGGAGCAGGCGGTCCAAGCGTTTGAGACCACACGTCAGGGTCTGGGGATAAAGGTCATGTTGAAGTGTGACCAGAAGGACCAGAATCCCTAAAGGACATGAAACTGTACAGATGTCAAACACATCAAATTGTAAAAGATAATGGGCCAATACTGGAAATAATACAAATTGATTTTAGACTGTTCATGATTTTAAAGCTATATATTGTTACTTGCTTAAATTGTACGACTTCACGTGCATTTCTTCGTTACTGCCAGAAGAGGGCGCTAGTGCATTAAATTCGAAACGACATGGAGCGTGATGTTCAGTCCCTGGCCCTGCCTGAAAAACAATCATCATATCACTTACTGTATGGTGCAAAACAGAGCGATTGACACTTGAAAAGAACACTGCCTAAACGATACCGATTGTTTGGGAACATGATCGCACTCATCAAATTAAAAGTTCATTGATTTGAACATTGAAAATACTGTCTCTGTATTTATTTATTTATTATAATATACTGTATGTTTAAAGCAAACTGCAGGTAAAAAAAAATCACAGCCCGTACATAAAACAATTGAAAAACACATTGCACTAAACCAGCATGTAAACCAGTGGCTAAGTACATTTTTAAGTTAAAGCCAAAAACTGTGTATGCAGTTTGACACATTTGGTGGAATAAGCCCTTTGACTGTACATTTGCCGTCTAATATTTTATTTAACATTATTGATTGTCCAAGTATAACCAAATGCTATAAAAACAGTACATTACAACGCTTCAACTTGAATAGGTTGTGATTGGAAACAATGGTGACACCTAGCGGCTATCTTGGTGACCTACATTCACGTACATGAAATGGCTCATACAACTTGTAAGCCATAAATATAAAGCAATCTAATAAATAACAACTACCTAAGGCTGCATTCTTGCCTGGTGACCAAAATGTATTTAATAGTGCACATCTCACAGTTTATCGGTCACTGTGACCTAAAAGTCGTATGTCGGCCGACGGTTCCCTTCCCAGGCTGTTGTTAAAAATCAAAATATATTTACATACTATTAGAGACACTTTGAAAAAAATGGGTCGTTTTGTACAGAACAACACAGATTGTTGGGTCAAATTAACCCAAGTAGTGGATCGGTCCATTATCAACCCTTTTTTTTTTTTTTTTTTTTTTTAATTAACCCGTTTTTAGCGTAAACTGTATAGAGTAGACTAATAAAGTATTTACATTCCCATTTAAACCCACGAGAAACAACTCGTCAGTGTCCTCACTCAATTTAGATTCAATGTGGGAGAAAAGAGCACCCACACAAGCACAGAAAGAGAAGATGCAAACTCCAAACAGAAGTATAGAATGAGCCACACTTGATTATTTGACTCACACAATCAGCCAGGTTTAGCTCTGACTTTATTATCTTGCCACAATGACATGATATTACATTACGAGGCATGCACACCAATAATGTTCACTCGTGGTTAAATGGAATACAGTGTGCATTGTTAAAAGTGTTACTCATGTCGTAAGGCTCTCACTGTTACAGTGTCATTCACAGTTTGGTCATTTCATCCCAGGATCCAAAGCAAACATTCAAGTGGGGACGACGTTTGCTGTGACTAAACCGTGGTGTTTCACTGTTTTCTCTTCCCATGATAAGCACAATACAAGACAAGTTTCTTTTTTTATGTACAGACATTCTAATACCTGGTATGGCAATGGGACAGCTCACACAGCACATTACATTCACGGTCCACTCATTGTTTGCATGAGTTTCAGTCAGGAACACCGAAGATCAACATACACAACAGGAAGCAGAAAGAACAATTCTTTTTCTGTTTCTTTTTCTCCATACAAGTAACTGATATCAAAAGCATAATTGATGCATCTTGCTAGTTTTGTTATTGTTTTTTAAATGTATGTGTTTGTCGATGAAACATACTGTAGAAAAGTCGTCAGCCTTTTGTGTGTATTGCCATCAAGTTAAACCAAAGTACAGTATATGGCATTTCTCCCTTAAATCCGTGATGCACATACCGCTTTCATTCACACGTATATTATATTAACTTAGCATATTTACATCCATTCTTTACAACACAAACACCTCTGCTTTAACTGGCAGCCATTAGCGTATCCTGCAACTGATGTTCTTGCCATACTTCTCTGTCTCACTTAACAGCACATTTGAGTAAACTATTTACACCAGAGTTCCGCAAATCACCTGCTGTCACATTTTTAAGAGTATTAATATGGGCAATAAATAAAAACTTGCAATGAATCTATACACACTCTAAAAACAGTTGGGTCAAAAATAACCCAAATTGGGTCAAGGGTGGACCAGCCCAACTTTTTTAGTTATTTAACCCAAAAGGTTGGGTCTTATTAAATTAATAACCCACGTTTGGTCAAATGAAATTAATAATCCGCAAATCAAACCTTTTTTTTTTTTTTTTTGTGAGATTCATTTGACCCAACATTTTGGGTTAGTTGAATAACCCAATTGAACTGTGTCAAAGAGGAACCGACCTAATTTTTGCAGTATTTAGTCCTAAATGTTGGGTCAAATTAAATTAATATCCCAAAAAACAACCCGAAAATTGGGTTATTTTGTGGGTCATTTATTTGACCCAACTTTCTCTTGTATTTAGCCCAACGTTGGGTTAAATTAAATTAATAACCCACAATTCAAACCAATTTTAGGTTTGTGTTGTGAGATTCATTTGACCCAACATTTTGGGTTAGTTGAATAACCCAATTGAATTGGGTCAAAGAGGAACCGAGCCAACTTTTTGAAGTATTTAGCCCTAAATGTTGGGTCAAATTAAATTAATAACACAAAATAACCCAAAAGGTGGGTTATTTTGTGTTATTAATTTAACCCAAAAAGTGGGTTATTTTGTGGGTCATTCATTTGACCCAACTCTCTCATGTATTTAGCCCCAAAGGTTGGGTCAAATTAAATTAATAAACTACAAATCAAACCAATTTTTGGGTTGTTTTGTGAGTTATTCATTTGACCCAACATTCTCATGTATTTAGCCCCAAAAGTTGGGCCAAATTTAATTAATAACCCGCATACAAACCAATTTTTGGGTTGTCTTGTGACTTCCTCATTTGACCCAATATTTTGGGTTAGTTGAATAACCCAATCGAATTGGGTCCAAGATGTACCGACCCAACGTTTTGAGGTATTTAGCCCTAAATTTTGAGTCAAATTAATTTAATAAACCACAAATAAATCAAATTCTTGTTTTGTTTTGTGGATTATTCATTTTACCTTGGGTTGGTTGGTGGGTTACTTATATGACCCAATGTTTTGGGTTACAACTCAAAATGTCAAGTCTCTCCCTTATTGACCCAATTTGGGTTTATTTTGACCGAATTGTTTTGATAGTGCAGGGTGTATAGTCAAAGATTTTGCGTTTTTGCTTGAATATAAAACCAAATGTGAGGCCTTCAACTCAGTACCAGTAAGTCGTTCCATCTCATTGAAGGGACACGAAAGCACAGACAAAACAGAGAAACAGAAATAAGAACACTCACACAGTTTGTTCAGCTCTTCAGAGGGAAACAGAACAAACAAAATGGCTGTCAATGACGATAGGATGGGGAAATGAATCCATCTGTGAATTTGTACAAGATTTCACGACAGTCCGTTCATCACTTTATAAGTACATTGGCGTCTCCTGGCCTGTGAGGAGTCGGAACATGGCTGCAGGCATAGTTTTCATGTGAATCTAAAAGTCAAACAAGAAAATAAAATAAAAAAAACCAATCAGTCGTGTATCGTTTGTGTGCACGCGCGTGTACGTTGTGTGTGCGTGTCACCTCGCCAACAGAGTTTGAGAGGGCCTGGACGATCTTCTCATGTGCTGTGGCCACAACGCTCTGCCCATTGATCTCGATGATCCTGTGGCCCACTCGGACCCCCCCTCGCTCGGCGATGCCTCCCCGCATTAGACTGCAAATCTAAAGTCACAGCAACGCAAAGAAATCCTCGGATAAATTGTTTTTAGGATAGGAAAGGTTTAAATACATTGAAGTCATCTTTCCGAAGATAATGTCTGAGACAGGTAAAAGAAAGCTCCAACAAGTTAGAATATTGTGTTCTATTATTATAAAAACATGGAACCTACCAAACGAAAGATTCGAGTTTCTTCTTTCATCATGAAAAAAAGTATATTTCTATCTGTTTCCATTTTGAAGCAATTAACATTAGAATATATCCAAGTTTCATCATTATTCACAAATCTGCAAAGAATTGTGGGGAAACAGCCCTGGTTGATCTCTTATACTCTGCTGCCACCTGCTGGCCGTTTTTGTAATTACTACCATTTTTTTTCATCCATTATCTGCAGTTGAGAGGCTGCATCAAAGCCTTCTGTATGCTCTAGCATAAAAAAAACATACAAAACGTATAAATACGTCTTTGTGACACTTAATACATTTAAAATAGAACGTATTTATACGTTTTTGGGAGCAAATGAGTTAAAGCTGTGCTGACACCTACGATGCCATTCTGCACACTGAATCCCAGCTGGTACTTGAGGTCGGGTCTCTTGATGAGGACGGTGGTAACAGGAGGGCAGCTGACTATGTTCATTTTCACCTGAACCTGATTCTTTAAGCCCTTCAACACAAACACGAACATATAATTCAACATTTCGAACAACAAAGAACCTCTCGGGATCATTCGTTGTTTCAAGTGCTGTTTCCGTGTACCTTGATGATTCCCTGACAGGTGGCGAGCGGCAGCCCCACGAGGCTGGTGTTGTTGATGGACATGATCTGGTCTCCGATGCTGAGCTTGCCCGAGCGTGCGGCGGGTCCGCCGTTCATCATGTTGGCTAAGATGACAGTGGGCAGGATGGAGCCCCAGCCGGACTCCACAATCACCACACCCAGGATCTCGCCTTTGCTCTTCTCCAGTTGCAGCTGCGGATGGGAGTCAGAGGAGAGGTCAGTCGTGATCATCCATGGAGGAAGACAAAGTGCTGATGGGTCATTAGTGACAGTCCATATGCTCATGCCTCATACTCGTCTTTAGTCCAGGGGTCAGAAAGCTTATGTCAAAAGAGCTATTTTAGGTCAAATAAATAACGAAAAAAGTTATAAACAAAAAAGGCAAAAGCTTTGAACATTATGATGAACTAAACAGTGTGTTTGACTAATATACTGCGGCACAAGAGCTAATTAGCACTGCGCCATAACAGAAAATATGCAGCATCCAATACTTTGAGATTCATGTTCTACCTTTCATCTTCTATTTTTGGGGGGGATTGTTTTTTTGTGTGTGTGTAATTTTTCAGACTTAGTTTTTCATTTTTAGACTTTTCTGCCTTTCCACCACATTTCTGACATTTTTGGCAATTTTATGAACATAATTGGTCATTTTTTTTGCCTCTCTTCTTTTTTTTGGTGAACATTTTATGGTTATTTTTTCATTATTTTAACTATCAATTTTCATTTTTGGCAATTTTGTAGACATTTTATGGAATCTTTGGGGGTGGGGGGTGGTTCTTCTTTTGTTTTTGGACATTTTACAGTTACTTTTTAAAGTTTTCTGTTCTGCCTTTTTAAAAATACATTTTCTGACTATTTTTCTTTGCAATTTTGTGTACATTATATACATTTTGGTATTTATTTGGTTTTTGGACATTATATAGTTATGTTGTCTGACTTTTTTTTTTTTTTATGAATTTTCAGACTTTTTTTGTTTGCAATTCCAAAGACATTTTATGGTAATTTTCTGCCTTTCTTCTTTTGTTTTTGGACATTTTATGGTTACATTATGAACATGTTTTCTGCCTTTAAAAAAAAAAATCCTGACTTTTTTGGCAATTTTGTGTACTTTATATGGTAATTTTATCCTTTTCCTCTTACTTTTTGGACATTTTATGGTTACTTTTTGGATATGCTTAGTAATTCATTAAAAACCTTTTCATCTACCTTTCATCTCTCTTTTTCTGACAACTTACAAATTTGGACTGTCATTTTTTAAATATTTAATTATTAATTAAAAAAAAAAACTACATCATTAATTTAAAGATTATTTTATCAAAAAATATATTTTTTTTTAAAAATGTGTATTTTATTTTATTTATGTATTTATTTATTTATTTATTATAATAGAGCTCCACGGGGAGCCACAGGAGAAGGACTAAAGAGCCACATGTTGACCCAAAGCCCTAGCTTGCAGACCCCTGATCTAGTCCCTTATTCAAACAAAAATCAATGACACTAATGTAGACTATAAACTGCTGTAATGAAATTTTGAGAACGTGCAGACCTCAAAAGTTACAGTCAAAACTCAGGACTCTATTGTGAAAACAATAGAGTCAGCAATATTAAAGTCTTTTATTGTGCTTGTTTCAAAAACTCATTAATTAGTCAGGATGAGTACAGTAGCAAGTGACGAGATTTATTTTTTGCAAATCTTACTCACCTCTTTGCAGTTTTCAGAGTTGGAAAAGTGGATGAGATCATCGTTGTACATCTCCTGTGTGTTGATGATGTCACTGTACTCCTTTTGACTCAGGTCCTCTGGGTTAATTCCATTGGCTCTCAAGAACTCCTGATAAGCCACACTGAAAGCCTGACCGATGGACTGCGCGATGAGCTGGGCCTGTATATCAAAACACAATCAAATAGGTCTGATTTATAAAGTCACCCAGTGGAATTAGTGGTGTGGTGCCATCCTGAGCAGAAAGAAGATCCCGTACAACATAATATGAACAAATAGTATCAATATGCTGTACTGTGCTATGAACCTGTTTTTCCTATAATGCAAACGTGAACATGGAGACTAAGCAGCACACTGCAATTGGAGCACAAAATGTGTGGGATGCTGGATAAGGGATTGTCTTCTTCCAATATGACTCTCTGCTGACCTTTAATTCCCATCACTAAGATGAGACAGCCTTGCGATGACTGGCACAGATGCTGAGGTGCAGGCCGCACATTGCTTCGATTGCAATCTGCTGGAGCAAGACCAGCTGAGTTGCAGAACACTGCCCGTCCAATTTGCTAGACTTCAACTATTTATTTTTGTCATAGTAAAGAGAATGAACTAGATTTATATATATATTATGCACAACATGACTAACACACATTCATAGGCAACTGTTAGACTCATGAAACAGTTGGGTTAAGCATGGATTGATTGGTCAGATCTTTCGAGTGATCCACAAGTATGATGTAATAGAAAGGCAACTATGTCATCAATCAATTGCGACGACACAGGAATGGATAGGCAGAATCATCAGGCGATCATTACAGGGACCGATTCGACCATCATCCCTATGTGCGTACAAATTATCATACAAACACACTTTCTTGAATGAAGTCCATCTCGTTAAATATAACGCGGCGCAACTCTCAAGAAATGACCAATTTGGGACTTTCAGGTTGTGCTCTACTCAGACAGAAAGTTGCATCATACACGCTGTCCACATCAAAGTCTGTGCTCACGCGTCGTTGAAAAAGCCTTTAATACTTCGCAAAAGCAAATGACGCATCATCTTCCCAAATGCTTCTTCAAAGGTCTTAGAGCCATGGTGATGATTAGGCTAACCCTAACCCTGTAAAAGTAGCCTTGAGCGGCACAATTAAAGATCCCTTAAGTCCACCTGAAATAACAAAGGAGCAACCTTTTCTTGATGGGCTGACTTATATGGGACAGCTCTCTCAGTTTGTTGGAGAGTAAGTTCAGGTTAGCCCCATGCCCCGTGTGTGTGTTTTTTATTAGTAATGTTTTATTTTTTATGTATTTTTTTTGTGTTTGAACAAATTAAGTGATATGTTTAGAATTTTTTAATCACTTTTATGGGATTTATGTGATTGATAAATATATTAATAAAAGTTGGCTGGGATGGGAAAATCACAATATATAACTTAAAAACAATTGGGGTCAGTTATACACTGATGTTTTGGCTAATTTGAAGGCCAGCCCTAAATTGTGGGGCTCAACTGTAACTATATTGTTTAGAAAAAAAATAAATAAATACCGGTAACGCAAATGCAAATGAACGAATGAAAGTGACAACACTTTGCCCGTATAAGTTCTGGGCACGTTATATCTACCTGTTTTGCATAGATATTGTTCCCAGAATGCAATGCATGTACAATCATGACATTCAGGTTAATTCTGTGTACAAGTTGCATTGCTCATTTGTGAAATTACAAATTTATGTTTTGATTTTGGCAGTTTGATTAATTGGCCTGACGTTACTCTTTTGTCATGATTATTTTTATTTATTTATTTATTTATTTTTTAACGGTACAAGCCGTGCATTTGACACCCCTCCCTGTTCTACACCTTGAGAAGGTGACAGTAAAATTTTGTTGAAAAGAATTCAAGGAAAAACAAGAATTTTGTTTCTAAACAGTTGAATAAAAATATACATATATTATTAAGCACGTTGAGAAAATGTATTGACATACATATACAGTACAAAAGTTCATGGATAGCAAGTTTTAAAATCAGAAGTCAACAATAGTTTAACTATTGTTGAAGTTACTGTAATAATGTAGCAATAAAAGGCTTGGAATATCTGATTGTTGTTATCTATAGCATATGACAATTTGAAATTTTGGTACAGATTTTGTCATGTTTTGGTTTTAGGGGGTTGGGTTTTGGTTTAGTTTGGGGTGTTTATGTTGACTGTTATCCGTTTTTGTCTCGTCATAGTTAACCTCGTCCACCTGTGTGTAGCTCCCCTCCCCGTTTGTTTTGCTAATTAGTGCGCTCTGCTTGCTGTTTCCCAGTTGTGTCTTGTTAGTCTCGTTAGTGTTGTATTTAGTCAGTGGGGTTTGTTCATGCGTTGAGGTAGCACTGTATTGTCTTGTCTTGTCCAGTTGAAGTGTGCTAAGTTGTGTAGATAATGTCTACGTCTGGTCAAGTTTCTCTACGTCTGGTCAAGTTTCTCCACGTCCACGCCAAGTGCTCCTCTCTCACATCCAAGCCAAGTGTTCCTCTCTCTGAATGCAGTACTGAATGATATAAGATTGAGCACTGATGCATGGAAGGTATCGGTGCTCGTCTTGTTGGACCTCAGTGCAGCATTTGACACGATGGATCACAATATACTGTTAGACAGGCTAGAAAATTGGGTGGGGTGAAATGGAACAGCACTTAAATGGTTCAGGTCCTATTTGGAGGAAAGGAGTTACTTTGTGACTATTGGAACTTTTGAATCTGATCGAAAGGCCATGACATGGGGTCCCTCAATGGTCAGTCCTTGGTCCCCTGTTGTTCAGTCTGTATGTGTTAACTTCGGGTCAAATGCTTCAGAACGCCGATGTTGACTATCATAATTACGCAGATGACAC
Source organism: Festucalex cinctus (assembly GCF_051991245.1). Classification (NCBI taxonomy): domain Eukaryota; kingdom Metazoa; phylum Chordata; class Actinopteri; order Syngnathiformes; family Syngnathidae; genus Festucalex; species Festucalex cinctus. The sequence continues at coordinate 13,812,727 of NC_135414.1, read as the reverse complement.
ACAACTGTATTTATCAATGTCCCCAAATGACAGCAGTTCTATTAACGTATTGTATCATTCTCTAGAGCAAATTAACAACTGGATGAACCAAAATTTCCTTCAGCTAAATGAAAACAAAACGGAGGTCATTTTTTTCTGCAAAAAAATAATTCAGAAATGAATGTTTAATTAAACAATTTTTAAAAATGTACAATTATAATAATAATTTTTAGTATTATTATTTATGATTATTATTTTATTATTATTTAGTATTTATTAGATATTTATTTATTTATAAAAATAACAATTTAATAATTAATATTAAATAATTAAATGAAAAACAAACAATAATTAATGTATAGGCAACATTCTTGAGGTTTGAACAAAACGTCAACATTCAAAACCTTATATGTGCTTGAGCCTGATACAGATCTCTATTTGGAGCTATCATGGGAATGACAAAGATTATTTTCCAGATTTAACAAGCAAGTGTAATAATGACATCACTTACATCCTCCGACTCAAAGACATGGCATATCATCTTGTACTGCTTCTTGGCCTCGGGCGCCCCAGGCGTGGTTTCAATGCAATCTTGGGAAGCTGTACGTGACATCCGACGTCTTGCCATCAGTACCACAATGTTTCCAATATCGGCGATGTAGGAGATGGTGCGCAATGCGTTGTCCATCATTGTTTCCTATACATACAGAAACACAACAATAGTCCTCATCCTGCTCACTCAATCTAATAATGTTTTCATAAATACATTTATGATGAAGCTGAGTAACTTTTCTTTAGTTTTTAAACCCCCGATTTATTACACTTTGTATCATTCAATTTTGTATTTGCAGTTAAGCTAATCACGTCATTAGTGGTGTGTGCTGCTTTCATTAGTACTGTTTTTACTTCCCATTTTGAAATTGTTCTCATTATGTCTTAAGTGTCAGAAAGCCAAGTTAAGCTGCTTTGTGACATTTAGGTTTGAAATTGTTTTGTTCTAAAGTGCTTGGTCAATTGGGGAGTATATTGAAGTGGATGGGTAGACATTGCCGGACACTAAGTACACAAACGCACGTGGCCTGACAGCAGACAAATGAATCAACCAACTTCCTTGTTTTTCTGCTTCAAAAAATGTGACTGAGTGCAAAAAGGAAGAATATTCATGTACTAAACACGAGCTACAAGCACTGTACATGTTGAGTCATCCTGCACGCACAGATGTTTGTGAAGCATTTTGGGTATTATGAAGTCTGCTCTAATCCTCTGTCACGTTATAAAATCTGCAGTGGGATTTGAGGAGGAGCTACAACGCTCCCACTTTACTCTCCACTTGATTGAGAGTACCCAACGTTCCTTCTGGAGGTGAAATAAATAAATCACTGGACAAATTAATGGACGCACCTGTGAGTCTGCATTGAGGACCTTGATCCTCTGAGTGGAGATGAACAGATCAACCTCAGTGAGGGTTTGAGCGTCTCCATCTTGGTTCTGGAGAAAATAGAATATGCAAATGTTACGTCACTCGCCCGAGAGCTGCCAGTCTGTTATTCACAACTGCCTATGAATAGTATCTTAACAATATTGTTTAATTTAGGCAGAAGTTTCACACCAAACAAATGTATGCATGTTAAGGAACACTGGAGACATTTCAAAAGCAGAAAATGAAATGGTAGTCTGGCTCTACAAGCCGCCCATGTGAGATTTGGGTCTACAGGAGACCTTGCCCAGATTCAGTTATGATAGCTTCAAGCATCCTCTTACCTTTCTCAGTACTAGCAATATGCATCATGGGTGGAATTCACCCAAAAAAATACAACATGCATTCCGATGTGTGCTATGATTTCAGGTTTATGAAAATCTTTAACCCTGATGATGTTTTGGTGTGACAAAATAAATACAACTATTATAAATCAAATCTTAAAATTGTCCATCACATGTAAATGTAAAAGGTGAATTAGGCAATGAATTCATTTGCATCTTTTTGATTTTAACTACAACATCAAAGAAAAATGTTAGTGATTGGTTATTTATTTTAAAGCATGCATACTGTGCTTGACTTAAAGGGACGGACGGGGACACAGGCAAATATTTAATGAAATCAAATGACAACAGAAGACATGATGAAAAGCCGCTACAGTCCAAAACAAAACAAAAAAATCGAAAAGGTGAGTGAGGATGGAAGTGGCCAAGATGTTTTCTTTTTTGCTGCATTTACTACACACCGCTTTTTTCTTGATTTTGGCAGCCTTCTGTACCCTCTGGTGGGCGGGTGGCCGTTTGGACGAGACAAGGTCAGCAGATATGGGAGCACAAAAACAGGAGGGAAGGAAATAAAAGAGGTAAATAAAGGGTAGGACAACAAAGTCCCAAACCAAAAACAGCTGAGCTGATGCATTTCTCAGAAAAGTTGTGTATGCGTGTCCCTGGGTGTGTGGGGAGGTAGCATAAGCACAGCCATTTTGGTTTTCAGATATGAATTTAAAAAAGCCAAGTGTAATAAAAAAAAAGAAAAATCTGTTAAAGATGGTGCTTGCTAGTATCACTTGCTCACATGAAATAAAAATAATAATAATAACCATCAAACGTACAGAGACAGGGGAGCACATAAAGCCTGGAAAGAGGATTTCAACAAGATGCATTTAAAAAAAAAAAAAAAAAAAAAAAACTGCAAGGTTGCCATCTTTGGAATTAAACTGGTTAGATCAACCTGGAGGCAGTCCTAGTCCCTTTGTCTTTGGTCTAAACCCAAACCTCGTCTGACTACATTTGACAAGTCAGGCCTGAATTCAAGTCTTGTTGCAATTAGACCCCCTTTTTTTTTAAATTCCTTTCACCATCTACCAATAACCAAAATTCTTTGCTAAAATGGCCTTATGCCCAGGATTCATTGATTGCACACGTATGAACACTGTTGCCTTCAAGAAGACAGCCTTTTTTTTTTTTTTTTTTTTTTTTTTTTAAAGTTCCCCCTCCATGATTAGCTCTTTCCACAGCGTCTCTGCTTTGGGGAAGCTGAGCAGGGAGGAGACAGACAGCGGGAAGGAGTGAGTGAGGATAAAGCCACATAAATATTACATCAAACGGTAAGTACCATGCAGAAAAGAGCTGCACAAATAACCTACAAAGGCTTTGGTACAATTTACACTTGATTTCTTCCTTTAAGCTCAGTGTGGCACACATACACACAGTTGAGTGTATTATGTGGATCAGCATAATGAAAAGTATGCTTGTTGAATATATAAACACAAACCTCAATCCCAATGAAGTTGGGTCATTGTGTAAAATGTAAATAAGATCACAACACAACTATTTGCAAATACTTTTTAACCTATATTAAATTGAATACACTATAAAGACCATATTTCCTGTTCAAACTGATAAACTTAACTGTTTTTTGTATTTGTTTTTAGCATTCCCTTATTTTGAATTTGAGTCCTGCAACACACACCAGAAAGCTCGAACACGGCCATGATTACCCCGGTGTTGCATCACTTTTTCCTTTACCAACACTCAACAAGTGTTAAGGAACTGGGGACACTAATTGCTCAACAGTCCGGAGTCTCTGTTATCATACTTCACTGCACTTCATAATGCATCATGCATTTTTATTGGGAGACAGGTCTGGACTGCAGGCAGGCCAATCTAGTACTCAGGCTTGGCATTATCTTGCTGAAAAACCTTTAAATACCTTTCAGATGTGCAAGTTGCCCATGCCATGGGCACTAACCTAATAGTATAAGACCCAGTGTGCGCAACAAAGACATGGTTGACATCTAATGGTGAATGGTGATATTACAACTTAAAACTGCAGTTGAACCCTGCATGTTTGCAGCTGGGCACACATGGATTTGCACATTTGCAGTTTTCTTTTTTCCCTCCTTTTACTTTCTTTTTTTTTCTAGGGGTGTCAGATGACTAAAATTTATTGTCGTAATTAATCGCATGACTTCAATATTTAACTCACGATTAATCACAAATTTTATATCTGTTCTAAATGTACAATAAAATGTACAAGAAAATATTTTTCCTAAGTTTAGTACTCTGGCTAACAAAAGTGGGGAAAAAAAGTTTAACTAATAGAAATATGGCTGCATCTTTTCATCATTGATACGGTAATTTCAGATTTTTTTCACAATAATTTATAAAATTGAGTTAAAAATAAGAAGATGTACTGCAAAAAACGAGTGTGATATTGATTTGTGTTAAGGCCATTTTCTGCCACCAGATGGCATAATTGCATTTGTACGACATTGGTGACAGTTGAGTGCAATCTTTAATATGAAGTAACTTGTGAAATTCTGCACATTTTCAAAATTGTAAAATAAAATTGACCCCAATCTCAAATATATGCATTATTATGACATTTACTGCTAAATTTTGATGTGGACGTGTCTGCTGCGTTGCGACTGAAATTCCCCCACTACAGGCTTTCCAAATAAGGGACGGTCATTAATCGCACGTTAAAAAAATTAGTGGCGATAAAGGAACTTTAAATTAAGTAAAAAATAATGCACTAATCTTGATATCCCTATTTTTTCCACATTTTGTAATTTTCCCAGTTTTCTGGGATTCCCAACCACCCCATTCACCCCCCACCCCCCTCTTTCTTGGAAAACATATGTAACATTTAAAGTGTATCTTTTTTTTCTTCTTCTTATAATAATATAATATATATATATATATATATATATATATATATATATATATATATATATATATATATATATATATATATATATTTTTTTTTTTTTTTTGTTCTGTTCTTTCAGTACCTTAACCCTGCTGACTGCCTCCTGGGCTTGCATCATGCGGATGTTCTTTGAAGGGTTCCTCTCAGACAGCAGCTGAGTGGATCCCAGGTAGTTAGCAGCAAAGATGATTCCATCAATCAGATCTTCTGGCTCACACGGTCCTGGGACTACGCCAGGGAGAAAGGATGAGTATTACTAAGAAGCCAACAGGAGGGTTTGGTGTGGGTGTGGTGAAACGGAGCCAAGCACCACGCCGATAGAACAATAACAGATTGTGTGAGCAATGAGATGGCCGCTGGCTGTGAGCTGATGGAGGCGTTGATGTGTGAGGAAGCTTGGGCTGAGATTAATCGGTCTGATATGTAGATGCAGACAAGCCAGCCACTCTGGGACTTGTGCACTGTCACGATCCAAGGAAACGGACAGGCAGCTAAGCCCCTCACTCATCATTTGGCCTAACATCTGTCAGTAGGCAGGGAAAGAGCACAGAAGGAGCACAAGCAGGCCTTCCATGGGATAGACTGGAGGTGGAACTCAGTGTGTTATTTTAACGTCAACATACAGCAACAGGTGTACACACAAATTAACTACTTACCGTCAACAAAGCTGGGGAACGACGCAACTTTTTTGGTAGTCTAGAAAACAAAAGCATAATCCAGTGTTATGATGTCACACAATGTACTGTATTGTTGAGATATAATGAAATGTCAGCCTCCTGTCAAAGGTTAAGTTCAGCTCAACCCTGACCAATGACCATGAATGGCTTCAGTACAAAATGGATAGATGATACAGTGTAGTAAAGAGTGGTCTTGCTGCACTAGGCTATTTGTTTGGCGGATTTGTGGCAACAAAATAAAAAGATCGCTCATTTGATGATAAAAAGTGAAACTTGGTGTAAACATAGAACTAGCCCTGTAGAAAAAAAAATCAGCTAGGGCTGTCCCAGATATGACCGTTGGCCCATATGGCAAACATTTTCCAAAATGGCTGTAGTGTAAATTTAGTGTAGTGTAGTGTAGTGTAAATTTACACTACAAAATTTTCCATGTACAAAATCAGGCACTTATGAGAAATCCACTATAAGCACAGGACGTGTTATTCCAAAATGATTCATTGACAGTCACATTTGGAATTTAATGTTTGTGGAGATTTTATCATGTCCTTGATAGTTAAGAAGAGTTGATGTTCCATAATTAATATCGGATTGAATTGGAAAAAATCATAATTTAAATGATCTCTTTTGAATCGAATCGATTGAGGAAATTAGAATCAATACCCAGCCCTAGTAAATATAGGCTTCTAAGGACATTGGCTTCAGTAGAACCATGTATGTTGTATCTGCCACAATAAACAGTTTTTGTGATTCATACTGGCTATTAGCGCAAGCATATACCTGATATTCCAGCCATAGATCAACATAATTCCATGCAGTGCTGTAGACTATACAGGATGTTCTATTGGTTCTTGGGCCACTTGGTTGGCCCGGCAGGAGCTCCAGATCTAGCAGGTGAGCGGTCGTAAAGATCATTGGCCCCTGGGAGCATGGCAGGGGCTTCAGGTGCATTATGCGATGCCAACTTGGACAATGTGACTGACACTGATTTTATCCTGTTGCACTCAGCAGCACTACAGTCAGTACAGAAAATGTGATAAATAGTAGGCTATAAGTTGTACGCCTTTGGCGCATCATCCCACCCAGAGCAAAATTCCTTGCTCAAGTTACCTCCACGGTGCCTCGCAAAGCAACGCTGCTGGAGTGAAGTGCCTGTGAGAGGAACTAAATCTGTCAGCGAGAAGTTCTGAAAATTGTTTGCGTCCATTTTGATCGTTTTGTTTCACAGTTGTATTTGATTTGATTTTACACTGTTTCCTAAGATTTTACTTATGATATATATGTTACACTGCGATTGGTTGGCAACCAGTCCAGGGTGTCCCCCGCCTACTGCCCAGAGCCAGCTGAGATAGGCGCCAGCAGCCCCCGCGACCCTTGTGAGGAATAAGCGGTCAAGAAAATGGATGGATGGATGGATGGATATATGTTACAAGCATTGAAGAAAAAAAATAGAAGGAATAAGATTGAAAAATATGATTAATCATGATTAAATATGGAAAATTGTGCGATTTAATTAGTTAAAACATTTAAATGGTTTGACTGCACTAGATTATTAATATAAAGTTGGTGTGCATTCTGTTATTTTTCCAGGAGTCTTTCAATCAAGAATGACCAATATAGCAACTGAGCTCATGTAATCTGCTTTTATTCCAATATGTCCCAGTGATAATAAAATCAAACCCATGCTTTTCTTGGTTGGGCCTCTAACATTGGCTTTACTGTAATATTTATGTTTTGATACACAAAGCTAAACTGTAGATGGACTGCAAACCAAAGAATACAAACTTATGTTGGGCATTTTGAAAAATTGCTGCCATTTGGGTCAGGGGTCGAATCTGCGATGACCCTATTTCTAGAACTATTCTTCTGTGTTTGTTATGTGCCAAATGTCATGCTTTTATCGACTGAGCAATTATTTGACAAATTGGACCCATCTGTCTTACTATATGTTCATGAGCATAGAGAAAGTACCAATAAATAAACCCACACACATTTCTGTGAAAGCGAGATAAAAATACATACTATAAAGGAGGGAGGAGAAATGCTATTTGGCTTTGAGCTGCGGTATGATTACTATTCAGTTCATTCCTGCAAGATATTAACTGTTCACTGAAGACAACCAAGGACAAAAGCAGTCTTTGGCGCATGTTCAGAAAACAACCACTGTCTTTTCACTTAAAATACACAGTGAATTCTGCACAGTAAATTTGACTCTATTTAGAGTGGGACCAAATAGACTCGGTTTTAGAGTAATATTTACACTTAGAAGAGAGTTTAAAAAAAATGAATCGGAAAAAAATCAAAAATAAAAGTGACTCAAGGTTGGAACGAGCTCATGACCTTCAGCTTGGGAGACAGTCAAGCTACTCCCTGAGCCACGCAGCTCCTGCTTTCTGCTACTATATCACTCATGTCAGCTGCAGCTGATTCCATGAGTGCATGGAATCTTCATCTCCAAGACCAGAAACGATCTGTTCTCTTGGAGAAAAGCAAATAGTAGGAGGGACATAACTCAGGTGGTAGTGTGGCAGTCTCCCAAGCTGAAGGTTGTGAGTTCATTCCTCAACCTTTGAGTGAGTTTTATTTTATTTTTTATTGTACTCTCTTCATAGTCTACTCTTAGTTTACCCTAAAACTGAGTCTATTTGGTCCCTATCTAAATAGAGACAAATTTACACTACAAAATTTACCGTGTACAAAATCAGGCACTTATGAGAAATCCACCAAAAGCACAGAACGTGTTTTTCCAAAATGATTCTTTTATAGTCACACACACCCGTTGTTTCATCAAAAGAGCAATATCAGTGGACTTGACAATATGACAAATGTGCGAAAGGATCAGCGAACACTACAGCAGGGTTACGTTCTTACGTCTGGCACGTTGTTGTTCTCCAGGGGAACGTTGAGGTCAGAGCGCTGCTGTTTTCTGGGCTGCTCTGCACCATTGTTCACCTGGCAGGTCAACACAAGACAAACAGGTTTGAAAAAGAGTATACAAATAACAGGAGCCAGCAAGCTTCCGGGGAAAGATCTGAACCTGCTGCAGACCTGGATGAAACAAGTGTATCCAAGCTGATGGAGAACACAACACATTTGCATAGACTTTCAGGAGATATCAAACTATGATGTCTGAAAAAGAAGTGACTCAGGATTATGCTGCCTTTCACTTGCCTAACACTCAGGTTTGTATTTTGTCTCAGCTGCCAGCAAATACATGGTTATAAGCAGGTCAGCCAGCACACAATCACACAGGGAGAGGATTATCATGACTCCCCGGGATACATCTATCTCGCTATGCACAACTGCTGCTTATTAACATTCTACCATTACTGGCACAAATGAGCCTCTTGCCAATAAACCTGCTCCCCACCGGGAGGCCAGAGATGAAAAGTGGAAATGTGACATTCAACGGCGCAGGCAATGTTGTCGAGCAAATGGAGCTGAAATTAATCTGTACATATATGACGAGTGCCCTTCTTTGCTAAATGAGAGCTAAAGACCTGATTAGTATTCAGCACGTTCTGTAACTCAGTTGTGCAAACAGCCGTTAATGAGATTTGTATTATTCACTGGGATGGGATGCTAAAATCATGTTGCGCCACAGAACTATACACATACCAAAAACCTTGTACAGTAGGTACACACTTGCACTTGTGATATTTTCAGCAGTTGCATAATGAAATATTTGCTTTTTTCCTCACAAAAGAAAATATACAATTTTGGTAAGTGAAAACATTTTCCTATAAATTACAAATATGCTGAGATAGTCTTCACAGGTGCTATGTGAATGTTTTGTGTTGGTTGGAAAGCATTCATAATATCCACAAACTCCACCAAACATGCTAAAAATCAGATGCACACTGGTTTCAATGCTTACATTCTTGTTTACCTTCTGGCAGTGTTGTCCATTTCCCTTTTTGCTTGAATAATTTTGGCACATTTTAGGATTCAAGCATAAAGGTATAAAAATTGATTTTTAATTTATTTTTTGGTAAAGAATCAACACCAAGTAACACAAGATAGATTTGCACATCCAGAGACTGAAATGTTTGCCCTTCTCCCATGCTAATCAGCTCCAGCCATGCATAGTGCCAAGCCAGGGCTAGAGGGTGCTATAGCCCTATCAGAAATTTGTCTAGCCCCGCTTTAACCCCAAATGAATTAACGTATGTATTTATATTTATACTTTTAAAACATTATAAGGTTCACAAGTACACATTATGTTCCAATACAATCCCTGAGTCTGCATGAGCGTTAGGCTAGCATGTGTTAGCTTACAGTCCAGCTCAGCAATGTATCGTGTTGTCATAAAAAAACAGACTAATTTTCCCACAAAACATGCCAGTCTCCTAGGAGGCAAAAAAAAGAAGAGTCCAATTTGCCGATTTGACAAATGAGCCAGGTCCAACTCCTGTAAGAACACCAGAGGAGTCCATTACAAACGTACTTGTAGGCTAAATGCTAAAAACATAGCATTGAGTTTTGACTTGCGCATGCAATTTCAGTATTTTGCCTATATTGTACCGATACATTTGAAAGTTAAATAATTAAACAATAAACATTGCTTATTCATAATTTTTATGTTTTGCTATAAAGTCCATGATTTACGTTTGTCACAGTATGTAAATGCGGAAGTCACTACCCCTTGCACTGCAGACGTAATGATAAATCCTAAAAATTATGAATAAGAAATGTTTATTTTAATTTACAAACATAATGGTGTAATGTAGGCCAAATTAAAAAAAAAAAAAACTTTTTTGTTTGTTTTTTTACTTCTGCATGCACAAATCAACACCCCACGGCATTATGAAAGAAAATGTTTTTAGCATTTATCCTCCACGTACGTTCAAAGTACGTATGCAAATATATATAAGTTTAAACATATTTGACAGTCAAAAATCCAAAAACTATTTTGTTGAATACTATTTGGCTAAATTCAGTTACAGCTGCTTTTATATCAAACTTGCTTGTGGTGGTGGTGGTGGTGGTGGTGGCGGGGGTGGCGAACCTCTCAAATAATTGAGGTCGTGAAAATCATGACCCACTTTTGGACTACAAATGAGCACCACACAGCGAACGTGCAAGCACATGTACACACGGTAGAGCCATCTGACTTTGGGTGAGGGAGCATCTGTGCAGTTTGTGTGTGTGTGTAATGGATGAATGTGTTTTATATGTGTATTTATTCCGCTCTCTCAGCGCAGGGCACGAGGACAGGGACTAATCAAAGAACATGGCGTAGGGGGTAGGAATACACCTATTTTTTGTGGAGAAATGAGAAACCTTTTCCCTGTAAATCACAGACTCTATCCTGGTCTCAATCTCGGCTATTATATTCCAAGGCTCTGCCAGACAGCCATCAAAAAGCTGCATTATGGATATCAGTTCTGCACATCTACTGAGCATATATGCATTGCTGTATTGCTTTTGTTTATAACTTCCAACATTTTGTATGCCTGCCTCAATATTTGAAGTACTGTTAAATCAAAGGGTACTAAAAAAAAGAGCTCTGGGGAATGCCTTTAAAGAGGTTTGTGCATTAAAAATAACAATTGGCAGCAATGTGCAAAACTGATTGGTGAACAAGCTGGCTCGTTGTCCTAGCTTCTCCTCCAAATTCAGTTCAAGCAGGCAGTCTGTTTTCCTATTTGTGGCTGACATGATAATCCCACAGAGAAGCTGTTACTACGTTGAAGTAAAAAGTCTCACAGCCTACCTGCTCCTGTTGCCATCTCTGCCGATCTTCTGGGGAATGCGCTTGGATCTTGAGGCCCCTCTGGAGGTCCGCGTTGTTGTGATGCACAGAAGGCAGGTTGAGGGACTTGGGTCTGCTGTCATGGCGGTGGTGAGCTAGCGGGTAGCTGGCTGTGTTGGGCTTGGCGTGCAGGTAGTCACCTGTGGGCGGGTCTTGCGCCAGTTCTTCTGGACTTTGATCAGTGCCACTACTTAGGCTCCCCATGCTCATACTCATCTTGATCTCAGCAACTATTTGGTCAATGTCCTCCTCCGCTTCCTCACCCGTCTCCCCCTCCACCACTAACACCTTCCGGCCTCGGAAGGGAGAGACGTGCACAGAGTTGCCATTGTCCTCCGGGGCGTAGTAGTCTCCAGTATAGGCCCTTTCATGTCTCTCATGTTCATCTCCTTCCTCATCGCCGTCGTCATTCGGACAGTAGTCCTCGCTTTCGGCATCGTCCTCATCCTCCTCATCAGGCCGACAGGTGTGTCGGGTATCCTGCATGGCAGCTTGTTGGTCGTGGTGATTGTGATGGTCCAAGATTGGTTCTGGTCGTCCATTGTATATCTGTTCATCTGGATCTTGCTCCACCACCTCACAGCGTACCTCCCCCTCACCCTCAGGCCACTCCTCCACTCTCTGCCTCTCATTACCGGCCCACTGCTCTTGCCTGTCTGGACCCTCCTCCGTCCACTCCTCTCCACCCTCATCATCTCCTTCCCTCCATGCCTCTCTCATTCCTTCCTCCTCTTCTCTCCACTCTTCCTTGGCTGCACTTTCTTCTTCTTCTTCTTCATCTTCCACCCACTCCTCCTCTCTCACCTCTCCCTCTGCCTCCCCTTCTTCAGTCCACTCTTCAACTGCCTCCTCGGTGTGGCCTTCACCTGGCTGAATGGTACAGGCCCGCTCATGACCGTGTTTGCAGTCTCCCTGGCTGCTGCAGTCCATACCTTCCATGTAGCTCTCATCCTCGGGGCAGTAGCGGATGTAGTAAGTAACACCTTCATCCTCCTCTGCCAGTCCTGGAAGTGTTAATGATCACAAATGTTTATGCCTTATTGCCTTAATGGGGTAATCATAAGAATGACTAAACACAAAATATGCACCTTTATCCGAAGAAACACCTCTTTTGCAGAGCTTACCTAAAAAGCAGCTATATTTTGAGAATTGAGTAAGACCGTGTTTCCCTGCTGGATCACAAACTTGAAACAATGTTTATAGGCAAGTCTGAATTTAGAGAAGCACCTTCAGTGTAGCATCACATTGGGCAGCACTTAGGTCTACTGCAAGGAATGTAGCATAACGAAGGGAAAGAAGAAGAAGATGCCCCTTCAAGTTCATTGTAATACAGTACCATGTTTTGCCCTCTTAATATTTTTTGTTACCACAGAGCAGAGTGACAGTACATGCCCGTATTACTGAATGCTCTGTTTGTATATGTTGCCACTCCATGTGTAAAAAAGTAGTGGTTGTTTGAAGGTTTGTAATTACAGGAACATCTATGATAATTTCCGTTAGCCCATGTTAGGTGCATTAGATTAAATGTTAGCATTAAGCTAGCAGACTTTTCCTGGACAAAATTACCGTATATGGTTTGGTTAAATGAGAGCGAGAGCGAGAGCGAGAGCGAGAGCGAGAGAACAAGTACTAAGAAATACTTAAAAATAAATAAATTTGTTTAAACTATGTGCGAGGGAGACTAGTACTGGGCGATATGGCCAAAAATTCACATCACTGTATCAACGGCATCCCTTCATGCTAACGGTATGTATCTTGATATCAATTAATGGTAAACATATTTTTAATTAAGAATAAATAAATAAATATAGAATTTCTGAAAAGTTTAATTATATACATCATTAGAGAAGCTTAACTGATAAAATGCCGATTAAAAAAATTAGGATAACATTTATTGTGAAAATTTCAAGTCGGAATTAAATGTTAGCTACTCCATTACGGTCTGTATTATTAAGGCACTTCATTAGTTGTTTTCTTATTTATCATTAGTTACGCTCCACTTTAACCAGATCCAACCAGACCAATGTGACAAGTGCACTGCATCACACAAGCACGTATTTGGGAGTTTTGAGACAGTATTTCGATAGTTTAGCAATTAGCATGACACCCCATCTTTATCCCAGTCTTCGTGAGAACACTACATACAGTAGTGTAGTGTAGCTTTACACAGCTGCCATGGAGGCGATGATTAGTGACGAAATTATGCTGAGTAGACTCAAACTTTTTCCCTTGCATCACGATTAGCGATCCAGCCGCAGCTTGTAAGTAGCATTTGCCAATGCGAACAACGGAAAACAGCCATTTGATGCAGGGAGTATGAAGGGGATACAAAAACATAATATGCATTACTATGATTGGACGTCACGATAGGCTCCAAATCTCTCCCATAAGGCAAATTCATACCTTATCTTGAATACACTGTCTACTCTCCATCTTGCATCCCGAGGTACGACTTTAAAAATATGTTTTTCTAATGGTCTCTATATATTAGAAATGTTCACCTATTGTGGGAGGGTTCACTGTAATAATAATTGTAACTTGGATTTATGTCGCGCTCTACAAGGGAACAAAGGATGCTTGTGGTACATATTCATCACCCTCAAGTAAGAGTAATGACAATCTTTAAAGCACATCTACTGGCGACTTAACAAAAGGCAACAGACAAAATACATATTCCTAAAAGATGATACGATAACATAAAAAACATAACACATTAGAGCCTTCTAAAGTCATACAGTTCAGAATTTGACCAACATTTTGGGCGAATACAATGTAAAATAAACCTTTGAGGTAGCAGAGCTAGATGACAGCGAGGGATCGGTTAGCAAATATTAAAAAATTGGGGTACGTAATGTTGCAATACTTGCTCCAAAGAATGATATGCATCAAATCAGGTTATTAGGACGAGTGGAATCAGAGAAGAAACTAATTTACAACAAAAGTCACAAATCCAAAGATGCTTGACTTCAATCATGCCCCGATACCTTTGTCCTGATCATTCACAAACAATATAAACATATATTTGTAATAGTGTGAATTTCTCTTATTTGGAAGCTAGAGGCATTCGAATTATGCAAAACATCTTACGACTATTTAAACAGAGTAATCTGTCGACAGAAATGCACGAGGAAACAAGACCCACTTGATGGGGTTGACATCAGTTTTTTTTTTTTTTTTTAACTCTTATTCACTGATGACATCACTCACCGTCATCATAGTCTTCCTCATCCTCTGAAGTGTTGTTAATGTAGTCAGAGCACGAGTCATCATCCAGGCTGTCAGCTCCATCATGAAAGTCCGCCTGGTTATGGTTAGCTTGCTCATGTTCAGGTGTCGAGGGCGTTGCAGGTCTTTGGTCCTCTAATTCTACATCCCGTTGATTGTTATACCGCTTTAGTTCAACATCTGCGTCCACATCCACTTCTGGACAGCTGGGAACCTCATCCTCACATTTGAGAGAAGAATAATGCGCCTTACAGGTTCGGGGAAGGGGCTTGGGCACATGTGATTCCTTGGGGTAGCGGGTCGGCCGCTGCCGAGGGTGGATGGCTTTCAAATCACATGATTCTGTTTGATGAGCTGTGGGACAGGAGGTGGCGACGGGAGGAGCCACACTGTGGGTCCCGGGCCGCTTCCTTTGAGCCATCTTTGGTGGGTTACAGGCCGTGCATTGTTATGGTGTACTCCTAAAAGCGACACAAAGACACACAGGTGCAAAGATATGAGCACGTTCATCTTCAGAAAATCACAATACAGACTCTTCAAAGCAGCAAAGCAGCATGACACGGCACCAATTATTATTCAGCTTTCAAGCACACCCTTCAGTGCCCTGCCATCTCTTGTCAGCGTCCATTTGACAGCTTTCCACAGTTTACAATTACAATCATGAGTGATTATAGGAATTAGCTACGAAGCAACAAGCTCGCACTGAAACACAATTAGCTACTAAAAAAAAAAAAAAAACAGTAGAAATCCTCAAGCTAACCAATATTGCATGTGGACATCAGTGACATGATTGCTGTCTAGTTCATCAACAGTAATTCGTACTAATTATAGGTGGACATAATTGCAGTTGACTAAATGTGCACATGTAGACAATCAAATATCTAATAGAACAAATATTTTACTAAAATGTTGTAAAAGCCCATAACTGGTCAAACAAAACAAAAAAATAATTCCGAATGAACCTCTTACCTGAGGTCGTGAAATGTGATGTGGTGAACTGGTGTTAACAACGGCTCAGTGTTCACTCCCTTAGCTCTCTCCTTGCTCCTCCCTTCCCCCCACCAGCCGCTACACAGCATGCACCTCGCTGACTCCACCCGCCCCGCTTCTCTACATTATATTCTAACATCCGCTTGTTGAAGCACAACCCTCCTGAACAGGGAGTAAGGTTCAGTAACCATGGGCAACTGCATCTCAGGGGCGGGGAAAGCTCCCCTTTGACCTTCTCTTTGTTGGATTCCAATATTGAGAAGCACTTGGATAATGGTAAAATTTTGCCCTACTGAAGTATGATTGATCTTCATTTTTTTTTTTTTTTTTTTTTAACATATTCTTATTCAATACTCACAAATTGTATTTAGCAGATTTAGGTCAATTAAGACACATTTAGACACATTTGTTTTAAAAGGGAAGTCAACCCCCCCTCAAAAAATATATTGACAATATGTTCTATGCAGCCCCACTAGTCTAAATACGGTATTTTGGTTAATATTGCATTAGACGAATATGAGTTAAGCAGCAAAATCCTGCAGCTTTTATCAATATCAGAAGGCGGCCATTTTGCCACTCGCTGTCGAGTGAAAATGGCATCACAGTTGCTCAGGCCTCAGGTGCTGTCATGACTCGAGTCATGCAGGCGTAACGTTTGGGTCTTGTCTCATGTCTGGGGTCACGCCTGGGTTAAGTTTGAGTAGAGTTCATGACCGTGCACCAGAGTTCACGACCCGTTATGTGTCTGTTTTGGGTATTGATGTAACTGCATCCAGGTTCAACTAGTTTAGGCTATATGATGTCTGGACTGTGTGATGTCAGGAATCTTTTATGCTATATGATGTCAAAAACTATCTGTAATTAGGGGTGTGAATTGCCTAGTACCTGACGATTCGATTCGTATCACGATTCACAGGTCACGATTCGATACCGATTAATCCCGATACGAATTTATAAGTCGATTGTTGCGATTTTTTTTCATTCAAATTTAGAAAATACTAATCAGTAAGCTTGTAGAGTGTAAGATTTATATGAAAATGTATTATTTATTTATCTGAAATTTCAGTCTTATAGAGGTTGTAATCTGTTTCATGTTTGAACAGCATTAAAATAAAATATTAAGGCTTAATGTTCCGTTCATATAACATTCTTCCATGCTCAAGGTGTGAATCCTAAAAAAAAAAAAAAAAAAAAAAAAAAAAAAAAAAAAAAAAAAATCGATTCTGCCGATTATTGAATCGATTCGAGAATCGCGCGATGTAGTATCGCGATATATCGCCGAATCGATATATATATATATTTTTTTTTTTAACACCCCTATCTGTAATTACTGGGTTAACAGCCAATCAGAGAATTCCATGTTAGTACTGGTACTCACATGTCTAGCCACAACCAATGAGATTGATTGACTGTCTATATAAGAGTCTGAGAATTGTGTGTATTTTGCTAGATTATTGTCCACCTGTTCCTGTATACAGCATCTCCGAGTTTCTGTGCCTCTCGATGTGAATACATAGATAAAATCTTATTTGTGTCTGCGCCTTTGGGATCCAAACCTCTCAGCACACAACAGGTACAAACCCATCACAGTGCAGCTTCAGAAAACAGATGAGCTTGCTCGCAACTGTGATTTCATCTTTAATCAACAGCAAGTGGCAAAATGGCTGCCCCCTGAGTTAGACAAAGTGGATGGATTTTGCTGCAGAACTCATGTTCCGCAAATGTTATATTAATCAGAATGTTATGCTGAGACAATTGGGGTTACACATGGCAAATTATTGTCAAGAAAAGTTTAACGTTGACTTCCTCTTTAATTAAGGACCATGTCATCCCCACCTTTTATTACGAACCGTGAATAAATCACTGTACCTAGTTCCAATATACAGTATATTGTACCTGTATTTGACTGTCACCTACATACATGTGCTGAAAATTTTGCAGTGGTGAAATGTTTTTTAAGTCCATAAAAATGCTACAAATGGGTGTCCATACACAGAATGGTACTAGCCTGTCTGCAGCATCCCAATAGTCTGCGTTGAGCAGCAACTGGGGAACAATCAAAGCCAAGCTATCATCTCCACCGAACCTATTTCTGTCTGCCACAAAATGCTTTCGCTCGAGTGAGATGGAGCTTTAAATTATCATCGGACACTCCATTTGTTTGGCAGATGCATGTGTGCCGTTTGTTTATGCAAGGTTGAGGAGGAGAGAAAGAGTGAGAAACAGTCCGAAAGCAGCAGATGGCTTAAGCATAGTGAGGGTCCTGGGAATACTAATGTCTCTGCTTGATCTAGGTGTGACCTCCAATCACTCTTGTGAATGAGACCAGGATTTATTGGGAAAGAGAAAATCACCAATGTCTGACTTTGGTAATGGGGCCTCCATGGTTACCATTAGCATATCAATGTAAAGTCTTTTTAATGTAGAAACTGACCAGTCTTGAAATTTCAGAAAAGGGTTTGCCGAAATGTGTCTTTTCTTTTACTTGTTTCAGCAATGACCAAACAGAATAAAGACCTTCACCAAAGCTTTTAACAGAATGCTTTGCTTGGGGGTGGATGTTTGGTCGCCAGAGGTCCATACTTGTGTTTGTTTACAAACTCTCCAGTGTGGACACGTCAACTCAAAATGAAAACAAGATAAAAAAAATAAAGCAGGGCTAAATCGGACTGTTTTCATGTGTCAAATTGCAAACCTGAAAGAATGGACCTTTAAATTTGTCAAAACACTGCTTTATCATAAATGTCAACACTTTAAGCTAATTGTTCTAAAATAGGACACATGCGTGGTTGACTGATGGAACCAAATGAAATGGTTGTTGATAGCTTGTCCAGCAGAATTTATACACAGTAAATTTTGTGGAGTAAATTTTACTCTAAAAAACAAAACAAAACTATATTTGGTCCCAGTCAAAACAGAGTAAACTTTACACTTGGAAGAGAGTCAAATATTGTCATTTAAAATAAATAAATAAATAAATAAATAAATAAATAAATAAATACTCAAGGGTTGAGGAACAATCCCAAACCTTCAGCATGGGAGACAGTCACTCTACCATGCCCACAGTTAGATACCATATTGCTGTTCTATCCAAAAGGAGACAAAAAATGGTCTAGGAGGTATAAGAATTCCACCTGATACCAGCCACATACTGACACATGGTAGGAGTGGCATGGCTCAGAGGGTAGATTAGCAGTCTCCCAATGTAAAGGTTCTGCGATTGTTCTTCAACCTTTGAGTACTTTTTTTCCCTTTTTTGTTAAATTTCAAGTGTAAAGTTTACTTTCTTTACACTGGGACCGAATGTTTTTTTTAATTACTCTACAGAATTTATTGTGTACCCTGTACTTACTGTGACGAGCGGAGACACATTATTTCAATAACTCCTATTCTCAATTTATATACACTGAGTTTGGGGTTTACAAATAAACCATTTGGTAGGAAAGAGAGGAGAAGTATTTGGTATTATATGTGAACATTTAGCAAGTTAATGTTACTTTGTAGATCAGTGTAAATGGGGATTGTTCTGATGTTGTCAGTCAGTATGGTTGTATCTTTTTTTAAATGCCAAACCTTTACAAATGTTTTTCTTTTGCATTAGCTATATTGGTCCTACAGTAATATACAGTTTAAGCAAATTTGTTTCAATTTACTGTAATCTGTAAATTCAATGTATTCTCTGATGCATGACAATTTGAAATGTGGACTCGTCAAACCACAGCATGCTTTTCCACTTTGTGTCACTCCATCTTAGATGAGCACTGTTTTGGGGGGTTGTTAATATACAGTATGGTTTTCACTTTGCATATAAAGTGTGTTGCTTTTGTAGATGTATGACAAACTGTTAACTGATAGTGGTTTTCTGAAGTATTCCTGAGCCCACATGTCTAGATCCTTGACACAATGATGTTTTTTTTAAATGCAGAACCACCTGAGGGATAGGAGAGGTCATGTGCATTCAATGTTGCTGTGTTGTTGTTGTTGTTTTTTTGTTTTTTTGGGGGCCTTGCTGTTTACGTGCAGAGATTTCTCAAGGTTCTCTGAATCTTTTAATGATAGTAAGGGTCAGAGATGATAATGTTCCAAAATTTCTTGCAAATATACATTGAGAAACATTCTGTTGGACTATTTGCTATTTGCACTGTTAACTTATGGCCACAACATCTACAGTATTACATGTATCAGTCTTTGTTGCCTTTACACTTCAAATTGGATCACAAGCTAACAGACTATGTTCGAAAAGGAGTCTCTCCTCAACAGTCTCATTGAGATTCAGCATTTGTTCTCCTTAAAGCCTCCCACTCACTTTTAAGACGACGACAACAAGAGAGTGTTGCGGGAGACAGGAAAAGGAGGCAAGCAGAGTTGGTTAGCAGCGGGAATGGCACAGGACCACAGAAACCCATTCTACGCTTCCCTCATTCTGCTTGCCAATGTCCATCTTGCTTGCCACCTCAAGCACAACTACACCCTTGACCGTTTCCACAGCAACTCTCTTTTTTTTTTTTTTTAGCACCGTCTCTCATAGAAGGATCTAAGCCAATTATCAAAAAGACACTTCCAGGGAATGACAATTTAGCATTCAAATAGTCATTGTGCTGATGTAAACTATTTTTGCAAGTTTCGACACTAGATGAACATCAAAGACACACCATATTATAATTGAATCCCTGGCAAGGAAATCCAACATAGACAAAACTGAACTCCAAACATGGTGACAATGAGAACAAAGTCTCTGGCATTGCCATATATCCTTGTTATTATTTTTTAGCTAGTGATTAGCTAAAGATTTTATAGTAATGATGATATTTCATTCATCCTGCTTGAGTTCTCTTTTGACCTTGTTATGAATAAACAATATTTGATCTGGCCAGCTGAAGATTTGAAATCCACAAGGCTAAACTGAATTGCCACTAAAATCGCAGGGAAGCTCACGGTTTGAATTACTCGTTGAATGACACAATGTTCCACCAAATCTTGCAGGTCTTCTTCAATCAATCCTTTTTCTTACTGAGACCTCTCTAAAATCCATCCCTCCTCTGGCCTGTAATCCTCATTCAGTGTCATCTTTTCATCAAGCTCAGTTACTTGTTCACAGGCTTCGCTCTCCTTACCTCACTCAGGTCTTTTGAATCCAGAATAATGGCAGCAGCACAAAACTATTGAGCTTGGTGACCTGACCAGAGTTAATGAACATTTGGCCATTGCCTCACAATTCTATTTTGACAGGACAATACACTGTAAGAAAAACTATATTCCCCGAAAGTATATCAAAAACCAGGTTGTACCTCTCTCACTCTTTCAAGTTGACAGAATCTCATGACATCTGCTAATAATGTTCATCGAACTTGGAGATGGGAATTGTACCTACAGTTCAGTCAAAAAGCAAAAATCTCTTGTGTAGTTGAGAGATGGCGGGAACAGGTCCTATAAACCTGGCATGCTAATATGGATTGGTGATAGGCACCTAAATTAATTAAAAATATTAATCATTTCATCCATCCATCCATTTTCTTGACCGCTTATTCCTCACAAGGGTCGCGGGGGGTGCTGGCGCCTATCTCAGCTAGCTCTGGGCAGTAGGCGGGGGACTCCCTGGACTGGTTGCCAGCCAATCGCAGGGCACACAGAGACGAACAACCATCCACACTCACGCGCACACCTAGTGACAATTCGGAGCGCCCAATCAACCTGTCATGCATGTCTTTAGAGTGTGGGAGGAGACCGGAGTACCCAGAGAAGACCCACGCAGGCACGGGGAGAACATGCAAACTCCACCCAGGAAGGCCGGAGCCTGGACTCGAACCGGAGTCCTCAGAACTGGGAGGCGGACGTGCTAACTTAATCATTTCACATAAATCAAAATTCCTAGGTATCAGAGATGCTTGAGAAAATTCTAACCACAACTCTCAGGCTCATGTTTGCCTCTCGTGAACAAAACTACTAAGTAAAACATTTCAGGCCTTTTTGCATCAACAACAATGCGACTGACTCGACAATCAAACCTGTGAATGTCTCCTCATCCTCAGATGGAGCATGAATACAAGTAGTGTTTTTGTTTGTGTCCCTATCACCACTGGCCAGCTGACACGCAGAGGACTAATTGTGCAGACAGTGACTGCTCAGGCACCGAGAGGAGCAGCACCATACAAATGACAGGGCACAAAGAGGCTTGGTGTTGTTTATCAGTCCTGTCAAACCCATTCATTGTGTATGTGGTGAGGTGCGAGGCCGGCGGAATGTTGCGGCGAGGCGCAGCAAGAGAACTTCTGCCGCGACGGCAAGGCGCTTCAAATTGAAAATGGTTCAACTTGAGAGCGGCGCCAACGTGACATCAGATAAGCGCCTCCAATCGGAGAGGGGTTGGCGGTGTTGTCACTGTCGTGATTGGCCGACATTGATGCAGCGAGCAACTCCGTGGCACACACCCTCTTCCTGGTTTTACGTGAGTGAGGCGGAGGTGAATGCCAAAGTAAAAAAATACAGTATATGACAACCATAATAATGTTTTACAACAATGCTGAACCATATTTACAATTTATCATCTACTGGATGAAATTTTAAAGATTGTGGTTAAAAAAAAACAAAAAAAAAAACGCAAGTGCACAACACACCGCTCGTCGGGCCAAGTGCACCCATTCCCTTGAATGACAGCTCCAGCCCGGAGCGGCCCATGGAAATGGCTCCCATCCTGGGAATGGCGGCTTTAGTGGTTGCCGGAAGGCTTCGGACACCGGAGAGTAATGACGATGAGCCATTGACTCGGCCAAATGAATGTCACTGAGCTATTCATTCAGAATGAATGAGGCCTCGCGGCGAGCTTTGTATGCCTTTTACAAAATCGTGATTGCTATATTTCATTCACGCTGGTCCATATGAAATTGTAAATATGGCTGTGTTAACATAAAATCCAAAACGGTGTTCCCTCGTTTATTGCGGGAGTTACGTTCCAAAAACTACCCGCGATAATGGGATTCCGCGTTAATTTTCTTTTTTTTTAAATTTCCGTTAATTATATCTATTTTTTTCATTTATTATAGGTTTTTTCATTTTGGCATGATTTTTCTTTTATTATAAATGCTTTTTAAATTAATCATATATGTTCTTTTTTCTTTTACATTCATTTTTTTCCCCATTAAAAGTATGTTGCTATTTTTTTAAATTACATGTTACAATATAAAGCACAGTATCTATTTTTTTCCATTAATTATATTTATTTTTTCGTTTTGGTATGATTTTTAGTTTATTATGAATGCTTTTTCATTTATAATTTGTTTGGTTTTTTTCATTTACAGTCATTTTTTTCCATTAAAAGTAGTTTTTTTTTTTTACTTGTTATACAGCACAGGATATATTTTCTATCTCAGAATGCAATGTCGTGGAGCGACGGAACAGGCACTGTTGGTCCCGTCAAGACGAATGCGGATGCTCGTATGTCCCCGGTCGGACGTAGGAGTGGGGAGATACGGCCGCCCAAAGATGCCCAGCAAGGTGCACATATCAAATGGGCTCACTCAAGTCCTGTCCAAGTCTATTAAATTTGAAGTCCCTTGTGACAAAACCAATGTCTGCTGTTAACTTACTTGAGACATTATAGAAGGGGACGTGCACCCGTCAGTCTCTGACCTGGTTATTAATGATTAAATTGACAAACAAAAACCCACTTCCGGGATTGCTCAGTCGGTCATTTTTTCTTTTTCTTTTTTTTCTTTTTTTAAAGTTTGTCATCAATTGTTAATCATCAACAAAGCAGGTGCCTGTCATTGACGGATTGACGGACCTTCCATCAATATTGACGGAATGTCCACCTCCGGTCTTTGGGGTTATTATCATGTTGGAATACTTCCACGTGGCACATTTTCTAGAAGGACTGGAACATGCTCTTTAGTACATCACAGCAAATGTTGGCATTTATGGTTCTCTCAATGGACTGTAGCTCCCCATTGCACTCATTGCAGCACTCATGCAGCCCCAGACCATGTCATTCTCACCACCATGATTGACTGTAGGAAGACACACTTGTCTTTGTGCTCCTCATCTGGTTGCCTGCTAAATACACTTTGTACCATCTGAACCAAATAAGTTTACCTTGGTCTCATCAGACCACAGATCTCAAATTTGGTGCTGATATTCATCCCAACTGCCTCACACTCGGCTGCAAACCACCAACATCGCACATCCAGGGTACTATCAAAATGTTGGGAACTTGCAAATAAAATACACCGCATGGTTTAGCACATTAATCATTTTCCTTTAATTCTAATGTTGTCTGAAGGTCGTGCGAAGCCAAGATCGAAATTTCGATTAATTGCCCATCCCTACTAAATATACGCATCGATTACGAATTTAGGCTTGCTTGACAGTGTGCACTAATATCTACCAATGTCTCTTGCTGTTGAATCCCAAGTGTGCAGTGTGTGTCCATGTGTGCATCTGTCACATCAATCCTTGTGAAGCAGTGGCAGGTTAAGCAGGAATTGCAACACCTCCCAGCATCCTTCATGCTTTATTGAACCCAAGGGAAACACACAAGTCCCAAGGGAAGCCTGAAATCTTCCCAACACCATTTACTTACACATAGAGCACATATTTGGTTAACAGTCCTCCATGTTTTAAGTTTTTATTTTTCTATCCCCCACCAACTGCTGTGAGAAAGCATTTGAACATCAAAACACAACATCTATTCATTTGTTGTTGTGTCATGTTGCGTAAACAGATCAGATTCCCCTCCAAGTGCATTTGCTTATGAGAGACTGAAATGACAACAGGAAGTCCCATATTATCAACTACAAAGGTATGTTGATGAAGTTGGGAACACAAGAACACAATAATCACAGCAGCAAGTGCAGTTGACAGAGGAGGCAGGTCTGTAATGTAATGTAATGTAATGTATGATTCAAAGCTATTTTCAGAGATCTTTGGGGAAGTGTCCCTCAAAATGTTCTGTAGAAACTCTGAAAATCAGAAGGATTATCAGTACCTACAGGTTTGATATAGGAATAGGATACTTCTATTTTTTAATCTTGGTAAATTGTTGAGCTAAGGGATGTATATCAAGTATGAATGGGAACACTTTCAAGTCATTCCCATTAGTATCTTAATTGCCCATTGAAAAAATATCATGCCTTATTTATTTCGTCAAAGGACAATTCTGAGGCGAAATCAATCAATGACAAAGATGCCAGCCAACAGATCAAGTCAATATGCTGTGCTGAGCACTAATTTCACAATCCCTACGGATGGGTCTGGAGGTGATAAGCGATAGAAAGGACATGCGATGAGGATGTGAACGGCCTCATAAGGTCTGTCTCATTAAACCCACCTTCGCCAATGACCGAGCCAATCCTGTGATGACAGAAATCAGGATTATTGGATCTGTCGCTTGAATCCTCTTACATCACATCACTGTCACTCTGCTCTAAATCCATGCCATGGACCTTTGCATCATTTAGATCATGTCGTATAAAGGCTAGCTAACCAGTGACATGCACGTACCAGTATAAATAGAGATGTTTGGCTGCTAATTCACATAAAACCCTGTAAAGAATATAAATTAAGACTATGATACACTGCTATCAGTTGTATTGAGAGGAAACAGTTTTAGCTTTGAGCTAATGTCACTGAAGTTGCGAGAGACAAAACAACCTTTGCTACAAAGGACAGAACACAAACCTAATGTATGAAATAATCATATCTGAGCTTTTGCAGGTAGTGCAAGCTGAAAATATTCTTTCTTGAGGGTGGGTAGTATTTTGAGGGCGAGAAAAATCTATTCTGCCCTGGCTGGCTACGATATCATTGCCATGGGCAAAATCAACAACCATGATATACGCTGGGAAATGGCTGAAACGTGGTGGTCGATGATGGATGGCCTTCAAGTGACTAAAGTTATGAAGGTTGTGTTTGCAGTGTCAGGATGATAGAAAACTCTATTAATTTCTCCCTGGCAAGAAGGAAGAATGCTGTTGCAAATTAATAAAATATGAGCAAAGGAAGTGTTGAGAATGCTCCTGAACACTCGTGCGGTTTTACTTCTTGCCAGGGCTCGTTTCTTGACTCAAACACTTGTTTACAATATATCCTAAATTTAATGCTGCTTACATTATGGTTAACAGGGGAATTAATAGTTATATTTGTCTTTGATTATTTCACAAATATGCAAATTTCTGCAAGGACGTCATTGTCATGGGTAACAAAAATGTAGTGTTAGATTTTATAAAGTCATGGCTGACAGTGGAGGAAAAAAAAACAAAGTTGAGTGAGTGTGAGTGGGGGAGACATGTACTGCCAGTTGCCAAACTGAGTATATGTGAGGGGAGAGGCCAGGTACTCAGGCTGAGTGCAGCACAGATAGACACACAGTAGCAGCATGACAGAATGCCTTGCCACAAAAAAAAAAATGTTAGTAACCCAGTTATAAATTGACTGATCCATTGGTCATACATACGCAATAATCGGTACGCTAATTTATCAATATGGGCTCTATTCAGCATACGTAAGAATTGTATACAATTCTATGGGTGCAATTTGATGTAAGGCATCTAGATTAACTGAAAGGTCTCAAATAAATGTGAGTTTTACCGTTCCAGAATTTTAGTGATGAACTTGTCTCCATCAGCATATGGGAAGAGGGCTTATAGAGACAAAGTATGTGAATGTCTGACAAAAGCCACTTCGCATTGCTTGATGATGATGATTACACATCTCATCCTCATGGGTCCATGCAGTACCAGTATGTGATAGAGCCTCAAGGTTGCCATCGACTCTTGGCTGTTTTCTAAGAAAAATACTGCAGCAACAACGTAGCTGAAGAGAAGTGTGGTTGAGTGATGACGGTGTCAGTGGATTCATTCAACTATTCATTTTCAATATTGCTCATCCTGTTCAGGGTCACCAGGACGCTGTGGCTTATCAAAGCTGTCAGGCATGCACCAAGTTCTCACTGCATGGAACTTACGCACTGCTCTGCCTTCTATGGTGAGAACCACTGACACTCACTTTTCACCAAGAGACAATTAAGAACCTTCACTCACCCATCACCTTTCTAGACCGCTTATCCTGACTAGAAAGCATGCAAACCTGACACAGGAAGGCCGGACCCCGGAACCACAAACCTCAAGGCTCTGTAGCTGATGTGCTGCTAACCATTCGACACTAATCGACAAGTGAAATTCCACATGATGATAAAGCGCTGTCGCCGCCAAGCAAAATATAATCAATGCTGTCTTTTGGATTTGGTGATGTTTTGCCATCTCCAGTAGGTGCAGCCTCCGCTACCTCCGCCTCGGTGATGAATTATGTACTCACAATTGCCCCAGCATTAAAAGGGTTTGCTCTTAGCCTAGCCTTCTTTTCATTATTTGTTACGTTCCACACAAGTAGGAATTGCCAAAACCATATAAATGACAGAGAATCATGTTTAAAGAGCTTGATGAGGGCCTTTAAGGAGAAAAACAAACTCAATGGTGCTATTTGTCATAGTCTGGGTTGGGTTTTGGTTAGATTTTTTACCTTACTTTTGTCACGGTTCCGATTTAGTTTGGGTTTCGTCTTTATCCTCATGTTTCTTTAAGTTTTAGCCATGATCTGTGTTTTGTTTTGTTGTCCTTGTGTGCCTCCCTCGTCTTGTCAAGCATTGCCATGTCCACCTATGTTTGCCTGCCCTTCCTCATGTGTCAACCAATCATTATCCTTTGCCACTTGTGTCTTGCACAGCTGTGTCTAATTGTCTATTAGTGTATGTGTATTTAGTTTCTTGTCTCCCTGCTGTCCGCGTCGATTCATTGTTGTTTTTCCCTCTCGTCAGGCTACCCGCTTTTGCCCTGCAACCCCCCCCCGACACACGTTTTGCCTTGCTTGTTTT
This sequence comes from Festucalex cinctus, assembly GCF_051991245.1. NCBI lineage: Eukaryota > Metazoa > Chordata > Actinopteri > Syngnathiformes > Syngnathidae > Festucalex > Festucalex cinctus. The sequence continues at coordinate 13,785,551 of NC_135414.1, read as the reverse complement.
TTGGATGTTGTTGTTTTTTTCAGCCAGATCCTTGTTTACCTCGTTTTGTTTAATTAAATCCCTTTTTTGATTGCACCTCTGCCTCCTCGCCCCGCTTCCTGCACCTGGGTACTCTACCCTCCACATCACAACACTGTTTACTTGTTGTTGGACTTGACTGACCCCGGGTTTTCACTGGATGCGGTTGCGGTGCGGTTGCGGTGCGGTGCGTCTTGACTGCGTGCTCCGGACGGGTCAATTTTTTTGTCAATCCACACCGGCTCCGCACAGCTGCGGTCCGGCAGCTCCGTCGCCGCCCACTTCCCAACGTATTTCGCGGGACCGTGCGCGCGCGATCATGTGGCATTTCACAACGAGAGGTGGACTTCTTTTGATTTAACATTTTCTTCTTCTTCTGCTATGAGATTCCATGCAGCATCCTTTTTTTGGTTGTCCTTGTAAAGTATATTAATAACGAGAGTCGGGTCAGTGCGGGTCCACTCTTTATTTCTGTCTTCCGCGTCCGGCTGCCGCTCAGTACGGCAAGCGAGACGGGCACAACAAGCAATCGCGAACATCAAACTCACAATACATTACAGTCCTTATAAAAAGGATGTGCCGTGTCATATATTATTTTGTGGTTTTCCACCTCCAATATCAACCTCTCCTCGTCCATGTTCGCTGGTGTCTAAACCGTGAATGAGCACATGGCCCGGCGACGCCCACGTCACGTTTTGCTGAAAAACTTGCGAAATAGGAGCTGGCGAGTGTTTTATTCTGAAAGGTAACCGGAAATTTATTTTGAAACCGCCTCGGTCTTCCTGTCCCGCTCGATGTGTTTTGTGCTAGCTTGCCATTTGCCGGAGGCCTACCGCTGCGGCGTCCGGCAAAAATAGAAAATAGGTCTATCCTTGCGGAAAGCTTGCGGCACGCCGCAGGCCTTCCGCAGTCGACACGCAACGCACCCGCAAGCGGTGTAAACTGCACCATTCGAATGAATGGAATCTAATTGCTTGCGTCGCCGGACCGCACCGCAACCGCACCGCAACCGCATCCGGTGAAAACCCGGGGTTAGACATTTATCACAGCAGCAGTGGTTCTCCCACCACAAATGTTTTTCAGATTGAATATTCACTCTATATGCTATCCAGCGCACATGCCCACCAGGTGACCTCCTTGTGTTGAATTTTTAAATTGCTGTAGTGTGATCACGATCACGTTTAGAAGAAAAATAAAATAAACGAATAAGCGTTGGACAAAGCTTGTCTGCTATTGGTTGTCAATCAGCAAACACGCCTTGCATGCATGAATGATAAGTATCACTGGAAATACTTTTGCTGAATGTATCTATTGATGATACAGTACAATGTGTCACCCAGGAGGACAATTACTCGTTGACGATTCCCCTGAGAAGCAGCAGGTGAGGTTCTCTACAAATCTAAATGCTAATGTTTCCTTCCTGCTCCTAAAACAAATGCAGACACTAATCGATTGCTTTGCCGAACTCGATAACAACGTTGATAGCACGTCTAAAGAGAAAGGGTTCGCATGTTGATTATGTTTTTGTGAAAACGTCAAAACATACCATGAGAATTGAGCAGGAACCAGCAATAACCTGACCAGTAGATATGTCAGGCTGCCGTACGATAGGAAATTGTGTTGTGCATAATATACCACAAAAAAATAATAAGACACAAAAACACTGTCACCGTGTTTGTGTCATTTTTTTTTTGTGAATAAGGAAAATATTAATGCTCTGATTCCCATTTCTTGCTGAATGTTGCCCATTCTCTTAATGGATTCCTTTTTTTTTTAGCAAGCATTCACTATGGGACGAGGGATTCCTTTTGGCTTTCTTTCATGTCTGAATTTTGCCTTCCTTCCAGTATGACCTGATTTCGTCAGCATGAAACTGATTTGACGCATTCATTTACATGAAAATGCTGTGAGAGCGAGGGAAATATACACACACATACTAGATTATTAAGGAATGTCACCACACAAGGGAATTGAAAGAAATCCAACTTTCGCATTGGTTATATTGCATATTCCTATAATGAGCCTGTTCTCATGACCATTTCATAGGATAAACTGCAAAATTAATGAATTGTTATTAATATATTATTCAAATCCACATTTTAGAGGTCTGAACATTTTTTGTTATATTTTGAAAAACCCTTAGGCCACCATTAGATTTGATCTAGGTAATGCAATAAGTAGAATGTAGCTAAGTAGAGCGCAGACCTCCACCAAGGCTAAACCTTGAATTATAGTTAACTTAAAATTATTCATTTAGCTTTGTGTTTGTTTGTTTGTTTGTCTGTTTGCTAATTAAGAGGGGGACTTCCAAGTAGAGATGTCAAAATTAATCAATGAATTGACAAATAATCAATTATCAATTTAATCACCAACTATTTTAATAATTCGGTAATCGTTTGGAGTCTTTTTTTTTTTTTTTATGCAATACTGTCCAAATCATCTAACCTCAGCATATCAGCAGTAATTGTTCACTGATTTCTGTAGTCCTTCATGAAAGAAGACTAATTATCTTCTGTGTTTAATCAGATTTAGACATTTGCAAACATCTGTTTTTACTTCCGAAAACAATGACCAAACCGTACGCCATCAATCCCCCCACCCCCACCCCCTCTTTTTTTAATCACTATACGAATATGAAGTATGGCATAAAACCAATCATTGGTTAATAAACAGTATTTAGGGGGAAAATGCTTTTGTAATACACTAACGCAAAATAAAAATTATTCTGATTGATTATTCACTTCCAAGTTAATGAATGACAGACAATAGATGGGAGGTGTCATGGTGATTTGGGGGGTTGGATGTTTCCAATGACACCGTATTGACTCATATTCTGTTACCAGGAACAAAGTGTTGGAATGTAGCATCTAAATACTTTCGCACTTAAAGCTATGTCTTGCCACTGCATTGCCATTGATTGGCCGAAGATGTCGTTCGTGCATGGCTTGAGGAATGTACCAATCACTGCAAACGACAAAAGAATTCTGGAGACTGACTTCTCTCATGCTAATGGCTTTCAAAGCACTATCGGGGAAGGATGGAAGACGTTATAAATAACGAAGTGCAAAATGAAGTTCAAATATTGACTGGATTTCTACAAAGTCAGTTGAAAAATGCAAATCCACGAGTGCACAAATTCAGAGGAGCTTCTTCAAATAAACAGCCAGTGGCATTTTCTGAGCCAGTAATGACGCAAGACACCAGAAATGATAGTATAGAACTTCAAGTCACTTTGCTTTCTTTAATAAAGTATGTTATATAGTACTTAATGCTTCCATATTATTTTGCATTTTCAGGTAGGCTTACTGCTTTTTCCCTTGTATAACCACTGCTTTTGCATCCATGCTATTTTCTTACAGAAAGATCAGCGTAACCTGATAGATATTTAATATATATACAGTATATGTTTATTTTAGAAATACAAAGTACTATTTCTTTGTCGCTGATGTCATTATGTCCTAAATTATGTTTGTTTGTTTTTTTTAAATAGTACAATATCAGGGAGTTTTACACATTATTGTGAGCTTTTTTTTTTTACGTCTCCAACCTCCCCACTATACCGTGATAATTAATTTGACAATTATTTTAAGAATATTTTACACATTATCATACTGTATAACGACAAAACAAATTCCCTTTTCTGGTACCAATCAAGATGCAAAGTCCAATTAATTTATTTTTCTTTATCAAACTTAACTATTGATTTTGTTTAAAAATAGTTCATCATGTGTATTGCGTGGCAGAGTTGGCATTTTGCCTCCCTACCTGGAGTTCAATTTAGTATCCTCCCGCTGCAGTATGAATAAAATCCCCGCAGCCTGCAGGGAAGGTGTTTGTCCTTGAGTGCAGGTGCTATATTGCAAACTATCGACAAAGCAGCAGAGTGAGACATTCTCAAAGGGATGAATTAGAGGAAGTGGGCCACGCTATTAGCAGAAAAGGTGGGAAGATGCGTGAAGGTCCCAATAGGTACAAAGTGGAGGATACAACCTGGCAACCCACTCTCAATCGAGCATCATGTCAACATGTGGCCATCCCCGACAGTCTTAAAGGTTTGTCATAGCTCTGTGGGGGCCCTATACCTTCTATTTGCACATCCGATGTCTCCATGGACATCACTTTCTTCCTCACACTCCCCTCCAGCTCTTCATTCACTCCACCAATGTGCCACAATTTTAACCCAAATCCAGTGGACCCACAACTCGTAATATAGGCCACAGTTCAGACTTCTTTAATCAGCATATTAGCTGTGGGCTAAATGTGTAGCGGTCATTTTAGAAATAGAAATGTGACAGTTTGATGTCACTGAAGTATAATATGTGCAATCAGTCTTTTGTCACCAAGTCAACAGGAGTTTGTTACCTATAGTTGATCTCTGTAATAGAATGCATGAGACAAATACACAAAGGAGATACAAAATCAATACATGCGGGACAGTTTCAATGCACACTGATCTCATGTTTATCAACGAAATATGATGACCTCCATCGTACATATCAGCGGAGAACAGAATCCGTCTCCTACGCCTGGATCAAATCCACCAAAATTGCGATACCCCACCTGCACCACAACTTAGACCTGTGTTCAGCAGGTCTAAAGTCTAATGTACTTTCTGTTACCAAGATGTCAATTGCGCCGGGGTTGTGTCATAGCAAATGTCCTGGGTCCGTGCGAACACCTCGCGTGCCAAATTCCCAAACACGGTTAGCAGACAACTGATTCATGGAGGATGACAAACACAACCATAAATTATAATTCTGGGAAGCAGACAGTTCCATTTGTATGTATTTTTAATGACTCATCCTGATCTTCTCCAAACTATAATGAATTCTTACTTGGCCCCTGCCCCACAACTGCACAATATTTAATTTGTTTAGCATTATTTTTGCTAAACGTATGCACTACTATCTACAGAATAACGGTCTTTTACGGTAATAAAACACAGCTGATGATGGTCTCATACTTTTGCTGATATCTCTGCATGAATTCAACCAAATATTGCATGGAAGCGTTGGAAATGAAACTGATGAAAACCACAATGTTTGCAACCCGTGTTGTCTCTGACTCACTGTTATCACACGGATGGGGGTGGCAACAGGCTCTGAAAATGAAGATGAGGACAAACACTGGGGACGTCGCAAGACTCTGTTTCTGCCTCCCACCCCAAGAACAATGAAGATCAAGCAACAAGCCAGCAAGTCGCTGCCATCCATGGGCGCCGACACCCAGAGTGACAACAACAGCAATACAAATACATGTGAAGAAAACACAACTCACCACATACATATCTATCTATCTATCTATCTATCTATCTATCATGAGGCGAAAGCTTCATTCAGTTACAAGAAGTGTGTGGGAGTGTGAGAGATGAAAGATAGCCTGATGGAGAGAAGTGAACGAGCTCATTAAGGCAAGGAACTCGCACATCAATCGTTTGATTACGACGTTCTGGAAATGGTTATCATTGTGAAAATGAATGCGACCCCCAGGGCCGTTAAAAAATAATACTTGATCGTTTACCCGACACAGATGCTCATATGAATCAGCAGTGTAGAGTTGGATGTGACTGTGAGCATCAAAAAACATATTTTTGGGATAAAGTTCAGCGGATGTTTTAATAGCAGCGAGGCGAGCCGCCCTATTGTTAGCGCGGATGCAGAACACTTCGCAGATCAGCATCCACCGTTCCCCAGGATGCCCTGGAGGAGAAACGCGGATGCCCCAATCTGCGGAGCGCTTTTCGACGCTTATCAAACCATTCAACTCTCTACTGCCATCGCGTCTTATTAAAAAGTCAGTCTTACCTGGGTGATGTTGATGTGCCGAACGATTCAGCTCTTTCCGAGAGCGCCGAGAGCTGGTGCTGGCAGGCCGAACATCCCTCCGCTTGTCTCAGCGACAGAAAGCGTACCGAGTCTGACAGTATAGCGACGCCCCGGAACCAGCATCGCAACATATGAGCCCACTGCGGCTGTCTGGATGGCTGCAAGAGCTGGGCTCATTAGCACGCCCTAACAGCAGCTGCGCGAACCTACGGCCCGGCAAATAAAATCACACATTCCTGAGTAAATAAATAAATAAATAAATAAATAATTTTTAAATCATCATTAAAACAATGAGGACTTCCGTCGGAATAATAAGGTCTTTATTTATTTATTTTATGTATTGTATTTACTTTATTTTATTTATTTATTTGATTTATTGGTTTGTTTGTTTATTTAAATACATGCATACCTTAGACTAATAATCATATCGTTTGCCTGAATATATGACCAAAACAATCAAATGAAAATGTTGAGCAGTTTCCTTAAAAAAAAAAAAAAAAAAAAAAACATTTCTGCAAAAGGTAAAACACTTAAGTCAAAATGGCTATCTGTCGGAACAAAACAAACAATATAATAGTCTGACAGTCACCTCAAGGGTTCCCCAAGGTTAGTGTGTCTCAGCTTTGAAATTACATTTTAAATATGAAACAGCAATTTGTCTCTTAAAAAATTCATGGCATTCACAATATGTAAAATAAAAAAAAATCCTGCGGTACGATGGAACGACGAGGGTAAAATCGAGTTTTGAAATTAATTATTTCAGTTTGAGATTACACCATTTTCCCTGTTGCATTACTAATCCTCAGTGTATTGTGTGTGGGGAGGGGTGGTGGTGGTGAGATTTTCTGGGGGCTTTTCAACTTTTCATTCATACATCAATACTGTCACCTAGTGGACACACCTAAGCATGACAAACAATGGAAGCATCAGTGTCTTAACTAAATGTTGCATTAATGTATTTTATGTATAATATTTTATTCCTAACAGCTGGAATTGAGATCAGATCCGCATCTCAAATTCGTCTTTCTTAATTTTTTTTTTTATTAAATCAACCAACTCAACTCAACTTTATTTATAAAGTACTTTAAGAACAGGCATTGCTTTATACAAAGTGCTATATAACATAAATATCGGTTGTGCAGTAAAGACTAAGGTAACAAAACAAGAACAAAGCAAACATTTTGAAGTGCGTATACAAGTTTTTTTGTTTTTTTTTGTTTTTTACAAGTAAATACATTTTACATCAGTAAATTAATAAGAAGTAAGCGAGTAATAAAGAAATAAATAAACATTACATATTAAAACATTCACATGTAAAATTCCCGTTTTTTATAGCTACTGTATTACAAAAAACAAAGGAATAAGCACAAGTGAAAAAATAACCCATCATAATAAGATAATAAAATAAAAATTCATAGTAAAACTTAGGTCAACCATCTCAGGATATTTTACAACTACAGCTTCATGAAAAAAACATTTAACAGATTCGACAACTTTTTACTTTCTTGTTGTTGATGAATTAGAGTTGAATATTGATTTTAATTCCAGTGGGAAAGACACAAACCTGGGAGAAGTTTTGGAATGTTTTTGTTTGTAAATAAAAGACTCGCATCTTCAATGGACGCTGACCCTCAATGATGTCAGCATTTTCTCGTCCTCTGATTGGTTGACTAGAGCAACGGTTGTTCCGGTCAATTTCGACTAGCATAACACGTCTATGAGTTGACCAAGACAAAACAAATAAAAAAAATAAAAAATAAAAAAAACAACAACACCTTGTCTGTAGGCGACAGAGAGCCAAATACATACATTTAACTATAGTATAATGCATGTATCTACATTTGTTTTTGTTTTTGTCATGAATTTAAATGAAAACTTGCATACATCTTATTGCAGACCTTTAAAAACTTCTAAAATTTAATTCAGATTCATGTTCCTCAACTACAATTAGAAACGCCAGCAAAATATGACTGACGAATATGGATATGGGCAATGGGTGACTGTCGCCGACTGTCGAGCTGTGTTGACTTGGACACTAGAGGCCACCGGTAAGCTGCGTTTAGACACACGCCACTCGTGAACGTGAACAGTGAGTTGATGTGCAATAATATCGACACGAGGACAGGGCTAGTGGCTGTAATTACATTATGATTGAAACGAGAGCACGCATTGCTCACGTGACACTTTTGTAATAGGTCAACATAAGCGAAGAATTTCGAGTCAGAACACGCTCGTTGTTTTGTGCGTCTGCGCGCACACATTACAGAATTCTATCCGTAATGAAAACCAATTAAGACAGAGTGGATTATAATAGCACATTGTTGACGAATTACATGTAAACTGCCGCCGACACTATAGGAAAATCAACGATTCTGGCGTCTTCTCACGTTAATATAGTCGGCATTTATTCCTTCTCTTTTTCCGTTTAAAAAAAAATGTGGCTTCAAAGGGAAGCAACATGTTATGGAATCAGCATTCTGGACGTTGAGCTCACAGATTGTGCAATAAAAGCATGTATTGATATAAACAGTCATGCATCTTCATTCGAGGCTATTTATTTGTCGTGTACGATCAGGTATGAGAATGCGGTGACGATGGGGAGCAAAGCAGATGAAATGAGCAACACATGCAGGGCGCGCGGATCCCGTCGCCTCAGCCTCGACCTCCTCCCGACTTTCTTCACGTCACCCCGCCCGTCTGTCTGTCGGATCCTCCCTCAAACCCTCAGAATCATCCCCGAGAGCCACTCGGAGCTGGGAAAAAGAGAGACGGAGGGGGAAAGTGAGAGAGCCAAAAATACACGCAGACACCCCACATCACCTAGACTACCTGCTCCGGCTCAGCAAGGGGAGGAGGACGCACAAGTGCAGGCGCGTCCATGCGTGCCACCCGAGCTAGACAATAAAAGGACAACAACACATCGAAAACTGGAATGAGAGTTTAGCTTAGACACTCTTTGGGGCCAAGAGCTCATCTTTGCAGCCTAAATGAGTACACTCTAAAGAGGAGTCATGCATCTCAACAGAGAAGAAGATAACAGCAGTGGTGAGTAAAATCTATTTCTATATTTCCCATGAAGAATCCTACTGCTCCATTTCATATAGTTTAGAGATCTCGCGTTGGTTAGCGGATGCCCTTGAGTGTGTCACGTTTATGTCAGGCTGATGCTGGGGGGTCATTGCAACAAGCTGCCAACTGCCATCTCCTATTGCTCGTCTGCCCCCGCCCCCCAAAACACACTCGCAAACCTTGCATCGCAGCGAGATGGGATGTTGCAACACACCCGAGGCGCCAAGTCAGTGAGGCACTTGTTGTGCCCTGATGTGGCGTCCGGCACAGAGGTGGCCTAAGCACAACATCACAAGGTCATCCGCGCACGCTCATATTAATGAGCTGTCTGCATGTTTATGTGTCTCCCAAGTGCGAGTATCTGATGGTGGTGTCGTGTCGGCGTGCGCATCTGTGTGTGGATGGAAGGATGTGGGTTCTATCTTTGTGGTCAGATGAAACAATTACAGTGTGGAGTGAGACAAACCTTTCCCATCTGGATCTGTTACGCCACAGTAAATAGATTGCCATCCATCTGCCGGCGCCATGCATGATGTACTAGTAAGGGAAAGGTCACTAACACCTGCTGCTCATTGTTGTCTTAAGCGAAAGAGGAAGTATATTTGATTTTAAATACACATACATATGGTGCTGAACATACATACATTCCCAATCAATATGTTATGGACTTGCAGTAAGGTATATATGTCAGCATAAGGGGTCCCCTGAGTGGGCAAGTGTTTTGTGTTAAAGAAAACTGGCAACATTCCAGAATTGTCATTTTTACACTCCTCACACTCAGAATGGGGACACTTGTGAAGTAATACCAGCCTGACTTTTCATAATGTGCAACAATCACACAGATGAGAGAAATTCAGGAGATACGATTGTCTGATTGGCTTTAATTATTCATTATGACCAATCCTCTGTACGTGTATTTGTGAGTGTGTAGTGTGTACAAGTGTAAATGATATATCATTAACAGGCCCATTTGTTGCTACATAAGTATAAGCACCACTATTCTCCCATCTCAGCTTGCTAATTATGATATTACGATTCTGGCAAGGGATTGCCACATTTTAGTACTTATTTGAAGCTGCCAAGGTTCATGCCAGCTAATATCTTGTTTTGTACTTGCTGGAAAGAATTCTGGTTGGTGACAACTGTCCCATGTTGTGAGCCCTGCAGGGAGCATTATTGATTAAAAGACTAATAGGGATGTTTAAACTACTTCCCCCCCACAACGATACCAGTTCAAGTGCTCAACTCTTGAGTAGTCAATACCAAGTACTGATAGCATTTTTCCTTAAAACTGCATGAAATTAACTGAAATGTAATTTCCCATTCTTCTAATTTATAGTTATTGATTGTAAAACCACTATAAGCAGTTGCAAGTACAAATCAGAAGCTGAGGTCAAACTGTAAAATCACAGATAGTTATGACAAATGATGAATGGATTCAAACCATATTCAAAATGTACTTTTTTGTGATGTATGCCTACAACAAATCCAATCTTGTTCCGCAAGTCAAAAATATAGTTAGTGTAGTTTTATCCAGCATTTAAAGGCTTCTTACATTACTCAGCGAGTATACATGTTTTCATCGGGCTTAAAGTCACTGTGTAATTAATTTCATGTAATTATTTTTATCAACCTGCCCAAGTGGTTTTAAATAAGATGTTATTAGGTCTTCCAGTAGATCATGCACCCGGATGCCTGATTATGCATTGTAATTATATTTACCTAAGGGCATCGTAATGGCTGCTGACATCACATCATGGCGTTTATGAGGCATTTTTATGGTATGGTCTCTCTATGCATGGTCGCCTTTTGCTTTGCTGTGGTTTCAATCAAGCTTGTTTTATTATGTATTTCCTTACAAAGGGCCGGCAATATGCATTTTGCTGGCATCAGGCAGAATCTTCATACCTCCAAAATCCTCAATTTTCAAGAGACCCAAAAACATCATGTTTGTTCAACCATCAACATTACATTATCGAAGAGAGCAAGCCATTTTTAACACTTTAGAATGGTCAGCCATTTGTAGAAAAGAGCTATATCCGCATGTGAATTAGATTTGTGAAAAAAATATGAAATTCACCAAATTCTGGCATACGAGGTTTCAGTCTAGAGCTGGCGACTTTGTGTAATTTTTTTTTAATTATTTGTGTTGTAGTTCTTGGCTATTGAAAAAATTATTAATAATCTAGCACGGAACATTACATGCTTGAGTCATATTAGCATATAAAACCCCATAGAGAGGCTAAACACTACATTACAGAGTTATGGCTTCGTCTGTTAGCTCATCTGCTCTGGAGTTAGTCTCAGAGTGTCCTGGAGTCTCAAATAACAACCACAAAAGTCACTAAATGTGTTGCCAGTTTACATTTTGCAAGGCCAAGCTATAATAAATGCTATGAAAAAAACAATCACTGTTAACCCTGAGCCACAACATTAGCTGGAAAGACTCTTACATTTATAGATGTAAGGTAAGATATGGAAGATGAAATATTGTTCTGCTGTTAGATGTACATTTTACAACAAAAGAGCAATATGACAAAGCATCACATCAAATTGATGGCCAGCGTAGAAAAGTCAGAAAAGATGGAGGCAATAAAAAGACAACGGGGCTCTGAGGTGTATGAACAGTCACATCCTAATGTAGGATTCACCAAAAGACAAATCTTTGTGTCCGCTTCAGACATCAGCTTTTAGTCCATTTGTTGTAAATAAAATGAAGAAAATTGTCATTATGATGCTTCTACGTACCTCTTTTCAGACATTATCCGTATGAAAGATCTGCATTTACTGCCATTCCTCTTATTTACAACACACAAACAAAAGTAAAGGACGAGATGGAGCATTTCATTTCTTATTCATATTTGTATTACAATAATAACGGGCATAAAAATACTTCAATATACCCCTTGGGTCTACAGATCCATTAGTCTGCTCTGTGGATAATGAGTATGCATTCTAGTGAGAACGCAATGAAACAAACACGAGATCAAAATGATCCACTATGCATGCCGGTGTTCTCGCCTTAGTCCTGAAACTCAAAAAGGGTAAACATAATTAAAAAACCAGCACAACATATCTTCTTTGAAGCACAGTGACTGTAAATACATTTGTGCCGTGCCGGAAAAGAGAAAGTTAAAGGAACCCAAAATGAATGTATTTCTATTTGGCGTTAAATGAATAGCATGAATTTTATATATATATATATATATATATATATATATATATATATATATATATATATATATATATATAAATTCTAAACACTCACTCAAGGCCCAATAATATAGTGCAGCCTTTAATGGGGCTAAAGATACAGTACAACGTCATTTGTTTTAAAAGTGCATTCACTCACACATAAAAACATGATCTCCCAGGTGGGGAAGCTAACCTATGCCGGTTGCATCGGAGGCAAGAGGCAGTTACCACTCCGCCACCCAGAGCCCATGTACAATTACGCCATGGTGGCACTGATATGCATTGTTTTCAATGCGCATGTGCAAGTCCATTTGACTCAAACTAAATATATTATCCAGAGGGCATTAAGACAATACGTTTAATTGGAAGGAAATCAAGTACATTAGGTTGGGTATTTTGAATGTATTTATAGTTCCATCAAAATCAAAATTGATGTCTGTCAATGCAATATAAATAGTTTTCACAATAAAATCAATACATTTATCCTGTTTTGAATGGATATTATTACTTTCAATGAAATGCTGATTGTAATCCTTTTTACAGTGTAGATAGACAGACCAACTGACACCAGTTACACTGTTCGATGAGCTCAACATGCATGTTTTTTTCCCCCCCCCATTTGTACGGGGAAAAAGACTCAGTATTTACCTCCTCCAAAATGTAACAATAATGGCCATATTGCAATATCGCGATATTACAAATGCCACAATATATCGTCGCCATCAAGTTATACGATATTAAAAGCAGCACATCTGTTAAAAAAAAAAAAAAAGTCTGGTTGATTTCCATTTGTGCAGTTCTAGCACCCTCTGGTGGCTATTTTTTTTTTTTTTTAGTGCATTTTAATTTTCATAAGGCATGTTTTGGCTTTTCTATGTTTAAATTCCACACTAATGGTCAGATAAAGGGGAGCGTATTGTGTACTTGTGAACCGAGTCAATGTCAATGTGGAGGAACTCAATGTGTGCTTGCATTAACAAGTAAGTGCCTCAATATTAAGTCTTATTGGACATTTTCGGTTGTTTATATGCATTGCTGGAATGTACAAAAGCACAGTATTGTGTGTATGTGTGTGTTTTTAGTACGGTTATTTTTTATTTATTTATTTTTTACAATATTGTCACCCTTTTTTTGTATCGCCAACAATATCCCCACAATATCTTGCTAATTATCGTATCGTGACCTACATATTGTGTATTTTATCATGATGTTTGGATATCATTACATCCTTAGTTAACCTTAGAAATGGCCCCCATCGGTAACTCATCATTTTAGTATGATGACAATTAGGGCAGGACTAATATTGCAACCACTTGGATGGTATACACATCTGTTCAGTAAACTGCAAACTTGGAAAAAAAAGAAAAGAAAAAAGATTGGCCTTACAGTCCATATGTGGACACATGCATCGCTCTATCCAGTGTAAATAGAATTCTATGGAAATGCCTCTTGCATAACTCTGTTACAGCAGCACGACTGTGCGAAAGACAGATTCCTTATGATTCTCTTTTACCTCCTCTCACTTGACCCCATTTGGCAGCATGTCTGGTTGTACTTTTTGTTTTGCAATTATTGATAAGTAGTCGCTAAATAAACAAAAACAGAGGGCCCGGGATGTGAAGGTTTTGGATGAGCTTGCATCAAGGAAGTAGCCTACTAAGAGTGTGGGATGAAAGTGTTAGTGCAAATATAGGGAGCTGGTGGACAGAAATAGATAACGGGAGACTGAGGCAGAGGGAAGAGAGGCAGAGTCTAGATTTTCAGAGAACTTTGTTCCAGCTCCTGAAAGTAAGTGCTTTTGAAGAGGAGGCGAAAGGGAGACGGAGACACACACTATGCTTTTTAATTTGTGAACTCATTGAAGCAACACCGGTCTCCAGACACAGCACATAGATGAGACAAAGGCAAGAAAGGATAAAACTACAAGTGGGCTGCTCTTTATGTCTCTGACTGAATGTTTAAAAAGGCACCATTTCTTGAGATGTTTAGACTAATGGCTCTATAGTCACAGCTGTACTCGAGCGTAACAACTGGCACATCTTGATTTTTGTGCCACCGCAAGGTTCATTTTGCCCTGTTTGGGAATTTGGCATATTTCTTTGCGCCATGACGACTGTTTTGCAGAGGGTATTTGCTTTGGTATGCACCCGGCAATAAGAATGGTGCACTGAAAAAAAAAAAAAACAACTTATAAAAAAAAAAAAAAAAAAAAAAAAAAACCTACACTAGAAACAAGCAACATTTCTTCAAAAATTTTCAGGTTATCATGTTTTGAATTTAACAAAAAGTCTGTAAGCAAAATTTACTTGACTAGAATTCTTAAAACTGGCCTATACATCTCGTCCTATAATCAAGTCATGTTGATGCCCATTACAGCGCAAAATGGCAATTTTTAACTGTGCCAAACTGCTAACCTGGCAATAGCCAGATGGATATATGCTTCACTCAAGTGAGTTCTCTGCAATATCCATCTGGTACCTCTCAACGGTAATTTGCTCTCGAAAGGCGGGACATTCTGTACAATAATTCGAGCTGATTTGACAATGCGACATTCTAGACATTTGTTTTAACCAATCACGGCCATGGGTGAAAATTCCGTCTTCGTTCTTGCTGAAGGGGGGAAAGCACGAACATCTTACCAGTTAGAAATTAACGAAGCGACTCTCGCTTTTCAACATTCAACAAGGAAACGGTGAGTAATTCTGCGAGAACAGAATTGCAGCATCCATTCGTCCATGTTAGGTTTTCTTGTTAGCACCGGCATCAGCGCTGGCTTTATGGTTTCGTCAAAGTTGCATATCCCGCCCCCAAATACAATGTCGCTCTGTGATTGGTTGTGATTGGTGGAAATCAACGGGAGTGGTACAAGATGTATTCTCCGGAGTTTATAAACTCACAAATACTGCGAGAATTCATCCTGTGAGAGCAAGGGTTACCAAACTGCATGTGTCTGTCAAAATACCAAAACTTGGTCTAGCCTGCCTCTGCACAGATTTAGACTGTGCCTCACACTAGCCTTGCATTGGGCACGAAAATAGAGCCCAAAGTGTCTGGTTTCATGTTCATGTCCATGTCAGAAAACCCAGAAGCTAATCAGGACAATCATTTTACCCCTGTATATATACATATATATATATATATATTTGTCAGCAGATAATGTTAAATATTTCCGATCTAAAACTATTTAACATAAAATTGTTTCTCATCTTTTTGATGAAAAACAAATTCACACAATCACAGTATATCAACAAACGGCTACATAGCTCCATGCTATTAGCTAGTAAGTTAGCCAGCATTAGTTAGCGGTCGGGTTAACATTATTGTTGAAAGTTATAGCCGTTGCATTATGTTATTTTTTTTTTTTA
Organism: Festucalex cinctus; assembly: GCF_051991245.1. Lineage (NCBI taxonomy): Eukaryota > Metazoa > Chordata > Actinopteri > Syngnathiformes > Syngnathidae > Festucalex > Festucalex cinctus. The sequence goes on along the minus strand of NC_135414.1, from coordinate 13,770,079 downwards.
TCTTTCACCGTGAATCTGTCTGTCCCATGTTTGTGCATGTTGCACTTGCTAGCTGCAGATTTGAAAGGGTGTGTGTCACAGTGTCACATGACAGTGTCACAGTGACAGATTCACAGAGACAAGATTTTACAAAATCATCTAATTTTTATCTCATTTTTGTTCATGAACTACAATGTCCATAGATGTTAGTCCAGTTTTTATTAAGTGGAGTTCATTTTCGTCCCATCTTTATTAGTCAACGAAAATGTATACTGATTTAGTCCCACTTATTGTTTACAGTATTAATGAGGGTTTTAGTCTAGTCTAGTCTAGTCTAGTTTTAGTCCCTGGAAAAATGTGTGTTGATGAAATTATTTTTGTTTAGTTTTTGTTGACGAAATTAACACAAGCGAGTAGAGCGGTTGCTCCAGCATGGTGAAGTTCTTCTCAGTCAGGAACTGTCAGATGCTCAGAACATTGTGAGCAGTCACCTTGTCACAAAGCTTGTCTAGTCTCACATACCAAATGAAGCAATCACAGGATCAGTAGCAGGAATTTTGTGTTTTATTTTGAAAATGATGTTTTGTGACACTAGTTGTGGGACTTTTCTGACACAAAGTACGTTTACATTACTAGTTAGACACACGTCAAAGTTCTTTATGAATGTCAGAAGTGTTTTTTTTTGTTTGTTTTGTTTTTTTGCAAGCTGTAATCATCTGGAGCGGGAAGTAAGATAAGGAAAAAACACACCAGTCAATTGCAGGCTACATTGGTTGTACAGATGTTATCATGCACATCAGCTGTGTGTACTACAACACTACCAGTGACTCACAATCTTCAAATTTGAATTATTTATTTATCTGTGGTATAATGAAGGACTACTTCACTTTGTTTTGGGCAACTGGTAGTAATAAGCTTGGAGTAATTTAGAAAAATACAATTCACAACTTTGGGCTATTTATATTTTTGGTGTACACAAAGTCAGCCACAAGATGTTGAGCCACATCCACAAAGACCTCTATCACACAAAAAAAGGTTCAGAACATTCAGGGTCCTCCCATCTCATTAATACTGATGTATAATCAATTAAGGTATTGTTAGTTTGCACATTGTTGAGCAAGGAAATCTAGTAAATCAAATACGCAAGCTTAATTGGTAGATTTGTTCGGACAGATGTTTGTCCAGCCCTGTGATTGGCTGTTGACTAGTCCAGGGTGTACCCTGCCTCTTGCCCAAAGTCAGCTGGGATGGACTCCAGTTCACCTGTAACTCTATGTACCATAGAAAATGGATGGATAGATGGATGTTTTCTCCAATAGTGGTCTTGCCAGAGAAGAGCTCCCAGGATGAGAATATTGGTGTGGTGCCTTGTTTTTTGCCCAGATGTAGGCTATACATGCTCTATGTATTCTCACATCAAAAGTAAAAGGGCCATTTTTCAAGTGGCTAGATGTTCTTTTGCTAGCTCGATGACAAAAGGCAGAATGAAATCCATATACAAGAAACGGGCAGTGAAGATAGGATGTTATAAGAATAGCTATCAGCAGTCTAGCCAGGAACAGATGGTGAGACAGAGCTACACATAGACACGATCCTCCTGCCAATACAGACAAGGCAGACACAAACCACTGACACATTCAAAAGCAGCCCTGGACTTCTACTTGTAATAGTCGTGATGAGGGATTGCAAGAGATTGCATAGCTGTCGCTGTCACCTTAGTCATTTGCTCCCACATTGATTATTATTTTCTCTTTCTTTCTTTCTTTCTTTCTTTCTTTCTTTCTTTCTTTCTTTCTTTGTTACGCTTCTCTCAATACCCCATTCTGCCTTCACCTTTTAGCCATTATATTGTTCTGGAGTGCTATGACAATGCATCTGAAAGATGACAAAAAAAATAAATAAATCAACTCAACAGAGGTGACATGTAGAGGTGTGGCTTGAGTCATATGACTTGGACTCAAGTCAGACTCGAGTCATGAATTTGACAACTTTAGACTCGGCTTGACAAAATGTTAAAAGACTTGGACTTTAACAACACTGACTTGTGACTTCACTTGGACTTGCGCCCTTTGTCTTGAAAAGACTTTTCCACCAGGAAAAAACAAAACAAATGTTAACAATTAAGTTCCATCTCGTTGTGTGTGTACGCGTGGGAGCTAGTCTGGCACAGCATCGTGATTCAGACATGTCAGGGAAACCGCAAACACACACCGCCTACGCGAAAGCCAACTTCAAAATAAAGCTGACAAATAATACATTGACACCAATGCAACAGCTTTTAAATTGAAGTCTGCCTGCATGGTGGCGTGAACGCGAGCTCGACTTCCGTTTGACATTTTGGTTTGCATTATCGACGTTTTTATTGAAATTACATATTTCCTACCACCATTATCATAATGCCACCCCGAAAGTATATTAAATAGAAAATTTAGGACGTGAAGAAACCGCAAGTTAATTATGCCATCAATGATACGATACAAGTTTCCGGCGTTTGTTTCTAGTAGCTAGCTGTTAGCGTTAGCATCGGGTGAATGGTTGGCAATAGTAGCTTACATTTCTTATTCGAAGGGATTAAGCTAATGTTAGTTGTTTAGCGGCTAATTATAATTGCTAGCTGCGTAGTTAATGAGACTGTAAACTCACCGACACATTGCAAACACGGCAATCTAATGCACCACTCTGGGTCCACTCCCTGAGTCCCTGACTCCTATTTTTGATGGTCACCCGAAATACTATAATCTACGATGTTGTTAAAATGATTCGAAAGGACTTGAAACTCAAAGTGTAGGACTTGTGAATTGCTTGAGACTTGTCAGTCTTGACGTGGGACTTGACTCAAGACTTGAGGGCAAAGACTTGAGACTTACTTCTGACTTGCAAAACAATGACTTCCTCCCACCTGTGACATGTAACAAATAAAAAAAAAACTTTATCTTACTTCAGCAGAAATTTTTGGTATCCATGCTTTAATGCAATGTTTATTTTTCAGCCTGCATTTTACTTCTGGAAAAAAACAAAAAAACAAAACAAAAAAATTATCCCAATAAATCGTGCAAGGATAGAATGATTTTGATTGTGGTTGGATGAGATGTCTAAAGATCCACTGCACCTTTCACAAAAGCAAGTTGCAAATCTAAGACAAATTATCAGTATAGTACATTAAATACAGTATTGCCTAGCCAATTGCTCAGTGTATGCATACATTTCCCCTTCATTTGTTCTAGTTTGGGAAACAGTCCTTTTCCCAGCAAACATTTAATCCTGACAGGTAAATTATTCATTACAGGTGGTAGGAAGGCAATTAAATAAGCTAATGTAAAGAAGCTCTCAGGGACTATTAAATGTAGCACACATGTTTACTTCACAGTGAATTAAATTTAGCCTGATGCACATTAGTATTATTAGGAGTCCTGGGTTACCTGAGGGGGACGCTGTCATAGTAGGGAGATGTCGACCTTACAGGGAGCACTCACGTGTGCAGCTGCTGCCTCCCACCTTGGTAGGCAGGCACTCAATATCCTGCTGGCATCCAATGAGCCGCTATATTTCACTCATTGTGCCAGCTGTCATTAAATCTGTATGTACTGTATGCGCTAAAATGGATGGCTATAGGGTCAGTTATACAGATATGCCATATATATTTTATTCAAAGTTAGTTTCTGTGTAAACTGGGGTGAGATCGAGGTCTTACAGGAACTTGCTTTACAATTTGAGGTTACTGAGAGTCTATGCAGGTTATACTTCTACTAAAATAACTCTCATTCGTTGACTTTTGGACTACTCTGGCTGCTTTAGACTTTTTTTTTTTTTCTGTAGTTTAGCCCAACAAGTTTGTTTCAGTTTCTCATCCTCATCGTACATAGTCTATAGGTCAGGTCTGTGCTTGCACTCCCTAAAAACTGATTTAATTAAATGATTCAGCATACAATTTGGTGAATGGCAATAATATATAATTGCATGTAGTAAATAATGTGCACTGAAAATTATGTGAACCCTTGGAATTACATTTTTCTGCATAAATCCTTCATAGCTAATCTTCATGGTTGGCCCAGCAATAAAAAGTCTGCTTAAAATGATACTGTAAATGACAGATGACTTAAGTTAATCATCTCCATGCCAGCCAGCTTTATCAGCAAATTCCTTTAAAGACAATGTTGCATAGAATTGAGCTACAAAGCTAAAATTAACTAGTTCTCTTTTGAGAATTTGAAAAGAGAGACTTGAGGACACAATGGAAAGAAATAAAAGTCCAAATCTAAAAAATAATGTGTATGACAAAACAAAGCTACAGAAAGAAATAACAGGGCTTAAATATTGAATCTTAGAATGGGGCCCTTTGCAAACAGAATGAGGTCACTGTCTACATCCAAGATCCATCTGTCTGCCAGTTGAAGCTGAACAGAAGATTGGGTGATGCAACAGGATAACAACCCAAAAGACAGAAGTAGGTAGCTTAAAAAGAAGAAAACCTCCCTTTTGAAGTGGGACAGTCGGATGAGATGAGAGTCGGAACCCTAATGAGATACTGAGACATGACCTCAAGGGAACAATTCACGCCAGACATCCCAAGAATATTATTAAACTAAAACAGTTTTGTAAGGAAGAATGGTCCAAAATTACTTCAGTCTGTTGTGTAGGTCTGGTCTGTAACTGCATGAAATGTTTGGTAGTGATTATTTCTACCAAAGGTGGCTTAACCAGTCATCAGTTCCACAGGTTTGCGTGTAATTCCTAGCATACACTGTCATGTGTACATTTTGGTGACTTATGAAACCATGTTTGTCTGTTGTTTTGACTTGGATCACAATTGACCTCACTGTAACCACATCCACTTCAATAGGTGACAGTGCGCTCACTTTTATTTCCAAGCAAACTTCAAATCTTGTCTGACAGACAAAGAAACAGCAAAAAAAACGTGTTAATGTCGTGTGATTCTTTACTTATTTTTGTCTTGTTTAATGTTCATCAGGATATAGTGCTACGCAGAGGTGCATTTACAACAATTTTATAGAAAAATGAATGCTACTATTTATAGTGGCAGTGGAGAATTGGGATGGGGCGGGGGGATGCAAATTGTTTTCTTCTTCCTTGGTGGGTGCGTCAGAAAATAAATGAGAAGCACTGCTCAAAGGCTTTTGAATATTAACTTTCTGTTCTATAGATGTGAAACCTGCAGGTTTTGTTGCTGGCAAGGTGGCTTGCTTTGAAAGAAGGCTTGTGGGCAGAGATGGGAAGTAACAAAGTAAAAATACTTTGTTACTGTACTTGAGTAGTTTTTTCAGTACTTTTTGCTTTCCTGAGTATTTGTTAGAGTAGTTTTTACCTTTATCCGCTGCTTGATACATTTTCAAAACAAGGTCGTTACTTTTGTTTGTAAATGCATGAAAATGATTAAAATACTTGACCTGGAAAAAAAAAGCAACCGTCAATGTCTCCTGGTCCGCCAATCATATGAAGTGTTACACATGGTCCCCTACATCCCAGCTTGTGATTGGCTTTATGATACTCTATCACATGACATGCAATTGGTTAGATTAGAACAACCCGTAAATATGAGGGCAATGCACACCGCCACTCCAGAGGATAATTTGAAGTTGATAAAAAGAATGCTGCAGACTGCCAGTAACAATATGAAAGAAGGTTCAATCATGTCAGCGAGGAGTGAACCAGCAACATGAGCGAGTGATACTTAACACTGTCGACTTGACGCAGGGCAAATCAGAAAGTCAACTGGCCGATAACACATTTTTGCTTCATTAGCTACTATCTTTTCAAATTGACGTAGGAGGAATCCGGTAAAAATACATTCTACTACTTCTTCTGTACTTTTTTTTACTTGAGTAATTATTTGAGTGAGTACTTTTACCAAAGTTGTCGTTTATGAAAGTTATTGTACTTTTACTCAAATAGAGAATGTCAACTATTCGTAGTTCTGCTTGTGGGAATGGCAGTGCCTTCAACTTCTGGTTACTATGTGTTTCTATCAAATACAAATACTGTACATTTACTTTGATTTGAAAATATTGTACAAAACAAGCAACCAAATTATTATTTTTTCTTCTGTGTAAAAACGGTCCTGATGTTACGGTTTGTGGGAGCTTGTGGACCCAAGTGGAGGAAGGCAAGGAGAGGCGGGTGTGCTCTTAAATAAGTTTTAATTTAACTTAGAACAAAGTGCAACATAAAATACAAAACAAGGCTGGGAATAAACTTACTAAGTGAAAACTAAACCGGCGGGACAGACAGGCGCAGGGTGTGACCAGGACAACAACAACAAAGACAAAGACTCGACCAAAAGCAGGGAACTAAATACACATACTAACGAGATAACAAGAGACACCTGGACAGGACACAAGTGGCTTGGGGAGCTGATTGGATAAACACAAGGGAACGGGAAAACGAGCACAGGCGGACATGATAAAACTTGACGAGACAGACAGAAAAGGAAACACAAGGAAAACATGACCAAAAAAACCCAAACCAAAATCCAGACCATAACACCTGATCCCTTAGTGTTAAAGAAAACCATGCATCAACAGTATGTTTGACAGAATCACAGAATTATGTTGTCAAATTTCAAATATTACATTAAATGCAAAACATTCTAATTGCAAAGTTAAAGGGTTATTCTAAATAATTTTCAGGGTATGTTTTATTAATGACCTCAAAATTTGTATTGCATAATTCATTTAATTCATGACGGCATACTCCTAATAAAGTAGTCTCCATATATGTTGACTAATTTTTTTTTTTTTTTTTTTTAATGTTACATTTTTCTTGGGTATTTATTGACTAAAATAATGTATGGTTCCCTTTCATTCATCTGTATTCCACTTACTCCTACAATATAGCTCTGATTGGCTGATCTTTTTGACCAGGTTAGTAGTAGTGTTGTTCCGATACCGATACTGGTATCGGCAGAGGTGCCGATACTGCATTAAAACAATGGTATCGGTATCGGTAACTACTCACAAGTAACATGCCGATACCATTAATTCCAACGCTAATATAGGATTTTGGATGCAGCATCTTGTGTCTTGCTCATGCACGACATTCACTGATATGTGACATGTTCACTGCATGCCGATCTAAGATATCCTATTGGCCCTTGAATGCTCTAAACCAATAGCAGGACAGCTTTTTCATGTTGAGGAAAAAAAAACTTAAGTATCGGTATGGTATCGGTATCGGCCGATACTGCAAAGCTGGGTATCGGTATCGGGAGCCAAAAAACGGTATCGGAACAACACTAGTTAGTAGGATAGCACTCTATAGCTTTCTGTGGATTCAGTGTATCTGTGAGTGGTGGCAAGAAGCAGAAAGAAACAACATGGTTACAAAGCGAAATGTGAACAAAATGTGTCTCATAACAATATCAAGAAATTACATTATCTATAATAACAAGTCTGCCTCAACCTGCACACTAACAGTGATGATTGCAATGATTGTGTTTTGGTTATCGAGCCATCTACCAGTGTCTTCTCCCTGGGGAAATGAAATGGAGAAATACGAGGGCACAAGTTTGTTTACAAGTTAGCCTAATGGAGGGTCCCATCACACAAATGAGAATGCTTGCTCATGCATACGTCTTTGTTTGCAATGAGGGGCGACAAAATCTGCATCAACGTAACACATTTGTCAGGCATACGTACCACACAAGTGTGACTTGTGTGCATTTCTCATTCATTTTCTTTCTTTTTGATTTTAATAGATAGTTTCATTTTTCATCATTGATCCAAACTACCACTGCTTTTAAACTGCAGAAATTATGATGATGAAAAGAGGCCAAGACTGGTGAGGGTGGGAAGTAAGGGGGGTGGGATGGAGTGCAACAGTATGATTTAGGTGACAGGGAAAACCAAGGTGATCCAAAGACTAAGAAAAGATGAATTGAGGAAATTGGATTTATGGCTTAGCAAGAATGCTCTGTAGTCATGCTATGCTGAGACCAAACCAAGCTTTTTGGCCATCTCAGATATACCGATGTTAACTGTTTTTATATTGAGCAACCAGTGGGAGTAAAGCTAACCAAAAATGTCACTAAATTGAGAAAAAAAAAAAAACAAAAAAAAAAAAAACAATCATGAGCTAAAGCTGTAATATTCCAATTCATCATTTTTCTCTCTGTCTACCTGTCTGAGTCTTTGGGTCGCAATACATCACAATATTGCAGAGCCTGCTACTTGTGATATTGTCCTACATTGTGGCAGCCCAGAATCACTAAAACACTGATAACGTGCTTAGATCAGACACAGGAATCAAACACACACATGCAGAGATGAATAACAGAAAAAAACATGGAGCCACGGGGGGAGAGAGCAATCATGTGACAGAGATAGTGGCTCATCCGTGTGTGTGTGTATTTTCTAATGATAAAAGGCAAATGGGACACTGCAGATGAGGAACAACAGGTTAAGAGGTGAAATGGCTTATTTTCACAGTAAGTGGATTAGAATTTAGTTCGAGTCTGGCTGACTCAAGCTCTAAGGACATGTACATATGTGAATGTGTATTCGTAGAAGTCAGTTGATGCTTTCCCTAAATTGTGGGTTGAGGTTGTTTTTGCTAACTTAAAGAAGCAGCTTTTAATGAACAGCGGGAAATCAGGACTATAAACAAAAAAAGATTGGCATACAACCTTTCATCATCTCTGACCTCAATTTTGGGGTTATGGCTAGATTGACAAAGCTATTAGAGCGGAAGTCAGACACTACCTATTACATAATATTAGTTGACTTTCAAAGTCATTTTCCATGTACTATGAAGTTAATTAATTTCTTCCAGGCTCAAAGTTTCTTCATCATAAACCCTATAAACTCTCAAGCCCATTTAACATTCGGAGCTGCCAACAAGTAAATAGAGAAATGTAAGCACTGTAAAACAACAAGTTTTTTTTTTCTGTATTTGTTTTGACATTTTTGTTTAAACTCCTAATTGTTGCACTTTTTGGGCATTCAATTGTATTTTTTTATTTGATTTTCATGACATACTTTTTGAATGGGAGAAAGAGCCATGGGCTTAATGCCTCTTTTCTGTCTTCCATTACAGTGAGTGTAGAGAAGCATTCACCCGTGTTCCCTCGGATATTGCTTGAAAGAATGCAGTATGTATCGTGTCGCTCACATATTCACTGGCTTGTTAAATTGCTTCAGTGAACAGACAACATGTACTGGTAGTTTGTAGTTCTCAAATAAGTTGAATGCGTTTTTATTATTATTATTTATTATTATTATTACTATTATTATTATTATTATTATTGTTATTTTATATATATATATATATACGTATTATTATTATTATTATTATTATTATTATTATTATTATTATTATTATTATTATTATTTTTATTTTTATTATTATTATTATGTTATATATACGTGTAATATAATTTGAGATATTAATTTCAGGTTTATTTAGCTTATGACTAGATGTTGAGTTGACAGCGTTTTTGACAATAATTTCAGATGTATGAATAAAACTAACTGGAGGTTTTGTGAGGCATTTCAAAACTAATAAGCATAGTACTTTAACATTCTTATGTTTGGGTTATTTTGTAGGTCACAATTAAATTCATTTTGCTTTCAAATCATTCACCACTTTGTCTACTCATCCTTGCTGTCTCTTTCTTTACCTCACTTTTGCCATTTCTGCCAGCTCTTTGGTGAGTCACCTTGCATGTCTGAGTAATTATACACGGCCGCAGGCACACTCACGCACAATTCAAATATAAACAACTTCGGTACTCATGGGAGAATTTTTTATTTATTTTTTTTTTGATGGAGAGATGTCACATAGGAAAAAAAAAATCTATCATGGAGAAATTTTCACTTGTGCTATGTCCTCACACATAAATGATGGTATTAACAGTTGTTAAGATACTGTATATTCAGGGCTGCACTTGCCACCTGGCATCATGGTCAGGTGCCCGGTGGGCCGGAAACTTTTGGGGCTGATGCAGTTCTATTTAGTTATTATTTTCCCCAAGAGACCAGACTATAAATTAGAAGGAGCAGCACATTAATCCATTGCCAATATAGACCGCAAACGGAGCCAATCAACATCAGGGGCAGTTCTCCGTGGTAGCCTGGGGTGGTCAAGATTCATGTCTGGATATAAACTTCTTTAGACTGAAAGGTTTGATCTTTGTGGTTAATTCACCTAATAAATGTAGATTAACAATTTGAAGCCACTTTAATTGGGTAAATATAAATGATACAGTGTGGTTTAATATCACCCTAATTCAGTAATTATGAAATTCTTAAATATATTGGGTAGAGTTTACCGAACATTTCTGATTACATTCTACAAGCAATTACAAATCATACTTGGGTAAAATATACTCACAATTTCTTAGCATAGCACTACTAACAATTAATTACTGGAAGTCATCCAGATACGTCTGACTTTGTCGTTTTGACTTTACGGCACCCGTTCCTCGTCAATTAACTCCTGCACTCTCTGAAGATTCGAAAGAAAATTCGAATTCAATGACATGTAAACCAAAAAAAAAAAAGAAAAGAAAAAAAAATCCTTATGTAACACGGCAGGGGTCACAAATGTTTTATTACAGAAGTGTGTATCAAACTGGTAGCCCTTTTCATTAATCAGTACGCAAGAAGAAGCTTTCAGCTTTAAAAAGGTTAGTGACCCCTGTAATATAGTATTACATATGATCAAATTATTTTACTGTGTGTGTGATACAAGACTGGCCGGAATTGGATGAATACATTTGGCAAGAGAGCAGCTCACAGAAACAGAGCCACTTACTGCATAACTGTTCTCCTAATGCTATTTACTTGCTGTGTGCTTTAAATTCTTAGACATCCTTTCACCTACACAAAAGTGAATGTGACTGTATGTCAAGTAGCACAGGACTCAATCTGATGCATTGCATGATCCAATTTTTCAGGATTACGTGTAAAATAATACATATTCTGTGATTACACGTGGGTATGATTTAGTTTGTTTTTTTGCATCTTAGATGCAGACATGCCCTATTTTACAAGTAAACAAAAGTCAACAAAAGGGGTTACTAGCAAGGAAGACCTTTTCAAGAAATATTTTTGTGTTGTATAAAAGAAAAAGTGGTAACTATTGAATATGATCAATAAGAAGGTGCCATGTCATTTCTCAGGAGGTTTGTAAATTTTAATGTGTTTATGAAAAGCTCTGACAGTACCACAGAGTTCCATGACAGCTACTGGTGTAATTCGGTGCTTAGTGGAAAAAGCACAAGATGTATTCTGTATTTCCATAATTGCCTGCCGAACCGGTGTGACACGTGCATTTTATCAACTTTCATTCTCCCGAAACATTATCAGATGTGGCCAGTATGATCAGGCGTGACTCTATAAAGGCTCTATGTCACAGTGAATATGAAAGTCAATAACTAGCAGGCACTGGAGGTTAACATTGAATGTGTGTGCCTACGCTTACGACTTTTAGACAGTAGGAGATCACACTAACTTATCAATTTATTAGACATCTTCACTGCACCCATGCGCCGTGAAATGGGCCCGTTATAATTCTGAGACTGAGACTGACAGCTGCGCACATATTTGAACACTCAGACTATATTTTCACACCTGGTGCAGTATGAGTAAGGATGTATAAGTAGAGCATGAGGTATGGTCTAAATCTGCACAGAGGTGGGTTAGACTAGATTTTAGTATTTTCACAGACGCACGCAGCTTAGCGCAGTTAAAAACAGCGTTTTGTGGGCAATTGAAGAGGCTCCTCTCATTGCTTAAAATTGGAATGCGAGAGGTGCAGTCCTTGACACGGTGGAAGCAAAAACTGATTTACTGGAGTCCACGCAGGAGGTCAAAGCGCACACAATGAATTTCTAAGGAACTGCAAGCACACCTCCACTGGCGGTTGACATTATGTTGGCCAGGGAGATCACAAATCTGTGAAGTGGGCACTTGGAAACTGCTTAATGAATTGATTCCAACAATGATTTAGAGTTCCGATGCAGGCCGTTGTCATATTCATGAATGAAATATGGTGGCATTCACCACACGTCTGTGGAGGTCAGAATCTGTCTGCCTCAAAATCACATTATACTACCTACGCCAATATTTAGACATGGTTCTAGCAGGTGTAAGGTTTAGTAGACTTTCGGCCACCAAATTTGTCAGGATTTGTGGGAGGTTTAGAGGTGTGGCTATGGACTCAAAGGCAAAGAAGCAAGGCGAGGAGGCAGACGTGACGTAAAATGGAAATTTAATTAAGCCAAAACAAAATCGAACTCCAAAACGTAAGCAAAGAAAGACATAGGGGAAGCCAGGCAAAAAAAAAAAAAAACAACGGCAGCATAACGGGATGAAAACAACAATGAACTGACACAGACCGACGGAAGACAAGAGACTAAATACACACGCTAATTGACACAACGAGACACAGCTGGGCAAGACACAAGTGGCAGAGGATGCTGATTGGTTGAAACACGAGTAAGGGCACAAGGAAAGCAGAACAGAACAGAAACGTAAAGGACCATGATGACAAACTCAAAATTGGCACCCCAACAAAAGCAAAAAACAAACCAAAACCCAACGCAAACCATGACCAAAATGTCGGAATGCACCAGTTTTTATGTCGGCGTGTGTGTGTTTTTGTGGTATGTAACAACTCAAAGTACACTGGTAGAACCAAGGGCAATATAATATTTTCTGAGAAATAAATTTAAATGTCTGGATCCTTCCCAAATATCAATGGCTTCTTCCTTGGCTCATGAGCCACTCCCGCAACAATCTCATGAACATAGTTTAACCTTCTGCAAGCCAGCAAGCCGAACAGATGGTTATGAAAATATAACCTCCTTGGCAAAATGTCCACAGACTCCCTTGTGATCTTGAGCCGTGCCATCAATAATCGCAGCCTCTTCGTTCTCATGTGATTTTCTTCTGACGCTTTCACTGCTTTCACTATGACCCATCTAGCCCCACATTATTCTTATAATTTAAAGTCAATCAGATGCGCCACAGCAGCTAAACATGTAAAACTTTGTGCTGTTAATGGATTATAAAACACTGAGCAAGGTGATCATTGGAGGACTTGGGTAGCACATTAAGCAGAAAACTGACTCAAAAACTTTGTTCAATGTGTACTCTACGTCGAGCCAAGAAGCAGTATCAAGAATCATCCATGTATTGTCGAGTTATTTATTTTTTTAATATCAGCTGCAAGGTTGTTTTTTTGTTTTTTTGTGTGTGTAAAGAAACGTGTGGCTTTATTTCACTTTTGCGAACAAGGACACATACACAACCACTTTTGTTGCATCCGTTTTAAGTGTTTGATTGGCTTGCATTCAAGACACGTTAGACATCTTGGCTGACAATTCTGACCCGAGCTGAATCACAATAAAAAAATATAGCCACTTTAATGCATTCGGTAATGAATAACTCACAACAATGGCAATAAATAAGCAGGTTGGTTTTCTCATTTGGTGCAGATGTCAATGCCTTTGAACAAGCGGCAGAACAAGCTGCTGCTATATATTTTATGACATGTTTATTAAAAATACAATATTCATGTTGCATAACGTTTTATGTCTTTTAGTCACTGCAGTACAGACCCTATATGGGTACTTTATATTATATAGCTTTTATTTACTGAAATATATCCACACAGCCACACCCACTGATCTAAAAATAGAATCCTGTGGCTTCATTCACTTAATGACGAGGCACATTCGCTTACCGTTGTCATGCCCCTTGGCTGCTGTAAAGTAGAGCTCGGTGAACAGAATTGGACTTCTTCCCTTATGAATTAGACATGACATATTAGAGAGAGCATTACATTAATCATGACAAGGAATTCCAGTACGAATCTACCTTTAATAACAAGTTCACATAAGCCCGTTTTTACTCGGCTTCATATAACACAATCTGTCCTACTCTACCTCAAATCTAGCAAACTATTAAAGTCTTAGTTCCTGACCCGTTTATACCACTTCAGGGCGACCGAATACTTTGCCCTGGAAAAGGGTGCTAAATGTTAAATGTAAGAGGAAGTGCATTGTATGTAACACACGACTGTAATCCGTGACTCATCAACAAGAGGATGTCTTCCACATCCGGCATGTAATAATGATACTTTTTCATCGAATGAGGTCAAGTGCTGGGCGCTGAGAAATGAGTAAGTCGGTCTGGGCCCCTATGCGCCTGATATCTTCTGAGCAACCAATCAAAAGCCAGTTCAGTCATCCTGCCGTTTGTTGATGTGCCTGTGAATCTCAGCCTGTGGATGTAGTCATATGCTATTTTCAGTGAAGTCCTCCTTATTTAATTATTGATGTGTGACACAGATACAAACACAGGGAATGCGAATAGTGCATATAAATCACATATCTGGTGTGACTACAACCATGTATAGTTGTGAGGTTTGTAACTACTACATTTATGACCAGTGTGAAGCGTGAAGCATCAATGGTATTGATAGATGAATAAAGTTGATTGATAATTTTAGACCAAATGAAGTAAAATTGGACATTTCTCTGGCAATCCTGATGATCTCTCATGGAACCATCATTGGTCAAACGACTACTAAAGAGAGAAATTGTGCTTCCTGGCTTGACTGAAGTGAGGCAGAAAATGTACGTTAATATGTCGTGAGTGAAATACACAAACAATGATGTGGATACTCATTTGTAGAGGCACGATTGTCCATTTTAATGGCATTTATGTAAAAGAAGCAGTTTATGGGAGATGATTGTTGAAGCTGTCATACCACATCAAATACATTTTTGGTGCATATACCTATTAGTCCAGTCATCATCTAATGGTCTGTTAAGCCCTCTGTTGTCTCTTGGCTGTGACTTGTTTTCATGAGGGAGCTGGTCTAGCTTACCTTTTATAAACAGTATTAACTGCAGTGCTGCAAATTGCCGCAAAGTGGCGTGTGTTCAGTTTAGTGACAATTAATCAATATGTATATGTGGGCCACAAACTGGTCCAACTTGATTGATGGCCTGGTTCTGGCCCAGGGGCGACCAGTTGAGTGGCCCTTAGGGACAGAGCCCCATTATATTTATTACAGAGTACTGTAGTGCAAAGTAGCTTCATCAGACTGTGCGTAAGTAATAAATTGACCTTCCCTTCATGAAGTCTGCCTAGCAAAAGGTGGCAAGGCAAGCATTTGACATGGCCTGGAATAAGAATACGAGTAACTCCGGTGATGTACATTACACTGCTGTGCCTTTATCTCCACAACTACTCTCAGTTTGTGGCTGACTGTAACTTGGTTTGTGCCTTACAGATGTTGAAATTGTTTTTTAAGTGAGGAGATGAATGCAACTTTGCCTCACCTGCTTTGCAAAATGATTGTTGGTGAACAAGGAAATATTTTTGCTTCATTTTTTGTTGGATAAGCTGTTTTGTGAAAATATATTGTAGGCCACCTTTTTCCACATCGTGGCATATTTATTGATTTACTTAATTATTTAGAAAAATGGGAATTCTTTTATGCAAGAAATTGTATGGTCCACTTTTGTGTGGTTTCATTTTAAATAATATCTAAAAATAGTATTTAGTCTAAAAATAAATAAATAAATCCATCCATCCATCCGTTTTCTTGACCGCTTATTCCTCACAAGGGTCACGGGTAAATAAATAAATAAATAAATAATTAAATAAATAAATACATAATAGTTCACATTCATATTTACCAGTTTAAAAAATGTGGTCCTTAAAAAGCATGCCCCACTACCTTCTAACTGTCATTTTTATGATTTATAGTTGTGGCAACATGTGAAGCGATTGCTCAATTTGAAAGCTGGCTCAATACAAATGACACGAACACGGTTTTAAAGTGAGGTGACATTGCTAAGCACTGCTGACACTGTTTACCTGAGAGCCTATCAGCTGTAAATGTTGCACTCAGGTGATTCATTGTGATTTGTGACGGAAAAACCACACTCGAAGAGGCGTGTGGGTGTGAAGCGGGCATGTAATTCATCACAGAGAGTAAAACATAACAGGACAGGAAGTTAATTATTCAAATGTATCTTGGGATTAGAAAAGTATACTTAAAAAAATTCTAGGAGAAAATACGAGCAGACATATTACTGACGCTTGGTTGGCTAAATTAGGTGTTGTCAACCTAATTAATTAGAGGTAACCACCGCAGTGACCAATTTTTCCTAAACTTCAGCGTTTAATTAATTGTGTCCCTGTTAAGGCATCTGGGGGTTGAAACGGCATGCTTCAGTGCACAAGGTTAACAATTAATTTCAGCTCTGCAAAATTGAGAGCGTTTTGTGCAAACTCAGGCTTAACATAGAGCATAAGATGTATGAGAGCAGATGACAAGGAACTGGTGGATAATTTTGTGAGTGGTTTGTCAGGAGCACTCGTCCCTGAAATGTACATAAAATGCAACACTTTTTGAATGATAAGGACCATGAGAGAAACAATAAATCATACAGTAGCGAGGCTAATGAATTGTGGTGCTGAACAAGCTGCTTGTAGGGTGTCCAACAAAAAATGGATAGGATAATAACATGTCTGCTCTGTGCAAGAAAAGTGCAAGACCTACAAGTCAAATACAATTATTTGGATTTTATCATCTGTGGTGGATCATTCTTCCACCTTTTGGCACACATTTTCATTGATTTTTTTTTTGGGAATCTCAAACATCCAAACTGCATTTTTTTTTTCAAGCACAAGACTACAACAACAATATAACACATGTAAAAAAACAGATTGAGGTGGGAGGGGAGAAGTTAGGCCGGTGATACTGTTGGACTGAGGGCATCCTTGTTGAAAATAGATTTTAAACTTGAAGTCAGTACATGCCTCAGGATGCTCTTTCCAAGACCAGCTGCATATACTGTGATGAACCAGAGACGCCTACTGGTTTCTAAAAATAATCAAGGTCAGGTAGAGAGAGATAACCCTTCAGATACTGTAAAATTGTGATATAAACATGGCACAGAATTCAGAGGCTATATGAGATATACTGTAACTGTACGCACACACGCATACATAAATGTCCAACAATGTTTAGCAATTTTGGTGAGAGGTTGTGTACTGTCTGAGAAAAGAATAGGACATTGTGAGCTGACATGAGTGCCAGTTATCTGTTTTGAACAACCCAAAGTAAACATTTTTAACTTCATCTTTTTTTTTTAACTTGCGCCGTACATAGATACATTCTAGCAGCAAATCATGTGGACTCGTTAGAGGAGGGATGTCATGCCTCAGTCACTGCTCTGTTTTAAGCTAACTTTAAATTAGAGCAATTATTAGCCAACATGGTAGTTTGGGGCAACTTGTCTCAGTCATTTTAGGGTTTGTTGTCACACATGAAAAAAATGGGCCAATGAAAAATGCACCTCTGGCAACTCTGTTTACTTATGCCAGAATTGTTCTTCTGATGATGAGTCTGACGAGTGAGGAAATTAGTTTGCTAGGTTTTGTTTCATTGTTTAAAAATTGCTTTTCCAGTTGTTGGAACTACAGTATGCCCACATGTCATCATTGGTTTAAGTTCCATGATGAACCATCCATCCATCCATTGCTTTATTTTTTTAAATTCAATTTAATCTCAAATTTCCAGCATAAGGGAAACAAATCAGGCTGAGAGCTATGACCTATATGCAAGCAGTTAGTAAGGACTAATCTATTTCATTATCTTTTTTGATAAAGTTTGCTCAACGACTATGGTGAATTTTCAAAATCAATGACAAACAATTCTTTGGCTGGAAAAGCAAACAAACAAACAGGAGAACAAGGATACTTTTGTTCTTATTTTATTAGTTGCAAAATCCAATGTGACATCTTACCCCATATAGTTCGACAAATTACCAATTGGTGGGGCAACATGTCACATGTTCACTCCCCCTGTTTGATGGTTTATAACTCTGCACTGACACAAAGTACGAATATGACATAAATACAAAAAATATACGCAAGACTTTGGTCTTTAATCTAGCATACGTTTTGTCTATATATAACGTATTGATTCCAGGAAACATATAAAAGTATAACAAGTGATACAATTAGCCCCGGTCTCCCTACTGCATGCCAATCACATCCATCAGAGTTTGGATGGTGTCACAATTTTTGTAAATGTACCTCTTTAGAATTTTTAAATTCTTGGAAAAACTTTGTTCCCATGCGCTATTCCTCACAAGGGTCATGGGGGTGCTGGAGCCTATCCCAGCTTGCTTCGGGCAGTAGGCGAGGTACACCCTGAACAGGTTGCCAGCCAATCGCAGGGCACACAGAGACAAACAACCACTCACACACACAAGCAAACCTAGGGACAATTCGGAGCGCCCAATTAACCTGCTAAGCATGTCTTTGGAATTGTGGGAGGAGACCGGAGTACCCGGAGAAGACCCACGTATGTACGGGGAGAAAATGCAAACTCCACCCAGGAAGGCAGAAGCCCGGACTCGATGATATGTGTATATATATATATATATATATATATATATATATATATATATATAGGAGCTGTCAAACGTTTTTTTAAATCAGATTAATCACCTTAGAATTTTGATTAATCACGATTAATCGCTTAATTAAAAAGGGTTTTTATCAACATTTTTTGCCCCCCAAATTTAAAATGCACCTGTTATGCGTTAATTTTTTCGGCATTTAATGTTAAGAGGACGTCGTCAAAATTGTTTTGATCCACTGCGCATGCTCATTCTCCTCTTTTTCTAATCAGTTACTTGCATAATTTAAAGTGGGAAAAAATGATCCCAATAGTTTGACATGAACAAATACTCTGAATGTCATAGGCAAACATTTATTAAATGCTTTACTTTAATGCATGTAGTTGTTTATTCCTCAAACACAGCCTGTGCTACCTTTAACGTAGCCATCCGCTATCAAACTAAAGGATCATCTGCAGTCAAAATTAAAAGTGCGATTAATCTGCGTTAATACATGATTGTGATAATTTTTTACGATTAATTAGTTAACGCTTTAACTTTGACAGCACTAATGTGTATATATACATTATCTCTTTGTATATTTGTAACAATTCTGACCAACGACACAACACTCCCACCTACAAATTATTTTCTTTTTTGTATGGCTCTCACGACCTACTAAATTCATCTCTCCAGACTTATAACCTTGTTTCCTGCAATATTTACAATACACAATAAAATAGAGCAAACCCAGGCCAGCTGTTACATTCACTCGCATTTTGCAATTGTCTTTCATTTGCTGTCTAGGCTTTCATCACGTTGTGTATTAGGAAGTTGCCTGGTGTGGTGTTGACTGCTTCTATCACAGATCTTTTGTGAGTTTGACCATGTTGAACACAACAAACAGCTACTTCCTAATAATATAGGCTGCAAAGCTGGCTTGCTTCAATAAAGGAAGACAAACCAATTGAATCAATGTGGAAAGGAACTTGATAGAAGTTGTCCATGCCACATCCATAACAGGCCAATTAGATCAACTGAAAGTAATAGCTCGTGCCTTTGTGAGGTCTTGTTTGATCAGACATATTGCCCAATTCTAAAGTGCTATTATTGTATATGAACTAATATTTTTGTTGTTAAATCAGCAAATCAGTAAGAAGAAAATTGGCCAAACGTCTTTAAGGTAACCAGGAGTCCAGTTGCGATTCCCTGACGATTAAATGATCTGAGGAAATGAGAACATTCACATGCATACTGACCACCACCCAATCTCTCTGTGGCTCCTGATTTTTCCTTGATAGTCAATCTATCATTTCTTGGGTCATTAATTCTGATAAAGTATAACATACTGTATGTACTGCCTCAAGAAACTGTACAGGCATAGTTTCGTATAGGAATAATTTTGGCAGGGCATATATCAAATCAAGTTATGTGCGGATGTGAGTTGCCAGTGCTTGGTGAATTCCACATTACAATGTTAATAAAACCCAACAGAGCCGCCACAAGACCAACTACCAATCAGAGGAAAACTATTCTCCATATTCAAATTACCGGTAAGGAGAACTGTGATCCATTCAGAGCAAAAATCATTGTAGCAATAATTGTATCATTGTTGTGACGAACTAATAAACGGGACTGAGAAAAGTTGTAATTCCTGCAGTCACCGTTAGGGGCACCATGTTTGATTTTTGCACATAAAGGACACAATGATCAGATGTCAGTCAAATTAATAGAGTTTAAAAAGAGTGTCTTGTTTACTTATCCATCCATCCATCCATCCATTTTCTTGACCGCTTATTCCTCACAAGGGTCGCGGGGGCTGCTGGCGCCTATCTCAGCTGGCTCTGGGCAGTAGGCGGGGGACACCCTGGACTGGTTGCCAACCAATCGCAGGGCACACAGAGACGAACAAACATCCACACTCACAAGCACACCTAGGGACAATTTGGCGCGCCCAATTAACCTGCCATGCATGTCTTTGGAATGTGGGAGGAGACCGGAGTACCCGGAGAAGACCCACGCGGGCACGGGGAGAACATGCAAACTCCACCCAGGAAGGTCCGAGCCTGGACTCGAACCGGAGACTGTTTACTTATCCTTATATGAAAAATGATATTGTTGAGCTATGTTGCCTATAAAGTTAATGAAAGTGATGCCAGTTTGGACTCTGAGGTAAATTATTCCATATACAGTATAAATATACAGTATCTCTCTTTGATAAAATAAATAAATAAATAAATAAATAAATAAATAAATAAATAAATAAATACAAGTTTGACCAGAGACAAGGGATGCAATATCCCCAAAGTTGTGTTCTCTGTCATTTGCACTTCTGGTCTTGTTTTCACTTTTATTTTTGTTTGACGACACTCCACATCACTTGCACAGCTGCCATTGTTTGGTGACAGAGCACCAAAGCACCAATGGCGCACTTACATAACATCAAGACTCTATATACTTATGTGTCACATTCTAAATCTTTTTTTTTTGTGTGTGTTGCTTATTCTGCAATATTTGAGTGGCTCATACTACCGGAGACAGATCCCTTATGTTTTTCTACATACTTGTTAACCCTAAGATGATTCTGATTTTGATTCTAATTTAAGATATTTGGAGCTCAGCGTCCTGCTCGGAAAGACAAAGCACGACAGTGATAAGGGTTAGAGATCAATGGACTTCTTAAACCGTTTGCAATCAATAATTTGCAAGGGTCAGAGAATCGTGTGCGTCTCGGAATCTGTCCTTGATTCTGTCTAAATCGGTCCTGATGTAATGTGTGATGAGTGGGAACTCATTAATGGGTGCACACAAGCGTATTATGACGGTGTCACTCTATTGTCAGAGAGAAACAGAGAGGACACAGTGTGTGATCTGATGTGTGGAGGCCATTACTCAGCACTTCCAAACTACACAGTACAACTACAAACATATGCTGCACTGGTTGAGGCACATGTGATATTGTTTTGTAATTAAATAAAATAACAAAGAAAAAAGTTAGTTCAGCCCTGCGATTGGCTGGCAACCAGTCCAGGGTGTCCCCTGCCTACTGCCCAGAGCCAGCTGAGATAGGCGCCAGCACCCCCCGCGACCCTTGTGAGGAATAAGCGGTCAAGAAAATGGATGGATGGAAAAGTTAGTTCAAATGGTCAAATTTATAACCGCTCCGGATTTTTTTTTTCCACATCTGAGTCCAACAAAATTTTTAAACACATACGCATATACCTGATTGCAAATCTGATGACTGAGATTAATGTGACACTCAGTAGTCTTATGAAAATATTATTCCCAAATGAGCTGATGAGATTGTTTCAAATCCTTATACTTGTTCACTATTACTGGAACAGTTTAGTGTTTAACCTTATCAAGAATCTTTTATAAATTGCTGCTGACTCACACTGTTGTTGGGTAAATATTGAAGTACATTGATCCTTTCCACTCATAGCACTATTGTTAAAGCAAAATCGATTAGTTTTTACATTCTGAAAATATTGTGACCTTTCTAAGGACTTTATTAATGCATACTTTGGCAAACAAGTTATCCTTTGTCTTAGTTAAATGGCTGAGTGAGCATATTAACACTTTTCATCCCTCTTAATAGAGTTTAGATTTATAAGCAATTCATGATGCCTCATTAAACAACAAAAGTATTAAGATTACAATTCTGCTTCAAACTTGACTTTTCTTATTCATTCTGTTTTTGCTGATGCAGCCTATGTAAAACATGTTCTTTGTAATGTGTGTAAAATTTTATATTTTCACGCCTATAAGTTTGTGTGCTCCAACCACAGATTTTCTAGCATGTTTATGTATGTGTAGAAGTTTGTGTGCAATTACCTAATAGATAACACTAATTCATCCTTCTGGGCCCATTACACATGACAGGTATGTCGGTCTGCCGCATTGAAGTCACAGTTCAAATAAAAATTTGGCTAGATGTGCTTAATACTGTGATGAATTATTTTGTTTTGATTCGTAAACACCTTATGATGAATAAGAGTCATTTGAATTACAGTATATCCATTTTGTTTGTGAACAGAAAACAGTACAGTACTCTCCTTTGTCTTTGAGAGAATGTCATGTACAAGGGAAAAAAAAAGACAAATCAGATACAGGACACACAGAAGAAGAACTCTGATGGAAGACTGATAGTATCGTTGCAATAACGTCACTCTGCTAAGATTAGAACTTGAATCCTGGCTGACATCTGTGGCTCAGAAATTAAGCACATGCTCATGTTTTTGAGAAAAGGATTATGATAGTAGAGAAAGTCATTTTTTTCCTTTTATCTCAGTCATTCAAAAAGTTCCCACTGTGTAAATGATGCTCCCACTGTTCACAATAATGAAGCATATGGGGAAAGTTGTCGGTGGTAAAATGTTATCTCCCTTTTATGATCTTCCCTTTATTTGAATGTAATGGGAAAGAGGATGGGTGCAGACCCCCAAACGGTCTCCTGCAAATGAGTTGTTCTGAGGCATGGGTGTCACACTTAAGACCTGGGGGCCAGACCTGATCTGCCACATATTTGGCCCACTCTAGTAAATCAGGGCGGCACGGTGATTGACTGGTTAGCACGTCCGCCTCCCAGTTCTGAGGACTCGGGTTCGAGTCCAGGCTCCGGCCTTCCTGGGTGGAGTTTGCATGTTCTCCCCATGCCAGCGTCTCCACCCACATTCCAAAGACATGCATGGCAGGTTAATTGGGCGCTCTGAATTGTCGCTAGGTGTGCTTGTGAGCATGGATGGTTGTTTGTCTCCATGTGCCCTGCGATTGGCTGGCGAGCAGTTCAGGGTGTACCTCGCCTACTGCCCAACGCCAGCTGAGATAGGTCCAGCACCCCCGCGACCGTTGTGAGGAATCAATCAAGAAAATGGATGGATGGATATAGCAAATCATGTGTGCTTATTTCATGTTTCCTGCTAAAATGTGTTCCAAAGTTGCAAATTGTCTTGACTTTTAATAACATTGAGAGAAAATAAATGGAACAATAGATTTTCCTTTATGTCAGAATTTAGTGTTGATGTGACCCCAAGCATAGGGAAGCAACGGTGGTGAGATAGACGTGTGTGTTTTTTTTTTGTTTTTTTTTTAAGTAATTTAATTTAATGAAAAGGAAAAGACAAACAAGGTACTTGGGTAGCCCAAGGAACAAAACTCGGTCGAAAACAAGCTTCAAAGGAACGCACAAGGAGCAAGAAGTGGCAAGGACATGACATGGACCATAGGCAACCCCAGTCCTTGAGAGCCACAGTCCTGCATAATTTAGATGTCTCCCTCCTCCAACATAGCAGATTCAAATGATCAGCTCATCAGCAAGATCTGGAGAAACCTGATAAAGATCCTCACCTGTGTTGATGGAGTGAGACACTGAAAGCATGTAGACTCTTGAGGACCAGGATTGCCTGAAAACAAGCAAGCAGGGAACTAAATACACACTAACTGACGAGCTGACGAGACACACCTGTACAAGACACACGTGGCTGTGGCAGCTGATTGGATGACACAAAGGACCAGGATGATAGGCACAGGTGGACATGATAAAACTTGATGAGACAGTCAATGGCAACAGGGTTCTTCACACTAGATGGCGGTATACTAAGAAGAAGAATGATAACTGGCACACATCTAAAATCCAACCAAAATTAAGTTACCATAACAAACACAGATCATGACACTTCATGTTTCAAAACTAGTTTAACATTTTTTGTGTATGTAATACTATTATTTGACAGTCACAACGACCCTCTCGGGGTAAACATAGCTGCAATGTGGCCCGTGACAAAAATGAGTTTGACACTTCTGTTCTCGGGCTAAATTAGTCCACTCAGTTTATCTGCTTTCAAGGATGATTGACAACTACGGTTGACTTTGACTCTAGAATGTCAATTAAGCTTGGCACACACATATCGCTTTTTAACATCAATTTTTAAAAATGTGAGAGACCTCACACCGAATGGTAAAAAGTTGCCAGGCAAATGCTTATAGCTCTTTTTGTGTCTTTGTTACAAAAGGTGTAAGAACTGGTGTAAACTTGATTACGTCTGCAACATGTACTACTGTATATGAGGATCAAACCCACAATCTCTGGGTTGGGAGGCAAACACTCTACCACCCGAGTCACCCCATGATTGCAATACATCACACCTGAGAATAATGAAAGGCAGACGCAAACCAGGTGCCAAGCTGTACCAGTGTCGTGCAAGCAACATGAGAGAAATGTTCTGCTCAAGTAAACCTTTTTGAAATGCCAACAAAATTACTGTGAACTATTGTCTAGTCAGCAATACAATTTGGAGTTTCTGCTTGATTTAAAGCCTTGTAGTCAGTCAAAGTCAGGAGTCATACAAACAAGGACAACACACCTTTCAACTCTGCATTTCCATGCATCTGGGTCACTTCAGCACAGGATGGGCACAAACCTGTACATCCAATTGTCACACACTTGAGCTGAGTTAATCAAATAATGGCTTTTATGCTTTTGCTGGCTTTCCCCAAAATTATCTGCGTGATCAATTTATTAATACACTGGTTTGCCTCTTCCACTAGCACTTGTAATTCCATCACTTCAAAGTGTAATTTTGCACTTGCGGTGCGCTCCCAAATGTCCCACGGTGACCAAAAGCCTCTTTTAAATACGGGATATGAGCTGCGAGATGTTTTATATGCAAAACCATCACCGTGGAAATGACAGACCAGGCTGAAATCCTCCTCGTCTACTATTCCCTAATAAAGTGGATTTTGCGGTTATGAACGGCTCCGCTGACCTTCCCTGGAGAACTTGCTGCTAGACTGAAGCACTCTTTGATACTTAAACTCACCATGAGAGAAGGAAAAAAATAAAAAATAAATGAACATTGAGCTGATGTAGTTTGCTGGTAAGATTTCAACATTGACTATTGTCTCTCTTAATTGCATTTATTCACGGTGAAAACCTCTGGTAACATAAAAAAAAAAAGCTAGATTAAGCTAAATGAAAAAACATGTTCAAGAAGCAGATTCTTTGGACTGATGAAACCAAAGTAACTTGAATGATTTGAACAAATGAAAAAATGGGGAAGGAAAGGAAAAGCGCCTAATTCGCCACATCACAACGTATGTGTCATACTTGGTAGAGACAATGTGGCCTGGGATGGCATGGCGAATGGAAGGTGTTTATTGAACATGATGAATTTGAGAGTTTGTGAGGAAATCCTGTGATTCTCATTGGAGATGGATAATGACTAAACATACATCAAAGGCTGAACATCCTATTCAAACTGCTACCACATCCAATCAGTCCTTTGTAGTTCTTTTTCTGTATGTAATCTACAACACTTTTCATTGTGATGCATTACAACACACAGAAATAAAGTTACTTACAGTAATTGGCTTGGCCTCTTTAGTTTCTGACTATGTTGGCTGGCTTTAGCATGCCAATAAATGCTTGTTGTGATTTGTATTTACGACACCGCCTTAAAATTAAATCCATTTAACACCTGTAGTGGAAGCGCAGGAGTAAAAAAAACAAACAAACAAAAAAAAAAACTGCAACAACAACAAAAACGCTGCAATTGTTGTTGTCTGTTTATTGCAAAAAAAAAAAAAAAAGTGCAAAAAAAAAAAATGATATGGTTTCTACGGAGCCCCAGAGATGACATTGAAGGGAAAAAAAACTAGTTCGTACGCACGACCACCTACCTAGTGCCCACGAACTACTACTTTGTACCCGCGAATTACTACTTTGTGCGCATGAACTACTGCTATGTGTGCACAAATTCGTTACAACGTGCGCACTAAGTAGGTTGTTCATGCGCACGAAATAGAGCGTGCGCACTTAGTATCTGTGGCTTTGTACCGGTCAGATAGATAGACAAATTGAACGCACCTTCTTTAAAAGTTGAAAGGTCAAGGGAAAGCGACACAATGCACAAGGATAGAATGATCGAAATTTATTTTATTTTATTTTACACCCAATAACTTTGGGGTCGCTGTTGGTGAGAGCCTCTCGCAGCCAAATCACATTACGAGAAAACCTGTCGATGCACCCATTACATATGCCAAATGGCTTAAGTTTGTCCTATGAGTCTATGTGCCACACGAAGTTTGATCCATCAGCAAAATATTGCCTCCTTCGTAGCCGTCGCTTCCAAAACAACTTGGGAAACGATGGCGTCCAGCAGAGAGAGGAGGATTCAGACGTCTACTTTTCTGATAGAAATAATATAGAAATGTTGTGGTGGTGCTAACAATGTTTCCTTCCAAACCCTTGTCGTTGATCGACAACGAAATCGATCCCGGCGTCCAAGTCGTACCTCCGCTGGAAAGGCAACCTGGCTCTCAATAAATAGTCTATTTAAATCTCTGTGATAATGATTCCTTGCAATGCCAGGCTTTTCAATATGTCCTCACTCTGCCTAAAATAAATTACGATCATTCTATCCTTGTGCATTGTGTCGGTTTCCCTTGACCTTTCAACTTTTAAAGAAGGTGCGTTCGAATTGTTTATCTATCTGACCGGTACAATGCCACAGCTACTTAGTGTGCACGCTCTAACTATTTCGTGCGCATGAACAACCTACTTAGTGTGCACGTTGAAACGAATGGTGCGCACAAAGCAGTTCGTGTGCACGAAGTAGTAATTCATGGGCACGAAGTTGGTGTTCGTGCCCACAAAATAGGTGTTCATGCGCACGAACTAGTTTTGTTCCCTTTAATGTCATGTCTGGGGCTCCGTAGGTTTCTGACGCATCTGAACTGCTGTTTCTGATTGGTGGGCATTTGACAGTATTCATTTATTTATTTTTAATTAACACTGCCCTAACTTAACCCTACTACAGTAATTCAGTATTTGGTCTTCACAGTTCACACACAAATGGTAATACAGTATTTATTTGTTAAAGTTACTGTACAATATACTTGATGTTAAGCAGAGTTTGGGCACCAATTCTTGTTAAAGTTGATATGCACAAAAGTTGTCTGCTAAATGATTAAATGTAATAACAACATGCAAAACAAATTACCAAAAATAAAAAGAAGTTAGTTTTGAAACATCAACCCACCTGAGACATGTCATGTCAGAAAATTAAACAAGGTACAACAGATGCAGCAGCAGATGCTTTGATGATACTTTCCAGAAATTATCAAAACATTATCAGGGAGCAGGATATTGAAATGCTGAAAACATGATGTTACCGAATTGATGAAAATCTGTACACTCGATATGTTTTCTTCAGAAGTGTCTTGAGTAAGCTTGAGTAAGTGAGGATTCTCATTAGAACTTTGTTGTTAAAATATGTATAAATTCATTTGACTGACACTTTGAACAACAGATGCCTGTGTGCACAATGTTGTGAGAGTGGCGAGAGAGGGTCCAGAAAAGAAGGAAACCAATTAAAAAAAATCTCATAAAAAAAAAAAAAGGTAGCTTATGGGAGAATGGATTGAGAGGTATGTTTTTTTTTTTCCTACACAGTAAATTCTGTAGATTAAATGTGACTCTATTTAGAATAAATTTGACTCTATTTAGAATAAATTTGACTCTATTTAGAGTTATACCAAATAGACTCAGTTTTATAGTAATATTTACACTTGGAAGAGAGTAAAATAATGAATTGGAAAAAAAATAAAAGTCACTCAAGGGTTAAGGAATAGACTCACAACCTTCAGTTTGGGAGACTGCCGCTGAACCACCTGAGTTGTGCCACGCCTACTGTTTGCTTATATCCATCCATCCATCCATCCATCCATCCATCCGTCCATCCATCTGTCCGTCCGTCCGCTTGTCCGTCTGTCCGCCCACCCATCCATCCATCCATCCATCCATCCATCCATTTTCTTAACCGCTTACTCCTCACAAGGGTCGCTGAGGTGCTTTAAACAAAAGCACTTGCCGGAAAGGTCGCGCTATAAAGTTGCTCGAGAGGGACAGTTCCGTTTGACCTTTCGTGATCGCAAGACGTTCTGACTTAGCAGAGGGAGTTAACCCACTTGTCCTCCTGAAACGCAGATGTCACAGCCGACATTTGTCTTTGCGTATTACCTTACGTTTAGCTCCAATGTTGCTTTCAAATTACCCTCTCCATATGTCGTGTTTTAAAAAAACAACAAAAATCACCCAGCACTGTTCCATTTCAATGACGTTTGAAACCTTGCCCTAGGAAAGTTTTATCTTTGCTGCTCACACACTGATATGTGTGTGAGTCATTATGATCTTTCAGAAGTCCGCTCACCCATAGCCTGCCTTGTCACACGGCGTAAACCTCTCGATCTTCCTCATTACAAGCAACAGATCACAGCCTGCACAGAAACACACATCTTACTGTGCTGCTTGCAGACTGTGAAAAACACACCTGTCGCTCAAGAATATTATCTTATGAGACCGTAATCCAAAACCACACACTGTTTGCAGCGCTCCATGCGTACTGAACCAAAACACATGAACATCTGTGTTTTGCCAATGATGTATCTGGTGGCAGAAATCACACGTCTCACCTGCTGAAATCACATCAGTTGCTGAGAAGTTGACAGAGATGTTGATGGCAATCACTTGAAGCAAAGGTGCATGTATGACTGGTTAGCACGTCCGCCTCCCAGTTCTGAGGGCTCGGGTTCGAGTCCAGGCTCCGGCCTTCCTTCCTAATGTGGGCTAAACTGTTCTTAGCACACGACATGTAGCTTAGCCTAGCAGAGTACAAGTCACCCGGATGTTTACCGTCCACTTCGACTTGCCGGCGGCCGTATCTGCTAGTTTTATCCGGCTTTCGGTTGGAAGCAAATCTTTGGCGTGTCCTCAGTGGCTGTACTGCTTTTGAAGAAGCAACATAAATTGACAATTTCTTTCAGCGAAGAGTTGAAATTAACCATTTCACAGAATAGCTGGTTAGTTGTTCATAAGTCTTGTGTTCCTTTAAAATAGTTATTGATTAATTTGATAATTGATTACTTGCCGATTAATCGATTAATTTTGACAGCTCTATATGAAACCTTGTCACAAAAACTGGATTGCATGGGAAGAATCAAAACACTAAATTAACAAAGTCCAATAAATGAATCTCAAAGTTACAATAATAATTTAAAAAAAACAAAAAAACATTGAATGAAGTCAACAAAAACATGATTCAATATGATAAACGCAGTGTACGGTCGCGTGAACTTGAAGAGTGGTTTTCCTAAGAACGTACACGAGAACATTCGAAGAATGCAAGTCTCTTTGTAAGTTTGAACAACTCCGTCCCGTCGACTCTGACACGTTCCTGTGATAGCAGCATGATATGAATCTTCATATATTTTCCTATAGCCAAGCCTTCAAAAGTATGCAATCGATGCATCCTTGGTTTAAGCTAGCTGAAAAGAACAACATCCGCGTGTTCCATATGTTCTTGGAATATTTGTATTTTCGATTGATGACGTTTCACAAGATCACAAGGACATAAGAACGGATAAAAATGCCATTTGAAAAACAGCTAAAGACTGAAAGGAACCATGGAAGAAACAACAAGGCCCAGTACCTGGAGGGAGTCTTTTGGTTGACACAAGGGACAAGGTTAACAAGAGCATGTGGAAACAAACACCTAACGAGCAAGAAAAGATAGGAAAAGGAGACAGAGAACACATAAAAACATTTTGTTTCATCTTTTTAAAACACGACC
This sequence comes from Festucalex cinctus, assembly GCF_051991245.1. Classification (NCBI taxonomy): domain Eukaryota; kingdom Metazoa; phylum Chordata; class Actinopteri; order Syngnathiformes; family Syngnathidae; genus Festucalex; species Festucalex cinctus. The sequence goes on along the minus strand of NC_135414.1, from coordinate 13,740,088 downwards.
GTGCTAAATCAAAGGAAACAAAAACACAGCTCATGACACTTTTGAAAGTGACTGGTCTTGCTGAACCATTATCATCATCAGCCATTTATATGCTTGAAATAAAATGAAATTATACTTATTTTATTTCTGTAATGCCCTCACAATCTACCCAAAATCAAATCACTTGCAATAGAACCCAAACAATCTCAGTGGTGGCTTTATTCATGAGCAGTTCGGAATCTTTTTCCTCCCTTTTTGCTTTACACAAAAGTACTTAATCCTTCCGTCAAATACCTGAAAAACAAGGAAATTAGTTAGAGCTGTCAAAATTAATAGATTAATCAACAAGTTTCAACAATTTTAAAAATCGAGTAATTGGAGCCATTTTTTTTAAATTGTGCAAATCCTCTGATTTCAGCATATCAACAATAATCGTTCACTGATTTCTGTAGTCCTCCATGAAAGAAGACCATTTGTTGAGTTTAATCAAAATAAGACATTTGCAAACATCTGTTTTTACTTTGGAAAACAATGACCAGACACCTAACACCAATCATCTTTTTTTTTTTTTTTTTTTTTAAATCACTATATTAATATGAAATATGAAATAAATAGAAATCATCAAATTAGGCTTATGAACATGGGGGGAGGGGCCTATCATTACCTTCCCTACAGCAGAATTTACATTTTGTGAGTCACTCTTCTCAACGAAAGGCACTAAAGTGCCTTCTCCTCAGCACTCCTTGCTAGCGCTAGTGGCTTGAGTAACACACGGGTCACCTCCCATGGTGCTTGACCTCCTTCACATTATGCTGACCAATAGCACGAGATTTTCCTCTGCAGGTTGTTTGTGATTGAGTGTGTATATTCAGGCGCTGCACAAGACTTCAACAGTGGGCTGAGTGAACTGAGTGCAAGCCCAAGAATGTGCATGGGCAGAAATAGGGAAGGACAGTGTGGAGTAATTTGACAGAGAGGCAAGGATGGAAGATGAGTCTGCTGGGCACTCACCTTTGCCAGCTTCGTGCTGAGTTCACAGGCAAAGTTACTAGATTAAGTCAAAACATCAATATTGATAAGTGCATTTTTGGCCAAGACAGAATGTGCAGCTATTCTGTTTGTATTTTTAGCCCATCATTACAGCTGTGCCACTTAGATGGAGAAATATCACAGCCCACTTGCTCTCACTTTCCTCATTTGCTCTCCATGGTGCAAACTGGTGCTTGAGCGGTATCTGAGGTGAGCTGTGAATTTCCACAAAATTTGAAACAAATAGCACAAGTATGTCGTTTGTGACGGCAGAGAGGCAGACAAGAATATGACTTTCAAATTAGCAGTTCATTTGTCTCATAAATCATGACATTACTACAAATGAAAATATTGCCGAGACAAAAGAGGCTGCAAGCGAGAAGATGGGTTGACAAGAATCACAATGAGAGGGGGGCAAAATCAATCTGTAGCACTTCTGCTTTGAAAGAATTATCATTACATTGTATTCCAGACTATTAACGAAATGATCTTTAGTGATTTATAATCAGTAGGGGCTCTAAAGCAAACATTGAGTGTGAGATTTTTGATTTGTGAGAGCACCTGAGTTATTGCATCTTAACTGCAAGAGTCTCTTGTTTACACTTGAAGCCACAGGAGGGACCCAGTATGATACCGAACACAACGTAGCAGGTGCCTCGTCTTCAAGTAATCCACATTTGACATCACACAACCATCATTATCTATTATTTCAAATATATATATATATATATATATATATATATAGTCGAGTGGTTAGCACGTCCGCTTCCCAGTTCTGAGGTCTCCGGTTCGAGTCCAGGCTCGGACCTTCCTGGGTGGAGTTTGCATGTTCTCCCCGTGCCCGCGTGGGTCTTCTCCGGGTACTCTGGTCTCCTCCCACATTCCAAAGACATGCATGGCAGGTTAATTGGGCGCTCCGAATTGTCCCTAGGTGTGCGTGTGAGTGTGGATGGTTGTTCGTCTCTGTGTGCCCTGCGATTGGTTGGCAACCAGTCCAGGGTGTCCCCCTCCTACTGCCCAGAGCCAGCTGAGATAGGCGCCAGCAGCCCCCGCGACCCTTGTGAGGAATAAGCGGTCAAGAAAATGGATGGATGGATGGATATATATATATATATATATATATATATATATATAATTCACATAGTGACTGCCGCAATATCAACACTGTTTTACAATGTGTTACTATATGTCCCGAAGGGGAAGAAGTTGACCGTATTACTACCGATCCAGTAGAGTATTTTTTTTTCAATGATTATATTTGTGTATCCATAAGCAACAGATGTGTGGTGGGTTTTGGCTAAAGCTCAATTCCTTGGCAAGAATCTTGTACTCCAGAAATGTTTCATCCTGTTAGACAGATTGTTAGTGCAGCTGGCTCATGTGGGCTTTGTTCTGCACACGACAAAATAAGATGTGAATACATAAAAACATGAAGTTGACTTCTGAAGTCATGAACTGAGTTGACTGGTTTCTCTCCTTGCAACTCATTACACTCAACTGCACATGACGCAGATTCAGACTTTATTACGGTGCATTATTATTGTATTACTTCATGATGTAATATTATTATATTACATAATACTATTAATAAAATTACATATGTTTTAAAACTACTTATTTCATATATACCAATGGAAATTTTTCGAGAGCTGTTCTCTCGTCTATTCTCGCTCTAATTCAAGTAAATGAAGAGCTCATTCACTCACTGTCGTTACCCTCCAGCCTCCGAAGCCCTCCAGTGGGTGCCCCACGCCGGCTCCCTTGAGGCATGATCGTCAGACCAGTGCAAAGACGTCTTCATCCTGGTCAAGACCTCACCCTCATTTTGGAAACCTCTCATGCAAATGAATGGACATGGCGAACGGGATACGCCTCACAAGTTTTTACCACAAGCGTCACTATTTCATTCATTACATATGAAATTGTAAATATGGAAAAGTATTGCATTATAAAAGTGTAGTGTGTACTGTATGTTTATGACTTGACTGTATCTTGCTCGTTTAAAGCCAGGAAATGGGCGTGTGCAGTGGAGTTCTTTGCTGCATCGCTTAGGAAGAGCCAAAATCTGTCGGCCAATCAGATGACAGTAACGTCATGGCCATGCTCGGCCTGAGTTTTAGAACCAGGTTGGAAGAGAAACAGTTCCATTCTCACCACATGGCCCCAAAAAAGTGTAATGCAAAAACAACCAGTGGTGCAATGGAAAAGGGCTTACAAACTTTTACTAATAAGTGCAGCGTATCATTTTGGACATAAACATGAAGTTGAGCTTTTATTTCTATGCTACAGTTTGGAAAAGTAATGGGGTGTGTACGTGGGATCTCTGTAGGAGCATCAGCATTGGAAGGGTTTTATATAGTGTTGTTCCGATACTGGTATCGGCAGAGGTGCCGATACTGCATAAAAACAGTGGTATCGGTATCGGTGACTACATACAAGTAACATGCCGATACCATTAATTCCAATGCTAATATAGGATTTTGGATGCAGCATCTTGTGTCTTGCTTGTGCACAACATTCACTGATATGTGACATGTTCACTGCATGCCGAGCTAAGATATCCTATTGGCCCTTGAATGCTCTGAACCAATGGCAGTACAGCTTTTTCATGTTGAGGAAAAAAAAACTCAAGTATCGGTTTGGTATCGGTATTGGCCGATACTGCAAAGCTGGGTATCGGTATCGGAAGCCAAAAAACGTTATCGGAACAACACTAGTTTTAAAGATGTAGCCCGAAAGGTTTGTTTTGGCCTGTCCGGCATATTTCTGGGCGGAGTCTCAAGGTTTTCCTTCTAGACAAGCCGCGGAGGTAAGCTACTATCAGCAGCATATGCAAATTTTGCTGTGTGAATGCACGCTCTTGATTGGTGGGCTGGTTTCACGCTCGTTCCTGGTTGGCTTCTTCCTCGACCGTCATTTTTGATTGCTGTGTTTACAAACAGCAACAGAACGGGACTGTCACGCAGATGAGCACATACAGTACTTTGATCCTTTTTATGACCTTGGGCTGTTCCAAAACATGTATATTGGGTTACTTGATGGCTCTTAATCACTCATAGATGTGAATGGTGATGTGCCTTTGAATGGACTGGCGCACGTGACGCTCTCTCAACATTGAAATCTGAATAGCTTGAAATACACTTAATTTTTAAAACTGTAGTCTCTACTGCCAGACTGAAGGGAGGGAGAAAAAAAAAAAACTCTGCCCTTGGATGTTAATTATACTCCAGTTATTGTACTTCAATGATCTACAAAATGAGATACCAACCAAGAAAATCCTGATATTACGCAATAGCTGGATAAGTGCAGGACAGAACATTACTTAATTTGTTTGACGTTCAATGTGAGCTGTATCAGTTTCTTAAATGACCTTTTTTGGCGGTTAACAGATGTAATTTTTTTGTATTTCATAGGTTTACATCTTGAAAACGCCATTATTAAACCTGCATTGTTTCTTCAATTGTGAGGAAGGGGGTTTCACAAATATATACCCGCTAGACATGTTACGAAGCAGCATATATAGCACAAATAACTGTGCACAATGCTCTTAATTGCCTCACAGTTCGGAGTATTTGAATCTCGACTCTGCTGTTTTACTGGCGTTTGCATTTTCTCCCTGTGCTTACAAAGGTTTTCTCTGCGTAATCCAGCTTTCGTCAACATTCCAAAAAATATGAATGTTAGGTTCATTGAAGACTCTAAAACGGTATGAATGTGAGCGTGAATGGTTGTTTGAATATATGGGGTCCGGATTTCCATAGCAAAGACAAAGACACTACGGCATCCTATTTATAAGTAAGTGAATCATTGAAATTAAGACGGTGTAAGGCACAATTAAAGTAGCTTTCAGTAACTGGGTGTTTCCTCATTGAAACCCCAGCTGCTTCTTAAGTGCCTGTGTACACCCAGCAACACGGGCATGTAAGTGAATGTCTAAATGAAAGATTGAATGTATTGTACGTTTGGTGGATATTGGGGAAGTGTGAGAAAAGAGAGTGGAGTGTGCGTTCATTTAGTTAAAAATGTTTGCCTAAATCGACTGTCTCTATTTGGCTTAAAACATTAATGAGGGTTAATGATGCACAAGCGGGATAAGAAAAAAATATTTGGAGGAGATAAAGCAGTGATTCAGTGATTTGATTAACTTTGCAGGTGGAAAGAATTTGGCACTTGTGAGCTCACTGTTGAGTGTCTCTAATTGAAAGAAATACCGAAGAGAAGTTCTCATCTATCAAGGCGGCAACCGAGTTGCTGAAGGATTTACAACATACAGTAGCTGCGAGATAAAACGGAAGCAAGTAATTGCATGGCTTGTTGCCCCTTGATATGATCTCTTCCTGACATGTGCCTATTTATATACAGAGAGGATGAAACAGTTCTGGAGCGTTTTAACACTTCTCAATCTTGCTGGTAACAACTTTTGGATGATGATTAATAGAGAAGAAAAACAGGCCAGAGCATCAGTTGTAACAATGTATTCCTAAAATATGAAGTTCTGTCGCACTTCTGTTAATTCCTCAAGAATGTTTTAACTGCAACCTTTACTAATATTCTCCTCTCCCTTCCTCTGTCTCTTGCTTAGGTTCAGTGTCTCTCAGTGTATTCCTGGTGTCTTTGGCATTCCTAATATGTGCCCTTTGGCTGGTAGCTTTATGTGGTGTCTGCACATGGTGTCAGCGTAAACTGGTAAGTAACAGAACTTATTTCTGTCAGTCAATCATTCTATACATGGCAGTAATAAGCAAAATTTTCTGCTTGTGTAAATATTTTTGAAATGCCACCAAAAATTGTTTCAACATAGTAATGTAATTTGGGATTTTGGAATTTGGAATTGGAATTTCTGAAGGATTTAAGGGCTGACTTGGAGCCAATCACAAGAAGGAGTCATGCCATGTCACTTATGACAAAAGTCCTTTCAACTCTGGGTTTGTCGGCATCGGGGGTATTTCAGAGCAGCTGGTCTCTCCCAGACCCATTTTTACAGTTGTTATTACATAATAATAAATGCGATTGAGACATGGTCTGGTAAATGTTTCAAGTAAAGGTGCGATGGACAGCCAACTACTTGCTGCACTTAATAGAACAATGATAAATAATAGTATTAGTGTTTGTATATTGTCGTTCCTTGCGCAGTCACACGCCGTATGATGAAGTCAAACCCAACTTGCACTGAAACACGTATTGCTCACTTCATTTTGGCTCCAAGTTCACCCATATGTAATTACAAATATGGTCAAGTATTGTTCTAAAACACTATGTATCGATCTCTATTGTAAAGACGGTAAAGCCGTGCACTTCCCAGGCATTAATTGATTCGATGAGGAAATATTTTGGTGCTGGCTCTCATCCATTGATGCAGGCGATGTGCCCAGGATCCCTGCACCAATGGATGAGAGGGAGGTGATGGTGTCCTCCATTTCAACCATGTGCAGTTTCTGTGTGACAAAGCATGAATATTGGTGATATAAAGACAAACAGCAATGACTGCTGTGTGAAGGCACGCGCCATTAACTGCCTGTGTCAATGTATGCGTGCGTATGTGTGTGTTTGTTTGTTTGTTTGTTTACCTACTCTCCACATGCAGGGGAGAGGAGATAGGATAGAAATAGGTTTTAAGAGCAGTTTTAAGTGTATATTGTGCAGTATCTGTATTTCCTCAGAATTAAAAGTGATCATACTGTATGATGTAAAGTGGGGATACACTGAATTTTCGGCCGCCGAAAATAAAAGCATTTTCGTTTATCAGCTGATAGACAAAGCCAAAGATAAACAACCGAAACAGGATGTTGTGTGACTTTACCGACCAGCTTCAATCTGACATCACTCGACAACGGCAAACCCCATGGAGCGATGGACCGTGAATGGCAAAACGGAATTTACAAGATTTTAAACTGGTATTTATCTATCTGTATTTTTTTTTAATACTTTAGTTGTTTGGCTCTTGTGATTTAACTTGAACAGCAAACTATTTATCGGAATCAGCCATATTTGTTTGCATTTGCCTCAGAATGCTTCAAGGTTGGAATTGAGACAATACGAGTGGGACAAATCCATCCATCCATCCATCCATCCATCCATCCATCCATCCATTTTCTTGACCGCTTATTCCTCACAAGGCTCGCGGGGGGTGCTGGCGCCTATCTCAGCTGGCTCTGGGCAGTAGGCGGGGGACACCCTGGACTGGTTGCCAGCCAATCGCAGGGCACACAGAGACGAACAACCATCCACACTCACGCGCACACCTAGGGACAATTCGGAGCGCCCAATCAACCTACCATGCATGTCTTTGGAATGTGGGTGGAGACCGGAGTACCCGGAGAAGACCCACCCAGGAAGGCCAGAGCCTGGACTCAAACCGGAGTCCTCAGAACTGGGAGGCGGACGTGCTAACCACTCGGCCACCGTGCCGCCCGATTTTCCTCAAATGCAGAAAAAGTTCAATTTATTCATTATTTATTTTGTAATTTATTTATTTATTTAATTTATTTTTAATTTATTTTTGTACATTTTCAAGCATTTGACATTTGTTAGATTAGTACACAGTCATAGCCGTAAATGCTGAAAAAATAAATACATATAATAATTGTCATAATTTCGTTCTGCCAAGTGTCCTTCGCTTTCGGTTTTACAATTTAATTTCGGTGCATCTCTAATGTAGACACCGACAGATATTTATCGAAATAAAGCATTTGTGAGAAATCATCAAAATGTAAATGAAAACTCTAAAAACTATAAGAGTGGATAGTCTTTTGTTTATGTTCCTTTGTCTTTTGTTTATTTTCCTTTCACCCGAAGTCAGCTGGAATGGTCTGTGGATGGATGGATGGATGGATGGATGGATGGATGTGTATCTAACTAACTGGTAGCCCTTCGTATTAGTCAGTATCTAAGAGTAACTCTCTTGGTTCAAAAAAATGTGGTAAACCCTAGCATATCCAAAGACAGCTTTTTCTTGTATAGTTGGTGAGAAAGTTGTAATGTATGCATGACATCAGTAATATCTAGAACTGAAAGCAGATGGCTTTAATGACGAAAGTATTTCAATGTTTTGTGGCCTGCTGTATTCTAGCCTGTAACATTTGGCTATTGAAAGAAAACCGCACTCACGTGGGCAGTCACGCTTTCCATTTCATGATTCTGTGACCTTGGACAAAATGTGTTCAGTGACTGTTTGCTTCATGTTGTTCATGGAGAGTGCAGCCAAAGAAAGGTTTGCATATTTGTCCCTGACAGCAAACACAATCGGAAACTTTACTGCGTTCTGTAATCAGGGTTTTGTGGGCCACAAGCTTTGTGTGTTGTGGCTGCTTGCCGCATGCCTCCAGCCCCATACTAATGATTCATATGCTAATAAGAATCACTCGGAGCAATTGGCTCTACTGCTCATGGAGCAAATACGATTCTACCTATGCAGTTCGATCCACATTTGCTTTGTGTGGTTGTGTAAACTGGGGATACAAAAAGTCTACATACCGCTTTAAAATGACATATTTTTATGATATTCTTTTATTTTTACAATAATTTAGAGGACTGTTTGTTAAATTGACTGAGCTGTCTTCTTCTTCTGCTTATTCTTCTTGATTTGTTTGAAATTGGCAACAAGTCGAAAAGAACATTACTGCCTCTGAGGAATGAAGGAATGAGGTGCAACACTAACTCAATAGTACTGCGATAGCAGTTAACTCATAGCCTTAAATTGGTCTTCACAGTGTGAGCACTTGCTGGGAAATTGTTCACTTTGACTTTGTGTGGAAGGCAATTTGCCTGTGTAGTAATAATAGTTAGGGGGAAAAAAAGATTCTAAAATTGCTTGCCAGGAGTGTTTTCACTTCCCTGAAACAAGCTGGATGCATCAATGTTCACTTTAAAGCAGGGGTGTCCAAATTTTTTCATTTGAGGGCCACATCCAGAAAATCAGAAGGATGCAAGGGCCACATAATGTTATGAAGAGAAATTGTGTTTAGTCCTAAAAATTGTACAAATAGTTTATTTGTGCTTTTGCATATTTAGAAAAATGCTACTGTATATAAACCAATTTATCTGTAATATGGCAGTAGGGTTATTATAGTTTTGGAATTTTTCATTTTAGTTTTGAGGGTTTGTTTTGTGGGTTTTTTTTTAGTTAGTTTTATTTAGTTTTCAGGGTGGTTCTGTTAGTTTTTTTTTTAATTAGTTTTAGTTCTTTAATAAATGCTTAGTTTTAGTTTAGTTGGTTTCATAATTAGTTATAGTTTTTTTTTTTTTTTTTTTTTAAATGTGTATTACTTGTGCGCAATATTTAAAAAACACCATGGGACGTCATTATTCCGGTTTATATAAAAATAAATCACAAAAAAAATCACATTTAAAACCATCCCCAAAGGCTCATGTATTTAATTACCAAAGACTAAAACGAAGGACATTTTTGCTGTAATTATAGTTAATTTTATTTTAGTTAGTTTTGTAAACATAAAAGATAGTTTCAGTTCATTTTCTTTTTTAAAAAGTATCTTCGTGTTTATTTTATTTTGTTAACAAAATAGTTTTTTGAATTTTAGTTTTTTCGTTAGTTTTAATTAACTAAAATAACCTTTAATAGCACCTGTGTTTTTCGACACCTTCCCTTCTTCCTTTGACCATCTCCAAACATTTTTGTTTTTATTTTATTTGAACTGAGTCAGATGCCATTTTTAGCATATGTGGCGGGCGACTAAAAAATGGACGGTGGGGCACAAATGGCCCCCGGGCCGTAGTTTGGACACCCCTGCTTTAAAGATCATCAACAAGTGGAGAAAATGTGCAATAAATGTCAATATTGTATTCATATCTGTAGTGTAGCCTAGCCTTTTTATATAAATTAAAAACGTACTTCTTGTCAAAATTTTAGGAATACATGAATGAAGTCTCAAAAAACACATAAAACTATGAAAATATTTTCCTTTACCTTAAAAAAAAATGTACTGTTTTCTTCGTGCAAAAACAACTCTTAAGTACTCATCACACCAGAGCCCAGCCCTTGTGGTCTGACCCGAAGAGGGCTGCACAAAAGTAAGTCATGCGTTTCACAATCTGACCCATTTGGAGCACTTTTGCAAGGAAAAGCGGGCAAACATTGCAAAGGCAAGCTGTGGCAGGCTGAGAGATCCTAACAAAAAAAGATTGACTGCTGTAATAAAATCAAAAAGTGCTCCACCAAATTATGAGCCTGAAAGGTTGCTCAAATATGCATGGCAAAAAAACTTGGCCCTTTGGTTGCAAAGACTTTTATTTCCACTGAAAATATAAGATAATATATGCAGCTCCTTCGTCCTTAATGTCAACCATCAGTATCATTGTAACTCTGTAAACTGTGTCTGTCTTTGTTTATCCTTTGTCAATGTTATCATTTGTCTGTCTCCTTTCATTTGAAAGGAGTCTTGTTTGCATTTGTCCTATTATCACTTTATCTCCATGTCCTTGTCAAAGTGTCACCAATTTTCTTGTTGTATCGTCTACTGCTTCCATGATGCCAATGCAGTTCAGCCTTTGTGTTATTTTGTCCTCAATGCAATTACATGTTGTCTTTTCAGTTTATTTACCCTCCAATGGTAAAATACATAAACAACAACATTCAAATTAATTCACAGATGCCGACGTAATTATAATTTCATTTGAAAGTAACTTTATTAAAGCACAGCTGGTCTGCCTTAAAGTCTAGAGCGGTTGGGTTCCAAATAACAAATATTTTATTTTGATTAAATATTTCATGATGATTATTTTAACAATGTCAAAATAATGACATTTAATTTGTTTTTCAAGGTTTTATAAGATAAGAAAACTTAGTTTTCATTTCATAATGTCCTTTTCTACAATGGTCTTCTTTTACATAATGGCGTTTTACAGCCGAATGACTTGGTCTGTCAATCAAAGTCAGTGGGTGGGACCACCTGTTTGATCCTACGATCGCCGTGACGCCTACGTTGTAGCCTGACACAGAAATTTAACAAGGCCTTTACGTTATGATCCGATTCTAAACGATTTGCTACTTCTTGGAGTACTTCTGAAAGCGACCTATCTCCCGCTTCCATGCTTTTAGCAAGCCTGTGTGAATCGATACTACAAGTGGTGCTGCTCAGCCAATCACGTAACTGGCTCCGCCTCATGTCATTTGATTGACAGATCAAGTCATTCGGCTGTAAAACGCCATTATGTAAAAGAAGACCATTGTGGAAAAGGACATTATGAAATGAAAACTGACTTTGTAAAAAAAAAAAAAGTTTTCTTACTTATAAAACCTTGAAAATAAATGAAATGTCATTATTTTTAAAAAGTATGACGTTGTAAAAATAATCATTAAGAAATATTTAATCAAAATAATTATTTGTTACATATTAAAGAATAGTACAACACTTCATAATAATACTAACCCCTCATTTTACAATTTAATGGCCATATTACATAATTGTCTGTTATTTATCAAAAGGATAGTTATTTCAAAATGTCCTTTTTATTTATTGTTTGACACTTTTGGGCTTCCATATATTCGCCTTTCAGTTGAAATTTATGGAAAATGTAAAACGTGGAAGTAGGACATTCAAGTATGGATTTGCTGGTGATTTCCTCATCTCAAACAATTGATTGAAACAAAAGTTAACATGTCATAACAAAAAAAACTTGGGCCCGTGAGCATCAATTACAGCTTGACGACAATGTCTCATGCTGTTCACAAGTCGACTCATTATCTGCTGAGGAATGGCATCGCATCCCACTCTTCTTGAGATGCAGCCCTCAGGTCATTGAGGTTCTGGGGTGCAGAGTTTCCAGCCTCTACACGGCGACTCAGATGATCCACAGGTTTTCAATAGTATTCAGGTCTGGAGAAAGTGCAGGCCATTCCATTTGAGCCACACCAGTCTCCAACAGACGTTCCCTAATGATGCCACCTCGGTGAGCTGCTGGAGCATTGTTGTTTGTGAATTTTGTCGCTAAGCTCCTCGTTAGAGAACAGCAACTTGTGCAAAAAAGTACTGAAACATTGAACAGTTGGACATGTGCATTCAAAAGCTTAGAGGAGGTCACTTTAAGTTCGTCTGTAAAGTTTTGAATGCATTTTAGGCTCGTCATGAAATTTCACATGAAAGCCAAATATCCCTTTTTGTGAGTACGGTAATATATGTTCGAAAGGGAGTGTATTTTCATAGCTCCTTGACCCAATAGATGTATAAATATTGTGGCGTCGGGCTGAAACTTCATAACTCACTATTTGGCAAATTTAATTTTATTTTTATTTTTTTTTCCAAAGTATATGCTTTTGGTCAGTCCCCATGTCATTTTTATGAATTTTTAACCAATCAAAGGTATTGAAAATGGCTTACACTCTTTAGCACGACTGCCTCACACTTCAGAGTTTCCGGGTTGGATTCCGGGCTTCGGCCTTCCTGTGTTGGAGTTTGCATGTTCTCCCCGTGCCTGGGTGGGTTTCCTCCCACATTCCAAAAGCATGCATGTGAGGTTAATTGAACACTAAATTGTCCATAGGTGTCCTGTGCCCTGCAACTGGCTGGCAAGCAGTTCAGGGTGTACCCCGCCTACTTCCCAAAGACGGCTGGGATAGGCTCCAGTACCCCCGCGACCCTTGGAAGAATATGCGGTTCAGATAATGGATGAATGGATGATGGATGTTTTGGGATTACACTTTGTAGTTTGTGATAAGTAGGGCTATAGGATTTCAGTTATGAACAGTGTACACAGTAGTGATAGACCAATGTGTTTTTTTTTCAAGGCCGATACCGATACAGATTATTAGTAGTCAAGGAGGCCGATAACGGATATTTCAAACCGATATTCATTTGCAGTAAAATAGAAAAAATATATATGTATTTTAAACTATATTGACCTATTTGTTTAAAAATTATAACGACAATTATAGTGAGCTTCCAGGGTCATTAGCATGTATTAAGCTAAATTAAAAAATATAATAACAATTAAAAAGCAAGTAAATAGATCCCTAAAGATTTCCACTGTAAATAAAGTTTTCTAAATTTTCAACATAATTTCTTGATTTCATTTTTTTTTTAATAAAAAGTGTAGGGAGTTCCTATTTTTATTTTTTTTTTAAAGTGGAAATTTAAATAGATCCATAAGTGAAAAGTTCCCCGTATCTCACAAATGCATGCGAACGTAGCTAATTTGTTTTTCTTTAGGGTTCGTGAAACGTTTCAAAAGATCTTTGCAGTGAAAAATTGTCTGAATATGTTTCAAATGTGTTTACGACAAAAACTGAGTGTGAACATTTTACAATTCATGATGAAAATCCCAAATTCGCTACGTTCACAAGCATTCACTGCTCAGACTGCTCAGTGAGAAACCAGCTTTATCGGCCTTCATATTCAAAAAATGGCCGATGCCGATATTTGTCAAAATGCCAAATATCAGCAGCAATAATCGGCCCGACTGATAATCGGTCTATCCCTAGTACACAGTAAATTTCGTAGAGTAAATTTTACTCTAAAAAAAGACTATATTCAGTCACAGTCTAATGATCAGAGTAAACTTGATAGTATGTTTAAACAAAACAAAAACAAAAAAACACTCAAGGTTTGAGGAGCAACCTTCAGAATATGAGACGGCCATTGTACCAGTTGAGCTATGCCACGCCTACTTTTTCTTAACATATTTCTGTTGTAACCAAAAGGAGACCAAAAATGGTCTCAGAGGTACGAGGATTCCACCTGATACCAGCGATATAATGACACACATTAAGAATGGCATGGCTCAGTGGGTAGATCTTATAGACGCTCAGGATAATAGAATTTGTGACGTGGTTCCTGCCCTAAGTTTTATGCTAAATAATGTCTGCAGTTGAGCTGCTGGCACAGAGAATTTTCTCCGTGTCATATTTCTAAACGCAAGGCGAGCACTGTTATCGCTAACAGTCTGTTGCGTGACAACCATGATGGCAAGTGTAGGCCTCTTATGAGAATACTTCAGAGGGATGCAGGGCCTCTCAGTCAATCTCACTAGTTCAGCTCATGCTGCATCCTTATTTTCATCATTCCTGTGGATTTTGCATCAATCGGATTATATCACTTTTATCTTAAGCATAGTTAATTTTGCCCATTCTCCCGATTGTCATGTCCTCCCACATTCCTTCAACATTCTACTTGCTCCACCTTCATCAGCTTTTTCTGACAATTTTACAATTGTTGAATGATATATGGGAAGCATTGAATTGTACACCCCTGCCTTCTAGAAATATAGTTCACCCCTGAAATGAAGATATCCACTTTCGACTATCTGACATTGTTTTTTTTTTTGTTGTTGTTGCTGGCACAGATGTTCCATTCTCTGATGGAAATTTCTGCATGCATGCGTCAATAGAGATGTGTACGGAGCCTGAAGGCTGCTGTATATTCTGACACATGTTGCTCGTCACCAAGCTATTGATGCTCAAGGATGTTTTTTAACAAGTTGGATTATTTACTTCTGCGATTGGCGATTCTCCGACCGAGCTTCAGAGAGCCGGCAACTATCTGGTTTTAGCGTGACTGCTGTTATCCACAATTGGAATGTAGTTGGTCACAGTGCAAACCAAGAAACTCACCTCAGGAGCTTGACTAAAACTTAACCTAAAATGCATAGTTTCTTGGGGTAATGATAATCTTGTCATTCATGCAGGTTGTTGTATTCTCAGGTCATTGAATCGCAAACTACTGGACTGTTCTGGTTGTCTCGGTAGATGTTTCGCTTCATTAGTTGATATGCCAGTACCAGTTCAGGATATACCCCGCCTACTGCCCGAAGCCATCTGGGATAGGCTCCAGCACCCCCACGACCCTTGTGAGGAGCAAGAAAATGGATGGATGGATGATTACTTCACACAATATTGTATTTGTGTAAAATAGAAATTAGGGGTGTCAAAATGATTGTGTTAATTTAAAGTTCCTTTAATGCCACTATTTATTTTTATTTTTATTTTTTTTTCGCACGACTAATAACCGGCCCATATTTGGCAAGCCTGTACTGGGGGAATTGCGATCAGAGAGCAGCAGACTTGTCCACGACAAAACTTTGCAGTAAAAAAAATTATATCAATGCATATATTTTTGGAGACTGGGGTCAAGTTGTATTTTACAATTTAAAAAATGTGCAGAATTTCACAAGTTACTTCATGTTAAAGATTAGATAGTTCTTAATATGAAAAGAAAATGCATTGAGCTATCATCGTCTTACAAATGCAACTATGCCATCTAGTGGCAGAAAAATGACCAACACAAATCAAAATCACATTCGTTTTTTTACAGTACAGTACATCTTTTTAATTTGAACTCAGTGTTATGAATTATGAAATTTCTCTATCAGTGACTAAAAGATGCAGCCCTATTTCTATTACTTTAACTTTATTTTTTATTTTTATGTTAACAAGAGTATGAAAACTTAGTAAAAATATTTTATTATACATTTTATTCTACATTTAGAACAGATGTAAAATTTGTGATGAATTGTAAGTTAACTATTGAAATCTTGCGATTAATTACGGTTAAAAAAAATTAATTGCCTGACACCTCTAGTAGAAATACTGAGAGACCTTGTGGAAATAACACAATAAAACAATAAAGTCCACAATATACTATTCATTATAAAGTGACATTCGGTGATATACAGTATCTTTAATTATGCATCTATGAATTAATTCATACTAGATTTACACCGATGAGATGGTCTTGATCGCGATCGGATGATATTTTGCATTCATGCAAAATCTGTGATCATCTGCAATGTCTAATTTACCCGATTCATCAATGATGTCAATTATCAGCTCCACGGAATTAGAAATTACATGTTATATATATGTATATATTTAATATTTCTCAGCATTTTATGAATTATTTTTGGTGAGAGTTTTCCCCATACATTTGAATTGAAATCAATTATACGTGGGTTTTCAATATTGGTGTGCCACGCCAGTTCTTATTCCCCACGAATGGCAGCGGTTAACTGTAGAGTAAATATAGTTTTTTTTAATAGATATATTGTGCCATCTTCTGATCAAATCGGTGATCGGTTATCATTTTTTTTTCAAACTCAATCGGTGATTGGCCCAAAAAAATCCTGATCGTGTAAAACCTAATTCATCCTTCCTTAATTCTCTTCCTTCAGTGCCGGAAAAAATCATTCAAAACATGTACTTCCTCCACCATTCATCGCTGTATGTTCTTTTGTTAATTTTAATAAACTAGTTTTTGTCTCTTTACTTTCTTATGTTGTTTTCAAATGCCTTTAAATGTTGTATTTTGAATTAGGTGAAGCACATTGAGTTGCCTTGTGCATGAAATTGGATATAGCTTGACTAAGCCTGGCTTGCCTTGCCTCGGTATGCCACCCACCATGGCACAGAAGAGTCTGCCAAATTCTCAAACAGGCAAAACGAGAATGACACTGGTACAAAAATCAAGATGCACCAATTTTTGCGCTCATGCACAGCTGTGTTGTCAACGAATACAAACTGTGTAAGATTGAGACTGTCTTGTGCGAGACTTGCACTGGGCACAGAAATGCAGTCTAATGATTCTGATAGTTCTAGTGAAAAAAAAAGGGCAATTGTGGTGTTTGTATTAAATGTTTTTTATTATTATTGCTCCACGGTGAACAATGATACATCAATGTGGCACAGAGAAGTTTATTTCAGCTGTTATGTGAGGGCTCGTCAGCCATAAGTGAAGTATTGGCCTGGTAGCAAATGATCAAAAGCTGTCTGGTTGGTGACGTCACGTGTTTCTGATTGTAAGCACCCTAAAGACATCAACAAATCATTGCAAGAAGGGAGACATATTAGAGAAAACTCTCATATTACATTTGGAAATGTATGAGTCAACAATTCTCATTTAAATGCAAAACACTGCAAAATCCAATTAGGTCCACATGGGTGTTATTTTGGCACAGTGGGATTTAAATAAGATCCAGTTAAATTTCATGCTCTGAGAGATGAACTCCTGTTGTCTGGGATGTTTTCACACTTATGTTTTAGTGGCTATGGAGACGCATTAATTGTGATTCACTTTACTTTTACTCTCTGTATGTATATACAAAGTACTGTAGTACAGTATAACAATCAGTGTGCGTTTGAAAGTTAATGTCACCCAGTTTTGAGTTATGCATCATCATCTAAAAGAGCCTTTGTTCAGTTTACACATGCAGTATTTGCAATACATGTGTGATATTATTCAATTTGATGTCATGCTCTTTATGATGTTTGAATATGCTGGGTTCAAAATGAGGAAAAATATTATGTAAGAGCTGAGGGTCTGTGTAACTCAGCTAAGAAGAGCGATGCATTACCACCCTCAAAGTTGGCTATACAGTATTGTTTGATAAAATGCTGGGTCAATAGCTGTAACCACGGAATCCATAACCATTAAGTAGAGAAAGAGTGGAGCATAAGTATGCATTATAGTGTATTAGTGCAGAGATATATGCATTGAGAATTTTCACAAACTTTACAAGCTACAACCTCCCCCAGAAATATCTCTGGAATTAAAAAGTCTATCTCAATAAGAAATCGTTGTATACCATATATTGTGCTTTGTTTGGGGAAATGTGTATAAGAGTAACACAGACGTTTTGTGTAAAATGCAGAATAAAGCTAAATGGTACTTCATTTTCATAGCACTTTTCTACCAAACAAGGCCCTCAAAGCGCTTTACAAGTCATTCACCTACTGATGACGCAGCATCAGGAGCAATTGGGGGTTCAGTATCTTGCTCAACGATACTTCGATATGATCACAATGGCATGGGATCGAACCCACAACCTCTGGGTTGGGAGATGACCACTCTACCACTAAGTCACACCACCACAAAAGAGCGCTATCAGGACCCTCCATTTATTGTGATCACACAACTGCCTTGTGACCAATCAAAAATTCTAAAATTTAGGGACCTAATAGAGTTCAGGACAAATTTATTCATTTTCAAAGTCAAAATATTCTCGCAGAGTTTATCCAAAAAGTGTTCTGTACAAGAGAAGGAACTTCCAACACTTTATAAAGGAGCGATTTCGAATGACTCTAAAAAGCATGTGTATCACCAGGGCTCAGTGCTGGAGTGGATCTGTGGAATAGCCTCAAATTTGATATTAA
Organism: Festucalex cinctus; assembly: GCF_051991245.1. Lineage (NCBI taxonomy): Eukaryota > Metazoa > Chordata > Actinopteri > Syngnathiformes > Syngnathidae > Festucalex > Festucalex cinctus. The sequence goes on along the minus strand of NC_135414.1, from coordinate 13,721,985 downwards.
ACCTTGTATGAACTTGAGGCAATTTCAAAAGGTATAAACAAATTACTTTAGGCGGAAATATGCAGAGGAATTAAATAGCTATGAGCAAGAGGTGTTTAACAATCACCTTTTTCCCTTGCGACAAAGGTTTTCTTAAACTCATAAATAAGTCTATTCAGACTTTTTTCTTCTCAAATTGTCTTCAGTTTTCCTTATATTGTACGACTATAAACAAGTGTACTATTTATACAATTTGTCTTTCCGTTATCTTCAAACGATATGACCATAAATGAGTATTTTGTTTGTGCAGATTGCTTTTTTCTTTTATTTATTTTTGTTATTCTTGTATGTTTGATGCCTGTTTTCTTGTGCCACTTGGAAATAAGTGCATTTTTAATTTTATAAAATTATGACATATTGTATATTAGGGATGTAATGATAAGGGCAATATCGTGATATCGCGATATTAAAACTGCCACAATATCGTCGTCGTCATGTTCACGATATTTAAAAGTAACACATCTGTTAAAAAAGTTTGATTTCCATTTGAACTGTTCCAGCCGCCTCTGGTGGCTAGTTTTTTTGTGCAATTTAATTTTCATTAGGGATGTTTTGGCCCTCCTATGTTTAAAATCTACACTAATTGTCAGATTTATATGCATTGCTGTTATGTGAGCTTTTTTTTTTTTTTTTTTACAATATTGTGACCTTTTTTAAATATCGCCAGCCTCCCCACAATATTGTGATAATTATCGTATCGTGATGTTTGGATATCGTTACATTCCTACTGTATATTGAGATTTGGTGAAAAAAGTTCAAGTAAAACCAGTTAAAGTGAAGGAAAATTACAAATTTAGTTCTGCTGCCAAAATATGATGGAAAAACCATTAATTAAAAAAAAAAAAAAGTGAAGTTGGCACACTTTATTTGCTTTAATGGACCACATAAATAATACGGTAGGCCGGATCTGGCCCTCAAGCCTGGATTTTGACATCCCTGTGTCACAAACTGAAACTGTGGATTATTGTGTGACTTCCTAAATACTGTGTCAAATTCTGAATTAAATGACCAACAGAATATAGGGTGTTTTCATTTTTTTTTTATATAGTACACCAACTGCCATATTTGTTGTTTGTTTGGACTCCTTGTATTTTTTTCCTAGTAATGTGATTTTGGGCAGTCTTTTATCCGTGCTCTTGCGTGCATGCCTTCTCCTTAATCTGTGCTGATGGTCTCACGCTGTCTCATGATTAGTTACACCTCTTGTCATTCATGGTCCTCCTGCCTGTGGCCTGCCCGTGGCTCTTCTATTCAGCTCCTTACTTCCACTCTTCGCCACGTTTCTGTAGTATTGAGGTCCACATTATTTGAAATAGTCATTTTATAATGGTGTATGTGTGTGTGTTGTGTGCCACTGCTTTGGGGGATTTTTGTTTGTTTTTCCGGCAGTGTATTCGGAATCTCCCCTGCCTGGTCTCTTGCTCATACTTCTTGCAAATGAGTCCACCTACCTCGGCTCCACCAATCCCTCTTTGTACCACCTTGTAATTCTCTCATTTTCCTTTCATGTATAATTGTTGATAATTAATGTGAAGCCCAATAGAGCGGGGTCATATTTTACTGAAGAGTAATTACTATTAAATTTAAGACCTGCCGTGAAAATGTTTTATCATGTATTTATTCTGTGTATATGACCCCAGGAATGTTTTTAACTATTAAAACTACTCAATGCAAACAAGTGGCCCTTTGACAATACAGTAAGTGTATGTAGTACTATATATCATCAAAAGTATCTCCTATCTGTGCACAGGGGAAGCGGAATAAACCCGGGGTGGAAGCTGCCAATTCTCCAGAGTCTGTGAGAGGGCGAGGGGAAAATAAAGCCATCAAGTAGGTGACGGGAAATTGGTACATGCGAGGTCACAAATGATTTATGGGGATGTGGTATCACTTGTAAAAATGAGTCTCTGAGTAAAATGCTCATATTTTAGCATAGTAACTGGTACAGCAAGCCTTTTTTTTTTAATGCTGAAATATTGTGAGTAATTGATTGTGTTGTAGCAATATCTGATTATATCTGTTTATTTACACCTGCAAAAAATCTACTTTGTTCCAGTTTTTAAACAATAATAATAATAATAATAATAATAATAATGATAATAATAATAATAATAATAATAATAATAATAAATTTCATTTATATGGCACTTTTTATGCTGAGAGGCACCCCAAGGTGTTTAACAAAAAGCAAATGAAGAGACATAAAACAAATACATTAAAATACATTACAATATAATACAATACACATTCAAAACATTACAATATTATGACACCTATAGAGAATCAATCCATCTTGTATGCTATATTTAAAAGATGTATCTTCAACATCTAAAAAAAAAAAAAAAAATACCAGGGAGTCAACTGTTCTAAGATCCAAGGGGAGGCTGTTCCACAGTATAGTACCATAAAAGGAGAAAGTCACCTCCCCCTTTTGCGTTGAAAATTTTGGTTGTATTCCTGACAAGAAAAAAATGTACTAGAAATTTTGTTATAATGTGAATAAAGTAAAGATCGGAGTTGTAATGTCTTCATATGTACGTAGTCACGTAATTACGTGTATGACGTCATCACGCAAAGTGAGCGTGCGTTGTATGAAAATGTCCGTTTGGTTGCCTTATTGCTCAGCTCCGGAACCGATTAAAACGTTGCCGTTCTATCACCCGTATAATCATTCCTGCCTACCTGAAACGACGGTAGAGAACATAACAGGAGTCTAAAATCACACCTAGGTTTGTCACGTGGGTTTTTATTTGCTTAGAGAGGTTTAAAAACACTGCTTGTATCATTTGTCTTTTATTATGTGAGCCTACAAATTAGTACAGTGATACCTCGGCTGACGAACGCTTTAGCTCACGAACTTTTCGCCTCACGAACATTAAATTCGCGAGAATTTAGTCTCTACTGACGAACTACTTTTCGGCGGACGAACCAAACCACGCGGTCGAACAGCACCACGAGAAGCTGACGCACGCTCACGGCGTCCCAGTTCGTCACCCCCTTTCTTTTAGTGCTGACGCGGTTTGTGTTTGATAGACATTTTGAGTGTACTTTTGCTATTATGGGACCGAAAAAGACCCCACCACAGGCTAGTGTTAAGCCTAATGCTTACCAGCGAGGGACGGCGATTCGGCGGCGCGTTTGCATTGTAGTCAATGGAGTTCGCGCCACTAAAAAAAGCGAAAGTGCCATCACGTACCTCAAAAAAGGAGAAAATCCTGCCACGGCTGTTTAGTCCCAGGAAAGAGGTGAAAGTATAGTTGGCGGTGCTCACTTTTTGTTGACTCGCTAAAGTGCTCCACTTCCTTGTTCACCAAGGGACACGCCTCCTCCGCTCCGGTGAGCACGAAAGTGCGAATGAGCGACAACCGTTCCATAAACACTCTACGCGGTGAAACGCTCGCGAATGAAGTAAGTCTACCATTGCTACTATCCTTAAGAACTACCATCACAAAGTAAAATAAAACGACTTTATTATACAGTACAATTTATTTCTTTAATTACAATACAATAGCACATTTATTATACATAAAATAAGGTATATTTTTGTGTAGTTTTAAGGCTTATTTAGTAGAAAATTATGTTTTATAAGGACCTGGGAACGATTTATTCTCATTTTAATGGTTTCTTATGGGAAATAAATGTTTGTAAGAAGAACTTTTCGGCTTACACACACTCTCTGGGAACCAATTAAGTTCGTGAGCCGAGGTATCACTGTATCTTGTTTTTTTTTACACCTGTGAGATAATTGAAAATATTCTTTACAGAAATAGTTTTACTACAGTAGGTGATACAGATATGTATAATTGTGTACCATTAAAGTAATATCAGTGTTATATTAACTGATTATGTGGCCTAAAGAAAGCAAATATAAAAAAAAAATAAAAAAATAAAAAATAAAAATAAAAAAAACAGGACCAAGAATGCTTCCCTGCGGAACACCAAATTCAATATCAAATGTTTGTGACACACAGTTACCTAAACTGACGCAAAAAAAAAAAAGTAAGTTTTGAAAAATGGCAGCCTGGATGTTCTCATGTCATGTCTTATGTTGTTTAATTGTCTAACACTCTCTCTGACTGCAGTGATCTTGACAGAGACTTTTGGAATAACAATGACAGCAGCAATGTGCAACAGAGGTGGAGCTCCTACCCACCCAAGGAGTTCCTCCTAAACATGTCTCCCTACGCTCCCTATGGAGACCCTCGCCTCACGCCCAAGTGAGTCTCAGTCAGTGCACTTGAGGTACACTATTTCTCTATCAGGATGGAGATAGGTGGAAAGGGGGCATGTAAACATCTTTGTGTCGATATTCAAATGGAGCCTACCACCAAACACAATCTGCTCTTGAATTAAATAGGATATATGAAAAACCACATTTGGTAGCCTAAAAAAAAAAACGGGAGAGAACATCTCAACTTGTATTCATGCTGGTGTGCATCCTGTATTTTAGCACAAGTCTGCCCTCATCCCTGGTAATCCTCATGTTTTCCATTCAGGCATGTCCACAGTGTGGTGGTGTTTAGTATGCACTGCCGCCCATGCAGCCCCTCGATAAAGACGTGCACTGCACTTTGAATTTTAGGACCACCCTTATGTTGCTAAAAATTACATCTGCTATCCAAATTATGCCTGACGATTGTGCTTTTTTTTCCCTAGTAATGGTCAAAAGACACTAGGGTCTGGATCTATATATTGATGTTAAAATTCCATTGTTTGACAGTGGTCATCAAGTCTAGAAATGAACTATTGCATTTGATTTCCCCATTATACCAACATTACGTCTCACTTGCAGCCAATGAGGCATTCACAGACTGAATGTTTTCAGCAGCTCTGCCAACTGTTTAACTCTGCATGCGTTCATTGTTTTTGAAATGTATAAATAAGTTAGTGAGTGCCTGCGATTGACTGTGATTTACTTCTTAATGAACCTTTCAAAGTGTTATTTTGCATGGGATGGTCTCTGTGCTACTTTTGTCACAGTCGTTGTTTTGTGGTTGCCTAGCATCATGTCCACTCTTATCTTTCTCACATCTTCTTCATCTCCTTCTGTCTTTGTTCATTATTTGTCAGAACTCACGCTGTCAACCCCCAGAATTGTTAGCGCTTTAAGAAATGTAAACCTTCCCTAAGGCATTTATTTGCCCTTTGACACTTCATTTATGGTACATAGTGGACCCTCCAAAGCAGAACAGATTTTTTATCAATAGGAAACAATACAAATAGAAATAGGTAATCTGCCATCGTAAAACCGTTATTAACAGTAGGCCTACATGCATTTTAAGTAATTTTTCAACTTTTAAGGGGATACAATATAGTTGAACCACCATATAATGCAGTGGTTCTTAACATTTCTGGAGGTACTGTTTCTTTTATGCATTTACCGAACTCTTATTTAAAAATAAAACATGATATTTTTATTTTATTTTTATTTTTTAATTTTTTTTCAAATTCAAGACATAGTTATAGGGTTTACTGGTGAATAAAATGAACAGGGAGAGTAACCTTTTAAATTCTGGTTCTCAGCAAGCGTTGTGTTCTTGTAGTCCGCATCTCCATGCAGGTTGAGGAAGTGATCCTTTAGTTTTGCTAGACAGCTAGTTGTACTGGACTAGAATTGCTCAACTTGGCAATGCAAATCATTCTGTTCGAACGCTGACCCCCATCACTCAAATCAACTCTATATTTGCCGAGCACTTTAAAGCAACCGGCACTGTTTTCCTTAAGATGGAACACAGCAGCAGAAGTTACATTGAAAACAGCAGAGGCCCCAGAATTGAACCCTGTGGAACACCACTATGAACTGCCCCAAATTTTTCGCAGCACAGATAGGCTAAGCAATGTAGCGTGATCGTCTGTAGCCAATGCTCGCCAATTAAGGCATATTATCGTGACTCATTTGAATCGAGTGTGTGTCTTTGACAAGGCGGGGTCAAGTAGGACTCAGACGCAGGCGTAAGGTAGGCCACCAAGGCAGCAGGTTTATTTCCGGCCAACAGAGGTCTCCTCTCAAACTGAGAGGAGAACAGGGAGGGGAAAAAGTGGAGAACAAAAAACGCTCCACTAGGGAGGAAAAAACAGGCAAAAGGTACTGGGGACAACAGAAAGCGCTCCGCTAGGGAGGAAAAAGGGCACAAGGCAAAAGGGGTAACGAAAGGCGCTCCAAAAGGGAGGAAAAGGCACAAAAACAAGGCAACAACGCTAGGCAACATGAACAAGGACATAAGGACTGTGGGACGCTTCCATGCACTGACGGTGACACTTCGGCACTGAGGGGAGAATGCAGGTGGCTTTTATTGCAGTAGGTGATTGGTGGCAGGTGGTGATAATCAAGGGCGGGGACCGGTAATTATGGAGCGGCAGGAAGGGCAAGTGACCTGGGGTGAGAGGAGAGTTGGGATTTCAACGTAAAACAGGAAACAGAAACACAAAAATAAAAGCATGAACCGCCACGCCTGGTGGCGGCGTGACAGTACCCCCCCCTCAACGGCCGGCTCTTGACGGCCCAGGAATGTCAGGGTGCTCTGCGTAAAAATCATCAATCAATGAGGGGTCAACAATGAACCGGGAGGGGACCCATTGTCTCTCCTCCGGGCCGTAACCCTCCCAGTCTACCAGGTATTGTCTTCCGCGGCCCCGATTACGAACATCCAAAAGTTTTCTGACCTTGTAAACGGGGCCGCCTTCAATCATCTCCGGGGGGGGTGGGTCGGGTACGGAGGGCACCAGCGGGCTTTCTTGAACAGGCTTGACTTGGCTGACGTGGAATGTAGGATGAACTCTGAGGGATCGTGGCAGACGGAGTCGAACGGCGGCAGGTCCTATGGACTTGGTTACTGGGAAAGGCCCCACAAACCGCGGGGCCAGCTTTGGACACGGTACCTTGAGCCGGAGGTGTTTGGCCGATAGCCACACCCGCTGGCCTGGGCGGTATTCGGGTGCCGGTCTCCTTTTCCGGTCGGCGGCCCTCTTCACCCGGTCTCCCTGGCGTTGAAGCGCCGTCCGGGCCGCCGACCAGACTTTGTGGCTCCGACGGATCATGGCCTGGACCGAGGGGACCGTTGCCTCCTCCTCCAGTTCAGCGAAAAATGGTGGATCGTAGCCGTGGACGCATTTAAACGGGGTAAGACCTGTGGCAGATGTGGGCAATGAGTTGTGCGCAAGTTCGACCCATACCAGATACTTGCTCCAGGCGGTCGGGTTCTGGGAGACAAGGCATCGGAGACCGGTTTCAAGCTGTTGGTTCAGTCGTTCTGCCTGTCCATTGGCCTCAGGGTGGTATCCAGAAGTAAGATTGGCTTTGGCTCCTAGGGCTTTGCAGAACTGTGTCCAGAATCGGGAGACGAACTGTGGTCCACGGTCGGAGACGATGTGCAAGGGAAAACCATAAAATCGGAATATGTGGTGGATCATGATGTCAGCTGTAACTTTGGCGGATGGGAGCTTGGATAGTGGAATGAAGTGAACCATCTTGGAGAATCTGTCGACAACTGTGAGAATTGTGGTTTTACCATGGGATGAGGGTAGTCCGGTTACGAAGTCCAATGAGATTTCTGCCCATGGTCTGGATGGGATCGGCAGTGGTTGAAGAAGGCCCATCCGGGACTGAGTTGAGGACTTGTTGCGGGCACAAGTTGGACAGGCAGCGACGTACTCTTTTACGGTGGTTTCCATTGCCGGCCACCAGAATCTCCTGGCAACAGCATACACGGTCCTGCGGACTCCAGGATGACAAAACAGCTGTGAAGTGTGAGCCCAGTGTATCACCTGAGATCGTAGTTCCTCAGGCACGAAGAGTCGACGTGGTGGACAAGACGTGGGGGGAGTGACGTTGCGCAATGCCTCCTTGACATCGTCCTCAATTTGCCATCTCATGGCTCCAACAATGCAATCCCGGGGCAGGATGGTCTCAGGCTCGGCCTCCAATAGCTCGGATTCGTGGATTCTTGACAATGCGTCCGCCTTGACGTTTTTGCTGCCTGGTCTGTAAGTTAACGAGAATACAAAGCGGTTAAAAAACAAGGACCACCTGGCCTGTCGGGGATTGAGTCTTTTGGCCTGGCGTAGGTACTCCAAATTTCGGTGATCGGTCCAGATCACAAAAGGCATTTCAGCGCCTTCCAGCCAGTGTCTCCATTCTTCTAGGGCCACTTTTACAGCGAGAAGCTCCCGATCTCCGACTGAGTAATTGCACTCAGCCTTGGATAATTTTCGTGAAAGAAATGCGCAGGGATGTGTCTTGCCGTCCTCTTGACAACGCTGGGACAGCACCGCCCCAATTCCAACACTGGAGGCGTCTACTTCCACCACGAACTGGCGTTTGGGGTCTGGGACTCTGAGAATTGGGGCATTGGTGAAGCGTGCTTTTAAGTCTTTGAATGCCTTTTCGGCTTCCGGGTTCCATGAAAAACGGACTTGTGGGGAGGTCAAGGCGTGTAGGGGGGCGGCAATGGTGCTGAAGCTTCTTATGAATCTGCGGTAGAAGTTGGCGAATCCGAGGAACTGTTGAACTTTCTTCCGGGAGTCTGGCGTGGGCCACTCTCGTACGGCGCTGACCTTGTCCGCGTCCATTTTCACCTTCCCTGGTGACACGATGAATCCCAGGAAGGAGATGGTGTTAACATGAAATAGGCTCTTCTCAGCTTTCACGTACAGATGGTGATCCAAAAGACGTTGGAGTACTCGGTTTACGTGGTCTTGATGGCTCATTAGGTCAGGTGAGTAGATCAGAATGTCATCCAAGTAAACGTACACGAAGTGATCTATGAAGTCCTTGAGTACCTCATTTATCATTGCCTGGAAGACGGCGGGAGCATTCGTGAGGCCAAATGGCATGACCAGGTATTCATAATGTCCCCGAGGAGTGTTGAAGCCTGTCTTCCATTCGTCTCCCTCACGGATCCGAATGAGGTGATAGGCGTTCCGCAGATCCAGCTTCGTGAAGATCTTGGCTTGTTGCAGCTGATCGAACACAGAGGACATCAAGGGCAATGGGTACCGGTTCTTGACAGTGATGTCGTTCAAAGGACTGTAATCAATGCAGGGGCGTAGGGATCCATCCTTTTTACTCACAAAGAAAAAGCCTGCTCCTGCAGGCGAGGAAGACGGTCGGATGAGGCCGGCTTTCAAGGAGTCATCAATGTAGTTGTTCATGGCCTGGCGTTCGGGTCCTGAGACTGAGTACAGTCTCCCCTTGGGAATGGTTGAACCGGGAATCAGATCGATCGGGCAGTCATATGGGCGGTGTGGAGGGAGAGTCATGGCTTTGGTCTTGCTGAAGACCTCCCGCAGATGGTGGTAGCAGGAGGGAACAGTGTGCAAGTTTGGGTACTCTTCTTGAGCCGGTGGGACGAGAGTCACCTGGTGAACCTGGGCTGTGGAGTTTCGGAGTGCGGGTTGTTCCGACCCGTGAGAGCTGCAGTCCTTTCCCCACTCCAGAACAACTCCAGTGTTCCAGTCGATTCTGGGGCTATGTAGACACAGCCAAGGGTGTCCCAGCACCAAAGTGGGGGAAGCAGCGTGGAAAACGTGGAAACGGAGAGTCTCGAAGTGAGGTCCGATTCGGACTTCCAGAGGTTCAGTAATATGGGTGATTTTGAAGAGCTCCTTGCCATTCAGCGCTTTAGCCAGGATGGTCGCAGAAAGGGGTTCGGTGGAGCATCGTATTTGCCTTACGAGCTCCCAGTCCATGAGACTTTCGTCGGATCCGGAGTCGATAAGGGCTGACAGAACTGTGGTGACATTGTGGTGAGTTATCTGAATTTGCGTGAGTCTGTGGTTCTTGGCTGGTCGGGGTGACGGAGAACTCACCGGAGGGTTGCCCTTCGTGGTGCAGGCTTCCACCAAGTGTCCAAGACCACCACAATAATAGCAACGGCCCTCTCGGCGTCGGCGCTGTCTCTCCTCCGGCGAAAGCCGAGCCCTTCCCAGTTGCATGGGTTCGTCGCTGGCGAGGTCCACCTCTCCTGGTTCCGGTCGGGAAGGAAAGATGGGTCGCAGCCTTCTGGCCTCCGGTGGCCGCGTCCAGGGGGTGGGTTCCTCCCTCCTTCGCGGTCCGCCGATCTTGGCCAGCTCCTGACGACGATGATCGGTCCGGATGGCGAGGGAAATCAAAGCGTCCAAGTCCACGGGGAGATCTACGGGAACCAGAAGCTCTTGAATGGCAGGTGAGAGTCCTTTCCAAAAATGGTCGTGAAGTGCGATGGCGTTCCAGCCACTGTTTGTTGCCAACGTTCGAAAGCGAACTGCATAGTCGCTGACAGATTCTTTGCCTTGCTGAAGTCGGCTCAGTGCTCGTGCCTTCTCTCGGTCATTGTTTTCTGGATCAAAAACTTGGCGCAAAGCGATTTGAAAGTCCTGTACGCTTTGGCAGACCGAGGAACCCCTGGCCCATTCCGCGGTCGCCCAGGTTTTGGCCCGACCCGTCAGGTGAGACACCATGAAGGCCACTCGGGATCGGGCTGTGGGAAATGCCTGTGGTAACTGTTCATAATGAATGTCGCATTCCGTGAGGAAAGTCTGACAGCGTCCGGGTTCACCGGAGTATCGTTCTGGGGAGGCCAGTCTCAATCCTACCCCGGTGAATGGCGTGGTCGATACAGAGAACTCAGGGTGAGGAATCGGTCCAGTGGGAGCTGGCGCTCGACGCCGTGAAAGGCTTACCAGCTCGTGGACCTGGCTGGTCAATTCCTCCATCCGGGACAGCATGGTCTGTTGGATCCGGTCCTGGTTGTTGAGCCGGGCCTCCTGGCTCTGCAGTGCGGCCTCGACCGTGCCTGCTGGGTCCATGCTGGCCGAAGTGTACTGACAAGGCGGGGTCAAGTAGGACTCAGACGCAGGCGTAAGGTAGGCCACCAAGGCAGCAGGTTTATTTCCGGCCAACAGAGGTCTCCTCTCAAACTGAGAGGAGAACAGGGAGGGGAAAAAGTGGAGAACAAAAAACTAGTGATGTGCTTCTCGGGTCGAATCCCTGAAGCGTGTGCCGAGTAATGTAGATGAGTGGTTCATGAACGGCGATTCAATGCGTGTGTCGATGACGTACGTGATGACGTTTGAAGCCCCGCGAAGCGGGTGTACCACGTGACTGATTCAGGAAATGATTCGCTAGGTTTGAGTGTAGTTCGAAATAAAAGCGGCAAAGAAACGCTATGGATTCCCCTTCACTTTTTGTGTTTTCGGGTCCCTTACTGCGGTACTTCTTTGCATTTTGCATTCGATTTGACCGACGACGACGAGCTTCTTTTTTTGCGATGGAGTTCAAGGAACCAGCAAGAAAGAGAAGAAAATATCCCCAGAGTTGAAAATCCCCTTCAGTACTGGGAATCACAGAAATATGCGCTTCCAAGTTTATACAAACTTGCTGTCTCATATCTATGCACCCCTGCTTCATCAGTACCATGTGAAAGAGTTTTTTCAAAAGCAGGTGAAATTCTATGCACAAAAAGAAACCACCTGAGTCCAAAAACTTTGGAAAAAATATTGTTTTTAAATAAAAATGAATAAGCACTTTATTTTACCTCATTTTTTCACATTTTCACTTGTTGCATAAGCACAAACATAGACAAAGTAACACAGAACAATTCATGTTAAAACACTCTTCAAATATATATTCTTTTGTATTTAGAGCATGATTTACACCCCACCATTTTATTGCATGCACCAAGCATGTTATACATTTTCTGTCCACATGATGGCGTAGTCGAGGAAATGAATCATCTTGAAGCCCCTACGTGTGTGTGAAGCATTTCAATGCAGGGCTTCATTGCTTTACGGGGCTTCATTTTGCCATCACTACAAAAAACGCTCCACTAGGGAGGAAAAAACAGGCAAAAGGTACTGGGGACAACAGAAAGCGCTCCGCTAGGGAGGAAAAAGGGCACAAGGCAAAAGGGGTAACTAAAGGCGCTCCAAAAGGGAGGAAAAGGCACAAAAACAAGGCAACAACGCTAGGCAACATGAACAAGGACATAAGGACTGTGGGACGCTTCCATGCACTGACGGTGACACTTCGGCACTGAGGGGAGAATGCAGGTGGCTTTTATTGCAGTAGGTGATTGGTGGCAGGTGGTGATAATCAAGGGCGGGGACCGGTAATTATGGAGCGGCAGGAAGGGCAAGTGACCTGGGGTGAGAGGAGAGTTGGGATTTCAACGTAAAACAGGAAACAGAAACACAAAAATAAAAGCATGAACCGCCACGCCTGGTGGCGGCGTGACAGTCTTGACCTCCGCCGAACCCCTGGGGTTCGATTGAACCCAGGTTAACTCATTCACTCCCAGCCATTTTCACAGAAGCAATTCCGTTCGCTCCTGGCGGTTTTACTGGATTTTGACTGATTTTGCAAGGCCCACAGAATATTGTGTCCAATTGCTATAAAAGCATGGAACCTACCAAACGTAAGATTAAAGTCTCTTCTTTCATCAGGGAAAAAAAAGTGTGTTTCTATCTGTTTCCGTTTTGCAGCAATTAGCATTAGAAGAGAGCTAAGTTTCATCGGTTTTCACAAATCTATTTAAAATTCTAAGTAATTTAGCTTTTTTTCTAGATGGCCCTGGTTGATTTCCTTTGTTCTGCTGCCACCTGCTGGCCGTTTGTGTAATAACTACCATTTCTGAAACTGTTCTTTGCAGCTGAGAGGCTGCAACAAAGCCTTCTGTCTGCTCTAGCATAAAAAAAACAACAACAAAAAAACGTATAAATACGACTTTGGGACACTTACATTAAAAAAAAAGTATTTACTCGTTATTGGGAGCAAATGAGTTAAGAACCACTTGTTTTATGTAAAACGGAACTCTTAGCAACATAATCAAGTAGATTCACCCCTAACATCCGACCACTATTCATCTGAATGTGTCATTCCTTTTCAAAATAGTCAAATGTTGAAAAGTTAAAGCTGTTGGAGTTGCAGCAGTCGTGTTTTTAAAAGCAATCGAGAAAAAAATAGCAACAAAAGATTGCAAAGTCCTGCGGCAACATAATCTACAAACATGGCAGACATACTGCAGATATAAGCGTTTTTGTTTTTGTTTTTTTTGAACAGTGCAATTCCTGTGCAGCTCTCATGAGACCCTCCTTTATTGATACAGTTATTTTAATATTAGCAGTATTTTAAGATGTTGACGCAGGATGCAGTTGGGCCAAATCTGCTGGCATTTTACGACACTTAAAGTTACACAGTGGAGGATACCTGCAGTCTTTTTCTTTTACCCTCAGTCTGCACTTGTTGTCTAAATGTTGTCACAAAGGATGCCCTGGCGTGGTCTTGTGCTATGTCGTCACGTCTTCACTCTGTGGAACAGTCGCTTTGCTGATGTCCTGTCTCCTTAAATTTGTGGCTCAACTTTGGTGTGAAAAGGAACTTTTCTATGTAGGATTTTAATGTTTATATAGTATATTTTTGTGGTGTCTGCTGAACAGTGTTTTAGTCGGTCTGAAGAGCTAAAAGTTGTCTTGATGAATTGTCAACAATGAAATAATACAGTCATTGCCAGTTATTTGCAACCATAATTGTTACTACTTCTAAGTGCCCATAGAAGAAAATCATGTGCTCTCCGAAGTCATCAGCAGAGAGTTTTTATTGCCCGTTGAACACTTGTGGCTGCTTTTTTCCTTGAATCGCCGCAGAGGTAACAATTACCTCTCTCCAACTTTTTCTTTACGCCGTTGGTCCGTCTTTCGTCTTCGTTCGTATCCTCTCTCGATCCTTCCCTGGTGTTTGTCCGTCCGTCTCAGTGGTGCTGCGGAAAAGAGCGGGCAGGGCGGAGCTGGACCCTCGCCGGGGGCCAGCGACGGCGGGGTCGGTGCTTGTTCTGCGGCTGGGCCAGGGCCCAGTCGCAGTGACAGCATTCGAAGCATGCTGACTGGGGGCAGCAGGGCTGGGCGTTGGCAGACGGTCCAGAGCCACATGCACGCAGGAGGCCTGCGCTTTAGCAAGTAAGTCCTGCGTCGTGATGGTGGTGGCGTACGCAAAATTAAGGTGGGGCACGGTAGAAACTTAGGGTGGCATGACAAATTGATCAACTTTTGATTATGGGCATTTCTATTCCATAACGTGGAATTTTATTGCTGTAACTAGGGCTGGACTGGCCATCTGGCATAGAGGGCAGATGCCCGGTGGACCGGCATCTTTTGGGGCCGATGCAGTGCTTTTTTATTTATTATTTTTCCTCCATTTTATGGCCCATAATTTAAAGGGACTAGTCAATTAATCAATATTGAATATAGACAGCAAACTGAACTAACATCAGTCAAAATATCAGTGGCAGAACAACGCGTTAGACAGGTATGGTCAGGAGACGGGCCAGGCCGGGCCAGTGGACGTATGTCAAAATGTCAGGGCCAATTTTTTTGTGCCAGTCCAGCCCTGGCTGTAACCTTGGTTTCTTTGTTGCTTAAGTCTGGGTCTTTTTTAGTGCAGGGTATAATAGTTTTCAATTTTAAATTAAAGTTAGTTTTTATTTTGTTGTGACTTCAGGTAGTTTAAATTACTTTATAGATGTTTGGTATTTTTTTTAATTCATTTTCACTTTTTTGAAAATGCTTCATTTACATTTAGTTATTATTAGTTTTAGTATTACCTGTAGTTTAAAATGGATTTGTGGCATGCAAGATAAAATAAAACAAGGGTCACAATAAGTATTATGTAAAACTATCATTACCAAGCAACTGTTTGAACTTCCTTCTTCCATTCAGAACGTCAACAGCTCATGTATTAAAATAATTGACAAGGACAAAAATGAAGCACATTTTTTTAAATATAATTTTAGTTACCTTTAGTTAGTTTTATAAATGTAAAATGAGGTTTATAATTTTTTTAAAACACTAATATTTATTTTGTTTGGGAAAATGTTTTTTTTTTCAATGTTAGTTTTGCTATTTTGTTCACTTTCGTTAATGATAATACAATTGTGTAGTGTACCGGTATATGTTTTGAACTGATTTCTCAAACTATATTTGCATGATGATGTGATATTTCTCAATGTTAATGAGCTGGCTATTTTTTTCTTACATTTGTGGCTTGTATATTTAAAGCTGCTCCATGCAAGAAATTTAATTTTGGAATACTACTGCCGCCTGTGGCCGAAAAATGAAACTACACACTCCCTTCTTCACGTACACAAAGTGTGCATGACGTCACATCAGCAGACAGAGGGAGGGAAATTCAAAGCCGAATCCAGTCTGAAAACTATTAGCCAGAGGCTTGCAGGAGTACTCATTATGAATGGCTCAGGTGTTGATTAATTAAATCTTGCAGTCATAACTGGTCAAATAGAAAAAGGCTAAGATATGAGTAAGATTTCATTTTGAAAAGTTTATTTGTACTTAATATTTTACACATAGTTTTTTTTTTTTACATTTTATACATATACAAATGTAGAAAGGTTATCATAATTGTCCGTTGTTGTTTTTATTTTTATTTTTCTCTAAAGGCATTCAAATACCCATCCCTAGTGGGAGTAATTGATGCATACACCTAATGAGTTTGAGGATTAAATTTGCATAAAGGCAAGCGTTAGGAGGAAGCCAGCTGTCTTGCGCCGTGTGGCACTGATGCTCCAGTAACTGTTGGTTAAAGCCTCTGTGAGTGTCGAAAGTTAAATGTGCTTTATGTCCACCAGATGATGTCAAGCCAGTCAAATTGTTTCTCTGCGGGCTCTAATTTAGTTCAGGCTGTGACAATTTCACGGCTATCACCGAAAACACTGGCTCACAGGAAATCTTCAAAAATAGCTGGTCTGCTCATCTTTTTTAATTCCAAGTGGGCTGCTGCATAAAACAGCAGGGGAGATATTTTATTAGGTCATTTACCCAAATGAAAGTCTTTTCTTCAACATGGTGAATCCGGCATGATTTAATCTAATTTCTCTGTTTATCAGGCGAACGCAATGAATGTGCTTTTTTTCATTCTTATTTTTTGCAATTTGGTTTTATAACAGCCAATCTATCTGCTAATAGCAATCATCTTGACTTTCATCTGCATTTAACTACATTCAGCAAACATCAACAAGATTTTTATTGCCAACATGCACAAATGATCACAAATGTTAAACTGCATGATTAAATTATATTTTTGTAAATTAGACAAATTGTGAAGTCATTCAAGCAGTCTCATAACCCGCTGCTCTTTAGTGCTGACACTTTTGTATTTGCTTTTACTCAGATGGGAGCACAAACGATTGGAGCTTTTGCCTCATCACATATGCATAATGGTACTTTTTTAATCCCAGCGCGGGGGTTCACCATTATTACAACAGTAAATATTCTATGCCCAACATTGTGACCAATATTGGCTACATGTTTATCGCTCATTGTGCAGGATGTTATTATTATATTGTGTCTCACATATTCAAACATCATCAAAAGTTAGCTGTACACAAGAGCACGGAATGTTTCCAACAATATGCAAAATCATCATTCGCAAACCTGCTCGCAAATAAATGTTCTGTAAAATTCAACTAGTCTGTTATCTGAAAATTTCAGCTATTCTCACGTTCTGTATTGCCTTAAAATGCCAGTCAAACATCTTGCTCCTTTTACGGCGTCATGTTAGCGGACAAATAGCTAGAGCTGGCAACCAGCTGATGGCCGGCCGACTTGGCATTAAACGGCAGCGTGATGGAAGATTTCATAGACGCTATGCTGGAGAACGCCGGGTGGTAAACCTCTCAAGATGATGTAGAAAAAGCTGACAGGTGGTCAGCCAGTAACGGCTAACAGCTCAACGTTAAGTTCAGCATATGCCAAACTAAGGATAAACAGTTTAGCGATAGCATTTTTAGTTATTTCTTTTTTGAGCTTTTATCTCTGAGCCAAACATGTAATGCAACGGCTTTGTGTTTTTGTGGGTTGCTCAGCGGTGACGCATACCTGACAATTGTCAATATGGGGAGATGAGTTTGGAATGATAATGTTTTTGAATCATAGTTTTGGGTATATTTAAACTATTAATATGGGCAATTCTAAAGATTTGGGTCAGGATGCTTGCTCCCTGACCCTTGCAAGTAGCATTTCATCTGAATATTATTGTTATGATGTGCCTTTGTCAGTTAGATTGAAAACTTTGAAGCAGAATTCAAAACTCAATTGAAAAGTCTAGCACGAGAATACAGTTCAACGTGCAAGGTACTGGCAATGTAATCAGTGTAGAAGTATTAGGTCATTTGCTCACTGGCCTGATTATCCCAAGTCAAGCAGTAAAGACTTCAGGGAGTCAAGCCAGAGAGCAAATGATCCTAATACAACATGTTTCATTCCATTTTAGCTGTATCGATTTGTGCTTCACTCGGATATCTTTTGCTACTGTTCAAGTTACAAACAGCCCATTACACAAAAACTAAATCTAATAATTAAAGAAATCGATTTTCTTTATTTGTAAAGTTATAATATGTCTATGTACTCCCCTAGGACATTTTGTATTTAATGGCTTTCACTTCTCCTCTATTTGCTGCTGTATTGTTGTATTTTTCCATCTGTCTGGTTTTCACACTCTTCAGTTTCCAATAATTACAAAATCATTCAAGGTTTAAAGCCACCCTAATTGACTTTCAAGCAAGGATAGAAGAAGAAAACACTCAATGGAAATAACGGAATATAGTAGAAAGAATTGATTTGTTGATTCTTTATGTGTAGTAGTTCTGGAAGACTAACTACAGGTCAGTGGTGGCCGGCGACTTTTGGACCTGGACCTTCATTGACCTAATCCACCTTTTAATAACACCATCACATCTTGAAAAAAATGCATAAAAACACTGTATAACTATGTTTAACATTAAAGTGGAGACAGAGACCGTTTTAAATTTACCCAAGGCTTTACAGTACTGCTGTCAGACAATTAAAATTTACTGTATTTTCCGCACTATAAGGCGCACCGCATTATAAGGCGCACCTTCAATGAATGACATATTTTAAAACGTTTTCCATATATAAGGCATTACAGTAGAGGCTGGGGATACGTTATGCATCCATTAGATGGTGCTGCGTTAAAGGAAATGTCAATAAAAGTCAGATAGGTCAGTCAAACTTTATTAATAGATTACAATTCTGACAACTCCATTCACTCCAAAAATGAATAAACAGCTGTTTTATTATTTTCTCTGAGGTAAAGTATTAGTATTAGCTAGCGATCCAAGATGGCGGGATCTTCTGCGGCTGCGCGTCACCGATCGTGCAGGGTCAACGATAGCATCTAGACAGCAAGACATGTTGCGGCGCACTGGATTATAAGGCGCATGGTCAGCTTTTGAAAAAATTGAAGGCTTTTAGGTGCGCCTTATAGTGCGGAAAATACGGTAGCTAATTAGTTGCAAAATCTTTCATAATTAGTCATGATTAATCACATTTTGTACTACTAATTTCTACAAAGCTTTTAACTTGTTTGGATGCCTATATAGAGCAAACACGAATGCAGGCATAGTATAATAAGCTGTTGTCTTACTATGAGTTGATCCAGCAATGCTTTTCTCCTCTGGGCGTTCGTCTCCTGGCTTTCCAACAGAGTTCAAGCAGAGTTAATTCTGTAAGGCGCTGCAAAACACAAGTTCAAGCTGTAAATCCTGCACAGTATTAGCTCGAGACAGTTCTGTTTACAACCCGTTACGAGTTACAAGCTTATAGACAGCAGACACCAGTGATTGAGGAGAGATGGGAGCGAAAGGATTATTACATTATTGTGAGTGTAATCAAATGGTAATTGGTCAGATTTAAAGAATGAGATGGAATAGAAATAGAGTGAGACTTTGGGAGAGGGTAAAAGTGAAGAAAAGATGAATTAACAGAGATGAAGCTGAGCACAGCAGACTGAAGGAGGGAAGGACTGAAAATGTGAGCAGAGTGGCAGGGAAAGACAGAAACACAAAGCAGGTCAATTCTCATTTGAAAGAGATTAAAAACTTTAATATAACAGATGGTCATTGATCACTTCATTTAAGTTGGTTTATTTCCATACCACTATAAGATTATGCATATATACCATATACATTTAATTAGGCACACCTGCACTATCCAATTTGATCCAATAGAAGACCCAGATCAAATAAAAAATGCAAACTAGAGGGAAGAAGGGAGGAATGGAGTGAGGGAGAGAGAGAGAGAGAGAGAGAGAGAGAGAGAGAGAGAGAGAGAGAGAGAGAGAGAGAGAGAGCAACAATTTGCCAAGGCATTTAAGACTGCTACGTTTCAAAAAGGCAAGCAAAACACGTGATTTCAGCATAGATATCTATACATAGATCATTCACTGAGTGGCTGCAGTGCTGAACAGGCAGTCTCGAGACGGTCTCTATGTTAAATCCCCAATTATAGGGGACCTTACTTCCTTAAGGTCAAAAAGGAGAACATACTTAAAAAAAATAAGTCTTCCCTCACTATCAGGCGGTTCAATTTTCACGGCCTTGCTGTTTTTAGTGCAATTTTGCATGCATTTTTTTTTTTACAGTAATGTACCTATTTTATAAAATTTATGAAAGTTTGAACATTGAGAATGTTTAAACAAGAGAGAAATGTGAGAAAATGTCAATTCCTCGATGAGAAACGTGTATAAACTGTGTGTTGAGGGGTTTTAAAGCCTTAAAACATTTAGAATAAATTTAAAACATAAAGCTAACTACTTCACGGATTTAATTTATTGCGGGTATTTTTTGGAACATAACCCCAGCGGAAAACGAGGGAACACTGTACATCAGACTTGCGGTGTATTTTCATCAACAATAAAGTTTTGCATGGTTTATAGATCATGTTTGTGTAACTAAATGTAAAAAAATATCAATACAAAGTTAAACTTCTTTTTGACTATTTATTTAGTTCACAGTACCATGTTTTTTTTTTTTTTGTTTTTTTTTTTTAAATCACTAAGGACACAGAGCCTTCGCTTTCGTTTTGCCGCACGTCATCCCTTTAGCTGAGTCACTAAAAATCTCTGTCTACTTTCACACCGCAATCTACACTTCTGTAGGACTAGTGATGCTTTACAGCATGGTAGACTTTACAAACTTCAGCAGCAGTTATCTGATTAACCAGAGACGATGATGGTACTCGAAAAACTGTCTTTGCCCTGACTGCTTACGTCCACATCACTAATATTAAAAAATGTCCGGAGTTTGGCATTTTTGCTCGCCCTGCCTTTTTATTTTTTTGTTTTGTTTTTTTTGCTTGCTAGGCTACAGTCAAAGAACACGGCAACGAAATGACATAGTCAGAGATTTGGTTACATTTGTTGAACCAATGATATACGAGATTTTTAACTCACTCTTGGCCAATCCCAGTTGACAGACGTGGGGTGGGGCGGGGCTTATATTGGATAACATAAATTCAACGCGGCTGAAAAGGTGGACAAACCAGCAGGACACATCACTGAAAATTAGTACTTAATCCGGATGTCTGGCCACCCTACCCAAGATGATACAATTGGTTGTATCATAGCCAATTTTCTGATGTTTATCACATCAAAATTGTTAAAGAATTCTTATTGGAGCCAAACACACTCCAAGGCTTGATCTAGCTTGGCTAGCTAATGTCTCCGCAGCTAGCTACTATTGATATGATTTCTGGGAGTTACTACACAAGTAGTATTCAGGCTAACCCATCCAGCATTCAGGATAAATTATGGAGTTACTTATTTGAATAGGTTTTCAAATCAGTGAATGTTGGGCTTTGTGTAAAACACTTTCAACAGCATATGGTGTAGCTAAAGCAACATGTCTCCATTTACTGTTTCGGTCAAATGTTATTTCTTTTCCAGGAAATTCATCATTTTTCCTCCCAGAAATACATCTTATTACTTTACGAATCCAGTCTAAATTAGTTCGTTGACGTCGGCACGATTAGTGAATCGATATTTTAGGATCAATTTCAGCCCCTCGTTTTTACATAGCGTTACTCTGTCAACACAATGTTATAATTCCAAATCGATGTCAGCTGAGCTGTGACCGATTAATTTACTACTATTAGTCACATCTGCTCTTTCTCTCACCTCTTTCCATCGCTTTTTTGTTTTTAATCCGTTTTTAATTCACAATATTTTCTCTGTACCATCATAAATTCTCTCGACCTTGTTTTATTCATCATACATCTCTTGTGCTTCTGCTCAGTTTTGGAGACGCCTCCCTCTCAACTACCTCCACACTGGAGCACATCCCGTCCTCTGCTGTGGCGCGCCCCCGGCCCCTCGTCCGACAACAGAGCCTCCAACAGCCCCTCACCCACCAGCCCCCTCCGGGTCCGAACGACCCCCCAGTCACCTCGCAGAGCCTGGGCCAATTGCACACGGGCCCGGGTGCTGGGGGCCACCGTGGGGGCCCACGAGGGGTCCGGGGGAGTACGGCTGGAGCCTCCCGGTACAGAGGCGGAGGGGCGGGCCGCTCCAGGTCGAATCCAGGAAGCTGGGACCACATGATGGAACAGATCCGCAACAGAGGGCTGGACGTCAAATCGTTCTTGTAAGTGCTGCTGTGACACCGCTTTGAAAAGCAGCTTCACATAAATGCCCCTTCCTCCACTAACCATGAATAGACACACATAAACATGCACATGGCTCTATGCTCCTGTAGTTCCTGCACATCATCTATCAGCGGTGTCTTGAGGCCAGTGACCTCCCTGCCTCTGTGAATCATCGTTCAAATAATGCTGGCCACATATACAGTCTATATGGAGGTGGCACGTTACTTTGTCCCTGAAACTCATGAATCCAAAACAACGCATCCGTTTTCGAGCCTGAGGAGGAGACACACAGTAGGTTTGAGTACCACTGTGGTCAGGAGGGTATAAATAACCAGATGCGGCAGTATAACCATGTGATTCCAGGTCTGCCATGCAACGGTGAGCCTCACCATTTCTTTTCGAATCAATAGAACTGCTGTCGTGGTAATGATTTCCGCGCCCTCCGGTTGGAGTGCACCTGTCGTTTCTGGTCATCTGTACAGATCCATTCCCCTTATTGATAGCCGCGTGCTGGTACTGTTTACAACTCCCCAGTGGGCCACTGGCTTTCAAGTGCTAACGTGTTTCCTGCCTGTCAATATTTCACCAACAAAATGCCTCCTGTTAAGCAAGGAATCAGAATTGTGAAAATAAGATGGTGAAATGGAAAATGATGGGGAAAACATTTTTATTAATGGCACAACCAATACAAAAATACTGTATATCGTCGCTGTCCTGTGAAAAACTTTTTTTTTTTCACTTTTGGGATGTCTGCCTTCAGTTTCATCCATCCATCCATCCATTTTCTGAACCGCTTGCTCCTCACAAGGGTCATGGGGGTGCTGCAGCCTATCCCAGACAGCTTCGGGCAGTAGGCGGGGTACACCCTGGACTGGTCGCCAGCCAATCGCAGGGCACACAGAGTAGAACAACCATCCACACACACAAGCACACCTAGGGACAATTCGGAGTGCCCAATTAACCTGCCATGCATGTCTTTGGAATGTGGGAGGAGTACCCGGAGAAGACCCACGCGGGCACGGGGAGATCATGCAAACTCCACCCAGGAAGGCCAGAACCTGGACTCGATCTTGTGTCCTTAGTACTGGGAGGCGGACATGTTAACCACCGTGCCGCCTCCTTCAGTTTCATTAAAAAAGAAAAAAAAGAAAAAAGACGAAAGAATGTACATAAGTGTTTTTCACAGGAAAGTGACAATATGATAATATCCAATTCAAACTTTCTGGAAATAGGTACGAGAAGGTCCTATTCTATTCTTACATGACTGTGCCTGCATTCACAAAGCAAAGTCCATAAATATGCATAGCATAAGTTAAGAGCAAAGATAGTGTTCAAGGCAACGAAATGCAAGTCAGCTTTATTTATGTATATAGCACATTTCATACACAAATTAACTCAAAGTACGTCACATAATTGAAAGTACAACATTTAACAGCATTTACAAAATAGTTAAATATATTAAAAATCAAAGTAAAGAAAAATAACAGTGCAAGAGCAAGATTTTGTAAAAAAAAAAAAAATAAATACTTTAGAAAATCTATCAGAGGTATGGGGAGGCATAGTTTTTAACGTGGATTTAAAATAATTTACCCTTGGGGCTGATTTCACGTCCGTCTAAAATGAGCAGAAATATTTCCAAAATTAGGAGTACTACCTACTGTATTTCTTAAATAAAACTACAGTCAGAATACTCATTAATCTTTAGTTTTGTGTCATTTGGGCTACTGTCCAACAGTTTGGTCCGGTGCATCAAAACACGACCTTGCAAAGCTTCAAATTACTCAAACTAGAGCAGCTCGCCTGACCCTCCGCTATTCGATTAGATGCTGTGTTGACAGCATGCATGTCAGGCTGTCTTGGATGGTGGATTAGACTGTGTAATCACTTGACCCCACCTATTCCCAGAACTCATGCGCTTAAAAGAACAGTCATGTAAAGAGCAGTTTCATATTGGAACCATCTTCCCCTACTTGTTTGGGTAAAACACTAAGCTTTAAAAACAAACTAAAAAAAATACAATATTTGAAAAAGAAATAATGAATGACGTATAATCTCGTATATAAATGGATTATGTGATTTCAACAATAAACTTCTGTTGGCAGCTTATTCCATTTGCATGCAGCATAACAGCTAAATGCTGCTTCACAATGTTTGCTTTGAATTCTGGGCTCTAAAAATGTCTCAGAGCCCTACTGTGTTTATATTCAATAAGCATTTATTTAATATATTCAAGACCCATGGACCTAAACCCAATGATTTACAGACCAGTAGCAGACTTTAAGGTGACTGTAAGTCAGTGTAAAGCTTTTTTGGACTGTAATACGTAATACGTTCTGGAACCCAAACGGCAGTGTTCTGAATGAACAGCAGCTCTTTTGAAGGAGTCCAATCTGAAGACCATTACAATAATCAAGTCTACTGGAGATAAAAGCATGGATGGATACAGTATGCTTTATACCCTACCGTCGACATACTCCGAATTTCAGTGAGCTCTTGACATTTCATCATTTTGAACAGGAATGAGTAATTTCAAATGGAATACATCCATTTATACCCAAATGTGAGCTGGCTCACTGGGCTTCTCTGAGAAATCAGGAATTAAACAAGCATAACGTCTTATCTACACCAAAATTAAATTCTTGTTCAAAATTAAAGTCTTTCATGCGCCAGGCCTTGAATATGATGTGTGGAATTTTTTGTCCGCAGTTTTTCATTGAACAACCAACCAACTTTCAGAGCATAACCTTCCTAATCTTGTCTTGAAATGTTTGTACAAGAAAGGCTGTGTGTGATGTGGAAATGTAGCAAGGGTAATATTTCAGGTTAAAGGTGTGTTGAGAATTGCATGTCTCAAAAGAATCGAGGCAAGAATTTGTCCTTGGCCAAGTGTGCTATTTACCACACTGTGTTGAAAAAAAAAAAAAAAAAAAAAAACCTTGGAAAGAGAAAGACTAAGGTGAATCGTACATGTGCTACCGTAGGTGTTTTGTTTTTCATATGAATTACCAAGGTTAGTGATGGATTCATGTGTATTTGCCATGGCCAAACATTGCACGAACTCAGAAATTCAGCAGTCCAGCATCATTCATGGGCTCATGCTTTGTATATATGAAGAATTAAAAAAAAAAAAAAAAGGAAAGAAAGAAAGAAAATCTTTCATTTTGGCTGTTTTCCTTCAGTAAACACAATTTTGATTGATTATATAGTGTCACTTTTATATTTACACAAGTGTTTCACTGCCAAGTGGTCTGATAAAAAAATTAATGGGTCCTTCCATGGCCATCTACCTTGATGTTAATATTGGCTCATTGGCAGAGATAGAAAGTAACGAAGTACAAATACTTTGTTACTGTACTTGAGTGGATTTTTTTTTTTTCTTTAGTACTTTTTACTTTCATGTGTATTTATTTTTTGGACTTCTTTTACTTTTTATCTGTTATATTTTAACATTAGTATCATATGTTTATGCAATACATTTTCAAAACAAGGTCATTACTTTTGTTTTTAAGTGTATGAAAATTATTATTTTTTTTTTTAAATAAAATACTTAAGCTGTAAGAAAAAGCAGCCGTCAATGTCTCCTGGCTCCGCCAGCTTGTGATTTGCTCTACCACATGACATGCAATTGGCTAGATTAGAACAACCCGTAAATATGAGGGCAATGTGCACCGCCATGATAATTTGATAAGAATGCTACAGACTGCCAGTCAACAATATGGAAGAAGGTTCAATCATGTCAGTGAGGAGTGGACCAGCAACATGAGCGAGCTATGATACTCAACACTGTCGACTTGACACAGGGCAAGTCACAGAGTCAACTGGCCGATGATTACCCATTTTTGCTCCATTAGCGAGGAAAGTAGGAGGAAACATCCGGTAAAATACTTTTTACTTCTACTCATCCAGTACATTTATTTCATAGCTTGTACTTTTCTTTCTTACTATTTATTATGGTCACTACAGTAGAGTAAAAAAAAGTATGTAGTCAGCCACCTATTGTGCAAGTTCTCCCACTTAAAATGATGACAGCTGTTTATAAAAATCCTGGAAATTAAAAAAATTATAGGATTTTTAAAGAATGTATTTGTAAATTATGGTGCAACAACGAGCAGAGCTGCTCTCAGAGGATGTGCACCCCCACTCCTCCAGATGGACAACACCATCCAAAGTGTATTGCGTTAGCTGCAGATGAATCAATCAACTGATGTAAGTGACAATCCTCAGCTTTTGGTGTATGTCCGCTTCTATCACAAGGAGACTAAAACATTTATAGAGGACCTTTTGGGAATCACAGCTTTGAACACACATACGAGAGGAAAGGACGCATATTTGGCCATGCATGAAATGCTAAAAGAGAAAGGAAACAATGGGAAAATTGTTGTATTAATAACTAGTGATGGGCCCCCTTCTTGAAGGATTTAATAATTGTATATATGCACAAAAAATAAATTAATGAAAGAAATATATGAACAATAGACTAGAAATAAGTTGAATTATTTAAGAAATTGAAGTTTTGTCAATTCATTGACATGTTTACAATTGGGGGGAACAAAAACGGAAAATGAAATTATTGCGGTTGGGTGTTTTTCATAACCGGACTCCGTTCAATTGGGCTGATCGGGTTAGTGGACCTCTTGCCAATTGTCACGTTTGGGGGGGTGTCGGGGGCAGGACCCAAATGCAGGGGGCAACAAAAATAAGGCAAGGCAGGGATGCAAGTAAAAAGGGGGTTTAATTAACAAAAAAAATAAAAAAGGGTAAACAAGGTACTATGGCAAAATAAAAATGAACAAGGTCAAAAACAAACTATAGCAACGAAAACACAAGGGAAACAAGGCATGGCATGGATAAGATGGGATGACTAAACAGCAACAGCAACAATGACTCAACCAGAACTGAACGAAAGCAGGGTAACTAAATACACATGGTAATGAGAAAACAACAGACACCTGGGCAAGATACAAGAGGCTTGGGGAGCTGATTGGTCAACACACAGGGAAGGGAAGACACACTCAGGTGGACGTGGTTAGACATAACGGGACAAGGGAAGAGACAAAGAATACATGACAAATAACCAAAAACACCAAAAGAAAACAAAATCCCACCCCCACAGAACCAAAACATGACACCAATTTAGTTGGGGACCCCTGTACTAAAATGGATGACATTTTCTCTATAATTACAGTTAGTTTCAGTTAGTCTTCGTTTTTTTTTTAAAAACACATTTTCAATTTTATTTTATTTCGTTAGTTTTTGTTATCTAAAATAACCTTTGCGTAAACAAAGCATAAAATTTGCTGGAGAAGCTTTATCAAACTCATTGTCTTGATCATTACACACACAACAGACCTGTTTTTAGAGAACCATGATTTTATGTGACATACTCGCCCTGTGTTCTCAAAAAGATGTCTTTAATGTTTCCACAGGTACGAACGTGCATTTTTGCTTTCTAAAATCCTCTTGTAATGTTAACAAGGTGCCAAAATGACAGTTTTCATTTGTTATTCAGAAAGAAACTGGTGTAACAGCTCTTTAATCTGCTGGATTAACGCTCCTTTCACTGCCGTGACCTTGGATGGGTTAAGCCGTGTAGGAAATGGATGGGTGAATAATACATGTGATATGACAGAATATGAAATTTAATTATACGACAAATGTAATTTTTCTCTGTAATTATAGAAAATTATAACCATTGGACAATTTACAAACACTTATACTGTATTTAAGTAAACTTGTCTTGCTCTTGTTTACAGCAACAGAATACTGCCCCTTCACAAATAAACAAGCTATGTGTCATCGAAGTGGTTACAAAATTCTGACAGTGTATAGCACTGTGTGACTGGGAAAAAGGTCAGCTCAATCATTTCAGAGGTGTTAACAATGAGAAAAAAAAGAGAAAACACTCATATATTAGAAAGAGCTCACTTTAATGCCACTTCCGAACTCGGTTTTAATCAGTCATTTTTTAGCTAGTCATATAACGCTTAAACTCTTAAACATAAGCTGCTTAATGTCACAAAACTGCAATAGAACATCACCGAAATATATGTGGACATCTCATCATCAACATTCTGTCACTCTCGTTCTGCACCCTGAATTGATATTGGGTGTGTCTGTATGTTGGTTTGTGTGACGTCTGTCCAGTGAGGGGAAGATGGTTGTTCTGTCTCTGGCAATTGGACTGGCCGAGCAAGATGACTTCGCTAACCTCCCTGACCTACAAGAAGCGCCAGCAAGCAAAGAAAATGAAACCACACCAGAGAAGAGGTAAATGGAACCTAATTAGAAAGTCATTCAGTGGGCCTAAAGACTTGCTGAGGTGGCCGTGTGTCATAAAAGACTGAATGAGGCCATGCCATAATTGATATTCATTCAGCTCAGGGAGCTACTCTTGTGATGAAACTACCTGAGGTACCTTCCACAAATTGGCCTTTCATGTCCTCAGACAAAGCCCATTATGCATTTATTTGACATTGCTTTCATCTGTTAGGTTTTTACTCAGTCATTATTTGGCTTGCGTCATTAGTCCCACTTCTCATTTCCTAATTATCAACCTGGATCAATAACCCTTGGACGAATTGACTCCACACGCTTCCCCTCCGTACGAGAGCTCGAGTACAGCGGCAACAAAACAAATACCCGTAATGGATGATTCAACATTTGTCCAACAATTAGCGGTAACTCACAAGCCACCAAACAAAACTGACCCAAATCATATACAGAAAAAAAGATACATCATTACATGAATGACCAATTAATTGAAATGGAATTAAACGGCAGAATAGTGTTTGGGAATCACTGTTGGCCTTATTGGGCTTTTTAGCAACGTTCATTCCAAAGGAAGGGTGAGGAGAAGAATACTGTGTGCACTTCAAGTTGTCTGAAGTAAGTGAGTTCGAAATCAAAGCAGTAATCATCAACAACAGCATGATCAGTTGTTATTAGGGATGTAACCATATCCAAACATCACAATACGATATTATCACAATATGAAGGTCACGATACGATAATTATCACGATATTGGGATAATTATTGGTTGCCAATAATTACAGATTGGCTGGCAACCAGTCCAGGGTGTTCCCCGCCCTCTTCCCAAAGCCAGCTGAGATAGGCGCCAGCACCCCCTGCGACCCTTGTGAGGAATAAGCAGTCAAGAAAATGGATGGATGGATATTGTGGGCGGATTGGCGATATTTAAAAAAGATCGCAATATTGTAAAAAAAAAAAAAAAAGAGATCATACTAAAAAAAACACACAATATTGTGCTTTTGTACATAACAGCAATACATATAAACCACCTACAATCTCTAACAATATTGAGGCACTTACTTACTAATGCAAGCACACATTGATAGCTTCACAAGCAAATTAGGTTCCCCTTCATCTGACAATTAGCATAGATTTGAAACAAAGAAGGCCAAAACATCCCTCATGAAAGTTAGATCGCACTAATAAACTAGGCATTAGGGGGTGCTAGAACTGCACAAATGGAAATCAACCTGACTTTTAACCGATGTGTTCCTTATAAATATTGTGAACATGACGACGACGATATTGTGCCAGTTTTAATATCACGGTATTGCACTTATCGTTACATCCCTAGTTGTTATCAAAGTCAGAAATAAAACTGTTTTGACGGACACAAAAGTCAAGGTCGTAGAGAGACTTTCTCAGAGCCCAAATCTCAGTTCTACCAAGAATAGGGAGCTCAAGTTTGAGGTCCATAATGGAAGCCAAAAGCAATTGAGATCATCTTGAGCGATTTACTCTCAACAATGAGGTTGTATTGAGTTTTTTGTGTGTGTTTTTTTAAGATTAATCTGACTATATCCTACAGGAGATTTGCCAAAGCACCATAATAAAGGCTAAACTTGACTATTCATTTTGCTCTTCGAATTGTATGCTCTTTTCTTGTTTTGATTCAGAAAATCAGTAAGAAGGGTAATTTTGCCTAAAGGCAGATGTTTGCCTTGGTTCTGCAAGCAAACTATAAACACTTATTGTCCATGTTATTGAAATGCTCACCCCGGGTTTTCACTGGATGCGGTTGCGGTGCGGTTGCAGTGCGGTCCGGCGACGCAAGCAATTAGATTCCATTCATTCGAATGGTGCAGTTTCCACCGCTTGCGGGTGCGTTGCGTGTTGACTGCGGAAGGCTTGCGGCGTGCCGCAAGCCTTCCGCAAGGATAGCCTATTTTCTATTTTTGCCGGACGCCGCATGCGGTAGGCCTCCGGCAAATGGCAAGCTAGCACAAAACACATCGAGCGGGACAGGAAGACCGACGCAGTTTCAAAATAAATTTCCGGTTACCTTTCAGAATAAAACACTCGCCAGCTCCTATTTCGCAAGTTTTTCATCAAAACGTGACGTGGGCGTCGCCGCCGGGCCATGTGCTCATTCACGGTTTAGACACCAGCGAACATGGACGAGGAGAGGTTTATATTGGAGGTGGAAAACCACAAAATAATATATGACACGGCACATCCTTTTTATAAGGACTGTAATGTATTGTGAGTTTGATGTTCGCGATTGCTTGTTGTGCCCGTCTCGCTTGCCGTACTGAGCGGCAGCCGGACGCGGAAGACAGAAATAAAGAGTGGACCCGCACTGACCCGACTCTCGTTATTAATATACTTTACAAGGACAACCAAAAAAAGGATGCTGCATGGAATCTCATATCTTTCTGCTTCTCTGTTGAGCAGACTTTCTGTATGTTTGTCGTTGTGAAATGCCACATGATCGCGCGCGCGCGGTCCCGCGAGACACGTTGGGAAGTGGGCGGCGACGGAGCTGCCGGACCGCAGCTGTGCGGAGCCGGTGTGGATTGACAAAAAAATTGACCCGTCCGGAGCACGCAGTCAAGACGCACCGCACCGCAACCGCACCGCAACCGCAACCAGTGAAAACCCGGGGTCAGGATTTTATTTGTTTTCTTAAAGAGGGTTATGAGTTTGCCCTGAACGGAAAAGTGTTTTTCTTGTTTTTATGTTTTACTATTAGCAGTTTGTCATGCAATGGACACATGACTTAATGAAGATCAACATCAAATAGCAAATAGCGTATTTCCACTGCAGCCCAGCACCGCGCTGGTCGGCTCGCTGGCGGGCCAACCCAGCTCAACCCACGCACGCACTGCGTTTCCACCTCCAATGTTCATCAATGTTCATGCGTGCTGTTGAGTCGCACCGGGAGTGACGTCATGCAGCCGACAAATTCGCCCTTCGGAGTATCCAGCCTTCTGAATTTGGACACAACCCACAGAAGCCATTGAGGACGACTGCCCGGTATCGGTTTCTCGTTGTTATTTGTGGCGCTTCTTCAGAGCTCGCAACGGAAGGAGGATCGCCGCCGCGAACAAAAGGACGATATTTTATCGTCGGAAAGCCCTCGAGGCTATACACGCTGATAGCAATGGGAGTGAAGAAGATGACAAACACACAAAATAAAAACTTGTCGAAAAGGACGCGGCTGGTAAGCCCATTGATGACATTACAGGACCGACCGCTCAATCAACTGCGGTGGTGTTTTATGTCATGTCCTGGACTCGCTCTGGCCCGGGTAGGTGAGAGGGCCACGTTCCACTTCCGACACGGTCAGCTGTAATGAAAATGTTCGCTAACACCGTGCTGGCTTCGCACGGTGCGGTGCTGGGCTGCAGTGGAAAAACACTAAAAGGGAAGTTTAGCTGACAAATGTTGATCACATCCCTGCATGACAGCAAGAATAAGACAAGTTATTGCTCCCTGAAGGCAGTATTTTTTTTTTTGCTAGTCTGAGTGGACTTTCATTCCATCTACTAGAAATTACTCTAAACTCTTCAGTAGTGCACGCCGGTATGTTACTCGTATTAGGTCCATTCCCGATGAAAGGCAAACATTTCTCCGTGGTATCAGAGACTATAGCTAGGTAGGTTAATGCCTGTTTTTATATCTTCAAACGGACAAGGGTCATTGAGAGGGGGAGCACCATCTCCTTTCTTGTTCTCTCCTCATTGTCTTTCCCTTTCATTGTCTGAAGGTCTGTCAAGTAGCAAACTCTAATCACAGGCCGCCAAGAAACCTCTAGCTCGAGGGGTTGTGTGGGCCAAGTCGTCAAGTGTCTTTCCGCGAGTAATAACAGTTCTCCATCATCATCACTGCCCTCTTTCTCATCTCTTAGTCTCTGTACCAGCTTAGCTGCTTCTTACTGTCTGATACAATGGCTGTCTACTGGAGCCCAGTAGACAGACTGAAAACAATCGCTCCCCATATATATATATATATATATATATATATATATATATATATTAGGGGTGTGAATTGCCTTGTGCCTGACGATTCAATTCGTATCACGATTCATAGGTCACGATTCGATTCGATACCGATTAATCCCAATACAAATTTGTAAATCGATTGTTGCGATTTTTTTACTCAAATTTAGAAAATACTCTTCAGTAAACTTGTACATGTACACTGTAAGATTTGTATGAAAATGTATTATTTATTTATCTGAAACTTCAGTCTTATAACTGTGAGCCACTGTATTTAACAAACGTGTTGTAATCTGTTTCATGTTTGAACAGCTTTGAAATAAAATGTTAAGGCTTAATGCTCCATTAATGTAAGATTCTTCCATGCTTAAGCTTTGTATCCTCACCCTAAGTAAGACGTTTTGTTGAATATTTTTTCATCAAAAATGGATGTTTAAAAATCGATTCGGCTGCCTATTGAATCAATTCGAGAATTGCGAGCTGTAGTATCGCGATATATTGCCGAATCGATTTTTAACACCCCTAATATATATATATATATATATATATGTTTTGTTTTGTTTGTTTTTTTACCAGCTCCATTGATATATATTAGTCCTGGCCCATTTCTTCTTCGCTATCTTCAGCCAAACCTTTATGGGCATCCGTTATTATGTACACACGCACGCACACCTACACACACGTGCACGCACACAAACTCACGCAGTATATTCCAACAACCCCGCAATAAATCCTCCTTATGTGGGGAATATAAAGTTGCATTTTTATTGAAATGGTTTGAGAGTGGTGCAGATTTATGTTAATGATCAATTTGGAGGCTGTAATTTGAAGTACTCTTAATCTGCACCAAAAGATCGTGAGGTGTTGCATTGACAGAATATTATTTTATATTTTGTGAGTAATGTGAATGTAGGATTTGGCCCAATGGTCCGCATCTGAGGCAAATGAGTCTATTCATCATGTGTTTTCACGAATACCATCTACTGAAAACGGAATTTGAATGTTGAGACACCAATGTTGTCCAAACATCTGCATCACAGACAGCTGCAAAACTGATTAATAACTGTCATTTACAAGACAGGCTCATACCAAAAAGTATATGTTTAATACCCTGAATGGACTGTCGGTCGACGTGCTACCGGCAAGCAGCACTGACAATCCATTCATATGTAAGTCCGTGTGCGCTGTTGAATCTACCAATCAATCAATAAGTACACCCATGTGGAATTCCAAAGATTTTGACTTACAATGACAAGAGTTGTTTAGATTCAAATCATATTAGTAGATAGATGATCCTTTTCAGTACTTCCATGCAGCAGTCTTTATTAAAAGTTCAGTTTGTGCCACATCTGAAATTGACTGAAAAAATATATCCAATACTAAGCCAGCCTTGGCAGCTGACTTCAGTGATCAAATCTGATCTTTTCTCACCCTCCTTTTCACAACCAATCTTCTTCTAACTTTCATGAATTCTTCAATTTCTTTCTGCAACCAAATGGCTCAATGTGGTTAAGGTGTGATTTTGTAAACAGCAGCTGATGTAGCTATCTTCTACTGATTGCATATCACAGAACAGTATTGCAGCTATGATTACCATTCATTAGGTTGCCAAAGGACACATTTATACGTTGTCAGTGCAATCGCCAGACAAAATGTTTTTCTTTCTTATTTGTAAAGTCTTTGTTGCATGTGCAAAAGTCACTTTGGGTTACTGTGTTTGAGTGACTCAACCTAAACCGATTGAAGTCCTGTGCAGGACTGGACACAATCAAACACCTGCAGATAACTGTGATGGGAGCTCTGACGCTGTTTGACTTATTATCAGCACAGAAAGCCGCTGTTGCACGGCGGAGCTGAATCTTAATGATCTGAGAGATCCACCACGTCGAGAATACAACCGGGAAATAAATATGAGTACATTTCAAAGAGTGCACTGGCCCTGCAATTTCCAAGCTCAACTCGCCATTTGTAAAAGCAGTCAAACGTGCCCATCAAATAGTTAGCATTTCAAATAAGCATAGAATTGTGTGTTTGCGTGGGCTGCTAAATATTATTGCAATACATATGAAGATTTTTACATTCTTATTTTTGGATTTACTACAGTATTTTTATGCATGTAGTTCTATACAATGAAGTCTGAAGCTCTGTCCTGTTTTGTATTTACTGTTCTATAGCCCCCAGTAGTTTTTCTCCATCTCAGAAGGTGCTCGGGGTGGCCATTTTGCCTCTTGATGTTGACTGAAAATGACATCACAGTTGCTCAGGGCTCAGGTAATGACCAATTAAAGCTACGCTTTGTAACAATTTGCCCCTAAATATCTTTACAATAGCCTTTTTATTTCACTATTTATGATGACTGAAGTATTTATATTTAGTAGATTAACTTCTTCGTTGTTCATCATTTGAACTCCTGCAAGCCTCTGACCAATACTTTTTAGACAGAATTTGGGTTTTAATTTCCCACCTTCTATCTGTGGATGTAAAATCATGTGCGCATTTGTTTATGTGAAGAAGGGAAAATACAGTTTCATTTTTTGGCCACAGGTGGCAGTAGCGGTTTGAAATTCAATTTTCTGCATTCAGTAGTTTTAAGGCTTAGCTTGCAAATGTCACATGGCCAAACTCAGAAAATTGGTCGTTACCTGAGCATCACTGAGATTTATTTATTTTTTAAATGGGGTGGATTTTGCTTCTTAATTCAAATTACACAAACACAATATTAATCAGAATGCCATGCTTAGACTAGTGAGGGCGTATAGAACATATTATTGCCAAGAAAATTTGGGGATTGATTGTCTAACAGTTGACAGAAATGGATCCAATAAACACAAAATAATGGATTGTAGAGGACACATCCGCCTAAACCAGGGGTCTGCAACCTGCGGCTCTGGAGCCACATGTGGCTCTTTATTCCCTCTCCTGTGGCTCCCTGTGGATCTCTAAATAAATAACTAAATAAATAAATAAATAAAAACAAATAAATAAAAACAAATAAATAAATATTTTTACATAGTTAGTTGTATTTTTTTAAGATAAAATATTCTTCAAATGAATTAATGATTTACATTTTTAAAAAAAAGTAATTAAATATTCCAAAAATGTCAGACCAAATTTTTAAGTTGTCAGAAAAAGATGAATAAAGTTTTTTAAAAAATAATCTAAAAATGTCCAAAAAGTGACCATAAAATATCCAAACAGGAAGATGAAAAGCAGAAATTTATCATAAAATGCCCATGAAATTGCAAAAAAAAAAAAAAAAAAAGTCAGAGAATTGAATAAGAAAGGCAGAAAAGAAAATGTTCAAAAAGTAACCTAAAATGTCCAAAAAAATACAAATACAAAAATAAATAAATAAAGGCAGAAAATTACAATAAAATAATTTTGGAATTACCAGAAAAAAAAGAAAAAGAAAAAAATAATAATAAATCAGAATTTTTTTTATTTTCTTTTTTAAATCCAGAAAGGAAAATGTTCAAAAAGTAACTATGAAATGTCCAAAAACAAAAGAGGAAATCCCTAAAATAGTAAGTGTCCACAAAATTGCCAAAAATGTCAGAAAAATTCTGGGGAAAAAAGGCAGAAAAAAAGAGAGAGAGAGAGAGAGAGAGAGAGAGAGAGAGAGAGAGCAACAATTTGCCAAGGCATTTAAGATTGCTACGTTTCAAAAAGGCAAGCAAAACACGTGATTTCAGTATAGATAGGGGCAGAAAATGATCAGTCTGAAAATGAATGGCGGAAAAAAATTCCAAAAACGGAAAAGGAAAGGTTGAAGAAAATGAATGTCGAAGTGTTGGATGCTGCATACTTTTGTGATGTGGTGCAGCTCTAATTAGCTCGTGGACCCTCAGTACTACTTTACTAACACTAACACAATGTTTCTTTCATCACAGTCTTCAAATGTTTTGCGGCTCCATACAGAATTTTGGTTATTTACTTGGCCTAAAATGGCTAACCCGAAACAGATAGTAAAAAGGGAACCGTCTCTCAAAAAAAGATATAGCTACTAAATAAAATAGTGATCACATTGCTCTTTGATATTAACAACCAATTGTTGCACAAAATACAGCAAAAGATAAATCTGTATAGGGATACAATCACAAACCGTGTCCTGGAATGTCATAAAAAGTGCTGATGTAGAAGTAAGCGGTTGGTGGCCTCAGTGGAAATCATGTTCGCCGGTAGCAGCTGAGTTGCAAGTGTGTATTATCAATCAGGCAGGGAGGTTGTTTCCTCCCTTTATCAGCGAGCATATCCAACTCTGAGCCAGCAATCACAGTGAGTCGAGCCTGGTAACGACGCTCCAGGCTGGCCACTGGCCTGAGAGGAGAGATGATTGTCAGGAGAAAAAGAAAAAAGTGATGTAGGTCAGCAGTAAATGTTCATTGGCGTCGTTAAAATAAAATGTTACAACTACATTTGGATCTCCTCCATTGGTTCCTCATTTGTGACTGAGTGGGAGAAGGTTTTAGATCATCAAAAGATACAACAAAGTGATAGCAAGAAACGCCTTTCCTTCCGCTGAATAAATAAGTACAAATGGATAGAAAACATAAACAACCACATCTGTTCAAATAACTTTCGATGACTCCATTACTTGTATTGGCTTGCGAATTGAGGTGGCTGCGACCGGATGATTTGTTGCCTTTTGTGGGGAGCGCTGAGTGGCCTGACATGGGAGCATAGGCCTCATCCATCATAGGACATGGAAGTGTTATTGCGCTTCATGGTCTCCCACAGCCAGTAGATGATTAACATGACCTATGTACGTATGTTTATGGAGATGCACTTTGCAACAAGGTACTTTATGGAACCTTCATCATTCCTCCTGACCGACAACTTGCCATTCTGCTGATGGCTGAGTTTGAGATTTTTTTTTCTTTTACAAACATGATCAAATTTATTCTTCACATGCAGTATTTTTGATAGTCATCTACAATCTACATGACAATTGTGTCATATTCTTCTAGTGGTTCTTTGCGTAATAACACAACCCCTTGAACATGTAGGAATAATAACTTTACTTTCAGGGAATTGCAAATAGTGACGACTGACCTTTCAGTGTGCATGCATGTGACTTACAAAAAGTGCATGTTAGGTTGAGTGTTCTAAATTGTCCATAGGTGTGAATGTGAGCCAATTCTGTGATTGACAGGCGACCAAGCCATGTTTTCAAAGTCAGCTGGGATAGGCTCCAGCTTCTTTGTGACTCTGAACCTGATAAGGGATACAGAAAATGAATGAACGAGTTACGCTCTCCAGAGCAGTGACCTTTTCTCTTATGTGAAAGCAGATTATGTATCAAGTAA
The DNA here is from genome assembly GCF_051991245.1 of Festucalex cinctus. Lineage (NCBI taxonomy): Eukaryota > Metazoa > Chordata > Actinopteri > Syngnathiformes > Syngnathidae > Festucalex > Festucalex cinctus. The sequence goes on along the minus strand of NC_135414.1, from coordinate 13,684,963 downwards.
AGTGGCTTTTTCTTGGACCTCCTCCAAGCTGTTTATTAAATAGGTTCAACATTTACCAACACTAAGACCATACTGGCATTGTCATTGTCATTGCAGTGCAATAAATACATTTTAAGATCTCATCTTAAAGTGACAGTGTGTAATCTTTAGTGCCATCTAGTGGTGAACTAAGAATTCATTCATTTAAAAAACACTATTGACTTCAATAATGTGAAAAAAAAGTATGTTCTCTAACATCAACATACATTTTTTTAATATAATCATAGGTCTTGTAATCGCTAATTATAACATGGCTTGAGTCTCACCTTCCAAGAGGCTGACATGTTTTGCCGCCATCTTCCTGCTACGGATGCCTGAAGGTCAACTTTGCAAACGTAGTTAGCCCTGGTGGTGTTTGCATCTGGTGTCGGAGCCAATTGGTCCACCACCGCTTGCTGGGGGCTGCAGGTGGTCATCGCTGAGTCCCGTGATTCGGGCTCCCGCCGCTTGTCACCTTCTGCTTTGCCCTAGCAAGCTTTTATTATCTTTTTTTATTTGACTAGCTTCTCCCGCTAGCCACTCCCGCCGATGGCTCCGACTAACTCCCGCTAGCTACTCTCGTCAGCTGCTCCGACTCACCCCGGGTTTTCACCGGATGCGGTTGCGTTGCGTGTCGACTGCGGAAGGCCTGCGGCGTGCCGCAAGCCTTCCGCAAGGATAGACCTATTTTCTATTTTTGCCGGACGCCGCAGCGGTAGGCCTCCGGCAAATGGCAAGCTAGCACAAAACACATCGAGCGGGACAGGAAGACCGAGGCAGTTTCAAAATAAATTTCCGGTTACCTTTCAGAATAAAACACTCGCCAGCTCCTATTTCGCAAGTTTTTCAGCAAAACGTGACGTGGGCGTCGCCGGGCCATGTGCTCATTCACGGTTTAGACACCAGCGAACATGGACGAGGAGAGGTTTATATTGGAGGTGGAAAACCACAAAATAATATATGACACGGCACATCCTTTTTATAAGGACTGTAATGTATTGTGAGTTTGATGTTCGCGATTGCTTGTTGTGCCCGTCTCGCTTGCCGTACTGAGCGGCAGCCGGACGGGGAAGACAGAAATAAAGAGTGGACCCGCACTGACCCGACTCTCGTTATTAATATACTTTACAAGGACAACCAAAAAAAGGATGCTGCATGGAATCTCATAGCAGAAGAAGAAGAAAAGGTTAAATCAAAAGAAGTCTACCTCTCTTTCTGCTTCTCTGTTGAGCAGACTTTCTGTATGTTTGTCGTTGTGAAATGCCACATGATCGCGAGCGCGCGGTCCCGCGAGACACGTTGGGAAGTGGGCGGCGACGGAGCTGCCGGACCGCAGCTGTGCGGAGCCGGTGTGGATTGACAAAAAAATTGACCCGTCCGGAGCACGCAGTCAAGACGCACCGCACCGCAACCGCACCGCAACCGCATCCGGTGAAAACCCGGGGTCAATCCAGCTCGCCGGGCTTCCCCCTAGCTGCCAAGTCGCCGTCGCTGGCCGAATTACTCGTTTGCTGGCGCAAAATAAGAATTGGTGGTAGGCTTGAATGGTAATTTTCTGAAAAAAAAATAATAATAATTCTGATGTGGTTATTTTGTTGTTTGCATCAAAACCTTTCTTAGATTAGAATTGTGGATGCATTTTTAAAAATTATTAAATTATTTGAAATGATGTGAATCGCATACATTTTGCATATACACATGTATTTTATGAATATTTAAAATGACGTTTTTGTCAAACATCTAGCTAGGAATTGCATGGTCCTCTGTGAGCCCAAAGTAGCACTGATGAAAAATTGTGTCTCCAAATCTCCAGCATTAAAGTTGCCCTTCCCTGTCTTAAATAATTAGTAATTTACTTTAGTCATGAACATACTCACATACAAGGAAAAAAAACCTTTTTGTTGTTCTTGTTAATATTGTTATAATCTTGTCTAGGATGTCATATTTCGAGTATCTTTTGATCCGTTCTCTTGGTCTGCCCTTTTGTTAGTTAGCCTTTCTTTTTTATATTCATCCATCTTCGTATTCATATTCCTCCCTTTCCTGGGGATGGTGATGCTTGTGATGGGATGCTCTCACAGCACAACTCTTCTGTCAGCGTAGATAACTGTCACTTTTGCCAGAGTGATGAATCGGCCCTCTTGCTGCACATCTTCAAAAGAAAATAGTATTCCTGCATGGACAGTTTCCATGCATGAATTTACAGTTTGTTTGCAAAAACGATTGCTTGAGTATTTTGCAACATTGCATGCACTTTAAAGCAGGGTTACAATAGTTTTGGACTTTTCTTTATTGTTAGTTTTGTATTCTGTTTAAATGTAGTTACTTTTAATCCAGGTTTAGTAGTTATATTGTTTTAGTAGGCTATTGGGTTTTTTGTTGTTTTCTTTTTTAACATATGGAGAATTTGTTGAGTGCAAGATGATAAAAAGAGGTCACTATTTATTGTGTAATAAAGTAAAGTACATTACAATTCTCAAACATCTGTTTGACCTTCTTTCTTTTGTTTGGACTTATAGCAATATGGAAATAAATACATTTAAAATGAACCCTAAAGCTCATGTATGATATTAATTGAAAAAGACAAAAGCGAGGAACTTTTTTTCTATAATTATAGTTAGCTTTAGTAAATTTTTTCAACATAAACAGTTAGTTTTCACTTTTTTAAAAGCGTTGTCATTTTTATTTTATTTCATTATTATTTTTTTAAACTTTAGTTTTAGGTGCAAAGACCTTTGGAGGGTCATGTGCTCAACGTTGGAAACATTCAAGTTTTTTACAATTATCGTAGAAACATAAATATAACTAAAAATGATCATTTGTGGCCACTCTGCACAACTTGTAGCTCGCTTCTGAACAGTGGGGTCAGCAAATTGAGAGCACCTTTTATGAAATTGGTAAGGTAGAGGTAAAGGCTGGGGGCAGAAATACGGTCGTAAGATTGAATTTCCTTTCAAGCTGGGAATAAAATACAAAGACTTCCTGCAAACCCTGCCAGGAAGACATTAAGACACATCTGAATTATTTTTCGTTATGACCCCGAGTAAGAAAATATTTCGTGACCCCCCCCCCCCCCCCCCCAACTCTCCGCCACGACTATAAACAGTATCATTTGGCTATAAAAATGTTGGAAATACACCTCTGCAGATGAGCTAATACACCTTCCACTCCCTGACAATGCAGAGCCGTAGCTGTGAGTTATTGTGGATTTTGTGTTGTAAATAAAAGTTCTAAATATTGTACATGCACAACTGAAAGACATTGATAAAAAATGTTTAAAAGAAAATTATATATATATATATATATATATATATATATATATATATATATATATATATATATATATATATATATATATATATATATATATATATATGGTTGTCAAGTACACTGAAATCACATTTAAATTTAGGCCCATATATTCATTATGACAAACAAATTACTCATTTGTGACATTACCTCTTCATTCATTCAATCTGTATACATACTTAAGATCCAGCTATTGTTGACTCATGGCTTTTGGGCATTTATGAATCAGCATGAACTAGGCATGGCCAAAGTGGAGTCGTGGTGCATGCAAAAGGTCAGCAGGAGTTCACATGTGGGTATATGTAGTTTGAAGAGAATGTTACAAACATTTTGTTGGAGACTTCTCCGTGAATTTGTGATATTTTGATTATTATTTGGATTTTCCTGCCCTCCTTTAATGCTATGGTTGCCATGGTTACTCCAACCCTGTGTAAAATGCATGATGGTAGTGAGTACAACCTTAAGTTGGTGCGCACATTTCAGTAGTCATGGTTACGACAACCTCCAAGGATGAATTATATAACTACAGTCCCCCACAAGATAGTCACAAGCAAGCAAGGGCCAACACACAGCTGTAGATGTGTCGTCCTGTTTGAAGCACGACACAGCTTCATTCGTTGAGATGAAATATTAAATAAGGTGAACGTTTTTACTGAATGTAGACAACTTCATCAATTTGATAAAAGCAGTTATGAAATATGTATGGTAATTAAATGTGACGGCACAATAGTTGTTTGTAATTTCAGTAGTTTTTCTCTCTCTGTCGGGTGGCGTCAAAATGAGTATTTTCTGCTAGTCCCACAGAATGAGTAGCCTCCATGCCTATATGGATTTTTCCACATCAATAAACATGCTTGTCCTTTGCACACCATACAAAATTAGAATGAATGCCAAAATGTGTTTTATTACTATCTGTGTCAGTTTGGAGGACATGACATCTACTACCGGAATTATTAAAGGTTGTCATGCCTCAAAATTCTTCGCCATTTTGTGACTTAATTGTTCAAATGTGATTACGGTGCTTCAGTTTCTATAATGAGTCCTCATTATAAACGTAGATGTGTAATGAGGCCCCTGGACGTATAAACGTTTCCGGCAACACTAACAGAAATCCTTAAAAAAAATACATCAATGGCCTGATTTGGGATTTCGACTTTTTTGTTGTTGTTACTTTTACTGCATATTTTGAGGTTCTGACAAAACCACTGTGTGCTCATCCCTAAATCAGTCTTTTTCACTCCAAGTACAAATAAACTCCACTAGAACAATCAATTGAGATGACATCATTATTATTTCAGTATTCATGCTTGACATTTCATGAGATTTTTCAATTAAGTTTAGAAATGCTGGTCGATTACAGCATATAGTTTTGAGCAGGGTTGCTTTCTTGACAGCATGTGCCCATCAGATCGGGATTATGAAAAAACACAAAATGCACCTCTCCTCTAAAACTACACTAAAAAAAAAATCTGTGTGTGTGTGTTTATGTAAGCTTGATTGTCCGTGTGGTCTCTGGTGTACGTGCTGGGTGCTGATTTAATGAGATTTAGTGACTTCTCATTGATCTTTGCACTCCTACAAGTAGGAAATTATTGACTCTTGGGCTAGAGATCCAGTTGACGGGCATATATTATGTCTTCGATGGCCTCTGGTGAATGGTTCTTCCATCCCATTCCTTAGGCTAAAGTAAAACTGCATTGACAAGAAACGGGTGTTTTAATGTTGGGGGATGCTTGTAGCACTTTATCTTATCTACTACGAGGGACGTTTGATACAAATTTTTGTCAGACCGATACCTGTGCGAGTAATCACCAATAGTGTTGTTTTCTTGTATTCCCCATCTGCATGCATCTCAAGGAAGTGATCCTTTAATTTTGCTATATGGCTAGTTGTGCAGGACTGGAATTGCACACATCCCACTTGTGGCGTGTTTGGTTCAAGAAATGCTGGGAACTAATATAACTTCATGGAAAGGGCATAATACGTAAACTACAATGACAATAATAATCATAGTTTATGTTTTAATTAAATGTCAGGTTTGACATCTATTAAACACGACACAAAAAGGAGAGGAGGCACTCAGTTCAGGGCTCGTGAGGAGAGAGGAGTGGAACTGACTAATACAATTCACTTCTGCACTCTCTGAAGATTCCTCTCCTCACCCTCTCTTTTTATTTGGTTTTCCACGCCGCTGGTTACATGGGTGTTCCAACCCTAAAAATGCAAATGCAGGGCATATTTGGAACACAGTGTACTTGTTTGTCTATGTGTTGTGCATGTGAGTGGAAGATTGCTGAGTACGTGTGGTCAAGTTTGCAATCATTTCTTAACAGAAAACAGGCGGCCTCAGCAGACTGGCTCGAACCATTCTGCTGCGTTAGATATTGTGGTTCTTCAGCTTTTGATTCATCTTCAAATAGCCAGGCTACGTGAATGTGAGTGGGAACAGAGCAAAGCATTCTTCATTGCAAGCATGAGCAGTTCTTCATTGCAGCAAATTTATAACTTATTATTTACAAATTTTCCTACAATTAATTCATCTCTGAAATTCTTAACTTGCAGCTAATCACTTAATTTAACGAATAGGGTTTTTTTTGGTCAGGATTGTCTTTTGTTAGTTGCTCAGGTTTTTTGTATTTGTATTCTTCATCATCAGAATTATTTTAAAACTTGCTGTGAGTGGCAACTGACACCCAATTATTAGTACACTAAAAGGTCGAGCATATAACAATGGACATGTTAGATTGTTTGGCTTTAGCAGTGTTCTCCCCTGTATTCATCCTTCCGAACCCAGATTTTTGTAACCTCACAACTCAAGCCAGATTGATAATTGTGATTCACTAAAGGGAGTTCTTCGTATTATCAATCTGGGACTCCGTTTGGGGAAGGAGGGACTTGCTGTACAACACTTCGACCTGATTGGGCAATGCGGCATCCTTGCACGTTTGACCAATCAAGGCAACGGATGAAAATGTCGTCTTCCCTCTTGTCTTAAAAGGTGGGGGGGGGAGCACTAATGAACATCTTTGAGTAATTCTGCAAGAACAGAATTGCAGCGTCCATTCGTCTATTAAGTTTGTTTGTTAGTCCCCCACAACCCCCACCGCCATCGCCGCTTATTGGTTTCGTCCCGCCGTAAACAACGCCTGAATGGTCCGACCTAAAAAAAATCTGCTGCAAACGTATAAGCTAGAGCGGTACAAAACGTATTCTCTGGAGTTTTTGAAATGTGAACTCACAAATACCGCTAGAATTCAGCTTGCTGGCAAAGTTAAGATTTTTGTATCAACTTTATTATTGTTTCCCAACAGGAACGCCTATTTTTTTGGGGGGGTTTATCTGCGATTAGTCCCCGCAGTATTGAAAAATACCTCTGAAACTATTGCTAAGATACCACCCCCACATACTGGAGACAGTCAATGGACCAGTGTGACAGCCAGCTGGTATATTTGTGTATTGGACACGTGTCTCGTTTTGAATTCACTCTGTGCTTCATTGTAGCTGCTCTGACCTGCAGATCACAGTGAAGAAACACAGCGTGACAAATCAATTGTTTCTCCTCTACACTGGGTCAGCATCGTCTCCTCTGTGTTTTTCTCTTATTCGCTTGCACTCTCTTTTACTTGTCTCCTTGTGGTACAACCCCGTCCATCTAGCACCATTGCCGTTTCGCTTTCTCCGATATTTCTTGCCTAATATAACACGGCAGTTTGCTTCCTTTTTTCCATTGTATGACTTTTCAGCTTGACCAAACTTGGCCTATTTTGTTCCCTTGCCTTTCATGCTGACTCCTTAAATTTCTTTCTCTGTTAGGTGTGTATTGTGATTTACTGACTGTGTCTTTGGCACGCTGTAATTAATTATATTAATCTTACAGGTTTTTGAGTTTCCGTTTAGAATTATGTGACCACAACTCCAACTGTATTTCTCAGATGTGTGTTAATATTAGGGGTGTCAGGCAATGAACTAATTTGCTCCCAAAAACGTATAAATACGTTCTATTTTAAATGTATTAAGTGTCCCAAAGACGTATTTATTCGTGTGTTTTTTTGTTTTTTTTATGCTACAGCCTACAGAATACTTTGATGCAGCCTCACAACTGCAGAGAACAGATAAAATAAATAGTAGTAATTACAAAAATGGCCAGCAGGTGGTAGCCGAGTATAATAGATCAACCTGGGCCATGATGAAAACAAGCTGTTTGCCCACAATTCTAAGCAGATTTGTGAATAATGATGAAACTTAGCTATATTCTAATGCTCATTGCTGCAAAACAGAAACAGATAGAAATATACTTTTATTTTCCTGATGAAAGAGGAGACAGTAATCTTTCTTTTGGTAGGTTCCATGGTTTTATAGCAATAGAACACAATATTCTGTGGGCCTTGCAAAATCAGTCATAATCCAGTAAAACAGCTGGGAGCAAAGGGCGTTGCTTCAGTGAAAATGTCTTGAGTGTGAATTAAAAGTGAGTTAAAAAGTTTCATCGTAATTAATCACAACTTCAATAGTTAACTCACGATTAATCGCAAATTTTATATCTGTTCTAAATGTACAATAAAATATTTTTCTACTCTAACATAAAAGTGGGGAAATTGTTAAACTAATAGAAACATGGTTGTTGCATCTTTAAGTTATTGATAGAGTAATTTCATAATTCATAAAACTGAGTTAAAATTAATGACGTACTGTACCGTAAAAAACAAGTGTGATATTGATTTGTGTTGAGGTCATCTGCCTCCTTGAGTACTAATAAGAGGTATGGGCCCTGAAAGAAACATAGGTGTCTTTCTTTCATATTTATTGTGATGCATATGTAGCCTATTTGCTTTTTTTTCTATCAAAGCAATGCAATAAATAAGGCCTAATCCTCAACTGCTATTTACCAAATACTTGAGTCAGACTAGTTGAATAGAAAGAGCTGTGGGGAGCTCACCAGTCAGTCCATTCACTCTGACACCGTGGTGGCCAGAGGTGCACACTTTTTTACTTTCCCCCTTGGTCGCTCTAATCCAGGAGAGCAGGCTCATGATGAGCAGTGTCATCTGTTGTCAGGCTTAGGATGGTGAAACTCTCCCGGGTCTCTTTTCTCCTCTTCATAAAGCATTTAGACGGAATCTCCTCAGGCTCTATACTACAGTTGTTCTGGGCTGAATGTGATGAAGGTTGTTGAGGAGTGGACATCAGCACGTTTATTATACATTCCGAGAGAAACCCCGCAACGTATTGTCAATCTTAGCAAAGAGAATGTCAGACGAGTATGTTTTGTGCATGTTGAGGTCCTGCGGCTCACTCTCTGTCACCTAGTGGGCCAGGTCACTTTGTCCCTCTCACTCTGTCTCCCGGGCATGGCCGCCCACATCTTGAAATGGTGCGACTGTGTTACAGCATGTGTCTCGACAAATACATCAGTCAGCTTAGCACACTCAGTGGCTGCCACCTTAGGAACTTTTAAGTTTGAGTTAATTTTGATGTGCAAACTAAGTCGGTTTTGTTTTCAGGTCAATTGAGGTGGCACAATGATGCCTCACAGTCAGTGGTCCTGGGTTTGAATCTCATCTTTGTCTTTGTTGTGTTTTTCTGTGGATGTTTCTCTGGGTACTCTGGTTTCCTCCCACATTCCAAATACATACACAATAGCTTAATTAATTCAACACTCCAAAATGTCCATAGGTATGAATGGCTATTTGTCATTAGTATGTGTCATGTGTCGAACTGGGAATGGGACTAGGGTGTTTTTATTATTTAAACCTTTATTTATCTGGCACTGCAATTGAGAACAAATTTTCATTTGCAATGTTAACCTGGCTACAGAGTACAGCAGAGTCAAACAGAGCAAAATAAAAGCAAAACGTTAACCACGCCTCTCACCAAAGTCAGCTGGAATATGAGCCAGCTAAGCCATGACCCTGAACAGGATGGATGGATGGATGGATGGATGGTATTTGTCCCATTTCAGTCTTTTTTTGATGTGTTATATAAATAGAAAAATTTATTTGAAAAAAACAAAACAAAACAAAACTAGAAAGCCAGAAATTTTACCAGATTGTCAGAACATGTAAAGGTTCAAATGGCGCCACCTAAATTATTGCAAATTGGAAACGGAGATTTATACCATGTTTCTTTATAAAATGGTCACTTTGGTCAGATTGACTCCCATTATTAATCATAATTTTTAATATACTCTATTGTAAAGCATTAAAATAATAATAAAATATATATTTTTTTAAAACAACATGCATGCATAAAAAAAAATCTGTTATGATTTATTGACTTTTTAAAGGCTCTAATTCTATCATATGAAATTCCATTACTTTATAACATCTTGCATATCAGGTGTTTGACTCAATAAAACAATTTGCAGTACAGTATTTGTATGTTGAATTTCATATTCATGTAAGGCCATTCAAATGTTTTTTGTTTTTATTGTCTTTTTTTTCTTCCACCCTTTCAGTCTCTGCCCAAGCTGACTCTACTTCAGGTCCATCTGTTAAGAGAAAAAAAATACAATTAAATAAGGTGAAAAACAAATTGTGGCAGTTTTACTTAAAATATATATATAAAACCCTTTGTGATAGAACAGAGGTGTCAAAATCACTTTTGTCGTGGGCCACTTTGTTTCCCTCGGAAGGCCGTTCTGACGGTGACATCAAATGTTTCATCGTCTCATCATTAAACACAACAAGACTGGTGATTACTAGTTTTGAAATCAGAAGTTAAAGAAAATAGCTTGTTCAAGTTACTGTAGATAGGGAAACTTCGATTAGATAGCATGAGTTATCAGTAAATCACAAACCATTTTTTCCCTAGGTGTGATAGACTCAAAATAATCAGAGGAATTAAAGGGCAACAGTATTGGCGAGCTGAAAGTGAATAGGTTACTTTAGTTTGTTCAATTATTAAAATGAATGTCTGAGCACTATAACCAAGAAGAAAAGTCCTTACCAGAAAGCAGCGGCTTGTGTCCCATTAATGTTGCATGCTAAGTGCATGCGACCTATGTGTGTTTTTCTATCTGTTGCATCCAGGACTCCGGGTAACAAACCAGGCAGCAGTCCCAGAGGTCACACCCCAGATGAGAGTGGACGCCGCCAGGGCTCGGCCCACGATGCCAACTCATCTGTCTCCGATTTAGCCAACTCGGTCACCAGTGAAATGCTCATGGTAACACGCTATACACATTGATTGATACACTGCTCTCTTGGTTCTTTGTAACTGAAGTCATCCATGATGGCCGCTGTCAGCAAGGTCTTCTCAAATCGAAGTGAATGAGATGGCTATGCTTATACTATTAGAAGGCACTTCCAGATCATCTCCTCTAATCCAATATGAAAGCGACATGCAAGCCTTGAGACATGAAGTTGACACGACGTGGAGAGGTAGGACTCAGACGCAGGATAAAGGTAGGCCACCCAGGCAGCAGGTTTATTCCCGGCCAACAGGGGTCTCCTCTCAAACTGAGAGGAGAACAGGGAGGGAAAAAAGTGGAGAACAAAAAACGCTCCACTAGGAGGGAAAAACAGGCAAAGGGTACTGGGGACAACGAAAAGCGCTCCGCTAGGGAGGAAAAAGGGCACAAGGCAAAAGGGGTAACTAAAGGCGCTCCAAAAGGGAGGAAAAGGCACAAAAACAAGGCAAAAACGCTAGGCAACATGAACAAGGACATAAGGACTGTGGGACGCTTCCATGCACTGACGGTGACACTTCGGCCCTGAGGGGAAAGTGCAGGTGGCTTTTATTGTCTTGGTTGATTGGTGGCAGGTGGAGATGATCATGGGCGGGGACCGGTAATTAGTGAACTGCAGGAAGGGCAAGTGACCTGGGGTGAGAAGAGAATCAGAACTTCAAAATAAAACAGGAAACATGACTATGAAAATAAAAGCATGGCCTGTCACGCAGGTGGCGGCGTGACAGTACCCCCCCCTCAATGGCCGGCTCCTGACGGCCATCCGACCCAAAGAGTCCAAAAACAAGGGCGGGCGGAAGGGGGCACGGAGGTGGGAACACGGCCCACCCCTCCGTCCCAGACAAAAGGGCAGTCCAGGAGGGCGACCATGAAGCCAGACAAGGGGCCGTTCAGGATGTTCCCGATAGAAGAGTCCGCGGGCGGACTTGACGTGACTTGGCGAGGCGTAGCAGACGTGGCGTGGCAAGCTTGGCAGACTTGACGAGGCGTGGCAGGCTTGGCAAACGTGGCAGAATTGGCGTGACAGGCTTGGCAGACTTGGCGAAACGTGGCAGAATTGGCGTGACAGGCTTGGCAGACTTGGCGAAACGTGGCAGAATTGGCGTGACAGGCTTGGCAGACTTGGCGAAACGTGGCAGAATTGGCGTGACAGGCTTGGCAGACTTGGCGAAACGTGGCAGAATTGGCGTGACAGGCTTGGCAGACTTGGCGAAACGTGGCAGAATTGGCGTGACAGGCTTGGCAGACTTGGCGAAACGTGGCAGAATTGGCGTGACAGGCTTGGCAGACTTGGCGAAACGTGGCAGAATTGGCGTGGACGGCTTTGGCGTGGACGGCTTTGGCGTGGACGGCTTTGGCGTGGACGGCTTCGGCGTGGACGGCTTCGGCGTGGACGGCTTCGGCGTGGACGGCTTCGGCGTGGACGGCTTCGGCGTGGACGGCTTCGGCGTGGACGGCTTCGGCTTGGTCGGCTTCGGCTTGGTCGGCTTCGGCTTGGTCGGCTTCGGCTTGGTCGGCTTCGGCTTGGTCGGCTTCGGCTTGGTCGGCTTCGGCTTGGTCGGCTTCGGCTTGGTCGGCTTTGGCTTGGTCGGCGTGATGCAGAGACTTGGCGTGACCTGATGCAGAGACTTGGCGTGACATGATGCAGAGACTTGGTGTGGCTCAGGGTCTTGGAGATGCGCCCGGCGAGACTCGGGGGCTTGAGGCGGTGACTGGCGAGGTTCAGGAGCGAGAGACTCAAAGGTGACCAGGTTGACTGCGGCTGAGGATGCACTGGTCGCTGATTGGTCCAAAACGTGATCCCTACAATCTTTTCCCCAATCCAGTATATTCCCGGAGTTCCAGTCAATTCGGGGGTTGTGTTGACGTAGCCAAGGGTGTCCCAGAACCAAAGTGGGTGACGAAGCTTGGATTACATGGAAACGGAGACTTTCGATGTGTTGTCCAATTCGTACTTCCAGGGGTTCGGTGATGTGGGTGATGCTGAAGAGTTCCTTGCCATTCAGGGCTCTGGCCTGGATGGTCCGGGGAAGGGGTTCGGTGGTGGCTCGTACTTGCTTAACGAGGCCCCAGTCCATGAGGCTCTCGTCGGAACCGGAGTCGATGAGTGCTGGCATGTCAATGGTCATAGCATGGTGGCGTATCTGGGCTTGCGTGATTCTTTGTGTCTTAGCAGGTCGGGGTGACGAGAAACTCACCGGTGAACCTCTTTTCACGGTGCAAGTTCCTACCAGATGACCAAGTTCACCACAGTAGAAGCAGCGGCCTTCTTGGCGGCGACGCTGTCGCTCCTCGGTGGTTAACTGGGCCCGACCAAGCTGCATGGGTTCCTCCTCGACGTTAGGCACTTCCCTTGGCCCTGGTCGGGGAGGCATGATGAGCTGTGGCATTTCTGTTTCCATTGGCGGTGAAAAGGGGGTTGGTTCCACCCTTCTATGGTGCCCGCTGGACTTGGTCAACTCTCGTCGGCGATGATCAGCACGAATCGCTAGGGAGATCAGAGCATCCAAGTTGGTTGGAAGGTCCACGGGAATCAGGAGTTCTTGTATGGCGGGTGAGAGTCCTTTCAGAAAGTGGTCCTGTAACGCTGTGGAATTCCAGCCACTGTTTGTGGCCAAGGTGCGAAAGCGGATTGCGTAATCGCTGACGGGTTCTTTGCCTTGTTGGAGCCGGCTCAATGCTCGTGCCTTCTCTCGGTCATTGTTGTCGGGATCAAAGACCTGGCGCAAGGCGGCTTGAAAATCCTGTACATTTTGGCAGACCGGGGAGCCCCTGGCCCATTCCGCGGTTGCCCAGGTCTTGGCTCGTCCAGTCAGGTGGGACACCATGAAGGCTACCCGGGACCGAGCTGTGGAAAATGCCTGTGGTGAGTGTTCAAAATGGATGTCACACTCCGTGAGAAAGGTCTGACATTGTCCAGGTTCACCGGAGTATCGTTCTGGGGAGGCCAGTCTCAATCCTACCCCGGTGAATGACGTGGTCGGGACAGAGAGTTCGGGGAGGGGTAGCTGTCCGGTGGAGACTGGAGCTCGACGCCGCGATTGGCTCACCAGTCCTTGGACCTGGCTCGACAGCTCCTTCAGCTCCGAAACCACGGCTTGCTGAACCTTTTCCTGGTTGGCAAGCCGGAGCTCAAGGCTCTGCAGCGCAGCCTCGACCTTTCCTGCTGGGTCCATGCTGGCCGAAGTGTACTGACACGACGTGGAGAGGTAGGACTCAGACGCAGGATAAAGGTAGGCCACCCAGGCAGCAGGTTTATTCCCGGCCAACAGGGGTCTCCTCTCAAACTGAGAGGAGAACAGGGAGGGAAAAAAGTGGAGAACAAAAAACGCTCCACTAGGAGGGAAAAACAGGCAAAGGGTACTGGGGACAACGAAAAGCGCTCCGCTAGGGAGGAAAAAGGGCACAAGGCAAAAGGGGTAACTAAAGGCGCTCCAAAAGGGAGGAAAAGGCACAAAAACAAGGCAAAAACGCTAGGCAACATGAACAAGGACATAAGGACTGTGGGACGCTTCCATGCACTGACGGTGACACTTCGGCCCTGAGGGGAAAGTGCAGGTGGCTTTTATTGTCTTGGTTGATTGGTGGCAGGTGGAGATGATCATGGGCGGGGACCGGTAATTAGTGAACTGCAGGAAGGGCAAGTGACCTGGGGTGAGAAGAGAATCAGAACTTCAAAATAAAACAGGAAACATGACTATGAAAATAAAAGCATGGCCTGTCACGCAGGTGGCGGCGTGACAGAAGTGGGTTGACGAGAATATGAAAATATTACAGCCAGTCAAAGTATTGTTGTTGCACAATAGCTATCTACCTATAAAAGAGAGGGCATAACTGAAAAGAGCCGTAAATTTAAAGGAGGCATACAGTATTACAAGCCTTATTTTTTGCCTTGCTGATGTCAGTCCATCCCAACCCTGAAACGGATAGGCCAATGGCAAGTCCAACTTTCATTGCCATGACAACCAGGGCACAAAGCCTGAGCTTTGCAAAGACAGAGTCGTTTTGGGCTCCCTTTCATCATCTTGGCAAAAAGTCTAACCGCAACAATTGTTTGGAGCTCGTTTATGAGCGTGTGGGTTCCAGCCCATGTTTGGCCATCTCCTCTTCCACGTTGCACCGAGGGATGCTTCTCATCATATCACCGGTAGCCCAGAGTGTGGAAAAGCCCAAAAAGACAATAAATTCATTTCAATTCAAACACAAATTCCTGCCCACTTCCTAACTGAGCGATCAAGTATATGCTACTTAACAGAAGCTAACTCTGTTAGCTAACTTTAGCAGCTTTGTTAGTCAAAAGTTCATGAAAATACATTCAATAGCAAAAATGACAATCACACATATAGGTGTAGATTCACTAAGAATGCACTGCGTCCGCTAAGAGCGCGAAATATGGCTCCATAACTACACCTGCAGTCTGCTCTCTGTTAACCACCTATTCACGAAGGATATTGCTCTAATCATATACTGGCGCAAACACGCCCATAAATTCTGACAGCTGGGACAAATTTGTGCCTTATTTACCACACATGCCAATGGCAAGAACATGGTAGTAAACTAACAGTTGCGACAAAGACGACATTATTAGAAAGCGAGGTTGGACCGAGGAGGTGCAGAAACGTTTTCCTCATTTAGCGCCATTAAGCTGTAGAGAGCAGAGAGGACGACGACAATGTCATTCATTTATAAAATACAAATTATTGGTGTGATCATTTTTAAAAATATATATTTCCAGAGGTTGGCGTGGGCATACAGTATCTGTCACGTAGGAGGACGGGCACTACCTTCCATCACCGTCATGATCCATGGTTACATTGTTTGCGTCACTCAAACTCCGTTAGGCTATTAGTGCTGGTGTTAGTGAATTAGACTCAGTTTATCAATGAGCCTCATTTAAATAGAGGTGGGCAATTTCTCCACTAAATGTATGCAAATAACCTAATTTATGTACGCGCAAAAACCACCGGCGCAACGGGGCGCATTCTGCTGGTTGACAGCATAGTTAATGATGAATTTCCCCATCTGCGTGTGTTTAGTGGATTACACGCTCCAGGATGGCTCCATTTTTACCAGTTAGCGCCGTGCAAAAGCTACGCAAACCTTTACTGGATCTGCCCCTTAAGTTTTTTTGATAATGGAACTGTGCTGGACATGCTCATGTGTGAGTAGTCAGAGGCAGCTTTGATGCTATTTATGCCACACCACCTAGCTAACAATGAACTTCAAATGGCTTCTAGTGTGGCTAAACATACGTAATCCAAAAGTAAACATCGCCTTTATGGCAGATAATAAGTCACTTCTGACAAGGAAATGAAGGAAAGACTGAGATGCTATGCTAATTGCTAAGCTAACCTGAGGGTGACACACAAAATGTCATTGTAAAAGTAAATTGTAAATTATAAAAGTAAATTGTCTGTGTCTTTTTATGTGAATGTGCTTTTTCCCGGGTCATCACTAGGCATGGACTGAAATTAAATTCTGCCGATATGATAACCGTGAGCAATATTATAGCCGTCACAAATGCTCTAAAATGCCCATTTTTATGAATAACATGAGCATTTTTTTTTTCAATTGAACAATCTATTTTTTTAAACAAATTATATCAAATTTGATAAAAGTGTGTTAAAATTAGAGCTGTCAAACGATTAAAATTTGTAATCAGATTAATCTCATCTTAGAATTTTGATTAATCATGATTAATCACTGACTTAAAAAGGCTTTTTTCCCCGACATATTTTGCCCGCTAAATTTGAAGCGCACCTATTATGTGTTAATTTTTTTGACATTTAATGTTATGAGGACGTCTTCAAAAATGTATATCCACTGCACACGCTCATCCTGCTTTTTCTAATCAATTAATTATTTGCATAATTTAAAATGGGAAAAAAATGACTTATGGCATATGTAAACATTTATTATATGCTTTACTTTAATGCATGTAATTATGTTTATTGCTCAAACTCCAACAGCAACCTTTAATGTAGTGATGTGCTTCTCGGGTCGAATCGCTGAAGCGTGTGCCGAGTAATGTAGATGAGTGGTTCATGAACGGCGATTCAATGCGTGTGTCGATGACGTACGTGATGACGTTTGAAGCCCCACGAAGCGGGTGTACCACGTGACTGATTCAGGAAATGATTCGCTAGGTTTGAGTGTAGTTCGAAATAAAAGCGGCAAAGAAACGCTATGGATTCCCCTTCACTTTTTGTGTTTTCGGGTCCCTTACTGCGGTACTTCTTTGCATTTTGCATTCGATTTGACCGACGACGACGAGCTTCTTTTTTTGCGATGGAGTTCAAGGAACCAGCAAGAAAGAGAAGAAAATATCCCCAGAGTTGAAAATCCCCTTCAGTACTGGGAATCACAGAAATATGCGCTTCCAAGTTTATACAAACTTGCTGTCTCATATCGATGCACCCCTGCTTCATCAGTACCATGTGAAAGAGTTTTTTCAAAAGCAGGTGAAATTCTATGCACAAAAAGAAACCGCCTGAGTCCAAAAACTTTGGAAAAAATATTGTTTTTAAATAAAAATGAATAAGCACTTTATTTTACCTCATTTTTTCACATTTTCACTTGTTGCATAAGCACAAACATAGACAAAGTAACACAGAACAATTCATGTTAAAACACTCTTCAAATATATATTCTTTTGTATTTAGAGCATGATTTACACCCCACCATTTTATTGCATGCACCAAGCATGTTATACATTTTCTGTCCACATGATGGCGTAGTCGAGGAAATGAATCATCTTGAAGCCCCTACGTGTGTGTGAAGCATTTCACTGCAGGGCTTCATTGCTTTACGGGGCTTCATTTTGCCATCACTACTTTAATGTAATCATCCACTGTTGGCTAAAAAGGATCATCTGCGGTCAAAATTAATAGTGTGATTAATCTGTGGCAATACAATGATTAATGCGATAATTTTTTTGTGATTAATTAATTAGTTAACGCTTTAAGCACTAGTTAAAATAAATAAATAAATAAATGTTGACCTTCTTCTGGTCTTCTATTCTTTTTAGACGGTCACAGTGTCCCATTAGCCTCACAAGCCAGCTTGATCATTGTACTTCACTCAAGGCGGTTCACATTATCAATCTGGAACTTCACTCGGCACGTCCCTTCGGGAAAGGAGGGACATTCTGTGCAATACTTCGAGCTGATTGGACGATGCGGCATCTTGTGCGCGTTTGTTTTGACCCATCACAGCAACGGAGGAAAACGTCGTCTTCGGTCTCGTCTTAGGGAGAAGACAAAAAAAAGCATGAACGTCTTTACATCTTTACCAGATAAAAATGCACAAAGCGCCTCTCGCTTTTCAATGTTCAACAAGGAAACGGTGAGTAATTCTGCGAGAACAGAACTATTTGCAGCGTCCATTCGTCTATTAGGTTTGTTTGTCCCCACACCCTCATTTCATATCTGGGAAGTTATTGGTGTATAGTATTATAAGTAATGTTGAATATTGGGCATTTATCTGATATTTTAGTTGCCCTACAATGCAGTACCACCAAGATTGTCGCCACAATTTGATGTGTTTCTCAGGTTTTTTTTTATAAATAGCCAACAAAACAAACTAGCAGACTAATTGGCTACATTACTGTCATGCAAGTAAAGTTAGCAGTGAGGATGTCGTTCTCTTTATGTTGATGATGGCCCAAGCACACATATTTCTGTTTTGTGTCCTCGTCTTGTCAAAATTTCTGTTCATAAAATGCAAAACTCTGAATTGGAATCGTGATGATGTTTGATCTGTATATGGCCACACATCACATATTTGCAAGTACCCAAACACATGTTGGCTCACAATTTCTTTGGAGTGTAAACACTAGGTTTCTGCACTAAATAAAGATGGCTAAGTGGCTATTGGACACCGGCACAATTTCTGACCGTTCTGGCTTATGTATGCCATTCTTTCTGCTCCAGCAATGTGCTGGCAACCTGATGACTGCAGACAGTAAAGGGGTCTATTTTGCACTGGATTTAAGTCCTCCTCCTCAAAAAATGAAGAGTTCATTAACGGTGACAGCAGTATTAGCGGTTATTGAAACATTGACTTTTTAAAACCACGGTAAATTGGCAAATTGGTTCTGGGCCCATGCCTAGTCATCACCATATTCAAAATCTATAAATAAACCCCACATAAGTCACCACATGTCTGGACTCTTCCCTACATTATCCAAGTGTTATTACTCCCGAGTGCAGTGCAGTATTCGTAACACTGTGTAAATGACATACAAGAACAATATTAATTTAATATACACATGAAATTCAATCTCACTATATTGTATTCCATTTTTATTCTTTGTTATTTTGGATTTTTATGACTACATTTTACTATACAACTTTCATATTTGTCATGATCTGTGTTTGGTTTGGTTCATTTTAGTTGTCACATGTCCCTGCTGTCATGTGCTCGTCATCCGGGTCCCTCGTGTCATCCGATTAGCTCCCTCAGCCATTTGTCTCATGTCCAGGTGTTTGTCATTGTCTCGTTTGCCCTGCAGTCTTTTTTGGGTCATTTCACTCGTCGTCCTGGTTAGTAGTTACATAGCCGCTGTCTATGTAAGTTTAACCTGAGTGTTTGTTTCATTGAATCGGTTTTGTTTTGGACTTTAATTTAGTTTTTTTGATGGTTTCAAAGAGCCTAGTTTTATTTATGCATTTTAATGATTAAACATTTTGTGAGCGCACCTGCCTTCCTTGATTACTGCATTCAACCCCCCCCCCACACACTCTAACATTATTAATTGTATTTCCCTTCTATTATTATTAAGAATAGGCTTTACATGATCAGGAATTTTCGGCTGATCAGCAATCGACGAGTTTGGAGAAAGAAAAATAAATAAATAAAAACGATCACTGATTTAGTCAGAAGCTGGAGAAATATATCTATTTAAAAAACTTTACACCTCTACAGTCCACCGCCGCCATTAGCAGGGGATAGTGACTGGTCGGGCCCACAAATAGCAAAAAAAAAAAAAAAAAAAAACGATTAATTGAAATGCATGGGAGAAAAACAAACAAATCTTCAAAAAATGCTGATTAAAAATTAAATATAACATGTAATTTCTTATTTCATGGAGCCAGTAATGATGTCATGATGGACAGGGCAAATTAAGACATTATATACAATCATCCGTTTTGCATAAAGTGCAAAATGTTGTTCAATCCAGCAGACCGGTGTAAAGTCTAATTATTATTATTATCCATCATATGAAATCACTCCCTATTAATAACACATGTAAGGCCTAGTGAGGCTCATGATGCTGTAAAATAGAAGATGATCTTTGGATACCATTCCCAACTGAATTCTTATAGAGGCACATTTATTTACAAGCAAAGGTCAATTTTCTATTCATTTGTTTGATATGGTCTCGGATACGTGCACATGGCACTTGCATGAGCAAATCTCCTTATGTCTCATTGCTTTTCAAAATGTATCTGTTTGCTTAGTTACACTTGTTGGTCAGTCAGTGCTAATGGAATGAAAAGGTCTCTGACAAGGCTCAAGAGTGGAAATTCTCACACTTCACTTTGTTTTTAGATCAACATGCATCACCTATAAATAGTCAAATGTTTTGCGCAGTCTAATCAAAATTTAATAACATCAGTGTTGTGCTGACAACCTTTTATCTACTGCCCCCAAGTGGCCAAATTAAAAGCCGTTGAAATAATTGAGGGCTGGCCATAGCAGTTTCGTGAAATTGCACAAGTGCTTTGGTTTCTTGGCATTGCATTAGATTTCTTTGAAAATATGTATGAATAATTATATAATGCAAGTATGACGTATATTTACATGTAGCTTGGTGTTTGTCAGATGTGGATAAGTCTATAATTTTGTACATTGCTCATCTAGTGAAGATATTAAGTCTAGTAACTCTCAACACAAACATTTTAGAGCATTTTTTTTCTTCTTCTTCTAAGTTCCCCATTTTGACCCACCTGTACCACGGGTAGTTGCGATTAAGCCGGAATTAAGCACAATCACCCTCAAGTGAGACAATGAGAAGATTCGGGGACGTGTGCCTTATTATTCAGACAGGTTCACTAATTAGTTGTAAAATAAAAACTGTGCTGTGTGAGGGTTTTTTTTTCCTCCTCAATGAAAATATTCAGGCAGTATATGAATCCAACCGTGCAAAATCTTGGTTGAATGAGGTTGGTGGAGGGTGGCTGGAGATCCTGTCACTCGTGCTCTTTATCAGACACTGTCACTGCCACTACTGCTTTCCTTATGTGTGATGCTCACCAAGCCATGGATGGCATTTTGCAGTGCTTGAAAGCTTGAAATACATTTTTAAGACTTTTTTTGGGGGGTTTTGGTTAATTGTTGGCTTTCTTCTTCTTGTTAGAAAAATGTAAAATATGACATTACACTTCAATAGCACAATGCAATTACAGGCACTGTATATAGCTGAAGAATCATTTTCTGAAAGTAAGCTAAAGGGCTAATGCTGAGAAAAAGAGCATGGGCCAATGTTAAAATACGTGTGTGCATGTGTGCCCGCGCATTTGGAGGTAATTTTAGAGTGTCAGACTGAATAATGAAAAGTGGCCCATTCAACAAAGGAGGATAAGGTCGGGCAGCGCCAGCTGGAATGTGTGTGGAAAGTATGGAATTGGATATGAAATATGTGGGACTGTTCCTCGAGTGATGCTCCCAGCTCAATTCCCAACAGATTGCACATTTTAACTGGATTTCTGCACCTCCCTCAAGGCTGCGCCACCGTCAGTCAGAGGGTCAGTCTAGCAACAGATAATCGGCCTGTCATAGTGCAGCAGTCGTGCACACTTGCCCTTCAGCACAGTGTATACTGGCCATGTGATAACATGCTAAGCTAGTTGGTGTTTTGGATCCATATAGATGTTAGATGTGAGGCCTGTACACTATACTGATTATTATTACTATTGACTATTACTACTATCCCTTGTTGCCTTGAATCAAAATTATACCAGGCCATCATTAACTCCTTTTAATAGATAGAGTAATAGAAAAGAGTAAGTACAGATACTACCGAAAGCATATACACACACCATTGTAGTGGAGGAAACAAACAATTGCCCCTCCCTGTGTTAGTTTAGAGTTAAGCATGATTTTACCTCTTTCTGGTATTACCCATTTTCTTTCACGCAAACCAAGTTTTTTTATTTTTATTTTTTGAACTAGTGTTACTTTTATAAAGGAAAAATATTTTTGTCAACACGCATTTTCCACTGGACAACTAGACTAAAACCCGCATTAATAAACAAGGCGAAATGTGGGTGGGGTTGGGGGTACTACACGACAGAGCAAAAACTTGACAGCATGACTGGAGGAATAATAACAATGAATTGACGCAGACAGAGGGGAGACAAGGGACGAAAGCCCGTTTCAATGTATCTGCACAAGACTCTTACCGTTTGGGCAGTTTGTCCACATGGTGGCATGGTTACATAGCTTTAAACCGTTAACTTTTGGAACCAGGCTCCAGAGTGGAAAGATTTCGAAACATGCCCCGGACGTACCAGTGTGGACACCATATGCGGGATACTCTTCCAGTGATTATGTAATTATTGCATGACTGAACACGAACCTCCAGTCTGTCAACAACAATGGCGGATAGCCGTGTTGTCGTCATTTTGCGCAACCTTCTTAGCTTGTTTATGTGTTTACAGCAAAATGCTTTGTGTGATGTTGTTGTACTTGAATCACCTGGCATTGTCACCTTTCCTGTGTTCGTCTCACTGATCTGTACATATTACTGGATAGCCGATAGCTCATACGTGCCCGTGCAAGCCATTGAAGTGACAGGGCAGCTCCCATTTCGCGAGCAGAGTAGTGTTTAAACTACATTGAAGACCACCTTTTCTTTTATCACTCAGTTGCTAGACCCCTGTTGTTTCTACTAAGTACTGTCTCAAATGTTCTCTCATTTCGATACTGTGAATGATTAGGATTGTATGCCGAGAAATGTTTCTTGGGAGGAGTAATATAGCGGCTTCAAAAGTCTTGGCTTATGGGGTATATGCCACGGAAGAGGCGGGACGCGATTTTCAGTTTGTTTCACACGTCGCAAACCGAACCGGAAACAAACAGATGTGCAAAAACAGTCCCGCCTCTTCCGTGGCATATACCCCATCGGCTATTCAAATCAGTGGTTCGTCTTCTTTGCTGATTCTTCTTCTACGCCTTCCGTTAACTCCCTGTGGCAGTGCAACAACGCCTCTCCAGACTTGGCATACATATTACAGCCGTTAAACGTCCTGAGCGTCTTCTTTTGGACACTCGCATGTCTTGAAACGTTTCTGTCTGGACAAGATTTGTTTGAGGAACGACGCCGGCTTTGCTTCCATGTGAACAGGGCCTATATCCACACACAATATGATATAATAAGACACACCTGGGTGAGACACGAGTGGCTGACGGCACTAATTGGTAGACACACGAGGAAGGGCAGGCAAACACAGGTGGACATGATCAGGTTTGACGACACGGGAAAGCACAGAAGGATAACATGACAGAAACAGACCGAAACCTGAACAAAACCCAAAGAAACACGAGGACAAAATCAAGTAAAACCAAACCCAACCCATCACAGAAGCAAAAACAAAAAGCACCCAAGCCCAACCCAAATCATGACACAATGTTAATCCGACCGCAAACTAATGCTGGCTAACTTACTAGCTCGTAGCATGGAACCATAATAACCACTTCTTGATATACTGTAATTGTATGTGAAAGTAAAGAAAATCCATCCATCCATCCATTTTCTTGACCGCTTATTCCTCACAAGGGTAGCGGGGGGTGCTGGCGCCTATCTCAGCTGGCTCTGGGCAGTAGGCGGAGGGCACCCTGGACTGGTTGCCAGCCAATCGCAGGGCAAGTAAAGAAAATGTAATGTGAAATTGTTTTCGATCCAAAATGTTCAACATAATCTACTGACACAAAATACGCAGGTGTAAACTGATTGTCCTGACTAAAACTAGACTAAATTTGACAGTTTTTGTTGACTAAAACTCAATGAATAAAATTATGTTTTCTTGAACTAAATTAAGACTAAAATGTAAGATATATAGTCAAATAAATAAAAATGGGGTGAGGTTGACTATGACAAAAACTAACAAGCGTGATTGAAACTGGACTAAAACTGAGACTAAATTTAAAAATGTCTGATAAAATTAACACTATTTGGAACAAGGGAGATTTATCAAATGATTTGGAAAACCGATGCTAAATATCATGTACAGTATTTCTGTTTATGAATTCAAACTCAAAAATTCATTGTCATTGTCTCTCCCAGTTGTCTCCAGGCTCAGAAGAGGACGAACACGAGGGTCCAGTGTGCGAGAAGTTGGGTCGCATTCAGTTCAGCGTGGGATACAGCTTCCAGGACTCCACCCTCACGGTCAAAATCCTCAAAGGCCAGGAATTGCCTGCCAAGGACTTTTCCGGCACTTCGGACCCCTTTGTCAAACTCTACCTGCTGCCTGACAAGAAGCACAAATTGGAGACCAAAGTGAAGAGGAAGAATCTCAATCCACACTGGAATGAGACCTTCCTATTTGAAGGTTGACTGATTACCTTTTTTTAATTTTATATATATATATGCATATACATATTAGGGCTGACAAAGTTAAAGCGTTAACTAATTAATTAAGCACAAAAAATTATCACATTAATCATGTATTAACGCAGATTAATCGCACTATTAATTTTGACTGCAAATGATCCTTTAGCTTGACAGTGGATGGCTACGTTAAAGGTAGCACAGGTTGTGTTTGAACAATAAACATAACATGCATGCAAAGTGAAGCATTTAATAAATGTTTGCGTGTAACATTCAGAATATTTGTTGATGTAAAACTATCGGGGTCATTTTTTTTCCACTTTAAATTATGCAAGTGATTAACTGATTAGAAAAAGAGGAGGATGAGATGTTCTCTTAACAATAAATGCCGAAAAAATTAACACATAAGAGGTGCATTTTAAATTTGGCGGGCAAAAAATGTTGATAAAAAGCCTTTTTAATTAAGCGATTAATCGTGATTAGTCAAAATTTTAAGATGTGATTCATCTGATTAAAAAATTTAATTTAATTTAATTTAATCGTTTGACAGCCCTAATATATATATATATATATATATATATATAAGCACATCTTTTTTTAATTTTAACTTTATGAATTATTATGAAATCAAAATCATTAATTAAAAGATGCAGCCAAATTTCTATTAGTTTAACATTTTTACAGCAATGAAAAATTACCAAAAAATAATTTATTGTACATTTAGAACAGATTACAATTAATTATGAGTTAACTATTGTAGTCAATTGAAGTTAATTGCGATAAAAAAAAAAAATGTAATCACCTCACTCAACTCAACTTTATTGATAAAGCGCTTTAAGAACAGGATTGCTGTATACAAAGTGCTGTAACATAAACATAAAAATCGGTTGTGCAGTAAAGCATAAGGTAACAAAACAAGAACAAAGCAAGCATTTTGAAGTGTGTATCTTTTCTTTTTTTTTTACAAGTAAATACATTTTACATCAGTAAATTAATAAGAAATAGGCGAGTGAATAAAGAAACAAATAAATACATAAATAAGTAGACTAAACATCAAACTCATACACAAAACACCAAGAACAAGTCTCATGGTGCGCCAAAAGCCAAATAAAACAGATGTGTTTTAAGACATGTTTTATTAAAAGAGGATAAAGAGGGGGATTGCCTAATATTTAGTGGGAGGTCGTTCCAAAGGGAGGGACCGGCAACAGCAAAGGCTCGATCTCCTCTAAGCCTCCACTTTGCCCTCGTTACCTCCAATTGAGTCTGGTCTGCTGACCTGAGGCACCGGGCAGGTGTGAAGGGGTGCAAGAGCTCAGCGAGATAAGTTGGGGCAAGACCATTGAGAGATTTGAAAATAAATAGAAGAATCTTAAAGTGGACTAAATTTCACGGGCAGCCAGTGAAGAGAGGCCAGAAGGGGTTATGTGTTCCCTCTTACGGGCACCAGTAAGGAGACGAGCAGCAGCATTTTGGACAAGCTGGAAAGGCTGGAGGGAACACTGGCTGATTATACATACATACAACTGTAGTTGTTGTGATTTTTATTCTCCACACGTAACAACTCCCACATAATACTTCCGATTCACTCTGTTCAAGTTTCAACTTGCTTATAAAATTCACACCTCCCTGGGTATTTATCGTGTGATTCCACATTACTGACAGTATTTGCTAAATTTAACGTTTAATATCCACTTTTCCCCATTCATTTTCAATGTGACAGACATTCAACTTTTTCCAAGTATCACTTTCTACGCCCACTTCCATACATATAGCTTATCATCATTACCAGGTGACTTACAGTGCTCTGTGGCACAGGTGGTAAAGTGTATTGTCCAGTAAGCAGGAGGTTATAATTTCAGAATTTATCTCTCGATTTACTTCATAAGCATTGCACATTTATTCAAATCTTAGCATTCAGCTTTCAGCATTCCCACGCAATTTCTCCCGAAATTGTACTTAGTCTAGTTTTCAGTAGGTTTTGTATTAGTTTTAGTTTTTTTTTTTTTTTTTTTTTTTTTTTTTTTTTTTTTTTTTTTTTTTTTAAATAATTGAGTATTTGTGGAGTATTGTGTGTTAAAGTACAATGACTGAACAACGACTGGTCAACCTGTTTTCTGTACGGTATGATTGAACAGTAATACCAAAACAAATCATTTTAAAATGCATCCCAAAAGTTCATTTATGAAATTAATTCAAAAAGATACAAATGAAGGGCATTTTTTCTATAATTATAGCTATATAAGTCAAATAAGTAAGATGCAGTTTAAGTTAGCTCTAATTTTCTTAGAAGCGCTGATCATTTTATTTTACTTTGCGAAAGGAAATGCTTTTTTCAGTTTTAGTTATTTCTTCGATTACAGTACATATTCTTGGTGATTCTATTGGTGAGGGCCTTTTCCAATGGATGTTTCTACTCCCTGCTGATCATTTGTGTGCATTTCTATTTCAGGGTTCCCATTTGAGAAAGTGGTCCAGAGAACTCTCTACCTGCAGGTTCTCGATTATGACCGCTTCAGCAGGAACGACCCCATTGGAGAGGTGTCCATCCCCCTCAACAAATTGGATTTGGCCAACATGCAGACTTTCTGGAAGGAGTTGAAACCATGCAGCGATGGCAGCGTGAGTAAAGGGGAGAAAAGAGAAGAGGTGGCAGAAGGGATGGAGTGGGAGGAGGGGAGAATATAATGGGTGATGTCATTGCTGGCTGCTGTGGCGGTCCCGGGGGAGATGAGATGTGGTAGCGTTTAGGTGGGAGAGGATGGAAGCGAATTGTGAGCATCTGACAGGTTGGTGGATTGTAACACAGACTGCTGGAGGAAAACCCAGTCAGAAGAACAATTGGAAAGATTTGCAAATAAACAGGTCACTGTTGTGTATGATTTCTCCAGGGAAGCCGAGGGGATCTGTTGGTGTCTTTGTGTTACAACCCCACCGCCAACACTATCACTGTGAGCATCGTCAAAGCCCGCAACCTCAAAGCCATGGACATTGGAGGCACTTCTGGTACACACATTGAAATATTCAATGAAATCCGTGACATCATACACATACAATCGGAGGTTAACAATTCACATTGCTGGTCGCAGATCCCTATGTGAAGGTGTGGTTGATGAACAAGGACAAGCGTGTGGAGAAGAAAAAGACGGTGGTAATGAAGCGTTGCCTCAACCCTGTTTTCAACGAGTCCTTTCCCTTCGACGTGCCTGCCCACGTGCTGAGGGAGACCACCATAATTATCACTGTCATGGACAAGGACAGGCTGAGTCGCAATGATGTCATTGGAAAGGTATCTCCTTCCCTCTTCTTCGCTCCTTTCCTGTGTGTATTTTTGACTCCATCACAGGCCAGCTTCACGTAATCACCCAGCTAGTCTCTACTGACCCCTGCTGGCAGCCTGTCAGTTGAAATGTTCATTGCCTCAGTTGTGTATATTCTAATATTGCTTCAAGTCACTTTGTGAGTGGTGGCCCAAGACTTCCCTCCCACGCCGTATCTGCGTGGCATAACCTCTGCTTGACTGTTATCAACACAAGCATTAAAGAATGTTATTCCT
The DNA here is from genome assembly GCF_051991245.1 of Festucalex cinctus. NCBI lineage: Eukaryota > Metazoa > Chordata > Actinopteri > Syngnathiformes > Syngnathidae > Festucalex > Festucalex cinctus. The sequence continues at coordinate 13,657,339 of NC_135414.1, read as the reverse complement.
GTGATTTAACAGCACTGTTTTGCCAAGCCATTACTCTCTTGATGACACAGTTACACAAGCTAACATTGCCTCTTCCCCTGTCAGATTTATCTCTCATGGAAGAGCGGCCCGGCGGAGGTGAAACATTGGAAAGACATGATGGGTCATCCTCGCACGGCCGTGGCCCAGTGGCATGCACTCAAGGCCTGAGGGAGCAGGCTCTGTTCCCCGTGCCCTGGAGCTGCAGACAAGTGTGTGTCACCTCTTTGTACTCAGGCCTCTTTCAAATCCTGTACTCCGAAATGTCCCCCCTTGTCAAACAGTGATAACCCACTTGACCCCCCCCCCCCCCCGCCCCCCCTCATTTCTCTGACCTTTAAATGTATTTGATGTCCACCCACTCCCCCCTTGTACTGTCTTTTTATGAGAAATTTCTTTTTTTTTTTTTTTTTTTTTGTTCACGATGCCACTGTGTCTTTCTTGTCAACCACTCCTAGTGTTAAACACGAGAGCTGTACCTCTTGTCACACACGAGTACAAACTGTTAACCAAAAAAAACGGATGAATCCAAAACTCCTGCATGGTGATAACCATGGAGGTCAGACGCGGCCAATGGCACTGCCCCATCTGATGTTGGCGTGAGGGAGAATCCCTCTCTGCTGTTGCTGTCACTGCCAGTCTACATCCTGATAATGCCCCACGCATCAGGAAGTTGATGAATGGAAGGGACTCCTTTTAAAACGGAATGGATGTAAACGTAGACTCTTTTTTTTTTTCTTCTTCTTCTTCTTCTTCTTCTTTTTGCTCTGGCAGCTGCGTAAACCATTTACCTTGACTGGAACCTCTTGTTGTCTGTGTGTGCTGTGGGTGATGTGCTGTGACCCCAAATGCAGTTCTTCTTCTTCAAAAAAAAAAAAAAAACGAAAAAAAAAAAAAGAGGATGCAATGACAAAACCTCCAGTACTGGGCCACTAAGCTACAGCGTAAAAAACAAACAAACAAACACTGTCCTGGATTGTTGTGCAGAAAAAAAAAAGAAAAAAAAAGAGTAGAAATGATTATCTTTTGTTTACAAAAAAATAAGCAAGAATCAAGATGTTATTCAAGACAGAAAATAAGCGAAAGCCAGCTTCACAATGTGGAAGTTGTGATGCTAGTGTGCATCAATGGATGAATGAGGGAGCATTTTCAGCTTGATAAGCTTTTGATGGTAAATATTATTGATTCAAGGCATTTTAAAGGGACATTCAGTGATCCCTAGCGCCATCTGGTGGTGAACTAATCCATTTCATTCAATTTACTAACCCACTATTGATTTCAATAATGTGCAAAAAAAAAAGAAGTACTTTCTATCACATCAACATACATTTTATTTTTGTTATAATCATAGGTCTAGTAATCACTAATTATATTACATGACTCTAGTCAAGTTGTACTAGAGCTGCCATGTTTTGCTGCCATCTTCCTGCTACGGACAGTGATATCGTCGACGCAAAATTTTCGATGACGAAAATTAAATGAAAACTAAAATAGTAGCCTTTCATTGAGACAATAACGATAACTAAAATTGACTGACACTAAAACGAAAATGAAAACAATACACGAAAGTTCACACGGAAGAAATTAAACGTGGGTTGGAGAAAAGAACCTCTCAGAAACTGTTCAGTGTTCACTGCACTTTATTTAATGTTTAAACATGTTTACATTCATTATGCAGCTGTAAGATTAATTCAAGCAATTATGCACTTTTTTTTTATTATTTAGGTGAAAATTAAGTTATCTTATTGTCAGTTCAACATGTTTCATTGAAACAATTAATAAAGACACCGTTATATTAAATGTCTTGCGTGTTAAACTACAGTTTCAAATAGGTGTGTTGTAATTTTCTGTATAAAAGTTGAAATGTATGCTGAAGGAATTAAACCTGCTCTTGCCCGTCGCCAAAAATGGCTCTTTATTTTCATTGACTAAAATTGGATTAAAACTAAATTCAATCTAAAATAAAACTAAATTATGACCAAAACTTTAATTAATTTTAGTCAAAAGACTATAACTAAAACTAATTTAAAATTTCTTGTCAAAATTAACACTGGCTACGGATGCTCAAAGGACAACTTAGTGAATATACTAGCCCGGCGGGTGGTATTGCATTGACCCAAATGGGTCGACCACCGTTTACCTTCCACAGCTGCCCTCAGAAGGTTGTTAACTGCCGTGATTCTGGCCCATTGCTTGTCACTTTCTGCTTTGCTTTTTACTGGCTTTTCTTTACTAGCTCCTCCCGCTAGTCTGTCTTGTTAGCTGCTCCATCTAGTTCCAGCTCGCTCGGTCATTCGGCGTCGCTCACCGGGCTTCACAATGTTATGCCAAGTCGCCATCGCTCACTGAGATGCTCATTTGCTCATGCAAAATAAGAATTGGTGGTAAGCTTGCAAAATATGGTCTCTCTGAGCCACTGTAATGTACGTGCTCCCTTGACCACTAGATGGTGCTAAGGACTACACACTGGGTTTTTTAAGACATTCCAAAGAATGATATCAGATTAAGGATTTTCATTAGGCAGCACTCTCGGGGTTAATCACCCTTGGCAATTGGACTAAAACTGCATGATTAGTCAAAACAATATGGCTTTTTGTCAGGTGTTTCAAAATACATTTGGAAAGGTTCACTTCTGCCTTAAATTCAGCTGCCAAATCTAACTCTTTGCCAGCAACAGATCAAGTTTGGTCCGTCTGGGTTTTGCTCCATTCTGGAATTTTGTCTTCCGGTTATTTGTTTCAGTACCTGTCCTTCAATCTTTTTTTTCTTTTTCTTTTTTTTTTTTTTTGTGTTTTGAGAATGAATAAAGGAAAGACTAATATTTGTTTGTGTGCGTGCGTGCGTGCGATCATAGGAATTCCATGATTAAGAACACTTTAACTTTTTAGCGTTTTTTTGTTTTTTTTTTTTAATGTTTTGTCATGTCTGCACTTGTATGGCAATGCTGCAAACAAACCTCTCAATAATAAATAACAGGGTTATTTTAATATGATAAGAATGGCAGCTGGAAGCTTAAGCTTCCAAAGAAAACACTGACAGATTTTAGATTTGGACCAAAGCAGCTAACTGTGCTACTGCTGGCATTGGCTCAAAACACCCCCACCATGCACACATGCTATCTGGCACAACACGTTCCATGTCCAGAACCCACCATGCTTTGCTGCTCACCATATGCACGCACCCGGCAAACGCCAGGGAGAGGAGGAGGACGAAAGGTGAGATGGGACATAGTCATCACCTCTTTGCGTCACGACAGGTCAGCGGAGCGTGTCACTTTGTCCCAAAATAACCTGCAACCTAGTTGTTTGTTTGTGCTGTTGGCCATGTGTGCTAAACAAGGCATGATTTACAACAGTGATGACATTCCAAATGCATATGGCAAGATACCTTAAATGAATTCTGGTTAGATAACTGCCAGGGTTTCACCTAGATATGAGGTAAATCACCTTTCTAGATAGACAGTATTGTCCAATTCACTACAAAAGAACTGTTTAAATGAAAGAGGGGATATCCAGCAATATTTAATGTACACACTGTATAAATTACAATGTGGTACAGGCAGTATTGATTGGGTAGATCTGTCTGTCTTTGGCCCATGTTTCAATGTTACACATCTGTAAGGTGCACAATGTGAAATACTGAACTTGTGTTTGTTTGTTTTTTTATTGTACAGTGTATATAAAATATAAATGTGTACATACAAAAAAAAATATCTCATTGTTTCCAAATCCATCCTTTCCTCAACTCATACATCAACTACATAAGATAAAGGTATACGCTGTAAAGTAAATCATCATGTTTTTCAAGTTTGCTATAGGAGTGTAATTCTCTAGAAGAGGCGGGGCAAGTCGTGCCAATTTTTACTTAAAGAATCTTTTACGCAAGGGGATTACAGGAATGCCTCCAACTAAAATATAGTCATATAGTTTAGGATGTTGTGCATCCCTGGGAGCAATCACTTTGGATCTTCAATAAACTGTTCGAGAAATATAGCTGTAGCGGGGGGGGGGGGTGAGTTGTTTTTGTGGCACAACTTGCCCCCAGTGCGGGGTAGGTTGTGCCATTAAGTCAGAATCCAGTGGGGTAAATTGTGCCATTGATAAATGAAATAAAAAAGTTCATTTTAATCTCACCAACGATAATGATATATGAAAGGAAGACAAATTTGATTTGCATTCACTATCCGCCATTTTGATTGTTTACTTTCACCTCAAACGCTTTCTGGTCGGAAATGGGAAAATGCAACTGGGATAATTCTGACTTCCGACCTTCCTCAAATGCAGCATGCAGCAACTGTGATGTCAAGTATCAAAATGGCCGCCCACTGAGATGTATAAAAAAAAAATAGGTGGATTTTGTTGCTTAATTTATATTCCACAAACGCGATATTAATCAGAAAATAATTTTTAGACTAGTGGGAGTGCATGAGACATTATTGTAAATAACTTTTTTTTAATTAACTTGACTTCCACTCTAAACTTGTTACAATGTATAGGAACTTGCAGGCTCTAGGACCGCGTCAGTCTTTTATTTTTTTTATTTTTTTTTTATTTTTTTTTAAACCACTCACACACACACACACATAAACCAACACAAGCCTACTTCATGTAAGCTACCGCGTCAGTCTTCATGTGTACATTCCATTAGGCGTATTACGTCACTACAAATTTGTAAACGCAATGTGCCAAGGAAACAAGACAATCTTAAATCATTTCATTGTCATGTACAGCTTAAGCCCTAAATTAGTCAAACACCCAATTAAAGTATTAAAGTTTGAGCATGTTTAAAAAACATTTTATAGACAAATGATATTATTTAGGTTATAGTTGCGGTGAAGAGTTGTGTTGGGTATGGGGAGGAGATATTTTCTGCTGCCTGGGGGAGCATAAAAAAATAAATAAATATAGTATATAGAAAGATAGTTGAGAAGCACTGGTTTAAGTCCAAATTAATTAATCATATGGGCTTTACTGTAGGTGGCTTGATCAGTTTTTGCAACCTTAGTGCAGGGAAAGTGCACATGCCTGTTCATTCCCACTGCCAATAATAACTGACACTGTCAGACATAAATAACCACCACTGTCCATTATCTTTTCACAGAACTTGGCTACTAAATATACGAATTATTTTGTCATGTTGAGAATAACTGTAACACTCACTTCGCTGTTCCCGTCACACTTGCCTCAACAAGATCCACCTTACTACAAGTCAGTGTATTGTTGTTGAAGGAGATTAAGTCAAACATGAGCTTTTATCCAGAGCATCCATCCACAAAAGTGAAGAGGCACACCAGTGAGCAGTTCTTCCCCTGCATACATGGGAGGGCAAGCTGAATGCTGGTGATGCGGGAGGTGGAGGGATAAGAGAGCAGGAGAATGAGGTCTTGCAATTCCTGGTGAGCGGAGGGTGGCGACACAGCTGAGGCTCAAACAGCGAGCTGTCACGACACAGGAAGCAGCGGTGGACGATGACAGCAATGCTGGGCCACAGATAGGTACAGTGGGTGTGCGTAGGAAAATGATGAATGTGAACTCTAAATAAGTCTCAGAGCTGGAGGGATTTGGTTTTGACTCCCGGCGTATGTGGGTTCCACAAGTAGCATCTTTTTGTTCCTTCGCAACCAAGAAAATTGACACTGTAACGGTACCATACTCGGGTTCAGAACTATTGCCAACCATTGTGTTTAAATGCACGCTCAGCTTCTGACAGTGCACTCTACAGACATGCATTAGGAAGAGATGTCAAAGTGAAGGGCATTGCATGACTCAAGCATTGTGAATGTCATCTGCATCTCTCTGGCAAGCAGCAATTTGTGTTGGGCAGATTGAGATTGAAATATTCATACCAAGCATGTTTTGTATGCATGATGCAGCACATTATGATGATTCATTGTGGCTGTACTATATATTGACATGGTGGACCCCAGTGATTGATCAATAACTAGTGGAGCACAAGTCACAGGATCACATTTAAATATTAAAAGTGATGTTGTTCTGGAACCATCTAAAATGGCCGTAAACCAAACTCTATATTGTTTTTGATACAAAGGGTGCAAAACGGTTCAAAGACGGTTCGATTTTCAAGTGGAATGATTCTGTTCGATATGGTATGGTTCAGTTTGAGAGAGTATGATGCAATTGTTATTTGAATGAACTTGTCATTACTGTAAGAGTGACATTTCCTTCATGTTATATCTCTCCTATAAAACACGATCTTGATATATTTTCAAACCGGGTTTAGTTACACCCCTGATAAACATTTGTTTTAAACGTTATTTCCACGTCAGCATTTCCCCCCATACAATTTCGAGGTCATGTAATTTCATCCTTCTTGTAATCTTCAAGTTTTCATGAATTTTGACCAAAAAATATTTTTCTTACTTTATTAAGTACGCAACCGTAGACCTGCCAATGTGGAGGAAATATTTTTGACTGGGGTGTGTCATTCAAACGTACGGCGAAGTCTTTTGAAAGTATTGGTAAAATGTGAGCTAAATGATTATTGATTATGACTAATGATTGAAAAAAAATATATTTTTGCACATATTGACTTTATCAATAAATTTGAATGACACAGCCCAGTTAAAAATGTTTACTCCACATTGCCAGTTCTGCGCTTCCATTCATTCCTTTATTTAACGAGGTAATAAACTCATTGAGATTAAAAATATCTTTTCCAAGAGAGACCTGGCCACAGGGGGCAACAAAAACACACAATCGTTACAATTTAAAGGGATAATTCGGATTTTTTTTTTTTACATGAATCTCAATTTCACCCTCACCTCCAGTGTGTGCGATCATCACTGACTTACTCCTGACAGCGTTCTGTGACACGAGTTCTGGTCCGGTGTTGGACGAGAGGAAAATAGTCATGAAAGTTGGCTGGGGTCACGGAAATAAAGCGCTTTTCTTCTAAAAACAATTTGTGTTCAAAAGAGTGATACATTTGCACACTAAACTCCTTTCTGAAAAAAGTCAGAAGCCATTACCGCTGAGCACTACTTTTCTGTTCGTTCGTATCTCTGTGCGGCGCCCTGTAGACAGTTGATCGACGCGCTGCAGACAGCTGATCCGCACGCCTTCCGCCTTCGAAAAGACAAACAACTTGTAGATTAGTGCGTGTCTATCAGCTGTCTATCAGACGCCTTCCGTATTTAAAATAAATACATCTTTTGAAACCTCACATAAATTAAAGCCTAACAAACAAATGACACCATACTGTATTTAACAGAATTTAACGTTCCAATCTATTTTGACATAGACCATACAAATTGTACTCAGCATATGGTGTTTTTTGTGCACCATTAAAACACTTTGCCTGACTTATGTATACATTATAATTCCACAGGCATTCACAAGCAGTCTTTATCTAATTTAATAATCTGCGCACATGTGGCCAGAAAGCTTTTATCCTCTATTCAGCAATTGAGGATTACAATAAAGGGATGTGAGTATGGAGCCATTTTCAAATGTCTCAGAACTCACACGTATGAGCTTTAAAGGGAAAGACAATTTCAGTGGTACTTAGAATGCAATAAAAAGGTTGTCTACTCTCACTGAAATCCACTGACAAAGTGCCTCCTAACGACCCATATGAGCACGATAACACGTGTGATAACAATTTAGATGATCACAGAGATAAATCAAATATGGGTGCTTTGGATAATTCTTAATTGCCAGGTTGACTTGTAAAAAGCATGGCAAATAGATATGATTATAATATATGTGTGCGCTAATTATTTATTTATAGTACTGACAATTGCATCACAGCCTCAGTGGTTGTATTCGGTAATAACTTGTCACCATCTGCTGGATATAAATTGACATTGCAAGTACAAAAAATGTACAGTACTGTATGAACTATATGCACAAATGACTTCAGCATTCGCCGCATGAGCTCACCCAACCTTCCGGTGCGGGGAGATTTCAGCGGAACGCAGTGTTAATGTGATGTAAAACTCTAATCCTAAATCCTTAACCTACTCAAAAATAACAGGGTCCGTTCCTTGCTATAATACTATGTCTATCAGAATTTTAAAACTACTAATTAGAGCTCCCAGAGCGGTAATTTTGACCGCTTGAACTCTGGTAATGACGTAATTACTTAAAATAACTAAACGGAAATACAAGCCGTTTGAGGAAAACTTTTTTTTTTTTTTATGTAACTTCTCTACGGGTCCACAAAATATCCTAATTTTGAAGCAGATGTGATGCCTCTGCTGTTTGTTTATTTATTTATTTATTTATTTATTTATTTATTTTTCATGTCAGCCCATGATGACATGCTGAAACGTGCTTGCTATGAAAATCCAACAGCGTTGTCAGCGGTGCAAGAATAATGCCTCATATAAATATTTTCATGTTTTTAATACAATAAAATGGCAGCATGGGAACAATATACATACATGTAAAGTAAAAACGCCACAAAGGCAGAAACAGATAATTTTGTAAACAGAGCAACACATTGTGGTGTGGTGTGTTATTAATGTGACCGCTAGGCGGCGCTGTGGTATGTTGTTGACATGTAAGTTGAGACCAGCGCGAACAGTTTAGTAAAGACATCACAGAACTGTTAACCTACGCTTTAACAAAGGCAACAAGGTAAAGGACCACAACACACGTCAAAGTCTAACTTCAAAATCCAGCTCTGGTTCTGCTGCTAACAAACGGTAGCCTTGTGCGATCAAGTTATCCCCTGCGAATGTGAACAAGTGACAACAAACTGTCTCCGGTGGTCAGCAAGGGGAAAAACAAGGCAGATAAACCTGTCTGTCTGCGCACACAGCAGTGATTGCTCGATGTACTGTCGTCTCTCCTCTTCTTCGATGCCTTGACAAATGCACGCAACCACACTCATCAGAAACAACGAAAAAATATTCTCCAAAAGGTTGACAACTGGTGGGGTTCTCGGAGGAGCCAAGATGGCTGCGAGGTAGGAGGACGTGTTTTTTCAGATAGTTAAGAGGTTTGTGATTAACAACGAGTTATGTAGGTACAACTCTATACATGTTATATATATTTTTATGCAACCTTTTTTGAATGGGAAAGGGTGTCAAAGATAGAAAAAGAAATAAAATTAGAAACGTTTCATCCAAGAGTTTTTCAATGTCCGATAACGACGCAGTCGCCGCGGCTACAATGGACGTTGTTGACGAGAGTGAAGAATCTTCAAACGCCGTTCTTGAACCGAAGAATGATATTCCAAAAAAAACGCACCTCAAAAGGACCAAAAAGAACGACGATGAAGGTAACATCCTAATGGCAATTCAAGCTCTGTCAAAACATGATGAGACTTTTAAGAAAATATCAATCATTGAAAGAACAACTGAGGCCACTAAACAAGAGGATAAGCCAACTGCGACAGTCCTGCAACTTACATTAGATGTTAACCAGCAAAAAGAAAAGATGGAAGGCACGGATACAGAAATTAAGCAACTTCAGGCTAAAAATAAGCTTTTGAAAGCAAATGTTGCTGACAGTCAACGATACACCTGTCGCTGGTCACTGAAGATTCATGGAATAAATGAGGAAAATCGTGAGGACATCAGAACCAAAGTTATCACCATCCTGGAGAAAACGGCTCCTTCCATCCGTGATTGCTTGAAGGAGGGGATCGACATTGTTCATCGAGTTGGGCCAGACGGTTCGACCAGATCAACCATTGTCCTGTTCGCTTTGCGACGACATCGTGATGCTGTATGGAAGGAGGCGAAAGGTTCGAAGTTTCTTCTTGACAACAAGCTACGGATTACCGAGGCTTTATCCCCAGAGGATAAAGCTACAAGAGAAAGGCTTTGGCCTTTGGTCCAGAAAGCGAGAGAAAGAGGACATAAAGCTGTCTTCCGTGGTCCTTTTGTCTTCATAAATGGCAAGAAGATGAACATCTCAGAGGTAACTTATAATTACTCTCAGTGCGATGAAACAAGCTTATCCAGAACTAAAGATTTTGTATATGTAATATACAAAATTAATGTAATTTTCAAAATGGTCATTCTCAGTGTCTATGGACATTCGAGGAAATATTTTGAAGAACTTTTTTTGTTTGTTTGTTTTTTCCTCTTTTTTCTTTTTTTTTTTTTTTTTTAAATATCAATTCATTCTCTTGAAAGAATTTATGTTAAAATGATTTCCACCTGCCTTATGTTGAGCTGGAAATTTAAGCTCCTATAGAGTAGTAGAATTTTATTTTTTCATTTCAGTAATTATTATTATTTTATTTTATTGCCTTTTTCTCAAAGGAGTAGTGATTGTATTTGTATATGTTTTAGGTTGAACTGCAAACTAGACAATTTCTATAGCTCTGCGAGTGCGATTTTGATTTAAGGGAAAAAAAAAATATATATATATATATATATATATATGTGTATATGTGTGTGTGTGTGTGTGTGTGTATATATAAATATATATATATATATATATATATATATATATATATACACATATATATATATATATATATATATATATATATATATATATATATACACACATATATATATATATATATATACACACATATATATATATATATATATATATATATATATATATATATATATATATATATATATATATATATATATATATATATATATATACATATATATTAGGGGTGTGAATTGCCTAGTACCTGACGATTCGATTCGTTTCACGATTCACAGGTCACGATTCGATTCGATACCGATTAATCCCGATACGAATTTATAAGTCGATTGTTGCGATTTTTTTTCATTCAAATTTAGAAAATACTAATCAGTAAGCTTGTAGAGTGTAAGATTTATATGAAAATGTATTATTTATTTATCTGAAATTTCAGTCTTATAGAGGTTGTAATCTGTTTCATGTTTGAACAGCATTAAAATAAAATATTAAGGCTTAATGTTCCGTTCATATAACATTCTTCCATGCTCAAGGTGTGAATCCTAACCCGAAGTCAGACGTTTTGTTGAATATTTTTCCATTAAAAATGGAAGTTTAAAAATCGATTCACACACACAAAAAAAAAAGGCAATGATGATAAGACGTTGAATCGGTAAGACTACCGAATGAACAATTCTGAGCTCTTAAAAAAAAAAAAAAAAAAAAAAAACATTTTTTTTTTAAATTGAATCGATTCGAGAATCGCGCGTGGTGGTATCGCGATATATCGCCGAATCGATTTTTTTTTCAACACCCCTATTATATATATATATATATATATATATATATACACATATATTGTCTTTAAATGTTAAAGGTTATGGATATTACCAAGCGTAAAGCAATCTTTTTGTTTTGTAAAAAATCAGAAGTTAACTTATTGCTTCAGATGTGAGTGAGTCAGATGTGAAATTTTGGAAAACACAATGGGGGCATTCAACTTACTTTAGCCACGGTACTAATCACTGCTGGGGTCTTGATTTTCATTCATAAATTTAAACGTGATGTTCTTGAGACCATAGCCGTTTTTTGCTATAGGGGAACTAGGCGACTGCCAAGGGCCCCCAAGCTCTATGTGTAGTCTTACCTGAGGTTGATTATTATTATTATTATTATTATTATTATTATTATTATTGCTGACGGACTCCGATTCACCACTACTAAGTTATGCTTCTTAGTGAAACACTACTAAGATGCTTCTTAGTGAAAATGGAGAAAATTGACATCGCTACCCCAGTTTTACGCTACCAAATGTGCAAAAACCAAGTCAAATTGACACAATGCACTTAATGACAGACGGAACTTCGGAAGGGAGTTTACTTTGCACGGACGTTGGCGACAGAAACGAACTCAATTCGTACATTTATGGATTTGAATGGGATGGAATGGAACTATGGTGACAGCGCAGGATCTAGGAGCATAACGTGAGTTATTTGGAAAACCTTTCTGTGCGTGTGCAGTACCAGTATCTACCGTTAGTATGCTGCACAAGTGGCCATTGTTGCTTCGACAACTCAATATGTTTGAACTAGACAAGCAAATACGTCAGGCTTAGTATTATGATGAAGATGAAGCGCTATTTAATATTGTGATTAAATTGGATTTTTCCTTATGTTGGACTATGACGTGATTTTCAGGAAAAGTACACTGAATGGGTGATTCGAGTTTATTCAGGGCTAATGCTAATCGAGATTGTTGATCGTTTAGGACAGGCTAGCTAATTTCGTTGGTGTTTGTGTAATATGTGCATGTGTGTGCAGAGAAGATAAGGAACAATGAGTATTCATTTCCACTAAATTCAACTCAGGTCCAATCTTAGTGAACTAAAAAAAAAGAAAAGTTTTTTTTGATTTTTTTTTTTTTTAGTCAATTTTTAGTCAATTAATCGTTGGAATAATTGATAGGCAAGTCGATTTTTTTTTTTAAAAAAAAGTCGTTAGTGACAGCACTAATTCGGTCTCTAATATTTTACGTCCAATTTTTGATAAAAAAAAAAAACAAACAAAAAAAACAGGACATAAATAAAATAAACAAATGTTAAGCAGTGGCTGGTGTTTTTATGTCAGTTTATGATGCTACGTCAGTAACGTCATTGTCTGAGAATGAATGACAGGCTGCTACCCATCTACCCTTTCCATTAGCGAAAGTACTACTAAATAAAACAGACACCATAATTTCATCAAAAAGAAGCTATCTCAGCGGGCGCGGGAAAACGGAAGAAAAAGAAAACGGAAGATGGAAAACAAAGGAGAACGGTAAGGGACTTGTTGGTGATGAATAGTTGGAGGTGAAACTCTATTTTATTTTATTTTTAGCAAGGTTGTTTTACTAGCCAACTCGCTAGCCTCGGGCATTTATTTAGAGATGTTAACTTTCTCTTGGAAGTGTCAATTTTGTAATTGGGTACAAGCACTGTACATCACAATTTTTAATACAAACAGATTAATTTGAATTAATATTCTGTATTACTGCAAGAAGTTAAGTCATCTTTAGACAATGGATGGATGGATGTATTGCTGCAATATTACTGTAATTAAAAAAATAAAAAAATTTAAAAAAAGTAATATTCACTCATGGTATATTTACTTGATAACCTAAGGAGGTTTGTCTTTCTAGGAGCGCTTGTAAAATATTTTGGAGCTCCAGATAATGAGCCAGGGGGTTCTTCTGAACTTCCTGATAAGGACGCCATAGGACCATTACATCCTGCAGGAGGACCTCCGTCTGACCAGGAAGCCCCAGGACCATCACTTTCCTCTGCACTTTCCTCCTGACCAGTATACAGTATTAGGTGTTATACTGATAGTGAGAGACTGATGTTAAATAAGCATTATTTTAAGTTAGTTTTCCTTGTTGCACTTTAAAAGTTAGTTTTGTGTTTTATTTAAATTAAGAACTTTTCTAAACACTCAAAAGCTGTTTTATTTATTGACATAAAGAAGACTGTCAACTTAAGATGTTTAATTTTAACTGTAGTCCGTTTTGCTCATAAAGTGTAATAGATTGTGGTATCGTAGGAGACCACCTGAATGGTTAGGAATCCCTTCATTGTAGTTTGGCAAACTAGTATGTATGCAAGACGTATTCTTAAATGTAAAGCTGTGTTGAACTGTGTTAGATAAAAGCATTAAAAAAAATAAAAATAAAAATAAAAAACTGGTGGGGCTCTCAAATGGCAATCGCCACTACCGGAAAGGGCGGTGCACTCGAGATTTTCCCGGAAACACGTCACGGCTATTTGTGCAGAGAGACTCTCTGCACAAATGGACTCTATGATAGAGTCCATTATTCAAGGTTTGCAGGCCGGATGGTAATAAGACCAAGTGAACGGTTACATTTTCAACATTATTAAAGAACATGTTTGTGGTTGATGCATCGTAATTGTACCACAAAAACAAAATCATTTCAATTCTATGCAAAATGAATATTGTGCTGTCTATGATAATCATCTTCTATTCATATAAACTAAATGTACTCATATCTAACATACGTGACAATATTTCAGACCTTCACTTATAAGCCTCAGATATTAGGTCACATTTGGTTATATGAATAAAATATTATCAATGCATTGAAGCCCACAATACATTGCACACAGCTGACATGATAAAGTACAGTAGACCAGTTGGAAGTCTTCCACACTAGGTTATGTCACCATTATTACATTTAGCACCCAAATCAAAAAGAGTGTTGAATGAGGGGGAGGAGTGTGGGGGGCTCAGAGTCATCAGCCTTCCTTTTCCAGGTATTCCAAGCTGGGGGCATCCAACCTCTGCTCCTGATTGCGATTCTTTGTGAACTCCTTCAGCATATCCATGATCTCTCCTTGGTAAACGTCCGGGGTGGGCTGAGCCTCTGTAAACAAAACGGGTAGTAAGGGAAATAAATCATCCACATAGCAAATGATAACTTGACAAGATTCTCTAGTCACACAGTGTCCAAATGTTCAGCATATTTGTCTCACAGGTTTGAGATTGGGGGTTTGAATCTTGGCTCTGGCTTTCCTGTGTAGTTTGCATCTTGTCTTCATGCTTGCGTGAATTTCCTCAGAGTTTCTAAGTACTATCTCAAATGTTCTCCAATTTCGATACTGTAAATGTCTAGGATCGTATGCCGAGAAACGTTATTTGGGAGTAGTAATATGGCGGCTTCAAAAGTTTTGGCCTATCTGCTATCCAGTTATACACAGATCAGTGACCGACAAGGACGGAAAGAAAGCAGCAAACTAGTGCTGCATTCGAGGAAAGTGGGAAGTCGGTGTTCCGACTTCATACCAGGACGTATGCACGGGAATGCCCGTTTGAACTTGGAAATCTGAGTTGCGAAGTCAGGAGAAAAAAAAAGATAGACACTAACGTGACAATGACAGGCACTTGGCTGAGGGAGCTGATTGGATGACGAGCACAGGTGAACATGATAGAACTCCTCAGAGTACGCCGCACAACTTGACGCAAGACAATTCTTCAATAAACATTTAAAACATTTTTTTTTTTGTCTTTTGTGTGTGCAGTATATCCCTAATATTGTTTCACAAAAAGCTAAGCAAAATAAATTCCTTATAGTGTTTTGGTAAATGGTATTAGTTTTAAGGTGGTGTGTGTGTTCTATTGTTTTGTTGTTTCACAAAGATTGAGCTTCGTTCACATTGTTGTCCCGTGTAATGAACGTGCTGAGAGGCTATTCTGTTGAGAGTGACAGACATATTCATAACATTAGAAGCAGTTAATGAGGACAATTTATCACAGAAATTAGAAGTCCAATCTTACTCCCACAGCAAATCCCACGAAAAAAAAAAGGCTCCACATTTGTGCGTTCAGAGCATTACAAGCAATATCACATTTCAGGAAAGAAATGAAACAATTTTTTCACCTGTTGCCCAGTAGTAGATGTCCCAGTCGTTGCTTGGTTCGTTAATTAGCCTGTCATACTGCTGCAGCTGGGTCTCACTCATCGTATTCAGGTAGCGCTTAGCAAAAAGGCTACAAGGAAATATATATAAAATCATAAGTCCCTGCAAATGCAAAGTGAAAACATGCAATAACCTTAAACACATCAGTTTCTCATAGTTACCTAAACAATCTGGCCACAACAAAGCATTTTATTATTTAAAGACATCGGCCATGTTTTATCGCCTGCATGATGTGACATTGAACACATGTACCTTTACATACTGTGGTTTCCGGATGGACTCTTTTCTAACCTGAGCAATATGCAGTTCTCCAACATGCCCCTTTTGCGGCTCTCGTAGAGCAGGCGCCTTCTCTTGATGTCAATGGGCTCTCCGGACCGTTCCTCCCAAGGGGGCAAGGGGATCTCGATCAGGTCAGTCTTGGCATCATCAGGCGCATCGCCACGGTAACAACGGGTTGGTACCAGGCCAGTGACTGCAGGTCTGCATGCTGTCTGGCAGATCCCTGTCACCAGCTGATGTAAAAACACAATAAAATAATAAAAATCTTAAAGTTCTCAGACAAACATTTTTTTGTGATACGTTCATGTTCTTTTTACAAGTTGAACAATATATTGCAAATAAGGTACTAATCCGTTTAGTCTATAAATATAGGACTTAGTTTGTGGGAAGTGGAAAAACTATTTTCTTCCTAGTTTGTCTCGCAGTTTCAAGTTACCAATGACATAAGACAGCAAATGAGAGTTGCATAACGTCTAGCGCTTGCCTGCTGTATAACTTGACTGCTGTCCAACTATCCTAGCTCTACATAAGACAGATTCAATACTGCACATGAGAAATATCCAGCCATCCATCCATTTTCTTGACCGCTTATTCACATGATAAATGTGTACAGTATATGAAAAATACGTGTAATGTACAACACACCCACACAAAAGAACACTTTGGGTTAGATTTTTAAAAACAGTACAGTACATCGGTTCACATTAAGGTCACCCGAAAGACACTAACTGACAGACCACGAATTAGAATTACTCCAAAAATATATCCGGTATATAACTCACTCTTTTCATAATAACAGACAGCATTTGACTTCCCTTGGTTCCGACGGTACGTTCACCTCAGCAGTCCGATGGGGAAACGTCAGAAACGGTGGACGCCCCCAACCACCTTTCGTCACACACCATGTGACCGGTTGTCGCAGTATAGTTCTCAAATACAAAGTCACTCGTCGAATGAACAAAGCAATTAGTATTCAAGTTCGTTTGTAATAAGATCAATTCCAACGTGTATATAATTAACCTACGATTGTTTTCCCTTCCCTCCCCTCATATACAATGAAGGACTAGGAACCAATATTTCTCATGTTGCTAACCGGTAACATTTAACAATGCACATGACCAGGCAAGTACGTTAGCAACACTAGCGTCAGTGGCCCAATGCGAAACTGTATCAATCTAAATAACTCGTGGGAAGACGTGTGCATTGTTTGCATTAAACTTTATTTTACCAGGAATCGTTCTGTCGTGCAACGCCTATATACTGATGCTCATCCATTGTTGTATATATCCGGCCCCAACGTTTGCTAACGTTAGCTAATGTTCGACGTCAACAAAAGTATAAATTTGGCCCTACATCATTTTTCGCTGTCTGTTGATGGTACACCTAGTGTAAATGTGTATATTGAAGCTCCTTAGCAGAAAAAAAGCAAAAATAGAAACAGCATCGCCGTCATCTTCATTCTTTGAATGATTTCTGGCCCTCGTGATGGCTGGAGCCGGACCGAGTGAATCCAAAACGGCGACCGTAGACTTGTATGGTGACTCGAATCCAAACGACGAGGTGAGTCTTGCTTGGTCTTGTCGCATTTACTGCAAACGCAGAGGCAAGTGCGCCGACTTTGCTGTGCATAAAAATTTCTATGAGTCAAAAGCATTCTCAAATTGCAGTTTCGTGTCCTTGTTGCTGTCTTGTATTGTCACTTCGCATCCCTCAATATTTAGGAAAATGCTAAAGCTCGTGTACAGTGTTTTACATTTTATTATTTACCCTGAAGCATTCCTGTAATGTATGTATGTATTTATTTATTTATTTTTATTTTCGCAGGATTTGGACAGACTCAATGAGGCAAATGACCTCTTTGATGATGCTGTACTTTCTGGCTCAGTTGATCAAGACAAGAAAACCAATTTGAATTCAGATACTGGCAGGATAACGCAAGCTAAAGTGGAGAATAAAGCATCCACGGAGAAAGCAGATGAAAAGGACACAAACCAGTCACGAAGATTCGCATTATATGTAGGGAATTTCTCTTGGGTGAGTTGTACATCATGCTTATACGACAGGAAATTAAGAAATATAAAAGTCCACGCATTTCATTTCAGTCTCTTCAATGATGAACAGATAATCTGGTTTGAAAATGGAAACACTCCTACATAAAGAGGAGGAATTAATTCCTTTGCATTTCAGTTTGAGTACATGCGTGATGCATGGCATTGGCTATTAAGAGTTTTGTATAGTGGGAGGAAAAAATTATGTGAACCCTTTTGGATTTTTAAACATTTCATGAATTGGTCATAAAATGTAGTCTGATCGTTATCTAAATAAAAATAAACGGAGTATGCTTAAAATAAATGCAGAATTTTTTTTCCCATATTTGTATTGAAAATAATCATTAACATGGCAGTGAGGCAAAAGTAGTTAACGCTTGGATTTAACGACAGGTTGACACTCAGTTGGCAGAAATATCCTCATCCAAACATTTCCTGTAGTTCCAGATCAGACGTGCACAAAGGACACAATGAATTTTAGACCATTCCTGTTTACAAAACTTTTGAAGTTGAGCAATATTCCTTGGGTGTTTGGCAAAAATAGCTCTTTTGAGCTTAGGCCACAGCATCTCAATCGGGTAGAAGTCAGGATTTAAAAAAATATATATATATAAAGCTGGAAAATTTAAAAGCGGGGGGT
The DNA here is from genome assembly GCF_051991245.1 of Festucalex cinctus. Classification (NCBI taxonomy): domain Eukaryota; kingdom Metazoa; phylum Chordata; class Actinopteri; order Syngnathiformes; family Syngnathidae; genus Festucalex; species Festucalex cinctus. The sequence goes on along the minus strand of NC_135414.1, from coordinate 13,639,024 downwards.
ATACTGTCAAATCAATGTCTTGATTTTCATCAGTCCACACTCCACAGTTTGACAAATTGTCTAAAAAGTAGTAATAGACCGATGTTTTTTGTTTAGTTTTTCAAGGCAGATACTGATACCGATTATCAGTAGTCAAGGAGGCTGATAACCGATATTTCAAGCCGATATTCATTTGCGGTAAAAGAGAAAATAGCGTCAAAATAAAAAAATAAAAATCTTTTAATTTAAAATACAAAGAATTGACAGCTTTGTTAAAAAATTATAACAAAAATTTCAGGGAGCTTCCGGGTCGTCAGTGTGTGTTAAGCTAAATTAGAAACTGCAACAATTTTGTAACTAGGAATAGTCCAAAATTCATCCTCATCGTTTTGCACATCTGACCTGAAACTACAACAAACATTTGGTTTAAGTTATTGCAGCAAAAGAAGGGTCAACTAGTTAGTAAATCCAGGAGTTCACTCGCGTTTTGTTGTGTGGTTTCCATGTTAAGCTCTTGCTCAGACTACATTTACACTATGATGTATTTTGTAATAATCTACCGTTAAGAAAAGGCAGGATGGTGGTGCATTGAATGGTTAACATTACTTCACCCTTTGGTTACCGAGATTTGCCAATTACCTGTTGTTATCCCTGCTGTAAAGTAACCAAATGTCTATCTCATCCCCTCACATCCTATACCATTTAGTGGACATCTGACGATGACCTCCTGCTCATGGCCCAGAAATTAGGGGTGCGGGATATTCATGAAATCAAGTTTGCGGAGAACAAAGCAAATGGCCAATCAAGAGGGTAGGTGACTTTTTTTTTTTTTTTTTTTTTTTTTTATTCCTTTTTTTTTAATGTTACAAATCTGCTGTATGCTGATACGGGTTAGGAACTTGACTAAGCACATCTTCATGTTTTTACTACAGCTATGCAAAGATGGTGGTGACTTCTGAAACTTCATTAAAAACGCTGTTGGAGAAAATTCCCCAATGTACTCTGGATGGGGAACGCATAGACTGCCGTTTTGCCACCTATCAAAATTTAAGTGTGTTTGAGGATGTCGCTAATAAACGTAAGAGTCCTACCATTTTCACACACTCACTCACATTCGTCATGGTACCTTGACTCACAAAACGAATGTGCTCTTCACAGGATTCCCAATGCGCAGTAATTCTAAGGACACCGATTCGCAGATGTCCTCGTCATTGTCGTTGAATACCAGTTCTCCCAGTGTACCCCCTAACTTGCCATCACATCCAGTTGGAAATGTATTTCCCCCACATTCCAGCCCATTCCCCGGCCAGCCGCCCCCTCCCTTTTTACCTGTGCCACCCAACATCCCTCCGCCACATCTGTTTCCCCCTCCACCTTTCAACGCGCCGAGCCAGCCACCTCCAAATCTGCATATAAATCCAGCGTACTTCACCCCAGCACAAGACAGACACAGAAGTCATACTTATGGTCAACAAAAGTGAGGATGCATGCAATTGAAAACTTTTTCCAACCAAAATTCATTATATGTAGATGTCAAATAATGTCTGACTATTTGCATTTGTAATTGAACATCTTTATAGTATCACCAGCATCTGCCAATGTGAAAATATCTTTGTACTTTGCAAACAGGGGTGAGAGAGATTATGAAGAACTGTTGAACAGAAATCGAGCTGTGGCTAGCAGCGCCATTACCAAGGCTGTGACAGGTGCAACAACTGGTAAGTGCACCTGATCCCATTGGGCTTTGTTAAAAAATTTAGAAAAAAATTAATGCCCTACTGAAACAAGTCCAATATTACGATTTACTGCAGCTTATGAGGACCACATATACAGTGGTACCTCTACTTACGAACATCCCTTCATACGAATTTTTCAAATTATGAAACTCCTCAACAGGATATTATTGCCTCTTGTTACTAAAGAAGTTTAATGATATGAAAGGTAAAAATACAGTATGGGCTGCTACTCGCCGCTCCCAGAGTTTCCTGAACGCAACATACGTACAGCTGCTCTGCCATTGGCTATTACCTTTGCATACTGCATGTATCTGTGTGTGTGAAATAGATAGATAATAGATGTATCTATGTAGCGTCCTCGTTATTCGCCCCTCGGGCTATGAGGTGTTCAGATAGTTTTACGTAAATGTATTCACTAACGGCCGACGCATTTGTGCAAAAATTCATGCAATTGAGTGATTGATAAAGGCTACGTTGCAGAGTAAGTTTTTAATTGCAACGAGACGGGCCTTTTTTGGAAAACGATCCCTCGCTGTACCTGAAGTTTCGGAATTTGTTGGAAAGAATCACCCAGAAAAGGTGTTCACCAGTCGGGCGATCGCTCACTATGATGATGTTTGCCTTGGACATTTTCGAAGGATTATTTAAAAAAAAAAAAAAAAAAGCAAACATCCTTGGATCCATTCTTTACAAAACACCAGTCAAAAAACGCTTTTGAGAGAGAACATGAACCAAAGAGGGCAAAAAACGATGAGGACAGCAATTAAAAAGCTAAATGACTCATTTTTATTCTTTACTGTATTCATTGTTTTTTACATTCTGCAATCTAATTGTAACATGTATTTGTTACGTTTTGATGCATATTTATGCTTTATAAGACATTTATGTCTGAATTTTGGGAGGCTTGCCACTTTATAAAATGGCAAATTTGTGATTTTTTCATTTTCCTCAGAATATTACCGCCCCACTGAAAAAAAAATAAAATAAAAAAATATGTGGGCCTAATGCGTCATCATACAGTATGAATCTTGGAGTACTATAGTAAAAATGTATGCTTCAGCTAGTTGTTGGTGACTCACTGAGACAACTCATTTGTGAGCAATTTCCCAACATCTTTCTAACCTAAATATGTTTATGCTACTATTTTAGCCTATCTTTGCTTTGTTTGTAATTGCAGGAGACCTGAGAGTGGCGATGGAAACGCTGTTAACGGCGATTGCCATCATCAAGCAGTCCAGCGTGTACAGGGATGAGCGTTGCCAAGCTCTCGTCACCTCCCTCAAAGACTGCCTGGTGTCCATCCAGGGAAACTCTGGCTACAGGTTCATTAACTTATTGTTCAGATGATGTTTCAGTCTCTAAGCAAATTTTTGTTTTTTTTTCTTCAATAAATTGAAGCTATATGCACTTTGTGTTCAACATTACTCAAGTACCGTATTGTAGTGTAAAATTGTATCGTATTGTATCAAGGTACATATCGTATCGCCAGGTTCACAAAACTACCCAGCCCTATTGGCTGGGAGTCAGCTGTGTTCCATCCAGCTCATGAGCGCAAATGCCCCCTTTCGCCCAATTCTGTCTGTGCAAAGTCGAGCAAAATACCAAAAGAAAGAAAACTCCATCCATGCACAGACTACACTTTGTGCGAGACTTGCGCTGGGCACAAAAATGGGCACCAAAGGGTCTCACATGAAGCGATAAGAAAGCAAAGTAGTTATCATTCATCAACATATGTAGATCATTTAAATTACTTTGCTGTTGAAGAACCAATATTTATTTTTATTTTTTATTTTATTTTACCTAAATAGTAGGAACTGGACTTGCTCTTAAAATAGCCGTTCGCTAATCATGCTGAAGTCGGCAAACAAATTCCGGTTGGATTCGTAATATATGCTGTTTCCTTTGGTAGAAAAGACATGTTTCCTGGAAAATAAATACATTTTTCATCATTACATCATGCAAAATCAACTCTTTTTTTTTTTTTTTTTTTTTTTTTTTTTTTTTTTTTTTTAAGCTTTTAGCCATGTTAAAATGCTATTTCCTCACTAAAACACCGCCAAAGTGGTGTTTCTGTTTTCCCCCCCATTCACCCATCTCTGAGGATTCCAGCTCATTGTTGCTCTTGAAGCACCAGGTCCTTAACCTGTTTTGATGCCACAACACAACACTACATGTCCGCGGAGACGAGCGTGACGTCATCAACCTCCACCCCAAGAAACTGTTATGTCTTAGCCCCGAGCATTCCACACTGAAGGGAAGAGTTGATAGGGCAGTCACAGTTAAAAAAGTCAGGGCTCTTTATACTCATGGGCATTGGTGGAGCATGTATGATGGACAACAGTGGTTCTCAACCCCCGGTCCTCGAATACCCCTTTTTCATGTCCCCCTCAGCCAACACAGCTGAGGATTGTTGTCAGGCTTCGTGCAGAGCTTGCTGATTAGCGGATCAATTGAACTTTGTAACTGATGTAAAACAATGTTTCTCAATTGGTATTGTATTTTCATGCCATATCGTGTGGAAATGTGTGTTGGTATGACAATAAAATTCCTTAATTGCAAGCAGACCAAGACCACCTCTTAAAGTGGTCTTGATTTGCTTGTTTTTTGCGTACAATTCGGAAAGTGGGATGATGGTGTAACACACTGTCAGGCTAGAGCGACGACACCGGAATTATCGTAAACTCAACCAAACATGAGAAGGGAGCCTTAATTCATCATTATCACACTTTTTCAATAGGAGTGGCTAGAGCTGTGAAACTAATTCATATTTTCTTCATAATCGAGCAGCCCTAGGAGTGGCAGTCATTCTGGAGACCGGGACAGAGACCGAGATCGGGAGCGAGAGAGGGAAAGGGAGCGCCACAGAGAAGGTTCACCGCGCTGGGAAGGCGCCGGGACATCTCGAAGGCACAGAGAACGTTCGTGGAGTCGAGAGAGGAACCGGGAGCGTTCACGGGAGAGCCACAGAGATTACAGAGAACGCTATCGCTGACTTGGTAAGATTGTACCCAGCACATCCTCGTGAGCCGCTATCACACTTGGACCGCCATCGAAACCAACGTTGACCAACTGGTACACTCGCCTGTACATTATGATGATTGCATTCAATTTGGATATGTCAAGATGTCACTTGAAATTGCTAATTGCAACATGTAATGAATGATATGCCACCAAGGATTAGCTTTGTAGAAGTGCTTTCAAAAAGTATTTAGGCCCCCTTCAGTTGTACCCTTTATGCTTGATTTGTTTAATTTTCTTACCTAAAGATTTGAACACTGTATTCAACAAAAAAGCAAGAGTTTAAAAATGTTTGCTTTTCCGCCCCAAGAAATTATTCATGGATTTAGACTTGAAATTTAACTCTGGTCCATCTACCTCTTGGTAACCTTTGACATATTTGCAAACTTTCATTCTGATGTGATCTGCCTGTGGATGTACAGCCTCAAAATCGGCCAAGTGTATCGGACCAAAAACTACTTTGTCAAAGAAACTTTTAAAGCTTTGAAGAGCTTAAAGTCTCCAAGTTCCTATACTGGTTTTGTTTCTGAAATAATTTGTCAGGTCCAAAGCTTGATATTGTGCCTTTAAGAATCAATTGTATCAAGATAGGGAAGAACCAGAGTTAAGTTTCATTTCGTTCATTTGAAAAATTAGGAGTGTGACATATTGAGGAAACAAAAGTTTTAAGCATTATGATTAACAATTTTGAAGAGGATAGAATACCTTTTTTTTTTTTTGCAAACTTTTTTTTTTTATAAGTACGCTAATTTCCTTTTAGACTCCCGTTGACATGCACGAAGGTTACAGCGTTTTGTTCCAACACAACCTTGTAAAAACTAAAGATGTATGTCCAGAAGCCTGTATAGTTTCTTCATTCTGCTCTCAATGAGCTTTTGAATTGTTTAAAGGAAATACTGTGTGTAGTCATTCAGATTAGAATCCTTGCATGTGCAAGACACATTTAAGTGTATTTAACACTGTGTCATTGTTGTCTTTTGTAATATAAAACAATCCCCCAAACATCTGAATGTGTTATGCTTGTAAGATTGATTTTTTTTCTTCTTGTTTAAGGGTAAATTAAATCAATTCCAATTGTTTTTAGTCACTTGTGATTTCAAACATGCAATGGAATGAAAGAATAAGCAGAAGTGGAAGTTGAGGGCTTCATACTAGACATGCAAATTCATACCCAAGCCAGTCCCAATGTCAAATGTATTAAATTGGCCTTAAGGTATCACCAGTCTGAGTTGTATATTTTGCAAAATGTACAAAAAAAATAATTTCATTTAAAAATGGTTATAAAATCTAAGATCTGATGTCCATCCATTTGTGTATAAGAAATGAAAATCCACAGGACATAGTTAACGCACACTAAAAAAGGCAATGTGACATTCATCAGCTTTATTTAAAAAAAGACAAAAGTATTGTGGTCAAAGTAACATTTTCTTTTTGTATCAAAATAAACCAGGGGAAACCTAATAAAGTGCACTCGCTTATTAAAGGAGGCTGGCTGCAATTACTTTTCCAGAGGGGCATAATTCAATAACTTCTCAATAAGATCCACATGAGACAGGAGCATCCTTCGACAGCAGTATCTCTTCAAGCCCAGGGCATCAAGAGCATCACTGAATAGGTGAGAGGAAAAGGTTCATTAACATTTACACCGACCCAAACAGGCTGTAAATTGTCCTATCAAAGATATTAGCATAGACACCATTTGACTAATTTGCAAATAAAATACTTAAAATATCTTTATTTAGATTTGTTTTTCTTACCCTTCAGTGTACTCGGCCTGGAGCAAGCCAAGGTACATCTCCCACTTGTTACCCACAATCTTTCCACATGTGAAGCACCGCACTGGGATGATCATTTTCAAGATACCTAGGGACATGCAGAGGTTTTTCAATTCCAAACTTCAAAGGGGACCTCAGGTGGAAGGTCTACAATGGACACCTTGTTATGTACATTCAATCTAAGTGATATGGTGTAAGATTAGTGCATCAAGAATTCTCTTTTAAAAAAATATTCATTGAAGAGTGGTGTTAAGCTGTACTTCAAACTAGTGCGTCGTTTGGTGAGTTTTTTTTTTTTTTTTTTTTAAATGTAGATATTTTGCCGTGACGTGCAATCACGTGAGAACGTCCAGTCACTTAACATTTTTTGCCATGAATCGCACAAATACTCGCCAGTGAATGTGTAGCATTTGCATTGTATTGTACTTTAAATTCAGTTCAATCAATACGTTCATTCCTTTATGACCATTGTCTTTTAAATGTTTTGTGACGGAAAAATACTGTGTAAGGTCTACCATATTAAAATGTTTTTGCGTCAGTTCCTGACTATTGTCAGATCATGTTAAGCTAACAACAAATGCCCGTGGGTTGGCCACGATGTTAGCACCAAAACGTGGCTAGTTGACTTTTTCTCCATACAGGAGTTTACGATCTACTTAACATGTATACACAACAGACATGGTCGTATTTAACTTACCCGCAGTGGTTCGGTTGCAGTACAACTAACAAACTGGAAAAAACGAATAGTGACCAAAGAGCTGTACAGTACCACGGCAGCTAACTTCGGTGGTTTCACAGAAAACTTCCGAAGAGGTCATTCAAAATAAAAGTATAACTTCCGGTTCCATACTTCAACATAAAAGCAATAACGTTTGTGACTGTGTGGTAAATATAGTGGGTGAAGTCCATGCCATTATTATTTGACTCTTATGTAAAAACAGAAATATTTACTTTGACCGTTGTCCTTTTTGATGGCTGGTATTTTTTTGTGATTGTGCTGAGCTGCTTATCTTTGCAAAAGCGTTTTCAAAAATAGTCAATTCTGTTATACAAAAGGCATCGTTCTTTTAAATTGCATTCAGTGCAACCATTTTTTTTTTTTTAAATCCACATACAGACGACATATACACGGATGCATTTAGTTGAGAATGTATTCATGTATATAAAAATGCATTGATTATATTTTCATGTAAAATGGATTTTTGTTAAAGTAAAATAACTATCCAGAAAAAGGTTATTTGTACACAGGGCTCAAGAAAGAAATGTTTACACTTGTGATGAATTTAGGGAAGCCAACAAGTTTGAATAAAGATGAATTATTCTTTGAAAATTTGAATTAACTTTAAACTCAGAGAAAACAGATACCCGTTTGGAGATGGTTCACTGCCTTTAATAAGGGTTGCATCACAACCACATTCTTTGTGTATAGTGGAGGGAAGGGTAGTACCCGTGATTTATTTATATATATATATATATATATATATATATATATATATATATATATATATATATATATATATATATATATATATATATATATATATATATATATATATATATATATATATATATATATATATATACCATAACCATCATTACAGTCACCATAAATACATACTTTCTATCACCTCTACCATCATTGTCATTTTACATTTTACATCATACTTGACCATCACTATGCTATTACATCATTTATGTGGAAATAACTTGCTACAGCACAACAATGTGCTAACTGAGGAATCCTACCCGAATTATTGCATTTATACGCTGTTGTTATTAAAAGAAGACATTTTTGGTACGTTGATTTGTACAATGTCAGGTGAAGTTGGTTCTAATTTTGGCATTGTTGGGATGTGTTGGGTGTAGAATACATTGATGTACACAAACACATTTATGATGACTAATATGTTGCAAACACGTTCACTTGCAACCACAGAAAAGTGATTGTGTTCTTAAACAGAGCATTGTTGTGTGACTAGACATTGGTGGGAACACACGCATGGGTGCAATGTGTGTAGACTTGAAATAATGACTACTTGACTTATCCACTTCCTTTACATTAGCACTCTAAATGTGCCTTATCTCTACTTAGTTATTAATAAGGTACTGAAAACAAAGGTTGTTCTTGATGGCATACACAAGGAGCAAAGCACAGTGTATTGACGCATGATTCAACTGCAGGCATTGAACTTGATACTGGGCCCCCTAAGACTGGTTTGCCAGTCAACAATGAAGTATTTACGATAAGAAGTAAACATATTGATGCAGAACATTTGCAGATGGTGTTATACATGAAAGGCTATTGATTTGTCGCATCATTTGATTGTAACATAAAAAAAATAAATTCTACAATTTACTTCAAGTTACCCTAACAAAACAAAAATACTAGTCTGCCATATACACACAGTCACACAAATATTCCCCCACATGGTATTCATAAACCTCAGCATTCCGAATCCCTTACTCTTTTGTCAAATGATCATATAACATGACATTTTTCCATGCATGTCAACTCTTTCAAAGAAAAGATAAAGTGAATTAAATTCCTTTCTAACCAAGGAGTACAATTTTCTGGAGTTCTTTGTAAATTGAACATAGGTCATTTATGTCACTCAGCATTTGGGCAAATAATAGAAAGCAAATAAACGCTACCTTGGAGTTTTTTGTCTTCTATGTTAAGCACAAGGGTGTAGTTTCAACCGATTTGAAATTCAAACTTCATGCATATAATATTTGTAAGTAATAAAACTTTATACAGTTGTTTTGAGTTGTTATATTTATATATATATGTTTCCTAGCCAGAAAGAAAGAGCAAAACTCCCCATCTTCAATATCACCCATGATTAATCGTGAACCAATTTTACATTGAGTTTATTCTTTGAGATTATGATTTTAATTCCTCCTTGCCAGTAGAATCGCCCCGATCAAAATGGCTCCAACTGCAATTATAGCACCACCAATGAGGAAAGGTTTCAGGTGCTCCAGAGAGTCTGTGCAGCTGCCCGCGGCCCCATCGCTGGCATCACCTTCTCCCCCACCATCCTGGGGAAGAGGAATCTCTGGCTCTGGGGTTGCGGGGGCAGGTTCAGCTTTACGTGAAGCTGCTGGCTCCTTTTTCTCTACTTTTGGTGGCCCTTTGGGCGCAGGAGCTGACTTGGCCTTGGCTTCCATGGATTCTGGGACGGAAGCTTGAGTTTGTACTGCTGCTTGGTTCTGTGCTGTTTCACACAAAATAAAAAATAAAATAAAATAAAATAACAGCAAACAGACACGGGTAGATAATCCTCCTTATTTGGGCTCACACTTCACATGATATTTACTAAATGAGGAAACATAAATATGCACAAGGTTTTACACTCAATCACTGTATAGCAATATAGCAGTCATGTAGCAGGAGGGCCTGAAATATGACCTTGAAGAACAATCACTTGGATGGGTGCATTATGAGGTATGAGCTTTATACACTGTTAGAATCTTGGTGGTCAAAGCAGCTATGACATAACCCTTTGGTGAAAATGTGTCACTACTGCCTCCTTTTCAAAATCATAGCTACCAGGATGACTAGCATACGGTCACAACACTACTGTTGCTCTGCAGAGCCTATTCATCATCTCCGGTTGAATATTAGTTCCAACTGGTCAGATCTCGTCCAGCTACAATGCAATGTAGATATCTGCGGTTTTTTTTATCTGTCAAACTTAATGAGTCATAGGGCCTACAAATGGAGGACAAGATGGAGGTGAAAAATAAGTACTACATGACTGCTAGGGTATCAGTGAAAGTTGTAGAGCCCACTGAACAAACATCAATACACATTTACTAAAAATCCACGAAGCTTGCACTTGTCAATGCAGATACGAAACGTCCGTTTTACAGCAATAAATGTTGTTATCTGTCGAGACAAAATGGACATTACGTACCTCACCTGCTGCTTCCCAGCAATTGCTAGATTAATTGAGCGATGGAAGGACCACAGCAGTCTCTGGATGTCACAATGCCTTTAATATACGAAAATGACAGAACGCAGGGAGATGGAGGGCATTGAAGGCAGAAGGGAGGAGAATGGAAACGACACCGGGATGTACCATCTGCCGCACAAGATAGGGGGAGTCTTACCTTTGATCTTATTCACTACTTTGATTGTAAAAATCATAGATATGGCAAAAATAAATGAAGAGATGTCGCATTTTGTTTTACGCAGTAAGTGCTATTACAATTCAGATTAAATACAAATGACATACATCATAAAAACAACTCTCAGGTTAGAAGACGATGTCGTCACAAAATGTAGTGGCTTACATTACTACTAACAACAGAATGTAATTTCAAGAAGAACGTGAATTCTTTATCATTTAACCAATTAAACACAGACTATATTTTCCAATTATAAAAGCGTTTTGCACCATATTTCGCTGTTTTTATTGTAGCTCCTCCCACCTACACCACCACTAATTCTATTAGAGGATACAAGGAGATTGACAGAGGACCGTATGTTCCGTTAGGGAAATTTCATATTCACAAAACCACACACAAAAAACGTTTAATCCATGTTTTAATGTATGTTTGAATTATATTGATTGTTACACCAAGTCTCGCAAAAAAAACAAAAAAAACAAAAAAAAAAAAGGTTTTTGACATATTAGGGCTGCACGATATTGGAAAAAAATGCGATATGTGATATACTTGCTGAACATAGCGATATCGATATTATTGCAATATTTAACATGTACCTAAAGAAATGTCATTTTTATTACCTAATGAAAGAAAAACATTTTTAATGTGGCAAAATAAGCAACCTTAATGTACTCTTAGTTAATTAATTGTAATTATGTCTTGATAATTTTCAACTATTGAATGGCGATACACATTTTAGTTAGCATCTGACTGGTCAAATTCATATAAAAGCATAAAATTCCATATAAAACTTATTGCATGCCTTTGCGATATGCATATTGCAAGGGCCAATATCGCGATATCGATATTTTTTCGATATTGTGCAGCCCTATGACATATTTATCTAAAATCTGTCAACAATCTATCAAACGTTTATATGAATTTCAGTGGCGTTCCAATCAGGATTTATGCAGATGATTCAGATGCCGATCATCCATGAGTGAGATTGGCCAATACTAATTCCAATACCTATGAAATTAGTGGCACATTTTTTCAATTTTAAAGCTTCTCACATTGAGATGGAATGTTACATTACACACAGGCTGCAAAGACATAAGAGGCATTTATCAACATATACGGATCACATACTTTTCTACAGAAATATTGTCCGATCACAATTAGTAACCAATCAATCGCGCACCACTAATTATTTTACTATATGTTAATATATAATCATTGGGGCTGGGTTTAAAAAAAATTGAATACTCGATATTGACTTGATTTTGATATCGATAAAACTATGGATCGGTTATAATAATATCTTTTTCCCTTTAATTCATAAGACAATTACAAAAAAAAATTGTATCTTACTGTTTTCTTGAAATTTACTGTTCACGGGAATTCAAAAGTGTTTTCGTAATTTATTAAATACTTGACTTATTGCACTCTATGACAATTGAGAATCTTTTAAATTTATATTTACGATAATAGAATTAGAATTATGAAAACAATTTCATTTCATCCATGCTGATGTCAATGTTTGTGTAACACTTAAGTGATTAATACACATGCTATTTGGATTGAACTAAATAAATCAAATCGGAAAAAAATTTAATCAATTACCCAGCCCTAATAATTATTGTTTAAGATAATGTAATTTAATTGGAATGTCTGATTGTTTATATATACTTCTTTTGTCTGTTTTCATCCATTATTATATTGACAAAGTAGGCCTATATGTGACTGTATTGTCAATTTGAATGACTTGTCAGTAATAGACAAATCAATTTGACTCAAGTGCATACTATCCTGCTGTTCTAAAATATGATTGCTGGGGAGGCTAATTGCGGGAAGGATGTCATGCTCTTGTGTTCAGATGAGGTTTTACGCAAACAGGTTGTCAGATGCAGCCTGAAGTAACTACACAAATATCACATCTTATACAGAATAGGTGCAGCAAGTTTATTATTTGAGATTATACATTTAAAAGGCACCTGCTGTTTGGAAGGTGAGTGGATGAAAAGATTGAAAACGCTGCTTATTGTCGTTTTGACAGTCTATGGCGACCTCTTGTGGCTAACTAAAAGACTACATATGGCGACTGCCACATACTGTACTTGTTCTTGGGCTTTCGACTCAACATGAGACTGCATTGTATCAGTGTTTTGTTTACTGTTTTTATGTTATTAATTTATTGTTTTAATGGTTTTATTTATGTACAGCACTTTGTAGTGCTCTAAAAATAAAGTTTGAGCTATAAACACATAAAAGACAACTAATAATGAAAATAACAAGCATCTACAACTAACTCATTCAGCCCCAGCCATTTTCACAGAAGCAATTCCATTCGCTGCTGGCTGTTTTACTGGATTTTGACTGATTTTGCAAGGCCCACAGAATATTGTGTTCGATTGCTATAAAAACATGGAACCTATCAAAAGAAAGATTAAAGTCTCTTCTTTCATCAGGAAAAAAAAAGTATATCCGTTTCCGTTTTGCAGCAATTAGCATTAGACTATAACTAAGTTTAATCAATGTTCACAAATCTATTTAGAATTGTGAGTAATTGAGCTTTTTTTTCAACATGGTCCTGGTTGATCTCCTTTGCTCTGATGCCACCTGCTGGCCGTTTGTGTAATAACTACCATTTCTGCAAAGCCTGCTGTATGCGCTCGCATAAAAAACAAACAAACAAACAAAACGTATAAATACGTCTTTTGGACACTTTAAACATTAAAAAAAATATTTATAAGTTATTGGGAGCAAATGAGCTAACAGTCGGGATGCGGATCATTTATGTCAATTTTCGCATAGCTAAAGTCAAGAGTTTGATTAAATTGCAGTGTTGTGCTTCGTGCGGAGAGCAGCCAATAGCAGCGCCTTGCTCGGGAGAGTGGAGCTTCATCTGTCGCCGATTTTTTGCCATGGTGAAATTGTCTGAATGAATGTATAAACTTTCCATCTCCTTTGCAGGTCCAGGACACCGATAATTAAACGTGTTAACAAAACAACAAAAACAACTATTGAATAACAGACCATATAACTGTCGGTACATGACAAAGTTGGCTGTAGGGGCCTGGGCCTTAACAAAAATCACGACTTTTGATGAAATTTCCACTTTGTATAAGCACCAAAACACAAGTCCATGTTATCAAACATATGAATGAGGTTATTTTTCTTCCAGATGGCGTCCAGGTATATTGAAACTCTCTCAGTGCGGATGAACTCCTCCTGGATGCCTTTCCTCACAGGGTTCTTCTGTGCCCCGCCATGTTGTGGTTTGCGTGTGTGTCTGTGGGTATGATCATGGGGATATGGGGGGAGGGGGGCTTTTTCTTTTTATTGTATTATGGATGTTTTAATTGTTCAGCACTTTGAGTTGCATTTGAATGTATGAAAGGTGCTATAGAAATAAAGTTTGTTTGATTGATTAAAACAAGTGGAAACTGGAAACTCAAATATTGCATCACTGTTCCACTATGTGGAATTAAAGCTGTGCTTCTTCCCTTTTGAGGTCAAACTTTCAAACGAACTTTCAGACAGCGCCAACTGGTCATGCCATGGCTGACATCTCTACCTAGTCACAGTTGGATTTATTATTATTATTATTATTATTATTATTATTATTATTATTATTTTTAACCACCTCAACATCTTGGACCACAAAACGAGCATTGTATCCACATATTCAGTAATATGGATAATTTTAAGCTTAACAATTTTGTTTTGATTTATTCAATGTCTTGCTAAAATTGCGTTACTGCGGCTTGGGTTGCTTTGATATTTTAATTTCAAAAATTGAGTTGAATGTGTTAATTTTATGACTTGACAAGAATCCACGCCCAGTGCACGTCGCATCGAAGAAGGGTTATGTGTCAAGAGAATTTTGATTCGGGTCTCTTCATGACACGATGAGCCCCCATTTCAATGAATGTTGCATTGAAATGGTCTCACTGACTTTGCTTTCAAACTGAGTCGGTTGAGGCAGTGTTTGTTTTAATTATTATATGGGGTTTATTATACATCAAAACGTTTAATAGACAAAAACCAACATTCCAATATTTCCTTGGTGTGAATGCGCGCTCTCTTGGCAGGCAAACATCTCGCCCAAGCTGTCTCATCTTTGGAGCAGCAGCCGACTTCTTGATATTCACAAACCACCAGTGGCGCCCTTTCTCTGCAAGATTTCACGAGTGCCTTCCGTTAAGAAACGGGTCAGGTATGCGCAATCAAAACGCGGTACGTGATATGCGCAGCGAAACGCGGAAGGGAGATTGCATCTTCGTACGCAATTCGATGTAGATATGTACCGGGGGATGGGCCCGCTTCTCGTGGAATGCTGCCTCTGTTATGCCTGCTGTCGTTGCTGGGGATCGGGAGTTGTCCGGCGGCCACTAGTACATACATGCCACTGACTACAACGTGACAGGGGTTCATCCTTAGCGGCGGTCTTGTTCCCTGGATTTTATCCCAACCGTTCGTAGCTGGGCTGGAGGAGGACGGGAAACGAGCCACGGTGAGGGAGCTGCCACAGCCGAAGACGTGTTGCTCTGTCTGAGAATCAACATTGAGGACGGCTGCGGATCCGTTCGACCCGATTATTTCCAGGACCGTTCATCTGTCAGCTCGAATGACAGCTGGTCGGTTGTCATAAGAACCGTTCACTGAGGCGTTTACGGACTTTCACCTCCCTCCCGCATCTCTGAGTCGGCGTCGGGGAGAACGAGTCTGACGAGGCTTGTCTCCAGTCGGGGGGATATGGGCGAGCAAACGGAACCGATGCAGTGGTTTGTGGCAAGGCAGAGTCAAAATACAGGTGAGAAATAGCGGCCACCAGGCGAACACACGTCATTAAATGGACATCCACCTTTTCTGTACGCACACGCTGGGCTTCCAATTAGAAAAATCCCCCTTTCATTTATATATTTTTTTTTCGTACGAATTTTGGACATATTAGTAGGCCACATCACATAGCTAGGCCCGCAGGATGCTCTAATGACTGCAAGGCGACTGCTTCTGATCATACACGTGTTTGTTGGATGCCGACACACACACGCCTGAATCCTTCTCATCAATGACAAAATTCAAATTCAGAATTACAATTGCTTTAAATTGATCTATAGGACATTGTGTGGAGAATGACACCTGTCTTAACTTTACGGTCACACTAACAGGACAGTTGGGGTCTCAAACTTTACCTGGGCACGGCTGGAGGCATATTTTGGGTGAGGCTTGGCCGCATCAAATATTCACCAAAATGTATCTGTTAATAATCTTAACAGTTTAGAACATTATCAGTTCAACTGAAAATGAACGGCTTCTTCTAAACTGACTTCTCTTGCGTATGCCAATCTTTCTCTTCTCGGCAGGTTTTAGAAAGAAGAAACGACTGGGGCTGGGTTTAAGGATATAATTTCCTTCCTCATCGTGTCACTTCAAATTCGCATTTCAACCAAGTGACTAACGTTTTGAATTTTTATTGGCTAACTGTCGACAAACACCATCGGAAGCTGTCATAGTTGTCAGCTACGGTACATACAGTAATTGTTAAAATATTGTACAGTATATTAAACACTCAGGGAAATGATTCATGCAGTGCCTATAAGCAAACAGGTGCATTTAAAGACAGTCATGTTGAGGGCCACAAAATAATATCCCTCGGATCCCAATGGGGTATATGCCACGGAAGAGGCGGGACTGTTTTTTTGCACATCAGTTTGTTTCCGGTTCGGTTTACGATGTATGGGCTGCGTTAAAAATAATGGGGTCTTTGCACAAATCCACTGCTTCCTGAACTCAACACCATTCCTTCATTGCCTGATTTTCACGAGTGGACAAGCTGATTAATCCAGGTGTGCCTGATCTCAGTAACTACAACGACATTGGCCAGACACACCTGGATTAATCAGTTTGTCCACTCATGAAAGACAGGAAACAAAGGTGTGGTTTTCAATTCAAGAAGTAGTCGAGCTGTGCAAAGAGCCCATTGTGCTTCCGACTTTGTGCCTCTGGGTTGCGCGTTCGCAACCCGGACCGGAAATAAACTGTTATGCAAAATCACGTCCCGCCTCTTCCGTGGCATATACCCCATTGGCACACAGGCCACAAGTTTGAGACCCCAGTGTGCCACAATGTTTGGGAAAGAAGAATGAGGAACACCTGTGAAAGGTTTATGGTTCCACATCAAGTGGTATGTTTCGACAATTTTATGTGCGTTTACTCGTTAATTTTTTTTACAATGAGCACAAATTTAGTTTTGCATATATTTGTGTCTCATTAGCTTCTCTCATAAAAACTCATATATGCACAAACTAAAATAGCTTATATTAGTCACATACTCTAATATGTGCGGTGAATAATTGAGGCATTTGAAGATCCAATAAATTCCACTCCAGAAGTATATTTTCCAACATCAAATTAGAAGAAAGGAAGGATTCCTCTTGTATGAAAATTCATGTTGTTTTTTTTTTAGAAACTGTGGTGCTATTAAAATGGTTTGACCTTTTTATATAACTCTTTAAACAAACATAAAAGCAGCAACATGTCAGTTCTTAAGTATGTTAACACATTCCCTTGTCATTTAAATCTGAATCAAGAGTGTGTGTATTCACAAGACGTGTTTAGTCTTCAGCCCTTGAGGAACTTGGCCATCTCAAAGGGTGACTTGGCAAATACAACTGTCCGTCTCTGTTTGGAAAAAAACGTCACTACCTCTTTTTTTTTTTTTTTTTGGTGCCCTGATGCAACTGTTTTCTCTTTTCCATCTTGCTGACATGTGAAAAGGAGTAATCGTGCATACATACAATCCATCTAGCAGTAATTTGGATTCTGTGGGATATTTTGGTTAGTTTTCATTGAAAGCCAATTGAGGTATGTGAGGTATATATGACAAGTGCCCCTCAAGAGACAATTTTCATCAGACTACATTGAGTCTAGCCCACATCGTGCAGGTATTGTACCATACAGTTGATTCCCCAGTGGAAAAGTGTGCAAAACAATCAAATCAGCATTATTTGATTTGTTCCAATGGTGTATTTGCAGTTTTTATAAATTATTTTTCAAATTCATATTGCTGTTTTAACACATGTATACAATTACAAACTAATACCGTAAGACTCAGAAACCCTGCATTTGCATGTGCCATCTCTTTATAAAGGTATATGTATATCTTGTAGCTGTTGAATATGGTGACTTCTTGACCTATCCGCTGGTGCTGTTTTTCTGAAATGTGTAGATTGATATGTTGTGTATGGGACCAAAGCAACACCTTCACATGTAAACAAAAAGATGAAATTATGTTCTTCAATGAATCATAGTAGTTAATGTTTGAAACTATATGGGGAAAGTAAATACAGATGGATGATTTATTGCAGGACTTGCGGATTAGTATGTAAATCCAAAGATTTACAAGGTGAAGTTGAATCTTTGAGTTGGTACGCAAAAGGTAGCAACAACTTAATTTTCCTAAAAACTCTTGACATTTGTTGTTGATAAATTAATACACAAAATTATTTTAAACGGCAGCAAATGCATGGAAGCACTCTGACGTTAACGTCATGCTATATTGTACAGAAACAACTTCGGTTTTGTTGTTTGTTATTGTGGAAAGGACATGTAGCTTTCGCTCTATTTGATAACTGAAGTGATAACTGCTCCTGTTAGAAAAAAAAAATCCCAGTTGTCTACTTGCTACATATCCAACCCAAAATATTCCTTGAGAGTTTCTAGTTTGGATAACATGATGGAAAATTACCTTGAACTGGTGGGACTAATTGTTTGTTTCAGAGTTGTGGATTCAATAAATGGATAGTATCTCTTAAGGAGTTGGTTGCTTTACTATACATACTGTAAAATGTTAGACCTTTGTCATAGTGCACAGCACAAGTTGTACAACATTAGAAGGCCACAGCTCTTTGGTAAGAGCTGTGCTACAGTGTTGCTCTGGGCATGCAAGTGTGAGACCCCACCCATCCAGAAACCGCTATCATGTGGCTTTGGAGCCAAGTCACGATTGGCTCCTGTTCAATGAAATTGTATTTCACGTAATGATGTCTGTTTAGGATGCTTAATTGAATTTAAAAAAAAAAATGTCTGTGTCACCACAATTTCACTATCTCACCAGATACATAGTTTCACACAGTTTGTGGGTGTCCGCTACAGACAGGTTGGCAGTTCACGTTTGCACCCCAGCACTGGCAAGCATCCATATACACAAACAGGCACATACAAACAGTAATACATCGACTGAAACACGAGAAAATGGAGAGGAAGGAGGTGAAAAGGATTGAGTGGGTGGCGGTGGGAGAAAAAGATGGAGAAAGAGGCAGAGGGAGAGTAGGAGTGAGTGGCACATGGCTTTCAGTCTAAAAAAAGATGAGCAGTGGTAAACCAAAACCAAAATCTGGCTTTGTTAGATAAGGAAGAGCAAGGCGAGAGGAGAAAATGTAGGTTTCCTCTGCACCCAAAATGGTGCAGATGTACGCGCTTGTTTCCATGCTCACAAATGTCCTCTAAAATATGAATAGTGAATGAGTGTGTGGGTAGGAAGGAGAAGGAGAGAGCATTAGGACAGGGAAGAGTGAAGAATGGGAGGGAGGGCTGGAGAAAGGAGAGGGAGGGCTTCGTTTGGATGGACAGCATGCTGCTGTCTGGTGATGAGTTGTGGATGTGGAGAGACAGGCTGATTAGAAACAGCGAGAAGTGGATGTGAGGTGAAGGGATTCTTAAAGCAGTTTCATTCTCACTCAAGCAGAGATGAAAGTGAACATAGAGGAAATTGGAATTGGAACTCATAACCATCATGTCAGCAGTAAGATCAGTGCATCCTCACTACTCGAGCCATTCTATGTAACCTCAATGCAGTGTAAATATTCATATTGGTAAATAGGGGCGGCACGGCTCAGTGGTAGTCGTCTTCCATTCCTGAGGTTGTGGTTTCGATCCGCACCCTGGTGACCATGTCGAAGTGTCCTTGTGCAAGACACTGAACCATGATTTGCTCCCAGTGGACCTGGCAGCGCCCTGCCGGTTCGAGTCCAGGCTCCGGCCTTCCTGGGTGGAGTTTGCATGTTCTCCCCGTGCCCGTGTGGGTCTTCTCTGGGTACTCCGGTCTCCTCCCACATTCCAAAGACATGCATGGCAGGTTAATTGGGTGCTCTAGTCTGAATTGTCCCTAGGTGTGCTTGTGTGTGTGGATGGTTGTTCGTCTCTGTGTGCCCTGCGATTGGCTGGCAACCAGTTTAGGGTGTACCCTGCCTGCTGCCAATAGCCAGCTGGGATAGGCTCCAGCACCCTCTGCGACCCTTGTGAAGAGCAAGCGGTTCAGAAAATGAATGGATGGATGGATGATGGATAGCGTTCTAACACAGATCATATCCAGATGGCAGTTTGATAGGGTCGTTCCATGCCAAATCATTGAATATTCATTGAAAGTTTGAGCCGGTTGTGTATATATGAGTCCTTATTACCTGTCTGAAACCTTTTATATGTTACTAGAAAACATGTGTAAGATTACAATTCATGAAAAATGTTGTTAAGATCATGTGATCCACAAGGTTAATTCAGGTCAACAAAAACAAAAGGTCAAAAAGTTTATAAAATATGCACCAATCTCCTAAATGATTGTAGATTTGAAATCTGCGTCGAATTCCCTTTCCAACAATATCTGTTTTGTGAAGATTGCCCCAGTTGATCCTGAGATAAGCCTTCAAAGTAAGTCGGCCACGCCCCTTTTTGCAGAAACTGCCCAAATTCAACCAGGTGTAGCTCCCAAACCCCTTCTGCGATTGACCTCAAAGTTGAGATTTAGTGCTGTGCCATCACTATCAACGAGTCCACCAAGTTTCATTCAAATCAAAATTGTTAAAATTTTACCTTTTTGAGTGATTTGGCATGGAACAATGCTCTTTTCTGTTTTTGAATAATATTATAATAGTCCAAATCTATTCCAGGTGTCAGACTTACCCATCATATAACTTAAATGTTGTTACATGTACATCACAATCTCTGTGGTTGTTGGTACTTCAAAAAATATAAAGACAATAAAACATCTAGCAAAACATTTCACTAGTGTCGCTTTTTTTTTTTTTTAAGTTCATCTTATCATAAAATCTTAAAAAAAAAAAAAAAAATCAAACAACAAAGCACTTGCAAACATACAAAGGAAGTTACACAGGCAGGCGAGATTTGCTGGTACTGAGCCACTTTGTCTTGTCCTTCTAAATTCTTTTTTTCACCTCAATTGTCCTTAGAATTTTAGGATCAGACGATGAGTTGTAAAACTGTCCAAGTTCTGATTGGCCTCTACATTACTTGGTCTCAACATCTTTTCCTCATTACATTTTCTACAATTTATTATTTATTATCTTTTATTATTATAGAATTTCATCAATTTTTGTTTGAGATAACCTGTGTCTAAATGACTAAAGTCAAACATGACATATCGTTATTTTGTATATACTATTTGTTAAAAATTAAAATCAGAATGTTGTTTTTCTATGCAGAAAAAGCAACGAAAGCCTGTGTTCTTCCCACATTATTTGCATTAGTGGAACAGTAGCCACATCATTCATCAGGTTGACTTGGCATTTATATACTGATAAGGTTACTGATAAGGTTTTTCGCTTGTTTGTTGTCCAACCAATTTGCACGGTATGTTCATATAGTGTATGTGTTTGCAAGAGAAACAAAATGTTTTCTCTTGCCTCGGTTCCATTTAGCAATTGCGAGAGGAGAAACGATAGAGGGTAGGAGCCCAGGAGGCCTTTGTGCCACCGCTTGGCTTGTTACGAAGTGACAGGGGAGGGGAGGGGCACCGGCTGCAAGTCATCCGGGATCAACCTTCTGTTTGTCAACTGGGCTGTACTGGTATGTTGACATCATATGGGTTTGATCAGATGTGACGGTTACGGTTCACATTGAGTTAAGTGTGAAATGTGGTGGTTTTAAATCGTGGACTTTAATGTTGAACAAATGTCTCCTTTAATAGATGTCCACAGTTTCAATTTACTTTAATAGATAATTAACGTGCCCCCCTTGCCTTTTGCTGTCTGTTACATTGTACATGTCATAGACAAAGCGATAATGACAGACTGGGAGCCGTGTCGTTGTTGTTGGGTCACGTGGGCAGGGGTCGGGGCCTGGCACGCAGCCATACACTGTGTTGCACAAAGGCGCTGCTCACGTGCAGGGATGTGTACGTCTTTTCACAAATGTACATATGACTTTCAAATTCACAAAGATTCGGATGATAGACTTTAAAATAATAATAATCAAAAAAAACTTTACAATTTATTGAATTGATGGAGTTGAACCGTCTTAAAATTATGTATCAAGCCCATGATGAAATTTTACCAATTAACATGCAAATCAAATAAAAAACTGGGAAAGTTAGTACAAATTAAGAGGAACAGATATTTTTTCCAAACCCAAATACAGAACAAAAGAAAAACAATAATATATGTCAATTTAAGGTGTCAGTCTGTGGAACAATCTGGATTACATAACTAAATCATCTCAGTCCATTCGTACTTTGGAAGGTTCCAACAACACAAATGAGCCAAAAGTCCTAGAATGGCGGCTGTGAAGGACCTTGTGGACCTAAATGCTATTAGCTTTTTTAAATGTTGAACATGTACAGTACATCACATCCTGACTAGATCTGGTCTGAAAAGATTGTAATTAGTGATGGACCTGAGTCCGTGTATGTTTGTGTTGTTTAATTAACTGTGGTGAGATTAGATTAATGTTTCTTTTATGGGAAGCTGTAACAATTGCAGCAGTTTGAAATGACTGCGGTTGGTTTGTCAGAAATATATGACTTGAGGTCCTTTCAGCAGGATGTTGATAGTTTGTGCCCTGCTGTGTTAAAGATTAATTTCAGAAACACGAGTGATTAATCAGAAAAAAATATTAACATAATGTGGTTATAGTAATATGTCATACTGACTTACTTATAATGGTATTTTGAATTATGTGATTAAAAACCCTATACGGTAATGCCAAATGCATCAAATTTCATACAAACATTTCTGAGCCTAATTGCATCACCATTGTGTAAAAACTTTGCTCAAAACCCTCTTGTGTACAATCTGATACCTTTTTATTCCCCCTGGTGGATACATTTGTCAATACAATAATTAGGACACAGTACATGGGACAATCCAAGATGGCCTCCTTCAGGCAGTTACCAATATGCTGGATCAAGTCCTCCATAGCTGAACTGCTTTTGAAGAAGTGCTTCTTTGTTGTCCGCCGTGGGATGCGATAATTCCTCGTGAGTTCTTTGTCATTCATTCAATGTGTATTTTACGCATGCGATATGTCATGATGATCATGTGACTGTCCAAAATGCCGATACAGTACTTAACGTAAAAATATTCATACAAAGTGCTATAAAATCATAATTGCTCAACATAAATTGGCAATTTTTTCAGGGAAGAGTTGAAATGATCCATTTCACAGAATAGCTGGTTAGTTTTTCATAAGTCTTGTGTTTCTTTAAAATACTATGGCGTAATCCCTTTAATGGAAAAAGCACATGACCTGTTGTCTATTGCAATTTGTTTTCCAGACCAGTATTTTTTTGTACAGCCTATTTTACTTTCAAATTTGTCCTTTTTTATTCCATTTTATGCATTTAAAAAAATGGAAGAATGTGGTATGTCATTGTGAGAAACCTTTAATGCTTACTGACCCCGGTTCACCTCACCTTAAATATTGCTCTCTGTAGTGTTGACAAACTCTGTGTGTTATTGAATCTCTCTCTCAAAAAAAAAAAAAAAAAAAAATATATATATATATATATATATATATATATATATATGTGCTTCTTACAGTTTTGTATTCCTGTGGTTGCATGAGTGTCCTGCCCTCTAAATGTCTTTGGATTTTATATCTGATATTGTCTGACTGTTCACAATTTGTTGGCCTTTCTAAGCACCATTAATCGTCGGACTGTCTGGTCACTTCATAATTGAATTAAGTCTGGGCATCAGTATGTTATTCTGTTGGGCAAATTGGGTAGTTAAATTTTTTAATTAATGACATCTGTCTGGTCCTGTGGTATGAGCATGACCAGGTATTCTTGTCTTCTCTTGTATATACTGTAGTCTTACAATGATGAACCTTATTATGCTTGCAGTCTTTAATCGTTTCTGGCCGCTTTGTACTTGCACCCGGACTGCAGATTTGCACGCTATTCCACTCGTGAACATTTCAGGATGTCAGTATGCATAATTTCCACATATGCATAATGCTTCACGTGTCCCCATCAATAAGTTGTTTTTGTAACATTGGATGTGAATATTGGCAGATCTCATATAAGCACTCCCCGAAGTAGGTGTCCACTGTTGTTTGTGCATGCGAGGTCAGGATGCATACAGTACGTGTTCAGTACGCACACACTGAAAACCAGTGAGAAAATCATTTCAGCCCCCTAAGTACATTTAAGATCAATGGAGACGCCGACGTCGCCACATAAGAATGTGAGAGCCCAAAGCCACACAGTTGTAAATGAAAGACAGTCCAATGTCCTGATTGGCCGCATTGAGGTCTTGCTCTACCCCCTCTAGTCTTGCTGCATGCAGAAGCAGAAATATGTGATTAAATAAAAGACAAATTAAAATGATTTTCATTTTGGAGGTAAAAAGGGTTTTGAGGCTCCCATGTTTTCTTTTCTGCATAAAAGGGGTTCAAATGGTTTTGTTGCCAGTCCCTGCCCAAACACTAATGACTAACATTGTCTTTCTTTCATTGTCCTTCTCATTGTCTGACTGACTGACATTGACTTTGCTGTACTGTCTGTCTGTTGCAGCACACTCATTCTACTTATTTACAAATATTTAAATTACCTTGTATACATGTCACGCATTACACAAATCCACACACAAATTTTGCAGATTCACTTTAAAAAAAATATGCAATACTCCTGCGCACCAACATTGACGTATTTGTCACATAAGCCTGTGCGCCAAACACTATTTTCAGCAAGGCCGTGATAGTCTTTTGCAGATTAGATTGGTCATCAATCAAACCAAATCATCATCTTGTTTCTGTGCAAAGACTGTTTTGATGAAAAAGCACAGTCACTTGAGTCTTATTGTACAGGGCGTTTAGGTCTTCAAAGGAAGAATGTGCAGTTACATGCTTCCAGATCTGCTGCTATTTTTCTGTTTTACACGTCCCTGCTGAATGCTAAGTAGGTGGCATTGCAAATAAATCATTTTTTCCCCCTTCCCATTTAAGCACTTCGGTGCCACTTTGTGTACAAAGTACAATCCACAACGTCTACAATCTTGTGCAGTAGTTGCTGCTGTATACTTTTTTTATTTTTATTTTTTTAATTATTTATTTTTTATTTTTTATTTTTTTTTCCTCCAGGCAGTCGGGTAGAGCAGGTCACTACTGAAAATATTAATTTGAAAGATGCAGTGTTTATTAGGGATGGATAAGATACCAGGTATTGAAAACTTGTGAAGGCTGCAAATACAATGACTGGTAACTGAAGGCAAACAAATCACAATAATGTAAGTCCCCCTCGCAAATTAGTTGTAAACACCTAAGAGAGAGTATTACAAGCACCTAAGAGGAAATTTGGAGTTTGAGTTTCAATGCCTCGTCTTCTGACCCAAAAAATGCATGCACACACATGCGTACACCGCGCGCCAATTGATAGTGGCTTAACTTTGGTGAAATAAACAACCAACTGCGTCACTACAACACATGTAACAAGATCATATTTCACAAAGGAGATAACGTGTCTGATTAAACACTTTCGGATGGATCAACGGTGCAAAAGTTATGGCATTCCTTGTCAATGACATGCTAGCTCCTTAGCATCAGACTGAAGCCACAATCCACTAAATAAAACAATAAGAGTTAAAGGGTGCATTTGGATGATGCCCTCATTACACCTCTCTGAGAGTGAAAGTGTTGTGTACTCCCATTTACAAATGCATCCGTGTAGTGGTGCTGTTGTGGCTACTGGCTAGCAAGACTGCTATAAACATTAGCTGCTATTTTTCATGAACAATTGATACCTTTAAAAACAAATTTTGCCACTTGTTGTCAACTGAAGATGACATCACCTGTGTTGAGGTAACGGCAATCATGGCTCTTGTTTGCTGACCAAACCCAGAAGACAGGTGAGCCGTGATTGGTCGTTACCCATTTCCTCAGCACAGGTGATGTCCTCTTCATTTGACAGCAAGTGGAAAAATATTTTAAAGGTTATTAATTGTAGCTATATGAAAAATAATGTAGTTATCAAATTAATGCTGGACAAATTCTGAACCTTTTACTGCTGAATATGGCTCAATGAGTCAAGTACCACTTTAATCTAGTTTGATGGGGTTTTTCTTTTCTTATTTTGCTTAGGTGAAAAAGCAATTTTCAATTTCGGCAGATATAAAATTTTGTGATAGATTTTTCAACCTATTTTCCAACTTCATAATGTCATGCACTTGAATTTATTTCGAACTTTCTTTAGTTTTTACACTTTTGTTAGTTTATCATCCAATGAATCCTACAGAGTGACTTATTTGTTTTATTCTTTACTTTAACCCTGTTACACACTGACTGTTAGTGCTTTTGTCAGAATTAAAAGCAAGGAATTTCTTTAAAATGATCTGTCATCGATTTAATTGACATTTTATATATGTTAGTGTTAGTTACTTGATATCTGTATTGGTGAGTACTTGAGTGAAGTACTTCTTACTGGTATTGGTCTATATACAAAGTAAACACGTCTGCACAAACATGTTAAAAGATGTAATACTTTAATTTGTCTTGTGAATGTAAATAACTGTACAAATCCACACGTGTCTCTCCACACCTTTGTCAAAGTACCTTCTGATGTTGTTAGGGCGGTCATTCTATTTGGATAGCAGTGCATCAACACGACAGACCGTGACTTGCAATATTTACTCACTCTTAGTTGCAAAAGCACTCCCAAATAGCTTCTGCTCTCAACTTCCTCCTCAGGCTCAAATGTTTAATGTTGTCACATCCATGTTTGTTATTCTGATCGTACCTTTAGTATTATAAAGAAGACATAATACACTTTGTTTTTCCACAAATTTAAAAATGGTCATGTCATGTGTGTCTTAAAAAGATCTGCTTCCATCACTGTAGAAATGGACAAGGAAATATTTAAAGCTTGATCTGGTTGTAATCATTCACTTTTGGGGTGGCTGCCTATGTGCAAAAATCCAGCGACATCCAGCAATTCGTCGACTGGGGAAGGGAGTGCTCATGGCACCCAGCGACGTGCGGCATCAGTGTTGATTTATATTCGATGCCTTTTTGACGCTTAGCCTGGTGTGCAAGGACAAGAAAAGCCTAGTTATAAAGCACTGGGGAAAAAACTGCATTTCTGCCCCAAGTGTTATGTTTATTTGGACTGCAGTGTGTCTGTTTATGAACCCATACATGGTGCACGGAGCTAGGCAGTGGCGATTTGGCCAACTAGTGGGAGATAGCGGGCTAGTTGGCTTGCTAACTCGCGGACCAGCGGCTTTGTGCGCCGTACGTAGGTCCACATAACAGAGATGCTTCAGGGAAGGTAACTGTTTATTACACTAGGTGGTGACAAGCTCACGGGGTTATTAATACGTCACTGCCTTGGCGCCTTCCATGGTGTTGTGGGTGTGCAAGTCCACATAACCACTTGAAATCCATTGTATATCGCCGCATATTTGCTGCAGTGTAAATCTACTTCAACCAGTTTACATTAGGCACCTTTCTCTGGACAATGATGCAGCTATCGCTTGGCATTTTAATTAGGATTATTAATGTTTGTTTCCACAATGCCAAGGAAGATTTTTAATAACTGTGATGACTACGCTATTTAAGGTTGTAACAAGGCGAGTACTGGCACTCTCTTAATGATTGAAAAATCATTGCGGCAGACAGAGCAAAACAATGTAAGAGTTTTTGCTCAGCATTCCTCCTCATTATTTATCTTACATCTACTGTAACACAAATTGGCATGATGGATTTTTGTTTTGTAAACAAACCTTTCATGAGTTATACACAAGTATAGCTAACCGTAAAGGCTAGCTCAGCATGTGTCGGCATCATAAGGCCTGCATCAGCCTCTCTGTGGCCCCCCTCTTCCTTCCCTCCTCTTGTGGCTTTGAGATTTCAGTTCATTTAAGCCCAGAGGCAACTGCAATGAACTCCACTGTGCTTTTCAACAAGAGAATGATCATGGTGATGTTAAGGATTTTTTTATTTTTTTTATTTTTTTTTTTAATACGACCGTTCCGATTAATGTCAAAGCAGGTTCGCTTTCTGTTGTTCACCAAGTAGAATATTTCATAAAAGCTCATCTTGAACTTGTTCATACTACTTTAAGATAGCTGTATGACGTAAATCACTGCCCCGCTCGAGGTCAACATGCAGAGCTTTTTGTGACCTTTGACTTTCCCTTTCTTTTAATTATTAGGTGGTTTATTTTCTGTCTGGTGATACTGCACTGGGGGCTGCTGTGACATGTCGAATATTCCACTGTCGAAGTCCCTCCTCAAAATGTTGCACACAAATGAAGTCGAACACAATGAACAGCAATGTAACAACTAACAAGTGTGATAAGATATATGCTTTATTATTGAGAAAAGTTCAGTTAAACATTAACCAAGAAATCCTTTTCAGCATCTCTACCAGGTAGTGGCGCCATTGTTGTGTGACTTAGATAACTGCATCTTAGTAAAGCCATTGTACATCATACATGGTTTGTCCCTTGCTTCGTGAGACTCACAAATATCTGGAAATATCACCTTAATAGTTGTTCTCCTTGATGTGACTTCTGTGTCTCTACAGGGCAGTGATGCCTGGCATGGTGATGTTTCGGCGGCGCTGGTCAGTCGGCAGTGATGACCTGGTGCTGCCTGCCCTCTTTCTGTTTTTGTTACACTGCATCTGGTGAGTCACTTTCTGTCTCCAAACTATTCTTTTTATTTTTTGGTATTTTTTTTTTTAATCGCGTTTTTTTGTTTTGTGTTTCCCCACACTACACGATTTTACTGTGTTGTTGTGTTCAGGCTGGTAGTTCTCTCCGTGGTTTTGTTCGGCCTTCCCTATGGCTCTGACCAGTCCTGTTCTATAACATTGGTGGACCATGGCCGAGGGTATATGGGCATCTTGGTCAGCTGCCTTATCTGTGAGAGTGCCATCATGTGGTTGAGTATGAGAGGCAGCATCCTGTACACACAGCCCAGGGAAGCTGTGCAATACGTCATCTATATCCGTCTAGGTAAGCTGACTCATTTTTAAACAAGGATAGATATATGCACTGTACGTGCGTCAGCGTGTGTGTGTGTGCATATAGATAGATAGATATCTCACATTTTATTGTGTGATTTGTGTTTTTGTGGTATTTTAGTGTCAAGAAAAAAAAGAAAACGTTTTTATTGATTATTCGCCTTAACATTTTTTTTTATCTCCAGCCATTCTCCTGGTAGAGCTTGTGTATGCAGTGGTGGGAATTGCCTGGCTCGTTCAGTATTACCAGCCATGCTCTGATGTCACTGCCAAAAACCTAGCTTTGGGTGAGTCAAACAGAAGCTTTCGATAGATCGGTTTTGAGAATGTGAAAATGGACTTATCATATCCCGTTGGCATGAATTGTATTTATAGTTCTTCGTTATCTGCTGAAACCACCAACGTGTATTTTTTTTTAACAACATAGTTCACAGATTTCTTGGGTTTTCCAACCGTATTTATCAACTTGGGGAAAACATTTATAATTCCCTTTACCGTATTTTCCGCACTATAAGGCGCACCTAAAAGCCTTCAATTTTTTTTCAAAAGCTGACCATGCGCCTTATAATCAGGTGTGCCTTATATAGGGATCAATATTGAGCCGCCACAGGTCTCGCTGTCAAGACGCTATCGGTGACCCTGGACGATCGGTGACGCGCATGCGCAGAAGATCCCGTCATCATGGATCACTAGCTAATACTAATACTTTACCTCAGAGAAAATAATAAAACAGCTGTTTATTCATTTTGGGAGTGAATGAGTTGTCAGAAAGCTGGTTTGTAATCTATTAATAAAGTTTGACTGACCTATCTGACTGTTTTGTTGACATTCCCTTTAGCGCAGCACCATCTAATGGATGCATAACGTAACCCCAGCCTCTACTGTAGCGCCTTATATATGAAAAAAGTTTTAAAATATATCATTCATTGAAGATGCGTCTTATAGTGCGGTGCGCCTTATATAAGGAAAAAGTTTGAGAATATGTCATGCATTGAAGGTGCGCCTTATAATGAGGTGTGCCTTATTGTGCGGAAAATGCGGTAATTTGATTAATTTGAGCAGTCTCATGATTTTTTGGGGGGTTGTGAAGGTCTGTTGAAACCAACCTATCCACGAGGACTAACGCAGCGCGATTTCTGTTTCTGTTTGCAGCCATATTTACATGACAATTCATAAAATACCTGGTGGAAAACTTTGTGCGCATCCACATTTGTAATTTGGTTTAAAATTGTTGTATATATTGTTATGTTGTGTTTTAGGGATTGTTGCGTGCAACTGGCTAGTGATATTCAGCGTCTGCATTACGCTTATGTGCACTTTTGATCCTACCGGGCGGACATTTGTCAAACTGAAAGCAACTCGCCGGCGTCAACGAAATCTTACAACATATACACTAAGGTACTAACAAACCTGTGATTTATTTATTTATTTTCACAAACAAGAACATCCAAACCTCATTGTCAATTTCCTTCACTTTCAGACACAGACTTGAGGAAGGCCAGGCCAGCAGCTGGAGCAGAAGACTAAAATTCTTCATGTGCTGCACAAGAGCCCAGGACACACAATCAGTAAGTCACATGAATTCATTTTACAGAAATAGAGCAGCTTACGGGATATCAGTATAGTGTGTCCTCGGTTTACAAAGGAAACAACATATGATGTTGCCCTCTGGCTTCAGCCGTGAGAAGTACGGAGCCCCTAAGGTGACACGGTAGAAAAAAACCCAAAACTTTGCGTTCCCTCGCAAAACATTTTGCGTCCCTCGCAATCTTTGCGAGGGAACGCAAAGTTTTTTTTTTTTTTTTCTACCATGTCACCTTAGGGGCTCCGTAGTGAAGTGATTGTGAGTCCAGTTTTTTTTTTTTTTTTTCTCTCTCTCTACACGTCCGTGGTCTTTACACGACATCCTCAGACTGACTGCGTCACACACAGGCTTTCTTAAAATTATGTGAACTAAACTCACTCAACTAAACTCAAATGCATGCAAATTAGCGCGTGGTCTATTAAAATGATTTTAATAGACGACTCGCTAATTTTAATAAAATACATATGTTTTAATAAAATAAAGCTACTTTTGATGTTAAATCAGTGTGACTTCTGCTGCCAGTCAAATTTCACAGCAAGGTCTTAAGAAACTTTTGCAGCACTATTGTTAAAAATGAAGAAAAAAAAAAAAAGAAGTTCAAACTAGGGCTGGATATTGCAACAACCTCACAATATGATACTTATCATGATACAGGGATCATGATACGATACGTATCACGATACATATGTGTCCCAAAACATGGTTTTTAAGACGATACGTATCCCGATGTTTTACATTAATTTACTTGCATTTTTATTATAACAGTCATATATATGTATGATATGATGTGCATTTATGCTGGATGGCAATTTTTTTTAAATTTTTTTTGTTAGCAGCTCTTCTGGTTTATCACTCAGCGGCATGCCTGATCTGAATGTGCACGTACTGCAGAGCAAGGAGCAGCGTTCACAGACACACCGGGAAACTTTAGAAATAGGCATGGGCCGATATGAGTAAAAATATCAAAGTATTAAAATTACAGCTCTAAAATGTGCTTATTTGAAATATTTGGGGAAATAAAAACAGCATTTTCTTCATGTAACACATTCTATTTGTTTTTTCAACAAAATATAGAAGAAATGGTACATGTACCATCTTAAGTTAATAAGTAAATAAATGATATTCTTCCTCGGTTTAAATTTTTCTTAGCAAGACACGGTATCCAATCACTGATGGTCTATTTTTAAAAAAGACGTCACGTGTACAGTTATTTATTTATTTATTTATTTATTTTATTTTATTTTATTTTATTTTATTTATTTATTTATTTATTTTTTAAATAAGTAGGCTATAATGCAAACTAAACACCCAAGGCACTCATGTCCTTTTCGTCTGCTCCCCCACTCCACTCTGCTGCCTAGTGCATGAATGAAACGTATTTAAAATTAATGAGCAATATCGATTATGACGTCTGACGATGTATTGCTGTATCGATTTTATTTTATTTTATTTATTTTTTCACACCATGCCCTCACA
This sequence comes from Festucalex cinctus, assembly GCF_051991245.1. Taxonomy (NCBI): domain Eukaryota; kingdom Metazoa; phylum Chordata; class Actinopteri; order Syngnathiformes; family Syngnathidae; genus Festucalex; species Festucalex cinctus. Next base: position 13,607,081 of record NC_135414.1, on the reverse strand, counting down.
TGCTTCTGCTGCTGTCCTCTACAGGATGCTTATTCAGAGGTGGCAAGCCTGTTCGCAGAGTTCTTCAGAGACCTGGATATTGTGCCGAGTGATATTATTGCTGGCTTGGTCCTCCTGCGTCAGACACAGAGGTCTAAAAGATCGTCTATCCTGGATCAGGTACAGTATTACAATATGAAGGCCCCAATGAACACAATAAAAGAAACCACCAATTGTATTTTCACTCACAGAGTCAGCACTTCATCACCAAGCCGCCCAATGAAGTTAGTTTTCCATGTTGCGCTTTTTAATAGTACTACTTTCCCTCCACAGGCCAACAATGATATTCTGGCCTTCCTTTCTGGGATGCCTGTCACTCGGAACACTAGATATCTGGACCTTAAGAACTCGGTGAGTCCTTTGCTATGTTTATGATGGATAATTGAAGCCAAAACTCAAAACCATCCATTCACACTATCCATAAATACAAGCACTTTTACACTTTCCCCCCTGTTGACTCACCTGAGTGCAAGGCACACTTGGGACACTGCAATATCCATTTTAAGTTAAAAATGGCTCCAAACAATTACTCATTACGTATTAAAATAATTGGTGATTAATTTCATAATGGATTACTTGTCGATGAATCGATTCATTTTGACAGCTCTAATGTATCTGTATTCTTCTATCCCAGACTGAGATGGGCATGTACAAGGATGTGTGCTACTACATGCTCTTTGCTCTAGCTGCGTATGGTTGGCCCATGTACCTGATGAGGAAGCCAGCCTGTGGACTGTGCCGCCTCGTTAGCACCTGCCCGTAAGCAGTCAAACACACACCTGTGCAGTTTTGATCAGCTTGTCTTATTATTGGGACACTGAACTTTTCACATCCATTAACACTTGCTAATTGACAATCCATTGAGACTACTCGTCTGGGAATGGTAACGTTGAATTAATCACATACTCTTACACAGAATGGGATTATGTATTTTACATACATTAAACCACAGTTCCTATTGTGCCCACTCAATGTTCTCTAATCTTTGTTTTCTGTTTTCCCCTTCCAATGCCCCAAGCTGCACATCAATGTCTGGCTCACGTTTGTCCCAGTCAGTGACAGTGGAGGAGGACAATTGTTGCGGTTGTAATGTGTTGGCCATCCGCAGACAATTCTTGGACCGGGATCTGAAGCAGGTTCACATAGTCTACACTTCCTGTCATGATGCCGTGAGTATTCTACCGTCAAAGCAGTTGGAGTGTGTACGTTCTCAATTACACCAAGTGTTGTTTTTGTGGGGCTTTTTATGAACAGGTTTATAAAAGGAAGCGCCCATGCAGGCAGTCTGCCTTTGCAAACATTAGCGAACTAATGGGTCACCTAAAGTGCCCGCTGAATTTGAGTGTGGTACCTGCTAGACATTCCCCATTTTAAGCTGAACATTTAAACATATTAAAGTAAAGTGGAGTTTAGGAACCACACCAACTCGGGCATGGAAAGTAGATAGCACACATTGTAAAGTTAAAGATCAGGGTCGCTGAAGGCTGAGGTGCGTCGTGTGTAAGAGTTTCCACTCTTCTGCTGACTCAACTAACTGCAGAGTTCCAAACTTCATCTGGCATTAACATCGGCACTAAAACTGTGCGCTGGGGGATTCTTGGCTGTTTCCATGGCCGAGCAGCTGCATAAACGCCTTAAATGATCAAACGCAAAGTCACGCATAGGATGGAATAATATCAACTATATGCCGTCACTAGACACTGTCGCAGTGGAAACAAATTCTGTGGAGTGACAAATTAGGCTTCATTACAAAACTGCTAGGTGAGAACATTGTTAGAATAATGGATTCTAAAAATATTCGATAGCGACAGCACTATAGGCTAGGGATGTAACGATAAGGGCTATATCATGATATCGTGATATTAAAACTGCCACAATATCGTCGTCATCATGTTCACAATATTTTAAAGGAACACATCTGTTAAAAAAGGTCAGGTTGATTTCTATTTGTGAAGTTCTAGCACCCTCTAGTGGCTAGTTTATTAGTGCAATTTAATTTTCATTAGGGATGTTTTGGCAGGCTTCTATGTTTAAAATCTATGCTAATTGTCCGATGAAGGGGAACTTAATTTCCTTGTGATGCGATCAATGTGTGCTTGCATTAGCAAGTAAGTGCCTCAATATTGTTATTAGAGATTGTAGGTGGTTTATATGCATTGCTGTTATGTAAAAAAGCACATTATTGTGCTTTTTTTTTAGTATGAGCTTTTTTTTTTTTTTTTTTTTTACAATATTGTGATCTTTTTTTAAATGTCACCAACCCCCAACAATATCGTGAAAGTTATCGTGCCGTGACCCTCATATCGTGATATCCTATTGTGATGTTTGGATATTGTTACATCCCTACTGTAGGCCCTAGAGAGAGTGAGAGAGAGAGAGATTCATATATATATATCTCTGAAAAGCAAAAACATTGGGTATTCATAGTTTAGGATACTTTTTTCCCCCATTTGTTTCAGTAACGTCATCAAGTTTAAAAACAAAACAATTACAACAAAAGTTATACAAAGGTGGTACTCGAAAGGATCAGGTACAAGTTCAGAGAACTTATAATGATCCTAACCACTTGCTTGGTTACAGAAGAAGCTGGACGAAATCCATAAAGCCGTCCAACCCAATTGCAGTAGGAAGAAAATACATCATTTGCGGCTCTTCTTCCCACTGTTTCTGATACAGTGCCTGATGGTGTACTGTAACGGCGCAATTACAGTTAAAAATAACACCCAACTCGTGCAGTTTTGTCTGATGTCAGAGGCATTGTAGCCAGAGGCAGCCTGAAATTAGATGTATGCTCGGCCTCCAAATTTGTTATGCAGGGAAAACCCTGGTATTGTGGAGTTGATCCTTTTTTTTTTTTTTTTTTTTTTTTTTTTTTTTCTCCTAAATATTGTGGTTGTCATTTCTGTCATCTATTTTCATAACACTTTGCTCACCAGTTTAGTTGCTGAGAGATGATGAGTGGGGTGAGAGTTGTGTAGTCTCACTGGATGAAACTGTGCTTTGCCACACTTTTTGTTGAGCAATTGTCATGGACTAAATCTCAAGACGCAGAAGCCTGAAGGTCAATTTGGCAAAAGGGTGTTAAATGATTATCATGTAACCTATTTGTCAGGGATGTTGTGTTGATTGTTGTTGTTGTTGTTGTTGTTAGTCAGGTAACATTTTGCTGTACGATCAACAAAACTTGACCTCTCACATGACACGTTCACCTCCCAATTTAGCGATATCCTTGCTGTAATTCTCTCCTATTATCCATTATACATTATGTCCTGCTGTCTTCTGTTCATTTTCCATCCAGGTTTATGAGACTCCATTTTTTGTGGCAGTGGATCATGAAAAGAAGAAGGTTGTTATCAGTATCAGAGGGACGTTATCGCTAAAGGTGAATTTCAGCTTTGCGCAGTACGACTTTCTACATCTACCACCACTAAACCTGTGTTGCCCCCATCTTCTCTCATGGCCTCATCTGCACGAGGTGCAAGGCAGCGCTCACAAACTCCCACACTGTACATGCATAGTACCAAAGCAGCACTCGGATATAAATGTGCTGTCCATTTTTTACATAACCCTGAAGGAATACTTGCATTGTAGTATTTTAGGCTGTGATTGAAACGTCAGAGATCAGTCCTCTCACAAACCTCTAACTCTATAAAAAGTCTTTGTTTTTATTTTAGCACAGAATGTTTTAGGGTTGTAGTTGGTTAGCCGCATTTTCTCTGCTTATTCTGACCTGTTTTCTTGTATGTGACATCAGGATGCCTTGACTGATTTGTCGGGGGATTCCGAGCGTTTACCCGTGGAGGAGCAGCATGGGACCTGGCTCGGTCACAAGGTCGGAGAGAAACCATTTTGCTATAGTACATTGACACTACGGTCGTTATCTTTTAATAGGAGCTCAATGCGGCAGAATTCTTAGTTCAGTTGCACCACATTTAATCTTTGTCTCTTTTCTCTTAGGGGATGGTTTACTCAGCAGAGTACATTAAGAAGAAACTGGAGCAAGAAATGATACTGTCACAAGCTTTTGGAAGAGACTTGGTACATGGACGCATTCACACTTATTGTCTGGATCAGTGGTTCTCAACTGTTGTCGACCTGGCACCCGCATTGTCCTATTGGTGCAAATGAGACCCACTTTGATAGAAGTTAAGAACCATATCATGTTAGCTTTAAATATAGCCTCTGAAAACACGTGCAGTAATATTTTGAAACACTTTTTAGAATGTTTCATTATTTACTGTCAAAAACATATTTCTCACTGAGTTGCGCTGTATATTTACAACATAAACTAGTTGTTAGAGTACACAGGATTAGCATCTGTGCATCTCTGTGCTCTACCGAGAAAGTTAGAATACGAATGCTGTACATGCAACTTTTCTATTAGCTGTCAGCGACTGACCCAAAATCAGTTGAGTGCCACTGGTCGATATGATGAATGGATGAAGACAACTACAGTATGTACTAATACATCTATCATATTTGCGGTCATACTTAGAGTGTAAGGATAATTTTAGAAATATTGCACAAGTAGTTGCAGTGTTCCAGTGTGATGATTCGGGCCATCTCCCACAGAACAAGGGCACCATGCACTATGGACTAGTGATAGTAGGCCATTCTCTGGGTGCCGGTACTGCTGCTATTCTCTCCTTCCTGCTGAGACCTCAGTATCCCACACTTCACTGCTACTCTTACTCCCCACCTGGTGGCCTTCTTAGGTAAGTTTTTTTCCCCCCTCTCACTCCAGTTTTTTGCACATACAGAAAGATAATAGTAAGTAAAAATGTAATGGAAATTAACCAATTAAAATAAGACTGTGCTTTTTAAAACTGGTTCCACAGAATTATAAAAAAAAAAAAAAAAAAAAAAAAACTCAGAAAACAGGCCTAGACAAAAATGATGGCCACTTAAAGAGATACTTTACTTATTTAGCCATTTTTGTCCGTCAAACAATATTTTGCCTATAATAAATTTGATATTTCCATTATTTTTCGTGTACAATTAGTACCTTTAAAAACACAATTTGCAACTTGCTGACGACTGAAAATGACATCACAAGGGCTCAGGTAATCACAGCTCAGCTTGTGAATGTCACATGACCAAACCTAGAAAACAGGTGAGCTGTGATTGGTTACCTGAGCCCTTGTGATGTCATTTTCAGTCGACAACAAGTTGCAAAATGTGGTACTAATTGTATGTGAAAAATAATGAAAGTATCAAATTAATTATAGACAAAATATTAACTCTTTATTGCTATAATGGGCAAAATAAGTGAAATATCCCTTTAATATTTTGTGTGCAATCTTTTGAGGTAATAACAGCAATCAAATGATTTTTGTAACTTTCAGTGTAAACTCTGCACCTCTTAGCAGGTGTTTTGGACCACTCCTCATAAACAAACTGTTCCAAATATCTTCAAGTTTGAAAGGTAGCATTCTTCGTAGATGTTTATTGGGATTTAGATCAAGGCTCATAGAAGGCTATATATACTAGAAAAGTGTTTTTGTCCACACAAATGACTGTATATCTGACACTTTTCAAAGTGTTACCCGTTTCACACTTAACCAGTGTTACTCAACTTAATAATGTTAAAAAAAATCTACACTGATTAACACTGAGTAGTGTTGAAAGTACTCTACACTAGTGTCAGTGTTAAATATTGAACTCAAACTACACTTTACTCTGATAAATGGTATTTCATTTTTAGAGTGTTTTTCCTCCTTACAAGGCCCTCAAAGCGCTTTACATTTTGACTACTGATGACACAGCATCAGGAGCAATTGAGGGTTCAGTATCTTGCTCCAGGATACTTTGACATAGTCACACTGGCCTGGGATCAAACCCACGCTCACAGGGTTGTGAGACGACCACTCTACCAATGATCCACGTTACAATACGTACCCCCATTGTCTTTCTTTAACACGGATCTTGTTTGTTTGTGACCAAATACTTATTTTCCACCATAATTTACAAATGAAATAAAAATAAAAATCCTCCACTGTGATTTTCACTGATGAAAATCACCCCCAATTTGGAAGGCATGACGTCAAGCCCTATGTTAATGTCAAGCTCTGGTTCAGGTACAAGAGGAAAAAAAGATACTGTGCAAAAAGAATCAAGCATCTGGATGGAACTTTACTAAATGTGTTCACTTCTTGAAATGCTGCATTAGATTCCAAGTAATACATTCTTAATAGTCGATGACTAATACTTAATACGTTTTATAGCAACTACATAACTAGAATCTTAAATTAAGCTTTTGGCTGTCAGGATGGAAGCAACATTTCCATGCCAACGAGTAATCTTTGATATTTGGTGGTCGACTAAAAACCTTGTAGGAAGCTGTGTTTTAGCACATCATGAGTAAAATGTATTGAAAATAATAAAACACTATACAATATGAGAGAGTGTGTGGAAGTGAAAGTTGGCGTTTTTTTTGTGTTTTTTTTAATAAGATTTATTTTGTATATTTCCTTGAATCAAGTCAATCCAAATGAAACTTCTTCATCTCCTAGCTATGACATTTCTCAGCCTTCTTCTCATTTCACATGTGACAAGTTTGATAACGCAAAAGCCTTGAAGTCTGTCTCTCCTTGTTTTTTTGAAGCTCAGTTGCTATGAGTGATCAGTGTGTCCAACCAATTTCTCCTCTATTTAACAACCTGCATGATCCCCCCGCCCAAAACCAGTGAGGATGCCATGGAGTACTCCAAAGAGTTTGTAACCTCTGTAGTGTTAGGAAAAGATCTGGTACCAAGGTATGTCCTTTCACATGTACATTGTATATGCACTTGTTAGAATCATGAACTTGTCACAAAGCCATCTGTTGGTTTTGTCTTTTAGACTTGGCCTGTCTCAACTGGAGGGCTTCCGTCGCCATCTGCTAGAAGTTCTACAGAAAAGTAATAAGCCAAAGGTACTTCTCTCTCTCTGTATCATTTCTACCGGATTTTAAATGTAACAATGCTATTTCACGTGCAGTGTAATGTTTTGAAGCCCATGCCTAAAAAAAAAAAGCAGTACATTATTCCACAAAGCTGGGAATAATGATTTTTTATTTTTCCCCCTACAGTGGCGGATCATTGTGGGAGGCACCAAATGCATCCCAAAATCGGAGCTTCCACTTGAGGAGGAGGAAGATCCTCCGCCTCAGCAAGCAGCACCCCCAAGTAGTCGCCTGTGGCTCCACCCCAGTGACCTCAGCATCGCCCTCTCAGCCTCGACCCCCCTCTACCCACCCGGCCGGATCATCCACGTGGTGCACAACCACCCGCCAGAGACCTGGTGAGAAGGCTGACTTCAGAGCTTGCACGCTTCTTTAGTTTGCGTCAGAATTACGGCCACCCACTGTTTTTTTCACTCCGTTCCTCCGAACTGGTGGTAAACCACCAGTGTGAATTCTTTACCAGAAAAATGACAGTCAGACAATCCAACGTGTGTTTAAGAAGACTGTATGAGGTTTTTACTGGTGCTTTGCTGCATACTTTACTGCATTTAGAGTTCTACATTTTGCTACATATAGATGTTGTTTTGTTACTGCTATTATGGTAACCTCCCCCCAAGTAAACTGTAGTTTGTCACATTCTCATAGTGTTTGCTATTAATGCCTCCCCTATGTTGACTGGGAAAACAATAAGGTGGATGTGTTTACTTTCTCTTATTTCTGTCTCACTCTCTCGTAGCTGTGGTCAAGAAGAGCCAACTTACTCGGCTCTTTGGGGGGACAACAAGGCCTTCAACGAAGTCATCATTTCACCTGCCATGCTTAATGAGCACATGCCTCTCATGGTGATGGAGGGTCTAAACAAGGTCTGTTCTCGTCATGTGCATGCTGATTGCTTTGGCTTCACTGACGTTGTGCTGGGATGGCATTGTTATAATGATCAAATTCTTGAGGGAAGAGAATCCAACAACACTTTGAGGTTATTAATTAGCACACTAATGGGGTATTATTACTAGGGCTGCGTTTAAAAAAAAAAAAAAAAAAAAAAAAAAAAAAAACATCGAATAATCAATATAAAATCGATTTTCCTTTTTGAGCCTTATATCGATTCATAAAACCAAGGCTATTTTTTTGTATCTTACAGTTTTCTTGAAATTTACTGTACACAAGTATTTTTAAGTACAAGTACAGTATTACACAAGTATTTTCTTACATTTATGAAAGACTTAGTGCACTTTAAGGCAATTCAGAATCTCTTTACTTAATATTTACAATTATTGAATTTGAATTATGAAACTATTTTCATCTCATCTTTGCTGATGTCAGTGTTTGTGTAGCACTTAAGTGATTAAAACACGTGTTACTCTCATTAATAAACTCATTTGACCAGTTGCTGCCTCTGCAAAATTTAATTTGGAATTTAATATTTGTGGAGTTTTTATCATGTCCTTGCTGTTTAAGAAGAATTGATGTTCCATAATTAATCAATATCGGATTGAATTGAAGGGAATTAAAGTGGGGAAAAAAAATCTAAATTGAATTGAACTGAACTCTTGAGGAACTTATAGTCAATACCATCCCTAAATATTACCACTGTTCAAATTTTGAATGTACAAAAAGAAACAGCTGGATTTGCTTAACTTAAACTGAATATCACATTCTAGTATAGAGCCCAACTTTATTGTAATAATTTTCAACATGGTGAGGGATAATTTTTGTCTAAGATGCGCTGATGTGATGACAGCAGTAAAAAACAAACGTGACATTATAAGGTTATTTCTTCAAATAAATAGTGAAGTGTATGTTTATAATATATTTTTAAAACTCTGGATGGAACGTCTCAGCAATAAATTGATCGCAATCAGCAACACACCATATCACAGAAAGGGGGAACAAACGTCACCATTCATTGGTATGCCCCATAAGTGTTCTCACTGATGTCTGTTGAATTGAATGTTTGTATTATCCATAATTCATCTTTCCTATCATTTAATTTTCTTCACACAAGCATGGGTGCCCTTCCTTCTTTTCTGGTCAGTTCTTTGGTGTCCTGTGGACAGGACAGGTTGTTCTGGTATAAGGGTGTTAAAGTGTATGTTTGTATGTGAAGGAACTACTTTGAGAATTGCAGAGTTAAATACGAGGTGACGGTTGGTTTGGGTGACGGTGCATCTGCATGAAGATGTATACTCCTATTGAAGTGTAGCACCTCTGATGTGTCCGCAGGTGCTGGAACCATGTTATCCTCTGTCTGAGCAGGGGACTCTGGAAGTGGAGGTGCTTGAGGTCTTTCAGCCTACCAATGGCACCACTGTGCACATAACCACCAATACAGAATCGCACGCTAACAGTATTGCCCATGACAAGTCTTCCCCCACCTTTAAAGACGTTTTTTGCAATGCCTCCCTTACAGAGACCCAACTGATCTCTTTCCCTACCATCATTTCATCTCCTTTTACGGATGCTATAAATTTCTCTGACCCCCAGCCAGCAGCTCTTTCAGTTGCAGACAAAGAATGCTTTCCCCCACAAACCCAAACAGTCCAACCTTACGCCATCCTTTGTGTGGATGCAATTCGCACTCCTGAAATTTCACCCAAATGAGTCCCAAGAAAAGAAATACTATGAAGATGGGACGTCACATAACACCTTCCAACAAGAGGGGGTCTGCAGTTGAGAGATTGCATGATGTTGCATTGTGTTGAGCAATAAGAATTGTCTTGCCTCTGGCAACAATCATTTAAACTGTCAGTGCATGTCAACATATACAGAGCTACACAAAGTAATTTAAAAATGTAATCATTTTTCTCATAACTCATAATTCATTAGTGCGATTACGTTTGTTCCACTGAAGGGTCACGATCTTTCTGTGAGACTTTAAAAGCCTTCATTGTGGCTCTTTTGCACATAGAAAGTTGTGGCTGGAGGCAACAAGTCCAGGCAAGGTCCCCAGAGGAAGTCAAAAATCATAGCTGCATTCCAGGGCGCAAATGACTCTTATAAAGCGGTTACTGAAATGTGTCTGTGCACCACATCAAGCTAATTGAGAGCATAAATCTTGCTCAAAACCTACATCGGGATTTCTTTTTGCACCCTTTGTGATCCAAAACCCACGTTCAGCATTTTGTTCCTTTCTGCACGTTTGCTCAAGTGCTGTGACATGGCACTCCCCCACTTCTTCCCGCTAACACATTTTCTTTGTGTTCACAAAGCTGCCATGGTGATGCCTTCCACACTGACTGCGCCTTCTTCCTCATCTCTTTCTTTCTTTTCTTTCTTTTTTTTCCCAAGACACATTCCTTCTTTCCTCACAGGGAGCTGAACATTTCTCAGCATTTTGAAAATTAGGAGTAACAAGCACATTTATTATTATTGTTTATGCTGCTACCGCTGAGTCATCATATTATGTCCTGTTTTTCTCATTTGAAACAGTGGGAGCCATTTTAAAAGGGTAGAAAGGATGGCATATTCTAGTTTAATAATTCTGTCATGTGCATATAATTTATTGAAGTGTACATAGCTGAACAGATTGCAGATATTGCCAAAGTCTTTCTCTGCATTAAGTTGTCACCTTAATTTTGTCTGCTTTCAGATTGTTGCTGTGCTTTGTTTTACATTTCTAACCGTGCCAACTATCTGTAGGTTATCCCTTTTAGAGGCAGTCTTGCATGAGCCAAGCCCACTGGCAACACCCAGCAGTGTAAAATGATTCTGTATTTATTTGCAAACATGCTCCTTGACTGATATATTGCCTCAATGAACATTTCAAATTCAAGCATTCATTTACATTCTTTTTAGTATGTTTTTTGTTGTCACATTTGCATGTCCAGTCTTTTTTTTTTTTTTTTTTAAAGCATAATGTGCCTCTGGTATGTGTTCTAACTCATTAAAGCTAACCACAAAAGTGTGTGTAATTGTTGTATTCATGTGATTGTCTGTTTTGTCAGTTGTTTACATACACTGCAATCCTCTGGACTGCGATTCCCTCAAATACTGTAGGACTTGTGTGAATCTTCCTCAGGCATCCGTGACTCCACTGTGGGTGTTTAATGTCAGTTGGAGTAGGTGTAAGCTCACCTTTAGCTCGCACTTGCATTTATCTCAACCACTATGTACTATCACGATGGATGTTTTACAGTATCTGCGGTTAAATATAGAAAGAATGTATATACAAACTGTTTAAACTGTAAATCGCACAAAACTGATTCTACTTTTACGACTCATTATACAACCATTTGTAAACTGTGTACTTAATATAGGCTCATGAAGAGAGCATACAGTATGCATACATAACTCATTTTAATGGGTCATGTATCTATTGTGTAGTTAGTTACAAAAAAAAAAGTTTAAGTTAAAACTAATGTTCACTTCTATCACATGTATATGTTCCTCCTTCCTTTTCTCTGACATTAGTATTTCATTTTGATGCTCAAGCTGCAAAATGTCTGCCATCTCGTCACATGTATACCTCTGTGCTTGCGACAGGTCCTGGAGAACTACAACAAAGGAAAAACGGCTTTGCTGTCAGCAGCCAAGATTATGGTGAGCCCGACAGAAGTGGACTTGAACCCCGAGAGTGTGTTCATGGCTGCATCTGCAACAGCGCAGCAGCCGATGCCTACAACACACCACCGCAGGAATAGTAGTGTTCGGTCAGTATTCAGCGCCATTTTGGATGTGTTGTGGTGTAAAATATTGAGTGTCCATTAGGGCTGTCAAACGATTACATTTTTTAATCAGGTTAATCACATCTTAAAATTTTGATTAATCACGATTAATCGCTTAATTAAAAAGGCTTTTTATCAACATTCTTTGCCCGCCAAATTTAAAATGCACCTCTTATGTGTTAATTTTTTCGGCATTTAATGTTAGGAGAACGTCTCATCCTCCTCTTTTTCTAATCAGTAAATTGCTTGCATAATTTAAAGTGGGAAAAAAATGACCCCGATAGTTTGACATCAACTAATATTCTGAATGTCACACGCAAACATTTATTAAATGCTTCAGTTTAGTGCAGTTTAGTATATGTTATGTTTATTGTTCAAACACAACCTGTGCTACCTTTAACGTAGTCATCCGCTGTCAAGCTAAAGGATAATTTGCAGTCAAAATTAATAGTGCGATTAATCTGCGTTAATACATGATTAATGCGATAATTTGTTTGTGATTAATTAATTAGTTAACGCTTTAACTTTGACAGCACTAGTGTCCATATGTGAACTAAAATAGCAGATGTACCTCAAGTCTTTGAATGTTGAACAAATCCGTCGCTGTGACACTTGCTGTGAGCTGTTTTCCGCTTCCATAAAGCTGTTACTAACAGTAATCCTTTAAATTAATTTATTGATCATTGTTTTAATACAATTTACAGAACATAATTGTCAAAGATCTCACAGCTGACAACACACACAGGAGTAAAAATACAAGGAGGAACTAAAAATATATCTAACTAAAACCAAAGCGGCCTCTTTGTGCACATTTTTTAGAATAACATACCATATGCAGTACATCATTTTTAAACCAGCATTACTACTGCTACTAATTTCTATTCTTTTTTTCTCAAACTTGTAATTCCTGTCTGTTTTGTTTGGGTAACAAAAAAGACAAAAAACATTGTTACGGTAAGGAAAGCATGTGATCACTAACTCTTCGTAATGTGCACCTTATTCTCTCATGCACGCATGCACACTGTCTCACCACAGAGCAGTTCCAACGTACGGTAGTATTCAGTTCTCGCCACGCCCCCTCTGGTTCAGTCCCTGTCCAAAGTCTGTGTTCTGATAGACGTAGTTGATGTTACTTTTCCTGCCTTAGAGGTACCCACCAGGATGTTGACCTTCCACTCTCCTGTCAGTGTTTCTCCTTGGTGCCTACTTAATATTAAGTATGCAAACATGCCATATGGACAAAAGTATTGAGACAAATATACTGTTTTACTAACAGGAAGTGAAAATGGAAATTTGTACAATAGCATGTAGGAGTTTCTATCTATCAAGAAAATCATGGGTGGGGTCAATAAGAGTTTACAATCCCTTCTAGTTCTTCATAGTCACTCAAAGGGCCTTTGTTGGCAGCATAGAAAAAGTCCAAAGTTTCTTAAAGTGGAAGTCAATCCCCCCCCAAAAAAATTCTTGACAATATGTTCTATGCAGCCCCACTAGTATAAATATGTATTCTGGCTAATATTGTGTTAGTGGATTATGAGTTAAGCAGTAAAATCCAGCAGTTTATAATCAATATCAGGCGACCATCTTGCTGTCGAGTTAAAATGACATCACAGTTGCTCAGGTCTCAGGTAATCATCAGTCATAGCTCAGCTTAAAAAAACAGGTGAGCTGTGATTGGTCGTTGCCTGAGCCCTGAGCAACTTTGATGTCATCTTCAGTCGACAGCAAGTGGCAAAATGGCCGCCCCCTGAGATGGATGAAAATGTCTGGATTTTGCTACATAACTTATCTTCCTCAAATATAATATTAATCAGAATGCCATTTTTAGATTAGTGAGATCACGTACAACATTATTGCCAAGAAATGTTTCCAGTTGACATCCCCTTTAATTATGCTCCAGCATTTGAAATTCCGGTTTAGTTGGATATGTCCCATCCCTACTTTTTCAAGCGGTATGTCCCAAGACTTTTGTTCATATTGTATATGTTTACGCACAAACCATTACCCATTTTCCCTTCTTAATCCCCTCCCTAGTATAGCTGTTATTTTAGTCATGCTAATCGCACCTTGTGAGTTCCGCTTCCCTGTCACTCCTATCCTTTCTCGTCCTCTCCTCTAGTTCCTGTGCCCAGTCTGAAATATCTCTGGACGGTTTCTCTGAGTGTCCTCCTCCTCCAGTACCCGTAGTGTTGCGTGGAGCACGGGAGCGCCTGACAGTGGAGCTTCGGGACCGCAAAGCTCCACTGGCAGTCATGGAAAGCCTGTCAGACGCCGAATCAGTCTACAGCCTGGATTCCAGGCGCTCCTCTGCTGCACTCCGAGGTTCTCCGATGCTTAGTAGCCTCCCGTTCCCTTTGGATGCCCCGATTCCTGAAGAGAATCCGTCTCTCAGCTCTCGCACTGAACTACTGGCAGCCGACTGCCTCTGCCAGGCCACACCAGAACACTTGGGCGAGATTGGGCCTTTCTTGACACCATTGGACCCTGTATCGAATCCGGAGTACTCCATGCAGCTTTCCCCGGCCACGCCTCGCTACAGCGGACATTATTCCCCTCAGCCTTTCAACGCAGAGCCTATCTACGCTGAAATTCCCCCTGATGTGGAACAGATGCCAGGCGTCTACAGCCCAGGTAGCACTCCCGACACTCCCCGCAGTCCGCAAATTGCTTCTAGAGCGATGGATGGAGACAAAGAACCGTGGGAGTTTAGCACGGAGACACGGCGGGAAACGTCCCCTCCGCCGCCCCAGCTATCAAATGGGAACCCCAGCCGAACAGTGCTGGAATTTGCCCAGTACTTGGATTCTCTCTTTAGACTAGATGGCAGCCACTCACCTCCGATGGATCTGTCCGATGGGGAGTCAGAGTCAGGACGCGGCTCGCTTGGGCACGTGGAGTGTTGTTTGGGAGACGAAGCGGATGACAAACAGCTTCTGGCCAGGGCGACATTGGAGCCCAACTTGGTCCCCAAGCCGCCACGCACTTTTGCTGGATCCGCTGACCCCTCTTCTGGCATCTCCTTGTCACCTTCCTTCCCTCTCTCATCATCTGAGGAACTCAATGACCTTTCGCCTGGTGAGGGCGCCCCACCGGCCATTGACTCACTACGAACATCTATCCCTATCCACTGTCCTGAGGAGAACACTCTGTCCTCTATGGTGTAGTCTACTTCAACTAACTATTTACTCCAAATGAAGTGATGCAGTCATTCTAAATGAAAAAAAACAAAAAACGAAAAAAACATATCACAGTATGTGCATGCGATGGAATGTAGTCACTCATCAAAGAACTAAGGACAGAGCTTGACTTACCAACTCACAAATAATTTCCATTCTTCAGGTGTCCTGCCCCACTAAAATGATGTTTATAGCATTTTCGCACTATTGCAATGACGACAAAGAAGATACCTCTCTGCATGCCAGGGGGCTGTGCTGCTTTTGGGTGGAAATGAACAACTGTAGCTTCACAAATACCGTTCCAAGACAATGTTGTGAAACATTTCAGCATACGTTCATCCCCTGACTTAACTCTACGAAAGAGAGAGTCGTTTACTTAGCAGGGATTCAAAAGCTAACACTGTAGAAGAAGCTAGTTTGCGAAGGCACGTCATCTTGGTTTGATGTGCTCTACTACTTCCTGCACCCTCAGCAGCATATTTTCTCCCTGCTTTTTATTTTTCATTGTTCGTTCAGGAATGTGAAGATGGACATATGTCAGTCAGTAGAAAGTGTGAAGACGTGACACAATGTTCCTCAGGTCTATACAGTGTTGGTGTCAAGGAAGAGTTGGTGTGTGTGGTTGAAGTTGTGTCTTAAACATTTAGTGATTGTGACAAAGTTATGACAGACGCCTATGGATGTTTTGAAGCCTTTTGGTTACTCTTTATAGTGCATGATAGTTTTTTGTCTTTTCAAAGAGATGTCACTAAGCCACTTAGATTGACAATTTGGTACTCTTGCACACATCATTTTTGCTTAGTCCCTTCTTTGCCAAATGATTTAATACCTTGATATTGCCAAATGTATTTCTCAGATGTACTTTTGTATATGCTTATTGCTTTATTTGAACACAACAAGCTACGGTATGTTTATTATGTCCCACCCCTGTCATTCCCATGGAGACTGTTACACACCACAGGAAAGACACCACCTGACTGCCATGGCTTTTCCTGTTGCGTATTTGTGTCAACCTTCAAGCCGCAATAACCACCTAGCTCATAGTTTGCTTTGTTTCCTAGAGACGGTACCGCTCTCATAGTGGGATTCCTCACACTGGGGCGAGTTTCAGTAACACAAATGCTGACATTGTCAAACCTTAAATGTTTCCTATATGTTATATGTGACCCCACTAGTCTAAACATGACATTCTGATTAATATTACATTTATTGAATATGAGTTATGAAGCAGTCTCCAGCCATTTTACGGTTTGCCCATCTAAGGGGGTGGCCATTTTGCCACTTGCTGTCGTCTGAAGATGACATAACAGTTGCTCAGGGCTCAGGTAACGACCAATCCCAGCTCACCTGTTTTCTGAAGATGCACTGTAATTGGTTGTTACCTGAGACCTGAGCAACTGTGATGTCATCTTCAGTCGACAGCAAGTGGCAAAATGGCCGCCTTCTGATACTGATAGAAACTGCTGGATTTTGCTGCTTAACACATATTCCACAAAATATTAACCAGAATATCGCATTTATACTAGTGGGGCTGCATAGAACATATATTTCTCAAGATTTTTTATTTTTTTTTGACTTCCCATTTAACGCAAATGCAGGATCCCAGAAATACCCAAACCATGAGTTGTGTAATTGTGCCAGGATACATTTTCACTTGTTCTCAAGGTGCTCTCAGACATGATGGACATCAGGTGTTTGCTTCCCTTTAATCTGGTCCACTTCGCCCTTCCTCGAGGTTGGACTCATGGATAAATGAGCTGGTGTCAATTCTACATGTGGCATACAATCTTCCATATCACCAAGGGTGTAACAGGTGGTTTACTACTTGTGTTATTTATTACGATAAATAGTTTCACTTTTATTGCTGTATTTGATGGTGATATCTTTATTGCTCTTGCAACAGATTGATGTTGGTGTTTTTTTTAATCTTTCAAATTTTTGGTCTTTTATTTTATTTTTTATTTTATTTTTTATTTTTTATTTTTTTTCCCCAGAAGTTGTGCATTTTGCTTTTTTTTCTGTCCAAGTGGAAAAGTATTTAACATTCGGCCATGGTACATTTCCGAATGTTCCATTGTGGTGAGACATTCTGCAGAATGACCTTTGGTGGAATGCCTAGCCTGGAGTCACCAACGTGATCTGCTCAGTTTCTGTTTGGAACAAGAGTTGTTACTCACAGCACTTCTCACATCTTGCCAGTTTACAAGTCTGTCACTGCACAGATCATCTTGACAGTCCCTTCTTCTCACTCAAATGTTATTGGGTTATTAACCCATTAAATAATTAAGCTTGCAACCAGTCAAAGCACTGTTTGGCCACGTGTACAGCACCATCTTCTGTATGTATTATTTATGCAGATGTCTAAAAAAATAATAATAATAATTCAAATAGCCACGTAGAGAACAACTGTATAACAAAAAGAAGATAGGTATATATTTAAAAATATCAATATTGACATATAACACAGGAAATATTTCATCTGAAAGTTATTTATTAAACTATTGGGAGGGGATCACAAATTGTTCTATGAAGAAAGAGGACTATTTGCATATATGTCGTCTCCATGTTTACCTTGTTTGCTTCCTTCCCCTCCTGCTCCCAATGGAATGTATGTGATCCCTCCCCTTACTGAACTTGCCCGTTATGGAATAAATTAAAAAACATGGTCAGCATTGTTGCCGTTTGTTTTCTTTCTTCCTTACAAATTATTTTCCCCATTTCAATACGTTGCACTTTATTCAACTCTGTATAAAGATAAACTCAACTGTGCTAAGCAGACTAGCGCAGAATTTTTGATTCCATGTAGCACCCAATGAGGTGACAAAAGTACTCATGCTCTGTAGACTTAATGTAAAAAAAAAAAAAAAAAAAGTATAAGTAAGTATAAAGTGTAAGTATTGTGTCTTGGTAAATACAAGGCATGCCCTACTTTTTTTTTTTTTTTTTTTTTTTTTTTTTTACATTATTAGTAGTACAAATGTAAAAATTACGATTTGTTTTCAATTATACCAGTTTTTGAGATCTCAACCACGGTTGACCTCATTCTATAAGTTAAATTAAATGCCGGTACACTACAGTATTTGCAGAAGTTACACAGCAGTTCAATGTATGTAAAATGTAAACGTTTGAGGGTTCAGCCACTAGAGGGTGCAAACGTATGATTTACAGTCCACTGTAGTGAGGGTTGGAGGAAGGGGGACGGATTACTTCCGGGGGCTTCACACGGTAGTGTTTTGCTAAACTAGCCTGCTATCATGAATTAACACCGAATTGTCAAAATTGGATTTGGTGAATGTCTTGGTAAGTAAAACATGCATCGACCCGAATGTCGCCACGTCAATAGACAACAATGAACATTTTGGGCTGTTGGTAACGTTTAATTACGATGATTTTAGTAAGATAATGTACCTAACTGTGTTTGCTACCTTAGCTTTACGATTCATAATTTCTGAAATCTCAGTTTAGAATGTTGGTTAATTTCTTGACATCTGTTTGCTATACTAATGAGGGTTTTTTTTTCGCAGCGCTTTTATGTACAGGAGTATACAGAATGCAAGCGGGGGCGTTCATTTCAGAATTAGGGGGTGAGCCGGTGAGACATTGTTCAGGAGTAAACTTTTATTATCAAAAATAATGTATTATCAAGTTAAGTAGTCTGAACAATGTTTATGTCTCTATACTGTCAATAAGTGGTGTCTGTGCGTGTGTCTGTATGCGTCTCCTCTCTCTGTTGATTTTCATCTTGTTGCATATTTAATGGATGAAAAGTGCTACGAACAAAATTTTATTTAATGTACGTGTGTATCCGCTGCAGTATGACGCTCAAGAGTGTGCAGTCCTACACCATGCACGTACACCATTAATGGTCACGTGGAACAGGTGTCTTAGTTTTAATCAGAATTTGGCATTTCTTGAAAGACCAAGCCGCTATATTCGAAATATCACGCGAAATATCACGCGACCAAACGTGACAAAACAGGTTAGCTGGGTTATTGTGGATGCGTCTATTACTATCAAGAAAACCGGTCGATGAGATGATTGTTTGAAGCAAAATTAAAGTTCCCCTTCGACATTCAGAAGTGCTTATACATCTTTTGCCGAAGGAGATTGTACACTTTATAAGACTTGGACAACATTTCCGGAATTTAGTTGACAAAAAACAACTCAAATATTTAAGGTGAGTAAGGCCAGGTTTTAAAATACATACAAGGTTTATTTTATTTTATTTTATTGTATTTTATCTTATTTTATATTTTTCTATATTTACTGTATTCCTAATGTGGAATGGTTTGACACAGAGGCATGCAGGTGGCGCAGGCATTGGGGAGGTGACCCCAGGGATCCTTACATGTAATAGAAGGGTATCCGCTTTTGATCGAGGGGGCATAAAGCGAAAAATAAAAAAAAACTTTGTTGCTGTGTAATGTCGTGATTTGACGTTACAATGATTATTTCATATTTAGTGTATTTGTACGAGGGCTGGTCAATAAATTAAATTAGTTCCATTAAATTGTCATTTTAAAAATTGACGATTTGAAAATGCTATATCGTGAAATTAGGGTTCTTAAAAATACATTATTTTTCTGTATTATTATAAGCTGTTATTCTTACATTATGGTATAGCCTAATGTTGTGAATTGTAAATTTGCACAAGGGGTAGAATGAGAGATAGGTGGTTTACAAGACATGTTTACAATAATCGCTAACTACTTAATTGTGGCATTTAAGCAAGTAATGCACAAGCTATGGATATTACATTTATGTTAAAACTGATTTATTTATTTTCAATCAATCAAACTTTCTTTAAATGTTTGTTGTGTTCATTACTTCGATTAACATTGTAATCATCTGGAATAACTGAAATAATTGAGATTTTATGGTTTTGGGCATATCGCCCGGCCCAACTTAGTTTGTACTGTATTATGAAAATCCAACTTCTGTGTACTTACTTTTTTGTATCTTATATGTAGTGTAGTATGAAATGTAATATTTTGAATATTTTAACATTAGACATTTTCTGGGCTTTATAACCTATATATGTGTTATTGTAAATCAATCCATTCCATTAATAAATAATAAAAAAAAACATATATTGAAAAGAAATCCACAAATGTGCAGATCTGCTCATGCCGAACGGCAATTATGTGGAGGTCAACTAATTGTTTTGATTAGGGATCAGCGAGTACCGATTCCAGTATCGGTGCCGATTCCATCCTTATTTATTTATTTATTTATTTATTTATTTAAACTTTCTTATGCTAAATGTTTAAAAGTTTGTTGAATAATGTTTTAAGATTGTTATTGTATGTTCTTTTTAGTAAATTTTGTAACCTATTTTCATTTATTTGTTTTCCTCTGAATGTTAACTACTGTTTGTTGATGCTTATGTGTGCTCATGCAACATTTAGGAAAATGTTATATTGGGTTATATAGGTCTTTCAGACTGTGTCATTGTTTTTAGGAAATCTCAAAAGCACTGTCGTGCTTGGTATCGGTGAAGAGTTGAGTACTTATACTAGTATGCGTCTGAAAAAAAGTGGTATTGAACGTCCCAAGTTTTAGTGCTTGTAAAATTGTGTGTGCAGTCACTGCTGATGGAGGGAATATGAACAAAATACATAAATACTGAACACAAGATTGCATACAAATGAATCATTCAACAGCCTGCTTAGTCTTTATTTGTCACTATGTCATTCCAGAGCCTGGCTAGACAGGCAGGTGGCAGACATGTATGCCTCTGGCAAACACAGCTCCCGGGGGCCTGCCCTTATCCCGCGGATGAAAACCAAGCACCGTATATACTACATTACCCTCTTCTCCGTGGTGTTGCTTGGCCTCATTGCCACTGGGATGTTTCAGTTCTGGCCTCACTCTATTGAGTCCACAGCTGACTGGACCGTCGACAAACGCAGTGTTCACGATTGTCCTCTGGTGCGCCTCCAAGTCTCCAGTCCCATTCCTGAGAGGGGAGACCTTAGCTGTCGCATGCACACTTGTTTTGATGTGTACAGATGTGGCTACAACCCTAAGAACCGAATTAAGGTAGTAATAACCCCAGTGAACCACTTCCACAGCACATTTATGTGAGTCGGTGTTGCTTGTTAATGAAAGTTTTTTTTGTTCTTTTCTTGGTTTAGGTTTACATTTACCCACTTCAGAGGTTTGTTGATGAACTTGGGGTTCCCATCAGCAGCACTGGACTTTCTCGCGAATATAATGACCTCCTCAGCGCCATTTCAGACAGCGACTTTTACACGGATGATGTCAACAGGGCTTGTATTTTTATTCCATCAAGTGACGTCCTGAATCAGAACTCCCTGCGAATCAAAGAGACTGCCCAAGCTCTGGCAATGCTTCCAAGGTAAATGTGACGTCTCACGTGCAGGTAAATTCTGTGTGTCCAGTAGTGTAGTAATGCAGATGACAAGTGTGCAAATGTTAAATGTGTGTGTGTGTGGGGGGGGGGGGGGGGGGATTCGTTACCATTTTACCTTCCGCTTTTAGGGTACCACGGCGTTGGGGCTGGGTATTGATTGCAATTTCAATTCACAAGAGTTCAGTTCAATTCGATTTAGATTGTTCCCGATTCGATTGACTTCACTTCAATCCGATATTGATTAATTATATAACATCAATTCTTCTTAACATAATAAAACTCCACAAATATTAAATTCCAAATGCAATTTTGAAGAGGAAAGTATCAACTAATTAATACAAAATACAGCAGACACCATAAAACACTGAAAGAATGCTAGAGATGTGCTTTAAGACGGGTTTTAAAAATGGATAGAGAGGGAGATTGCGTAATATTTAGTGGAAGGTCATTTCAAAGGGAGGGACCGGCAACTTGATCCCCTCTGAGTTTACGCTTAGTCCTTGGTACCTCCAGTCGTGTCTGGTCTGCTGAACTGAGGCACTGGGCAGGCTTGTAGGGGTGGAGGAGCTCACAGAGGTACGGTGGTAGGGCTGTCACTGTCGATTGTATTTAGAATCGATTATTCTATTGATTACTCCATCAAATTAATCGATAATCATTAATAGAATAATGGGATAACATTTTATTTCGTATACCCTTCTCTTTCAAACAAGGATGTGTTTCATATTCCACTTTGGCTTTGGTCAGTTAGATTTTTTTTAACTTGTTAATAAGTAAATTCATCATTGCATGAAGTAGTCCTTTGACTTATGTTTCTGTTTTTTTGTTTTTAAGATGGAACAAGGGGATGAATCATCTACTTTTTAACATGCTGCCAGGGGGCCCACCAGACTACAACACTGCTTTGGATGTGCCCAGAGACAGGTAGCTTGAACATAAACAATCTTACGTACTTACTTATATATATCAAATTGTCAGAAGCACTGGGGGGAAACAATAAATAAGTTAATATTTACTTTTAGTATTTTTCTTTCACAAACGAATCAATGTAGCTAAGTGCATGTCAGTAGGTGCAACATAATTGAAGAGGTTAGTGTTTTTATGTTGAAGTGTCCAATGGCATCCTCAGATGATCTCCTACCAAGGACAATATATTGTTTTTTGTTTTTTAAAGAGAGAGATCTTATAATGGATTGTGTGGTAGGCAGCACAGAGCCAAAAAATGATTGATTGTGTGGACCCTGATGTTTTGGCTGGATCACACAGTCAAAGCAGAACACTCCCGTAAGAAATTATTTCCAGAAGGTGAAGTATATATTTACAAATAGCTACAAATAGATATCCTGTACATTAAAGTAATGGTTGGTGGTTTTAAGTGAGATGATGAACAATATCTTTAGATGTAAGGAATTTCCTGAGCTCATCCAAAGAGTCGATTTGTCATGAAACTTGATTAGAACCAGGTGTGGGGAGGGAGGGGATTTCAGTGTATTGCCTTTTGAGTTGAATTGAATATAAAATAATATATATAATCACTCAAACTAATACTTGACTATACACTGTATAATGGGATGGTAACCAAAAGAACTTTTTTGCAAGTGTGTATTTTTGTTGATGAGTTCTTTGTGTTTTTAAGTGTTGTTCTAGTCAAGGCTGATTGGTCTTTGTTCCAGAGCGCTCCTGGCTGGAGGCGGTTTCTCTACATGGACGTACAGACAAGGTTATGATGTCAGCATCCCAGTTTACAGCCCCCTCTCTGCTGATGTTGAGCTGCCCGAGAGACAGCCAGGGTGAGCTCATTGCAACCATATACTTTGACACTGTGTTTCTAGTCGTGCTTATCTTAGTGCGGTTTATGGAGAGGTTTATTGTGTTTCAAAGATAAATACCAATTGGACAGAATAACTGTTGGAATAAGGCATGACAATGATGTGCAAAGATTGAAGAAACTTCATAATGCAAAAGGATTTGGGTGATAGAAATCTGATTAATGCATAACCATGAACACGAGCACTCACAGAACATGGACGTATGGCTTAAACATTGGCTCACCTGTGACATTTTGGTGAATAAACTTCGAAATGAGGTCAAGTTTTCATCCTAATCCATTGTGGATAAACATTGTGATGTGACGTAACTAAATTCATTTTCCATCTCCGGTCTTCCCTCCTCCAGGCCTCGCCGCTACTTCATCCTGTCATCTCAAACAGCCATTCACCGCGAGTACCGGGCTGAACTTGAACGCCTGAAGGAAGAAAATGGCGAGGCTCTGCTCCTTCTAGACAAGTGTAGCAACCTCTCCCAAGGAGCTGCCTCTGCTCGGAAGCGCTGTTACAAGGGGCAGGTGTATGACTACCCACAGATCCTGCAGGTAAGCACAACTGCCTACAAATATAACTTTTTTTCCAAGATTAAAGTCCAAGTGTCACTGACGGATAATCAATGTTGAACCCCAAAAAATGATCCTCTTCCAATGTCTCTGCAGGAATCCTCCTTTTGTGTGGTCCTGAGGGGTGCACGTTTGGGTCAGGCTGCTCTTAGTGATGTGCTGCAAGCTGGTTGTGTCCCTGTCATCCTCGCTGACTCCTACATTCTTCCTTTTTCTGAAGTTCTTGACTGGAAAAGGTCAGTCGACTTCAGTGTATCTCCCATTAAGCATGAAAGAACTTAGAAGGGGAAGTCAACGTTAAACATTTCTTGACAATAATACGTTATATGTGACCTCACTTGTCTACATGACATGACATTGTGATTAATATTAAATTTGTGGAATATGCGTTATGACGCAAAATCCAGGTGTTTTTATCCATCTCAGTAGGCAGCCATTTTGCCACTTGCTGTCGACTGAAGATGACATCACAGTTCTCAGTACTCGGGCAACGACCAATCACAGCTCACTAGTTTTTTTTTAAGTTGAGCTGTGATTGGTTGTTACCTGAGACCTGAGTAACATTGATGTTGCTCAGTCGACAGCAAGTGGCAAAATGGCCGCCACCTGAGATGGAATAAAACGGCTGGATTTTGCTGCAATATTAACCAGAATACCATATTTAGACTAGTGGGGCTGCATAGAACATGATACTGTCAAGAATTTTTTGGGGGGGTTGACTTCCCCTTTAATTAACAACTCATTCACTCCCAGCCATTTTTACTGAAGCAACCTCATTCACTCATGGCTGTTTTACTGGATTTTGACTGATTTTGCAAGGCCAGCCGAATATTGTGTTCTATTGCTATAAAAACATTGAACCTACCAAAAAAAAGATTAGAGTGTCTTCTTTCATCAGGAAAAAAAGTATATTTCTATCTTTCCGTTTTGCAGCAATTAGCATTAAAAATATGCCTAAATTTCATCATTATTCATAAATCTAGAAATTTAGAAATGTGAGTAAAAGAGGTACTTTTCAACATGACCCTGGTTGATCTCTTTTGCTCTGCTGCCACCTGCTGGCCGTTTCTGTAATTATTGCCATTTCTTCAACCATTCTTCGCAATTGAGAGGCTGCATCAAAGGTTTCTGTACGCTCTCGCAAAAAAAAAAAACAAAACAAAAAAAAACGTATACGGTAAATACGTCTTTGTGACATTTAAAATACAACATATATATGTTTTTGGGAGCAAATAGGTTATGTAGTCTTAATTCATGTACGTTCTGTTGGTTATCTGGCACAGAGCATCGGTTGTTATTCCAGAGGAGAAGCTCTCGGAGATGTACACCATCTTGAAGAGTATCCCGCACAGACAAGTGGAGGAGATGCAGAGACAGGTACTCAAAACAGTAATTGGACACATTTTCATTCTATTTAGTAGCATTTTCACTGAGTAGTAGTTAAATTACAAATGTAAAATTGCATTCAGATAGGCAGCACGTCACACTTACATGCTGCTTTAAAGATAAGCAAACTGCACGTTCGCCTGAGCCCCTAAGCTGGCGCTAATGCAACATGAGTGGTGACCTGGCTGGTTTATGTGTTAGCAGGTATCTAGACCATTAATGGTGACAGTTGCTCATACCATCACCATGAATTTGAAGCTGTTATTTAAAAAAATAAAAATAAAATAAAAAATAACTGCACATGCACATTTTTGCTTTAAACAGAAAGCCTGTCTATTAGTTCCACATTTTCAATTTTATTCTCCTTGTCTACATTTTAAAATGGATAGCAGACATCGAATTTTATGTCTCCATTCATTTGTTGTATCCACCACAACAAACAGAGAATTGATGCTCTTAATTCCCTTATATCAACTTTAGTCCATTTACCAATTATACGACTGAATACTGGTGCTTCTTTTTAACCTGGCCTGTGTGATGAGTTGTGTCAAATTGCGTCTAACAAGATCTGAAACATGGCAAGATTATGCTGTCCAAAGGCCCATGTTGTTAACTTAGAATAAACCCCAATAAACCCAGTCAAAGGCTTAAAAACAACCAATTCTTTTCAACAGCATAACTGCAAACATCTGTGCTGACTTGCATAGTAGCTACCATCCAAAGCTTCTGTTAAGTTTAATGTGCTAGATAGATCTAATATAATTGTGGCAGAGGACTTATGTGTTCTCAAAAGTTTCTAAACAAAATAGAGTATAGTTATATTTGCAAATAAATTGATAATAATATTCATTTTAGCGCTAAGTTATGCAATTACCAGTCTAACCAGCAGAGGGCTCACAAGTCTTTAGATTGAAGCTTTCACTTCATTTCTCCAAGCTACATTGAAATTTAGTTACATTTTTATTGAACATCGAACGTGCAATACAAATTATGAAATAAATGTGAAGGAAGGAAAATAAAAGCCAAAAAGGAAAAGAATTATCAGCAAAGTCAGAATTCATATGTTCAAAGGGAGTAGGAAGAAGTGCAAGAACTTATCTAGTCCTACCCCCATTTTAACTTATATCATGATAATGTACTATAACTTATTATATTTAATAATATATAATTAAAATATAAATAAGAAGCAAATGAAGAAAAAAAAGAATGGAAAATAAACAACGTGCAATTTATAAATATTAGTGTAAGTTATAAACACGTATGCAAAAAAAAAAAAAAGTAAAAGATAAAACAAAGCCCTACATTATACAATTAATTTAATCACAATATGATAAATTTATATTTATAGCTGATTTATATATTTTCGTAGCACTGTGTTTTTAAACCTCTTATTAAATATAGCAAGTGATTCATAGTTTTTCCAATTCAGTTTCATAATTGTTCCACAGAGTAACCCCTTTAACAGAAACACACATTTGCTTTGTGTTTGTTCTTATCATTGTATTTTTTTGTTTGTTTGTTTGTTTGTTTTTGTTTTTTTAAATCACTTGTGACTTTTGGACATAGTTTGCTTTTACAATACGTAAGGCAAGTTTATTTGTATAGCACGTTTCATACACTAGACAACTCGATGTGCACCTATAAGCATCAACAAACAGAAGGTTACAAATTTACTAAAAGAACATACATTGACAATGTTAAAACAAACTTTAAAAACATTGCGTAAGGAAGTTTAAAAAAAATAAAATAAATAATAATAATTGAAATGGGGGGGGGGATGATTTTAAAAAACTAAGTTTTTAACCTGGATTTAAAATCATTAACACCTGGCACTGACTTCACATCTGTTGGCAGCTTATTCCAATTGTGTTGCAGCATAACAGCTAAATGCGGTGTCACCATGTTTACTTCGGACTCTGTAGCAATAGCACTCCAAAAAGTGTTTTGCTAAATGCAACTTTGTACGTGATATTTTAATATTCGGAGGCAATTTTAATACTAATACTCTAATTTGACTATATGTATTGTTAATTTTCATTCGCATTAATTTAGCATCTTCAAAAGTCAAAAGACCATAACTAAAACTAAATTAAAATTTCCTGTCAAAATTAACACTGCATCACATATCCATAAATGAGTAGTTTTAAAGTTAGCTTGTGTCCTTATTTCCATCTATCAGTTTACACAAGACAAGTCGAATTTTGCTGGTAAACGTACATCCAAAAATAGTGGTGGCTCGGAAGTATAGACTGTAAAGCCATGTTGGTTTATAAAAGATGACGTCATGATTCTTCATATCAGCCTAATGATAATCTGGTCGAGAATTATCTACATTTTTGTTGACCTCCTTTTGACTCTGAAAACACATGCAGTCTAAATAGCCAAACATAATCTTGGGTCAAGATAATTCCTTCTCATTAGGACCATTACGACACCGAATACTGAATCATCATTGAATTATATAGCCAAATCAATAATGCAGTACAATACAATTTCACTGTCAAGGTGTTTGGGCACAATTTTATCAGCTGAAGCTGTTTTATTGAAAATGTGTACTCGTTTGTTTTAACCACAAGAAATTGATTGCAGGTGTTCAGTGAATTCTCATTTTTGACTGTGTTGAGTTGGAAGAAAATGCATTTGTGTGTGTGTGACAGAGAGCACAGGTAAAAGTAAAATGTTGATTAATGTGGAACACAGTGAGCAACTGTCATGTGGTTCAGCTGCTGTTTTTGATTAAGTCCAAATCACTAATGATTGCCTGGTTCTCGCCACGGCTCACTCAGTGGCTGGCAGATCTGCTCTGGAGGTGCACTCATCTGTCACATACTTGACAAGTAGATTTAAACAAAGACTTCTGTACTCCCAACTGTTTCTGCTCATGACTTTGACCTCTTCCCTAATGATTTAAATGGCAAAAAAGGGACGGGCTGCTCTTGAGCTCAGAGTTTTGGTCCACTATTAAGTCCTTATTAACAATTTGCACATATTTACAGTTAGATGTGTTTTTGTATTGGAAGTCATGGGATCGGTTACAATGCTTTTTTTTTTTTTTTTTTTTTTTTTTTTTTTTTTAAATGGGCTTTTGTTATTCATAAATTTATTGACGGTATGTTTATCATTCAAGGGTTAAAAAGTTCAACAAGGACAAAAGGGTTAACACTTGTACGTGGTTTATTAAATGTTGCATTTCAAATGCAAAAAAATAGTCTTCTTCATTCCAGCTCATAAAAAATAGGGGCGCGGGAAGGCTGCGGGTCGTTCCTTCAGGCCGGCACAGTTTTCTTACATCCTCCTCCCAGTCAGAAAAGAAAACTTTCATCACTGGCTGATTTATAAAGTGTTGGGATTCCCCCAGGAGATTAGAAAGTCTTTTTGGATTTTCCTTGCCGCTCAATGATCTATTTAATGTGTTATATGATGCAGCAGCATACTCAAACATGTGGGTTGAGAAAAAATTGTCGCATGGTCACCAGATACAATTAGCCGCCTGAGACCACAATTTCACCAGCATAAGTCAACTAGCTTTACAAAGGACAACTAAATATTAAGGTTGTTTGGCTCAAGTAAAAAAACAAAAAACAAAAAAAAAAAAAAACTCATTCATTCCTTAAAAGTGTTACTAAATCATCCTTAAAACTAAACACACACACCCTAAAATGGCAGTATATCATACATATGCCAATATAAAATTGTTTCACTTTATTTAATTTTTTATATACCGTACTGCTGTGTTCAGAATATTCAGGGTCATTTCATTAATTTGTCTAAAAATATAAGCTAAACATGTACACTTTTTTTTAATGTACTGTGGCACCAATCAGGTATAAAATTATGACTATAAAAATAGCTGGTGTAATTATTAATCAATGAATCAATTTATTTTTTATGTTCAATGTAAATGCAAAAGCTTCCTATAATTATCCTACTGGCAATTATTTAGACATCTCTGTAGTGCTACAAAATCACCATATTATTTGGTCAGTATTATTTATTGATAACTTCTGTCTTGTAAATTTTTAACAATTGAACTGAGAGACTAATAGTAATTGGTTTTAATTATTTTTTTTCTTCTCCACTGAAATGTTTCTTAATTAAGCTTCAATATTATATCGGCGAGCATCCTGTGCACTGATGTACCGTAGATATTAAAATTAAATCATTGCTCTAATTGTCAGAATCAACATTTTTAAGGAGTGCATGATCACTCTGAGGCAATTAGTCGATTGCAGGGATAATTCTTTCATGGAAAAAAACCCAAAACAAAACCTAGAAAAGAATTCATTTTAAAAGGGTTGATCCATGAGGTTTAAGGTAAGCTGGGGTCAAAGGTCGACATTTGTTGGTACATTGGTAATTATAATGAATGGAAGATGAACTTTGAGATGCCGGTGGAATTGGTGCATTCAACTAATATAACATTAAGATAAGGCTATCTCAACATCACAGTGGAGTCAAATGCAATTTTCAAATACAAAGGCTGCAATTTGGTAAAAAAAAATAAAAAAATGACAAAAACGTCTGCTTCATTTTGGTTGTTTGATAAGCACAAAGAACATTTATGTATCACAAATTTGATACTGTTGATGATTGTAATACAGATGACTATTGTCGGGAAGAGGATCTTTAAAAAATAATCACATACTCACATATGAAATCACAATCACAATATTGATGGGAAAAAAAAAATCAATATTGTGCAGCCCAAGATTTTTTTTTTCTTTCAACGTGTACAAAATACTAACACTGGCAATGAATTGTCATTTCCTCTTACCATTAAAAAAAAAAAAAATCGGAAAAAATCTGTGAAATGGAATGGAGAATGAATGAATGTATTTATGTGATCTCTCTTAAGAGAATCTTGATTCTCAAACAGATCAATGTGGTGAGATTGAGAAAGATAAATAAAAAGTGTTCTTCTCTTTTTAAAACTTTCATAACGTGTGTATTTGATACGGTAAATGTTTGTACGCATGTATTTCATTGGAAATCCACGAGTGAAGTTTGCGGTGACTAGGTAATGGGTATGTGTTTTTATTTTTTATTTTTATGGTAAAATGTGAAGACATGTATTTGATTTGTTTGTAGGCACGCTGGTTCTGGGAAGCCTATTTCAGCTCCATGAAGGCCATTGGTCTGACTACACTCCAGATCATCAACGACCGCATCTACCCGTATGCCGCAAATACATATGAGCAGTGGAACAATCCAACTGTTGTGGTATGTAACTGTGTAGTCTGTTTACATACATCTTAATATAATCAAATTTAAAAGACTGATTATTTGCAAATATGCGCCAAATCTGTGATAGCGGAGCATTTCATGTCCTCATCAGGTCGCCCTGCTGATTTTCTGTTTTCTGTTCAAAAACTATTTTTTCTAGTGAAGCCATTCGTTGTCCATTTGGATGTATGCTTTCGTTTAGGTCATTGTCATGCCAAAGGCTGAAATGTCTTTCCAGCTTTCTTCCCGATACTTAATGTTTTAGTGTCAGACGCCCAGACTACTCTGATGTTTGAAGGCTTTCGGGACCAAATTACCCCGTCGTGATTCAAGCCCCAGATTCAGAAAAATTACCCCAACATGACACTACTGTCACCATCCATCACTTTGAGTATGGCCCACTCTTTTTGTAATATACAGTGAATGAATATAAGTTCAAACTCAGTCTCATCTAACCAAAACAGACACAGACTTTTGAAAGAGTATGTTTTTTGGGGGAAAAAAAAGAGCAGAGCTTATTTTTTTTCTTCTTCTTTGTAGAATGAAGAATAGAGATCATTGTCACATGTGGTAAACAACTAGTGCTTGCCAAAAATATTCTGCAATGAGTTGACTTTAATGTTGCCGTTGGCCTCTTGGCAGGCACTATGACCGGTTTTCTTGGCTTTTCATCAGTTTGGAGGACTTAACTTCTCAGCTATGTCACTGTTGTGCCATGTTTTATCTTCAATTCTTTTATGATGGTCCAAGTTCACGTTGAACATTGATATAGTCAAATTCTGCAACACTTCAGGAGTCCATCCATCCATCCATCCATCCATCCATTTTCCAAAACGCTTATTCCTCGGGACATTTTGTGCCAGCCATTCAGGTTTTTTATTTTCCATATTTGATTTTTTTCTTCAAGCAAAAGCAGTACTGAGCAAATTATTAGACCACAAAAATGAGAAAAGCTTTAATGTAAACTCTAGCTAAAGGGTTTTAACTAGGGGTGTCAGGCGATTAAAATTTGTAATCGTAATTAATCACAACTCAATAGTTAACTCACGATTAATCACAAATGTTATATTTGTTCTAAATACAATGAAATGGACAATAAAAATAGATTTTCCATGTTTTCATACTCTTGTTAACATAAAAGTGGGAAAAAAGGTTAAACTAATATAAATACAGCAGCATCTTTTAGTCATTCAGACCGAAATTTCATAAAAATTAAATAAATGTGTGATATTGATTTGTGTTGAGGTAAATTTTCTGCCACTAGATGGCATAATTGTATTTGTAAGACATTGGTGACAGCTCAGGGCATTTTTCTTTTCATATTAAGAGCTATCTAATCTTTAACATGAAGTCACTTGTGAAATTGTGCACATTTTTAAAATTGTAAAATACAACTTGACCCCAGTCTCCACAAATATATGCATTATTGTCATATTTAATACTGAAAAATTATGATATGGGCATGTGGACTGGAATTCCCCCATTACAGGCTTTCCAAGTAAGGGACGGTCATTAATCGCGCGTTAAAAAAAATTAGTGGCGTTAAAGGAACTTTAAATTAACTCAAAATTAACGCACTAATTTTGACACCCCTAGTTTTAACATTTTGAAGCTAAATGAAGAATTTCTACCTTTTCTACCCAAGTTTGAGCCGACTCACTGGGCTTTATAAGAAGTAAAAAATATACGATTCTATTACAGAATCTGAGTAAAAATCAATATTAAGCTGTTCGAAAATAGTTGTGCAATTTTTTAAAACTTAAAAATGAAATTAAACTGAAAAATGCATGAGGTTTCCCCGTGACTCACACAACTGCAATACAGTATTTAGATATATGACCACCGTTTTGGAATGTTGTTGATTTTATTATGGACTTTCACGAAAATAAGAGAACAGTGTGTAATACAGTAACTTGTGGGAAAAAAAACAGAGAAATGATAGCCAGCAAATATAAAAGAAAGAGGAAAAAAACGGTAAAACATAGTTAGAAATAGATAATAAATCATAAACTTAGACTTATACAAGTTGTGAACCAGCTCAGGACCGTTGGACTACATAACACATAATACAGTGCATATGTAAGGCCATTGTTTTTTTTTTTTGTTGTTGTTTTTTTTTTTGTAGCACCTCACAAGCAATGTGTGAGTTTGATATACACCAAAAAGGCTCTGGAGTAGTTCTAAATGAGGAGGATGCCTCCATGGCGGCAGGAGAAAAGGTTCTCGCATGTCTGAGGCGGTCTGTTTGTGAATGATAAGATGGGTGTTTTGCATTCATGTGGTTGTGAAAGTTTGTGGCTGCACACAACTTGGCATTGCGGCCATATCTTTGGAGCCTCGTCTCTCTTGTCTGAAGTCAGTGGGGAGTCTTGATTGAGAGAAAATGCGAGTGTTTGTCTCTGAACCAAATCTGGCAGGTGTACAGGAACATTCACATACTCTTGTACAGAATTATTAGTTGTTCAGTAAAGTAGTGCTGTCTTTGCACAACATTTGCTCCTTGGTTTGTCCTGACCAATTGCGTTGAGGTAAAGATTTTTGGTCGTTCCTGTCTGAGAGAAAGTTGAAGTGTTTTAGGGATCAATTCAGTGAGTGAATGGTGAGAAGAACTTGAACAGAACACAAAATAAATCAGCCAGAGAACCACCCCGCCGACCCCCTCACCTCATGTAGTCTTTTAGGCTGCTAATTGAAAGCACATTTTCCAGAATTGCTGGTGCTGTTACTCTGCCTTTCCAGAATGAAGGACAGGCTGCTTTTTGTTTGGGACTTGTGAGTAAAGGGTTTACTCTTGAGGTTGAGGCCTCTCAGGCTTTAAGATGTTTTGGTCTTTACAACTGTGTTTTGGCTATCAATTAAGCTGTGGAGTAAATTGAAGCTTTTTCCGCATTGATAAGCATCTTAAAAGTAAGGAGTGTACATGTTGGTTTTCTGGTCGTACTTCCCATTGAAGTTTTTAAAAAATTGTTCTGCCTTAGCTGTTCACAATGGGTACTCCTGCAAGTCTTTGGCCAATAGTTTGGAGTGCAGTTTCATTTTTCAGCCATAGGTGGCAGTAGCAATTTGTAATTCAATTTTCTGCATTGAGCAGCTTAAATGTGAACTTTTTTTTTTTTTTTTTTTTAAGAATCAAAGAACTTGTATAAAGATGATTCAGCTGTTAAATTTATCTGAAGTAATCTACAGATGTCTTTTAATCTAATTTATTTAGTTTTGACAAATAACTGAAGAGGTTTTTGTCATGAGTATGTGTCACATACGTGTTACTTTAATTATTTCCCCATCTACTTGTTTGACAATGTGAGAACAACCACAGGGAAGTTTCCACTTGCCAGTAAAGGACAGTTTTACTGGTGCTTTGTAACGGATGTTGTATAAAAGGCAGTGTCTGTGGAAAGTGCCATATTATCGTAGCTCCACTCTGGATAAGGACTTCAACAATGCCAAAGATTTATTGTCCTTTTTCAGCAGCTTTTCACTGCAACTGGAGTGGAACACTTTTTCATTTTGATGTGATCCCGACAGCCGTGTTGTTTGTTTACAAGGCCTTCCTGTTTTGGAATATCATTTAAGTGTGTTTGTATTGTTGGACTATGTTACTTTCCATGTCAAAATGATGGTTATGATAATGATCTGTTTTTGGTACTTTGAAAGCTCACCTGTTGGGGTCAGTGAAAGTCCCACATTTTATAGGCCATTTTAATGGGGTGCAATGAAAGAGGAGTACCACTTTGAAGATAGACAGTCGTTAACTACCAGGCAAACTCGCATCCCTTGTTTTCCAGATTTCAACTTTACTTAAATGATGTCGTCTCATGCTTCTTGGCCGCATCAATTGAGCACCACAAGGCTTGTCGATATTTGAGAGGAGATAGTCAGCCTTGTTGCAAATTCACATCAAGTCTTGTCATGATTTCTTGCTTCTGTCAGGTTTATGTGATGGACTTGGCCAATGTTCTTTGCCCAGCTTCTTCGCCCTCATGGGACTTTATTGAATGATTGCTGCATGCTAATAAAATCCATCATGTGAAAGAAACTGCAGTTGATGTCACTGTCTTGTGAAGGACGTGCTGTAAATCACAGGAAAACATGCATGTGTTTACACTATAGAACATTTTGCTTACAAATATATTTATGAAATTGCCAAACCAGGTTCCTCATAATGTGTTTTTGGCTTCTGTCTTATTTAGAAGTGGTCCAGTGTGAACAGTCCTCTCTTCTTGCCACTTATCCCACCAAGAGCGCCCGGGTTCACAGCGGTGGTGCTGACCTACGATCGCGTCGAGAGTCTTTTCAGAGTCATCACAGAAATTTCTAAAGTTCCTAGCGTGGCTAAATTGCTGGTGGTGTGGAATAACCAGAACAAGAGTCCTCCTGAGGGTGAGTGAGTATATTCATTCACGCAACCACGGATGGCGAGCTCCCGCAATGTCACGTTAAGTGCACTACGGTAAAACATGGAAAATGTGTGAACAGGAAAACGGCTTGCCACTTCTCTATCAGTTTGAGTTGAAAGAAAGTTTCGTGGGGACACCTAATGTAATGTTAAAGAACATCTGAGCCAGCAGCAGACTGTTGTATGTGTCATTTGTCACAATAAGCTTAGAATTTCTTGCCCCTCTTCTTTATGTAGAAATACAAATAGTAAACCACTTTTAACTAATTCGCTCCGAGCCATTTTCACAGAAGCAATCCCGTTCGCTCCTGGCTGTTTTACTGGATTTGGACTGATTTTGCAAGGCCCACAGAATATTGTGTTCTATTGCTATAAAAACATGGAACCTATCAAAAGAAAGATTTAAGTCTCTTCTTTCATCAGGAAAAACAATATTTCTATCTGTTTCCATTTTGCAGCATTTGGCATTTGAAAATAGTTAAGTTTCATCAATATTCACATTCCTGTTGAAAACAGTGGGGCAAAAAGCTTGTTGCAACATGGCCCTGGTTGATCTCCTTTACTTTGCTGGCACCTGCTGGCTATTTGTGTAATAACTAGCCATTTCTGTAACCGTTCTTTGCAGTTGAGAGGCTGCATCAAAGCCTTCTGTATGCTCTAGCATTAAAAAATAAAACAAAAACGTATAAATACGTCTTTGGGACACTTAAAACATTTTAAAAAAATGTATTTATACGTTTTTGGGAACAAATGAGTTAACCTCTCTTACTCCATAGTTGGCACAGTGTCTGATCTTGACCAGAAATCAAATCAACCCTGAGTTGACTAATATAGTGAAGTTGTGGTAACACTTTGAAGTGCGCTCTCCTGGCTGCGTGTTGCCTTTTCATCAGAGGCGTCAGCGGCGCCTGGCAAGAGTGGCATGACCCATTAGAATTAACGAGGGGCCATTGACAGGTCAGACTCTCAGGTCTCAGTAAAGTACATGGGAAGTTGAATGGCTGGCTTGAGGGTCGTGATTACTTTACATGGAATCTGTAATTTTACTTACACAGCAGCTGGAAATCTCTGAACACATTACAACATGCCATCGTTTCTATCCTAAAACTGGATTAAAGGCTTTCATTTAACAGAAGCACTATGCTCTTATGTAAAAGCCAGTTTATTAGAAAATTACCAAATTATTATTTTGCTATCTCTTCTCAGAATCTCTTTGGCCAAAGGTTGGTGTGCCACTTAAAGTTGTGCGCACCAAAGAGAACAAGCTGAGCAACCGCTTCTTCCCCTACGACGAGATTGAGACCGAAGCTGTGTTGGCCATCGATGATGACATCATCATGCTGACATCTGATGAACTGCAGTTTGGCTATGAGGTGAGCAAGTCTGAAACAACCTCAACCAATAGTTTCCCATTTTTCTACTGATGCCATCTTGAAGGGCCAGGAAGCATTTCCTCGTGATCACACGCCTTCGTTATTGGAGAAGATTAGAGTCACATTACAGGGCTTTGACTGCTTGCTGTTCGTGACGAATGATGATGGCCTCAGAGCCTACAAATGCCCCCTGCACTCACCTGACTGCATTTAGAAGCAATTTAATAAAATTGTAGCCAGTTTAAGGAGAATTAGAAAGAATTAGAAGCAGCGCAGTAGAAGAGTTGACACTTAGTAGCTGTGTCTTTCAAACAATATATTTTACTGCATTGTAAAGCCACTCTTCTGAAATGTTGCTACAATTTTATCCAGCCTCACCTCACATTTTTCCAGGCCATTGCCCTTTCTGTAAGAAGCATGGACAAATATGTTTTCTGCTAAGTGGTACATTATTATTATTATTATTATTATTATTATTATTATTATTATTATTACATAGTCTATAATGCCCTAATACAGTTTGGAACAGTTCAGCCCTATTAGGCCGTACAATATGGCGCCACCAGCCACCCTGATTAAATACGTTTCTCTCACAACAATCGCGTGACCATACAAACAGCTCGTAAATGACATCCCATCAATTTGTCGTGCTGCTTATCAAGAAAATATGTTATATTTTTTTTCTTCCACAGAATGAGGAAATAGGAGGAGTTTTTCATTTCTCCAACATTTTGAATGTTCAAGACCATATATCAGTGTTTTGCAATTATTCTCTGTTACCTTTCTGTTTGAACTATGTAGATGATACTGGAAAAACATTTCATAAAAATCAATAAATAATAAATATAAAGTTATCAGCAACATTAAATCAGGAACACAATATTTAAAACACTTAAACCGACAAAACAAGAACAAATAAGGGAATTTATGCATTTTTTTAATTAAGTAAAATTAAGCTTTTTAATCAATATGAGAATTTACATTGCACAGCAATTCAAAGCAAGTTATTGTCCTCCCAGCATGCCTCCATAAACAAATGTGGGGGATCGGTCACATGATGTCCAGAGCCCTATACTCCCTTGGCATACGCTGACAATGAGCATCACTGCCCCCCACTGTACTATTAGTACAATTACACTGACCTTGTACGGTCAAAACATGGAAAAAAAGACAAATATATGATTTTGATTGTGATGCGTGCAATATGTTCAATAAATCTGGGACAGGGGCAACATTTAGGAAGCTGGAGACTTTTTAATTTGAGTGTGATAAAGTCTGCTTACATCACAGAACTTGGGGTGCTTATGTGTTTTTGTTATAATAGTATATTGGTCCGATCAAACGGCTGCTCTATATCTCCACACTACTTTCATTGCTCTGTACTAAAAGTTGTGTTAACCCTCATGGCTTTTGACTGTGGAAATGCTAACCATACTGAATTATTCAAAGAAAGCATCAGTTAGCATTTGCGATGACCCTGGATGATTGTCTAAACTTGACTGAATAATCCCCATTTTGTTGAGTTGAGCTTCTATCCCGACACCTCCC
Organism: Festucalex cinctus; assembly: GCF_051991245.1. NCBI lineage: Eukaryota > Metazoa > Chordata > Actinopteri > Syngnathiformes > Syngnathidae > Festucalex > Festucalex cinctus. The sequence goes on along the minus strand of NC_135414.1, from coordinate 13,569,568 downwards.
ACAGGTATGGAGGGAGTTCCCCGACAGGCTTGTGGGTTACCCGGGCCGACTGCACCTGTGGGACCATGAAATGGGAAAGTGGAAGTACGAGTCGGAGTGGACCAACGAGGTCTCCATGGTCCTAACGGGCGCTGCTTTCTACCACAAGGTGGGCCAGTAGTTGCCATTTTCACAAAAGATTCCTTCTGAACGGGTTTCATTATGTTTGGGGATCAAATGACATTTGGTTGGAGTGGGGGAGCAGTTTCCTGTAGATGGCAAGATTACGTTGATGGATGAGCAGAAAGTTGCTGGCTGGCCAAGGTTATCGCACCTCCTGTCAGCTCACGCGCTCGCTCGGCCTGGAAGCAAATTCAACCGCAACTGCTTCATTCTTTTGAAATCAGCATTTTCATGTCACTCTTTCTGTTGCAGTACTTCAACTACTTGTACACATACAAGATGCCAGGAGACATCAAGAACTGGGTGGACGCACACATGAACTGTGAAGATATTGCCATGAACTTTCTGGTGGCCAACATTACTGGCAAAGCCCCCATAAAGGTACGTTCATCTCTTTCGGGGCTTATAGAATGGGAGGTGGAAGTGAAGACAGACAGAGCGGACTAACATCTCTGGGTCCCATCAGTTGTCACCCTAACACTTGACTGCTTGGCCCCCTCATCCAGGTGTAGGGGCCCGAGCTCAAGTCCTGCCTTAACCTTCCTTATCAGGGACGGGGGTGGACTCCCCCTCACCCGTCTCACACAGGTTCTTTCAGAAAGTCTTTCACGTCCTTCCCTTCTCTCCCCCAACATCCACTGTCATACATCGTCACTCTGCTCAGGCAACATTCTCCCCACTGCGCATGCGTTCATTCCGCCTGAAGTGGCAGGCTTATTTCAACAGACAGGACTGTTTATTAGCTTGAAACTCAACTGACATTTGGGGTTGTGATTTTGTTTAGGTGACCCCCAGGAAGAAGTTCAAGTGTCCTGAGTGTACCGCCATCGATGGGCTGTCCCTGGATCAGACGCACATGGTGGAGAGGTAATGCAATTATCTAACACAGAAGGTGAATATTTAGTTTGATCATGATCCCAACACAAAATTTAGAACCTTCATCTTTAATGCACACCTGCAAATTTGCAGATCCTCATTCGCTAATTCACCTATTTGTGTTTTGTTCTGTTTTCTTTTTGTCTTTTTTTGTCCTCGTTACTTGAGTAGTTTTTTTCACTACTTTGTACTTTCCTGAGTATTTACTTTTTACACTACTTTTCACTTTTGTCCGTTACATTTTAATATGAGTAGCTGTACTTTTTACGTGATACATTTTCAAAATGAGGTTGTGACCTGGAAGAAAGCGCAACATCACTGTCTCCTGGGTCCACCAATCATTTGAAGCGTTCCACACGCTTCCCTACATCCCAGCTTTGTGATTGGCCCTACGACACGCTATCACATGACGTGCAATTGGCTCGATTAGAACAACCCGTAAATATGAGGGCAATGCGCGCCCGCCGCCACTACAGAGGATAATTTGAACTTGAAAAGAAGAATGCTGCAGAGTGCAAGTCAACAATATGAAAGATGGTTCAATCATGTCAGTGAGGACTGAGGAGTGGACCAGCAACGCAGGGCAAGTCAAGAGTCAACTGGCCGATGTGTTTTGCTCCATTAGCTAATGTCCTTCAAATTGACGGAGGAGGAAACATCCGGTAAAACTATGTTTTACTTCTACCTGTCAAGTACATTTCAGAGCCTGTACTTTTTTACTTGGGTGATTATTTGAGTCAGTACTTGTACGTTTATCAAAGTTGTTTTTTTACACAAGTAATTGTACTTTTACTCAAGTAGAGAATGTCAGTACCTATCTGTGTAAGTTATGGACAGGTCCATTGTGCATCTCGACCAGAAGTTAACTGAGATGGGCTGAACTCACCGTGTCATAAAATGACAAATGTATAGAAAATAGTCCCTTTATAAACCAAAATATTAGAAACTGCTCACAATATGTTGCACCTCTGGCACTATTTGTTAAAACTGCGAATTAGGTCAAAAATTTCATCTGGTAGGCAACTTGGACGCAAAGTTATTCACCCATTGAATGTGACGATGACCTGCGATACTTGAACTCAAATGTTTTTGTTTATTCACTAGGTCAGAGTGCATCAACAAGTTTGCATCCGTTTTCGGCACCATGCCTCTGAAGGTGGTGGAGCACCGGGCCGACCCAGTTCTCTACAAAGACGACTTCCCGGAGAAACTCAAGAGTTTCCCCAACATCGGCAGCCTCTGAGCACATTCGTGTTTGGTGATTATCACAGATTCAGCAGACGCACTTGACTTTTTTTGATGTCATGTCTTCACTTGGACTGTGGTTTTATGTTCCCTTCACCTCTTTTACGTTTGATTTAAATGCTGGTTTGCTTCGGCTTTCTTCCACCTGGTTGTTACTCGTGACTGATCAGAGATCCTCACTGATCGCCAGCTATTATGGGATCAATGCATGCGTACATGTTTGCATATCAATTTTGCTCCAGGAATGATTAATAGTGGTAATTTATGATTCCATATTTAACATGTTCAAACCATTTTGAGGTTTCGCCTCTTGTCAGGCCACAGTTGTAAATAAGAATTTTCTTCTTAATCCGTTTTGCCTGGCTAAATAAATATTAGCTGTAAATGGGAAAAAAAAAAAAAGTTTGGTCTGCTGTAAGGTCTTTCTTGCCAAATCAACTGTATAGTTAGTTAATGCTTCTATGTTAGCTTCATAAAAACACGTCAAGTTCCCTAATTGGACAAAGCTGCTGTAAAATCTAATATTTAGATTTTCTGTTGGTCACAAAGTTGTTGTTGAGTTACTGGATTGTTTTCCGTGCATGTGATGAAATGATGTCAAATTGCTCGTTGTGTTCGACACATCTTACAGATCAATGTATACTGACGTGTTCGACTTGGTGCATCCAATTGTTGATGTTATGTTATTTATCCAGTTAAGTTTTCTGTCTGGCTATCCTTTCTATCCTTTGTTTGATGTTAAAGATTTTTAAAATGTAACCATTGCCTTGCATTGCCTTTTGTCTTGTTCTCATATCTGTAAGGCCATTGTAGCCGATTTGCGTTGTATAACAGATAGCGTGTTATTCCTAACTTTGTAATATAAAATAAAATGAAAAGTTCAAAAACAAGTCTTCTTGCCCGGTTTCTCCATTGTGTACACAATGTGATTGTTCAAAGATGATGCAAGTTTTATTTATATTTTGCTATCCGCCTTTACTTGGAATCTGTGAAGGTTCAAATCAGCCGCCATGACATTGTCAACCCCCCCCCACCCTCGCCTCCCCAGCCTGTCACCTGTTGTTAATATAGGCTGCCTAATCCACCCTGTTCAATGTCAGCAGTTCAAAAGACTGCAGTTCGTATTTTTGTCGTCTTCATTTAGCATCACACTTGCACTGTGCAATCTCATTTCATGACGATGAAGACGCGTGTCCCTTCAAAGATACTGAAAGGATCTTGGAATGAGACAATATTTGGGATTCATAGAGGTAATGCAGTTACATACTGGGAATTCGTAGTTTGTTATGGACCAGCGGTTCCCAGTTCAAGTCCTGAGAACGTCCTAAACCCTGGAGAAAAAACGGAACCGGAATCTTGACCATTATTCTAAGCTTGTTTTACAGTTATGAAAAGTTTTACCATTTAAACTTGTACAAATTACTGGAAATAACATGTATAGAATGTAGAACAGATAAAAAAAAAAAAGATACAATAACTTATGTACTTTAATCACACAAAAACATCACACATCTTGCTTTCAACGATAGCTTAAAGCTACAACACAATAGCATAGAGGTTGAACAAACAAATACTTGATAACAAAGAAAAAAAAGATTGGACCATTTCCATGAGTCCTGTAACATTTACATGCACACATTAAAATACATTATAATACAAATACTCCTGTACTGATTGCATGACTTCAGTAGTATTCCAAAAGGAGACCTAGTGACTGCATGGCATCACCTATCTACTATGTTCTACGTTCCCTTTGGAGAATATAGACAGCCTATCTTGTTGACATGTTGATCCAACATGAACGGGATGATTGTAAACATGTTTTTATTACATGACTACGGTGACCAGGCTTATCAGGGACAGTAACGTTTTTGAGTTTTTGTGTCCTGAGTCCCAATGGACATTGTTTTGTCTCACTATTATGTAGAACCTGTCCTGACGCCACCGTTTTGTTTTGTTTTTGTCCCACCCTCCTCCCTTCTTTTTTTTATTTTATTTTTGTATTTTTTTGCCCCCCAAATTCAGCAAGCCAATTCTTTGGGCCATGTGCATGTCAATCACACAGTTGTCATCTCAATTCATATTATAAACCAATTGAAAATGAATTTAATTGTAAAATAGCTAGCATGTGCTTTTCGTCATACCGTAACTACAATTACTTATTCCTTCTTTGACTAAGAATCATGGGAAATGTAGTCCACTACAGGATTTTCAAAACTAAAAACCGGAGCACTACCATTTAGCTGAAAATCAAATATACAAAAAAAAAAAAAGGTCTCATCATATTTACTTATGAGTTGTGTTATTCCTTTAGCTAATGCTAAATGTAATCTTGGTTGACAGTTCAACAGCGATAAACAAGTCAAGGCACGCACCATTCGCCAACCTTTTTTGCTCAGTCCCGGCAGCCATTGGAAGCTGGCTGTGCCATTTACATAGCACTGGAAATTTACAAAAATATATATTTGGAAACATGAACTTGCCACAAGAAAAGCTCAGCTTGTGTTGGGTCTAACTGGCGACCGCAGTGCTATGCTATAGTAGGACTACATTTCCCACGACTGTTAGACATGGGAGCAAAACGTATTTCTAGTTCTGGTATGATGAAAATGCACCAGCTAACAATTAGATGCAGATGAGACTAAAAACTCAAATGTGAAAGTAATTAGGAATTTAATATTTAAATTCCCTTTAGCTTATCGTATGAATCGTTATGACACCTGTGTGATTGACATACACATGGCAAAAAATCGAGACGGGATCTGCTTCACAGCAGGACAAAATAACTTGGGACACAAGGCTCAAATCCGGTCAATTCAGGACTGTCCTGGCAAAATGGGTACATCTGGTCACCTATAGATTAACGGCACAGCCATCTTCTAAATAGCTGCCAGGACCAAGCAATAAAGGTTGAATAATTGAGAGTGTATTGCTTTATTTACAGCTGTTGAACTGTCAACCGAGATAGATTCAGCATTTATTAAAGTCATACCAACCATATTGACTATCGTTTACATTTATTTTAAATAGTTCCTGGTGAGCATTTATTGTATACAGGGAGTCCTCGAGTTACGCTAGCAATGTAACCCGAATTTCGACTCAAGTCGAATTTCCCCATTAAAGTCAATATTTACATCAAAATAATTTGCATTTAAAAAAAAAAAAATCTAAAATACATTAAAATAAAAAACATAAGATGCTGTCCGACTGAAGCCCAAGTCCTTGCCGATCGTCTGTGTCTCTCCTTTCTGTGATCTTTTTATGATGTTTAGCTTCGTTTTGTTTAGCTTTTCTTTTGGCTGGACCAACATTGATAGAAGACGTAGCTTTCTTCTTTGGGGCTGTAATGTGGAGAAAAGAGGGCGAAAAAGCCAAAGATACTCCCACGTGCACAAGCGCTAGCACTAGCTTATGGCTAAATAGCGGATGAGGGGAAAACACTGCGGACAAGGAGCCAAAATGGTGGACAGGGCGTAACTGTTGTAAAGTCGAAATGCCTTAGGTCGAGTGCGCCTTAACTCGAGGACTCCTTGTATTTGATTTTCAGCAAAATTGTAATGTCCCGGTTTTACTTCTGAAAACAGGAACATTCTAAACATAGCTTGATGTCTACATAGTCTCTTGTCTGTGGATGCTGTGCAGGCCAAAGACAGTCGGGTGTGTCTGTCCTGACACATGATCCTGCCGGCTCCCCGAGGCTCAGTGTTAATTAAAAATCCTTCCTGGCTTGGCTGCGCCTCGACCCTGAGCCAGAGAACTCAAGCGATGGGCTGGCAGATTTGGACCGGTGGCCACGTTGTGCAAAGGGCCGAGCGAAGAGCATCGACGTGAGGGTGGGGGGCTTTTGAAAGCAGAGACATGACAGCTGAGGGGGAAGCATGTGTGAGGCATGTTTGTTTTGCATTTAGCCCCTGAGCACAGCTGTGTGCACTGTCCTTTTCCCAGAACACCGGAACACAGCACAAAACCTCCACCCAAGCCCTCAGCAAGTAAAGGGGGCCCCATGTCCACGTATCCAAGACAATCCTCTCACTTTTGATATATGGACTATACAGTCCAGATTATGTCCTGCATATGCCTTTGATTTGGACCAAGGGGTAAAACTGGATGTAATTTGGACAAGTCCAGTGTGACGCGCTCTGCTGACAGATTATAGCCTGCACTACACTTCTTTCACCTGCTGAGAGGGACCACAAATGTGGTTCTGATTTAGAGGATTTTCAACGGTTACTCTGCCCAAAGCCCTTTTATGTACAAGGTATCAGCTTCATGCTCTGGTACCATACAACCATTGCGAATAAAAGAAAGTACCTGACATTGAGTTAGTGATTTGATATGCTATTTTCGTCCTCGGGCATCTGGGGAAAGAATAAGACTTCCCACAGTGGACATGAGGCATCCATGTTGGCTGGAGGTAAACAAGGAGCATTAGCGGCTAGCATGGAAGATAGCTAAGATCCATAAAGGCATACTTGAATGCGTCTGTTGTGGAAGAACCTGATTCATCTTCACAGGAGAGCAACAAGGCTCTGTTTCTGTGCGTTTCTGTTCAGTGACATCCTTCATTTGAAAAACAAAAATGGAAGAAAAGGCTAACATTTTCTGACCAAAAAGTATATTTAAGTATGCTTGACATATACTCAAAATTATGAGAGTATACTTCCAGTTTACTTTTCTTGTACTTATTAGAAGTATACGCCACCAAGTAATTGTGTACTTGTAACTGAAACATATAAGAAAAGTTTGCATACTGTAGTATATACTTAGAAGGCACTTGGTGAATAACGGACCAAAATTATAGGTTAAATGTATTTATAAAGCCCTAAATACCGTGTAGGTGAATAGCCTAGAGCATGGGTGTTAAACTCAGGTTAGCTCAGGGGCCGCATGGAGGAAAATATATTGCAAAGTGGGCCGCATCGGTAAAATAACGGTATATAACTTAAAAACAATTACCGTCATTTATATGCAGATTTGTGGACCGGCCCTAAATTAAGGAGCTCAACTGTAATCATGTTCCCAAAAAATAACACAAATGCAAATGAAACGCGGCAACACTTTGCCGGTATACGTTCCGGACGTGTTAAATCTACATGTATTGCATATATATTGTTCCCAGAATGCATTGCGTGGTGCAGTTAATGACATTATAAGGACGTTAATCCTTGTCATATCTATTTGTGTCGCATTTAACACGTTTATGTCAGTGTATGATTAAAAATAATAATAATAATAATAATAATAATAATTAAACAAACTGTAGTTTAAGTTGTGTGTAAAATGATTACATCAAGGATGACGATTGCCCGAACATGTTGCATTGCTCATCTGAGGACTGCTTGTGAAATTACAAATTTCTATGTTTTGATTGTGGCCGGCTGATTAATTAGTCTTACATTACAATTTGTTTTTATTTTTTATTTTTTTTACTTTACAAAATCATCTCGCGGGCCTGATCTGGCCCACGGGCCCTATGTTTGACACCCCTGGCCTAGAGGTAAATGTCAATACCTTTAGCACCAGAGTTTGCCAGTTTGATTCTTCTCATTTCATCACTGGGCTTTTTGCTGTAAACTAAACTGTGGTCTGTATACCACAAAGTATACTTTCAAGTATATTTAAGTATACATAAAATTAAATATACTATAAAGTATACTTAAAAATATCCTTAGATATACTTATTAATATAATTTATAAAATACTTTTAAGTTTACTAAATTGGAAGGCGTTTACTTAACGTTTACTTTTAGTACAAGAATAACTACACTCGGAAAATAAATTTAGGTATACTTAAGTATACTCTATATTATGGACGTAAATTATACTACCATTTGGTAAGAGTGGTTGCATAGTTTTGACTGCCAGTTTTGTGTCAAAACGAAAATAACTGTGCTGTATTTTAATCTCCACCAGGTTCTTCTTCTTCTTGATAAGTACGCACTTGTTGTCATGACACTGATGCTAAATGTGATCAAATGAAACAAAGCAAACCCAATGGTTAGCATATATCCTTCACTGCCATATTGAAACAGAGCTAGCTAGCACTGTTTGGATGGAGGCCCCACCAACACAACAAAGTTGTTCCTGTAACAGGATGGTTGTACAGATGATAATCTCTAAAATCCACACTTTTGAATCCATGCTGAAGGCAGCTGTTTTCAGATACTGTTGTAAATTAAATTTTAAATTTAGCCTGAATGGATGCTTGATTTTGAAGCAAAACCAGCACACAAGAAAAAAATTTAAATACCAAAAATAAAAGAGCACCTTCCTGTATTTTAGCAAATAAGTGCATGAATTAGTTTGGGAAAACAAAACAAAACAATTATCCTATACTGCACTCTAACAACTCTGCAAATCCACAAGTTCACTCGTCCACTTTGGGGGCTTCAAGTCTTTCTGAACTGCTTCATCTTTTACATTTGTCTGCAGCCTTCATAAAGGTAGTCATCGTTGCCTGTAGATTTTCATTTGTGCGCCTTCACCCCACTCCAGGTTGGCATTGGATGGGAAAGAAATACTGGTATCCGCGCATCACGAGGCCCAAGATATGGCCGCGCTGTGCTCTTTGGCCTTCATGCGCAGGGAGGCGATGCTGGAGGACTTGCGGTCAGGGTCCATGTTGAGATCGTACGCGTTGAGCCCAGTGGCCATGCCGGGTGATCCTCCAAACAGGCTTCCCATGTGAGCCTGGCCCATGTGACCTCCGGGGCTGGGAACACCCAGGAAGTCGGACACCCCGCTGGCCGAGTGGGGGTGAGGGGTCATGCAGGGGGTCACCGTGTCACAGGGCACCACGCAGCCTGGCACGGGCGATGCTGCGCTGCTGCCGCTAATCCAGGACGGATTCTGGATCTGAAACAAAAGGACAGGAAATCAACAACGACATTTATTCCCATCACAGTTGCTCGGGTCTCAGGTAACAACCAGTCACATTTCAGTTTCAGAAAACAGGTGAGCTGGGATTGGTCGTTGCCCTGAGCAACTCTGTTGTCATCTTACAACCTCAATATGTCATACAGCATATCACAAAAGAATGTTGGGCTTTACTGCACTCCTTTACTTTGTAACACTTCATTTATTGTAAACATAACTGTACACACATCAAATAATGCACTACCTGTGCGTAACTCTCGGGCCGTGTCAGTAGAGGCAGCTCGTAAGCTGTTGAGAAGTGTGTTCGAACCTGCTGCATCTGACCAAAACGTTCCCTCTTCCTCCATTTGGCCCGCCGGTTCTGGAACCACACCTGAACACAAGACGCACGTTTATTTGAGAGACCTTCATTCATAACTTTCCGTCTTTGGTTATCAGCAGGTGGATCATAACAAATAAGGGTAGTAAACACTTTGTGAAGATGACTCACTTTATAGGGCAAGGGAAGTCAAGGTAAAAATGTTCTTTACAATAATAAGTACCATTTTTCCGCACTATAAGGCGCACCTAAAAGCCTTCAATTTTTTTCAAAAGCTGACCATGCGCCATATAATCCAGTGCGCCTTATATATGGATCAATATTGAGTCGCAACAGGTCTTGCTGTCAAGACGTTATCGGTGACCCTGCACGATCGGTGACGAGCATGCACAGATCCCGCCATCTTGGATCGCTAGCTAATACTAATACTTTACCTCAGAGAAAATAATAAAACAGCTGTTTATTCATTTTGGGAGTGAATGGAGTTGTCAGAAAGCTGGTTTGTAATCTATTAATAAAGTTTGACTGACCTGACTGTTTTGTTGACATTTCCCTTAGCGCAGCACCATCTAATGGATGCATAACGTAACCCCAGCCTCTACTGTGACATCTTATATATGAAAAAACGTTTTAAAATATGTCATTCATTGAAGGTGCACCTTATAGTGCGGAAAATACGGTACTATGCGTCCACATACGTTACATTGTGGAATATGAATTTAGCAGCAAAATCTAACTGTTTCTACCCATCTTAAGGGGCAGCCATTTTGCAACTTGCTGTTGACTGACAATGACATCACAGTTCCTCAGTGCTTAGGTAATGATAGCTCAGCTGTTTTCTGAGTTTTGTCATGTGATGTTCACAAGCTAAGCCGTGGTTGGTTACCTGAGCCGAGCCGTGATGTCATTATCAGTCGATGGCAGGTGATAAAATGGCCGCCCCCTGAGATGGATTTTGCTGCTTAACTCATATTCCACAAATGCAAAATTCAACAGAATGTCATGTTTAGACTAGTGGGGGACACATAGAACATATTATTGTAAAGAAAAAAAAAAAAACGACTTTTTAAGGTTGTCTCCGTTAAAGTTACTTATATCTTTTGTATGTCTGGTGTGTCGTTAGAGATTGCTTTGTTGTATTTTTGTGTGTGTGTTTTGCATCTCAAGTTGTTTATATAAAAAAATTCAACAACGATTAGTTAGCAGGCCATCACATTGAACTATTGGTTAGCATCTTAGACCCACCTGTGTGGAATTTGCATGTTCTCTCCGTGCTTCCGCCCACACTCCAAAAACAAACGTTAGGTTCACTGAAGACTCTAAATTGTGAGTGTGCATTTGACTGGTTGTTTGTCTATACGTTCCCTGCAACTGGCCGGCGACCTTTCCAGGGTAAGGTCGCTTGCCTAAAGTCAACTTGGGGAAGCTCGAGCTTCCCCGCAATCTTCATGAGGAAAAACGGCATTCAAAATGGATGACACTGGTTATTTAAAAAAAAAAAAAAAAAGCGGTGTGCCAAACAAACACTTGTTGAATGGAAAATATTTGAATCAATAGCCTGGAAAATGCCTGGAAAAAGGGTCTGCAGGTTTTCTAAACAGTCTTCACTTCGACAACAAAATGTAAACAGATCTCTCTCAGTTCACCTTTGCTTATTTGCAATGTGACAAGCGGTGAGTGCCTCATGTTTCCTGTAATTATATTTGACGTTTGGGCTTAAAACTGCCGTGTAATGAAAGCATCAGTGTTGAGTGACATCGCACTGGCCGAAGGCGTGACAGCGATCCCGGCAGCGGATTGATTAGCGCACAAAGTGTCTGGCCCCATGTGAGCTTCTTGTGTTTCACCGATCAGCTCTTTGCATGTACACCGCGCTAAGATTAGAAGGCAATAATGGGAAAATTGAAACACGAGATGGGATTGCGACATAGCTTTGTTTGCATTTTTCTTTTTAATTTCCTGTAGCCTAAAGCGTTCAGATACTGTGGCTGCATAAATTACAGAAGCGCAGCAGATGTCTTCCTCTGTGCTTTCATACTCACTCTTCAAATGTAACAAGACATATAGTCATACACAAACTATTCCAGGACCGCTTCATACCTTTTTCCTCATGCGAAATGATTCATATCCCGCACAATCTGCTCAATTCTCCCAGTTCAATCTGTTGGTTATTACAAAGAGAGAATGTATTTGCATGTTGCACACACTGTGTCGTGACAGTAATTGGTAAAGACCTTGACAGGTTAAGTAGCTGCTGGACTCTCAATGAGGCTTTATTTATGTTCCAGTCCGAGAGAGCGAGCGAGCAGAGAAATGCCAAACAGGTCCCAGCAGGAGAGCTGTACGGGCCCAGGAACACTTTGAAGTGTAAGAGCAGCTTGGAGGATTGATAACCCGCCTCCGCTGTCACTCATGTCAGCTGAAAAGAAATCTGAGGCTGAGCCTGGCTTCAGTTTTCCAACACCCTCAAAGAACAGTTAATATGACGGAAACACTTTGGACCTGTGTTGTGGTTCGTTAAATGGACTTTTGTGATGTTTTACTCTAATCCAACCATATACACGGACTTATCACAACAATATGCACATATGACGTGTTAAGTCTTAACAAAGGTAATATGCTCAATTTCCATTGTCAGAAAGCTATTAATGTGGTTTTTATTGTTTTTGTATACACAGTAATGCCTCAAACTGAGAGATGCTTGTCTCATCATAAATGTAAATATACTGCATAATACAGGTTGATGTAAATATATTATGAAGTTATTCATATTCACAGAGAGAGCCAAAATGTATATATTGTAGGGGTGTCCAAATTAGCGAATTACTTTTCAGTTAATTTAAAGTTCCTTTAATGTCACAATTTTTTATTATTTTTTTTAACGCGCGATTAACTTACTTGGAAAGCCTGTATTGGGGGTATTCCCCTCGCAATGCAGTACACACGTCAACAAAATTTAGCAGTAATAAATTTAATAATAATAATGCATATATTTGTGGAGACTGGGGTCAAGTTCTATTTTACAATTTTAAAAATGTGCAGAATTTCCCAAGTTACTTCATCTTAAAGATTAGATAGCTCTTAATATGAAAAGAAAAATGCACTGAGCTGTCACCATCTTACAAATGCAATTATGCCATCTAGTGGCAGAAAAATGACCTCAACACAAATCAATACCACACTCGTTTTTTTTTACAGTACAGTCATTTTAACTCAACTTTATGAATCATTATGAAATTAATGTATTAATGACTAAAAGATGCAGCCATATTTCTATTAAACATTTTTTTCCACTTTTATGTTAACATGAGTATGAAAATATTTTATTGTACATTTAGAACAGATATAAAATTTGCGCTTAAAGTAACTATTGAAGTCATGCGATCAATTCCGATTAAAAATTTTCAGCACCTGACACCCCTAATATATTCAAAATAAATTCTGAAGTCTACAAAACCATTTCAACTGACAATTCACACAAAAATGCATAAAATAAAATCAAGTCACATCAAACAAGAACATATCTAATCTATCTCATTTTATAGAAATAAAGGTATGACTTGTTCCCAGGGATGCCTTTTTTTTTTTTTTTTTTTTTTTTCAGTTTTCTGACCTCCCCAGACTGACAGGACGGAGAATCTGAGAGACGCGATGTTGTTGGAACCCCCGACCTTTGACCCTTGGCCCTTCCATGTATCCGCACTGCATATGACTCCAATCTGAACTCACTTTCGCCCTTTGAAAGCCGGAGACAGAAAAAGCAAACAACCTCAGACGAGATCTTCATGAAGAGTATTTTATGTTCAGGATTACAGGTCAGCCTCCTTCAAGATATATTTAACCCCTTTTGTCAAAGAGGGTTTAACAATTTGTTTTTAAGCTTTGGTGTTCAAACCAATACCATAAATGTTCCCACTTGAGACTCTCCATTCATGAGCTGCGTTTTTTGTTTTTTGGCGTGCGAACGTCCTGAATGGAGCACAGAGCGGCGGTCGAGGCTTCTCGCTCCTTTTATCTTTTTTACCGTGAGTGTTTAAGAGGACCGCTGGGAGAGCCGAAGGCTGTAAAACCCGAAGTCATCTGAGGAGCTCGACTTTGTGACTGTGTGAGCGTCTTTTGGAGCCTCGGGGTTGAGTTATAACCCTGCGGCTGCACACATTTCCTGTGTTTCACTGTTGCTCCTCCAAGATCGGTTGTGAGCTTACTCTTATCTCATGCCACGGGCACGTGGCCAATGTGTCGCCAAAATCAAAAAAATTTTTTTTTTTTTTTGGTAGAACAAAGCATTGTCTTCGCACAAGTCAGACATGGGCTGATATATCAATGGCTACCTTGCCCCGGGCTTTTGTTTCACACCTCTCTCTACCCAGGAGACCACAGCAGGGACACATTCTTGTCTGAACAGGATGTTAATGAAAGGAAAACAAAGAGAATCCAAAGGCTTAGGTTGTCTGCAGCGCACACGCACCCGCGCAGATGTGCACATACGCTACATAAGAGTAGTGGAATCGAGAAGAAATGTGCTGGAATGCATTACGGCACCACCAGATTGGATGCAAAGTGGTCCAAGTGGTGACTGGATGTTTTATTCTCGGGGTTCGGGGGGTTGCAAACCTGGCGTTCAAGGAAAGGATGTTTACGAACGTGCCGCTGACCACCATCAAAACACAGCAGAAGTTGAGCTCATCTGCTCATATGCCGATGATGAAAGCGTGTTCTCCAAAAACACAACATGTGAGGCCCAGGCAACCCAAACCGTCAGCCCCCGGGGCCCCCTGGCCTCCCCCAACTCCCACATTACCAGATAAATGTCTGGCGTTTTGCTGTGAGTGACGTTATCTGTGCAGGGCTGCAGATGTTGAAGGACCCACCAGGCGATGTTCTTACAAAGCCTGATCCTGCCGAGGATTACCGTGCCCGTATGTTCCATGTTTCTATTGTCAGAAAGTACCAAAATAACTTTTACGCTTTTGGGTTATTTTCCCAACTGCATTTACAACCTTCCTCCCATCCTATATCTGTCTACATTTACTAATAATAACTATACATTCCTGGTGAATTCCTGAAGTGAGTCAGGGAGGGTTCAAAATGGGATTTTCTGTAGCAAAACCTGATGGAGAAAGCCAAAAGTAAAGAATACTTATTTTGTGTTAGCTGTTAAGACGAGATTTACATCTGTAATGCACAGCATTGGCGCTGGTTCAGAGCATATACCATAATATGTAGCAATTAACAAGTGGGATATTAAATTCCAAATGGAAGTCTTAATATGTGAAGTTGTGAACTGTACCTTCCGTTTTTGGTCAACAGTGCATTGCATTGCAATGGGAAGTTTCCAATACATCCATTCGAGTTCAACTAATTTAGGGTCAGACATGGTGTATATGTATGTATGTAAAGTCCATTATTTTCTGTAATGCAATTAAATAAGCACAAATGCCATACAGTCTGGATTTATTACAAATAGTAATACATTCTGGATTCATTACAAATCAACTGAAATATTGCAGGCCTTTTATTGTTTTAATATTGCTGATTATGGCTTCTTCTTTTTTTTTACTTGGTCTGAGGACATATTCTAATATTTTGAGATAGGATATTTGAGTTTTCTTAAGCTGTAAGCCATAATCATCAATATTAAAATAACAAAAGGCTTGCAATATTTCAGTTGATTTGAAATGAATCCAGAATGTATGGCATTTTTTTTGCTTATTTAATTGCATTACAGAAAATAATGGCCTTTTTAACAATATTCTAATTTTCTGAGACAGTCCCGTATATATAAAACAACCATTTACACTCACATTCCAACCTACATTCAATTTAGATCAGGTATCGCCAACTCAAGTGATAGAGGGGGCCACCATTTTTTTTTTTTTAAATCAGTGCTATAGGAGGGCCACATAGGGCACATACTTCCTTACCAGATGTTTAACAAAAATGTCAATTTAAATATGGGCAGAATGCGTGCATAGGTGTCAAATACAGTACATGCTCTTAACTCATTTGAAGCAATGGTTATTACAAAAACGGCCAGCTGGTGGCAGCAGAGTATAAGAGATCAACCAGTGCCATGTTGCAAAAAACCTTTGTCCCCCACAGATTTGTGAATAATCATGAAACCTAGCTATATTCTAATGCTAATTGCTGCAAAACGTAAACAGATAGAAATATACTTTTTTCCTTGATGAAAGAAGATAATTTCATCTTTCTTTTGGTAGGTTCCATGTTTTTATAGCAATGGAACAAAATATTGTGTGCCTTGGAAAATCAGTCAAAATCCAGCAAAACAGCTGCGAGCAAAGGGGGTTGCTTAAATGAAAATGGCTGAGAGTGAATGAGTTAAAAAGATTCATTTTTCACAATATATTACTCAATGCATACATCCACTATCCTAGCCCAACAACAAAGAGTTTGAAGCAACCAGCAGAATAACACTTTCGTATTGTGATTTCTTTTTCCCCCGAGGTCAAAGGGCTCTCTTGTATTAAAAAAAAAATGACCATTGAAGGATGACACAAAACTGAACTCTAAATTGTAATATTATTCCAAATATGTGGAAAAAAAAAAAAAAGTTATGAAGCGTTTTGACTTTGTAGTATGGTGGAGCATAAGGCATAGTGTAAATGCAACAAAGCCATGTCTGCCATCTAGTGGTGAGTGGCGACATTACAATTTAAAACTATAGAGTGAATCCCTACTATTCACAGGCGATACGGACCGGTACAGTACACAGATTGTCCCAGACTGTAAATCTGTATAACTGTATAATTGACATTCATTGAAATGTATTGGGAGAAAGATAGTTTTAAAAAACAGGGGTTTTCTCTCTCCCCCCAAATAAATAAAAACTAGAAAAAACAAATAAATACATAAAAGTAATATTGAGGGGGAAAAAACTGGTGAATGATGCTGAGCCCGTGATTATTTGAGGATCCACTATAATAATAATGATTATTATTATTATTATTATTATTATTATTATTATCAAGAGGCCACCCAAGGTGTAACCCGTGGGCCGCCAGTGGCACCTAACTTTCATGTTTTTGGAATGTGGGAGAGAACCAGGGTGAAAACACAAAACAAAAGAATGTGCATTATCCACATTTGCACAACCATGAGTGGCAATTTGAACCCCGAACCTCAGAACATTGAAGTAGATATGCTAACCACTGGACTAATGTGCTGCACAATACCAAACTGTCACTAAAAAATATACATACATACATAATATTTCTCTTTTTCACTGAACTTATTGTCAGGTGGCACTGTGACATTCCAGTATGATGTCAAGCCATTTAAGCTGCTGATACAGCTAGCGCCATACAACCGTTGCAACCTCAACACTTCAACACTAGCAAAGCAGATCAAGGTCAAACTTCCTACACATTCATCCATCCATTCACCAGCATATCCTGTTCAGGGTCACAGGAAATTTGAAGCCAATCCCCACTGATGAAAAGCGGACTCACCCTGGAGTAATCGTCAAGCAGTCACCGAGTGATTGCGATTGAGCCATACTGAGTGGGAATTGATTCCATACCAGCTATGCAGAAGCCAGTGAAGACAATCAATGTTTTGAATTGAGGATGTAAAACGTCTTTGGCTGTGCAACAAGAACAAAATGCCAGAGATGAGTTATTTATTTATTTATTTATTTATTTATTTATTTATTTATTCATTTATTTATTCATTTATTTATACATTTATGTATTTATTTATACATTCATTTATATATATTTTTTTACATGTCTTTATTTATTTATTTATTTATTTATTTTAAGCCAAACACTGAATAGAAAGATTTACTATGTGGCTTCATTTGGAAGTCTGGCAAAGCAAACAGGTTTTATTAAAAATACTTAATCTGTGGCTATAAAATTAATAGTTCCATGGTTAAAAAAAAAATGATGTGATGCTTCTTTTTTTGAATGTCATCTTTAATAACATGTAGTCGCTGTTACCTGCACACGCGCTTCTGTCAGGTCCGTCCGTAGCGCCAGCTGCTCACGGGCGTAAACATCTGGATAGTGCGTCTTCTGGAAGACCTTTTCCAGCTCCTCCAGTTGGTAGCTGGTGAAGGTGGTGCGATTGCGCCTCTTCTTGCCCTTGTTGCTCTCACTGCTATCGCCCTTATCCTGGGGGTTGGCTAAATCCGCCCCCGGCGGCCTATCAGACGTCACGTTGACGCTCTGATCCTTCACCGCCAGGTAGCTGCCGTCCATTGTTGGGTTATCGGAGAGTGGGGTCAAGTCAGAATCCGTCAGATTTGAACTGTCTTTACCTTGAAGATAGAACGGAGATGAAGCATGTTTTAAGTATTTGTGGATATACATGGAAGGAATGGGGTGGCGATTTCGGGCATGTGCATTATGTGAGGCTGCACAGGGCAGCATTGTTGAGGGCGGTGGCAATGCATCAAATTAAAGAGAAAATTGTTATGTAAAAGGGGTTTCTATTGTGGGATGACATGACATGTCATTCATTGGTGTTTGTATGGGGAATTTGCACCTCCTTATTGGGGGACTTTAATGGGAAATGTAGTTATACTTATTGTAAACGTGGAATGAAACATCAAAGTTATATTTCGAAAGAAAGGGAAAGAAGAAGAGAAATGAGAATGACTATATCGTTATTTTTTGGCAGTGGAGGTTTCAACTTGAAAATTTTGAAAACCTCCCATGAAACATTTATTCGTATCGTGCTTTATGTCTCTTCTTTTAGCCCCTTGCTATTAATTAGCCTCAAACAAGATGCTTGCTTGATAGCCTCAGATGCTTCCTTTCTTCACATTTTCTTGGTTCAAGTGAACTGACATATAAAAAGTAAGAGTAGGCTATGTTTGGCTCAATAACCTTTTATGAAACATTGGTGCTAATTTAAGTCTCTTCTGTTAGCCGCTTGCTAATTTATTAGCCTCATACAAGATGCTTGCTTTATAGACTTCAATGCACCCTTTCTTCACATTTTCTTGGTTCAAATGAACTGACATTATATAAAAAAAAGTAGGAGTATGTTAGGCTCAATAACCTCTTAGAAACATTGGTGCTAATTTAAGTCTCTTCTATTGGTCGCTTGCTAATTTATTAGCCTCATACAAGATGCTTGCTTGATTGCTTCAGTTGCTTACTTTTCTTCACATTTTCTTGGTTCAAATGAATTAACATTATATAAGAAGTATGAGTATGTTATGCTTAATAACCTCTCGTGAAACATTTGTGCTAGTTTAAGTCTCTTCTATTGGCCGCTTGCTAATTTATTAGCCTCATACAAGATGCTTGTTTGATGCTTCCTTTTCTTCACATTTCTTGGTTCAAATGAACTGATGTGTAAAAAGTGGATGCAAGTTAGGCTTTTTTTTCTTTTCTTTTTTTTTTAAGAAAAACACATTTGAGACAAAATACATCTCTGGCAGTGTCAATCAAAACTGAACATTATTTTTCTGTTGCCATATTAGCTTGGGCATTTGTAGCTAATGAAACATCCAGTACTTTGCTTTGGCTGCCAACAAAAACGTACATTTTAACACAAAAATAATTGCGTGAACGTGCTGAAACTCTAACTTTACCACCACTGGCACCGTTTGAACATTTCCATTTTGCTTGTGAAGTACTTGAGATGACAGTCACTTGGCAGCGTCGCATGGCCCATAATCCAATTGTAGGATTACGATGGGGTGGAGCAAATGCATTTCTTGGTCTTTAGTTACAAAATTTGTTGGCTTGCGGTCTTAATGTGAGTGTTTATTATTTTTCGCGCCTGCATGCATTAGGCTATACATAATGGATGGGATCCACTACTAGCTCTCCATAGATCATTCTCTGATGCACTGAGGTATGAACACCCTGTGGCTGTAGTTCAATATGATGACATAAAAGTGAACGTTTTAATTGCAAACAAACTTTACAGATTCAGAGATGGTGGATGCCTGCCATTCGGCGTCACCTGGACTGTCACGCTTCATTTGCAGAGATGTTATTTCTGGCTACCAGAAACTAAACACACACGTAAGTGGCATTGCAGCATGTGAATTTTCAAACCTCAGATCTGTGCTAATAAATCTTCATGACAAACTGTCTGCCAGTGTCCATCAAAATGATCCAGTGTATGATTCATTTTTGGATACGATCACATAAAGTTGAGCGTGGGATAGATGAGCCTGAAAGTGGTTTTGGAGTGTCTTGGTACTCCATTGCCAACGTATATGCAAAACTCACAAGGTGATCTGTTCAGGACTCTCTGTGTAACCATCCAGACGCGTTTGCAATCATGTGGACTGTCAGCTTTGGGTCGCACACACCCACTGACCCCTAACTAACAAAGCATACCAGGCACTAAAATGTAAGTTGAAGTGACTGGGGTGATTGATTTTTTATTTCTTTATATTGTTTTGGCAACATATTTCTGCAAAAAAAAGTTTGTTTAGAAGTGATCAATTATCTTGTGGGCTACCTCACATAACATAGATGAGATGGCGAGCTTTTAAGAAGATAAATGGAACAGCTGAAATGGCGCAGAAGATGATTCCATCCATCTGTGGACCCTGCACAGGTCACCAGATGATCATGATGAACATCTCGACAAGTAAACATTCAACAATTTGGATGAACAGATGTCTGTCAGAAGTGAATTTGATTACACCGGAGCCTGGACTTGATCTTGCGTCCTCAGTACTTGGGAGGCGGACGTGCTAACCACTGAGTCACTGTGCCACCCCCCTCAGGATTTTAAAATCATATAATTTTTTTTGTCTCGTCTGTTTATAAACTCAAATGTCCATAGAATTTAGTCCAGTTTTTATTATGTGAAGTACATTTTCATCTCGTTTTCATTAGCTGCCGAAAATGCATAAACTGATTTAGTCCCAGTTATTGTTTATTTATGAGGGTGTTAGTATAGTGTAGTCTACTTTTCGTCCGGTGAAAAATGTGTGAATATTTTTGTTTAGTTTTCATTTTCCAAATTAACACTACGCAACACGTTTAGCCTTAAGTAGCCAGGGGAGCTTGTTGCTACACTGTAAAAAAATAAATAAAAAAAATAATATATATATATAACAGAATTTTACTTTTTATTTGAAAGTAATGTAGAATGTGTAACAATCACAAAATCAATCAAGTCATCAAGTTTGCCAGAGAATCCAAGGCCAGACTTTTCTGCCATTTGACTGATTTCAAAAATACAAAACCTTAAATGTGTCATTTTGGTGACACAACTCCCTCACGGGGTCCAACAAGCCACAGTATTGCTACATGGCCGTGACTCAGCCATCGTCTTCGTTTTCAATTTCCAGCGTAAACATTCCTCATCATATTTCTCTGACTGATATCCACAAAGTGAGACCTGTCAGGTTCATGAGTAATGACTACTAACTGATAAAAGACAACTGTTCATGTTGCAGTTTGGCAATGAAGGAGATAATGTGCTTTTTTGAAAGGTTCTCCTTCCGTAACAGGAAAATAAGAAATGTCTTGCTGAGTCTCGCGGCACATGGAAACTTTTATCATGTCTGCCAGTACCACCAACCATCTCCTTTCACTAAATTATTACGAGGCGATCAGTTCATCTTCAGACTACACCTGCGTGTTTGCATGGAGCAACACATGATGAGTCCAAACCAGTACAGCAGTAAAATAAGGATTTGACTTACAGCTGCACAAGCAGGAGCACATGTTCCAGTAGCTCTGAGCAGAGGATGTGAATATTTGGGACTCACATCATCGTTTTTCTTTCTTTCTTTCTTTTTTTTTTTTTTAAATACACCATTTACAATATACTACTACAACAATTCCAAGATGACATGCATTATCTGGTTGAAATATGCTTTCCAAACAGCTGTCTTGAAGGTCGATTCCAAGTTCGGCTCTGATTCACACGGCCCAAAACACTTTATCCACTTTATCACAATCCGCGTTTCGACTGGGATTATTCTTCCACAAATCAAAAGTGTTTCCCTTTGGGGTACAAAAAACTTTCGTGAAAGTGAGCCCCTATGTGGCCTGACAAAACATTGCATACTTAAATGGTAGTGATAGTTATTTTATAATTGAATTAGAAAACCTTTTTTTTCCAAGTTCATGCTGTGCCCCCTCTTTAAAGAAGCAGAGGTTGAGCCTTGCCTCACCCCCTCATATTTTCTTTTTTCATTTAAGAAACTTGGGGCGCTATTAGTGACCCACCAGGCTTCCTGCTCTGTATCCCTCTCTTAGTCATTATTTTTATTTATGTGTATGTATGCACTGTATATGGGCACTTTTTTTTTTTTTTTCATTTTTTCAAAATGGAGCTGCAGAGCGCCCTGCCAAAGAAATCGGAATCAGATTTATTGGCCAAGTATGTAAAACCACACAAGGAATTTATTCTCACAGTCACAAACCAGCCGAAAAACAGAAATAAAATAACAATGACCAACAGAGGGGGAAAGAACATGAAGTCTGGCAGTTTGCAAAGTAGCGACCCAAATTTCTCAGATTTAGAAAAAAAGAAAAGGAAATATGAGGAGGGACATAGGGAGGGAAAAAACAAGTGCCAATCATAGCTTAGTTACCCTGCTGTGACTGGAGCGTGTATGGACACACACATTGAAACATAAATGACTGGACCTCACGCAATCTGCCTAACAACAAAAGACCGGATCAACTGATACATCATCGTGACTAAAGCCCAGTCTTTTATTATTATTATTTTCACTGCAAGAAAAAAATGAGCTGACACCAGATTTGGAACTACCAGGACAGTAAATCTGTGAGGAAAGAATGCATTTGTACGTCTTTTGTGGGATTGTTTTACAGTCTGAGAAGAAGGATTATGAGGGAACATGGAGCTTCTGTTGCTCTCCAGATTTGCTGTGAGAAGTTGCATTAGGACAAGATACTGATATGTGCACAGGTCTCTCTCTTTAAACTTCCTCTGATATCTGTGATGCAAAACATACTGTGCTAATGCCTCGCACACTGCCCTTCATAAGAGGTGAACATTTGCAGCCGTCTTGAAATCCGGAAATAGACCCAGTGTCTCACAGACAGACAGACAGACGACCCGCAAACATCAGCACAATGCTCATTTATCCCCCCCCCCCCCCCAACGTGAGAGATGTTCACTTTGAAATGCAGCTCTGCTGACTGCGCACAGATGATCTATCTCAGCAGGCTGTGTAACATTTATAGACTGTGAAAAGAATCCATGAAGTCCAAGACTGATAAATCACATCTCAAACACTTTTCCTTCTTCGCGCACCCGCCCCTCACTCTTGTCTCGCTTCCAAATGTTTCCCTCGCCCGCTCAAGCGAAGATGAACATCCTTCATCTTGTGTTTTTTGTGGTTTGATTGGGGAGAGAACATTCCATTTGAGAGGGGAGGTTATGAGAACAAAAAATAATATTCACAACCTAAATATACTTTGCTGTGCATCCAACATTTTACTTTCAATAGGCTTTTTTTTTTTTTGTACTCCACATTTGCCCCCAAACTGTAATTACATCATCTCTGGCCCCACTCCATCTGATTGAACAACCCGCTATTAAAAAGTACACATACTTGACCAGACTGTATGTATTTTTATTGTTATTATTGCAGGTGGATGTTGAACCATGCAGATGAATTGTTCCTATGAGAATTGTCTGAGAAGTCATATGAAATGTTGCACACTATGATGTGTTCAAGCAGACAATTTTCCATGAGCTACTGTTAAATGCACATTCATACGCAGTATGTGCACAACCTCCCTCCTGTGATACAATCCAGAAAATGCTGCATCCCGCAGCGACACGCTCACTCCACAACCTTGGCAACTTGAGGTTCAGATTTTTTTTTTTTCAAGGATGTTTTTGGATCATTTTAAACAGTGGATTCTTTGTACTGTGCTTTAATAGTGAATTGTCATTTACGGTATTGGATGAATTTTTCTACAGTACTTTATTATGCAGTTTCATTTTATTCTTTTGCACCTGGCCTATAAAATACTTTTTTCACCATTGTGTGTGGAAAAATTATACACCAATATTCATTCACCTATTCTTCTAGTGGAAAAAAATTTATACAGATTTTGGTTTTTAATACAACATTCTGGTGACACCTCACACTTAGCACATAAAATGACTAAAAAATGGTTTAAAAAAAAAATCTAAATTACATTTTAGAATTTGTTAAATAAGGCAGAATGTTTTGATGTCTGAAAACAGGCCTAGTAATTCTGAACTCATCATTTATTATTTCTATTTCTGAATGTTTTTATTGTAGAAGAAAGGAAGACCTCAAACAAACTCGTATACTCTTAAAAATAAAAATACATTAGAGACATTTAAATTGGCCACAATATAACAGATGTCAGAATGTTTTTTTTTTTTTTTTTTCGTTTTAAAGAATGTGATCTTCAGCTGTGAATTGACAGTAAAGAGAGGGGAGGAAGTTCTGGACTGCTTCTTGCCCTGCTGCTCTCACTCGACCATGCAAAGCGGGCCTGAATGCAAATCGGCCTGCCAACGCTGAAACAAAATGGTAAAACGATCCTGAGTCCTTGTCACCTCCACTCATGTCATGGACGTACTAAAGTGTGTCTCAGTTGTCTGGGCCCTGTGGCTGGTTCCCATTAACGTTTGCTCCGACCAATCAGATCGTACGGCCAATGCAGGACAGCAAAATGGATCGGTTATACCAGCTTATAGATGGCGAAGGGGTCAAAATTAGGAAGCTTGATGTACTTATCTCTAGTAGGGGTGTCCAATAATTGAAGGATGAAAGGGCCACTTTGATTTATTATTTTTTTTAACATTAATTTATCAAGCACTCCAAAATGAGTCAATCAAATAGATGTTATTTATATATTACAGTAAGCTGGAAAACTGTGAACTGAAACGCTTTCTACACGGCAAATTGTTTAGGATTATAAAAGTTTTTAGGGTGGTCAGAGACCTTGTAACCCACTAGAAAATATCTGCCCCTACACTGAACAGCAGCCAAATCCCATCCCTACATGCAAAACAAGAACAATCTGCCATAAACTATAACTATTTTTTCAAGCACTTACATGGGAATCAATCATTGTTGACAGTTTAAGCAGAAAGTGGAGGTTTTGTTTGTAAGAATTGATTAATGTTACGAGAAATATTGTTACTTGTTTAATTGAAAATAATTAATCTGCATATTTAGAAATTCTCTACATTATATGAGACTTTTTTTAAGAGCAAATTTAATTTTTAATAAATGTGGGCCAAAAATGGCCCTCATGCCATAGTTTGAACACCGATGATAGACAGCTTAGTAGCCTAAACAACATGTGAAGCTCTTCATATCAAATCACTGTAAACCAAAAAATTAATAATAAGTAATTCAATAGATTAGCCCGTACTCAAAGTTTTAGAAAAAAGTAGCCTATAACTTAATTCTTATGATGTCAAGTTGGGGTAACATGTATATATTGAATTCATACATTTTGATTAAATTGAGCTATATTAGTTTTTGGATATGCATAATGCATATACATTAACAACGTAATCACGTTTTTAAATTACAACTGCAAACGAATTAAGAATTAAGTTCATACTAGTCTGGCTTCTAATTTTTAAATGTATGGCAATACTCAAGAAAATATTGATGTGGTTAAATGTTTACACTGTCAAACTGGAGCCCAAGTGTTGCAAAGATTTGCGTGCGTGTGAGTGTGTGCGCGGGGGAAGCGGCCCTCGACCCCAAACAGATGAGACAGGAAGCAAAGGTCACACGCTGAGGGGAGACTCGGACACATCAAACGAACGAACGTGTTGTCTCTGGAGGATCGCAAAGACTTCGAGGGGCTGCTTTTTAGAGGGGATCCACCCGAGAGACTTTTCATGCATGACTTTGACTTCTTTTTTTTTCTTTTTTTTTTTTTGCTGCGCATATGCTAAATCATGTGTAACTTAAATTGTACACAGAGTGAGTTTTTGTCAACGTGTGCGCCTGATCAGTTTTCCTCAGTCAAAATGTGACGCTGGCAATGACAGCTCGAGTGGCTTTGGAAAACACAATTTACATACATTTCAGACAAATATGTCTCAGTTGAGCTTTCATCACATTGGCACGTTTTTTTTTCCCCCTTGCTTGAAACCTTATTGAGAACAGTGAGACATGGGGGGGAAAGTGAACATTTTACATATGGTTTTTATAGGTTTTCCCATTGTAAATTCTTTAAAGGTTAAGTTTAACAATTTCACCGGGGTTCGTTACTGTTTAATGAGGCCCTATAAATGCATTAATGAATAAATGAAATAAAATAACACATGAGGTTGAGGAGGCTAATCTAATTAACATTGAACTTTAATTCTAAAATTTCCAACTGTAACTGTGTGTGCAATCACATTATTCACCGAACACTGAAAATGTAATTGATAATTTTCTAGGCCTATAATAATAATATATGATATTAGTTATTTCAACCTGAAATTCAATGTTACACTGTCCTTCTTAGAAGATTAAAATAACATAATCAATTTAATTTTCTTTCAGAATAATAATAATAAAAAAAAAAGGCGTCAGTTGATGGAGCACTGGTCACGCGGATTTTACAAAGACATGAAAATTATGATATTGTTGTTATGAATTAAGAACAGCAAAAACTGATACTTGTAATATTTTGTACTATACGTCAATTTATTACATTTATTGATTGGGATTGTCTGTCTGGTTTGGTCTTATTTGGGGGGGGGAAAAAGGTCTCATATTTAACTACACGATTATAGATAAGGGAGAAATGTCATTTTTACGTATGAGTGAAAAGAGAGTCTCTATATTGGACGCATAAAAGCAACCAACCTAATTGTTAATACCTGACTTATGTGCAACTAAATTACATTTAAAAATATATACAGTATGTAAATTAATAACGGAGTGAAAAACGCGTTTTATTTTTCCTCCTTTCTAGGATCTCTTTGTCTTTGACCCGTTTAAAAATGAGCAACACATTTAAACACCTCCAATTCAATCATACGGATTGTGTCACTGTCATTGTCACTTTTCTAGACGATTTGTCGTAACACGATGCATCTCTTTATTGTTGCTCCTCGCTGTTCATCCTCAAACGAGGGTCAAAGTTTTATTCAGCCCCTCATCAGTGGCCCATTTTGGTGCAATTAAATCCAAGTGGGGCCAATAGGGCCGATAGCATCATCACCAAAGTACGAAAACGAGATAATTCAATTGTGGGATAACGGTCCGATATAATTGATTATCGCATTTAATAAGCACTAATTTGACGAAGGCAACGTAATAATTTGGAGGTTAAAAGATGCCGAGCCGGCCTTGCACCCGCATCAATGTTTTGGAAGCTCCACGGTGCAAAAAGAACTTTCATGAATTCACCTCTGCAACATCCTTCATTCGCCGCGGTGTGATTTCGAATGGAAGCCGGGGCCCACTCACCATAGCAGGGGATGATGTCCGCGCCGCGTCCGCCCTCCCGGCGCCCCTCAGCCTCACCTTCCTCTGGAGGTGTTTTACAGGATGACGTGTGCGCGAAGAGGTGGAATTTGCTGAAAGCGGCGTGACCGGCTGCAGCCGAGACGGCGTCCAATGAGTGGCACTCCTGCTGGAACGGACTCCGCGGCGGCTTGTCTCCGTACGCGTGACCTTTGTGGGCCTGCGCGAACGCGGTGGGGCTGTATTTGTTGTCGGGGGATGGGAAAGTCCTGAAGTGCTCCGTTTGCTGCTCCCGAGTTTGTGCTGCAGAAGGGCTGTAAAATGCATCCATGGAAGTCATGTCGCTGTATGGGCTGCAGGTCTCGGCGCTCATGCCTAAAAAAAAAAAAGGTGAAAAACTCTCTCTTACTCTCTCTCTTTGGAAATTAAAGCTGCGCGCACACGTGCGTGCACACACTCCCCTCCTCTATAGCTCACACTCACACACACTCACGCATGGGCCTTCAGCAGCTGGCTTTGGTTATAAAACTATTGAGAACTTTTCCAGGAACACTGTCGTTGAGCAAACACCCCACTTAGGTCTCGATGAGGATGACCTCCCGCCTCAGAATCGTACGCCGAGTGCCGTTGACAAGGACGGCGTGGGCCCTTATGAGGGCCAAACTATTGCGGGGGGCCGGTTGTCAAAAGGGCGTGACACGTGACATCCATTGAGCGGCGAGACAAACACATCCCGTGAGTGAAGGCGGGAGGAAGACGATTTCATGCTTCATCCGCAATGCTTCATTAAGGGCCACCGGCCCCTCGACACGGGGCCCCGCAAATGGCTGCGCCACGAGGATTCGATAACTTCATTCATTATCAGTTGCATTCAAGAGCATCTTCTCAGGAGATTTATTTCGGTACTATTGAGATGTCATTTTAATTCTTGCATGCGTTGGGGCCACTGTAAAACAAACCTATTATTATTTACACGTTCCAATTCAACACTCCTTACAAAATAAATATTTTGTTCCTGGACACCTCTACACTGCCACATTGTAAAATGGGCCAAACATATTAGAAACGAGCTCACTATTGCAGTGCAAAATACAACCACTATCATGAACATATTGCTATATTTCATGCATCTCTATAGGCAACATAACTTAGCAGTGTTGTCTTCATAAAGGTACAATTTGGAGAGAGGCTTAGATTAGATTATGCAGGTTTGCTGCTGTGAGCTATTAATGATTTCATAAATTGATGGAATGAACATGTATTAATGCAGTATACTTAGATGTAAGCAATATACTGTATTATTCAAAAATTGATTGATTATACGCAGAGATGGGAAAAACAGGTCAAGAAAGTAAAAACCCTGCCAGGGTTTGTCTTTAGGCATGTGTGTTTCTCATAATGACCTCGTTTACCTGCCGGTTGAGTACAAGCACCTGTAGCAAAAGCCAAACTGTGGCAGGGTTTTTACTTTCTTGACCTGGATTTCCCATCTCTGATTCGAAACAATCATTGTTATGCTATCTTTCTCCTGCAGTTTTGTTTTGTGGAAAAAAAAGAAAGAAAAAAATGACACTGCATGGTCAACAGCATATATATATGTAATATATATCACAGATGGCTTAATGTGTCCCTAAAAGTATTTTTTAAAATGTCTTTCCTTTTTTCCTTCCACATCATGTTTTTGAGATATTTTTTTGAAGTTTGTTGATTTTAACCTGTTATAGCTGTTGTTTCAGAAAAAAAAAAATCCCACCTGTTTCTGAACCTAACACTTCTCTCATAAATATTACTAAATATATTCCTACATTACATATTTTATTATTATAATAATAATATGAAAGCCTGATGTATGCAGGCAGATTCAGAAGCAGTGGGAAAAAAAAATCAAGTAAAATTTGCTTAAAAATTTTAAAATGAGCAAAAATGTGTTGCCCAGTGTTATTGTTAGGCATATACACCACAGTTGATTGGTTGAGGGTTCGAACCTTACCTCAAACCCTTCTGTGATGAGATGCTTGCTTGAGTTATTTTCTGGGTATTCCATGCTTGCACCCATAATTCATTTTTATCATTTTAATATGTTAATTAAATGTTTAAGTGTGAAGTGAATAGTGGTGGGCGGCACAGTGGTTGACTGGTTAGCACGTCTGCCTCTGAGGACTCTGGTTCGAGTCCAGGCTCCGGCCTTCCTGGGTGGAGTTTGGATGTTCTACCCGTGCCTGTGTGGGTCTTCTCCGGGTACTCCGGTCTCCTCCCACATTCCAAAGACATGCATGGCAGGTTTTTTTGTCCCTAGGTGTGTTTGTGTGTGTGGATAGTTGTCCGTCTCTGTGTGCCCTGCGATTGGCTGGCAACCAGTCCAGGGTGTCCCCCGCCTACTGCCCAGAGCCAGCTGAGATAGGCTCCAGCACCCCCCGTGACCCTTGTGAGGAATAAGCAGTCAAGAAAATGGATGGATGGAGGGTGAATTGTGGTTTGTTCCCTGTGACTGATTGGCACCTTTCGCTCAATGTCAGCTGCGACCCAAATGAGGACAAGTGTGATAGAAAATGGATGGATAGATGGACTGACAGACAGACTGGTTGACTGAATTTAGGTGCATTTATTTTCTACATTGGCACAAACATGAATGTGCTGTACTCCAAACTTAGTACAATACTTCAATGCAGTGGTACAAACCACCTGCACAGGTGGTTAACGTAATTGTATCAGTTAAATATTGTCACATCTTTCCTTTGTCGCTGTGGTCAAAGGTTTACCACCCATGCTAATATTAAACGAGCAACAACACAGGCTGATGATCAAAATAATGAGACCTAATCAACATGCTACTTCGTTTATATAACGTTTTTCCAGGCTCTTAAAGCGCTTTACATTGGACTACTTGTTCAGCTAATGATGATGCAGCATCAGGAGGTTCAGTATCTTGCTCAAGGATACTTCAACACAGTCACAATGGCATAGGATTGAACCCGCAACCTCTGGGTTGGGAGATGACCACCCTACCACTGAGCTACGCCACCCTTAACAACCAGCAACTTTTGCTCGCTTCCTGTTCTATGATGTAAAATGTACAAAAAAAGGGACCATTCCAAATAAATATATATATATATATATATATATATATATATATATATATATATATATATATATATATATATATATATATATATATATATATATATATATATATATATATATTTTAAACTTTGCATTCTGATGAGATCTCCATTCGCTTTCTTCTTCCTGTAAGCCGCTGACAATGACAAAGTAGTCCCGCTGTCCAAAAATTCAGCTTTAAATCCCACTGGAAGATTTTTTTTTTAAATGTTACAACATAAAGTATGTTTCACCTACTACAGACAAATATATATTGGATTACTCTCTACATGTCAGCAGCATTACTCAAAGCAGTAAAACACTTCAGTGCTAACATGATAACCCTGAATATTGTGTAATCTGTTGTGCGGATCCAACTTTGAAAACTGGCAGAATGTGTTTTAGATTTTCAATCAGTGTGCTTCTGCAAATGTTCTCCCTCACCTTGCAAGCCACATACTTGTTGTGAAATGCTTTATTTTGGAGTCGAGTGGGAGAATGTGAATCCCAGCAAAGCCTGTCAAAACAAACACGCACGTATGACAACATGGTGTCCTCGCTGGACTGTCAATTTGTACAGCTTTATGTCACACTAAAGTAAAGCGTTAGAGTTAACATCAATTTAAGCAATTTGTATTTCATTCAGTTTTTTTTTGAGGCACTTAGAGTATTCCAAAAGAAAATTGTGTTGGACCGACTTTCGAGTTTTCAGTCCTGTATAGTGAAACACTATCGATCCTTCACAATGTCATCCAGATGATTTGGAAACACTTCTTTTAATGTGAAAAAAAAAAAAAATGTAACTCAAGCCCTCACGAATAATGAATAAGAGAGATTTTTGCAATCAAGCTTGATATTTTTCCTCCTTTATCCATGCATCCATTTTCTATACAACTTGTACTCAGGTTCATTTTCCCTCCATCAAATGAGCCAAATATTCTCATCTAATGACAGCAGTGATGAGGGAAGAGTCGTTTTTCAAGGTTTTGTTCCCTCATTGGGAGACAGCTGGTAGAAATCTGTTCCTAACGATCACATCACGGTAATCTCATGATGTGGTGAAAATGATTATGTGTTTACCATAGTGTGTTTACTGGAAGAAATAATTTGTCATAATTTCTTGTTTTCTTAAAAATAAAAAACAATTCTGGCATTTAACAAAAGAGAGGAAACATTGTGGAGACGTGAATGCTGGCTTTCATAAAATATATATTCATGTTGTTTTTTCCTTCCATTTCCGACATATCTGTACAGCTCTATTAACACGCAGCCGTGACCAATGTTTTAGGAAGCCCAGTGTCATTATTTTCTATTGAGTGAAATGTTCCGGCTTATGCAGGCAAAATATATCAAGTCTCTGTCCGAAGGGCACAATGAGCGAGCCTGTTGGCACAGCCACTGGCCTTGACATGGCCTTTTTGCCCGTATTCTTTTCACATCCGTCTTCCAGACAAATTTGCAAGATATTTGTGACTGTGAATGAGGGGCTCCAAATGAAAACACAAGCATACTGATATATAGCCGCCAACCCACATCCTCACTAATCTAACAACATTTAACTTTAGGCTCCATTTTGACTTTGGCCTGTGGCGAAACAAGCTGATTGAGGCCTTTGAGGGGCATTAATACAGCGTGACCAGATGGCTTTTGTTCAGAAATGGAAATGATCATAAAATGGAAAGCGGAAGAGGAAAGAGGGAGGTCCGCAAAAGTGACGCCATTTTCACAAAAAACAAAAATCAAGAAGTTATTCCAAGTGACAAGAACCACCTTCCTCTACAAACTGGGCAGCATTGGCTTGGTTTTGTGAGGTGACGCTAAACACAAGAGATTGCACTTTATGAACATTAAAAAACAACTTTTCAGTGATCAAAACAAGAGATATACCTACCTGGCACGATGGCAGTCAGCCCCTCCAACAGGGGAAAACATCAGCAAACATGTCCCAATTGCAGAGAGCTCAACTAATGTGTTTGATCTTCACCACAAGCGTGCATCTGCTGTATTTCTGGCATGAAGTCCACATATGACTCATGTCACATCTGGTCACACTGCAGCTCAATGTCGAGATGTGTGAAGGTCAGCAATTTGCATCGTTCTTTGTGTCAACAAATCATCCAAAAAAAAATAAAAAATCTTCAATTGGTAGCACACGTTTTAATTAAGTTAATCCATCAGGAATATGTTAATCAAAAGTGAATATATTGAGTTCATTAAACTTAAAATATTCACTTGAATAAAATTAATCCAAAGTGAATATATTACATTTAAGTTAATACAAACAATCCAAAGTGAATATATTGTCAGATGAGGGGTGTTGAAGGAGGTAGGACCCAAAAGCAGGGAGCAACAAAAACAAGGCAGCGATGCAGGTTAAAAAAAATAAAAAAATAATAAATAAATAAATAAATAAATAAAAATAAAAACAAAATAAATAAAATAAAAAATAAAAAAAATAAATAAAAAAAAAAAAAAAAAAAAAAAAAAAAAAAAATAAAAAAAAAAAATAAAAAAAATAAAAAAAAAATAAAAAAAAAGAATAATAATAATAATAATAATAACAAAAAAATATATAATAATAATAATAATAATAATAATAATAAATGTATTTAATTAAGAAAAAAGGCAAACAAGGTACTTGGAAAAATAACAAAACTTAGTAAGTCCAAAAACAAACTAAAGCAACGAGGGCAACATGGCATGGCATGGCATGGCATGGCATGGCATGGCATGGCATGGCATGGCTAGCAACTTGGGAGCGACGACAATGACTCGACAAGAACTGAACGAAAGCAGGAAAACTAAATACACATGGTAATGAGACAACAAGAGACACCTGGGCAAGACACGAGAGGCTTGGGGTGCTGATTGGTTAACACATTGGGAAGGGAAGACCACTCAGGTGGATATGGTTAGACATAATGAGACAAGGGAAGAAACAAGGAATACGTGACAAACACACCCAAAAACACTTAAAGAAAACAAAATCCCACCCCCACAGAACCAAAACATGACATATATTAAATTTAAGTTAATACAAAATTAATCCAGTGATTATATTAAATTTACAGAATTCATACTTAATAATTACATTTAATATATTCACTTTGAGGGGTGGCACGGTTGATGAGAGGTTAGCACGTCCGCCTCCCAGTACTGAGGATGCAAGATCGAGTCCAGGCTCCGGCTTTCCTGGGTGGAGTTTGCATGTTCTCCCCGTGCTTGTGTGGGTCTTCTCCTGGTACTTCGGTCTCCTCCCACATTCCAAAAACATGCATGGCAGGTTAATTGGGCGCTCTGAATTGTCCCTAGGTGTGCTTGTGAGTGGATTCGTCTCTGTGTGTCCTGCGATTGGCTGGCAACCAGTTCAGGGTGGGGTGTACCCCACCTACTGCCCGAAGCCAGCTGGGATAGGCTCCAGCACCCCCTTATGAGGAGCAAGCAGTTAAGAAAATGGATGGAAGGATATTCACATTGGATTAACTTAATTAAATTGTGTTTCCAATTGAAGCACTTTTATTAAGTTGGTCAACAATTATCTTTTTAGAGTGTATATATTAATATTATTTGTCTTATTTTCTTATAATTATAACTCCAACTTCAAGTTGCTCGATTTAAACCTCAAAGATTTCCTGAGCTTTAAGCAGAGAGATCTTTATATTCATGGCTAGCACAAATCGGCACAGAGGTATATTAGACTTGGTGTTGGTAATTTT
Organism: Festucalex cinctus; assembly: GCF_051991245.1. Taxonomy (NCBI): domain Eukaryota; kingdom Metazoa; phylum Chordata; class Actinopteri; order Syngnathiformes; family Syngnathidae; genus Festucalex; species Festucalex cinctus. Next base: position 13,535,883 of record NC_135414.1, on the reverse strand, counting down.
GTAGACGCACACATGCCAGGATGTTTAAAATAGGGTAATCTGCGCCATTGTGGGCGTAACGCAGCCGACTCCAATCATCGCCAATTAAAGTGGTTCCTCCCATTACCTTCTTATCTGGCAGTGTGGTCTGCCAAATTGGCAAACAGGTGAAGCGAGTCTTGTGTCTGCTCAAAAATCAGGTTACGGCAGCATTAAATTGCATTCCATCAGATGATAGAAGGTAAAGCTGTTGCTATTCATACAGTAGAATAAGTCACAGTGTGGGATTGATTAACACTATAAAGCACAATAAAAGTGCACTACAATGTGGTTAAACATACTGTCATGTTCTTAAAAACTGCAACTTAATAATACTTTGTTGAGGTCCATTCTGATCTTCAGCCCTTTTAGGGAGGAGTTACTCAGCATCTCATCATCATTTTGTCACCATGTGTGAGAGAGAAATGGCATTTCCTTTGTACAGCCCTCTTCTAGACACCACACAGATTTGTAATACTCGCCAAAAAAAAATGGATCAGTGCTTAACATGAATCATAGCTATTAGCTCAGCTAGTATCAGGTCATGAAATAAATCTTTTCTGTTTGTATGTTGTGCTATTACCTTCTATCTTGTAGGGCCCTATTTTGAAAGTGTAGTCTAATTGTGAGTGCGTGTGGAGTGTTCTCTCTTTTGGTATTTTCGTAGATGCGCAAAGTTACGTTTGCGCCAATGTGGGAGTGAACACAGCGGACTTGCTTCCCAGCCAGTAGATGTGGCTCCTTTCATTGCTTTTCAAATCAGCGCAGGAGATGTATGCAGTCTAAATGGTGAAAGATTTACATGCACAAAATACATTTATAAGGAAATGATAAGAAAGATCTCACATGCGGATGATGATGATGCGAAAATCACAATCCGCCAGTTCTTATTCCTATGCATGTGTGCTGTCTCCACAAAGAGAGCCCGTGTTTCATGCATCAGTTTGTGTCCTGTCGGCCGTACACCTCAGCGGATGTCTTCCAAGATCATGTGAGTCAACTGGCTGGTGTTTTGAAATACCATAGGAGATTTTTAGATGCCGCTGAAATTGGTGTCACATGAGTGGCAGACATGAAATGCGTCAGCAATGTGCTTGATGTAATTATGTGAACAAAGAGGAGACACAAGAAAAAAAGAAAAAAAAACACTCTTCATGAATGTAATTAAATAGCCAAAGAAAAAAGAAAATAAATTGTCCCTTCCTATGACTTCAATCCTTCCTTCCTTCCTTCCTTCCTTCTTGTTGGTGTGTCCTGGAGAGCAACATCTCATCCCACATCTCATTATATCGCACAAAAACAAAACAGTTTCAAAAACAGTGCATCCTGACTCCAAGTGGAACAAACCATGTCCTGCAATTTGAATTTAGTATACAAAAAGTCCCAATAGTTGGCTTTACTTTCTGCCCTTAAGAATTCATTACTAATGTATATTTTTCTATTTGCTCAATGTATGCACTCAACCACAGTGGCAATATACTAGTATAACTATATGCAAGAATGCTTTCAGCATAGTGCAATAGGTTGGACTGAGTTCAGGGTTATTCGCCATCTGCCTTTGGTGTCTCCTTGACAACTCTGGAATCACATAGAGCAGAAGTCCTGAAAGCGTTGGTGCCAAGCCCATCCCATCTCTCAATATACACAGTTTTAAAGATGAAAGTTTATTAGGATTTGAAAAATGCTTCCCATATGTGACCATCTCTAGTCTGTAGTCTGTGGGTGACGGCGGGATCGCTCCTTTGCTAATACGATCAGTTAAAAGCATTCTGCTTCTTCACCATATTCACACGACGTCACAGCTTGTACGGCACCCAAGATGAGGCAGTCATCAATGTCAGACCGGATCTTCATCACACTTTTATGGTCTCTGGGAGAGACAATCTACAACAAAAAGTGTCATCGCATCTCACAGTATGTAACATTAGAGCAATTTACACTTGGTTGTAATTACTGCATGTCTCGGAACTCATAGCCCAAGTTAAGAGGAATACACAAGATGTATTGCATGGTAAGAGACTCTCATCTTTACACCAGTCTTATTCTGATTACAAAAAAAAAAATCCATGTGGATTTGGAATAACAAAAGAACCAAATGTGTGGCTTGTTCAGGAAGCTATTATTTGTCTAACTCTCAACACGTATTGCTTCTGAAATATTGGACTTTTTCCACACGATGATCAAAGATGAGATCATGCACCGAAAAGCAGTGGAGATCACCGTTGTCATGACTTTGCCAGAAGATCAGAGCACGTTCAATGAGACTCCTTTAATGTTACCCCAGCCTACGTATAGCCCCGAGGGGGCATATTTTCATGGTGACAAAATTATTTTACAACATCCCACTTGGAGCTAACACATCCCAATCTCAAAGCATTCCAGTCAAAGTAAGCAAACATACTTGCTGACCACATTCAGAATGTTGGTTTGCATTTACATACATTAAAAAAAGAATACTTGTTGTGATGTATCTCTTGAACCAATAGAATTCCATAATGTCACGTAAGTAACACCATGTTTAACAAGTAGCTGTTCTACTAGTGAACCATTGCCGGTCTACTGGTGCGCAAAATTGTCATGCAATAGTGCAGGAGTGTTTAATATACAGCAGGAACCAGCAGGTCAAGGGGTCCAATCTGGCCCACGAGGACACAATACAAACTACTGTTTTTCACTAAAAGTAACCATTGTTGCTTATTTTGTCCACTTGTTGGCGGACTGATGACCATTTAAATTACTGAAATTTGTCTGTTATTTACTGTCTGTTATTTAATTACTGTTATTTGTCCTGACTCAGGATTCGATGCAAACATTTTGCACTCAATGGTGTTCACAAATTTCTGATTGTGCTGCAATAAGATAACACATGGAAATGTTTTCAGAATGTGCTTGGAATTATTTTCATAAAAAATAAGTAAATAAACAAGTTAATTCATTAAATAATTTTAAAAAATAAAAAATTTGATTTGTTGTTATCTATAATGTCAAGGACATATGGAAGCGTATAGCATTCACTTGGGGGGAAAAAAAGGGTACTGTTTTTCTGACTACTATTTGGGGGGAGATTTGTTTTTTGTGCATTTTTAATTTTTTGTTTTACAGATATTTTTTCTGTCATAGAGAATATTATGAAAAACAGGGTAAAACAATATTCAGAAAAACAGGAGGAAAAATTACTCAGAAAAAAAACAAAAGAGGGGATAGTTTTATTTATATTTTAATTTTTGATATTTTTTTTTCTGAATATTTTTCCCCATTTGTCAGAATTTTTTATGACAGAAGAAATTTGCAGTAAAACAGGGGGAAAAATCAGAAAAACATGCTCCCCAAAAAATCAGTCGGAAGAACAGGAGTTCGCCCCCAATCACCAAAGGGTGAATGCAATACAATTCCATAAGGACATACTGGTATGGCCCACTTTAAATAAAATTTGGGTGAATGTGTCTCCTGCATTAGAATGAGTTTGACACCCGTGCAGCAGTGGAAGGTAGTAGTGAAAAGATGTAACATTGTTATTCGCCTAGTGCGCGGGACAATTCAGTAGCCTAGGATATGGAATAAATGCTTAACTAGCCAGTGAGAGCGATATTCATTATGCTCGTGCTGAAAGGTGCAAACAGCAACAACCGCTAATGATAACATTCACACTGTCATGAGTGGGAATTAAACCCACGCTGCCTGCATGAAAGTCAGCGACCAATAATGAATTCCATTTCTATTAAATACTTTTATCTAAACATGTGGGTAGAAGTGTTTATGTAAAAAGCGTTTCCATTTACGTGAATTCCTCAAAGTGCCTCTGAAGTCAAATAATTTGCACCGTCAATAAAACGGAGATGTTTACATGTTTAAGGGTCCCTGTGTGGTAGGCCAAGTAGTGTGGGATACTATTCCACTGTGTACGTCGAGCCACTGGCAGCTCAGCCAGCTCCGACCACTTCTAAAGGAAGACGTAGAGCAAATAGTTTGCAGGCTGCAATCTCGAGGGTAGCGTATTCGGAATAAATTACACAAAAGTCCAGTAATTTGTTGTCTCCCTCCCCTGTATTTGTAAAGGTCCAGATGCTTCATGGGTAACTAAAACCCCAGCTCTATTACTGTATTATTTATTTATTTTATTTTTAAATAATAAAGGAGGGAAAATGTTGGCAATGGCCCAAAATAGTGTGGGGGGAGGGGGGACGGGTCACTCGTGACTAACAACCAGAAAATGTCGAGATACATTCTAAGACCTTACTATACAGTGTACTCCATGAAATTCAATGCAACGTTGTAAATAACAGTCATTTGTGAACCAACAAACTAACAATTGACATACAGTATGTTAGTCACGTCCCCAAGGCAAACGTGTGAAGTGGGCCCAGCAGGAACAGGAAGTCATACACACACTAAAGTAATTACTCCAAAAACTGCATTGTAAGGAATTGTTAGCTTGTTTGTACTTGCTAACTTCATAACTGAAGCACTGCTCGAAAAAAAAAAATGCAGTTATTGCATATAAGGGTTATGCAACTAAATATTAAATGCTAGTGAGTTAAATTAACATCTGTGCTAATACTTTTGCTGACTTGAAAAGTGGATGGCATCAAACCAAGGGTACTGTGTCTGTTACAACATGGGTGTGGGTTGAGGTGTGGTGGCGGACCCATGTGCAGGGAAACAGGGCGTGGAGGCAGAGGTGCAGTCAAAAAAAAGATTTAATTAAACAAAAACAAGGATCTGACTAACAAATGAATATACAAGGTATCCAACAAAAACAATAATGCAAAACATGGGGGAACTTCTAGACAAAAACAGGCAGCCTAACAGGAGGAAACGACAATGAATCGACGCGGGCAGACAAGAAACTAAATACACATGCACTAATTGACAATTAGCACAGCTGAGCAAGTGGCAGAGGATGCTGATTGGTTGACACATGAGGAAGGGCAGGCAAACACAGGTGGACATGACAATGCTTGACAAGACTACTGTAGGGAGGCACACAAGGACAACAAAACAAAACATGGATCACAGCTGAAACTTAAAGAAACATGAGGATAAACTCAAACAAAACCCACTCAAAACAACAACCCTGACAAAAGCAAAAACAAAACAAAACCCAACCCACACCATGACAGTATCCCCCCTCAAGGGACGGCTCCCAACGTCCCAACAAAAAAGTCAAAACAAAGTCCAAAAACAGGGCGGGCGGAAGGGGGCACGGAGGCGGGAACACGGCCCACTCATTCGGCCCAGACTAGGGCCCAGCGGGACCGTTCAGGAGGACTTCCATGACGCCTGACAAGGGAGGCCCGGCGAGGCCATTCAGGAAGGCGTCCACGATGCCAGACAAGGAGCAGAGGGCGGCCGCAGGACGTCCTCCGGGCACAGGAGCGGGAGGCGTCGGCGGGTCGTGCGTCGCACTGCTAACGAAAGTTAGCTAAAAACACATTGACTAAAGATGCACGGACGTCATAAATAAACGGCTCATGATGTAACAAAAGTGAAGCTGGCTATATATCTTGCGTTGCCACACTTACAGCAAGTTGACTTTTCCACAGTATGCTTTCCACGTCATTTTCTTCCTCTACAGCGAAAATACCACTGTGTGACATCCGGTTGTACCAATAAGTATAAAATAAGTGTGGGAGATGCTCTAAATGCAGATTTCATCAGTAAGAATGTGAATATAAAATTTCTCTCATAAGGTGCTGAGTGCTACTCGGATTGGTCTGCATCATCAGAACCAGTTATCAGAACCATCAACAATGAAATGAAAGCGAAGCACACAAGAAAAAACAATTCTCGTGAAATGTACAACTAACTTCTGCAAGTCCCGATTCACGATAATGAGATAATATTATGAATGGTTTGATGCAAACAAGTTCGTTCTTTGCTAGGCTCTCATTATCCCATACAGGGATTTATTGTACAATTGTTGTACAATTACTACATTATTAATTTTGCACTGCAACTGTTTTAAAATTCCAGAGACGTGAAGATACCGTGTGCCCTGTGTGAGTTTATGATGAATATTTTGTGGTTGGTCTAATAAGTTGTGCACACTGTAGCACTACCAGATATCCTGCCTAGGGTGTCAAGTTCTCTAAGGAACGCCACTGAGCGGGTCACATATTATTTTCAAGAATCATCATTATTCTGTAATCATTCTAAATGCAGTAGTTATCAAAATGTATAGGAATGGGATTTTTATCCATCCATCCATTTTCTTGACCGCTTATTCGTCACAAGGGTCGTGGGGGGTGCTGGCGCCTATCTCAGCTGGCTCTGGGCAGTAGGCGGGGGACACCCTGGACCGGTTGCCAGCCAATCGCAGGGCGGGATTTTTATTTATTTATTTATTTATTTATTTATGTATTTATTTATTCACAATTGTAGCGTTTAACTGCACATTCCCACTTCTAAACAGGATCACTTTACATGGAATATGCACTTTAGTCTGAGAGAGGTTTCTCGCAACTGGAGTCCTTTAAAACCCTGCCACTTCTCATACCTCATTAGTCTCTAATGTGCGGGGGACCTTGACAAAACATACTGAAGTGATGATTTGTACTCATAAAGAGTTTGGTTAGCCATCCAATTGCTGTCACTTCTCTTTTTCCGAGTCACTGTTGAGCCGGCGACTATGCCAGCGAGAGTCAGGGTACACCCTGGACCCGTCATCAGAAATGTAAAGAACTTCTACACTGCCAAGATGGTCGGATGTCTGCAAGGCTGACGGTTGTGTGACAGTTGTGTGCAAGTGACTGTCATTTGGAATGTGTTCTGTGAAGGTCTGGTAAGCCACTGAGGGGATGCTTCTGCCAAGAGTTGAAGGTCTTGTCATTCTTTCAGAATAAAATTGATGCTCACTGGCAGGCAATGAGGCTGTGCTCTTTAATTTACAAAGACTGTGCGCTCTTTTGTGCAACACTGAGACATTATCAAGATCACCAGCGCCTCATATTTGCCTCAATCTGGTTACTAGAATTTCAATTGCCTACCATAATATTCCAAAATGAAAGCAGATATGAAACCATAAAGTATCTGGCATGATTTGACATGGTTTTCCAACGGTGATATTGCCAAGACACTCACTCCAGGATAAGTAAATGGAGTCCGTGGAGTTACAGAATCACTCAACTGGTTTTGGTCCTGGCAGGAATACGAATACAGTTTATATCCATAATTGTACATCTTTGTCTTTTGTAGGATTTTCATTGTAGTCATTTTTTAATTTCGTTTTGAGTTTTGTTTTTTAAATTGAGTTCGTTTTTATTAGTTTTCAGAGTGGTTCTGTTAGTTTTTATTAGGGCCCGAGCAGCGACCGCTGCGAGGTCCCTATTGTTCCTGAAGGAATTCTTATTATTATTCTTCTTCTTCTTCTTCTTCTTTTTCTTTGTTATTATTCTTTTCCGCAAACAACCACATTTTTGAGGCACTAAACATGAACGAAAACTCACCAAACTTTACACGCAGATCGGGTCTGGCGAAAAATTTGATATTTTAAAGTCGCCATACATGATAACAGAAAAATGGCTCTGTAGCGCCACCTACATAGGTTTAACGGATCCCTGTCCCGCTACGATTGTCCTATGGCTACGAAAATTGTGTGGCACCTGTAGCACATCCAGATGAACAAAAACCTCTTTGATATGTGTACCCTAAAATAGACAGGAAGTGAGGTATGAGTATTTGAATGTCCAATTTTGGCCCATTTTTGCACATTTACAGGGGTCATACTTTTGCCCGCTTCTCCTACACGGTTAACCCGATTGACTTCAAACTTGGGCTGTACCATCTCAACACCTGGGACAACATCATGGTAAAAAATCTAAAGTTTTTGACATACTATATGACGGTGGCGGGGCATCAAATTTACAGTTTCAAAATTCTTACTTAACGAAGCATTGCCGGTGGTACGTTTAATCTAGAGCTACGAAAATTGGTACACATATGTAACAGACTATGATCTACAAAAAAGCCTGTTGGTGCCATATGCTAAACCTAACAGGAAGTCCGCCAGAGGCGAGGCATCAAATTTTGTGTTTCAAAATTCTAACTTAATGAAGCATTCCCGGCTGTACATTTCACCTAGAGTTACCAATATTTGAAGACATATGTAACAGCCCTCAAGGTACAAAAAACTCTTTTTGAACCATATGCTAAACCGAACAGGAAGTCCGCCATTTTGATTTACTTTGGAACGTGTTGCCATTTTTTGGGCCATTTCATAGGGGTCTTATTTTAACGAACTCCTCCTACAGAGTTTATCCGATCATCTCCAAACTTGGTGTGATTCATCTTAAGATGTTGAAGATGAAAAGTTATTGAAAGCTTTTTATTTTGTCGCACGCTGTTGCCGTGGCATGCACAGTTTGCAAAGGAAAAAATTCCTTCTTAATGAAGCATTCCCAGTTGTACGAAGCAGCTAGAGCTACGAAAATTTGGAGACAAATGTAACAGCCCACGATGTACAAAAAAGTCTCTTGGTGCCATGTGCTAAACCCAACAGGAAGTCCCGTAGGGGCCGGGCATCACATTTTGAGCTAAAAAACTCCTCTTTAACGAAGCATTCCCGGTTGTACGTTTCACCTAGCGCTATGATAATTTAGAGGCATACATAAGAGCCCACGATGTACAAAAAAGTCTCTTGGAACCATGTGCTAAACCAAACAGGAAGTCCGCCATTTTGATTTATGATGGGATTTGTAGCCTTTTTTTGTGGCCTTTTTTAGGGGTCATATTTTAACTCCTCCTACAAAATTCATCCGACCGTTTTCAAACTTGGTGTGTTTCATCTTAAGATGTTTAAGATGCAAATTTATCGAAAGTTTTTTATTTTGTCGCACGCTGCTGCTATAGCGATGCATTGGTTGCCAAGTAAAGTGCTGCTTTGTTTTTTTTTTATCTATACATGTGTGAAAACTCGTGAAACTTTGCACACACATCAGACTTGTCATTAACATGAATTTTTAGAGATTTCTTGTGCAATTTGCAATAAATCGCACCCTCTATACATTTTTTATGGAGCATTTCCGATTGGATGATTCAAGCGCGAAATAACTAAAGATGACTTGACTTGACCTAGATTTGTGAAAACTCAGAGGCATACCTATTATATTATTATTATTTTTTGTACCTTACAAGATTATCTCTTGTGCCACATTAAACCCCTTTGCAGGCCTGAGCCAAACCACGGTCCATACATTTGATACCACTGCTTTATTTCAATGGTCAAGTACTTCATAACCACACCTACTTATGCTTGTCCTTGCATATATAGTAGACAACAAAGAGCTCTTTCAACAAAAGACATTTCCATCTACAAAGTCATACAAGGTAAGCACTCTATAAATTCTGCAATCACTACACTTCTATTCCTAAATTATCACTTCAAATACCAACAATGGTTAATACAGCTACAAATTTCTTGTATGTTTATGAAGTATGATACTGTATTTATTTCTACTCCTTTGCTTTTCTACAGAACATGAACAAATCACCAAGCAAATTCTCTTTTGATAAAGACCCTCTAATCATCTCCATACGCAAAGATTGCCAACTTTTTTCCGTAAGTATACAATACATAAACTAAACAGGACAACTTTCTCAATCATATACAGTATGCCATACATATATGTATTAAGTTCTCATTTATTAACAGGTTTGTTAAAGGCACCTTTAGTGTGTTTTTCTGTAATGTTTCTCCACGAGCACGTCTAGCCATTGATATCATGTAGAACACATATGCTAACCTTTTAGAGACAATTGAAGCTTACTTGCACAGTAGCCACTATCTTAACCACTTAATTCACATGTCTACTTGACAACTTATTACATGTAGTGAAATGGTACTTTGTGCGTCTTATGCTTTTTTCTGAACACTGCTTTTCAACTCTTTCCTTAAAACCAATACATGCGGTACTGTTATACTGTATAAATATATATGTCCGTGTGTATATATTTGTATATTCTTTCAAATAAACTCGTTTTGACACACACAGCCATTGAGTAACATGCAACACGACCACAACGTTTTGCACCAACACGTTACACTTACATAACCATTTATGTACCTGTCGTATCCTTACTTTTATTCATCATTTCATCACACAATCCTAAAACATTGCTTTTTGACCCAGATGATTCAACTATACCATTTTTGCGTGTCTTATTACTTACTAGCTATATTATTTATTAACGGGCAAAAACTATGAATATAAGATCACCGTCAAATATTACGTCTGTAATATCCATATACAGTGCATTACATAATATGCATTTGTATTAAGACACTACCATGCTAAAAATATGCACACGACTGTTCTGTAAACTACACCTAAGACAACCAAACTTCACAGATCTAACATGATTCTTCATTCTTTTTTGTTCTACAGATGTATCAAATGCTGCCACACAGACAGAAGAAGCCACTGAGGACATGCACGAAGACGATGATCACAATATAACAGGACAGGTTAACCCCCCTGAAGTTTTAGCCCGCAGGTCAAAGCGTCCTAGGACTAATTCATCCATGGAGGTTACATTATCCTAAGACAGACTATGTGCTAACCCAAACTCTTTGACCCCAAGGGATTCATCTGTCCCAGAAAACTTTTACACTAAAGAGTTTATCTGTCCTAGGGCGCTGTTAACCCCAGGTTAAAGTGTTATTTAATCTGTCCTGTTACAACAGCTATACATAAACAGCTGCATTCCTCTCCTGTTCCATCTCTCGCACTTCTTTCATCTCTTTTTCTCCTCTACTTATACCTATGCTTGCTCATGTGCTTTTTTCCCCTTTAGATGATGTCATTGGTTAGCCTGCTTCAAAGCTACATTTTTTCTTGAATAACTGTCACACATTTACTGTTTGCTGGACCCTACAAAACTGTCACAATACTTCACTATGTCATGAATACATATGTGTTGCACAGCGACACCACATTAAGAGTCATCAAAAAGCTTTTTATTTGATCACACACCATCTCTGTGCCATGCAATGTTTTCAAATGAACAGATGCTGGTTTTGAATATCAAACGAGCGACTTTTCATGAAACTTTGCACACACATCAGAAAGTCCACACTTTTGAATTTATTTTGGGAATTGTGCATCATTTTTGGCCTTTTACTGCACCTTTTTACACACAAGGCACGGCAAATGCATTTCTATTTTCCATGGTCCTTGTCTATTTAACAGTACCCCAACGTGCAAGTCCCCCGACTTGCATATACCCCAACGTGGCCCGGGTTGCGAGGGCCCTTTATAGCTGCTCGCAGCTCTAGTTAGTTTTAGGGTTTTTTTCTGCTTAGTTTGTTTAGCTTGAGTTTCAGTTTTATGTGTATTACTAGTGTGCAATATTAAATAAACATCATGATAAAATGGAGAAAGTGACACATTTCTTACCTATGAAAAAGCAGGCTAGCTGAGCCATTGGAGCCAAAAGTCAAGCAGGCAAAATTGTCGCCGAGGAGCGAGGTCATCTGAAGGTGCTTTTCTATTGGCTGCTGCTAGATGACATCACTTTTGTTTGACACACTTTCAAACGTTTTTATTTAAACTCAAAATAACATTTAAAATCATCCCCAAAGGCTCATGTATTAAATTAATTACAAAAGACTAAAACGAAGGACATTTTCGTTATAATTATAGTTAGTTTTGTAAACATAAAATGTTGTTTCAGTTAATTGTTTTTTTTCCGTTATTTAAAATAGCCTTAGTCTTTTGATGGTTGTGTTGTCAGCATCATTTCTTCACTTCGGAAAGTCAGGTAATAAACTTAAAAATGGACTAATGTGTTGGCCACTTCTCTATATCGCTGCCTCTTTATGTTCAAGTTGTGGTCTCCTTAAACTGGAATGGACAAGAAACTTTTTTTTTTTAAGACCTGTCTTAAAGATCTGTTGCTTGAAGACATGCCCATGCCATTTAATCTCTACTTCTGAGTCAGAGGCGGCGAGGGGACATATCGGATAGTGGGAGGGCTGGATCGGAGCCTCCTGTTTATTTTGGTGGCCAGAGTCCCGCAGCAAGGTGCTCGCTGTCATCACTGTGACCTACGAACCCGGGTGGCTGGACGTCATCGGGACTCCATAGAAGAGGGACACAGCAGCATGTGGGATGTTCAGACAGGGGTCAAAGGGCAGGGCTGCTTCTGAACATGTGCACAGATGTCATGAAGTATCCACAGTTGAAGTCAGAATTTAAACACGCGGCCAACACAGTGGCATAACATTGTTTGTTTAGTGGATGACTTGCATTTACTCAAGTGATCTTACTGGCTGCTGATTGGCTGCACTTTTGAGACAATTCTGGATTAAAAGATTCAAAAGCACCGCAAATCACTTTGTTAGTAATCAAGAACAGTAGTATGGAGCACTGGGAAGAAGCCGGATGATAAACCATAAAGTCTCGGAGGGATTGAGGCTTCAAAACGAACTGAGAGCAGTTTGTCAAGTGATAGCGCCGTCCCAACCAAGTTGGCTTGGAAGCTGTTTACTGAAGCCTTAAGGAGATCCCCGTGGCAAAGCAAATACAGAGCGCTTTTGATACAGCGACTCCAGCACCAGATCATCATGATTACTCAAGATTTACTTGGTTTTGAAATTTATTGCACAGCGGCCACTGTAAATAAAAGGAACATTTGGTTCTCAAGTCAATGAATTAACTAAGTCATCACAATGTTTTCAGCAGTATTTGGTCATTGTGAATGATTATTACGTTTGAGTTAGAGTGATGAGCTACAGACACTGAGCAGGTCAACAGAGCGCCAATGACCAGCAATGAAACCCAAGTGACCTGTTAGAAAAGGTCAGTGGCAAAGGAAAACAAAGCAATCCCTCACCAGTCTAATATCTTGGAATGTCCCGGATACTGCATGTAGAAAAGAACGACCTTTTAAAGGATCTTAATCAGAGTCATGTTCTTCATTTAATTTGAGAAGACATTCACACTGATGACGTCCCTTGTGACGTCAATTCGTTGATGTTCGGAATCGCACGAGAATCACAAATTCAGAATGAGTCATTCTGTCAGATATACATAATTTGTCTTACATAAGTACAAGTCAATTAAATAGGCACAGGTCCTATGAAATACAAAATAAGAAAATTCTTTCCAGAAAATTGTGCTGCATGATTGATCCTCCAAGAGAGCATTTAATTTTCAATTTTGTGGTTTGTTGGAGTATTGAGTGACTATTGAGTGTTTTCTAGGAATTTGCCTCTTTGATGGAAACTGAAGCACTTTGATCATTCTTGGGGTTTAGTTCAATTTGACAGCACAGTGAGAATTTTTCTTTTACTAAGTACAAGGTTATTCAAGTCATGTAGGAGTCTGATCTTCAGGTTGAGAAAAGAATTTTGATCATGTTGACCAGAATACCTTCAGGAGCAACACTAATAACAATAATGGAATAGTTTTTCTTACCAGACTAATACCCAAACAGTTTTAATGAGAACTTGGCAAATAGCTGAAATACTGATGGGTCAACATAATCAGCTCATGACTGCCCTCTATAGGGACAGACTTGCCTAACCATCAACATTCAACGATAATGGAATAATTCCAAGAACAAATGCTCTTTTCATTTCACACGAAACATTCAGGCTCTAATCATCGACTGCTAATCCAATTGCTGCTAATTGATCAATTGAAATCACATGGACATGGACAAGTAAATAATCTAGTCTAAGAACTGCACAGAAAAAAACACTTTTCTTCTTTTGAATGTGTGCCAACAAAGTGAGTCATGACTTTTTTTTTTTTTGCTTGTTCAAAAAAAGGGACTCATGTTATCCAGTTTACTATAATGCATTCTTTCAGAATGTCGCATGGAGAGCAGCTCGTTAGCAAGTATTTTGTGACACTGAGTTTAGTATTCTAATAGAAGGGCATCAAATGATTGCACAGTGTATGATTTTCTTGTGTTCCCTTTGCAACCTGACAAATGTTTGGGTTGTCGTTGTCTCACAGTTCTGATTTTCGGGTCTGAATCTGTCTTGTGATTAACTGATGACCAGTTAAGGGTGTGTTTACATTATTAAATGATAAATTCTATAAAATACCTTGGAAATCACCATGTCCCATCACCGATAAGTTATTTTCAAAACAGGTCCACAGGCCATGGATGGGGGGAAATGCTTTACTTGACTATATTTGGGAAAGTTTGGCCTTGCATGGGCACTTCCACCTGTTGCTTAAAGGTTAACATAATGACAGAGTAACCAAATTGAGGCAATTTGTGTAGATGACCTCAGTTGTTGTGACATCAAAAGAAAATATCGGAGTAACGAGCACTCATGGGAAAGTTGTGCGTGGCACGGTGGCACCAGCAGTCACAATTTCCAAACACCAGCCCAATTTCCATGCTCATCCCAGAAAAGGAAAGCCAACCAAAACAGTGCATCTGAGCTTTGTTTCCCTCTTATTTGCATAATTCACTTTGATGGGTGAAAACTTGTCTCAATCCCTGGTTCGCTCATATGTGCAGATTACAAAAGGCCTTTTTCCAGCTCCGTGCAGGCGACCAAGAAGAAGAGACTATCAAAGAGAAGGAACGGGCTTTCAAGTCAGGACCCTTCGATTGTGTTACTAATTGGTTCCAGGTGAGGCAGCTTTGTAAAGTTCAAATGGAGGAAAATTGCCCTCCGTGAGAGAAGAGGAGGCTTCATAGTTGGCACGCTGCTCCGGAATTCCTAAAACGACTCACGTTCAGTGGGATTTCGAAAGGATAAATGTTAGGCCTCTGAAATCTTGTTGTGGTTGATTGCAATTACATTTCAAACTAAGCCCAGAAGAAAATGTCTGTATGGAGTGTCTGGCTCTTTTTCAAAAGCAGGCTAAAATGGCTGGAAATTGCCACCGTCTACTGCAAATGACCAAAATTACGTACAAAATGTCTCTTTGATTCCCTCAGAAGGTAAGATTCGTTTTTCACATTAGACAATTTACAGATCATCTCATTATTTTCTAAATGTGAGGGTCATGTTTTTTTCTTTTTCACACATGGTATTATGGTTGGAAACTCACTCAAGGACTCGTGTACCGTTTTCATTTTGGCAAGTAGGCCCCTGAGCATATATCAATTGCATGTAATTGCCCTGTTTGCCTTTAAAACTGGATTGATTTCTTTTAAAACACTGGTGGAACGCTTGCTTTTAGATTTGTCAAATAAATTGTTCCCTTCCAACGAACACCTTGGTAGATTTTCGTCTCGCTTTGGAGGCTTAAAGGCCTATAAGGGAAAATCATTCAAAAACAATCCTGGAAATCCTTTCACCACAGTTGAACAACTGTAACGTTACGCTGAGAACTTCAAGCGCAATTTGCTTGGTTACTAATACGCTGCTATGATCATCATCTTTTGATATGCTTGTGCCCCCTTCATTCAGCCTCAGCGCCATCTGTACAGTTGCACACATCTTTAAGCAGTTCACAGTGAAACTTGAAACAGATCTGAAAGTGTTTGACACATATGTGTAAAGTCTCTGTGTGTCTGCGCGGCACACGTTGTCTGATCTGAGCTGAAGCACGCAATGTGTGGGAAGCGAAGGACAATTAGGCAGAGGCATGTACGGGTGTGCCGAGCCGTGCCACTTACGCATCCATCAGCCGTCCGCCGAAAATGAAGAGAGACAAGGAAACATGGCTCACATTTTCAAAATGGGAAACATTACAGAAGCAGGCTGATGGAGCTTTTTTAAGATTTGCACCAAGAAAAAAAAATATGACTTCGTAACAGTCTATTAACGGCCCATGTGAAGCATTAGTGCGGGAAATTAGGTAATAAAATATCATCATAAACCCATTTTCACTTCTGGGTTAAGTTATGTAATACATTTATTTATTTCTACTTTTTATTTGAATGTGAGAACCAGCTCTTGTTCAAGGCACTCGGTGACATTTTCTTTGTTGCTCTGGGTTAAGGGGTACAAGTGACTTAAAAAAACAATAATAAGAACAAACTAAGTAAATGTGTGGAACTGAATTGAAAAACTGTCGCTTGGTATGTTTAATAAGAGGTTGAAAAATGTAGTGCTATGAAAATACTGTGTATAAATCAGGTATAAATATAAATTTATCATATTGTGATTAGATTAATTGTATATGTAGGGCTTTCTTTTATTTTTTATTTTTTTGTGTTTTTTAATATTTTTATTCAATATGATAAATTATAGTACATTATCATGATATAAGTAAACGGGGGTAGGACTAGATGTTCTTGTACTTCTTCCTACTCCTTTGGAACATATGAATTCTGACTTTGCTGATAATTATTTTCCTTTTTGGCTTTTATTTTCTTTGCTTCACTTTTATTTTAGAATTTGTATTGCATTTTCAGTGTTCAATAAACCAAGCAAACAAACAAACAAACAGTAATTAGTTCATTAGTAATTAGCAGAGTTTGTAATAGAATTACTTCATAATAAAAGTAACTAATTACCAGGCAAAATAACTATGTTCACTACTTAAAAAAAATATATATATTAAATGATTTTATTTTTATTTTTATTTTTTTTTATTTGAAAGACATTTGAAACTAGTAAAATGGCCAGGTAATTCTACATAAACGTCAGTATTTATTCCACTTTAACTGGCAACAGAAGGTTTATGCTGGTTTGTGTGTAAAACTGACTCCAAATGGCTGCCAGGACTGCCAATCATGAAGATTGGCGCCTTCTGCTGTCACGCTATAGAATCAAATGGAAACTATTTCATGGCAAATGTTTGGGAATCACGCAGTGGTTAACTTTAGCACGTTTGCCTCCCATTGCTGAGGACTCGGTTCGAGTCCAGGCTCCGGCCTTCCTGGGTGGAGTTTGCATGTTCTCCGCGTGCCCGCGTGGGTCTTCTCCGGGTACTCCGGTCTCCTCCCACATTCCAAAGACATGCATGGCAGGTTAATTGGGCGCTCCGAATTGTCCCTAGGTGTGCTTGTGAGCGTGGATGGTTGTTTGTCTCTGTGTGCCCTGTGATTGGCTGGCAACCAGTTCAGGGTGTACCCTGACTAATGCCCGAAGCCAGCTGGGACAGGCTCCAGAACCCCCGTGACCCTTGTGATGAGTAAACGGTTAAGAAAATGGATGGATGGATGTTTGGGAATCGTACTGTAGCTAAGAGGAAAACATGGACACATTTTATGAAGAAATATTTCACTTTATATACATACTATACATTAAATCTTGCAGCCAGATCATATAGGTAAGAACTATTGGGCCATAAGCGGAAATGTCATAACACCCTAAGTACATCTTCCCTCCTCCTATTTCATTTATAGAAACATTAGCATACATTTAAAATAATTGTAAAAAATAAATAAATAAATAAATGTTCAATGTTGAATTGGAGGTGCCGTGATGTGACGTCATTGAAAGGATGATGAAGCAATCTTCCAGGCAGCTCATATCTAATTGGAATCAGATTACACTAATAAATCAGTTGTAACGTCACACATTTAACGATAACAGCATTTCAAACATGGGAAAAATAATTAATTATTTGGTTAATCTGTTAATTGAAAAATTGAAATTGAAAAACAAAAACTGAGTTATCTACGGTGTTATACCCACCACTCATCTTGGGATGAGTCACATGAGGAATTTCATTTTACTGATATCATGTTGACTGGCAGTTATTGTGTGTCACGCCGCCACCGGTGTGACGGCCATGCTTTTGTTTTGTTATCCATGTTTCCTGTTTTACTTTGAAAAACCTAACTCTCATCTCACCCCAGGTCACTTGCCCTTCCTGCCGCTCCATAATTACCGGTCCCCGCCCTTGATTATCACCACCTGCCACCAATCACCTACAGCAATAAAAGCCACCTGCATTCTCCCCTCAGTGCCGAAGTGTCACAGTCAGTGCATGGAAGCGTGCCACAGTCCTTATGTCCTCGTTCATGTTGCCAAGTGTTTTTGCCTTGTTTTTGTGCCTTTTCCTCCCCAGTGGAGTGCCTTTTGTTACCCCTTTTGCCTTGTGCCCTTTTTCCTCCCTAGCGGAGCGCTTTTGGTTGTCCCCAGAACCTTTTGCCTGTTTTTTCCTCCCTAGTGGAGCGCTTTTTGTTCTCCACTTTTTTGCTTCCCTGTTCTCCTCTCAGCTTGAGAGGAGACACCTGTTGGCCGGAAATAAACCTGCTGCCTTGGTGGCTTACCTTACGCCTGCGTCTGAGTCCTACTTTACCTCGCCTTGTCATTGTGTCGTATACGTCATCTGCCATGTCACTATAATCCTAAACATTGCTACTATATACTACTCTCAACAATTATGAATAATTTGAACAAAGTCTCTTTCATTTAGCTCAGCTGCTCTCAAAGAGTGAATCTGTTGACTTTTCACCCAAACCATGTTTGGCATGAGTGGCCATCTAATTAAAAGAAAACAGAACTGATATTGCCATGACAGATATGATCAAGTTACTTGAGATAGGCCCATCTCTATGATGGAAGATCAAACACCTCTGGTCTACACATTCCAGATCTAAAATTCACTGTTGGTTCCTCAAACCTTTTTGACTCACCCTTTCCAAAGAAGCTAATCCGAGGCCAGGAGGTCTGGAGGCTCATGTGCTCACGTCTTGCTGAGGATTTGTTGATTTTTCTAATCACTGCTCCAACTTTGCTTTTCTTTGTTTGGTTTGTCGAACTAGCTGCAAAGACAAAAGCTTAAGATGGGCTTGTGGAACAAAGGCAAGCGAACCGCTGGAGGACACGGAGCTCTTGATTGCATCTACAAGGTCATTCTAATTATTCGGTCCTGTGGGCTTTTCGTCCTGGAGTGCACTGAAACACAATTATGTCGACTTTAATTATAAGTGATATTTCGCTTTGGCCAAATATGCTTACACACACTAACATTAGTTAGATTATGTTAAGTTCTGCTTGATTAGTTGACATTTCTCTTTGGAAACTTTTTTTGGGGGGGTCATTTTAAAGAGGTTTTCCATGATTTCACATTGTCAAACCAAACTGGGGATGTGGATGCACTTCTGGGTGTCTTTATGTGAAGACTGGACGTGTTTCTGTTCTCTTCCCCGTCAGGAAGAAACAAACAGGAGAAGACGCGTAGCTCAATTCCAACCTTGAGGATTCATGCGGGTGGACTTAGAGTCTTCTGCAAGCACATGGTTTATTTTGGATTCAAAAAGTAAAAAACAAACAAACAAAAAAACAATGTGTGCAAATAAGTATTTTCAGAATATTTGGAGGTGGGCTGAAGCCACGTATCTGCTTTAGTTTTTGAAATGTTTGAAAGCGCTATATAAATAAAGATGACTTGACTTGACTTGGTCAAGCACTTGTGAAGCTTGAGACCCGAACCTATATTTCTTTGTCGTTGAAAAATACAACTATACAACTTCATGTTTGTTAAAGATATTTTTTTTCTGTTCCAATGATCTCATCACAGAGCACCACACACATGAAGATTCTGTCCCATGAAGTCCTCCAAGGCAGAACTCTCACATAATCACATGACCACCCCAAATGCAAGAAGGACAGAAACTCATGGATATGCACCAATGTTCCACAAGTGTTTCCGAAGAGGACCAACAGTGGGAGAATTGGAAGATGGTGATGTTGGCAAGAAAAGGTTTGCTTTGGAAAATGCTTCTTGGTGATTGTGGAACCCGTTTTTATACAAAAAAAAAACATTGAGTAGTACATATTTTGTTATATTCACCGGTGCTTCCTTATTTGTCAGGCAGGGCCCTTCATTGATTGGCTACAGTAAATTGCGCTTACGTCACAGTTCACAGAGTCAAATGACTCAGGCTACAGTTGACCTTCCATACACACACATGAAGATTTCCATTTGTAAATACGGAAATATTTACTATTTAAGATTGTTGCCCCCAACTCATTTTGGACCCTATTATCGGGACTAACCTATGTATGTGCCTTCTTCCCAAGGGACCAGAAGCGAGAGTGTTGCAAGATGGCGGTGACGTTGGCAAGAAGAAAATACTTCTTGGTGACAAAAACAACAACAAATAGTTGGTCTTGAGGGGTTTTATTTATACATCCATCAATTTTCAATATCGCTTGTCATCACTGGCATCACAGGTAAGATAAACTGCTCGCCAGTCAATCCTAGAGTAATCTTGATATTTCCAGATGGTCTCACAATCAAGTAATAATCAGGCGCAATTTGAGTTTACAATGTCAGACCAGAGTTCTCATTTTAGTATAATAAAATCATCATCATAATAATAATCATAATAATAATAATAGTACAGGTAACTGTAATTGTGAGGATGAAAAGCAGACAACCAACTCCCTTTGCCATTAAAGAGAAAAGATGATAAAAAAAAAAAGTACTAACATTTCAAGTGCTCCTTAATATTTATTTAATACAAGATGTGTTTTAAGTATTTTCCCAGATGCTTCACTCATGCTTGATTAGCTTCCTGTTATCAACAGAAGAACAGAAAGTCATGCTAATCATGTTGAAATGAGCGAATCTGACCGCCAACACATTCGCTTCCATTATTGATACATCGGTAAGAAAAAAACATTGATTGTGACTACATTACAAAGTCAAAAATGTCATGTTTTGTCATAAGGTATACGTAATAAAAAAATTCCAAGATTAACACTTTTGCATACTAGGGATGTAACAATAAGGGCAATATCGTGATATCGTGATATTAAAATTGCCACAATATCGTTGTTGTCATGTTCACAATATTTAAAAGGAACTCACCTGTTTAAAAAAAGTCAGGTTGATTTCCATTTGTGCAGTTCTAGCACCCTCTAGTGGCTAGTTTATTAGTGCAATTTAATTTTCATTAGGGATGTTTTGGCCTTCTATGTTTAAAATCTATGCTAATTGTCAAATGAAGGGGAACCTAATTTGCTTGTGGAGCGATCAATGTGTGCTTGCATTAGCAAATAAGTGCCTCAATATTGTTCTTAAAGATTGTAGGTGGTTTATGTGCATTGCTATTGTGTACAAAAGCACAATATTGTGCTTTTTTTAGTATGAGCTTTTTTTTTTTTACAATATTATGATCTTTTTTAAATATTGCCAACACCCCCACAATATCGTGATAATTATCGTATCGTGACCTTCATATCGTGATAATATCGTATCGTGATGTTTGGATATCGTTACATCCCTATTGCATACTACCAAAACCGAAACCTTCGGCATCTGTATAGAACATTGACACGTGCAATCTCATTGTTGCTCAAATTTGTCGCATGACCAAAATTGAGGTTATGATCACTTTTAGCAACAATGGTTGGTTGTCCGTTTTTGGAGAAGGCAAATCTGGAAGACAAATGATGTAAAAATGCTTATGGAATTATCATCCAATAAGAATGCAGAGCGTTTAATAATGCATAGAGGGCCTGTTACTGAAATTCGTTTTCAACTCCCCAAACACTCACTTGCTGTAATGCATGATCGAATTGAAGTTGTAGGGAGTACCGAAGTTGTTCGTCCTCACCTTCCAAAAGTTGTGTTGATATTCTACACATAAAATAAGAGAGAATAAAACATTTGAAACATTTTTCATATGCATTATTACACCCCATCAAATACATTTGATGCGCTGTCCTCTCCGCTGACGACAGCGCATCTCTTTGCAGAAAAATGGCTGTGAGAACCATGGCACTGTGCAGCACATGGTTCTTCATGCTCTTGGATTCCACCATGAGCAAGCTCGGTCTGACAGAGACCATCACGTCGAGATTAAGTTTGCAAACATCCTTCCAAGATTTAGAATTGGCTGAACCCAGAACAAGGTAATTCAAACAAAACCTTATTGTTGTAAGCTGCCTCTTGTGTGGAAAATGTAAACAAGATTGAAAATATCAAAAGCTTAAAGTTATTACAGTACTATTTGCATAATTGGTAGTCATTGATATAGTGTTGGGGGGAAAAAGGTTTTGAGGCACTTAAACCTAGCTTTCTGTCACGTTGTGTTTCTGTCACCATGTAATGGGAATGTGGTGTCACTGCATATACAAGACATTCAACATCACCTCATTGTTCAACAGCATCAACTCACGTGCTATGTAGAGGGTGACACGGGAGGGGATTTTCACTCCCCTCTCATTCCATTGTAATGAAAAACAAACAAACAATAATGTAAAATAATTAGTCACCCCTGATTTAGAGTCTTCGTTGAACTGAATTTAGAGTCATCATGCCGCCCTGTGTTAGAAGTCTTATTTTGTCATTTCAAATCTGCGATGAAGAATGTAACCATGGGAAAGGAGCCAAGTTGTACTTTCCTCATTGCATTGATGAGTTCTCCAAATAACATAATGTGGCTTCATAATGAATGCATGGTCACACCACTTCCAGTACTACTCGATCTGCAGCCTTTATTACATCATTTTGTCCCACTACACAGTAAATTCTGTAAATTTGGCTCTATTTAGAGTGGGACCAAATAGACTCAGTTTTAGAGTAATATTTACACTTGGAAGAGAGTAAAATTGTCATGATTTGTGGAGTATGGATGTGGTGGGTGTGAAGGTAGGACACAATGGCGGAGACACATGACGGAGAGAGGAACGTGAGGACTTTTGGCACTTTTGGACACGTGCACGACTTTTGGCCACGATCGTGTCGTGGCAAGTCGTGCCATTTTGGGGCACGAACTGAGAGGTTCCCGCACTGTTCACGCATAGTTCACGACGAGTTCACGAATGCGTGACCATTCGTGTCCACATTGACACGAACTGGCACGAATTGTTGTCGTTCTCTCTGCTCTGTACAGCTTAATGGCACTATAAATGCTTATTCTAGGTCCAACCTCGCTTTCTGATGATGTCATCTTTGTCGCAACTGTTACTATGACAACCATGTTCTTGGCGCAAATCCATTTCCATGTGTGGTAAATCAGGTGCAAATGTGCTCCAAGCTGTCAGTTTTGTGGGCGTTTTTGCGCCGGTATATGATTAGAGCAATATCCTTAGTGAATAGACCCTTCCAACTGTCGTCACTGCTAAGCTCCCACGGGGCCTCCCGGAGTGCAAACATAACAAATGGCCAGTTTGTGTCAATGTGGACACGAATGGTCACGCATTTGTGAACCGTGAACTATGCGTGAACAGTGCGGGAACCTCTCAGTTCGTGCCCCAAAACGGCACGACTTGCCAGAACAAGATCGTGGCCATAACAAATGAATGTAGAGAGCTTAATTTTCAGCGAGCGTTTTTGTTAAAAGGTGGGAAATATGTCAAGTGTCACAAAAAACGTCCCGAGTCGGACACTACATTACTGCGAATCATTTAAATCAGTCGTTTGAAGCCGCTAGCTACAAAAGAAAAGTCGTAGTTTCACGCTAGCCACTGTGCTAGTCTTTTACTCCTCACTGTCTTTCGCGGGGTTTATAATCGCTGTCGCCAGCCGAAAGAATGATCTCATCTCTCTTTGAGCCATTCGAGCATCCGTTGGCCGCGCACAAGTTCACCAGAGCATTGGTTGCTGATTTATCAACTGTTTGACCTATTTTCTAGCTCACACTGATTGTTTTCTAATTCACTCGCATAGACGCCCTGCCCCCCACCGCCAGGGGCGCACTTCAACGTGACGTCACAATGGAAGGGTCTATAGGTTAACTGGGAGCCGACGCAATGCATTCTTAGTGAATCTACCCCTATGTGTCAGTCTAGGTTGAGTTTGCGCCGACTGGTACAACGGTCCGATGCATATATGACGTCAGCATTTGCTAAAAAAAAAAAAAAAAAAAAAAAATGCTCTTCAGGCTCAATCTCAAGCCTGGCCCCAGATAATCCGCAGACTCCCTCAGTCACTCACCACATCCAGACATGGCAAAAGCCGCCGCACAAGAGAATGTACATAGCAATTCAACAGCAATAAGACAGAGAGAGGTGGGTGGGGAAGACATACACACAGTTCCATGTTATTCCCGTCATTTGAAATGACAATCAAAGCTGATTTAATTAAGGTAGTCTGTGTAATTGAGGTATTTGGCAAAATGGTGACAGGGTACAGGCAGTCTCTGTTTCTGTGAGAAATATCTTAGGAGAAGTTAGGGAATTCTGGGATACAGGGTAGTTATGACACAGACTTTCTACGAGGATGTTAACCAGATGTCAACTGCTTGTGTGTCCGGATTTGGCATGAAGGCTGCAATCATGCATATGTCAGTGCACACTCATTTGAAAATGTCTTGAATTTGTCACTGTCCTTGTCTGCACATGTTAGTTTCAGTCTGACCTAACATGTGGTGAATGCAAAACTTACTGTTAAGTTATTATTATAAGATGACAGTGTTTGGGCACGTTGTTGGAGCATCCATTACACCTGAGCACACTTTTAAAGCTGTTCTGCTGCAATTATTATTAGTTTATTTATTTTTATTTTTGTTTTGTTTTTTTGCAACAAAGTCGATTCATATGAGAAGATATTTTGAGGGATGAGACATTTTTGTGGTCCTTTACAGCAACATTCAAATATGTTTCTCGTTGGACTTGTTTGGATGAAACGTGATCCCCTTTTATTTTTAGATTTTCAAAACGTCGCAAAACAACATAGCACATTCAAGTTCTCATCCAATATTACCAGGATCGGAGTGCAGAGTAATGACTGAAGCCAGAATAAATAAACAACCAATCACATTCACGATGATCAGCAATTTAGAGCAGGGGTCTCAAACTCATGGCTCGGGGCCATTTGCAGCCCGCAGGATTATACAGCTTACAGTTTATTATAGGTTATACCATTTAACTCAAAGGTTTGATTCTTTAAAAATAGATGAATTTTATGAGAAATGCCATTCTTGCATTTAACCTCACACAGATAGGTGTGGGATAAACACACGATTTTATCACAGGGATAAAATTAGCGCCAGGGTTTGATTCCCGTCACAAAGCTACGGAACAGGTTTGACTACATTTAAGACAGTCCGAATGGTAATGTGACATTGACATTGTTTAGAAACAGTTTTGATTACAGACAAGTGCGGAAGAATGTTTGTTTAGTACAATTTAAAAACAGTGCAGGGAGGGAATGAAGCCTGAAGTGCTTGTACAGAATTCCACTCCATGCTCTAAGGGTCATATTGAATGAGAATATTTCTGGATGGGCAATAAAAGCAGATACAAAATAAATTGAGTAGAAAAGAGAAGAGAAAAAAAACAGATTATAACGTACATAAATGCAAAGTTGTGATTTCCTTACAATTAGAGAGAAAGGGAAATGTAAAATAGTTATGAAAACTCAGGATAAGATTAAATGTCGATTCAGTGACTTTTTAAAATCAGTGAAAGATGATATATTACTCAAGAATGTAGTCAAATCTTTACAAAATTTGGAGCCTTTAAATGTAATAATGTTCTGATAGCAAGATGTTTGACAAAAGGGCAAAGGAAAATAGAATACAGAAACTCACATAAAAAGTTACTTTGAAAAATAACAGGTATAGAGCTTGCTTATTAAAGACATACTTGTTCAAGCAGAAATGTAAGTAATTTAATTCATGAATGAGAAGTACAGGATATTTTCTAAAGAGAGATGAAGATGGATCACAGAGAAATTGCTCTGAAAAATCTCTTCTGGGTAATCAGTCGCTTCCTCAGATATGTTGAATGGGCTGTAGCCCAAACAATATTACAGTAATTTATAAATCGGAAAACAAACAAACAAACAAACAAAAAACTAGCATACAGGGTGACATGAGCAGATGGATGGACCAGGGGATAAACCTTTTACCAAATACCAAACATTTGTATTGATCTTGCGGTTACTAGATTAACATGTTTTTTTGTCAATTTGTGACAGTCGTCCACAACACCCAAAAATTTGAGGTATTTGTGAAATTTCAGTTCCACTAATAAATATTTTTGGCTTGTTCTTTTAATAAATTGGATTTATTCTTACCACAATATATCAGATAGTTTAGTTCCTTTTCTTTTTACATTAAGAAGCTAATTAAAGGTAGGAGATGATTGTCTACACATACAATAAGAGATTTAACGTCATCACCAACAGCTAGTGAACTGGTATTGTCAGCAAATAATAAAGAAAGAAGATTACTGCAAGATGTTGGAAAATCATTAATATAATTTAAAAACAATACAGATCAATCACTGGTGTACCCCATACTGAATTCTACATTTGTAACTAGTTAACCACGTGAGGGCAAATTCCTGTATTCAGTACCTACTAAATTGAGAGATGAGGATTGTGGACTGTATCAAGGAAAACACCTAAGGTAATTTTCTTCCTAAACTAAAGCAGATGAGATTAAATTAACCAGTTGCAACAAAGTATGTTTTATGGAGTGTTTCTTATGAAAACCATCTAATAATACAGAATGTTATTCATACATATAGGTGCTGTGATAGTCTTCAGTGTTTAATTCACTCACTCATGTATTGTAGTGCAAATCACATATCACATCAATGCAATGGCTTATACAGTTAGGAAGATTAATCTATTTTACACAATTTGTATTTGTCTGATCTAAACGGAGGTGGGGGGTGCACACGCATGCAATTATCCATCTATCTTCTTCCTCTTAACTAACCAGTGATCCCGAGTGTTCCCAGGCCAGGCGAGAAACAAAAGTTCGTGAGACGTGCCCAGAACATCTCAACAGATTTGGTATAACCCGATGCCAGAACCACCTCACCGAGCTGCTCTACTCTGAGCCCATACCGGATGGCCAAGCTTCTTGCTTTATCTCTAAGGACGACCCTGGACAGGAAACTCATTTTGGCCTCTTATAACAGCTTATGTCCCACCCTCGTCATAATTGACCTCTCCCTCGTCCCCATTATTGACCAATACAGTTTGCATGACTGCAGATGTTGAATCCATCTGTCCATTCTTCCATCACTCGTGCACAAGACCCCAAAAACGCTTCCATTCGCAGCAGGATCCCATCTCTGACCCAGACAGGGCACTCCACCTTTTTCCAGCTGAGGAGTAAGGACAATAATCTCGGATTTGGAGTTGCTGATTCTCAACCCAACCGCTTCACTGTCAGCTGCAAACCGCTTCTAGATCGCAACTTGTTACTGCCAACAGAATGACGTTGCCTGCAAAAAGTAAAGACGTAACACTGAGTTCACCAAATTGCCCCCCCCCCAAATCCTTGGCTGCTCCTACAAATTCTGTCTATAAAGGTTGTGAACTAAATGGGTGACGAGGGACAGCCTTGGCAGAGTTCATCCTTCACTGGAACCAAATCTGACTTAGTGCTGGCAATGCAGACCAAACTCCAACACTAGTTGTACAGCAAACAACCATTCAGTATCAGGGGTGTGGTTGGATGGAAACCACAGTCCTCCTCCTTCGAGGCGAATGCACCTCAGAGATATAGAAGACCAGCACAGAGTCCCCAAACGTTGAGAATTTCCTGAAAGCCGTCAAGAAAGACGTTTTCTATGAATGGCCCCACTGAATTTCTCTGCCTGATTAAAAAAAAAATCCATCCATCCATCCATCCATCCATCCATCCATCCATCCATCCATCCATCCAACCAACCAACAGTCCATCCATCCATCCATCCATCCAACCAACCAACAGTCCATCCATCCATCCATCCATCCATCCATCCAGCCATCCATCCATCCATCCATCCAACCAACCAACAGTCCATCCATCCATCCATCCATCCATCCATCCATCCATCTATGCATTCATCCATCCATCCATCCATCCATCCATCCATCCAACCAACCAACAGTCCATCCATCCATCCATCCAACCAACCAACAGTCCATCCATCCATCCATCCATCCATCCATCCATCCATCCAACCAACCAACAGTCCATCCATCCATCCATCCATCCATCCATCCATCCATCCATCCATCCATCCATCCATCCATCCATCCATCCATCCAACCAACAGTCCATCCATCCATCCATCCATCCATCCATCTATGCATTCATTCATCCATCCATCCATCCATCCATCCATCCAACCAACCAACCGTCCATCCATCCATCCATCCATCCATTCATCCATCCATCCATCCATCCATCCATCCATCCATCCAACCAACAGTCCATCCATCCATCCATCCATCCATCCATCTATGCATTCATCCATCCATCCATCCATCCATCCATCCATCCATCCAACCAACCAACCGTCCATCCATCCATCCATCCATCCATCCATCCATCCATTCATCCATCCATCCATCCATCCATCCATCCATTTTCTTTTCATATTAAAAAAAATGAATTTGATCAATTGTATGCTCCAGAGCATCCTTAACTCTAATAAGGATAAGCATCATATAAAACGGATGGCTGGAAGTATCGTACTGTAACTCGGCCTATATGCTGGAACTGGTTGCTGGGAAATGTACGTTTTTTTCTGGCCATGAATATGTTTGGTGTGCATACATTTAAATGTACAACCCAATTCCATTTCAATTGAAAATTAAAAAAAATATCATCAGCAAAATAAATAAATAAACAAATAAATAAATAAATAAAAAAACAAAAAAACAGTGACAGTTATTGCAAACAAGAAATGCAGACTGCAATAAATACTGATGGAAAATGAGCTTTCTTGGAGTGAATGAGAGGCCAACTAACAAGAGAACGCCTGCCAGAGTTCACATGGTTGGATTTGTATCGCTTGTCAGTACCTTCAGGACCATCTTGATCATTAGTGTTTAAAGACACAACACTATAAAGCACAAGCCAGTTCTTACCAAACATCAGGCATCATCGCACAACCACTTTCACTTTGTCCATACTCTCAATGAATGTGATAATGAATGTGGTGCAGTTTTCCAGCCACTTTGTGGTGCAACACATAATAAATCAGTCTTTGAACATGTCATTGGGGATTGTGAAAATGTGTGGAAATGCACTGCTGCGAAAAATTGTGTATTCTCTTTTTATTATTACGGGAATGAAATAGCAATTATCATGCTTGATGAAAAGGGCTTAGATCACCTTCCACAAATAAACCCTCAGTCTTTGCATGACAGTGAATAAAATTCTGCATAGACAACAAAAATATATTTCAAATGGGGATTTATTGCAGTCTGCCTGTGTCACATGTGTTCCGTAATTGATCAATGTTGCAAACTAATTTAAAAATGCCCAGACATCGGACGAAACAAGGAGTTTGAGAATTTGGTTTCATTTATATGTTTGACTTATAGGACACTGAAAACGTTAAGGAGAAGCTGGTGGATGGCAGATTGCAAAGATAAAGAGTGTGAAAGGGAGAGTGGGAAGAGGAGGGGGCAACAAAGGGGTTGCAGATGGATTCTTGTGCTTGACTCAGCCACACAACAAATGGTCTGAGGTTCATGTGTTTGTGGGGCTCTTGTGGGTTTTTGCCAATAAATCATCAGCACATATTTAATCCATTCCGATGTGGCACAGTCTCGAAGAAGTGAGGGATGTGTGGTCATTATTCACAAACCTATATCACAGTTAGCAGCTACAGATCCGGTACAATCTCAACTCTGCACAGAAAGCCACAAATTTGAAAAAGGTCAAAATACTCCAGAAATATGACACTCTTTTTGATCATATAGTATACAAAATAAAATCTAAACTTTGACTTGTTATCTTTTCTAAATGCTTTTTAGTAAATATTATTATGAAGCACATTATGTCTCATTGCGCAATTGATTTTACAGTTGGAATCTTAATTTAAAAAATATATAAAAATGGAACTTGAAAGAAAGAATGACCCCCCAAAAAGTTTTGATTTTGCCAATGTTCAAATCTAAAAGACAGATATTCTCACTTTCAATGATGTAATTTCAATTATATTATTTTGGATAAAGGGTAAAACATATACACATCAAAATGATGTTTTAAATTTAGTCTGTTATGGACTGAAGAGAATCAAATAAGGTTATCACTGACACTATGTAGCATATATTCACATTATAGCAAAGCACAAGTACTGTGCAGGATTACTTTAGGCCTATTAAATTTCTAAGTGACAATATGAAATTGAATCTATGTGATCACCTTGCAACTTACAAGTGACGTTATTTGCTCACTTTAAAGTGCTATTTGTCAAAGAGAATGAATAAAATTATCAATGCACTATCCAACTTGGCTATTGCTTCTGAGGATTTAATGATTTAGATTTAAAAATGGCTGAAATGAAGTCGAAGTTTTAACAACCAGTGTAACTCGCAAAGGGCTCAGCTGCTTCAAGTACATGATTTATGGCACAATAACGTGATAAAAAAAAAAAAGGACCCTTTTTTAAACGCAGAAGCCGGTTGTGATACTTGGCTTTCTGACAATTCAAATATATTTGACGTCAATGCCATCTGCTGTTAGCTTTTTGTAATTACATCAAATAGTTTTATTTTGTTCTATACTGCATACCTATGATTGGGTCAAGACTGGAGGACATTTTCTGCTTGCTCCGCTTGTAATACGCGGAGATTGAGTTGCCATGGACGGCGCTGCGGGACAGCAAAAAAAAAAAAAAAAAAAAGAGAGCAATTGAAATCCACGAGTAAACATTTATTCTAATGAAACAAAAAGAAAAGTTTTCGTTTTCGGCATACAAAACAAAAACATTCTTCGCCAAAAAGAAAAAAAACAACAACTTCCACACACAAAAAAGAAGCGCCACCTCATGGCGCGGTGCACACTGCCGATTGTTACACGCTGTACTAAAAAAAAAATTAAATAATACAGGAACATACATTTTTTATGTAAATTTGCGTAAATGTGACTGTAAGCCGTAGAAGTCATACTGTATAGTCAAAATACCAGATATGAGTACCCTTTTGTGTCTTTCCCCTCCCTTTTGATGACCAACTTACTTATCAAATATGACAGATTCATCTTTTTTTTTAAATGGTTTTATTGACATGTCTTATAAGCCTAATTGTAAAAACAAAAACATCAACAACAACAACAAACCAACATGCTTTATCGCAGACATACTGCATATACTGTGCTAATTGTCCGCTGAATTTGTTTTTCAAAATACAGTATATTAATTGAGTTTGTTTTGACTATTGTTGCTATGTAAAGCATATGCACAGTTTTACATAATTTTGATACGTGGATTGTTTAACTTGGATGCTTGTTACATTGCCTCAATTAAACCATTGCTTACACATTTGCTCTTAAAGTTTTTTAAGTCATGTGGTATGGTACGTTATTTTTATTTAAGAGATTTTATTTGCTGTTGAACTACTTTTTTTTTTCTCTGAATTGTTTTCATTCCAAAATCAAGTTTTATGTTACTTTATACAGTGAACAGTGAGTGCTGTACATGGAGCAAAAATACAACATACACACAGTTAAAGCAATAAAAAAAGAAGAAGAAAAAAAAAAAAAAAAGTTTTACCTTAATTGAACTAATTTTCATTTGAAAATGTTTTTGAGTTTTCCGAGTAGAGCAAAAACCAAAACTTATGTATGATCTCGTTATGCTGTTGTTTTCTTTTCCATTCAGGCAATGTTGATGGCAGCAGAGAGGGGTCCTTGTAGCTTTGCCTAATTCCAGGCTGGCTGAGCAAGTGAGCATCACGAGCAGCCAAAGAGCAGCAGCCACAGCAGACAGCAGTTCCTTCTTCACCGGTTTGTGTGTCACCCGAGCATCTCTTCTGGAAAAATACAACAGAAAGGGAAAGCCTCCGAGTTCACCTGCACAATTGTTGTTAATCTAGTCGACGAAAATCTCTTTGAAGACAAAGAGTATAAAGGTATGATATTTGTATAGCAATCGCGCAATGGCAGTAAGTACAAAATCCTCTTTTGTCATGTTTAAAACCGAAACGACTACACATAAGGAGGTGTCGCATCATCCGATAATTCTGTTTATTTACACTTATGGTCACTGAAAACCCCTTTTGGAAATGTCAAAAATTACATTTTCGATGTATTAGCAAATGACATTTGGAGAAACCGGATAAAATAGACGCATAGCATCACCGAGGGGTTAGCTTGCAGGCTAACAATGGGACATGGAGTCTGAGACCAATGTTGATCTCTAATTAAATAACGCAATATTGAGGTAACGTGACCGAGGTTGGTTTCGTTTCACGGGAGAAGCAACTCACATTCACAAACGCCAAGAGTAGGTAAAGTCAAAGTGTTCACTTTTTCCAATTGGCGTTCGTTACGTAACATTTTTAGCCTATTAAACGGAAACGATGTCGCCTGGATCTTTTCACTTTTTAAAAACGTATATTCTACAGTTGTTGAATCTGCTGTCTTTTACTGTCCTGAACATTCTATTTTACAACCGCACTCCAGTGTACGCATAAAACAAAACAAAAACAGTACGACTTCCATACACAATGTAATGGAACGTTTCTCACGTTCTAACTATAAGTGATAGTTGGACATTAGTAACTTGGCTTACTTATCCCAAATGGTATCCCAGCAAAATGTGTTAAATAGTTTGACCAAATACACAAATAACCCACTGCCGTCTCTCTCAACTCACTTTAGATGCCTTCAGCGATGGTTGGCAACAATGGTGTCCAGTCTGCCATTCCAGAGGTTGGAAACAGGAGTCAGTCTGATGCCATGAAGCAAGTTCTTGGTGTGCTCGAAAAGAAGGTTCGCAACATGGAGAAAAAAAAGGTATCAACAAGCTCTATCATTTTACCCATGATCGTCATCATGTCCACAATATTTGAATGTCAATTTGTGAGCAATCAAAGCCAACTGTTTAAAATAAATCATACTATTTTTCACTTAATACTATTTTTACTTCCAACCCACATGATCGCCTGGGGTCACATGACTAGTGGGAATGTTAAAATATGTTTCCATTAGGACCCAACCAATATGCATTTTTGAGGCCAATGCTGATTTTTGACAGGGGAA
The DNA here is from genome assembly GCF_051991245.1 of Festucalex cinctus. NCBI lineage: Eukaryota > Metazoa > Chordata > Actinopteri > Syngnathiformes > Syngnathidae > Festucalex > Festucalex cinctus. The sequence continues at coordinate 13,503,099 of NC_135414.1, read as the reverse complement.
AAAAAACAGATTACCAATTAATCTGCCAATTCATATATATATTGCATACAATCAGAATAACAAAGGTACGCTACACACTTGCTAGTTGCTAATGGTACGCAAACAAAACAGTGCATTCAGGGTACTTTCAAGAAACTTCGGTTTTCTTCGATGATAACGTTTTAAGGGGAAATAAAATAATTGGCCAATTGTTTTGGCCGATGCTTGAAGGGCAATAATCGGCTGATCGATTATAAAATCAGCGGCCGATTAATCTGTTGGGCCTTAGTTCCCATTACACTTTTGCTATATACTTGCATATCGAAACATCTAAAAAAAAAAACGACCTCTTGTGAGCGTAAAAACATGTTCTTCCAATATTTGAGTTTTTTTTAAATTTGTGTTTCCTTTACTAATTTGCTACTGCACAGTTTGCATTTTGCGCTGTCAGTGACGTAGCACTGGGCTGAATACTACTGAGTTGTTCTTATGTCCCTGCTGTTAAATAAGCATGAAGGATGTTCAATATCACTTTTCTTTTTTTAAGACTGATACCAGTGTGAGTACTCAACTATTTACTTGCCGTAGTTACTGATACCAAGTACCAATACCACTAGTACTTTTGATACATAAAAAGGAGTAAAATCTTTGATTCAAATGCATCGTCAGGCACGCAATATTACTATGCAAACTGCATTGACTAAAAATGGAAAGGCACAAACAGAAAAGCCCTGCTTACGTTGGCTATGACCACACCACAGCATAATGTTTTGACCCCCATCCTCTTCTTTCAGTCCAAACTGGATGACTACCAAGCAAGGAAGAGCAAAGGTGAAAGCCTGAATCAGGATCAGCTGGTATGTACACGGTGTCCAGTTTTTTAATACATTAGACAACTGGTTTTATTCAGCCAAGTCACTTTTCCTTTATGTGCCTGCAGGAGGCCTTATCAAAGTACCAGGAGATCCTCACCAATATAGAGTTTGCTAGAGAGCTGCAGAAGAGCTTTCTGACGCTTGGCCAAGAGGTGAGTCCAAAAAAATTGCTTTTGTTCCAAATTTGCTCTGCATTAAAATTCCAACTTTTCAGAACATTATGTCTTTATAAAGTCAAGTGCTCACTAGTCATTCGGCTCATGAGCTCTTTGAGTAAAGCAGGATCTGGCTTGTGGAGTCCACAAGGCGTGTAGGTTGGACGGTGAAAGGCAGAGGTGGGCATTCATAGTCAATATTGACGCATGGTCTGCCAAGCTGTCAATGACGGACACCCCTTGTGTTGACAATTGATGAATAATTTACAAAAATTGACAGATTCGGCATTACCGGAAGTGCCTTTTTGTTCGTCAATGTAATCATTGATAACCGGGTCACGGAATTATGAAAAGAAAACATTGACATTGGTTGATTAGTTCACCTTATTTAAGCACACAAACGTCTTCTTGGCCAAAAAAAAGAACAACAGCCAGACGAAAGTGCCGGAACGAGCAACAACCTCCAATGTTTGCCTCAAATTCTTCACTCGGCCTGCACGCCCCCCTCCTTTCCCAAATACTCGGAAATTAGAACAGAACTATGGGGTGAAATACATGTGCTACCAGAAACTCAATCTAAAATAATTTAGATTTGCGTTGAAAAACTGTGAATTTGTATCACATAAATTTAATTTGTATGGTTTATTTTTAATCATTAAATTGAATTTGGTTACTTCGGAAGAGCAATTGATTTCAGATAAAGATTTCCTCCTCGTCCAATCAGCACACTCCTTTTTGAGCATAGGCTCAACGGAAAAATGTTTCTTTTCTCCTAAACCTTTCTTTGACCATTGTGGTATATAAGTCATTGGGTCAAGGTGCTTCCTCTTTCTAATACAGGAAAGGACAGTGTATTTTTATGCAACATATCACAATGAGGCCCGTAGTCAGTCCGTCTCGATTTCTTTTTTTTGTTTTGTTTTGTTTTGTTTTGTTTTTTCCTTCAACCCTAACTTTGTCTTGGCCCATTGAACTCATGCCCTAGGCATTACTGACACCTAGAGGTAGAAATGGCGCACTGCTCGATTTGTAAGGTTTGCAGTAGGCTGCTGTTAGTTAGACATTTTACATCAAACCTTAGTCTTAGAAACAGATAGATAGTTGTAGTTAGTGACTATGACGCAGCGTAATTAACCCGTTCCGGTATTAAATATCCATCCATCCATTTTCTTGACCGCTTATTCCTCACAAGGGTTGCGGGGGGTGCTGGCGCCTATCTCAGCTAGCTCTGGGCAGTAGGCGGGGGACACCCTGGACTGGTTGCCAGCCAATCGCAGTGGTATTAAATACTGCTAGAATAATCAGCAAAATGTATATTCAACATAAAATAATCAAGGTATGACAGAAAGAGGATTAGCTAGCTATTAAATTAGAAGTCCTGTGTGATACAGGACTTGAGTTGAACCCCTTTCATCAATATTGACGAAAGGTCCGTCAATGACGGATGCCCACTTCAAACCATTGACAGACGCCCATTTCGCTGAGGGAGTAGCAAATGACGGCTTGACGATTACAATGCCGCTTGGCTTGAAATATTGGCAGATTGACGTTGACGGAAAGATGTCCTGACTGTTGACGATTGCCGAATGATGGATCCTCAAAATTTCATCGACACGCCCACTTCCCCTGAAAGCAATGTCATGGTCCGTTTGACATTATAAAAGCACATTAGTGTAACAAGAATTAATGTGACATTGTAAACACCCATTATTAGCGGCGGGCATCAAGCATTTCATAATTTATAATTGTAGCTCTTTTTCACAAGAAATATACTCAAACGTTCATGATTTGAGCTCAAACAGTAAAGGTGTGTGTTTAGATTCAGAAGACGTTGAAGAAAACTGCAAGACGCCAACAGCTGCAGCGAGAGGAAATGGAGCAACGGCGACTGAAGACGGTTTTGGAGCTGCAATTTTTGTTGGACCAGTTGGGAGACGACAACGTCAGGAAGGATGTGAAGCGGCCTGATGCTTCGGGCTCCTCGTTGCTCACGGATGACGACCTTTCATCTCTCGACGAGTTCTACAAACTTGTCGGACCCGATCGCAACTGTGACATCAGGTGTGTGACGCCCGTTAGGTTATTTGTGCCTCACACGGTGTATGAGGAAAACATAATGGAACAATGACAAATCATTTCTCAACACACTGAAAGATTTGTGTGCCGGGTTTACTCATTAACTTCCAGGTTGACTGAACAATATGAAGAGGCCTCAATGCACTTGTGGGAACTGCTTGAGGGCAAGGACAAGCCTGTGGCAGGAACCTCATGTAAGCGTTTTCTTTGCTTATGTGTCAGGATCATGAAAGGTTCTTGTACAATTTGTTCTTTAATCTGTTTGAACCAGAAATTAGAATTGTATAAAATCACATATTAAATTTAATTTTTGTTTATATGTTATTTGGTAGAGTCAATCAATTGACACTTCACCAGTCAGAAGCTTCGGAATACTTAATTTTGCACATCTTATATATTGAAAAGTTTGGACATGACTGATTCGTAAGGAGGAAGTCAACCCCAACATTTTCTTGACAGTAACTTGTTGTATGCACCCCCACTTGTCTAAACACGACATTCTGATTAGTGTTGCATTTGTGGAATGTGAGTTATGCAGCAAAATTATGCAGCAAATTGCATTTTTATTCACTTCAGCCGGCAGCCATTTTGACACTTGCTGTTGAGGTTAAATGATATCACAGTTACTCAGACTCAAGTAACAACCAATCACAGCTCAGCTCTGAGCAACTATGTCATTTTCAGTGACATCAAGTCCGCCTCCTGAGATGGATTTTTCTCTTTAAAGCCGGGGTCTTCCGTGGTCACTCAGGAAAATGCACTATATAAATACAGGATTTATACCCATGAACTCCTTATCAGTCTACACCTCTGGCCTTCTAATGTGTGGTGGTGATTTTTTTTTTAACTGTACATTGTAAATAAAAAGCTGAATGTGAAGAAAATCATAAATTATATTGGAATTGCAATATTTGTCCAAAAAATAAAATAAATAAATACAAAATATTTCTGGAATTTAGATGACACTTTCCCTCTCATTTTTACGTTTACTTATGACGATGTGATGCGGAATCTCATCCACCCTTGATCTGACCGTTCTTGTTCCAGACAAGTCGCTGAAGGACATCATGGACAAGTTGCTACAGAGTGGCTACTTTGACAGAGCGCCAAGTGGTCCAAATGGAACATGTGAGGAGGAAGAGGAGGTGGTAGAGGAGAAGCAAACGACAGTGGAGGATTCTAACGCGGGGGAGCAACCATCTGAACCTGGTAGGCTTTAGCACAAGAAGAAGATGCTTGTTGAAATGTGCAGCAGGAAACTAAAAGTGTTTTGTTATTTCTTTTGAAGAAGCAACAGTTACTGAAAATCATCCTCAGCCAGTGCAACTGGAAACCACAGAGGTGAGATCTGCATGCTCATTGTACTGCCACACTTCAAATGAGTTTTCTTCTTTTGTGGCTAATTGATCTATATTGTGTGTTGTTGTAGTTTGTAAATAGGCAGTTCATCCCGGAAAGCACTTACAGCAGTCCAGACACAGAGCATGTGGAGGAGTGGTCAGTGGACGTGCAGGTATGCTGTACTTGCCTCCGATGTCCATCCAAGTGGTTTTGCTGACGTGTATTTCTCCACCAAGATGGTGAATTCCCTCCAGCAGCAGCCCCCTGCCCAGCTGCCCCCAGAACCGAGCGCCGCTGTCAATCACGTCAGTCCATCTCCGTTGACTGACCCGGTCATCAGAAAGCAGGCGGTGCAAGACCTCATGGCCCAGATGCAAGGGACATATAATTTCATGCAGGTGATTGGAACCGGACTTTGTGAATGACAGACGGACAGACCGATGGCATGACATCTCCTAGCCTGCATGTTCACATCATGATTTGCCACTTTTTCGTCCCACAAGGACTCCGTGTTGGATTTTGATGGCCAGGCCCTGGACCCGGCCATTGTGTCAGCCCAGCCCATGAAGCCCGTGCAGACTGTTGACCTCCAACAGTTAGCATGTGCGTCATGTGAGTACACTGCCGCATACCCTCACTGGCTTCTTCTGATGCTCAAAGGTGGGATTGCACTTGGGCAGGGAATACGACGAGGTCATCCATCATCCTCTGTCCATCCACTACTGTGACTGTGATTTGCATTTAGAAATCACCAATAATTGTAATCTAAACAATTACTGATGAATAAATGACATTAGGCTCTAAGCCAGCGGTGTCAATCCAGCTCGCAAGATGATTTTGTAAAGTAATAAAATAAAATTGTAAAGTCAGACTAATTAATCGGTCGTCCACAATCAAAACATAATAAATTTTTACGTTCACATGAACAATGCAACTTGTATGTCATTATTTTACACACAACTTAAAGTTAAGGCTTGTTTAATTGTTATTATTATTATTATTATTATTATTATTATTATAATCATAGACCAACCTAAACTTTTTAAATATGACACAAATTACACAAATAGATATGACAAGGATTAAAGTCCTTATAATGTCATTAACTGCGCCACGCAATGCATTCTGGGACCTATATAAATGTATGTAGGTATATGTATGCAAAGCAGGTAGATTTAACATGTCTGGAACTCATACAGGCAGAAGTGTTGCCGCGTTCCATTTGCATTTGTGTTATTTTTCGGAACAATATGATGACAGTTGAGCGCCGTAATTTAGGTGGTACACAAATAGCGAAAATCTGCGTAGAATTGACGGCAATCGTTTTTAAGTTATATACCGTTATTTTACCGATGCGGCCCACTTAGTAATATATTTTTCTCCATGTGGCCCCTGAGCTAACATGAGTTTGACACCCCTGCTCTAAGCTAACCTTTTTTGCCTAAAGATCTACTTTTCAAGCAGCCAACCTCCTGTGATCAACCTTTTTTTTAAAGTTTGGGGGATTGGATCGAACCTACACTCTGACATGTGTCCCGTTTGGGAGTACAGTGCACTACCAGTGAGATCAAATTCTGGGCCGCCGACAGCTCAGCCCTTTTTTGAACGCTCGGTAAGCTAGTATACGTAAAAAGCCGACTATATAACAATAATAACGCACCAAACCCACCTGTATTTTTTTTTTTTCTTCTTTTCTCTACATCGCTCACGTTCAACTTGAGCAGTCCATGGTTTGCCAGTTGTAGTAGCAACATGGTACACTTCACCTTCTATTTGTTGTGCAAAACGTGAAAAAAAATGAAAACCAGTCATCTTCAAGAATTTATTTAAAAAAAAAAAAAAAAAGCAAATGAATATGATAGTTTGTAAAAATGGCACAAAATATTCATCAGGTAAAGATCCCTATGTAGAGATTTTAGCTGGAAAATATCTGACCCTCTCCAGTCCTAGTCTCCATTTATGTCCTCCAATTTGACAAAAACAAATATTGCAACATGCTGAATTTGTGAAAGACCATCCCTGTCTAGTTTTGAACATTTTTCTCACCTTCTTCCTAACAGCTCACTCAGAGTCCAGACTTCCTCCGATGAGTGCGGTGGCAGGACCAAAGGAAACCTCACAAGTAAGAGGCAGAAAGAGAACAACGGAAAATGCAACAGTGGCTCATGTTGTCATATCATCATGAATATAATGGTCAACGTAGACAGGAACTCAATGCAACTTTATTTGTAGAGCAAAAACAACCAGTATTTTGTCACAAATATAATTTTCCTACTTTTTTTCAATGTTACATAAAATGAATTTCTCAAACGACTGCGTATTTTTGCATCTGAACTCGAGTTTCTCTTCCGTTCACCTCCTCTTCACAATCTTGGTTTTCTCTCTTCCTGTCCCCCCTTTCCGAACGCTCCAGGCTGCCATGTCTCTGTCTTCTGAGCAGTCGTCTGCCTCTTGTTCCCTGTCCTCTGCCTTCCCACCTGCCTCCAAACCCCCCCACAGTGGTGGCATAAATGTCAATGCTGCGCCTTTCCAATCAGTGCAAGCGGTAATGCTTTGTCTGTGTCCAATCCTGAAGTACTTCACCAAAATCAAGTACATCCAATCCGTGCATGTGGTCTCTTGACCCACTCTTTACCTGTCCACTCCACATGTGGTTCTCACCATCTCACTCCTTCAATTGTTTTAAGTGGATTATGTTCTTATTATGTGGCCCTTAATGTAGAATTGCTGGTTGTGTGTTTTAGGTATTTAATATGAGCGCACCTGCGCCACCAGCCGGCCAAGCAGCCCCTCGAAAGCCGACCCAGTTTCCTGGAGGCTATGGACAGAGTTTTAGTGGGCAGTCCGAGCCTGCTGTGGACCAGCCTGACATCCCACAGGAGACATTACAATCTGGTGAATGAGCAATGAAAATTGACTTTAGTTACTTCATGTTAAACGTTATATAGCCTTTAATATGAAAATGTAAAAAAATGCACTGAGCTGTCAACAGCGTTTTACAAATGCAATGATGCCATCTAGTGGCAGAAAATGACAACACAAATCAATAACACTTTCTTTTTCTTTTTTTTACAGTACTTTACATCTTTTAATTTTCACTCAATTTCATGAATTATTATGAAAGTACTGTATCAATGACTAATAGATGCTGCCATATTTCTATTAAACATTTTTCCCACTTTTGTTAACATGTGTGACAACTTGGAATAAACATTTTATTGTACATTGAGAACAGATATAAAATGTATGATTAATCGTAATTAACTATTGAAGTCATGCGATTAATTCTAATTCATTTTAATCGCCTGACACATGAACCAAAAGCTGTGTAATATTTTTATGTATTACGTCATGCATGGCCTTCCAGTAGTTGCCGGGTTCCAGCCCCAAGCACAAGTCATGCCTTCACCAGTGGCACATGAAGACGCGTCGGCCAGTGCAGGCTTCGGCCAGTCGGGCCAGTCCTTCTACAACACCAGGGCCGTGCCTCGAGGCGGCGCAAGGAACAGCAGAGGCGCCATCAACGGCTACAGAGGCTCCTCCAATGGATTTCGAGGTACTTGGTCCCAATCAGGACTCATCTATCATTGGAACACTTTGTATGGATTCCATTGGGGGTAGGGGCGATGATCAGATTGATGCCACATAGCAAAAAAAAACCAAACACAAAGATAGGACTATTTATGTGATTCTTCATTTTGTCATCAGGGGGATATGAAGGTTACCGCCCTCCTTTTTCTAACCCTCCAAGCAGTGGTTATGGTCAAAACCAATTCAACACGGGGGCCCGAGACTACTCAACCAACAACTATCAGAGGGTAAGATTGTGTTATTTTGAAACGAAAAAAAACAAACAAACAGGAAAAAAACAACTTATTTTTCACCATAGGGCAGCATTTACTTGTGCAGTCCAGGTGTGAACTTGTGCAGGTGTTTATATACCTAATGTGGATTTCTTGCGTGTTGCAGGAGGGCTACCAACAAGGTTACAAACGGGGATCTGCCCAAGGACCTCGAGGATTGTCTCGAGGTAATGTTCAAGCAATGCGATCCTAATGACGGGCTCGTCGCTCCATATTGAACATTCAGGATTTTCGAATGTGCTCACGCAAACTCACTTTTGTAATGTTTCATTTCTCATTAATCTTTTTTTTTTTTCTCTTCAATTCCCGACTTTTTGTCAGTCTGCCTTTGTCTGCCCTAACACAAAATGCTGAGTATCATAACACCATGTAGGATTAATCAGCAAGTACATGTGATATTAAACAACTAGATATTCCTGTAAACTTGAAAGATTTCATTATAATTTATTTTTTGTACAAAATAAATGCAAAAAATACCCTGCCACTGTCAGAATGATTCCCAGGATATTTTCCTCTGGCATGTGCTTGTCGGTCACTTTTCCTTCCCATCTTGTAGACATGACCATTTTTTTTAAATCTGTCACCATCACCTCTTTGTATGATGATATCAGTCAAGACTGTTTCAATAAATAAAGCTGTGTTCTATTACAAGGCATTTGTTCTGTAAATGAGAACCTCATTCAGTTGGCTAGTTACAAAAACGGTCTATGTGACTGTTAGGATAACACTGTAAAATCAATCACTTGAGCCGGCTAAAATTATGTAATCACTTTATTGTGTTGAACTGAAACATACAGTAGCAACATACACTGACAATTAAATCCAGCAGCAAGCGATAACAGAAACACTTGTACCTATTGTGCAAACTATTATGCAGTCTTTTCACAAAGAAAACCTCTTGGCACAGAGAAATAATAGCTTGGAAGCATGTTTGTATTTCAGGCGACCTGAAACCATAAACAAAATCATGCTGTTTTGCAGATGCATAGAAAAGATGAACAGAAACCACAACACTGCTTGGTATGCCAACTGACCCAAGATTCCAGTCCTTCAGATTAGGTCATGTCAGATGCGTCATATCGCATAAATGTGAGCTGAATGCACAGAGTTCCTGCATTAAGAAAATATAGTCCACTTGTATGACCTCATCATTTTTTGCCCGTTTTTAAATTCAGTAGTCGAAAAGATCAAATGAAGCAAAAATGCAATGTTAATATTTAGCAGTTCAATTTAAAAGTATTTTTACCAGTAGCTGTCAAGTTAAAAATGATCAATTATGATCAAATAAATCTCACACACAATTATGTATATGAGCAAAATAATGGCCATTAAAATGTACGTAAACAAACTCCACATCAACACCAATCAAATGGGTGTTCCAATTGGCCAAATGGGGAAATCCTGTGCCCAATTCAAAGAATTCTAAAAATTATGATCAGTTCTAATTATTTTTTACATCGAATAAATAACACATGGATGGTGGCGGCAGGTAAAGGAAGCCAATTAATAGTGACACTGTTAAAGCGATGGAACAGCCAAACACTGTTCTTAATGGCAATTTTGGTTATCATTAAATGATACAAAACGAAAGTTGATATTCATTCAAAGTCTAAATGGGTGGTCTATTAAGAAGAAAAATAAACACTTCAAAAATTCACTTAATAGTACTCTGGTGTTCCGTTTAAAGTGACTTTTTCCACAGGCCTTGAAACTAAATGTTATTCCTCAAATGTCCCTTTGCTGTCATGTTGTTGACAAAATGCTCCTGAAAATCCATCATGTAATTCTTCAATCGGGCACCCAAAAGTGGTATTGTTCATCTTGTGTGCGTCTTCATCCTGAGTGTGTTCCAAAGCACCAATCAAGTCATCATGGTGGAATAGGGCCAAACGCTCTTGGATTAGACGAGGTTGCAAAGGTCCAGCTGTGAAGGCTCTATGGCAGGTGGTTGTCGATTTGCGGGCTCGCTTGGTGGCCTGGAGGCAAATCTTGATGCGTCTGCTCGCCCGCTTGCTGATTCTGGTGTTGACCCCGTTCCTGAGAAGCATCCCCGTGAACCGGATCTGCAGGTTGATGCTCTTGGGCGGGGGCCTCCTGGTCGTGTTGCTGTTGATTGTCGACCGCGTGGACCTCCGGGATGGCGTTTCCTTCCACTGCAACAAAAACGGCGATCAGGGTTGTCAGACGACAGCCTACAGGTGACAACTATGAAGATAAAATGAATCCAAACTTACCATGGACCTCGGGAGGGGGTTCGAGTTTTTCTGCCTTGAGACGTTCCATGTGATCAACTGCCTGTGAAGAACAAAAGCAACCCATGTGTGAAAAGATTTACTTCATTAAGTATTATTTCTTATGGAAGAGGATTAGGACCAGTGAGGGGAAAAAAAAGTTGGCAGGATTCTTGACTTTAAAGTCAGAATTCTGACTTTAATCTCAGAATTCTGACTTTAAAGTCCTAACCTTAACCCCGATTTTAAAGTCCAAATTCTGACTTCTCCCCACAATTCACAGCTCTATGCCACAGAGTCAGAATTCTCAGATTAAAGTGATAATTCTCTCTTTAAAGTCAAAATCCTGCCAAATCCATTTTTTCCCCTAATCGTCTTCTGTAATTTATTTTGTCCGATTCAGGTTATTTCTATGACCACTGTCGATTTTTATTTCCCCCCATTCCCACATTTTTACCCACATATATAGTTACCGCCAGTGCCTTACCTGTTGCAATTCAATTTTCTGCGCATTGAGCTGCTCCTGTTGCCTCTCCAGCTCATCTCTCTGTTTCTGAAGATCAGCAGACTTCTGATGAAGTTCCTGCTCTTGGCGAGCGAGGTGCTCCTCAAACTCCCTCATCTCCTCATCCGTGTAGGGCTGGTTCTGCTCCAACGTCTGCACACGGCACATGACGCCATTTTACAGTCCTTGATCTTGTTGAAATGGTAACAGAGTTGTGTATTTTGTCTCACCTCCCAGCTATCTGGCTCCAAGAATTCTTTTTTATTCGTAGCAGTCATGAACTCATCTAAAGAGACCAGCCTGTCTTTGTTGGAATCCACCTGCAAAAGTTTAACGATATATTTGCTATTTATAGGCATCATTATAAATCCTTAACTGCTAGCAAACACTTAACAAGTCATTAATAACTCAACAGTTTACTAATAATCTATTAATTAGTTATAACGGATCCTTATTATGATGTGTTCTCAACAGCTGTTCTGTACCTCATTCATGACATGCTCCCTCATGCGTAACCTCTCCTCCTCCATTTCCACCATATCATCCTCCTCATTGGTGGGATCGTACAGTTTCTCCAGCTGAAATGTCGGCCAGCAACCGTCAAGGACTGTTTTGCAAAACCCAAGTCAACATGACATGACTTCTCACCTCCTTGGTGAACAGCGACTCCAGTTCCTGTTCGTCAAAGAAGCCGTCTCCGTTGGTGTCTGCATCAGGCCGAGGAAGACAAAGACGCGATTAGATAAAAGTGCGTGTGGTGTATTTACCGGACTTCAACGTGTCAACTTACCGTGCAAGTTGAAGAAAGTTTTGGGATCAAAATCCTCCGGGTCTAAGCCGTCTGTATCTTCCCATACTTCCTTCAGTTGATTCTGACTACCCTGAAAAAAAATAAAATAAAAAAAATAAACCTCATTTCAACATTTTCAATAGTCTACAATTTTTTTGTTTCCTTCTGCTGGAGATATTCAGCGAGTGTGAATGCTGCATTAGTCTGACTTACCGGGTGGTTGACTTTGGGGTGGTCGGCGTGTTTTTTCCTCAGCTCCTCATAGTGCTCCTCCTCCCGCTTTCGCTCGTCTTCATCCAGCGTCTTCAGGTGCTCCCGCCTGTCGTGCTCCTTCATCATTTCGTAACGCTTGAACTCCTCGTGTCTCTCTTTGTCGAAGTTCTCCAGATCATTTGTGGCCTTGAGAAAGGAACGCGCTTTTCATTTTCATGTTTCTTGGCAAAATAGTCCAATTAGGTCAGCACTAGTATGACTTTGAAAAGATTTCCAAGTTTGCTGGCCATCTGATTTACCGATTTTATCAGGCGATCCAAGTCATCCACTTCAAATGTATGCGGGTTCATGTGGTTCAAGTATTCAAACTGTTTCAGCAGAGCCTGGTGGTCCACCGCCATGTCTAGCCAGGTGACACACCAACACTTACGACTTTTTATCTCACATCCATTTTGATTCAAACTTCACCCACCATTGCCGCCTTCAAGATCATGGCGAGCCTTGATGAGAGTCCGGAGTCGATTCACCTCCTGCCTCTTCAGCTCGTCCAGTTTGGTTCGGACGTGGTGGCTGACAAAGTCCAACTCTTTGGCGAGTTTGCCTTGCTGTAGGTTAACAGTCAACAAGTGGTGTTTAACAAAAATATCCCAAATATAAAAATACCATTCACTCATTTGCTCACAGAAACGTATAAATATGTTCTATTTTAAATTACTAGTGTCCCAAAGACGTATTTTTGTTTTTTTAATGCTAGAGCATACAGAAGGCTTTGATGCAGCCTCTGAACTGAAGAGAACAGTTGAAGTAATGGTAGTTATTACAAAAAGAGCCAGCAGGTGGCAGAAGATTATAAGAGATCAACCAGAGCCATGTTGAAACAAGCCGTTTTCCCACAGTTTTAAACAGAATAGGTCATTTGTTTTCCTCATATTACATCACATAGATACTCTTAGCTGGATATCAAAGAAGACGGCCTTACCTTGATATCTTCCATGTCTGTGTTGTGGAGTTTTTCTCTGAAATGTTCATCTTTCTCTAGAAAATCAATTACTTCTCTGAGGTAGCGATCATAGTGGAGCCCAGTGTCCTTTAGTAGAAGAAGAAAAAAAAAGAATACATGTGATTAAATTATGTATTATTATAAATAAATAAATAAATAAATAAATGAAATGTCATATTACATAATTAATAACCTAACCTAAACAACTGGACAGTCATCTGAACACATTTTGTTGTTTAACCATAATATATCAGTTTCATATTAAAAAGTAATTAGCTTAAAACTTGTTTTGAGAGTGAAAAATAGGTGTCATGGAATACAAAAAGAGTTTGTTTTAATACTTCTAGTGTGGCTTAATAAGTTTGCGTGTTTTAAGTGTGTGGGAGGTGGATTTGTTTTTTTGTTTTTTTTGGACGGTCTTTCCATATCTCTGATTTTCACCTACTGCGAGAAAGTAATTCAAAAATGCTACATGCATTATTTTTATCATACCTCTCTTTATGTAAAGTTGAGTAAAATTCTACATGTCAAATTTGAAGTCCGTCACATCTTTTTTGGCCAAATAAACTAAATTAATTCTATCTTGATATAAAGTATTTGTTCTTTTCATTTTTGCCAGAAAATGTGTATGAAGACAACAATTTTTCATCACTTTTTATAGCTAATACAAGCATTTTTTGCCCCACCAAATGTCTTCTAAACATAAATGGACTTATTGCACAAAACAGTATTCTCCACATTGCTGAAATACGTCTTGGGCTTTTCCAGTTTTTGTTATTATACACACAGGATTTTCAGGACTTGCTGAAGCTCACGTAGTCTTTGCAAAATATTCTATAAAGCACTGAAAGCTTGTTAGAGAAAGGCTTTAATGTATGCCCACAGAAATGAAGGTATAAATTCATAGTCTATTAATTTTCCATTTTCAAACTATATAAGATGTGGCCCTCAATTAGCTTCAAAAGGTTTCATTTTTAAAACGTATACAACAGTACGGAAGAGGATTAGGGCCAGTGAAGAGGGAGAAATTTTTTTTGTGGCAGGATTCTCACTTTAAAGTCAGAATGATGTCTGAGATTAAAGTCAGAATTCTGAGAATAAAGTGAGAATCCTGCCAAACTTTTTCCTCTCTTCACTAGCCCTAATCCTCTTCCGTGCAATGTTGCGTGCTAAGGCAAAAATGATCCAAATCTAATAAGAAATAAAAGGTAGGGAAAGACTTACCACACTAGCAGGAGCATCTTCAATATTGACCTCTGGCTCCTGATTAATTTTAGTCTTGTCCTTACTGATGGGAACTGCCTCCAAAGTGAGCAGCTGGACCAGCACCAGAACCCAGCTGACTAGCAGGACACGACTCCACCACATCTTGATAGTGAAGACATTAAAAAAAAAATAGTTTTAACAACAACTAAGATCAAACTTTTAAGACTGTATATGTTATAGAATGGCAACGTCGCCTGTGTTTTTTTTCTTACTTTATTAAATCTTGGCTAATGAGTTCCAAAAAGGAACTGTTGATGTTAGCCTTAGCACTGCACTGACAGTTTTAGCTAATGATCTCACACAATTAACATGTACCCAATTTTGATCTGATTATATGAGTGTCTACAGCAACGCCATGCTGTAACAAAAGCGACTAACTGTGTTTGTATTGTATACTCACGTTACTGTGGTTGTAAAACTGAATTTGCTTGAATTATTCTCTATCGCTTCCTCTCAAACAGGAGCTCTGTCGGCAAGTAGCAAGTTAGTCTGATAATGGGCGGTCCGAGTCCAAGTATTTGTTTCTCATTGGTCAGTTTGCACGTCTGTCAAAGGAATGAGCAGTTTGGTTGCATCGAATTGTACGTGGCGAGGTGACGAAACTGTTTACAATCTATCCACACTGCGCATGTGTGTATACACTTAATATGTTACATGTAAAAGAAAGACTAGGGGGTATAGGCCTGCTCTTTATAACTTAAATAATTGTAGTTATACTAAGAAATACAGTAGATCGCAAATGCCATTTCATTAATTGACAGGTGAATAACACATACGGGAATGTTTTAGTAATTACAACTTATTTAGGGGGCAACATTAAGTCATATTAGACACCCCACAGTCTTGGAACCAATCCAGTATTATCTGCTTTTCTTACTTTGATAACTTCAGACCACTTGACAATTTTGTATTTGTTCAGTTTTATTTTCATGTTTCCTAGCAGATTAGTATTTTAGTTTTTTAATGAGCACTTCTTTTGGGATACGAAGCTTGGTAGCTTGGTGGGCAGGAGCTTGGTAGCTGAAATTTCCTTTCTTCAAACTGCAAGAGAAATGTTGCTTTCACCAAGTGATGGTCTTCTGAAAACCTACACACAGTTTTTGTTTAACCGTCTCAAAATAATGCTTAAAGCCCATCATGAAAGTTTACTAGGAAATCTACTAGGTTTACTAGGAAAGTTTACTAGATCCGATTCAAGGTCATTGTATGTTAATGGATGTGGAAAAGGCTATTTTATAGGGAAACCAATTGTACAGTATTGTGGGTAAACAGTTATTGTGCGTCCATCATTCATTTAAGAGAGGAAAGGTCCTGCCAGGTGCCAAACATACCAAGACGATGAGCATCATTACAAGACAAGGTAATTGGGTGTAATTATTCTTGTAAACAGAAGACCAAGTATCAAATACTAGCAGGCAAAAGGGTAACTAAAAGCATCTTGCCGCTTCTGCAAGATTTGGGAAAATAAACAAACTGTATATTGCCTTTATGTATAATGCAATACTAAATCCTATAATGCCCGACAAGAAACATGATTATGTATTCATATTTAATGACCTTCATTGTAGTGCCACAATCCATTTGTTAAAAAGGTTTATCTTTACCTTTCTACACGTTAAGTGCTGTAAAACTTACATCAAAATAACATTTTTAAAAACACGAATGAAAAATACATCGAAATGTGTAAACAAAAAAGTAGTATATCTACAGGACTCACAGCAAAATCCATATTGCACTCGCCATGTCGGACTACTTTGTGCTCCATTTTGAAATAAAACTTGCTAGCATGGAGGCTTGTACTTGTCAACATAAGCACAGACAGTGGATTAATTGTAAGCTTTTAAGAACATGATGCAATTTAGAGCATGGTTACGCAGTAGAAATACGCAATGACAAATCATTTAAAAAAATAAACACACACAGAATGTTTAAGTCCCAGCAAGCTCCATCCAGGGAGTTAGTACGACGTAAACTCTGCCATAGGAGGAGATAAGGAAGTGAAATGTAGAAGTAGATCTGTGAAAGGAAGTTGAATCTCTAGTCATCGCAGCCCAGCAGCTCCATGCGTAGAGTGATGCGCTCATTCCACTCCCAGGGAACCACTCGGACAAATCGGGCGTAGAACGGCGGCTCAAAAACATTCTTCATATGACTGTTGTTGTCGATATTGCCTTGGAAAAGCTGCACGTAAGGAATGATGCATATGAATTAATGACAGCAATGTTCATATGTAATGTAATGCAATGTAAGTTGTGCTCAGTTTACATACCTTATCACTGCCTGTGTTGATGTCCTTCACAATACTCCAAGACTCTCCATCACTACTGTAAGCCACTTTGAAGACAGACACAAATTGCACCACCCCAAAATCTTTGGCGCCTTGAGTGATGATACCCGTCAAGCGCTTTGTCTTCTCAAGATCCACCTAAGCAAGAAATATTTAACATTGGTGCTTTTTAAAATGACATTGTAGTCGTTAACCCCCATGCACCATACGTCACCTGGATCCACTCCGTTCGGTTGTTTTGGGAAGGAGACCATGCATTAGTCTTCCCCTGCTTATCCAGGCGGGCAAACTGAGGGAGCCAAGTGAAGGAATCGATGCCCCATGTGCGGAAGGAACTTGATGCTGAAAGTTGGCCATCTGAGATCAGCCGAGACTTCATTCCCATTGGCTCTGTGCACCCTGTTGCGTTGGAATAAACTGTGAATAAAGTAGCAGAAGGGAGGAATGGAAAAACCAAGAGAAGAAAAGAAGAAAAGATGAATGAATAACAGAAGACCCAGAAGAGATTAATCAATGTCCTTCACCAGAAAATCAGAAAGAAAAAAATGTGACTGATTCAAATGATTTCCAGTTCAACCAAATGCCAGAGTGGACACAGAGGAATAAAGCAGAAGGAACAATGACGTGCATGCAAGAATGTGCACCGTGCAAAAATAATGCCAGGTACTATGTTTCTCTGCAAATGTTTTTTCCAGACATTTTCATATGGAGTCACTTAAAAAATACTTTAATGATTTCTACCTGGCTTTATGTATGTACCATATTTGAAGTAAAAGTATAATACAGAGATGCCAACCCATAATCATTGCCTCTCAGGAACATTCTGGATATTTTGATTTTGTTAGAAACATTTGAGTCTCAGCCTAAAAAACAAATATGCCACATGGGAAAGAAGGCTACAAACAACATTAATATGTAATACTTTTGAATGATAAGTTATTAATTTACTGCTCATAGTTGGTTACTCTCCACTGTAATGAACGCAGCTCCAGCAAAACTGGAGCATCAATCATTTATTCCGGCATTTTGTGACTTTTAGCGTTAGCTTAGCGTCTGTTTAGCATAGCTTAGCATTACTTCTCCTGTTAAATACTAATTGTCATCCTTTCATGTTAACAATAGTTGTCACAGGTGTGTCACTTATTCATTTCTCTGCAGGTGATAATTAGTGACTTTAGAGAGGCGGCTGCTATTTAGCTGCCATGCTAGCCAGCCACGCTATATAGCCAGACAGCTACTACTTTTGTACTAGCAGGAAGACGTAATGCCGTCAGCAAATGTTATCCTGATTGGTTGTCTGAGAGAATCCAAATATTATGTAAGCCAATCACAAACTGTTGTAATTGCAGACTCACTTGCAAACAACAAACTAATCTACCATACCACATCTCTTCTGAACATTTTTGAACACGACAACTGCCCGTAACAAAATATGGCTGAATACGGCCACTGTCATGCCAATTTTGTGTTATGATTCAACATAAGATATTCAGTTACTTTGTTTACCATTGACTTCGCATCCCACCAACTCCATGCGCAGCGTGCATGCCTTTCGACATACCACAGGGATTATGCGGATATACTGGGCCACAATGGGTGGGTCAAAAAGATTTGTCTTTGTACTGTCGTTATCAGTGTTGCCCACCAAAACCTGCAATGCAAAGTTGTATAATGTGCATGGACTGAACATGTAACAAAATGCTCTTTCATTTAGTGCTTATGATCCTAAAGTCTAACCTTGTCTCGCCGCTGTCCATCCATTCTGTATGTGACATATGTTTTTCCATCAAAGCTGCTCGACACCTTGAAGGCTTTTATGTATTCTGCCGTGCCCATGCGACTGGCACCTTGAGTTATTATTCCTGTTAGACGCATTTTCTTCTGCATGTTGACCTGGCGTCAAGAAACGGTGATGTGTTTTCATTGTTGAATGAACCTCACTTCACTACTCTGATCGCTGAGCGTGAACGATGACTTCTCTCACCTCGATCCATGGATTCTTGTCATGAACAGCTGATGTCCACGCATTGACGATACCTTGATTATTGAGCCGAGCCAACTCCGGGCCCCAGCGTTGAAGACCCAGAATACCATAGTGCACAGAAGAAGCTGAAATCTGGGACTCTGCGATTGCTCCTCCCTCCATTCCCAGAAGAGAAATACAACCTTGAGATACAAAAATGAGAAAAGAAAATGCAGTATTGTACATTCTCCTAAAGTATTGTAAAGTATCTCCAGTATTGTACATTCTCCATAATGAAAGAAACACTTGAATGAATGCAATAAATGTATTAGAATGAATGTTTTAGTGAGTGCACGTACGTAGATGGCACTGCTTCCCAACATAGGGTGACGGGCACTGACATGAGTAATCGCCATCGAGATCTCGGCATATGCCTCCATTTTTACATGGTCGGTTGGCACAGTCATTCACATCTAAAAAATAAAGACAATATTATTTCATGCAGATTTAAAACTCACCAAAGCCCAGAATACAAACTAGACGTGGCTTTGGTAATGATAGACTCAATGTCCATCATAGAGTATATCTGTATGGCTGCATATGCTCTTTTTACTTATGATATTTTTTTCAGTACCCATGGCAACAAAGCACTTTCTTCATGTAGTCCCTTTAAACAAACTCTATGTCGTGAAGTCAAACCACCACAGGATGGCACACAGAACTAACTCTAAAAATCACTAGGTCAGTCAGACTCAGTACTTTGGAAACATGCAGCTAAAATGCTCTAATGGGGTGAATAAATTGTTTAATCTATGCGAATTAAATAATTTTATTCATAACTTGTCTTTATCTTTCAAATCAATAAATTTCTTTGAGCTGGACTTCTCTTGTCTTTGGAGTCCCTCCTTGTGTAACTGAATGAGCAAGCACATTACATATTATCCATCCATCCATCCATTTTCTTGACCGAATTGTCCCCAGTTGTGCTTGTGAGTGTGGAAGGTTGTTCGTCTCTGTGTGCCCTGCGATTGGCTGGCAACCAGTCCAGGGTGTCTCCCACCTACTGCCCAGAGCCAGCTGAGATAGGCGCCAGCAGCCCCCGCGACCCTTGTGAGGAATAAGCGGTCAAGAAAATGGATGGATGGATGGATATATATATATATATATATATATATATATATATATATATATATATATATATATATATATATATATATATATATATATATATATATATATATATAACGTTTTATTTGAGATCAAAATGACATGAAGTGAGATAAATTTCAGTCAATTACTTTTGTTGAGGCATACCACTTTAAAACATTATTTAAACTGGAAGTCAACCTTAAACATTTCTTGACAATAATATGTTATATGTGTAACCTCACTCGTCTAAACATGACATTCTGATTAATATTACATTTGTGGAATATGAGTTATGAAGCAAATTCCAGCCATTTTCACCTGTTTTCCTAAGCTGAGCTGTGATTGGTTGTTACCCGAGACCTGAGCAACTGTGATGTCATCTTCAGTCGACAGCAAATGGCAAAATGGCCGCCCCCTGAGATGGATAAAAACGGCTGGATTTTGCTGCTTAACTCAACATAATATCAATCAGAATACCATATTTAGACTGGTGGATCTGCATAGAACATATTATTGTAAAAAAATAAAATAAAAAATGGCGGTTGACTTGCCCTTTAAAAATGTCAGTAACTTGAAGAGCAAAACAATCAATAAATCCATTTACTGTATCAATGTCAATCTCTGGATTTCAGCAATTCCAAGACTTATTTGCATTCTCAACATTAATAACTGAAACAATATGAGTGGATAGCATTTTTTTTCCAC
Organism: Festucalex cinctus; assembly: GCF_051991245.1. NCBI lineage: Eukaryota > Metazoa > Chordata > Actinopteri > Syngnathiformes > Syngnathidae > Festucalex > Festucalex cinctus. The sequence continues at coordinate 13,482,701 of NC_135414.1, read as the reverse complement.
ATTCTATAGCTACTGACTGATTCTTCGTTACTTCTTTCCCAAGCTTTTGACCATTTCACATCAATCTATGATTTCCATATCTATAATTGTCTCCACAAACTACTTTTTTCCCCAAGGTAAAATGTCACCTTTATGAGTTGATGTCAACTAGCCTTCCCTATTTGTGCAGCTACTATAACAACTACGATGTACAATTATATTATTGAGAAACACATCCGTAGCTATGTCTTCATGTTGTTTAGCATTATTTTATTGTGATCCAAAGACAAGAATAAAGAATCCAACAAAACAATTCCCCTGAACAACGATAAACAATGTGTGATGCTGCCTTGTATCGCATGGCCTAAAAGACTGCTAAAGCAGACGACGGGTTCACGTAATGCCACATGGATCCGTGCAATTCTTGCTCCACTAAGAGGATTGGTCAAAATTTAGAAACAAATGCCAGTATGGCTGCGACAACACAAATAAAACAGCTGCGAAACACTTGATCCTACTAAGAAAGGATGCAAAGTAGTTTGACTGATTTGCTCTTAATCCAGCACGTGGACTAAACATTCCATTTCGTAAACAATATTTCATTTTCACACAATTATAACAATTACACATACAGTATTAACTCTAAAGAGCTTTAGACAAAATAAAGTGCACCTACTCTTTCATTACCACCAGAACATTAGTTCAAACTATAACTAAAACTCTCTAACTATAACTACACAAACTGGTTCCACCCCAAACCACTAGAACATTCCTGCCAATGACATCTGACACAGAAATAGAACTGGTGCAGGGAGCAAACTCCACAAACACTACAATTGGTGGTCAGCCTGCGGACTATGGGAGGGGATGAACTTTTCATTCAAAATAAATACCTCTTTTTTAGTAATATCGTCAAGGTGTGAGTGATAGTTTCTTTAACTTTCCACATTTTTAAACACAGGGGATTTACAGTAATTGAATCACAAACAAATGATAAAAAAATAATGTTGACATTACAATCTCTACAATCACTGCAAGCTATCTTGGTCATAACGATAACAGGATTTCAAGAGGGTACAATCAAGTATTTGAGTTCTTTTAGTGAAGCTCAAATCTGTGAGCACTTGTGTGGGTGGCATCTGCATGCTAACAGACTTGGAGAGGGGTTTTCTTACTAATTAGCCAGAACAGAATAACCACACAACTCTGTGAAAGAGGCTCTTTCATGAGACCGCTACAGGGGCTACACATCACATCTACAATGTTGAACTCAATCATGTACTTGCGTTTAATGTTAAACTTTTACCGGTACTATCTGGGTTAGTTAGTGTGATGAAAAGTGATTATCGTATTCAGGAAATAATAATAAGAACTTTTGAAGCAACTTACTGGTCTGGCAATGAGCACCCTCAAAGCCTGGCCTGCAGTTGCAGGTGTACTCGTTGAAAACATCTCCTCTTCTGGTGGGAGCAATTACCTGGCAAGATGCATCATTCTTACAGGGGTTGGGACTGCAAGGTCCTGAATGAAACAAGATGGATATTTCAATACAAGTGTTTGTCAACAAGGGATGGTTTGTTTGACATACCCGTCTCGGTAAGATTGCACGTGTCTCCAGCAAATCCATCTGCACAGATGCAGATGAAGGGCTCCTCTCCTACCCCTATCACGCACGTTGCTCCGTTATGACAATTATTCACTTCACAGTAGTCACCTAGAAAATAGCATTGAGTAAAAATAGTGATGAAATGAATTAGTGACACTCTCTCTCTCTCTCTCTCTCTCTCTCTCTCTCTCCCCCCCCCCCCCCCCTCTCTCTCTCACTCTAAAAAAAAAAGAGTTATGGGTAAATTACAGTATTTTGACCCAGCACATTGGGAAGAGCATCTGGTGGAAAAAAATAATAATAATCTGGGACAAAACATATGATGTGGCGCTTACTACACTGACAGGGTTATTGTGCTTTCTCTTTTATTTATTTATGTATTTATTTATTTGAATATTATATATATATATATATATATATATATATCTTTTTTTTTTTTATTATTTATTTATCTATTTCAGCCAATTTGTGTAACTGAACCCAGCAGAGCAGTTTAATGAGTGTTGTGGTGTTACTGTGTGAGCTCTTAAGGAGCCAAGCTTAAGACACAGCTAATCAAAACATACACTGTAACTTGCAAAAACAATCTGAAAAATGTCCTGTATGACATCAACAGATAAAGGACAAACATTATATATTTTGCAAAACCAATAAAAAAAAAAAAAAATTGAGAACTTCTTTTTTATATATATCTTTTCATTTGATTAACAATTATGGCCTATAGGGTTACAACATTCAAAAGCGAATAACAGAGGGAAAACAAAGAACATTTGGAATATGTATTGTTGTTTTGGAGGGGAATATAGAGAGCTTAGCAAACTGAGTCATATTTCTTGGATGGCTCCAGCAAGTCAGGCAGAAAAGCCCAGTGGGAGTGGCAGGACACAGATTTATGAGTCATAATCTGGCTGTTTGTTTACTCTTATTCAGGTTCGTTATTCATTCCTTCAGCAACATCTGGCAACTTTGACATCAATATGTTGGATAGGATGTTGGTGAGTTTGACACCCATTTATAAGGTGACTAAACACCAATTGCATGGAAGAAATTGTGGATTCTTTCTGGGCCTTTTTGGACACACAATTTAGTAAACATTTGCCTGGTTTTGTGAGCTACCCTCTGCGTTATTGCAAACAAGCTTGTTTTTTTAATCTCACAGCTTCAGGACAAAGAGTGCAGGCCTGGGACTTGCAGTCTGCCAAAGAGGGGCCTGAGATGGGACACAGGTTCTGACCCAGCCCCTTTCAAACTGTGGTTTTAAGACCGTCACATACCCTATAGTACAAAAGTGCACCACATAAGTGACTATAACCTTTCCTATTTCCCGTAGCTTGTCAAATTAGTTCAAGACTGCAAACAATACTACAACAGTGCATCCGATTTTTATTTCACAACAAAGCAGAGGAGTAAAGACTTTACAACTACAAGCTGCAGAAACAGTTTATCAAGCAGCCATTTGTACGATACAACAAAACGGTCAATACCGTTTTAGGCCAACAGCACTGACAACAAAACGTGTCTGTGTGTGGTTGGGATTAAAAGATTGTAGGATTAGCCAGGTGGAAGAGAAGCATGCAGCTCTTGGTCTGCCGGGAATGAGCAGTTATACAACATGACAGTGCACCGCTCAGGATGCTTGCTGCCAATGACCTATGAGTGCAACAGGTGCTGGATGTAAATACGTCATGGCAGTAGACAAGCACCAGCCAATGGCACTCTGAACAGCCCAGACATGTTTGGTTGCTATTTTAGGCAGGCGATGTGTGTGCAGGTGCAAGAAGTTGGCAAGACATTTCCAGGTTGATCTTAGGTTAGGTGAACAGACAGCTGCTTCATGTTGGCTCCAGACAAGAGCACATATGGCGCTGTTTTTCTCCCCATCTGTACCTGTACCACCTCGTACTGTTTAGCCGCAAGGATGTCCACTGATATAAATGAAAGAATGCTGTCAATACACAAATATGGCCATAATTGAACATGCAAGGAATGTTTAAAAGAAGTGTCATAATTTTATCAGAATATAATCAGAGGGGGAGAACCCTGCAAACGCCCAATAGTTTGTTAAGCAAGGTTGCAGGTCTCAGAAATAGCCAAATAGCTTGTTTACAACTTGCAGTCACTCTGTAATTACAAGATACTAGTAATAGGCTATACGTTGCCCATGGCTTCAAAGTGAAATACTCGTAAATATGTGGTATATTAATATTTTTTAATGATTTTTCACATACGGTACCCCATCATGTCATCATTCAAGTGTACTTTCAATATCCTACTACAGTGACTCAAATGACGAGCCATAGGACAAAGGGCCAACTATTTTCATTATTTCAGAAAAATGAATGGTACATGGCTGCAAGGTTCAAAATCCTGATTTCGCATAAAATTAGCTTTAATCACTGCAACATTTTGAATTCACAGTAGTCAACAAAGCGCATTTCGTGTAAAGCTAGAAAAATAAACTTACCTATGACCGAGGACAGGCAAAGAAGAATTGTAATCGCTTTCAAGTTAACTTTTCTTGTATTTCTGGAAGATGTCATATTTGTTAGCTCTTTAGCGAAGGTGGTTTGGAATGGAATGGAGCAGAAATTCTGGTTGTAGCTGCATTCAAGTGCACTGAAAAGTAGGAATTCTGTGGGAGCGAAAGGAAGACCGAGAAGGAGTGACGTCATTGAAGGGGCGGAGACCTATAAGTCGCTAACGTGTAATCACAACCACGCTGTGGCTAGATAGAAATAAATAAATATTGACAACACGTGTCCCTTTAATTATTTATTTTACTTTTTTTTTTCTTCCGTCATTTAATTGTATTCTGTTGTTGAATGCTGCATGGCTCTGTGTATAGAGATGTTTAACTTGGTTTGAATTGTCAAATGCCGAGATTGTTTGTTTGTAATTGTATGTCAATTAAAGAAAAATATGGTAACACGTCTTCATATAAAATCCCCCCTCGTCCCCACCACCTTGAACCGAATTACCGTCACATGTTTTTCAATTAAATTATCAAGTAATATAAATATATAAAGATTATCCGGACATAAAGAGGAAATTCTGTGTGTTTTTGTTATGTGTTTACTGTTATTTTCAATAACAGCAAAAATGTTAGAATGTCAGGCAAGATGCTTGAGTAAGCAATAGTTTGATCAACTCTGTCGCCCTCTTGTGGACGCTCTCTGCAACAACATCATATCGACACGAAAGTAATCCATCCATTTTCTTGACCGCTTATTCCTCACAAGGGTCGCGGGGGCTGCTGGCGCCTATCTCAGCTGGCTCTGGGCAGTAGGCGGGGGACACCCTGGACTGGTTGCCAACCAATCGCAGGGCACACAGAGACGAACAACCATCCACACTCACACGCACACCTAGGGACAATTCGGATCGCCCAATTAACCTGCCATGCATGTCTTTGGAATGTGGGAGGAGACCGGAGTACCCGGAGAAGACCCACGCAGGCACGGAGAGAACATGCAAACTCCACCCAGGAAGGTCCGAGCGTGGACTCGAACCGGAGACCTCAGAACTGGGAAGCGGACGTGCTAACCACTCGACTACCGTACCGCCCGACACGAAAGTAAACATTGAAAATGTACAAGCCAAGGTCCAGCAGGCCAGAAGAACTTGAACTTTTTGGTAAACAATTTAATGTCTCTTGTCAAACATTTTATTCATAGATACAAATACCTTCAACAGTTGGAAGAATGACCTCAAGCTATACAAAAAAAAAAAAAATCCTTGTATTTCATGACAAACAATAATGCCCCAGAGACTATTTTATTTGATGGACCTTTTTGCTCTTATGGAAGAAGTTCCTCAGGATTTATTTTTGTTTTGTATTTTCTCTGTTTTATCCCCCACCCCCTTTATTTTTTTATTTTTTTATTTTTTTTATTTCTTGATGCTCTTTCGACTCCCTTTCCCCAGCCACTTCAACCAGCTCCGCCGGTGGGATCCCAAGGAGTTCCCAGGCCAGCCGAGAGACATAGTCTCTCCAGCGTGTCCTGGGTCGACCCCGGGGCCTCCTGCCGGTGGGACATGCCCGGAACACCTCCCCAGGGAGGCGTCCAGGAGGCATCCGAACCAGATGTCCGAGCCACCTCAGCTGGCTCCTCTCAACGCGGAGGAGCAGCAGCTCGACTCTGAGTCCCTCCCGGATGACCGAGCTTCTCACCCTATCTCTAAGGGAGAGCCCGGACACGCTGCGGAGGAAACTCAAGCTCGTTGAAGTGGCTGGGGAGAGGGAGGTCTGGGTTTACCTCCTAAAGCTGCTGCCCCCGCGACCCGACCTCGGATAAGCGGTAGAAGATGGATGGACGGATGGATGCTGTTTCGACTGTGCAATGAATATTGCCTTGGCTGCTCGCCTGGAGGAGTATGTCTGTTGGTGGCCTCTGGGAACCGACTTACCAATTCCAAAGACTGGGACTAGCCACAACTTACACACAGACTATCCCGGCTGACTCTGGGTGAGAGGTTGTGTACACCCAGCCAATCACATGGCATGTATAAACAGACAACTATTCGCCCTTGTTGTCATAGTCACAACAATGTAGACCAGGCTTTACTTCTTTTCCAAGATTGCCCTGCTTCTTCTCCTGCTTTAAATAACTTTGTCGCTGATCAGCCTGGTGTGTTCTTTCGTCTAATGCTGACGAAATATTAAGATTGTGGTTCACAAACACGCTCCATCTAACCTGGCTGAGGTGGAGCTGTTTTGCATGGAGGACTGGGAAAACATTGCAGCCTCCCGAAACTGCTAGAGACATACTCCAAAAGACTTGAAGCAGTAATTGTAGCAAAGGGGGGTTCAACAAAGTATTAATTCAATATATGTTTACATTTTCAAATGATCACGTCTACAACATTCATAGGAAATCACAATGTCCTAATGATCTTTGCTCATGTAGTCCTTGAGGGCTGGCTGGCAGCTTGTTGGTCAACCCCGAGGAAACCTTTGTTCATACTATATGCATGGGTTACTTGTACGTTGAGAACCAGGCAAAGTTTAAATGTTTTTGCATTCAAGCAACATCTCATCATCATTCATTTTTTTGTAGGCTCTGCTCTTCAGTTCTGGGTGACACTTTTGCACTGTTTTTAATCAATCAATTTCAATTTTCACGGCCGTTCTAAATGTATACAGTATATTCAAGTGCAGTGAGTTTAAGTAGATTTAAAAAAAACAACCAAAAAAACATTGGATTTAAACTAATACATTATTGCAGCATGTCCCTGCACTGTAGTGGTCCTTGTTATTTGAGTAAACGTTACCAAGAAATAATTATTATTATGCTTTAGTTTGAGGCCAATTTAGTGCAGAACATTTCTGCTGCTCTTTAATGAGAAAATATCATTTAAAATACCAATGTAAATACATTGAAATTTGAAATAGCATTTAGTCAAGGCAAAGGGCATCTTTGCACCAGGATTTGATGTCGCGATATGACTCAGTGTTTTGTGACGTCTCTGAGTTCTCAACCAATGACAGCGCCCGTATGCAAATTGCAGAATCTTCTCGGAAGCGGAATCGAGCTGTCAGTGTGGTGGCTACAGCAGTACAGTACCTGCAGGCTGGTGTGCTTCGCCTAGTCTCCACTTCAAAGTCGAGAGCGTAACAGCAGACAGATATGTCTTAGCACAAACCCAACCAACTAATGAACTCTCGCGGGTATAAATAAGATCTGTACGTTTGGAGGCACTCGGCGATAGATTCTTTCCCTCGACTGTGGTAAGTGAACGCTATGCTAAAGATGCTGCTGCGACTGCTGGTTTAGTCCTCATTTGCTTTACGTATATAAGTATTTAACGTACGAACCTGAGGATAGCGTAAACGCGGCCACCCTAAACTAAATTAAATCACAGGCATACTCTGTCAAACATAAACTGGATCGATCCATGTGGTCCGAACCTTAAAAAAAAAAAAAAAAAAAAAAAAAAAAAAAAAAAGATTGCTCCTCATTTTGTAGCATAGTGGAGCCAACGAAATACAAATGACGGATTGTTATTATTTTGTACGACCACCAGACATTAGCTTAGATTTTTTTTTTCCTGCAAGTTGTTTTTTTCCTTTTCGCGTTTTCCATCATGCAGTAAAGTCAGAACTGCCCTTGTGGCATTTGAGCGTCTGTGTGCCAGCAAGTCGTGACAAAGAACGCTAGCAGAGGCAACATAAGCAGACACCTTTGTCAAAGCAACCTTCATTAATCACCAACTGTCGTCCAAAAATAAATTAATTTTCTTGTGATAGTTCAAACACACCGCTTTCAGGATCTGTGTTTACCTGTTTCGATAGCCTACGGAAATCGGACGAGCTTATGAAAAACGTGGGTGGAGACGTTAACTTGTGTTTACATGTTCTTCGCCTGAGAAAACAACCGTCTAGCTGTCATAATTGCGAGTCATAATGTGTCTCTGATGTCACTCAAGGTGATAAATTATATTATCTATTTATTGATTATATTGACTGTTGCACAATTCAAATGATGCAATGCTATATTGTTAGCGTGTTATGTCTTTATCTTTTTCTTTTTTTTTTTTGTTTAGGTCTGACCACATCACTGTGACTTCACCCATAACCTTTTTCCAGTTTGGAAATAATTGTTTGTTGCAGCCACCACATAAACAAGTAAGTAAGTAATATATATATATATATATATATATATATATATATATATATATATATATATATATATATATATATATATATATATATTTTTTTTTTTTTTTTTTTTTTAAATGCATGTACACAAAGGACAGATCAAAAGTGTATTTAGTATTTTATGTGACTTTCCATTGCACAACACTGTTTGTTGCAGTGAAATGTACCTAAGAACCATTCCGCCGAATGCACACAACAAAGTTATCTATTGTGTAAAAATATATATAAGTTAAGGCAGCAAACAATTTGGAAAAAAAATTGTGCAAACAGATTGGTCTGTAATTACCGTCATTGCTAAAAGCCTGCGTCGCCCCTCCCATTTACTGTTAATGTTGTGAAGAGACATGAAAACAAGTAATGGCACAATCCTTTTGCACAATTCTTTGACCTTATGCACTGTACTTCCCCATAATTATGATAATCACAAATTGCGTGGCTCATATATATATATATATATATATATATATATATATATATATATATATATATATATATATATATATATATATATATATATATATAACTTTGACTATGTTTAACTATAAACATTTTTTTTAAAATATTATTCTAGCGCAATCATGACCACGCACGATTCAGATGTGCACACCATCGCTCCGGAGCTGCCAGCGATGTTTGATGGCGTGAAGTTGGCGGCGGTGGCGACGGTCCTCTACGTCATTGTACGCTGCCTAAACCTCAAGAGTGCCACCGCGCCCCCTGACCTCACCTATCAAGACACGCCCCTCAACCACTTCCTGCTAAAGTCCTGTTCTCAGCTGACCAAAGAGTGAGTTTGCTATCATTGATGGTGTTGCTATGGAAATTGAGATGCTGGTCTGCAGTGTAGTGTAGCAGTTTGTCTGGTGATGATCCCATCTGTCGTCAGTGGTCCTTTGTGTGCCGCACATCTTTGCCAGGCTTTGTCGTTACAAATGCAGAGAAAAGGAAAATAACATTTAAATATTATAATTATAAAGAGTAAGAGTCTTTGTTGACAAAACTCTTGTCTGCTTTGTGGCCTTTATTTGTGAAGAAGAAAAAAAAACGACTTGAACTTTGGGGAGTCAACATCCTTTTCTATTGTTCCAGAGGTTTCCTCTAAGGTCTAAGATCTAAGGTTTCCTTAGATCTCAGGACTCTTGAAGTGAACTACAAGGGTCTGCTTATGTAACCAGTTCATATGGAGCACTTCGCCTTTCACCCTACTGACTGTTCATCAGAGTTAATTTAATGTGGGAGTAGATGGCTGTCATTCAACTTAACCTCAACTGTGTTATGATTGTATTATCAGAAGTAAAACGTGTTACCCACAATGGCACCCTGTCATTTTGTGCAGGAGATCAATTACACAGCTTTGAAATGCTGGGAAGTCAGCAGGGTCAACAGCTGTTTTTCAACGTGCAGGCAATTTGAACTATTGAACGATCAACATAGAATATCAAGTGCGCCTGTTTATCTATTTGTAATATGAAGCTTTTTGTTATGAGAGTTACAAATGACAAATACACTTTGCAAAAATGAGATGATCCGCCTCTTCTATTGGATTAAAGCAGAAGCGTGCTGTTAAGCTCCACTCATGCTTCCAACAAATGACAGAGGTGATCACATTACCAAATTGAAGTTGCTGCCCGTGCTGTTATGTAACCGTGTATTTTCAAGGTGCAGTAAAATGCTGAAGCCGGAGATGAGAAAACACAGGGACAAGGTGAAAGGGCTTGTGTAACATGCGACGTCACTATGAACTGTATACACAGAAACGTGTCCGCTTGTAGCTATGAGGAGCACGTAATCACTGTGTCGCAAGTGTTTAATGGCCTTGTTCTAAGTAAACATGGCAAATATGTCTGTTGGATTGTTTTCCAACTAAATATCATAATATCATATGATTTTTGGTGACAATGACACATGGTGAGGTACTATTATCTGAGTGATATGCAGCATATTTCATAACTAAGACTTGCGTTCATCAAAGTTCATCACTGGAATGTAAGCACGGCCAGTGAGTAATTTGCAACAAGAAGCTGTAACAACAATGTTAAACATTGATTGCGCTCTATAGCCATTGTGTGATTTTTTATTTTATTTTTTTCATGATCTTGTATGCAAATGATGACTGAACTTTTCCTAAACCACCAATGCAAATCAGTTATGTACTGTTATCCAATCTCAGCCACATGCCCTTATTTAGAACAGTAAAAAACTCATTTCCGTCTTGAGAGGAAGTTGATGGTGAAATGTTTGCCACACAGGTACATTCCTCCATTACTGTGGGGCAAGAGCGGTCACCTCCAGACGGCCTTATATGGGAAACTCGGTCGGGTGAGCGCACCGCATCCCAGTGGGGTCAGGAAGTACTTGCCCATGCCGGATGGGGCCACTGCGACCTTTGACCTCTTTGAGCCAGTGGGGGACCATCGGACAGGAGGTGATGCAACTGATGAATATGAAAACGTAGCAAAGCTGCATTGTGTAATTTGTCATGAGATATTTTATTACTACCCATCATGGCTGCAGTCGTCCAGTAAACTCAGTTTAAAAAAAAGAAAAGAAAAAAAAAAAAAGCTAATTTTTCAGTACTGGATTAACTTTTTTTTGCTTTATCATCAGGGAAACAATATAATCCTTTGGACCCTCACCTTAACTTGTTTTGATGTAGTATAAAGCGTTAAGATAATCCATAATCTCTTAATGGTGAACTATCTGTGCCTGTTTGACCAGATGACATCACCATGGTGATCTGCCCTGGTATCGGGAACCACAGTGAGAAACATTACATCCGAACCTTTGTGGATTACGCCCAGAAGGACGGCTACCGCTGTGCTGTGCTAAACCACCTCGGAGCGCTACCCAACATCGAGCTCACGTCGCCACGCATGTTTACTTACGGCAAGTCAGGAAATGCTTTTCAAGAACTATAGAAATGCAATCTTGTATTGATCTGAAAATGTATCCGAGTCATGAATGGTTATCTAAAACGAGAATAATGCATCCTTGTATTGATCTGTAAACATATTTTCGCAGGGTGCACTTGGGAGTTTGCCGCCATGGTTGGATACATTAAGCGGACGTATCCTCAGACCCAGTTGATAGTGGTGGGCTTCAGTCTGGGGGGGAACATCGTCTGCAAGTTCCTGGGTGAGAACATGTCCAACCAGGAGCGAGTGCTTTGCTGTGTCAGCGTCTGCCAAGGTTACAGTGCTCTCAGGTGGGCGGACGTCTCATCGCTTAATCGGAATCATTTGTTCCTTTTGTTTATTAAAGAGGAAGGATTCTGGTTAATATTGCGTTAGTGGAATATGAGTTAAACAGCACAGATCAATTAAATTTTTTAGTTTTGGGTGTCAACATTTGTTAATGCTTGACACACTCCTTACTTTCTGACTCACCTGACTCTTTGTCCAGTGGATGACATTACGTGACATTGCATTGTTAGGAATGCTGAGTGGCTGTGTGAGCACTAAGCTGACTTCCTGTCTGTCTGTCTTTCAGGGCCCAGGAAACATTCCTACAGTGGGATCAGTTCAGGCGCTTCTATAATTTTCTCATGGCTGACAACATGAAGAAAATAATCCTCTCGCACAGGTAGCACTTGTGGCAAAGGAAATTAATTTACCACTGAGAGCAGTCCATCAGGCATGGCTAGTTTATTATGTTTTGCTTCTATTTTTTTTCTATCCTTATGTCCTATCAGTTTCATAGGATTTCAAATACACTTCTTTAAGTCTTTTAATGCCACACGTTATGAAAACAATAAATAAATAAAAAATGACCCCACAATGCCAGCCGATTTCGAGCATTTTAACTCATCGTTCAAGGCAAGCAGAATTTTGTGCTTTTACTACATTTACAATGTGGGTAACAAATGAAAGAAAGCATTCAATTTTTCCATTAGAAAAAAAAGAATGTTTCTACCTCATTCCGTTCTTTAGTAATCACCATTTGAAAATAGGTCATTTGAGTGACATTGAACGAAAACTGAAAATGAGAAAACAAGCTTTTTGTGAAAAGATACATTTTCTACACAAAAGTGACTTTGACGCTAATATTTTTTGTTTAGTGACGCTCTGTAAATTCGGTTTAATGTGACGTCATCCTTGAAAACGTTCTATCACATCAAATTTCATCAGATTCGGTCATGTTTCATTGTAGTTCCATACAACGGCACCCCTTTGAAAAGAGACACAATGCTGCCATCTGCTGGCCATAGTTAGTGGGTGTTTTTGATTCCACAACCCAATGACCAGGCAGCGCTGCACTTAGACGTTGCACTGCCCCATTGATTTAAAAAAAAATAAAATAAAAACGTAGATGATGCCATTTAACGTTTATGGTGATCATCGTGATTTTACTAACGTTATTAAACGTTTTTGGCCGTCAAAGAGTTAGTCTTTTTCATCACATTGATAGAGAACATTTTACTATGAATAGATCGCTATAGTAAATAGCAAATAGTTTAAAAAAAAAGGTTTTGTATTCATGTGATCCCTCTCCTTTTTGCATGCTCCAGGCACAGTCTATTTGGGGGTAACTCTGTTAAAATGATAGCTGGAGATCTTGGTCGGCTATACACAGCAACCTCCCTCATGCAGATAGACGACAACATCATGAGGTACGTTAAAGTTGCTGGTTCTGATCTTCAAATAGCATACATTTCAGAAAGAGAAGTAGCATGATGTAATTCTTGCAAGAAAAATTGATGTACGTGTATCGCTGGAGGAATGTTAATTCTATTCCTTATTGTACAAATGAATAGGAAATGTCTTCAAATGAATCAATTGTATTATCCATGTCTTTCAACAGGAAATTCCATGGCTACAGCTCTCTCAAAGAGTATTACGAGAAAGAAAGTTGTGTACATTACATTCACAATGTAAGACGACTCCGTTTCATTCACATTGTTTCTGTGCTGTTCGTCTGACGAACTGTAATTGTTATTTTGTAGGTAAACGTACCGCTGCTGCTCGTAAACGCTGCAGATGATCCTCTGGTTCATGACTCTCTGCTCAAAATCCCCCGCACATTAGCAGGTAAGCAACAATTTGGCATGACAACCACATCGGAGACACGTTTAAATGACGCTTCCACAAATGACTGGATTGATTTCATCAGCGATTATTTAGCACCAAAAACCTCAATCGAACAATAGAGTAAAGACCATTGCATGGAAACAAAATCTCTAAAGTGTGTTTTTGTGGCCAAAGAACTGGTGTAAGCCTTCGGTTTCAAGGCAGTTGACTGTTGCTTCTTGCTAAGCCGACACATCTCAAGGAGCTATCAGGAAGAATGTTATCAAGCTTGACGACTTGACTAAGTAATGATAGAACTGTGACCACTTATGTCAGAGATATATGAGACTGATAACAAATATCTGCCCTGTTAGACGGCCAAATGTCAAAGTCATTGAGGCTGCTCAGCGCAAATAGGCTGGTTTGTAGAAGTGTCCAATTGGCACATTATTTTGTTCACTTCCACACCCTTCACAAATTTGACAGCGGATTGTACCATAGTGGTACTGTGCTGCTGTATGAACAGTAAAATTTTGTCAACTCTTTTCAGTCTGATCCAAAAAGAGCCTTATCGATGCAGCTTGAGATGTCATGTAAACGGGCTTGTAGGAGTCGGAAGCATTTTGGGATCTGAAGCACTACAATTAAAAGTATAAATTACAAAGAACAAGGTAACAAAAAGTCTGCTCACTGTAGTTGGGATAGATCAATTATCACCCGGGCTAATTATTGGCGCAGATATTTGGCATCAAATATCTGTATTGACCTCTTTTAAAAATCTGATTTAAAAAAAAAAAGAAAAAAAATCACTTTAAAACAGTCTTAACCTCAGGGAACTATTTATTTAAATTTTCAGATAGCTTTATAAGAGATGCTGCTGACCTTGGGAACGCTGCACTTTTTGTTTTAAAATTAAATAGATGCGTGAAAGTTTAACATTATTTTGCAATTTGGGAAAAAAAATGTTTACTGTAGAAGACTATTGGGAGCTATGGTATTTTTTAAAGTTTTCTTTTAACTTATCAGACATACTGATGATGACTCTGGAAGCTCTTTGACCTTTTTGTTAGAATTTTAAAACAAAGATGTCTGTATAATATTAAAAAAAAATAATAAAAGAAATAAACACTGCAAATCTGAAAAGTTGTTCAATAAATGTGCTTTAAAGGGGAAATCAACCCCCCAAAAATGTCTTGACAATATGTTCTATACATTAAGCAGCAAAACCAAGCAGTTTTTATCAATATCAGAAGTTGTCGAGTGAAAATGACATCACAGTTGCTCAGGTTTCAAGTAACGACCAATCACAGCTCAGCTTCAGAAAACAAGTGAGCTGTGATTGGTTGTTGCCTGAGCCGTGAGCAACTGTGACGTCATCTTCAGTCGACAGTAAGTGGCAAAATGGCCGCCCCCTGAGATAGATTAAAAAAAATAAAAAATAAAAAATGGCTGGATTTTGCTGCATAACTCATATTCTACAAATGTAATATTCATCAGAATGTCATGTTTGACTAGGGAGGTCACATATATAACGTGGGGGGAAAAAAAGTGGAAACTTTACCCACCCACATAGACAGCTGAGTATATTATCATCAAGATCCATCATCGTAATTTGACTGCCTACACTTTGAATCATGGCTGGATTGACACACCAACTTCAAGCAACACATATCCAGAACCCAACCGTCATGCTCATATGCCTAAATTGCACAAAATAAGTGCAGGAGTGATAACCGTTGTGCCATTTGACCCAAATTGTGTCACTTTGACCATGCGGTGTAATCCAGCTCTGACACTTGGCTTCCCTCCCTCTTAACACTGCCCTATATACAAACTCTGAGGCTATTTGGGAAAGATCTCTCATGTGTGAGCATGCATGTGTCTTTTGAGAAACACCGTTACCAGCTGTTGTTTTTCCAAATATAATGAGTGACACAGACATGCTAGGAAAAGGCATGACAGACATCCACTGTACACGCTGCTATTGCTCCAAACTTTAGCACAGACTACACCATACTACCGTTATAACCATTTAGCCTGTGCCTGGTGAAACGGCATGGTCCGTTGTGGACAAGCATCCAAGGCAGCTTCCATGCATGGCGTATGCAGTTGAAAGCCCCGTGGGATCTTAATCACTCCTGAACTGAATCAGTGTCTCCCACTAACCCAGATAAGAGGGACAAAATGAAGAGATCCAGGCCAATCCTTTAACGGGCACAGCTGCAGCACCCTGTGCAAGTTCACGTGGCCATCGGATAAAGATGAATGATTTATTGGCGTCCTAGTTTTGTGTGTTATCTTTTTTTTTTTTTATGAAGTCAATGTCCAGTTTAATCCACAATCACCTGGTATTGGATTTACACAACGCATTCGAATAACATTGAGCTACCCAATAGTTCACTGACAGGTCATTATGTAACGGTCACTGCTGTCACAATTCCATTTTACACTATTAGATTATGATTCTCACGTTTACCGTTTTTTGATCGGTCGATCTACGTTCCAACCCTCAACTATGGTGACGAGCTGTGGGTCATGACCGAAAGAATATGTTCCTTTAAGTTTCTGTTCTGTTCTGCTTTCCTTGTCATTTTCTTGTTAAGCATTGTCCTACACACCTGTGTTTGCCTGACTTCCTCGTGTGTCAACCTATCAAAACCCTCTGCCACTAGCTGTGTCGCATTGTGTCAATTAGTGTGTGTGTGTATTTAGTCTCTTGTCTCCCGTCTGTCTGTGTCGATTAATTGTGTTTCCCTCAGGTCATGTTGTCCGTTTTTGCACTGAAGTTCCCCCCACGTTTTGCCTTGCTTGTTTTTTTGTTTTGTTTTTTGGATGTTATTGTTTTTCTCAGCTAGATCCTTGTTTCTTGTGTCTTTGTGTTTTGTTTAATTAAATCCCTTTTTGTGGACCTCTGCCTCTTCGCCCTGTTTCCCTGCACCTGGGTCCTCAAACCCCATATTGTGACATATTTTGTGATAAAGTGAACTACACTTCCCAAATGACCTTTTGACCTTCCTTCTTTTGTTTGGACATATAGCAAATACCAAAATAAATACATCTAAAATGAACTCCAAAAGCTCATGTATGATATTGACAAAGACGAAAACAAAGGACATTTTTGCTATATTTATTTTTCATGTACATATTACTACATATTAGTTTTCTTCAATGTCTTCTTCTTTTTTTAAGCATTTTCGTTTTTATTTTATGTTGTTACAGAAAATCTTTTTTCAATTTTAGTTTAAAGTTTTTGTGAAAGTTGCTCTATGTACAAATTTACCCCAAAATATTTTTACAATAGTATTTTTATTTGACTATTTATGACTGAAACATCTTCTGATTAGTAGATTAACACCAGCTGTTCACAATGTTTACTCCTGCAAGCCTCTGGCCAGTAGTTTTCAGACTGGATTCGGGTTTGAATTTCCCGGACCCTGTCTGCAAACGTGACATCATGTGCGCATTGCGTATGTGAAGGAGGGGTTGTGTAGTTTCATTTTTTTGGCCACATGTGGCAGTAGCAATTACAAATTCAATTCTGCGTTCAGCAGCTTTAAGTAATAATAACCTTGGTTCCTACTGACGTTTAAATTTGAAACTGTCACACATCAAGGAGCTAATTTCCTGTAATCTGGCTAATTTGACATCCAGGACAAATGTCACGGCGAAAGCACGAGCATTTGACTGACAAGTCTGAGACTAATTTGTGCCTCGTGAGCTAAATTGTTGCTATGTCAATGAGTATGTTGGGGTTTTTTTTTCTCTTTTTTTATTGTACTGTAATGGCAGTCTGTGGTTGTCTGACAATGTGATATCAAGCCACTGAGTCATGCTTTTATCTGTCAGTATCAACTCTCGCTTCTCGTGTTCAGAGTCCGGAGGTGTAACATCTCCCTGCTTTGTCACTCCTTAGAGAAGAAGCCCAACGTCATCTTCGCCTTGACGCTCCACGGCGGCCACCTGGGCTTCTTCAAGGGCGCCGTGCTCTTCCCCAAACCCCTCACCTGGATGGACAAAGTGATTGTGGGCTACGCCAACGCCATTTGCCAGTGGCAGAAGCAGAAAGCGCCGTGCCAAAGCGACCACCCGAGTGAGAGTTCCTGCACAAAAGAAAAAGCCTAAAAGTTTCCGTTCTCTGTTTTTTTCTCACTTCCTGACCGTAAACCACACGAGACTCCGCTGTCCCAGCACTGAGGAGACATGTGGGACTCCCTCCCTCTCGTCCTTCTGCCTTCTTCTTTGGTGCTGCGCCCGGCCCACACTAGTGCTCAACCTTTGATAGTGAAGGATTTGACCAAATATGAGATATGGACCACCAAAATGAGGCCATCCGAGTAGTTTAGTGCTGCGCTTGGTGCCCATCACTGCTTATCCCCACCATTAGGGCCTTGTGCTGTCTGCCGCAATGCAGCGTCCTTTTACTATCCTTGTCACTCATAAATATAGCGACTGCGTGTGTGAGGTAAAGACTCAGGACCGAGTGTAACATCATGATTGGCAGGCCCGATCCAAGTTCTAAGTTGTAGTTGGTAGAAAATGTAACAGTTCAGAAGAAAAATTGTATCTTGGTAGGATTTCTGTGTTTGCGCCAGATCAACCACCTGAGCACTTACTGTACGCATGACACTTGAAGACGAAGAAAGCATATTTGTTAAATGGTATCCATGCACAACCACATTCCCACGCTCACATTCTACTGCTCAGATTCTGTGGACTTTATAGCTCCACCTATCCTGCCATGTTTTTTTTTGTCTCTTTCTGCTAATGAGAGTGCAACATTGGGTGTATGATAATTCCAATGTGCCCCATGTTGTCTCTTTTTGGTGTCATCGCGACCTATTACTCTTGCGTTGACCTTTGACCAGCTGCTGCATCAGCCCGAAGGTCAAGACGCTAACCTACTGCCAGAGCTCAGAGGCCAGAGCCAAGCCTAAACCCTGGTTCACCATACAACTAGTAAGCACACTTACTAGCGTGGTTAAAATGATCGCACCTGTGAGGTATGACTAGTTGAAGGGCCAAGTTACTAAATGAGAAACCAAATGTTTATTTTTGTGGACAGTTTGAATAATGCTGGTGATTGTAATCATGTTATGTCATTAGCCAGTGAACAGTGCACGTATGAGTGACATTTTATAGGGAAGATTTTTATTTTTTTTTTCTCTCGTGACTGTCAAAAACATGTTTATTAGTTTGTGGCGGGCTGATAAGTGTCCAGCTTCAACAAAAATTACTAGTCGCTCTTTACCTCAGATTCCGTTTGTCAGTCACACAAATATGGTACCATGTTTGCTTCACTCCCACAATCCCCTTTTTCTTCTTTCCTGTGACCATCGTTCAATATGGCACAAAGCGGGGGTATTATTATTTGTTGGATTTGGTGGGAGATTTAAAAAAAAAAAAAAAAAAAAAAACATTTAATAAAACTATGGCCAATAACAGATGTATTACTTATTGCCAGCTTATCCTTGAAAGAAAAATCACTGCTACCACCTGTCAGAGACACCATCATCTCAGCCGGCTTGACACCATTGGTTGTTTTGTTTCCAGTTCAGCCTTCATGAATGAGAATTATTTGTAGTTGTTTTTGCTTCGTCCAGCTTTACAAATGTTGATTTATTTTTTGTGTGTGAATAATTTTTGTTTTTCAAATACCTGGATGTCTATGTTGGTGAGACATATGTACTTTGCTATATATCACCTCTGACAGCAACCAAAATGATCGACGTTAACCAAGAGTTTAAGAAATATTTGGAAAATGTATTTATTTTGAAATATTTCAAAGCACAGGGATGGGGAGAACATGAAGAGACTAAAGGCAATAAGAGATTATGAAAATCAGTGTAATGTAAATATGACACCATGGTGGGGGACCTGAAACGTTATATATGTACTTTGTTGTGAAAGCAAATGTATTTATGTGTGCCCAGTTCATCGAAAATCCATTTTTCTATCCTTAGCAGTTTTGGGCTCATGCTTTTTGAGGGGGGAAAAAAATGAATAATTCAATGCTAGAATCCAGAAACACTGGAGTCAACATTTTTCGGCAAGTGGTTGAGAGGTCACAATAACAATGTTATGCCACATCTTTAATTTTGTGTTTTGTTCTTTATGCTGAAATGCCATAAAGGGATAAGAAAGGAAGTGCACATAATATCTTTTCATTTTGGACACTGGGTATTTTTTTATTTCCTTGTTTTCTTTATCAAGAGTCATTATAGAATGATTTATGGTTATATTTCAAAATAAATTTTGTCTGAAGAAAACACACTTCGTTGTTTTATTTAAAAATAATAAAAAAAACTCAGAAGGTGTGCATCTAATATCATTATGTTTGCAATTTCCTGACCAAATATATTCCAGCCAGAAAAACAGAATTTTTTTTAAGCCGTAATTAGCTCACAATGGCGTCAAATCTAAATCAAACGTGGACTCAAAATTCTTGCTCTATTATGTGTTTATTTTTGCATCCGGATTCTAGCATTAATTTGATGCGGCACATGTTCATTTTGAAGATTTTGACACGTTCACTTCAAATGTACAATCAGGCACAAAAAATGAATGAATATATTTTAAATCCACTGCAGTGACAAAGAGGGAATTTGTAGTGCTACAGGCAATTCATTGTTACAGTTTAATAATCTGAATATTAACAAGGCCACAGGGACAATACACGCCGTTTAAAACCATGCAGGTTTACTTCATCATTCTATATTCCTTCTCATGTCACTCTTGATGCATTATAAACACTTCATTTTCTGCTAACATTCATCTAGCAGGCAAAAATTCAAAAAATTCTAAAAGGCTAACACCAGCACCTCCGTTTGAACGGTCAATAGAAATACCAGCTGCACATCCCAAACAACTCTTTTCTGCAATATCGAAACATCCATTTCGATTATCACCATCTCCTCTTAAATCTAAATACTTTTCTGCTCAGCACTGACATACAAATTTAAAAATAATCATAAGTTTGCATTGTAGCTTCAAATCAGATGATGTGATCTTCATCTGGGATGAAGGACATCCTGGTTCAGAGAGCCGTGTCCTCGGAGCCGAAGAGCCTGGTGGCGATGGCCTGGTAGTCCGCCACGCGAGCTTTCCCATCAAAATCGGCAGGCAGGATATCGGCGTCAAATTCTTTCAAGTAGTCGTCCAGCTCGTCCCCGTGAACAAACACCTGAGGTGAAATGTATTCATGCTAATCAGACTGGGACTGATGTGGAAAGACCCCGCCCCTTTCTTCATACCCTCTCCAGCAGCTTGCTCTTCATGAAAGGCTTGACCACGTTGTACGTCGTGGTGAAGTACCACGGCTGGTGGGTGACGTGGACCGCCTTGAAACGCGCCGGGAAGGAATCCTGCGCAGCCAACAAAACCACCATATTAAAATGCTCCAAATGTGTTGAGTTATTTGTGTCATGTGACCAACCTGCAGCATGTCCACCATCTTCTTGAGCTCAGCCGGCTTAATCCCTGAGGCGTGCTGCATGGTGAAGCCCTTGAAATTCTCGATCAGGACAAAGCCGTTGATCTGGGTCTCTTCATTCTCAAGCAACTTCTCCAGGATCACACAGTACGCTCGCAGAATCTAACACACACAGTGGAGCTGTAACATTAAGATCATTACTAGACAAATTCAGTCACCTCCAAGAGTATTGGAACGGCAAGGTAATATTCCTTTGTTTTCGTTTTTTTGTATCTTTAACTCATTCATTCCCACCAATTTCAGGAAAGCAACCCCATTCTCTTTTTACTGGATTTTGACTGATTTTGCAAGGCCCACAGAATATTGTTCTCTATTGCTATAAAAACATGCAACTTACCAAAAGAAAGATTAGAATCCTGATGAAAGAACATCAGGGAAAAAAAGCACATTTGTATCCATTTCAATTTTGCAGCAATTAGCATTAGAATATAGCTAAGTTTCACTGATATTCACATCCCTGGTGAAAACACTATCAAAAAGAGCTTGTTGCAATTTTGCCCTGGCTGATCTCTTATACTCTGCTGCCACCTGCTAGCCATTTTTTTGTCATAACTACCACTGCTTTAAGCCACCTCTTCATGTCAAAAGCAGCATCAAAGCCTTCTGTATACTCTTGCATTAAAAAAAAAACACAAAAAAAAAAACATGAAAAACATATAAATACGTTTTGGGAGTAAAGGACAATGTATTAAAAAACATATTTACACGTTTCTGGGTTTGAATGAGTTAAAGGGGAAGTCACAACCCCCCACCCAATAAATAAATAAATAAAATTCTTGACAACAATATGTTCTTTGCAGCCCCACTCGTCTAAATACAGTATTCCGGTTAATTTTTATCAATATCACACAGTAAATTCTGTGGTGTAAATTTGACTCTATTGAGAGGGACCAAATAGACTCAGATTTACACTAGGAAGAGAGTAAAATAAAGACAAAAAAAAGTCACTCAATGGTTGAGAGATGAACTCGCGGCCTTCGATTTGGGAGACTGCCACACTACCACCTGAGTTATGCCCCTCCTACTGTTTGCTTTTCTCCAAGAGACCAAAGACATCGTTTTTGGTCTATTGGAGTTAGGAAGATTCCATGGAATCATGGAATCAGCTGCAGCTGACACAGCTGGCTCAGGGTGTAGATCGGATGTCTTCCAAGCTGAGGATTGTGACTTCGTTCCTTCACTCTTGAGTCACTTTTATTTTATTTTATTTTTTCCAATTCTGTATTGTACTCTTCCAAGTGTAAATGTTACTATAAAACTGAGTCTATTTGGTCCCACTCTAAATAGAGTCAAATTTACTATACAGAATTTACTGTACAGAAGGCGGCCATTTTGCTACTTGCTGTTGAGTGAAAATGACATCATAGTTGCTCAGGTCTGAGGTGACAACCAATCACAGCTCCGCTTCAGGAAACAGGTGAGCTGTGATTGAGCCTTGAGCAACTGACGTCATCTTCAGTTGACAGCAAGTGGCAAAATGGCCGCCTCCGGAGATGGATAAAAAAGGCTGGATTTTGCTTCATAACTCATATTCCATAAATGTAATATTAATCAGAATGTCATGTTTCGCATATTACATATATTGTCAAGAAATGTTTAAGGTTGACTTCCGCTTTAAGACATTTGAGTTTCACATAAAAGAAATAATATCAGACAACAGTTCAGAATTTCAGTTTTTATGTGTTAACAACTCAACACTTTTTGAGCGAAAGTATTGGTGGAAGCGGAAGATCTTAGACTAGCCAACTAATTTTAGCCTAATAGAGCATGCATTTTACCTCGTGAAAAGGAGACTGAAGGGAGAACTCCCCAGAAACAAGAACTGAAAGAGGCTGCAGTAAAGGCCTGGAAAGCAACAGTCTGGTGAAGTCAATGGCTCACAGGCTTGATGCAGTTATTGCAAGTAAGGGTTATGTCACCAAATATTCAATGTTATTCATTTTAAGTTAAATTGTAACACCTGTTCTAATATTTTTGCTTACTTGAAAAGTGGGTGGGTCCAAACAAAAGGTGTGCCGTAATGAGCCGTTGGACATCTAGGTGCAAATACCATGATATAAAAGCTGAAATTCTGAACTTTTGTCTCAAAATCACCTCTTGATCTGGAAGCCAAATGTCTTCAGTATACAACCAAAACAAAGAAATTGACATTTCCGATACTTTTGGAGAGGACTTTACTTAATCCTGGGCTGTGACATGTGGATGGATTCAGTACTTGTTTCTGATACTTCAAGCAAGGCATATCCAAAAATGTTTTGCCGACCTCATCAAAGGTGATCTCCTCCAGGTCCCAGTTCTCAATATTGAAGAGCAGGACAACATGACCGTACTTGTCCCTGCTGGGCAGAACCACGGGGTAGCCCGCCTCAATGGTGCTGCGCACCGCCTCGGGCGTCAGGTTCTCAAACAGCTCGGGGTACTCCTTCCTGAAACGCACGTAACCTGCAAAAAGCCGCCACATTGCATCATTGCGGGTCACAAATGGCCTTTAAGTGTGCATGACTGCATGTGTTCCTGTTTCACTCACGACCCTCAATTTACCCCTCTGAAAAAGTTCACATTTCATTTGCACACAAACACTTTTCCTCATCATAAATGTGAGACAAATAGATACTTTTATGTTGATGTGGATGTCTGCATGCTTTGGGGTATTGTCATGCTCAAAGGGGAAGTTCCTCCTTTTTGAAAGACAAGATTTTGACAAAACTTTGCAGAACTTGTTTATCTTTTTCAGAAAAGTCAAGTCAGTTCTAATTATGTTGCGGCAATTCTCAACATGGATCTCACTCATATGGAGCTGGTCTAGAACGAGGTTAATAATATACAGTAGTTAATGAAAACTCACGAAATAACTAAAAGTAAAACTGAAAGAAACATTTTCAATAATGCAATTAAATAAAAACAAGAGTGCTTTGTATATAAAAAAAAAATGTTGACTAACTGAAATTATATTTTACGCTTAAGCCAACTAAAACTAGTGAACATTTCCTTCATTTTGGTCTTTATTAAGTCATAGTCTACATTAAAGGGAAAAATGGTGATGCATACGGTTATACGGAGTTTTTCCTGGCTCAAAATGAGGCAGAGGTGGTATCATCCTATGATGGGTGACAACCGAAACCAGGTATCAGTGCCAATACCAGTCTTATTTTAAGGTATCGGTACTCGCAGCAGTGACCGATACTCGATTATTGGCTGCTCTCCTGCAGCCATTTTACGATCAGGGACTAGAAATTTGAAACTATATATTTGCAATTTTAACTAAAATCATTAAAAATCAATCCACTAGTACATATTAAATTGTAAATATAGTTCAGCCTTGTTGTAAAACACTATTATGTTTATCGTGTATAGCCTACTGTGTTTTTGTGACTTTTGCGATGGCTGGAGCGCGCCACCTCTGCCTCACAACCAGGAAATGGACGTGTGCAACGGTTGCTCCATAATCTTTTTCTTTTTAGGTACATTAAAGTTAAAAAAAGAAAGAAAGAAAGAAAGAAAGAAAGAAAGAAAGAAAGAAAGAAAGAAAGAAAGAAAGAAAGAAAGAAAGAAAGAAAGAAAGAAAAAGAAAGAAAGAAAAGAAAGCTGTTTCTTTTTCGGTTGTTGCTCCAGGTCTTTCCGGTGCACTGCTGTTGATATAGCGCCTCCATAATGGCACAACACTGCAACTGCAGTTAAAATGTATGTTTGTGTGTTTGCTGTGTTGAGCGATATCAGTGGCTCAGGCTGGAGGTGGAGAGCAAATTAGAAGGAGGTGGCCGCCTCTGAATTTTGTACACAGGAAAAACCCGGTTATATCTGCTGTATAGTGTATAGTGTAACCAATCAATAAATTATATAATGTCAACGTGACCAGTCCAAGCAGTGTAACTCATGGTGCTCTAGTGTGAAGTTCCCACCGGTACACTCTGAGTTCACAAGTAAAATAAACTCGCTGTCCCAGTTGGACACAAAGGAGGTCATTGTCAGTGGCTCATCAGAGCCTCCAATTAACAAACACATGGCTCCCTTTCTCTGTTGATGGACAGTATTCACGCTAAAGTGGAGCACAAAAGAGGCCTCCCGCTCAATTAATGAAGCGATCAGTAAATATCTGCGGAATGTGAACCAATGCTAAAATATAACAAGCTGAAGACGGTTACCCTTCATGAGTTCATGCGCCCTGACGACATCAAACTTGCGGGCTCGGAGGAAGCGCAGGAGCAGAGCATCAGGCTTGTCCCCGAAACGCTCCAGCACCAGTTTGGCCAGGTCGTCTCCCTCGGCCGCCCTTTCCTTCATCACGGCCCGGAGATCCTTGAGGGACAACACCCGCCTCTCCTCAGTCTCGTTCAGCTCATCCTTAGCCTGCAAAGTGATAGCGCAATGTTTAGAGACGTCAATGTTAGCCGTCCCCATCCAAAGCCGTGTCACCTTTTGCGCAGTGTGGCCGGGCATTTTGTGACACGGCCCAAACACGGGACCGTGATCCTTCACTGTCAGATGCTCCAGCTTGGATCTCATGGCCTGCTCGTCCTCTGACACCACACGGAAAGAGCCAGTCTACGTGACAGACCCAACAGCAATGAACAGATGAATAGCTTCTAACACTTGCAAGAGTTTCAAATTGACTTTGACTTGAACTACATGACTTGAAAATTATTGCCAGTTTATATTTGAAAATCTGTAGTTGAAAGATATGTTATGCTTGCATCGTTTTGGGAAGAACTTTTTTTTTTTTTTTTTATGTGTGTAATATGCCAGCATGCTAAAATGCGTGCAGAGGTTACATCATTATAAGCAGAGTTAGCTCCCAAAATTATTACATTGAGATTTAAGGAATTTTCTTTTGGCTAAAATCAGGATAAAGATAATGAAAACTTTCAGTTTTAACATATTTGACATTGCACTTTGAAACAAATGACATGTAAAGTACGTTAGCATCCCACTTTGACTCGCCAGTGACAGATGAAACATACATTTCTCACGTTAGGTAGTTTAAATGAGATGATAAAGTAATAGACAATATAAGAAGGTTTTGGGACCATTTAAAAAAATAATGTGAACGTACAGCTAACTAACTCAAGTACTGATGCCGAGTGCAAAGTGGCTATGTGTGGATGACTGTAGTAGAAATAATTGGTAAAGACTCGGTCAACTTCCCTTGTTATCTTTTTAATTTTAGATTCATGGAATTTTGTTTTGCATAATTTGCATTAATTGACAAGATGCTAAAGAAACAGACAATACAAAGAGGTTTTGGGACCATTTAGAAAAATAATGTGAAAGTACAGCTAGCTAACTCAAGTAGGCTAATGATAGCGCAAAGTAGCTCATGTTGGGACTGAGAAACATTCATGACTTGACTTACTTGCTTCAACCAAATAACTTGACTCTACTTGCTTTAAATTTAGTAGAGACTTATACGTAGCTACATTACTTTGCCACAGTACCTTTGCACTTTTGCAATTACTTCATTAATGCATAAATTTCAGCTTCAGACAATGATCTCGATTCATGCATGAGCCAGCAGGGACCACAAGCGATGTTCACCGCTGAATGAAGCTAAGCTGCTTCACGTGATTATATTATTTCACTTACAGTGGCCATGTTTGCTTGAAGTATCTCACGGCAGTGAAACTGTTGAAAAAGATGACAACAAATGCACTTCATGAGAGTTGATTCAGCACCTTTCTATGCACAGTGAAGGCTTTCATATGCTGGTATCACCACAAGTTCACAACATACACTGTTAGAAAGGTAGCTTTTATAGTGTATTACTTACATCATGCTGTACTATACTGTATACTGTACAATACAATGTGTACATTATATACATGTAGATCTTCAGTTCTAACTACTTATGTCCAAGAGACAACACCACAACTGTCTAAAGGACGGGATAACATTTGTTGGTGTTACAGCATGTGTCCGATTCCAGTCAATTCTATGTTCTGTTGAAGTCTCACATTATACTTCAAATAGATCATTATATAATGGAAAATAATTGGCTTTTTATTTCCTCATCATTACGTCTGCACTAAGAGATAATGTTTAATGAGAAATGTCAGTCTTACCTTCAGCAGGTTGAGTGTAGTGAGTGTGAGCGGAGTGTGGAGATTTCAGGAGGAAAGTGGACCACAAAAGGAGGAGGCATCACTCAGTTGGCACCAATCAATTGGCTCGTTTGCATAATGCCAAATCAAGGCGGAGCTTAGATGACAAGTATTGAAAAAATCAAATCACTAGAGACATTTTCTTCCACTGTGTTCTTTCCCGGCCCTTAAAACATAATATATTGTACACTCAATATTTTTTTTTTTTTTTTTTGCTTTTTAATCCTAATTAATCCATTCAGTCAAAGTCATCTTAAAGTGATGCTCCCATTGTGTGGTCCAGCACCTGACACGAAATGAATTCGGTTTGATCTCATATTTGTGTAACTGTGGAAGTGTCATATGATATGAGAGAAATGACCACACTGACTTCATCTTGCACAATCCTCCCTGCACATTCCTTTGGAGGTCACTACTTGTTTTTTGCCCGCCACAAATCAGTCATGGCTGACTATGGCTATTTAAGAATTCATCACAATTATTAATTTCAAAACAAATGGGCACTCAAATTGTAAAAAAAAAAAGATTACAAATTCTTGTGAAAAAACAGTCTTAATTGTATCCATCTTTTCAGCAGAAAATATTCTTATGTGATTAGAAATTGCTATTCCTATTACTGGTATTATTATTATTATTATTATTATTATTATTATTATTATTATTGTTATTATTATTATTATTATTATTATTATTAATATTATTATTATTATTATTATTATTATGTTTTTCTGTCCCTCCCCCAAGTGAAACTTATCATCCAAGCTCCGCCACCATTTTGCATTATTCAAACTAATGAATAATGCACGAGTCAGTCCAAAAATTTCTAAAACACGTGGAAGCATTGTGACATTCTGTCATGTAGTATATACACATTAGTTAGAAGCAAACATGTTCAGTGGCATTACAGACATCTCGCACCGGAGCTCGATGCTCCACTGGCTCCTCCATACACACAGTGAGGCCTCTCTGTTGGCCGACTTACTGTACTCTGTGCTATTGTTCTTCCATAGAACCTCTCATTAGCAGATCCTCATGAATAAGCCCCTTTTCAACTCAAAGGAAAAATGGGTTAACATTTTAGAACATCAGGCAAAAGTGTTGCTGTTGTGTCATTTTTTTCAAGCCACTACAAGGTTTTCATGAGCCTATGAGGCCACATGAGCCACATTCCAATGAATGTGTGATGCTGTGTAAGATGTAAATAATGAAGATTTGATTTGCTAAGCATCCCTTTCAACCTAAATTCATTTCATTTTTGCCCAGAGTACACGACATCCATGATTTCCAAAAACAATTTGAAAAATGGACTCATCAGACCACGCCACACATTTCCACTTTGCGTGAGTCCATCTCAGATGAGAGAGAAGTCGACACAGTTTCTGGGTGTTCTTCTTGTACTTTCTCTTTGCATTTGTAGATGTGGCACAAACTGTTACTGTTAACTGGCAATGGTTCTACAAATTGTTGTTGACCCTAAATTCCTTGCAATAAATTGTATGTTGAGAAAAGACGACGTTCATACGAAGTTGGACTATTTGCTCACATGGTTATTCACAAAGAGGTGAACCTCACTCCATCCTTGCTTGTGAACAACTGAGCCTTTTGTGGATGATCTTTGAGAGTTTGGCCAACTCGGTTTCAGTTATGATTGGTCAACTGCTGGTCACATGACCTATGGATGCCACATTGCTACCCTGCTGCTGCCATTTGAATAATGTTCTTTCATGACAGTGAAACACTTAAGGTGAATTCTCAAAGTGCAAAGATGCTTTGAAGAGTCTCTTACCAATACATATAGATTTTATGATACTCTGAGTATGAGAAAGGTTTGCATTAGACAATATCCTGAGTGTGTTTGCCTTGAGTATGATACATGTAGTACTGCAATATTTGAATGACTGAGGACGTAATTGCTATATTTCCGAAGTTGTATAGCTGTATTCTAGGAACTTTTAAATGTGCACCCACCACCGGGCATAGCCTCTTCTATAGCAGATTTGCTAAATAATGGAAAAAGAATACTCAACTTTATTTATAAAGCACATTATATGACAATACGAGATGAAGCCACCGGCAGCCATCTTGCGTTGCCACTCGCTAAGCTGACCTGATTTGAGTGCAGTGATTTCCCGGCAGCATTTTCATTTATGTTTCTCTAATATGGTATAATGCCAAAGATTGGTCTTCATCATGTTGTCAACAATCAAATAAAAGTTAAAGCCCATTAGGAAAAAGTCGAGCTTTCAAACGATTACATTAAAAAACAAACAAAAAAAACAACATAAATCACATCTTACATGACAAATCACAATTAATCACTTAATTAAAAAGGATTTTATGAACATTTTTTGCCCGCCAAATTTGAAAAGGACCTGTTATGTCAATTCTTTCGCCATTTAAGTTACACATTTTTTGATCCAGTGCACACCCTCAGCCTCTTTTTCTAATCAGTTAATTACTTGCATGATTTAAAAAAAAAAAATGACAAGCAAAAGAATAATTTGTGGTAAAAATTAATAGTGCGATTAATCTGCCGCTATATGTGATTTTTTTTTTTTTTTTTTTTTTTTTTTGTGATTAATCATTGAGTTAGCACTTTGACAGTACTAGAAAAAAAAAGTTAGTACCAACTGAAAACCTAACCTCTCAGTCATAATTCACAATACTGAGAGTCTGCAAACAATGTGGTTCTTAAGCTCTCATAAAGTAGAGCGTGAAACGCACCGATCGATGGCTGTTTTGAGCAAACAAATTAGAAGTTGTCAATAAAAGTGACAACGTAAGGTGGCCTTCTACAAAAATTGTTAATAAAAAGCAGCACAAGACGGCTGCCCCTGGCATCCTGTCGCAGTCAAAACGTTGGCCCTGAAATGGCGTCTCTGCGGCTCCCCCTGCAGGTCTGAAGAGGCAAGAGTCTCGTATCGCTCCAAGCAGAATGTGGATTATGCTTTTCTCGTGCACTACAGCGTAAACCTGGCCACTTACTACCTTCAGCTGGAGGACGACGTGGTCGCTGCAAATAACTTCACCACGAGGATCCAAAAGTATGTCGGCGAGCAAGAGGCCAAGAATACAACTTGGGCCACATTGGAGTTCTCCCACCTTAATTGGCTACATCGGCAAGCTGTACAAATCGGCCGACCTCCATCAACTGGCGCGCTTCCTCTTGCTCTTCTATCAGGAGCAGCCGGTGACTGGTTGAAGGACCACTTTCACCGGGTGCTGACCCAGCCGGAGCTCATCCGCTTCAAGCCGTCCCTGTTCCAGCACATGGGGACTTTCCTCCTTCCAAGGGAGGCACAATCGTCTGAAAGATTCCCATTTTCAGGAGACTGCTTCCTGAGCGAGGGTTCTCAAGTTGAAGCGCGAGACGAGACGGTTCTGTTCAGCCGATAGGTATTTTGTTGGAAAATGATTTGGCCTACAAGTTTTTTTGTTTTTTTTTAATTATTAAATTGAGCAATTATACACACAAACAAGGCACTCATGTATCATCAAATGATAAATTACTTGACATAGATATACCCTGCCTTCACATGCAATATGGGAAAGATGGACCTTAAATATTTTTTTCCATTTTAGGATTATGGAAGTACATATCCCATATAATAAGAACAATATCCCTGTTCACAAGCACTGCGCCTACACATTAAATTCTGAAGAGTAAATTTGACTATAGTGGGACCAAAAGGACTTATGGCTAGATGGGGAACTTACTGCAGTTCTAGGAATTTGTTGTATTTCACAATCAGGCACAGTTCTTGGTCACACGACTCCCAGAGGGAATAAACAAAGCCAGTTGCAAGCAAAACAAGTTGAACTTAACACACAAAGAATGCTTTTTGCTTGAACGAATATAGATTTGCTGTTACAAAAGCCAACTTTGTTATATGTTATAATCTGATTATACAAAGTAGCAATTTCATGATAAAAAAAAAGATTGTCTTTAGGTTACAATGAGTGATATATAGTACTGTTATGCAATCTTGAATACTGATTTTAAATTATATATCTATCAATTTGTGAATACAATATAAAGACGGTTCAATTTAGTCTAGTAAATTATGTCTCCTCAGATAATCACCCATGCTTAATTGAAAAAAGTATAAACTAAAAAAAAACAATCCCATGTTTTCTCTTGTATAATGTACTTTTTTTGTTACATTTCAGACATCAGGAAGAGCCTGCATTTATGCATGCTCACAAGTCACAACAAATCTCACTATGAATCATATGAGCAAAAAAAAAAAATATTCAGACAACAAATGGGCTCAAGGAAGTGTAATAAAACATCAGTGCAAATCAAGTGTCATGAGGTCAGTGGTAGACTAAGAAGCAAAAACAAGCAACGTACTGTGAAATGAACTACATAAGCAAATGTAGAGGCACTTGTAGGTAAACTAAATTCTCATTTGACTCATACCACACAACTGTAAACAGAGACAAACATAGTTGCTAATAATGTGACATGATTGGATAAAATACAACGTATGATACGCATGATGAACTTCTCCAGTGGTTTCTTCTTTTGGGTGCAAAATGTTTGCCAGTGATGTGAGACAGTTTGGCTCCACCCCATTTCCTCTTATTAAGCAGACCCTGTTCACATAAAACTCATAACTAAAATGAGCTATATATACAAATCATTCATGAAACATCCTAAAAAGCAAATTGAAAGGTCTAAAACATTCAAGGATTGGTACACTGCTCTCTTAAAAACGTGCCAGTGGTGGATATGAAAACTCTCATATTATGAACGAAAAACGTCATTTGCACATTTGGAATATATGACGGCAAACACAAATCCAAAACCTTGACGGGCAGGCCAGCTTCCACGTCTCGCGCTCTCAACCCAAAAGCGTGAGAGCGGCCATGACGGCGAAGCCCAGCAGGATGAAGAGCACCTTGAGCAGCTGCTTCCCGGGGGAGTTGAGCTCATGCGGGAGGATCTCCAGGAAGGTGATGTAGATGAAGGTGCCGGCCGCGAGGCCCTCCAGGATGGACTGCACGAGCGCGCCGTCCGCCAGCTGCGCCTCAATCACCATGATGCCGATGGCGATGCCCAAAGGCGACATGGCGGCGAACACGCCGATGTAAGCGGCCACCCACGCGGGGCGAATCGCGCTCTGGACCAGCTTGACTGACAGGCTGAACACGATGATGCTCTTGTGCACCAGGATGGCGATGCAGATTTCCAACACCTGGGGGGTGAAATATGTTTTTCGTTAGTTTTTTTTCCACCTGATTGGGTTTTTATCACCCTCCATCCCTTTTTTTTTTTTTTACAAGGGATGTTCAATATCACTTTTTTTTTTCAGACTGATACCAGTATCAGTACTTGAGTTATCAATATCAAAATCACTCATACTTTTGATACATAACACCCTCCAATAAAAAAATTTAAAAAACAAAACAAAACAAAACAAAACCAAAACATCCATCCATTTTCTTGACCGCTTATTCCTTACAAGGGACGCGGGGGGTGCTGGAGCCTATCTCAGCTGGCTCTGGGCAGGCGGCGGGGGACACCCTGGACTGGTTGCCAGCCAATTGCAGAAAAAAACAAAAAACAATGACAGATCATTTTAAAGAAATACATATATCACAATATAGCATTTTTAATAAAAAAAATTTAAGAAATTAATGGCAATTTTCTATTATTCCAATTTCTACTTATGGATTAGTTTATGTTATAAACCTACTTTTTTGTACTTTTATGTACTGTATATGTATTTTGGAATCATGTTTTTTTCCCTCTATGATAGTTGTATTTAATGTTTTATCCATATTTGTTCTTATTTTGAACAGTAAAATAAAACAGTATTTATCTTATCAATATTGTCTGATATCAAATACTTACATTGTGATACATTTTTCAGCAATATCGTCCACCCTACTTTCCAACTTTATCGTGTCATGCTTAAAAGTTAACAGTTGTACAGTGTTCCCTCGTTTTCCGCTGGGGTTAGGTTCCAAAAAATACCCGCAATAAATGAAATCCTCGAAGCAGTTAGCTTTATGTTTTACAATTCTGATAAATGTTTTAAGGCTCTAAAATCCCCGACCGCACAATTTATACACTTTTCTCATTGAGGCATTTACATGTTCTCACATTTCTCTCTTGTTCAAACATTGACAATGTTCAAACCTTCATAAATTTTATAAAATGGGTATATTACTGTAAAAATATATGCAAAATTGCACTTTAAAAAAAATCCACGATACAGCGAGACCGCGAAAAGTGAACCGCGTTATAGCGAGGGAAGACTGTACCTGTTTTTTTGTTTTTTTGTTTTTGATACACTAAAACTCACAGGGGGGTGGTTGGTTATTTTGCACTCTGGCTTATTTATTGCAAATGAATGCTAATCTCAGAGATTTTTATTTTGGACTTGAATTCTCTATTGTCACTATTTTAACTGAAATTTTATCAAAAGTACCTGAAGTATTGATTACTTAGTATCGGTATCAGTAATTACTGGCATCAGTCTGAAAAAGAAAAAGCGGTATCGAACATCCGTATCAAGTAGTATACAATCACTCATTTGCATGAAACATGGCTTGTTCCTCAAAACGAAACAAGAAACAGGGTGTGCTAAAATATTGGGAGAGATTATTATTAATTCAATCTCTGGTGTAATAACCTTATTTATTGATTGATTAAATTACTTTTTTATTTTATTATCTGTTCTCATTGCTGCTGGACATGTAAATTTCCCAGAGGGAGCCATCCCAAAGGGATCAATAAAGTCAAGTCTAAGTCTCAAAAGTATTCACACAAATTTGTGATTTTCACGTTTTTGAGATCCACAAAAAAATCCGCAATTTTCACGTCGTTTTTAAATTATAATAAAAGACACTCTTCTTCTACTGTTACCTCTTTGGCCGACACGTGAATATCTGAGGACTTCCCTTTGTCTTTGCTACATTGTGGGGCCCATACACGTGTTTTTCCACATTTAACTACCATTGTGGGGACTGACTTGAAATTCTGAGGACATTTTGGTGGTCCACACAAGTTCAGACCCGTTTTTGAGGGTCAAGATTAGGTTTGAATTGCGTTATGGTTGAGGTTCGGGTAAGGAATGGGGTAGGCAGTCATTTTTGATGGTTGAGGTTAGGGCAAAGGCATTACGTCAATGAGAAGTCCCCACGATGATACAAAGACAAACGTGTGTGTGTGCATGCGTATTAATATCTCAAAACAGCGTGATGTTTGTCTAAAAAATAAACGCGTGGGCACGACAATCCACAAACACACTTTTGACAAACCACAAGCTTAAGTTAAGTCATATATGTTGGATATATTTGCGTATTTAAAAAAATTGTGTGAATAATTTTGAGACAAATCTCTCCCCATACTAAAATTCTTGATCTTTGAGCAGGTCACAGACATGATTATATGACACCTTGGAAGTGAACTTACATTGTGAAGAAAATGCACAAGATATCTCCTCAAAACATGTATTTCTGCTTATGAGCCCATGATGCCAACAATGAAGCCTGTAAGTACAAACTCCCGAAGCAACACTCACAGAATGTTGAGGCTGCACTAAGGGTGTCCTTATGACCACATGACGAGACTTAATGCTGCATTCGAGGATGGTCGGAAGTCGGATTTATTTGAGTTGGGTTGTCCAGTTCCGACCTGAAAGCGTTCGAGGTGAAATTAAACAACCAAAATGGCGGATAGTGATAAAATGTTTTTTATTTTGGTCCTCAAAACTCATTTTGACCTCCAGCAAACTTGCCTTCTCACAATTTTGCTTCATTTATTTTTATCTTATTTCATAAGCATTCCATACAGTTCAGTACAGTATAATTTCATGCCGGGAGATAGCGGCATACTGTCACATGCGTTGTGTTACATGGAGTTATGTTGAATATTTATGAATGAAGAAAGCTATCTAGTTTTATACTCAAGTAAATTGTGCTTTACCATTTATGGTCTGTGTTTCCAAAGGGGTCGTCATTGTAGAGTGACGTCGGGGTCCCCCCCCCCCCCGACTTGGCAAGTGGGCTTTCCGAGTTTACCGTGTGAGCGTTCACACTTCCTAGTTTGAACTTAGAAAAGTCTGACTTCCGACCATTCTCAAATGCAGCATAAGTCTTATGACCACAAGATTCCTTTCTCGTCAAAGCCTCCAACTGCATCTTCCTTTTTTGCACTCACAATCCACAATCCTCTTTTCTTACCTTGGAGTCAGTGTCCTGCAGGCCGATAGCGAGGCCCTCAAAAACTGAGTGAAGCGATAACGAGAGGAAGAGCACGAATGAGCGAAAAGGCGAGTGGGCTTGAAAGTCAACGTGGACATGGTGGCCGCTGCTCTCCAGATCTGGAGTCAGGGTGGAGCCGTGGACGTGGCCGTGGCTGTGGCCATTCCTGTTGTCCTGCATAAGTGGGACCCTCTCATCAACAGTCCCACCCATCTCCCGGCAGTTCAGAACGATCCTCTCCAATATGAGTACCATGAAGAAGCCGGCAGCCATGATGAACTCGGGAAGGGGGAAGTTGGTCTATTTGACATAAAACAATGAGATTAATCAATGATACACCACAATGTTTCAATGTTAAAATGTACTCCACCCTTTCTTAATTTATCACAATGGTGCGCGGTAGGGAGGAGTCCCGCACTGGCTGGATTTACCTCCATCATGTTGGATTCCAGGACTGCGTTGATGTCTGTCAGGTAATCTGGGATGATATCCAGCAAACATGCTGCCAGAAAGACTCCACCGGCAAAACAGCTGATCAGACTCAAAACTGTGCGGTGAGTCTCTGAAAATGCAACAATAAAAAAAATCTACAAACATCTCAAATATCAAATCACACATTGTCATTTATTAAAAACATTTTTTAATCACACTTTTTTGTTATTTAAAAACAGATTAGACCAACACTTCAAAACTGATAAGAATATAGGAGTATCTTAAATTAGTTCCTCACAACAATAACTGGTGGTAAATATGTGCTTTACCAGTAAAACAAAAGGTCTGGTTATCTGACTCTAGGTGACCCAACATTAAGTTCCTAACGCTCAGAGAGAAGTAATATTTTCACTTCCACACTAGGCTTAGTCTAGATCCACTTCTGGACAATTTCACTAACCACCGTGGGTTGAATTAGTAATAAGTGCATGTTGTTGTCAACATTTAGTAGGACTTTGGGCAATACATCCTATTCATATATTTCATCTTATAAGTAATACAGTGCTCAATACATGCATAAACTATCAACTATAATAACCCAACAACAAAAGGGTTTTAAGGAAACAACAAAATAATGACATTCTTTATATATTTTTTTCCCAGTGCAAAGGGCTTGCATAAAAATTACCATTCAAGGATGGCACAAATGTCTGCCATCTAGTGGTGACCGGTGATTTAATAATTTAAAACTACATTTGATACATATTCTCATCTGCAAAATTGCATAGTTGTTTATCACATATTGCAGATGTTTTTTTATGAATATATTTGAATAATATTGATTATATTTTAAAGTGTGCTCATGTGGTCCGCAGGCCGCCAGTTGCTCACCCCTGGGCTAGCGCATGAACAAACATTGTCAGGTGACCCAAACCAAAAGTTTAATTTGTATACACATAAAAGAATAATTTCAATATTCAGTGACTGAGTTTTAGGCCTATGTAATCTCGTCAAAATGCCATCACGTGCAAAATGTACGCTATGTTGACAGAATTGATAAAATCACTAACGATGAATCTAAAGTCATCACGTGACTCTCCACTGAGAAAAAAAATCATTCAATACTATCCCGCCCGCTTTCCACCTTACAAAAACAGTTATAATTGTAAATTAAGCATCTGTTTTCGTACAATTCAACGTAATTCGATAATGCAAAGCAACATATTAAATCGCCGTTCTTGTCGAAATCAGTAATTCCACTTACCTGTCCCGTTTGTGTCTCTGAACCATTTGACTCGAGCAGGGATGAAACCGAAAAAAAGTGTTAGTAGCAACAAACCGACCAGAGCGCCTACTTTTACTTGAAGCAAAAAATCCATAATGTGTAAGAGAAAGGCTCGCTGCCTACCGGACCGAGTATTAAGTTAGTTGTGAAACTACATCGGGATTGTTCGACAACACAAACAGACAAGATAGTGGTATCTGTGAATTACTCGCTTCTTCTACGGTGGCTGACAAAGGTCGAAATACAGCAAAACGTAACATCCCACAGGCAACGGTTCATAGATGACGCATTGATAGGGTTGATCCAGCAGTGAGATATGTCCACACCTCCGCCATTTTGGATGTGGTAGCTCTATCTGTAGACTACTGTAAAGTCCAGAAAAACAAACAAACAAACAAACAAACAAACAAAGAAACAAACCCTGAGACAGTTTGGCTGTAGCCACAGGTGCTACTAATCAACAGGTGGAGACGAGATAGAAGAGACTAGGTGTGTTTCATGAAAATAAGAAATCAGAAATTATTTTGAACGTTTTATTTCTTTGAAGGAAAATTTTCATTCACAAGTGCAGATATTTCAAAACAAAAACGTTTCTACTCCACTGGAAAACTGATTTTGTACTATTTTGTAAATCTTTGAATTTGGTTATGGATAAAAAACAAAACAAAAAGAGAGAGAGAGAGAAAGAAAAAAAAGCCCTTCAATTTTTTTTTTTTTTTTTTTTTTACGGGAAATATTTTATTTGTTAGAGAAAGTCCTCTCACAAATATAATACCTGTTGGATTTCTTTATTTTCTTCCATTTGTTTATTTTTGTTTATGTTCAGTTATATTGTTAGAATACTTATGCTCAATATATGTCAAGTAATTCATTTGGTGATGCATGTGTGCCTTGTTTGTTTGTGTATAATTTTAAAATTAAAAAAAAAAAAAAGGTGGAAATTCGCTATTTTACCTGCAAGCTGAGTAGAAGAACCTGTGGCTAAAGCCAGGGCAGGGTTTTTACTTTCTAGATCTGGATTATCCATTGTGTTGCTTTTGGTGAGGGACTGAGGTGAAATTAGACTGCTCACTGTCTCTCTACACAGACAAGAGAACTAAAAATCAAAATTATTTTAGTGTAATTATTTTTCACATGTATGTATGTATGTATGTATGTATGTATGTATGTATGTATGTATGTATGTATGTATGTATGTATGTATGTATGTATGTATTTATTTAGGTTATACTTCTTCGCAAAGCATGTGAGCCGACTCTAGCACCTAGACGAGGCATTTCCACCGATAGCACACTTTTTGCCACATCCAATATGGAAATGACATCGACGTGCATTTCCCTACTCAATACGTCATCTACGTTTGTATGTCAATGAAAGTTTTGGAAATGAGTTTTAGAAAGTGGTCGAAATGCTTAAAAAAAATCACACTTAGGTGTGAAATAAAAATGATACATCAAATTAACATTTAAGTTAGTGTTAAACGTTCACTATTGAAACTACTGTACAATACAATCAGTAGTGTAGTCCAGGGTATACATGGGTACACTATACGGATACCCACTTCTTTTTCAGTCAGCATTTAGTATGCCCACTTCTAAATCCCTCCTGATGCACACCGTTCATTCATGGCCTACCCTCTTCTGCCTCTAATTGGCTGGTACCCCTTGCCTACACTGATTAGATTGGCTAACCTATGGCATGAGGACTGGTGAGCCAATCGGAGGCAGAGTATGGCAGGTCATGAAAACATTCCTTCAAATGCTCCTCGGAGCCACAATGGTCACCCAGAAATTTAGCTCAGGTGAACTGATTTGCCCGCATACACGGGATACTTGATTGTGATGTGGTTTCGATTTCGGGGGTTGCCGGAACTAGATGCTCTAGTTTAGTATTATACTAGCTATAGGCTGGTACTGTATTTCTAAGTACTCGTCAATTAAAACACAACAATGGGGACAAATACTTTAAGATACAGCAGGAAACAATACTGTGCTGAAACCAGACTGTTTTTCACTATTTTTGTTCATTGTACAGTAAATTTTGTAAATTGTTTTATACATTTTCCATTATTTCAGGCTTCTTGTGTTACCAAACTATTCTTAACAAGTCGTTATAATTTTATTATTGTGAGTAAGTACAAATGACGGAATTTTTGTTAATTCTTACATGTCACCGTTTCTAAAAGAGGATTTTTTTCTGGACTACTTAAAAAAAAAAAAAAAAAAAAAAAAAAACATTGGTGAAATTTAAGCGTATGCCCACTTCTCCAGGGACCACTACACCACTGAATACAA
The DNA here is from genome assembly GCF_051991245.1 of Festucalex cinctus. Classification (NCBI taxonomy): domain Eukaryota; kingdom Metazoa; phylum Chordata; class Actinopteri; order Syngnathiformes; family Syngnathidae; genus Festucalex; species Festucalex cinctus. The sequence goes on along the minus strand of NC_135414.1, from coordinate 13,443,640 downwards.
TAGTTGCAAATGGCCACCAGAGGGTAGACTACCACCAAATTGTCCTTCACAGAGGGTGATGACGTTTATATCAGGCGCCGGACATGTTCAACTCAGACGCATTGAACGCTGATGTGTTACAAGAATTAACATCGGGTAGTTTCGTATCCAAAGTTTTCGATGTGGTAACATAACCGTTGCGGAGGTGGGTTTCGAGGACAGCGTGTTGGAAAGGACACAGTGGAAGCGACTACAAGTATCTCATGAGAGCTAATGGCGGTGAGGTTTAATAAGCATGCACTTTGGCGTTCACTGACTCAACTATCTGAATGTAGCTTTATCTGTGTAGTGTGCACACGTTTGGAGCATGGAGTGAAATCACACACCAGTTTGTATTAAGTTATTTAGTCCACAAATTAGATTTACTGTCGCAGTTATTGTATTATTTAATCAAACCCAGTGGTTGAATAACATTTTGCAATACAGTGAAGTATAATTAATCACCATATTCTGAATAAAATGAAAACATTACTGGAAAAACCTCTGCAATGACTGCAAAGAAAGTGAGATGTAGTGTAAACGCCTAGAATTTTTTTTAAATAGATTTAAAACCAGCGTTTCATTAAATGTCATGAAGTTATTAATGAATGCAGTATTGCTTTTCATCTACCTCTTCTTGCAGCCCAAAGGCAAAGTTGGTACTAAAGGAAAGAAGCAGATTTTCGAGGAGAACGAGGCAACTCTCAAGTTCTATACGCGAGTCATTCTGGGAGCTAATGTAAGCATGGATCTTGTATTTTTGTGCCATTAAATGGGAAGATTTCCTTTTAAAAAAATGTCAGCTGAATGCATAGTATAAGATGATGAGTTTTTTTTTTGTTGTTGCTCAATTGTGTAACTCCAATATTTAACCATAATAATCTTGCACAGGCCATATATGTTGCTGTAAATCTTTTGATCTTCTACAATTCATCTACTTTTTGGACATGGGTGAGTATTATATTCAAATGTGTGATGGATTTGTGGGAAAACTATTCTCTTAAGACAGTATTTTGGCGTTTCTATTTTCATGTAGCTGTTATTAGCATTTGCGCTAGCTGTGTATGTTGGAAGTTACCGCTCCATGTCCACGATGGCCAAACCAGTGTTTGCTGATGATGGAAGTCTACTTGATGGAGGAATAGACTTAAACATGGAGCAGGGAATGGCTGAGTAAGTGATCACACCTCATTAATCACGTTACAAAATATTTATTAAATGTATGGAGAATGTTTGAGGTAACGTGTTAACGTTCTGGTGTCATAGATAAAAAAAAATAAGTCAAGCACTGTTAATAATATGAAGACGTAAAAAAACAACACTCAGTTCTGAAATAACAGCAAAAAGCAAAGGTGATGTTTAAATTGTCACACAAGTATAAAAAAAAATACATTATACATTTGTAGTATTTCAATTACAATTTTTTATTTTTTTTTCCCCTACTAGGCACCTGAAGGATGTCATCCTGCTCACAGTATTTGTCCAAGTGCTCAGCTGCATTTCTTCATATTTTTGGTACCTGTGGTTGCTGGTAAGAGTCTCTCTTCTGAAAATTTCTTAAGTTAAATATTTTTTTATTTTAATTTTTGCTCAGTCCATGCGCATGTGCTCATTTCATTTCATTTATAAAGAGACAAAACATTTTATTTGTTTGCTAGGCGCCAGCTCGCGCTGCTCACCTGCTTTGGGTGAACATTCTGGGACCCTGGTTTTCGGCAGAGAGCCCGTCGGCACCGGAGGAAGTGAACGAGAAGAAGCAGAGAAGACAAGAGCGTAGACAGATGAAGAGATTCTGATGCTGCACAGCAAAAAAAAGCAGTATTTTTTATACACAGGATCTATTGTCATCCTAAATTATTACAAAGAAGATTAGAAGACGTTTTGTTGATAAATGGAAATCTGATCTTATGTTATTGTCATGTTTTGTTTTCTTCCCGCATGCAATCCACTTTACTTCCTAAATTATACTTGCTTTGACCTCATGTGAAGGTGTCAATATCCTCTTGGCACTTGCACATTTTTATGTGCTGCACTTAACCCAACCCATACAGATGAAAATGAGTCATTATGCTGCAGGGATGTTTTTGTCTTGATTTATTTTCTTTTTAATTAAAAATGTGATGATGCTGGGCAGTGCTGTTTGTTAATCATATCAATTCTTTATTTAGTTTTATATATTTTAATCTTTAGGTCATCAGGTTAGAAGAAAAAAATCTTGTTTCACAGTAGGGCCAATGTGCTTTACTTGGTATGTGTAATATTTGCATTGCTGAGTTCCTTGCCAAATAATTACAGTTTTGTCTCATTTGTCCATAGGATATTCTCCCAGAAATTTTGTGGCTTGTCAACATATAATTTGGTAAATTACAGTTGGGTGTCTTTATGATTTATTTTCAACAGTGGTGACCTCCTTGGTTGTCTCACATGTGGTCCATTTTGCTCAACGACGACTGATGTTGGAGTCTTGAGTTCGCCTTTAGTGTCTTTGGAAGTTGTTCTGTGCTCCTTTGTGTCCATCCATCCATCCATACATACATACATACATACATACATACATGCATACATACATCACCAAACAGCATAATAACTACTTGTCACCCTGGCTGAGGGATTAAAATTAAAGTAACACTTGATTGTCACACCCACCTAAGTGCAAGTTTGAAGATACCTGTGATGCCAACTAGACTCTAGAGGATGCACCTTGGTTGATATATATATATATATATATATATATATATATATATATATGTGGTCACGTTATCACTGTTCTCTCGGGATGACATGTTTGTCAAGGGCTGTTCCATTAAGTTAAAAAAAAAAAATCTGTTAAACCACTATATAAAGCAAATTAATTTCATTTCAATTGTTTATTTACTTTTGTCACATTCAATTTATTTCCATGACCACTGTGGGCTTTTATTAACACAGGGTACCAACAATTTTGCCCATGTGTTTGGATTGAGAAAAGATGGGAATCGTGTACAACACTACTTTTTGTCGAAATGTATCGAAATAATGAAAATGGCTTTTATTTCAAATATGTTTGGCTACTTTTTTTCATCGATCAAAATCTGATCACAGTATGAAGAATTTGGGCTCAACTAGTATTCAGGCTTTGGCTGATCATTTTTTGACTAATTAAAGGCAACCTATGCGGTCAGTTGTGGGATGGAAATAGTTTAGTCTTGTCGCTAAAATAAAGACCCACATTGAACCGAAAAAGAAGACAAAAGAGCCACTCCGTACTCCCAAGTTTCTCTTGAGCAAGGAACCCAAACCCCAACAGCTCAAGGTTTGATGCCCTATGTGCAGTTGAACTTGCACCCACTCACTTTTGCATGCTTGTGTTCATTTTAGTGTAGATGATGACTCCATTTCTAAATTGAGAGCCTGTTAAATGTATATTTGTATTCTCAGTGTAAACAAAGTATGTATGATTGCACTCTTAATGCAAACACAGGGAGTAGGCTGGTGAAACTCGGATCCATCTGCAATATAATTACAGATTTCTCTTGTAATTACATATGTAGCCACTTAAACTACTACCTCCTGTTGCAGCCCAAGCTTCCACTTGGTTGCAAAGTCCACTGCTGCAAGAAAATAAAAATAACAAAAAAAACGAAACTCTAGTTTATCAATTCATTCAAACAAGCTAATTTTAGCGAAGCTTATTCTTCTCCGGAAATTTTCCAGGATGGCTGCTTTTGTTTTGTCTGTGTCCTACCCTGTGGTCCTATACTGTCTTCTATTATAGGGTTGTAAACAAAGTAACCAAAATGAGAGCAGCACTGCATCCAGTTGCCAGGGCCGATCCCAAATGTGGCCTGTGAAAGAGACCAGGTTTCAGTGTAATTTAGCACTGGAGTAACTGCTCGGAGCCGGCCTCTTGTTTTTTATTTATGTATTTAAAATTCAGTTTTCATCCCAATTGTGCCGTGCGGTAACGTTAAATGTCCGCGAGGATGAGCATGACGTCACCTTCCTCCACCAACACCCCTTTATAAATAAAGTTGAGTTGAGTGCTCGCCCCGAACACTCAATAAAGGGAAGCTACAACCTAAAAGGCGTTGTCGGAGTCAAAAAGTCGGGGCTCTTGCATGATGAAGAAAAAGCTTTAGAATGACCTTTTTGAACTCCACAAGGTACATTGTATTTTCAATTCCTATTGATGACGATGCCCATCTTTTGGTGAATGCAAAAATAGACGGAATCATTGGGACTGTTATGCACTTATCATGATCTACAGACGTAAACATGTTTCAATCGGTGCTCAATCCACGTATTGTCGCAAAATGGGCATCATCAAAGACAGGAATTGCCGATTAACAGAAGTCCTCAGCTCTGGGGATAAGTTGGTGTTTTTGCCATGGTGGGATGACTCTCTCCCTGAGTTGTGACACGTGGTCAAAAATGATTTTATTTCCCAGAATGAGGGCCTTACATCATAAGTAATACTTTCAATAAAACGTACGCACAAATTTATGCTCTTCCACCCCCTTTCCATTTCGTGCTGTTGGAGTGCAACACTGAGTGAGATAGATCCTGGGATAATTTACTGCATGTGAGAGTCCTTCTTGGCTGCTGCTTGAAGCTGGAGGGAAGAGCAAAGGGAGAGCGTCTCATGCACCATGGATGGCAGTAAAAAAAGGGTTTCTCCTGACAAGATGAAATAAGGGAGTTGAACATGCATTCCATTTACAAAGCTTGCCTAAGATTCTTCGCATGCAACCTTCGTAAAATGGCCTCAACTGTTGGAGTAGGTTCAAGATTATTATTATTTTTTTTAGATAATATGTTCTATACAGCCACACTTGTCTAAATATGGTATTTATGTTAATATTGTGTTAGTGGAATATGAGTTAAGCAGCAAAATCTAGCTGTTTTTATCCATGTCAGGGGCGGCCATTTTGCCACTTGCTGTTGACTGAAGATGACATCACAGTTGCTGAGCGCTCAGGTAATGACCAATCACAGCTCAGCTTCAGAAAAAAGTGATTGGTCGTTGCCTGAGCCCTGAGCAACTGTGATGTCATCTTCAGTCGACAGCAAGTGGTAAAATGGCCGCCCCTGACATGGATAAAAATGGCTGGATTTTGCTTCATAACGCAAATTCTACCAATACTATCAGAATAATGAGGTCACTTAGATTGTTGTTTAAAAATGTTTAATGATGACTTCCACTTTAACAAGACAGTATGACTTCATTTAGATTGGTTTGGTCAGTTAATGAAAAAATGTTTATTAGTTTGGTTGGTATATAATATGAAATAAAGCTGGACTATAACCAGCTGAGCCTTTTGTCTCGTTAAACCTATAAAAGAAAGTGACCTTCACATTTGTGATCCCTTTAGACTTGGCACACCAGACGTAACAGGAAATTGGGGGGCATTCGGGCACCGCTGGAACCTTTGACCTTTGAACTGCAACGATCCTTGTCTTTGAAGTCGGGGGAGAGAATCACAAGCAATTACAAGCTGCGCAGAGTGTGTTCCCTTCAACATTTCGCCCCCTCTCTGTAAACAGAATCCGAGCTGAGAGTATGGCAATGTGTGGGTGTTGGCTCCTTCAAGTTCATCAAGGCTGACTCCATTTTGAACTTGTTTTCACGCTGGCCCAAACACTCCTCACGGAATGACCAGCAACTGTGAAACTCAATGAGAACGATACTTCGGATGTGTTGCATCAAGCTGCAGTTTGCTCCCCAGTTTAATCTGATAATCTTGCTTGTGACGTAAAAATCTTCCTCCAGCTTGCTCATCGTCTCCTTAAAAGGAATCTTGTGAACAGATGGGGTTGAATTTTCTGTGTGTAATTTCAAGTTGTAAAATAAGAATTTCACATAGATGCAAAAAGTGATTAACTATTCATTTCACATTCAGACACAAACCTCTTTGGTGGGAATAGTTGTAGTACATATTTTGAAGGATAAACTACTAAATACACAAAATATTAGTTGACCTGCTCAACACATTTGGGACACTCACATAACGATGTTAAGCTCCCTTGGCTGTTGGTCTTTTTGTCAAATCAGTAAATAAAAGGTCACTCGTGAGTGACCGACAGCCATTAGTCGTGTCGGTGGCGCCGCTGTCCACATGATCTGTCGGAGCGACCGCGGCTCCATCACGCCGAGGTTCCCTTCCTCTTCCTTTGTTTTCATCCTGTTTCCTTCCTCGTTTTCTTTGATAGCGTTCCCCCACGTGGAAGTCCAAACAAAAAAACAATACTGTGAAAGTTAACATACTACATATATAAATATGACCTTTACAAGGTGGTGCACCATTTAGGATTGATATCAATGATTGACGGTTGATTGAAATTCAAACTTCTTTCATTATTTTGGAAGCAGCCGGCTACTAACGCTGTTCACAAAGAGTTAAGAATGTTAAAGATTTGATTTTCATGCAAGATGGAAGGAACCCCTCCACTTTTTTTCAACTGTTGTTTATAAACAGAATGTGCGGGAGTCTTGAATTAACACCCTGTGACCTCTTTCTTTACGGCTACTTAAAGAAGCAAGTGAAGAGCTTGAAGAGTGATTACAACAAGTTTTCGTCTAATTAAAGCTCATGCTCCAAATGCGTCCTCTCATTTCCTTTTCAGACAAAAATACATAATGTATTTTTGAAATAGGCTGTTACTTTTCACCCTTTAATATTAACAACACATCAAGGGCATATAAGCACGATAGTAATTACACTAGGCATTGCACCATGCATATGCTGTAATTATACTATAAATCGGCACTCTTTGGTAAAAAAAGAAAAAAGAAAAAAATAACCTTCACTAGTATTCCAATTACACACTAAAACCCAACATGTCTAAAAATTCTGGGGACATATGAATTTTTCAATAGTACAGTAAACCTCTTTTTAGTCCATCAGCAACATTATTGGACACATATATGTCACATATACTGTCTCGCTTCAGTATGGTGTCCACCTTGCACTATTTGACAAATACAGTAATGGAAATATACATCCACACCTAACTTCCAGGAAATTCATTAATAAAGTCTTTTCCATTAATTAGTGACTCCATTTTAAAGTGAGGAATGGGAGAAGAGAGGAGTGATTAACACATTCACTGCCAGCCCAGAAAAAAACTACATCATTTGACGTCTTTTGCCGTCAACGGCAGTGAATGAGTTAATGAGCTGACTGCTGCAACCAGCGTCTTCGCTTTGTCGCAGTGGTGAGCGTGAGAGTCAGACCCACAAAGATGGAGGAAGAAAAATAAAATAATGTCGCCTTTCAGAAAAAAAAAGATGCATGGAAATTCATCGCAAGGGCGTCTAAGTGTCTTTCCAAAGGAATGGTGGTGCATTAGCTGAAGTGCGAGAGTGCCGAGTGAGTCTAGATTGCATTGTCTCCTACGGTGCCACAAGTCCAGCGGAGGAGGATGGGCGTGTGCTCAACTAAGACCTGCTGACAAGGAATGGTTGGGTTCGAGGCGCTCTTGATATCTTTTTTGCTTTCTTGACCTGCTAGCTGTTCTGAAATGAAAAAATTAATCAATAGAGTGTGCACAATATACAATTATATATATTAAAGCCGTCAAACGGTTAAATTTTTTAATCAGATTAATTTTAGAATTTTGATTAATCATGATTAATCGCTTAATTAAAAGGGCCTTTTTTAAATCAACATTTTTTGCCAGCCAAAATTTAAAGCTCACCTGTTATGTGATAATTTTTTTGACATTTAATTGTTATGAGGATGTCTTCAAATTTTTTGATCCACTGCACACATTCATTCTCCTCTTTTCCTAATTAGTTAATGACTTGCATAATTTAAAAGAGCGAATAAAAAGACCCCAATAAATTGACCAAATGTTCTGAATGTTATATGCAAATATTTAGTACCAAAGCATGTAGTTATGTTTATTGCTCAAACATAACCTGTGCTACCTTTAATGTAACCATCCATTGTCAGCAAAAGGCTCATCTGCGATCAAAATTAATAGTGTAATTAATCTGTGTTAGTTGACAGCATATATGTAATACAACCTTCGGCCTTCCTGGGTGGAATTTGCATGTTCTCCCCGTGCCCGCGTGGGTCTTCTCCGGGTACTCCGGTCTCCTCCCACATTCCAAAGACATGCATGGCGGGTTAATTGGGCATGAATTATCCCTAGGTGTGCTTGTGAGTGTGGATGGTTGTTCGTCTGTGTGCCCTGCGATTGGCTGGCAACCAGTTCAGGGTGTACCCCACCTACTGCCGGGAGTCGGCTGGGATAGGCTCCAGCACCCCTGTGACCCTTTTGAGGAGCAAGTGGTTCAGAAAATGGATGGATGGATATATACAGTATTCGGGATTGGCGAGTAGTGATACCAATTGGCTGCCCTCTTGTGGCCATTTTACGATCAGGAACTTCAAATTAGAAATTTGCAGATATATAGTATAAAATTGCTCTCTCTGGCAGTGTCCCCAGTGAGTCTATTATCAGATGTTTGAAGTTATTCAACCGCAAGGGGGCAGCAAAAATAACCACACACACGTCAACAAATACTCTACCTTCCATTCGTAGATTTATTACAGTCTAGTTCAATTTGGTGTTTCAGAACTTTTTTGGGGGGTCTGCATAAATAATTATGAGTGTACTGTGGTCTCCAACAATTAAAGAACACTTTGAGAAATACTACAAAATGAAGAAGTGATAGGGTTATGGAATTTCATGGATTAAATGTTTGTAAACGTAGTCAGTGCTACTGATTGTTTATGCCAGTAGAACAGGTTATGTCCAAATACGTATATTTGAAAATAAGGCTCGCTTCAAAACATTAAGCTGTTATCTGCCCATTGTTATAAATCTTTATAGAGGGCAGACTGGTGCGGCTCCAGAAGTCTAGCAAGACATTATCTCCAGCACTCCTCCATGTTTTCATAGGAGGCCCTCTGAGTCTTTCCAGTCCAGCCTATAAGAGGTCGGGAGTATTTGTGTGTGCATGTTTATGTATGCATGTGTGTGTGTGCGGGTCAACTGCCGCCTTGGTGGGGCAACACACAGTCTGCCATGTCTCTGGTCTTGAGGAGGGCCATTAGGGGAGTGATGAAGGTGATGACATGCTGTTCCTGTGGCCCCAGACTCCTCGCTGCTGCCGCTGGGGAGCCTGCAGGTCTGCCCCCGGACAGACACGGAGACGCAAGGACGGCGTTTATTTTGGGAGGCGGTTTGGTGCTGGACACACTGCCGCTAGCCTCTATACACCCCACCCATCTCTTCCCACACTCAAAACACACACACCTTATCACTACCACTCACGCAACAATGTTTTTGTTGGGCAACTGGAATGACAAAGATCCAGTTAAAGGGTCAGTTCACTCAAAGTGGACACAAAACATGAAGCTGAGCCGCAACGTGTGAGATGCTTGTTTATGGCAACAGCAGTTTTTCAATTCACACGTCAAAGTCCACACTTCAAACACATCTTGATTGTTTTCTTTCAAATCCACTGTGGTAATGTTTAAAGGCAAATGTACACAAAATATACATTATATATGAACTTACAGTATGATACATGATGTGGATTCGGCCCGACAGCTCTTGCTTACCAATCTTACCTCAACGTAAGATTGAGTTACAGAAGGAAAGACATTTTGAACAGGGGCCCAGTGAAGCCCACTACTCTCCTCGCTTGCTCCTTCATACAATCTGTCAGTCACTGCAACACGACTCCCACGTCTACAGGCAGATTTGGAGTCTGCTGCCGACAGGGCGCACACACTACCCGACATGTCACTGCCATATGACGTGGCTGTTGACGAGTTGCATCAGGGGTGTCCAAACTTTTTCATTTGAGGGCCACATCCAGAAAATCAGAAGGACGCAAGGGCCACATAATGTTATGAAGAGAAATTGTGTTTAGCCCTAGAAATTGTACAAATAATTTGTTTGTACTTTTGCATATTTAGAAAAATGCTACAGTATATACACCAACTTATTTGTAATATGGCAGTAGGGTTATTATAGTTTTGGAATTTTTCATTTTAGTTTTTATTTTGTTTTGAGTTTTGTTTTTTTAAATTTTGTTAGTGTGAATTAGTTTTCAGGGTGGTTGTTAGCTTTTTATTAGTTTTATTAGTTTCTTTAATAAATGCTTAGTTTTAGTTTAGTTAGTTTCAGTATTAGTTTTATTTATTTATTTATTTATTTATTTATTTATTTATTTTTTTAATGTGTATTACTTGTACGCAATATTTAAAAAACACCATGGACGCAACGTCATCATTCCGGTTTATATCAAAGTTAATATACTAAAAATCACATTTAAAATAATCCCCAAAGGCTCATATATTAAATTAATTACCAAAGACTAAAACGAAGGCCATTTTTGATATAATTATAGTTAGTTTTATTTTAGTTAGTTTTGTAAACATAAAATGCAGTTTCAGTTAGTTTTCGTTTTTTAAAAAGCATCTTCGTTTTTATTTTATTTTGTTAACGAAATTGTTGTTTTGAATTTTAGTTTTTTCGTTAGTTTTAGCTAACTAAAATAAACTTTAATAACACCTGTTTTTCAACAACCTCCCTCTTTACTTTGACCATCTCCATACATTTTTGTTTTTATTTTATTTGAACTGAGTCAAATGCCATTTTATAGCATATGTCGCTGGCCACTAAAAAATGGACGGCGGGCTGCAAATGGCCCCCGGGCCGTAGTTTGGACACCACTGAGTTACTCTATGTTCATAGACAGTTCAACTGCCGTAACCTGATTTTGGTGGATGATTTCATATGATATTCAGAAATATTACAACAGCGTCAATCGAACTGTTTCAGTATTACAGAAATCAATTTACGGAACATATTATGATTATCATCTTTATTATGTATTTTTAATTAAAATCATACCACTGGCTGTGGCATATCTAAGGGATGAGGTGTGTAGAGTCACAGATAAGATAAAGGTGAACGGTGGTCTCCAATTGCCCACCTCAGAATTCTGTGATCTTCCTGGCCAACTTTACATCATTCGCCCATGGAGGTCCACTTTCTTTATTAAGTTTGTCTCATCAGTTTTTCCCTCAGCAATGTGCCTCTCGCTTGCGGCATTTAAAGGGAATAAGAGGAGCGTGTTCACACACACTTAAATGTGCCACACTGCACAGCTTGCACGGGTCTGGGAAAAAGCCAAACCTTAGTCTAGCCTGCCCCTGTGCAGATTTAGGCCATGCCTTGTGCCATACTTGCACTAGGCACAAAAATAGCTCTAAATGTGTTTCCTACAGCTAAAAATACAAACAGAGTGAAGTAAAAGATGGATAAATGAGGCCGTAATGTTGACACAGAGATGAATGACTTGTATGATACCAATGGGGATGCCTCTAATCCCTAGTTTAGGTCATATCTATTCCAATCAATACGATACAATACAATACAATACAATATATTTTTTGTTTCACAGTCTGCACTATTTAACGCGTAATTAAGTAGAATAGTTAAGTACAGAATGTGAGCACTATTGCCACCCCTTGAGGCAGGATACGCTTTGGACGGCTCCCAGCCAAAAGTGGGAAACATACAGACCAGTGATTCTGAAGTACTAATAGTGGGTCAGACTCTCTCATCTTAGCACATTGGGGGGATATAATGGGAATAGATACAAATGAATTTAACAACTTTTAAAACATGCAAAATGATTAAACATTTACAGTAGAATAGAGTTTGTAGTTATGCGTGCATCCTCTAAAAAACAAAACAAAAATAAAAACTACAGTTAAGTTGTATTTAAAAGTACTACGTTTGCATATTATTATTATTATTATTATTATTATTATTATTGTTGTTGTTGTTGTTGTTATTAGCTCAACTTATCTGTTTGTTTTAAACATTTAATTATAATTTTATTGAATTTAGTACATTTAGTACATTCAGAATTCAGTACATTGTAAATATATTGTCAAGGCCCCCAAACCTTTTTTTTTCTTATCCACATCTATGTGCAGGGTTATTATTTATTTATTTATTTTAAATTGCTTAAGGTTACAGTGGTTTCATTATTAATATACTTTTCAGCAATACTTTAAAACTCTGCATTGTTTTTAATGAACACTTAGGCTCACTTCATTATTCAACATTGGTTATTATGGTGGTCTTTGGACAGATAAGTTTTTTTTTTTTTTATGTGGTACTTTTGGAGTATATTAATCATTAATTTAAAATACATATCCAACATATCAATTCAGTAAGTTTGGCAGCTGTACAATCTCACAATTGTGTTCTAGTATAACGACTCGAAACGGATGTATAAAAAAACAAAACAAAAAAAACAAATGCTGATGTACCAAGGGTATATTATACCATTGGCTACTGGAAGCATTTTGCTCACCTTTTGACATGGCCACATTTTAGTATGTGTTTTGTCTTTTCTTTTATAGTTGCATTGGTTCCTGCGATTACCACGATGTCATTTCCTCTTGAAGCACAGGACGTTAAGACTTTTTAAGAGTTGAGAAACTTGAAACCGTTTGCACCACCAGTCAGTGCGTCTCTCCGCCGCCAAAGCGTCTAGACTGGCACATGATGACGGGAATCAGCCAACCAGTGTGAGAGAGAGAGAGAGAGAGAGAGAGAGAGAGAGAGAGAGAGAGAGAGAGAGAGAGAGAGAGAGAGAGAGAGAGAGAGAGAGAGAGAGAGAGAGAGAGACTCCAAAATAAAAGCATTAGCTACAAGAAGGTCATGCGACATGTTAACTCAGAGGTGAATGCATCTCCATGCATCTCCTCTAATGACATCATGTAGGCCGCAACCTTTTGATAGAAAACGGCACATGTACAAATTCATGTCATCGCAACAAAGCGCACGCTCAGTTACTGCAGTAGTCATTTTAATTGTTTTTTATGTTCTAGAGGTGTCTTCTTATACAATTTACTATAATTACGACTTTGCTACTGCGTTACATCTAGTCGGTAACAGACTACACCACATTCTGATTTGCAAATGAATTTGGGTCACATTTTTGCCAGAGGAAATTAAATCCATTGTAAACCAATATCCTTTTCATGTTTTCCACCTGTATTTGTTGAATCATTTGCCAGTATTGTCACACATTTACAGAGTTGGACATGGAGCTCGATCAAGGCATAACCCACTAAACATTGGACGTCCTCTGGACGTGCAGATCATGTCTGTATTACGTCGGTTGGTCGAAGACCAGTGCTGGACTACTAAGCGACGTGCAAATTAAGTCCATTATTTGGACGTCTAATTATGACCCCATTTGGACCATGGATACGTGACTTTTTTGGACGTCACAGGGATTTAAATGCAATGTTATTGTTATCCATCCATCCATTTTCTTGACCGCTTATTCCTCACAAGGGTCGCGGGGCAATGTTATTGTTATCAATATTATTTAATCAATTTAGTATTATTTTTTTCTGTGATAAAACTAATGTATTGCTATTTATTTTTTTTGAGTTTATATCTAATGCAGGTATTCACATATGAACATGACAAAGAAGTGAACTAAACATCTTTTAGGGACTTGCAGCTGTATTACTCATAGCGTGGAGGAGTATGTATTTATTTATTTGCATGTATTCGTCATTATGTATGTATTCTACTAGCATTGAGGAAGAACTGGGTAACGCAAATAAAGTCAAATGTTTGTCTTTGGTTTCTTTTAATTTTTTAACTAAACATCTGCACATGTTTACAATATTGTTTAAGACCTAATTATTCAAAGTTAAATTTTCTTGTAAAGTATTTTGCTTAGGGCCGGGCGCCTTGCAAGTTAAGGAGCTTTTATTCTGAAAATACATGCGGAACAAGAATTGTGTTCCTATGGCTTACTTGACGCTGCGTGTCTCTTCCAGTGCATGCCGTGTGTTATGAGTGCGTGTGTGCCGGAGGAGAACTTGTTTGCAGTAGACTGGAGAGGAACCATTGCAACTCAGTTTCCAAGAACAGAAGCTTTCCTTAAAAAGTGCGAAGCCTTATTTTCGGATTTTGTAACGGGATTATCACGGGATTTCTCTTTACTCGGGATTGTCGGAGCGGAAGTTTTCTTGTATATGGATGGCGGAGTTTCCAAAGCAGGAGGCAAACTCCTGGCAGCCTCTTGGATGTAATCCGGCACGTTGCTGCTTAGATGCTGCCAATTCATAGAATTAGTGCTCCTGGCGGTTAACTATGGTTCGAGGACTGTGCGCGGAATGCGGAGTTGAATGAGTTGAGGTTCGTTTGAGTTGAGTCGCCAAACGTTGAACGTGTGCGTGTTTCACGTGGAGCTGTGATGTCGAAGTGAACGCTTTCTCTCCCAAATGCCGCGCGTGAGCCGGAGGACGGCCACCCCCGGCTGCGCATGTTTGGCGCACCGTTCACCATCAGCAAGTCTCGGACGCCGAGTCTAAAAAAGCCCATGTGGCACCCTCCGAGAGCCGGACGGGACCGACGCGACGCATCCGGGACGGTCTAGGTTGTCGTATGTTCAGGTCGAGACGCTCCGGGCTCGTACGGCGACTGTGGAGAAGTCGTGCGCTCACCCAGAGCGATGGAAGCGGCCGAGCTGAGGGAGGATGTCCGTGTGGCTCTGGGATGCCAAGAAAGGAACAGGGGCCGGTGACACACGCCGGGGGTGATCCCATCGGGGAAGCCGGGGAGAGGGAGGACGGGGAGCAGGCTGACGACGACCGGGGCACCTCGGACCGCACAGGATCTCGCTGTGGACAGGAGGCGGACAGGACGGTGACGTGTTGTTTGTTTGGGGAGTGGGATCTCAGACCTCGGAGCCCTCACTCGGCCCCCCAACAAGACAACAGGAGCCCCTGTGAGTGTGACCTCGTGAATATTACCTACGCTTTTCTCAAAAGACTGCCTGAGCGAAGTCTGGATCCCTTGCTGAAGGCTGTGGAGTCCAAAGGAGGGGTGCCCAGCGAGTGCGTCATGGTGCCCGGTACTGAGCTGCGGTTCGGGGCTCATCACGTCTCACCTCAGTACCTCCTGGGCCGGATGTTTCGATGGAGCGACCTGCCGCTCTCGGCCCGGCTCAAAGTGCTGCACCACTGCCAAAGTTTTGAAGATGAGGAAGGTGGAAAGGTGTGCTGCAACCCTTACCACTACAGCCGGTTGTGTGGGCCAGGTAAATATCCATCCACCACCTGTCCGTCTGTCTGTCTGTCCGTCCATCCATCCGTCTCTATCTATCTATCTATCCATCTATCTATCTATCTATCTATCTATCTATCTATCTATCTATCTATCTATCTATCTATCTATCTATCTATCTATCTATCTATCTATCTATCTGGAGGTGTGTTACTCCCCAGTGGGCCTTTTGGGACCCCATTTGGTGAACCTTGACACCAGCCCCACAGCTAATCGCAATGACGCATGCCATCAATGGGAGCCGAGTTTGACACAAGATGTTACGCGAGTATGGAAAGCCATTTGAGCATGTATTTGCTATTCTTGATATCCAGTTTTAAGGGGCAGTCAACTCAAAAATCTCAACAATAATAATGTCTGCTGCGCCATAAGTCTAAATAGTGTATTCTGATTACTATTTTGTTCATGGAATATGAATTAAGCAGAAAAATGCACCCGTTTTTATCCATCTCATTTGCCACTTGCTGTTGACTGAAAATGATATTACTGTTGCTCACAGCTCACCTGTTTTCTGCGTTTGGTCATGTGATATTCAGAAGCTGAGCCGTAACTTAGCCCTGAGCAACTATGATGTCATTGTCAGTTGACGACAAGGTGCAAAATGGCCACCTCCTGAGATTGATAAAGACGGGTGGATTTCACTGCTTTTGTTGTTTTGTCTTTTTTTTTTTTTTTTTGCCGTACTAGAATAAAGTGTAATTAAGCAGCCACTTATCTTTTTGGTTTGTTTTTTTTATTTTGGTCATGTGACATTCATAAGCTTAGCCATGATTGGTCATTACCTGAGTAACTGTGGTGTCATTTTCAGTCAACAGCAAGTGGCAAAATGGCCGCCCCGAGTTGGATAAAAAATTTGCTGCTTAATTCATATTCCACAAACACAATATGCCGTAGCATTTAACCTATTGTAAATATTTTGTTTGGGCTGACTTCCTCTGTAAATTGCATATACTAATGTCACACTGAGTCTGAGAGTACACAATAAAACGTTACTGTGCTGCATTAGTAACACACTGTCTCACTACAACTCACAGTTGTTCTTCTATTTGTAGTGTGCAGAAATAGTAGTAATTCTGTAAACTTTACTAGTCAGTCACAGTTGTTCAACTAGTGCACTCTTCCTATAGTGGACATAAAATGCACACTAGTACACATGAACCTTTATGTGGAAATCAAGGATAGTGATAGCCTCAACCCTTCTCATACATTAACATTTGGTACATATTGTTCAGGAATCAAATTGTTTTGGTTTCCTTACAAGTCATTAGGCATAAGGCAGATAGTCAAAATGCACTAGAAACAAAATAAGTGACACGAAACAAGCAACCCATTTTTCGGATAAAACAAACAAACAAAAAAAAAAACTCTTTTATTCCTCCAGACATACAAACACAACTTTTACAGACTGTTTAAATTTGTTCCAAAAAACTTGCTGGCAACATGATCCGACTGAAGGTCGCTCTCAAGTTGCAACTAGGTTCTGTTCCCCCCCCTTTTCTGTCTCCCACTGACAAGGAGGTCCTCTTCTTGTTATTTAGGTGAAGGAGTGCCGATAATATACAGTTTGCATAGAGCTGGCGCCAGACTGACTCGCTGGGTATCTGACAGAGGACTCGGCAATTACTGCCTGTGCTCTTAAAGGGGCCGCACACTCTATGTCAGCTGTGTAGTGAAGGGATAGAGCCTGCAAATGCAAGAGTTGCGCTGTTTTCGATGCAGCACAAATCATAATATTATTTCAATAACATACACAGTATGAGTATGATAAACATGACTGCTACGGGAAACAAAACAAAGTGATCATTTCAACTCTCTACATATTGGTGTGTTTTGTTCCAGAGTCACCTCCTCCCCCCTACTCGGTGTCCCATTCGGATGAACACAAGCCACTGGGTGAGTTTGGCAGCAGACACACGACAAGGCAGTAAATGACAGGCGTCGTCATCTTTCAGACTGACACATTCCCTTCTGTGGTTGACATCATGGCTTGCAAGTTAAATTACAGGTTGAAAAATAGCATTTGACTAAAGATGAATCTGATGCTTAATCACATGCTTCCACTGAGTGTTTGTCAAGGATATGAAATGTCAGTCCAGGTACTAACTACTAACTTTAACCAGTGGGCCATGATAAACAGTAAGCTATTGAAAATGGATGGAAGGATGGATTTTAAAAAAGATTTTCTGGTTTTGTTGTTAACCAAAAGATACCTCTTAGTCCAATGTTTTAAAAAAAATGGTTGGATGGAAAGTCATGGAAATTGAAGTAAGCTTTCAGGGTCAAACTGCCACCATCCTAAATCATTTTGATTGCATTAATACAGCTATCAGTGAAATGTAAAAGAAATGACACACTGAATAACTTTAATGATGAATGGAAATTATAATGTGCATCTAATTGGTTAACATTCTCAATTAACCTTTTTCAGTAGTAGTCAAATAAATACTAAAACCTTAAATTTGAAAGCAAGTAAGAACACATACTGTCAGTGTGCTGACTTCATGGAATGTCCCGTGTTTATGCCGTCAAAAAAAACTGGTTTGCGAGTAGTTATCAAGCTTTGTGCAACTTGAGAGATGATTTTTACCAGAAATATTTGGTCAAGTTCCTAATTATACAGTATCAGACGTATTTAAGGTAGGCATAGTAGGGCCCGATATTCAGCATTTTGACCAATAACGGCATTATCCATTTTGACGAATCATACGGCCGATAATGTCATGACTGGGTCATGCAAAGGTTATGTTTGGGTCATGCAAGGGTTATGTTTGGGTCATGACCGTGTGGTCAAGTGTCTGTTTTGAACTGAGGTCAAGTGTCTGTACTGAACTAATCTAACAGCATCTAGTTTCAACTGGTAATACGCTATGTGATATCAGAAGCTATGTGACGTCAGGAATCTTTAATCTCTTGATCGAGTCAACAGCCAATCAGATAATTCCATGTCAGTCCTGTTACCCACATGTCTAGCCACAACCAATCAGATTGATTCACCGTCTGTATAAGCTGTCTGAGAAGTGTGTATGGTTGTCAGATTATTACCTCTGTTCCTCTGTGCAACTTGTTTTTTTCTCGTCTAGTCAAGTTTGTTCCACGCCTCTCGATGTGAAAAAATAGTTAAAATCTTATTTTTGTGATCCAAATTCCAGAACATAACAGATAATTGATTAATTTAAAGAAGCTTTGGCGGGTGGGGGGAGGGGCGGGGGGAGTCAGGGAACTCGTTTTTTTAATTTTCATAGATGCTTCTGATCTTGGGAACTCTGTACCTTTAGTTTTTGCTTGAAGTTAAAACTAAGATAAGTAAAATTTTGATACTTCAGATATTTTTGAAATGAAAAAAAACCCCAACTATTTATTGTAGCATACAACAGGGAGCTATTTGCTTAAGTTTTTATTTAACCTTTGAAGACATGTTACTGCCCCTGGTAGAGTCCTGAACTTTTTGTTAGATTTGTAATTGATTAATTGAATAATTGATTAATATATTGTTTTAAATTCCAATATTTTACAAAACCTAAACATAAATAAAATAATAGCTGGAGTTTGTATTCTTTAAAATTTTGAGTTCCAATATTTTTACTTTTAGTGAAAATAAATATGGGCTCCAAATATTGGTTATCGGCGTCATTGATTGCTAATAATCACGTATCGGCCCTGAAAAAAAAAACCATCGGAGTCCACAGTATCATAATTTATTGACCAAAAACAAAGAAATGGCGCCACAGTTGTTTCATTAATATGAGCTTCATGGGAAAATGTTTCCATTAATCAACACAGTTTCATAAATTTGTAATATGCTTTCCCTTTTTCAACATTTTCCAGACTCTCTACTGTCTGACACTGAAACTCCGCCCCCTCCAATCACGCCGACCGACTACACAGGTGAAGTACATTTCAGTAATTGCAAATCTTCATGTTTGTCCACTCCTGTCATGGCAATGAACTTGTATTTGTTTGTGTATCATATACCTCTCATGTAAACAAGCTTGAAAGCAATCACGGCAAAAAGTATTTGTGTGTTTTCGTGTAATGCCCCCCGCCCCACCCCTACTTTCAGAACATCTGCATGGAGTGATAAGTTATTGCGGTGTTGCAATGTTGTGCCTTCCTTCCTATTTTCGAAGGCTGTTACGATAACCCCAAAGCCTGCAGCATAAAGCGTCTATTGTCAGCGAGGCATGGGGGACTTTAGTGGGGGTCCGGGGTCTCTCACTACCCCAATGCTGCCTTACACTCCTCCTTTCCCCATCTCTCTTTTCCTCTCTTCACCACAGCCAAATATTTCACTGGGATGAAGTTGCAATAAGATCCCCGCGCATACACCCAATCCCCTTTGCCTCTCCAAGCACCCATCCCCCTCTTTCTTCCCTCAAATCCCTCCATTCCTCTCGGCAATTGAGCAGTGGAAAGAGACTTGTATTTTGGGGGCGGGGGGAGCCTGGCGGTTGTGATCTGGCTTAGGTGTAGAATTTGTGTGTGTATATGTGGAAGGGGGCAGCTTAAGGTTGCGCTTGGCCAGGAAACAGCCCCCTCTAGATGATGAAACTGGAGCTTTATTTGTTTAAGTGCTGAGGTCGGCCAGAGAGGTCCGTGTAGTATTAGAAAAAAAAAAAAGCCCACAAACCCACTCGATCACGATCTGGACTCAGTTGTAGAAGGTGCTGAAAGATGAATGGGCATCTATGAAGTCTGCGTAGCGCTGTCACGGCATCCCAGACATGTCCGACGTACAGCTGATGTACTCATCACTGTCTTGCCTTGTTGTCACGAGTGTTGAAGGCCGCCTGTTCCTGGGCTGTGGGAACCTCCCCATGCATAGTTCGCTGGTTTTATGAGGTTTTCAGCCAGATAGTAGTGTCACTGTAAAGTAGTAAAGGGGCATCTGCCAAATGTTTTCAGTATATAGCAACGTTTCTCAAACTTTTTCAGCTCAACTAGAATTCTGGCTCCTCCATGGACTGTAAATGCTTCAAATGTGTCTATGTCATAACAACAACATACAAACCTCAACACATTACATGCACACCCAACTAATTGAAAGTTGATGCCACAACCTCCATAAATTACCTGTCGTTGATTACCAAAAGCATTTTTAGGTTTTTGTTGGGGTTTAAGAAATACAGTACTTGACTCATTTAGCCGTTTTCACCAATAAAACGGTGGTTGTAGGATATTTTGTGGACCCGTAGAGGAGCTACAATACATAATTCACAATTAAAAAAAAAAAAAAAGAAAGAAAAAGCTTTCCTAGCTACTCAAAACGGCTTATATTTCCGCGTAGTAATCATTTTAAGCAATTATGCCATTACCAGAGCTCAAGCGGTCAAAATGATGGCTCTGGGAGATCTATTTAGTAGTTTTAAAATTCTGATAGACATAGTGTTATAGCAAGGAGATTTGCTACTTTGCCCTCTTTACTTAGCTAGCTCGCTTAGCTATAGGATGCAGCTAAATTCTTGTCAATGAGGATTTATTATGAGCCGCAGTAATCAACCAAATTTTTATCAGTTTGGCCACAATGCGTAGCGGTATCCTGGTTAATCAGAAAATCCACCTGTTTTTATCCATCTCAGGGGGCGGCCATTTTGCCTTGTACTACTAATTGCTGGCCACTTAAAATGACATCACAATACCTAAGGGCTCAGACCATCACGGCTCACGTTTTCTGTTTTTTTTTTTTTTTTTTTTTTTTTTTTTTTCACAGGTTGAGGACTTTATGATGTCATTTTTAGTTGACGGCAAGTGACAGTACAAAACAAAATGGCCGCCCCATGAGTGGGCGCATTTTGCTGCTCAATTCATATTCCACAAACGCAATATTAATCGGAATACCATGTTTAGACTCGTGGGGGCGCATAGAATATATTATAAAGAGAATTTTTGACTTGACTTCCCCTTTATAAACATTAATATTGTGCTTGATTTCTAATGCAGTGAGCTGCATCAAATTTAGGTATACAACAGGAAAATGCAGTTCAAAATTCCTCATTCTTGTTCAAAATGGTTGAATGTCAGGAGTTCACTAATATTGAGAGCGTTCAGAATATTTAGCAACATCTGTCATGATTTGATGCTCCAAATAAAGATTGTCCTTGTTGTAGGTCTGCGCAATATTGTTCTTGTTGGGCATGTTGTGAATTTTGAAGGCTGCTTTTAGAAAATGAATGAATGAATGAATGCTTCAAGGGTTTCTGCAAGTCTTTGGCAGCAATCAGGGCTTTGTTTCTTGCTCATTTAATCTGTGTGAATGTTTGCAAGTTAGTCATTCATCTACTAAAAAGCGACAGGCGACAATCAATGGTCGGTCTGGCTCTGTTTAGGAAGTCTAAAAAGTCAACATGCACATTTCAAACTAATAATCAAAACCATGATTATTTTCCTCCTTTTATTCCACACCATTTTGTGAGTCTGATCCAAATTACACACACAAAACACAGTGATGTTTTTGAAGGAAGTTAAATGAAAAGGTTGCGAGGGAGTCGACGTTAGAAGGCGATTTGCTCATTGTTTTCAAGGTGAACCGCAACAGGAGGCACCACTGATTGTGCCTGGCGACTTGAGCAGAGCTAGATTAGTTTCCTTACAGACATGCCGCGTGTCGTGTTTGTGTGAGAGCACGCATGTGTGTGGTCCCAGCTCCCCTGCCCCCCACCCCACACCAAACCGCAATCGCGCTCCTAGTGGAGCCCAGGGCTGGAACTTTTATTCAATACACAAGAAACAAACAGCTCTGCATATTGTTCTCATCTCAGACTTTGTTTGGCACTTTATGAGATGCTCTAGTGGCGATACAGGTGGTTATTCACAGGAGGTGAACATCTTATTTTGTCAATGAAGAGGATGAGTTTAAAAGAAGAAAAAAAACATTAGCTGTCTCCTTTGAATCCATTGTGAGTCTTTCACTAAATAGCCTGTGATGTTTTCTACACAACAAATATGCTTTGGGCTTCTCCTTTAAACCAGTTATTTACTTGAGGTTTTGGACTAAAAAGCAGCAGCAGGGTGTGGTCCATACATACCTTTGCCCTGGCCTCTTTTATCATTCAATCAGTTAATGTTCCCTTTAAACACAGCTTACAGCACAGCTCTAAATATGGAAACTTTGGTAGACTTTTATCCCTCATGTGACACCATCAATTTTGATCATTCAGCTCTTATTGTCACTGTGTGTGTTGTGCGTTTTGTGCGTGTGTGTGTCCGCGTGTGAGACAGGGAGAGACAGAGAGGAATTTCTGCCATGACTCGGTGATAAGATCGTTTCGGTGTGCTCAAATAGGGGTTCTATCAGGACAAGCAAACATGCGATCACGCACATGCATGTGTGAGTTCAACGGAAGTCGGTTTTTGCCTTTCTTGTCGTTCATTCACACATGTGCACGCATGGCTTGGGAAACATAGTTTACTCGATTTTAGTCATTTGGTATAAGGGTGCAGAGTAAAACATTTGTGGTGTTTCCATTTGAAGAAAATCGGACTTTTGCGTGGTCTCCCCGTGCTTGCGTGGGTCTTCTGCTTTCCAAAATATGTTACTCAGGTTAATTGAAGACTGAATTTTCTGAAGGTGTGAATGTATGTGAGTGTCTCGCCTGAAGTCAGATGAGATAGGCTGCAACTCACCTGCAATGCTACTGAGAATCGATGGAAATATGAAAGTTCTTATTTCGTATCAAGGTTTCTTCCTTTTTTTCTCCTTTCTTCCTTGTCAGTCATTAGTCTGTGACATTTTTTTTTTTTTTTATTCCAATGCCTTATGGCAGGCATGTGTCACTTCTCCCCGATCGATCCAAATTGCAATAAGCAACTTTATAGATCCAAATTCTTGTCATAAAATATTTAAATACTAATAAGTATATTGATGCTGTATGTTATTGGGGAAAAATACTGGAATACCAAACTTCTGTAATTAAAAGAATTGGTATAATAATTTGTGACTCAAACGAACAGAGAGGTAGGGCTGGGTATCGATTCCAGTTTCCTCAATCGATTCAATTTCTATTCACAATAGTTCAGTTCGATTCGATTTGGATTTTTTCCGATTTGATTCGCTTCAATTCAATCCAATATTGATTAATTATGGAAAATCAAGAACATAATAAAAAAAGGCTTAGGCAGTAACTGTTTTAAATGATTTAGTTTATTAAAGAAAGTAACACGTTATAATCACATAAATGTTACACAAACATTGACATCAACAAGGATGAGATGAAAATGTTTTCATAATTCAAATTCAATAATTGTACATGTAAAGTAAAAAGATTGTCTTAAAGTGCAATAATTCAGGAGGTGTTTCATAGATGTAAGAACATACTTTTAAATTCATATGAACAGTAGATTTCAAGAAAACAGTAAGATACAAAAAAATTGGCCTTTAAAATTACATTTTCTTATGAATTTATGGGGAAAAAGATATTCAAACAATCGATTCATGGTTTTGTTAATCAATATCAGGCTCGAAAAGGAAAATCAATTTCCTGTGCTCATTGTTCGATTTTTTTTAAACACATCCCTCGTGGTATTTTCTCCCTAACGCTCACAATTTTTCTCTGTTTGTGCATGTATTCGTTTGTGTGGGTGTGTGCGTGCGTGCGCGTGAGTGTGGGTGTGTGTTTGTGTAAGAGAGAAAGAACCAAATACAAATTTAAGTGAACCCTCATATTTGGCAACATTTACACAGTTAAATAGCACTTCCTGTATTATGCTCTTATTCTGAAAGACAATGGACACCACTTCCCACAGCAGAACACCTGGTAGCTTTCTCCGATTAACATCACATAGAAACAATAGACGCATTCTAGGGCTGCTCACTTTGTCATTGACATTCAGAGCCAAACGAGAGGTACCACGTACCTCGAGGCACCTACATCATAAGATCTTTTGGGCATAACTTCCCAAGTAATGACTGACTTTGGGGCATTTTCTACAGGTTGTCTGTGTATCGTTAGCAGAGAGATAAATCCTGATATCCTTTTGCTGTCCCAACCAAAACACACACAGTGAAGGAATAACAGTTCATGGGCAACAAATAGGTGGCCGGTGGGCCAAATGCATCACTACTGTAAGAATTAAGAAGCATGCCTCTCCCACCCCTCATGAGATTTTGTTGGTTTCTTTTTGTAAGCTGAGCAAGGTATCAGCCAAACAATCGCGTTTCTAAGCCCTGTCTGCACTCAGTGCAGCATTAAGCCCATGAATTGGCTCTTTGACTGATGGGGCACAGCCCAGGAATGTTGGGAAGTTGGGAAGGTGAGGGGGAGTCGGGTCTGGCTGCAAAAGAGGCGGGAGAGGGGGCCGGTGGGGTCTGACTGACTCTGGAGAGTGACATCTGATACATGTTTGAACATATCACCGTTAATAGTTAAGACACAAAGAGAGGAGCCGACATTCTTGGAAGTTTGGAAGACGGTTTTAAGAGAGTGCTGTTGAAGTGGGCTCACAAGAGGTGAAATGTTCCACGTTAGTCGACACTGTTTGACAAGTTTTGGTCAATGTTTGATTGGGGCTCACGTCCACATCAGACAATGAGCATGAATATTAAATTAGATTCCAGCGCAGAATCCAGGAAGAATCAATTCCCGAGGTATTATTAGGACAGATGTAAAAATAGTCCAAACCGTAGACATTCAAACGGTGCTGTGACCAACTTGGATGTGTCTGCTTAAGCCTGGTCGGGTCGTCTTAGTGGCCTGTTTGCTGGCACGCGTGTGTACAACTCGAGCTTTTATGCCTGACTGAGACACATTAGGCTATGGAATTCGAAATCAAGGGTTGGACCATTAACTGTTTGCCATTTCCTCAAATATTTTCCATCACTGCCCTTTTTTTTCAACACTAGCTTCTAAGGACACAAACTCACGCATTGGTGGGATTTTTGTTTCAATGCAGATGGGTTTTCGCATCTTAGACTAAATGGAATTTATGTTGGTGTAATTTGAGCTGGAAGCTAAAATAAGAAAAAGAAGAAGAAGAAGAAGAAGAAGAAGAAGAAGAAGAAGAAGAAGACGAAGAAGAAGAAGAAAAGTCATTAAAACAAGACCTAAATTGACTGGTTACAATATAACAAGGGCACTGATTACCAATGGGGCGTTATAAATCATCTTTAAAATGATCTGTCATAGTTTTTTTAGGGAAATTGTGTGTATGTATGTGGTACTTATAGGTGGTTGCTTAAGAGTTTTGTATTCACATGTGTCTCGGTCAGAAAAAAATTGTATTGAACATCCCTAACCTCTAATCTGCTAACCCTAACCATTTTAATAATAAAATAAAATGTATTGAATTTAAGTTCAGATTCCATTTTCAAGTGTAAAGCGCAGTACTGTACAGCATCATACTGAGAGCTTTTCCTAGCAATCACCAAATATTAGACACAGCTGTCTCTGTATGATGCAGTACAATACATCTGACAATATGAATCAAAACTGAGGATTCTTATTTTTGTAAATTATACACTTTCACTTGAAGTCATTTATCGTGTAAGTGGTTATAATGCTGTGATTGGTTGGTGTATTCTACTTTTCCTCCCAGTGAACTGTCAAGCAGCTAAGCTAACATGCTAATAGCTGCTGATGTTAATGTATTCACCAGATCTTAGTTCTGTTTTAACCACTTATTGCCAAATACATGGTAATTTGCGCTAGTGTTAGTGTCTAAATTAAAAATGAAGTTCCCATTACGGTATATTTCCAGTCTTTCACCACAAATGTTGGGTTATCCAGTCAAGCTCAAAAACCGAATACCTCAGAAGCGGCACTGGCTTTCCACTGGCTCATTAGTTTGAGGATAAGGGGCTGTCTCCTTTTGGTCATTCCAAGACAACATGGTATCATTGGCATGATGCTTGGTGGATTTGCAAAACTAGTTATGTATTTCTAACCTTGTTGGAGGTAGTGGAAGTGACGTCAAGCGACGAGCAGTATTTGGCTAACTACTGCCGCCTAGAGGCTTGGCATGCATGTAAATGATCTTAAAAACCACTGATCTGAATATATGACTGTATAGCCAATAGGTCTTTTGAAGTTGCGAGGCCGCCATATTGCTCCTCCCTAGAAACGTTTCTCAGCATACGATCCTATACATTTGTAATATCGAAATTGGAGAATATTTGAGACAGTACGTACTAGAAACAGCATGATTTATGGTGTTTTAAACTTATTTAACATGAACAAGAGGACTTACAACTTACGTCAACGTGTATAAATGATATGTTTAATGATGTTTACAGGAGGAAACTTGTATATTTTTTATATGAAAGAATTATAACTAATTTAACAAAAGATGCCTCTGCCAAATCTAATATTGGGGTCTATGGAACTGAGAGATAAAAGCAAAAGGGGGTCTTCAAAGCAGCACCTACTGTCCGTTTGTTATTTTTATTTTTATTTTTTTTTACTTGTTAAAAAATAGTGAAAAACCCCACACCCCACCTCTGGCCTTATACTAACTGCCTACGAGCTAGCTGTATATATCTCATCTGTACATATACCGTATAGCTTGTACAGTAGTCTGCTCATGAGGTGGGAGGAGCAAAATGGCTGCCCTGTGACTTCAATGGCTTGCATGGGTGTGTATGGGCTATCCAGTCATATATTCAGCTCAGTGTTAAAAACGCACTTCTGCATTTTTGTGAATGTTATTAACGAGGCAGTGTGGTCGGATTTTTTTTTTCTACACGGGGAGGGGGCGTAAATTTGTTTATAAAATACCTAGTGTGGACAAGGCCTACCGGTAAGTCACTTGCATTTTGGAGATGCGATGAGATTTTGAACATTTGATAATTAATTTTGTTTTAGCACGACTAAGGGGTAGAAATGTTGTCCAGCCTCTTGGAACTTTTGAAGTGAAGCTTTAGGATCTCTTGATTCTGTCACCATTGAAATTGTACCCACTGCAGGACTAATGAAAGATTTTCTTCTTTGTCCTTATTGTGTCAGATCACAAACGAGAACTGATCACGCGTCCTCCAGCTTTACGACCTCATCCTCAATTTCATGCCTGACTTTTTGTCAGCTCCACTTACTGATTGTATGTCTTCTCTTGCCTTTTGTGTTGATTGAACACACTTGTAATTCCATGGAGTTTAGCTTGTCCTGCTTTTCTCGACGTCTTTCCAGTTTGCTGCCTTAGTCCATGTTGTCAGACCTTCACAATTTAAAATAAGGTTTAAATTACAGGACTGGCTGTGGCTTTCCTTTGTTCCCTCAGAGTTTCTGCCAACTCGCAATTTGGCTTTTAATGGAATCCTGCCATGCTGCTGAACTTAAAGATTCTTTGCAGATGTTGAAAGGCACTGACTCGATGAAATGTAGGCCAGCGTGCCCTGCGCTGCGACTGTGGATGCAATGCGGAATGACTCCAAATGTATTTATCTTGGAAAAGCAACACTCACCTTGTTTTCACAAGCTGCGGCGGCCTTTTTCTTTTTTGTGTGTCAGCAATATTTACCGAGTCATCACGGAATCATCTCATTTTCACGAAGGCCACACGAGAGACACGACTTTGAGAAAGTTCATTTTTATCCAATATTCAAAAGTTGTGCTTGCAGCATATGGTTACGCCATGCTTTCGTTTTGACATTAATATCATAACAGGTCTAAGTCTTTTACTGACATCATTGTTATGATGCAACGCTCACAGTGCTTGTGTCTATATGTAGCAACGAAACTGTATATTCTGTTTGCTGACCACAGTATCCATGCTGGAATTTCATACTCATTTAATTCTCCCTAATGAGCCATTAGTCAGAATTTCTTCCTCGTAGTGGAACAAGTGGATGTGTTCCATCACTAATGTGTGTAATTATGTTGTGAGGAGTGAAGGCCATATAGTCGGCCCACGTGAGACTCAATGAGACACTTGTCAACTTGACCTCCATGGCTGGCTGAGGAGGAGGGAGGAAGTGTCAAGGAAAAGGGCTTGTCCAGGAATGTGTTGGAAAGGGGGCATGGCAACTATCATACAACCCCCCCCCCCCCCCCCCCCCCCCTCCCCTCACTTTTCACTCTCTCCCCGAGTGTATTCCCATTCAAATAATCAATAAGCCAGACAACTTTATTCATTTTAAGATTTATGTTTCTATATGAATTTGGCACTCGCGATCTGTGCTTGTCTGTGAAATTACCAACATCGGGTCTAATTCGCCTGTTGCGGCCTCCAGGCTGCGCTAAGCCTGACACATATCCTAGGCCAGGGGTCTGCAACCTGCAGCTCTGGAACCACATGTGGCTCTTTATTCCCTATCCTGTGGCTCCCTGTGGATCTCTAAATAAAAATGTAAATAAATAAATAATTGTTACATTGTTAGTTGTATTTTTTTAAGATAAAATGAATTAATGATTTAGATTTAAAAAAAAAGAAAAAAAAAGAAAAATTAAATTTTCCAAAAATGTCAGAGACCAAATTTTTAAGTTGTCAGAAAAAGATGAATAAAGTTTTTAAAAAATGATCTAAAAGTGTCCAAAAAGTGACCATAAAATATCAAAAAAGGAAGAGGAAAAGCAGAAATTTATCATTAATATGTCTGTGAAATTGCCAAAAAATTTCAGAGAAATGAATAAAAAGGCAGAAAAGAAAATGTTCAAAAACTAACCTAAAATGTCCAAAAAACAAAAGAAAGGAAGAAAATTAAATATTTTTGGAATTGCCAAAAAAAAGTCAGAAAATGTATTTTTTTTAAAAAGCCAGAGAAGAAAATGTTCAAAAAGTAACTATGAAATGTCCAAAAACAAAAGAAGAAATTCCAAGAATGAAGTGTCCATAAAATCCGCAAAATTTCCGGGGTGGGGGGGCGTTTTTTTTTTTTGTTTGTTTTTTTTTTGGGGGGGGGGGGATACGGGGCCAGAAAATGAACATATGTCTATACAATTGCCGATAATTTCATAATTGTAGCAGAAAGTCAGAAAAAGTCTGAAAAATAATAGAGAAAAAAAATCCAAAAATGGAAACGGAAAGGTTGAAGAAAATGAATGTCGAAGTATTGGATGCTGCATATTTTGGTGTTGTGGTGCAGCTCTAATTAGCATCTGGACCCCCAGTACTAATTTAGACTAACACTAACAATGTTTAATTCATCACAATCTTCAAATGTTTTGCGGTTCCATACAGAATTTTGGTTATTTATTTGGCCTAAAATGGCTCTTTTGACAGGGAAGGTTGCTGACCCCTGTACCTAGACCAAGTTTGGTTAGAAGAGGTGAGTCTATTAAAAAAACAAAAAGTCTACGCACAAGCTTGCAAAAGTTGACATGTAATCATAATCAATGTTAGGGCTGCACAATATATCGAAAAAATATCGATATCGCGATATTGGCCCTTGCAATATGCATATCGCAAAGGCACGCAATAAGTTTTATATGGAATTTTATGCTTTTTATATGAATTTGACCAGTCAGATGCTAACTAAAATGTTCATCGCCATTCAATAGTTGAAAATTATCAAGACATAATTACAATTAATTAACTAAGATTACATTAAGGTTGCTTATTTTGCCACATGAAAAATGTTTTTCTTTCATTAGGTTACAAAAATGTAATTTCTTTAGGTACATGTTAAATATCGCAATAATATCGATATCGCTATGTTCAGCAAGTATATCGCATATTGCATGTTTTTCCAATATCGTGCAGCCCTAATCAATGTGATCACTCCTCCCACCATTTTATTTGTACTGGATACAATAAAAGTAATAACCTGAAATAATCCACAAATCAAAGCCACTGGTACGCTTGACCATTCAATAGCACGTGCTAATTATTGATGATAACCGACATTTAGCACAATAAAAATAAGTAGAGTGGCTCGAAATAAGTGAGGAAAATTGCTGTAATTGTAATCTAATGTGTAATGTACCACAACAACATTTTCAAAGTACTTCAGTGAGTGGCCTGTAAAGGTTCAGAAACTTGGTCCAATATTAAATTGTGGCAAGGCAAAACTTCTTGGTGGATGATATAATATTTGGCCGTCCAGTCGACCAGGACGAATGATGCATGTCAAACCTGAAGAATTCCTTGGCCCGACTTGCAGAAATGCAGGAAACTCGTCACATTCTCTCTTCCTCTGGAATAATTCTTCTAGAGTCGCACATCGGTGGAATTCTACTGGCATACTCAGATTCTTAAAAAGTTGGAAAGCGCCAGAATAATGGAATAATACTTGTTTGTGTTGTTAAACAAGAAGCATGGGGGTCTTCTTACACTGCAACATAAAAAGATCACATATGGAAAAACTGAGAGGGAGCAGTGTGCGTGTTTGTGGTTGACTGTGCAGCCAATGTCTGGCGATAACGCAGTCGTCTGATGGCAGAGATAGTCAAGACGCCAACTGGATTTGTGGTGTGCTGGATTTGAAGTTGCTGCTTAATTATCCTTGTCCCAAACAAAGAAAATAAAATTTGTTGCCATAAGGGGAGGCGGGTTTGCTCTTCTTTGAATTTGCTAATTCTAATACTGATTTTGGGGGAATTTGAGGCAGCTTGGAGGTGACTGACAATAGTCAGTAGCTGAGTTCTCATCTCTTTTTCCCCGTGCAAGACTAAAACCACCCACTTCTTTCAACACAGTGGAAGAGTCTAATAACTGGAGGGGAATCTAATCCTTGGCAGTGGATGAAAGACAAGGGTCTCCCTCACTCCCACTCTTTCTCACAGTCTTTCTCTCTTCATTTTTTCCATGGATGCTAGTTATGCTTGGCAGGCCAGGTTCTCTCTCTCTCTCTCTCTCTCTCTCTCTCTCTCTCTCTCTCTCTTCATTTTCCAGTTCCCTTTTTCACTCACTTTTTTTTTCCACCCTTCAACTTCCCCAATTTCTCCCAACTGTATTCCTGCTCCCCTGCAGGTTGAGGTGGGTAACAGGAAGCCTCACTTACCGTGACCTGGAAACTTGTGAATTCAAAAGAGACAACAATTCAGCTCTCACGTCCATATTTTATGTAGCTGAGTGGAACATTCATTGCCGTGCTTGTAAGGAGAAACAATAAATTTTACCCTAAAATGGCCTACTAGCGACCAGACAGCCAAAACACCTCAGGCTGTGCTTTTGTAGACGGCGCATGTGGAAATGCTGGCGTATCCTGATTTCCCTTCAGGCACAAGTCTTGATGCACTTGATTGGGAATTTGGTTGATCATTCTGCACCAGTCTGCGCTGTGCGAGGGTGTGT
This sequence comes from Festucalex cinctus, assembly GCF_051991245.1. Lineage (NCBI taxonomy): Eukaryota > Metazoa > Chordata > Actinopteri > Syngnathiformes > Syngnathidae > Festucalex > Festucalex cinctus. The sequence goes on along the minus strand of NC_135414.1, from coordinate 13,412,353 downwards.
CTATTTTGACACGTGCCCGTCGCGTCTAACAATTTGATGGCAGAACATTGTCTAAGCTATACACCTGCTTGGACCGCTTATAAGTTTGATGCAGTAGGTTGACTGTGCTGTAATATAAATTTGGGAAATTTTTATTATTATTATTATTGTTATTATTATTATTATTATTATTATTATTATTACTATTATTATTATTATTATTATTATTATTATTATTATTATTATTATTATTATTATTTTAGTTTTAAAATCATTACAACACCCAGCACAGTTATGATGCATGATATATATTGGCTGTGGCCAATTTTAAGTCATATTTCATAAGGGTACCCGCTCATGTTGTTTGTTGCCACACCAGCTAAGAGCAGTGACGATGGTCAGGTCACTCACGGATCACTCTGATCCAGAGATGTCACCATGCGAGGAGTGCGTGTGCCACATTTAAAAGAAAGGAGCCGTCCACAATCGCGCAAATGACGCACGCCTGAAATATTACCAACACTCGGTCTCACCCGCCTCCGAGATCGCGCGTCGTGACGGTCTTGAAAATAGAGCTTCTCATGTGGTGTGTTAGCATTAGCATTCCACAAGTAGAAGAAGAATGTCCAAGAGGAGATGGTCACATACCAGAACGCGTACTCTCGTCAGCGTTAGGCATACACTTGCTGGCGAGATGACGAGGGGCAGCTCTGGAAGCTTTTCGAGCAGCAAAGTTTAAGCACCACTAATGAAAACCAGCCCTGCTGGTTCACTTGGCTGAGACAGTGCCAGCACCCGAAATTGATTTCAACAAGACAAGAAGTAAAATTTGTGATTTTTCAAGGGTATTTGGACGAAAGCATATCACAGACATGTTGTGAAGACTCCTCAAACTTTTCTAGGGAAATATAATGCATATGTCTCTTTTGAGTTGCAAATTAACTATAAAAATCAGGCACAATTGTCTGTGATGGTAAGACAGATATTATCTATACAGAGAGCCGGATAGTTTTGTGATGTCTGATGAAGATATCAGTCTTCTGTCTGTTGCTTTATATTGCCAGGCCAAACATGAAAATATTCTGTAAATATTGGTGTTGCGCAGCCTGCGCTGTGGCAAAATGATGAAGTAGAATGTAGTGTAGTGTAACACATTTGTGAGAAGACCCAGGTCAAGAGAGGAAGCTAAAAAACAAAAAAGTATGTTAAAACACTCTGTATGAGGTAGCCTGGAATGTTTTACAGTGAGATTGGCACTAAGAGACAGTGCTTTTGAAATGAAACAACAAAGGTTACTTATCTAATTGGTAAACAGTGCTGTTAAAGGTTGGCTGGCTTTAAATGCTTGCAGGACGCTGTAATTGCTAGCAGCCCTCGCATCCAGATGAATGCGTACAGGCACGCACAATCTCCCAGACACACACTTCCTTGGCCCAAACATAAACATACTGATAACCTCTCATTTTAACCCGTCTTAAAAAATTCCATTGAAGAACTCGGTTTCCCACAAGCTCCTCCCCCGCCGCTGCGCTCTCACACAAGCTCATTCTACCTTGAGTTGGATAGGAGCCAAGCTGAGCCTGATGACACTAAGAACCGTGCCAGAAACATTAAACATGACATGCCGCGCGCCACAAATTCATGATTGATCTTGTTTGTATTTTGCTTTTGACGTCACCGAATAAGTGGGGCTATTGGTTTATTTTAAATATAATTGCGCGTCTGTTTTCTGTTTCCAAGCGCTCCTCGTTTTCACTTGGCTCCACAATGACGCTTTTGTCAGACTTTATGGACATAATTACATGTCATAAGACAAGAAACAAGAAAAAGACAATAACTTGATCATCCTGTCAGTGATGTCAAAGAAAAATCCCCCTGCACTCCAAGAAATAACTAGTTAAGAGAGTGCAAACCTCTGCCAAGAAAGTTCACTTCCCAGTCACAATTTAACTGGCTATCTACATACATACTTTTGGATTACTGCAAGTCAAGACTCTTCTTCTATAATGGGGTGGTAAGTTAGAGATACTGTGTGCTCTTTGTTGTCTGAGCAGGGGTGTCTCATTACATGTTGAGGTGATTTATTCACTTATTTGCTGCTGCTGATTTATATATCTCGTGGGGAAGTCGACTACAGGCAACTGAAAAGTGTTGTTTTCAAAGACTACATGTTAATGTGATTTGACAACTTCATGTTACGGTACGTTGACATGACAGGGAAGCACATTTTTTCCTTTGTGTTTTTGAGAAGTCAATTTGGAAGAACAACCAATGTAATGTGCATTCCAGGCCAGTAGTTGGCAATGTCACGTCAAGAAACACTACACGCATTCACACCTCCTACTTGTCCTCCAGGGTCGCCGAAAACCATTTTAAAAATTCCTTTTGTCTGCATATATCGGGTTCAAATGTGAGTAATGTGTCTTGGCCTGACGCCAGAGTGGAGTAATCTTATCTAAATCCACAACGGCCCTGTGGTCCGACATTTGTTGTTTTGGCTTCGGCGGACTCCCACATGCCGACACAAAATGCACGCCCTCCACTTTCACAAATGACCACGTCAAGTCTTTAGACTAGAATTTACCTTGAGACCCGTTTATGAAAAGAATAAGGGCCAGAATGGCATTTGTATGGTTTAAGACAAAAAAAAAAAACAGTGCAAAAGCCAATGAATACATACTGTATACTCCATTGGGCAAATAATAGGCTTCAAAGTTATCTGTGTTTGTATTTTACAGGGTCAAAAAGATATGATATACATATTTGGAGCAACAAAAAGCATCTTTGAGTCTACCAGCATAGTGTCAGGTCATTGAACCGTTTACAGAAGGTTCTTTTTTTTTTTTTTAAATCAATACATCATATATAAACAAATTCTTAACCAGATGAAAGACCAATTTCTAATGTGTACATTTTGTATTTGTGACATTTTCATATTTTGTGTCAGTGCAGAATTATAAGCAATCAAATAAGTGTGAACATGTGCTAAGTTGGCAAAGTTGTCTCACTATATGGGGTAAGATGTCACAACACGTTGACAGACATGTTGCCCCAAGCTATGTTTGCAAATATTAGCTCTAGTTTAAAGTTAACTTAAAACAGAGCAATGACTGAAGTATGACAAGATGCCGCAATCTGTCCTCTATTAAGTCCTGAAGGTAGGAGGAAGATGTTTGTTTGTTTCAAAATATATAAAGTTCAGTTTTTTTTTTTTGTTTGTTTTTTTGTTTGGGTTATGCAAAATGAGTTACTTGGCACTCGTCTCAGCTCCCAATGTGCTATTCTCTTCTCTGTCAGGACATGACCCATGACCATGTAAAGGAACAAAACCAGAATAACATTTGTTTTTAGATGTGCCCTCTGGAGGAGAAGATAACTGCAATGTGACAACTTACCCATGTGACAACAAGCCCCAGTCTCCCCTACAATTTGATAAAGAACTGGACTTTACCTGACCTAACCTGTGGCATGACAAAGAAAGAAATCTCTTCAGCTTCTAGTTCTAGTTCTCATCATGTCTATTTGTTAAAACACTTGAACTGTTAAAAAGCTGCAGCCTTCCTCATGGTGTATGCTGTTTGTTTTATTTCTACTTAGGGAAGAAAATATGCTTGTGAGGTCATAAAGTCTAGCTGTATTTCCGCAGACATGTTTGTGTTACCTTATTACAGGTGCGTGTGTAAGAGTGTGTGTGTGTGATTTGAGAGCTGCAAAAAAAAAAAAAAAAAAACTCCAGCCGCAGGAGTTGCCAGCCTGGAATGCACTAATGACACACGTGGTGCTCAAATGAGAAGTGCAATTTTGTGTGCATGTGTTAGTGTGTATGTGAGAGTGTGTATTCGTGCGTGATAATGGTTTATGTTTGGAACCACTAAGCCCACTTTTTGCGTGCATGAGAGGTGCTATCTCATCACATAGTGTGCGCTTATTTTGCACAAACACACATTTCTTGTCCTACAGTCCCCCCCCCCCCCCCCTGCCAAATAAACGCCTCACTACCCCCCAAATTAAAATGGCCGCTGCTCAAAGGTAGCACACCTAATCTCGATACCAGTTTCACCCGAATGCAGCTTGTAAATTTAAGAAGCGGGTAGCGTTCTGGTGGTAGAAGAGGGGGTGCTCCAGTGGAATATGACAGGAATGGGGCCATGGGCGCATGGGTCTTTAAATCCTCTGTGTCAGTAGAGTCTCTGGAGAAAAATAATGGCATCACTCTGCGAGGGAGTTAATGTGAGCTGATAGCATGAGGGCTTGAGGGGGGGGTCAAGGGTTCACAGGCTTGCACTAGGTTGACAGAGAGCTGAATGCTTCCCACCCCTCTTGTCTTTGCTGCCCTTCACCTTCACTCCAGTGCAGGATGTGAAGGAGTGATGAGGAAGGAGGCGGAAGTTCACAGTTGACACTCCTCTTTGAATACACACAAAGGTGCCAAATAAAAAGGAAAAGTTCAAAATAACAAGGCAAGTACAGTATAGCTAGATCCGTACCAAGACCTCAGACTCAGATGTCCAAAGTAGAGATAGACCGATAAGGTTTTTTCGGGCCCGATACCGATACCAATTATTAGTAGTGAAGGATGCCGATAACCGATATTTGGAGCCGATATTCATTTTCACTAAAAAGGGACATCAACATTTGGAAAAAATACAAACTCCAGCTCTTATCTTTTTTTTTTTTTTTTTTTTTTTTTAAAGCATATGTTTATTGAGCAACTTTTAGGGTTAGTAAAATATTTTTAAGGGTTTTTTTTTCTATACGAAATAAAAGTCTTCCAAAATTAAAAAATATCCAAAGTATTAAATTTTTACTTATCTCAGTTTTAATTTCAACCAAAAACAGAAGGTGCAGAGAGTTCCCAGGGTCGACAAAAATGAAAATAAAAACTTTTTTAAAACATTTACATTTAAATTAGTTTCCTGAAGTTAACACTTAAAAAAAAAAATGGATCTATTATCGGCCATATGATTCGTCAAAATGCCCGATGCCGATATTTCTCAAAATGCTAAATATCGGCGCCGATAATCGGCCCAGCCGATAATCGGTCTATCCCTAGTCCAAAGGGTTTTGGTTCCCGTGGTTTTTGTTAAGAAATGCTAACTGGAAGATACAGTAGATCATCTGATGCAGTGTCGTCTTGTCTCATACCATCATACCGCCTTTTGAAACCAATTTTCCTTGAATGTAACTTCAGATCCTGTCTGAACATAGATCAAAATATTACATACATTCCTGAGCGAGATTTAAAGCAAAGACTAAAGAAGATGATAAATCACAGTATCACAAAACAGCCCTTGGGCATGTTTCCTCTCATGTAGGCAGAGGAAGCTATTTCCAGTCATCATTAATATTACAAATGAGGGGATATTGACAAGAGTGAAAGAAGAGTTTGAAACGTTTAGAGCTCACGAACTGCCCGTTTACCACTGTCAGTTGTAGCTACATATGTATCCGTGTAGAAAATCGTACATTAAACACTTGTTTGACAAATACTCTATTCATTTTTATATGCATTACATGGTCTTCAACAACGAACAACAACCAAATTAAGGTTATTAGTGACCGATAGGGGGAGTGCGCAGCATTCTGCATTTTTTATTTATTTTTTGCCTGTATGTTGCTGGCATGGTTGATATTAGGCTTTACACAATCAGGATTTTGATTACTGATCAACACGTATGATAAAAATATAATCATCAGCAGAATGCGTAATATACCTTTTAAAAAAACTTTTATATGTAATCTACATTCATTGCTGCAATTCGTTGGGCATGGGGACTGGCCTGGCCCACAAATATCGAGAATCCTTGAATGATTTGTCAACTGATATGCATGGAGAGAAAAAAAATCAAAAAATGTTGATAAACATTAAATATAACATGTAATGTCTTATTTTGTGGAGCATATCATTTATGTCATTGATCGATTGGTCAAATTAAGACATGACAGCCGATTACCGATTTTGTATAAAATGCTAAATATCGTCCATTCCCGACCTAGCCAATTCGGTCGCTGTAAAGTCTAGTTGATATATAAGATAAGATATATTATTTGTACTAACTAAATCATTTTCAGATCATTTAAGTGATGTTGGATAATTTTCAGTGGTACACTGGTTCCACTCTTTCAACCGTGCTCACCCTTGTGGACAACCACACTTCCTGTATTTTCGATCAAATGATTTGCACCCTGACTCTGTCAGCCACGGCCACTGTGAATTATGATTAGGGATGGGCGAGTACCGATATCAGGTATCGGTGTGATCCCAGCCTTATTTTAAGGTATCGTACACTTGACGGTGGCCAATACTGGTATCGGCCTCCCTCTAGTGGCCGTTTTACAATCAGTAATTAGAAATGAGAGGAATTGCTATGAAATTCTTGCAATTTTAAGGAAAAATACATATATATGTTTTTTTTAAATTTTTGTTACATTTTATTTTAATTCATTTTTTATTCCATTTTATTAATACATTTACAATACATTTATTAGGATTAATTATCTGTCCTTTTTTATGTACTAGTGGTATCTGTATCTGGGATTGGTGACTACTCAAGAGTTGGAGTATTAGTATCAGTCTGAAAAAAAAACTGGTATCGAACGGCCCTAATTATGATATTCAACTTTCATGGTGTTTGCACTGACAATTGTATACGATAAATAGAATTTCTTCCTCTTCTTTTGTCCCCTTCAGAGACCGGTACCTCCCTTGGGTCCCTGGGCTCCTCGACCTCCAGCGGACATCGTTCTCACTGGTGCAGCGTTGCCTACTGGGAACAGCGCACACGCGTGGGCCGCCTCTACCCGGCCTACGAACCCTCGCTCAGCATCTTCTATGACCTACCTCAGGGCACGGGCCTCTGCCTCAGTCAACTCCACACCAACGCCAACTCTGGTCGCCATGACAACCGAGGCAGCCACGGCCCATCCGTGCTTCCAGGCTACTCCAGCCACGGAGGGAACAGCAGCGGCGTCCAACAGATCCGCCGTAAAATCGGCCACGGCATCGTGTTGAGCCGCGAAACGGACGGCGTGTGGGTGTACAACCGCAGCCAGCACCCGGTGTTCGTCCACTCGCCCACTCTGGACCTTCTTAGCGCTCGAGAGCTGAGCGTCAAGAGGGTGATGCCGGGCTTCTCCCTCAAGATGTTTGACTATGAGAGCTCGGACTGGATGGCTGAGCATGGCGTGAAGCCTGAAAGCCAGGAGGGGCCCTGGGACCCCCACAGTGTTCGTATTAGTTTTGCTAAAGGATGGGGCCCCTGCTACTCCAGACAGTTCATCACTTCCTGCCCGTGCTGGCTCGAGGTGCTGCTTAACACCCACAGATAGCACCCAGCCTGGATCCCAATTGTAACCTACCAAGATTTAATATAAAGCTTATATATTTTATAAAATATATTATCATGTAAATACTTCATTTCGTTATTTTACAATGCAACTATTTATGTATAGTCGTGTAGATGGACAAAACAAAAAGGAACAAGAGTATGCACTTTTCATTCTTTATACATGCATTACAGAATTTCTGTGTCATTTTGCAAATGTAAAGATACCCAGTTTGTTTTCATAATTTCACTATTTCAAAGTACGCCTTACACACGTGTCAATAAAGCATTTGTATTAAATTAATATTCAGTGGTGTCATCTTCTGAAAGTGCTTGAACACAAAAGGATAGTTTATTGGCATTCAGCACTCTCGAAATCCATCCAAACAACCATCCATTTCCGATATTGTATGTCATTATTTAATCAATAAATCATAACTTCAGGGACCGTATACATTGTAGCATATACAGTCTTGTTTATTTTGTTCCAAACATCCTTATTCACACTAGCATCGACTGTCGATTGTGAAATAGTTTCAATACGCTATCAAAAATATCTTTACTGCTAGAATATGAATAATGTATGTTTATTTTCATGGTTGTTCAGTATTTCAAGATTGTTTATTCTGCTTTAAGATCACAAAAAAATGGAACCTGCTGACTTACAGAGTACCACACCTGCTTTTCTAAAGCACAGGCTTTGCACAGTTCTTGGGATGGTTTGTTTTTCCACCAGTTCACTAACAAAACATACTTGGACACGATTGCAGCAACAATTGAGTAGATTGTTGGAATTATTCCTGAAGGCAACGGGAAACCAAAGTGGGAACTGTTGCACATAATACTGCATCTAGATCACAGTAACAGGGTAAGTGGTTTTTGCATGTGTTTATTTTGTTTTTGTTTTTTCCTGTATCCACAAAAGTAGCAAGGTTTTGACAATGAATTAGCTCAAGCAGTAGTAGTTCACATCACATTGTTATGGTCATGGCTTGGAATCCCAGATGCAAGTACCAGAAACAAGACTCGAACTAGAAAGAGTACATTTAAGGTAGAGGAAAAGAACATTGATCCACCATTGTTAATACTTATTGGTGGTTTCAAAAATGACCTCAGTCGAGCTCCCAAAACATCAAACAAAAGGTAAGAAACTATTGCAGATGTTTCGGTTTTGATGGGGTTCTAAACGTAATGTTCCGCACGTTAAGCACATTCCATTCAACAAAATGTGCCTCTTATGTGGTCGATGGCTTCACTAAAATTAGCGGAGCCATTAATATATTTTCTGTCACTGCTTCTTCCACAACTTCGTTTTGTGCTTACATTGTGCTCCCTCATTTTCCATCAGTGCTAATTAAAGCACAAAATCCTTATATAGGTTTGGCGGCCTCTACTTCTACTCTTGTTCAAAACAGTGAGCGCAATATGCTAGCATACAGGTAATTTAACGCCTGCTATTCAGAATATTGGTAAAGATCACAATCTTATTAAATCATGCACAACAGCATGTGGAATCTGTTAGAGCAGTGGTTCACAAACATTATTCAAAGTGCCACACAAAAAAATAATTTTATATACAGGCGCGTATAGGCCTAAATATTTATCAAAAACAACAATAGCATCAAAAATTTTCATTTATGAGAAAAAAAAGTGCATAGAACAAAGTTGTGTTAAGAGGGAAAAGCAACACCCCAAAATAAAAAATAAAAATACCTGAGACCAAATACTGAAAAAATACACAAAACATTTGCAGCAAGAGAAAAAAAAGTGAAAATAATATTTGTAATTTATGAGAAAAAAAAAAATCAAAATTGCAAAGGGGAAACCCCCCCACAAATATTTATAGGAATAAATTTACCCAAGTAATGATTAAATTCAAATGTGTTACACATAAAAGGTAAATACAAATTATAGTACCTAAATAAAAATTACAAAGCAACTTTAAAGAATAAGTGAAAATTTATTGAACTTAAAAGTTAAATACAACTGAGTTGTAATGGTCAGTGAATCATTTGTGTACCACTAGAGGGAGTCTACGAGCCACTGATGGCACTAGTACCAGCTTTGGCTGTGTTAGAGAAAACACGCAATAGATATTTGAACCTTTTTACATGTATTTTTCAGTTAAGCCAGCCTGTCTGGACTGAGCTCAATAACAAAATAACAATGGCTGTTTATGATATGATTTATTTATAATTAAAATGTATAGTTTTTGTGTTATATCAGTTGTTTGATGCTTTAGACAGATAGTCCACTTCAGGATATGACAACTCTTGTCTTACTACTCCCAACACGCCACTTACTGTTACCCATCAACTGGTCATGCAATACTGACTGCAAGACACAAGTTTCAAAACCTTTTAAAATGCCATATCATCTGTATGAATCATAATTAAGTCAAACTATTTCTGTGGCATCAAATGGAAGCAGCAGCAATGGAAAGCAGAAAAAAGCCAGTAGTCAGAAAATAAAGCACATAACTGAGCGATTACACAACAAACCGCAGGAGGGCACATGGGCCCAAATTGACTTTGGTGGGAGAGAGTTGTGTTTATGGCATCCTGTTTGAGTCTTTCGACAATACAGTACAATTGTGTAAAGTACATTAAGGTACGAGGAAGAAAGAAAAGAGAAATGCAGGATTGTTGAGACGCTCAGCATGCTTCTTGCTCTAACCTGTGATTAGCTTTTAGTTGAAGCAAGTCAGTCACAACCTTCATCAGAAAAACAGACTCACGCTACACTAAGATTGAACCTTAGTTTTAGAAAGTACATTATGGGGGACATTTTTTTAAATTTGATTCATGTATTACATCTTATACTGTAAAATAAGACCTTTTGTAAACGGCCAGAAGAACCAAATATAACTCCCATTCCAAAACATTCCAAACCATATTTCAGGCAAGTGTCTTCTCAGGGGTTACAATTAGTGGTTAGGATACAATGGAAGGATTCAGAGGGGTGTAACAAAGCATTCCGTGTTTCACCTACATTTTTTTTTTTTTTGCCTCATCCCCTGAATATGCAGTGTCTCTTTTCTTTTTTGTCACCATTGTCATGCTTTCGTTCTTTTTCTTTATTGGTGTCATGGAAAATATTAACCATCACAACATGGTGGTGGGTTTTTCATCTTCTAGCTGCAGCCTGCCAGAGGACGAAAACAAGTCCATCGTTGAGCTCCAGTTTGACAAGAACTCACTTTTGGCTGTCCAGACTATGATGTTGTTGTCACTGCGGTAATGAATGCAAGATGGGCAATAAAAGCCATTTTGTTTTTGCTGGCCAGAAAGATGCATACTGAGCATTTACAAGTTTGCCATATGTTTATCTACAAAGTAATTATATATCGCAAATCGCAATTTTAAGTACACAATCATGTTGTGGCTTTCGGTCAAGCACTTCTATAGTAGAAAAAAATGCATTTCTTTTTAAAACCAACCAATATTTTAAATAAGTTTTTAGCTGCTTATTTAGCAAAGGGGAGCCTCCAACAAGCCCAATTACATCACATGACAGTCAAAAAGACTAATGCATATTATTTTTAAAAATCACCAAAAGGAATAAATCTCTTGCCAACCGCGGTGTGAGTTTAAAAGTTGTGTCTACATGAGTTACTTAAATGTTTTCACCATTCTATCGTAGCAAAAACAAGGCAGCAGTCAAAAATAACTAGTTGGATGCTCTCCTGTATCGAGTTTGACACCAGAAGACAATTTTCACAGCCATCTGCTGAAAGGACCACTTTTCTCTGAGCTTTGTGCCAAGTTCACACAGGATGACTTTCAAATTTGAAAATGTATCACGAGAAACAAGTATATTTCGAAACAAAAACCTATTCTGTTGATGTTTACTTTATTGAAATTATCAACTGCCAAAGTTGGACTTTCACCTTTAAAAAAAAACAAAAAAACAACAACAACAACTTTATTCAGTCATTTATTTAGTTAATAGAAGTACAGTATACACATTCAAAAGGTAGCCCAAATGTGACAGATACTTGATAAATCCCACACTTGGAAGTGTTCCAATTGTTCTATTTCTCATCATTTCAATGCTAATATGCCATAAGATTAGATCGACTCTATCAAGTCACACGTTTGATTGATTTTTCATTGAAATGTGTTACTGAAATATTCCCCAGCCAACGGAAAGAGTGAGACACTTGATCCATTTTCAAAGCATATGACTTCAGTGTGAGTTTTATAAGCACAATTAAAAGCATGAAATCACCCTTAAAGTACAATTAGCTGGAAAAAAAGAAGGCTCACAAAACATTTTACTGGAAAATAGAAGGCTAACAGTTTTGGTGATAAAACTACAAACTGGAATGAATGATTGTCATCTGTATGGTTTTGACTGTAAACTGTTCCCCACCTCCATGAACCATCAAAGGCTGCCACATTAACAGTGCATGCTCGTCCTTCCAATGAGCGGCCGAGGTGCTGTTTATTTTCCAGCCTGTCTTTGTTTTGTAATTTTAAGCACTGCGTCTGTCAGCCCTAGTGTAATTATATGGAGACAGAGACACAGGAAGGCGGGTGGGCGCCTTTGCTTGAGACAGCCTTCTTCTCTTTCAGCCATGACCAGTATACTGCCTGGAGCTGCTGGCCTTTTGAAGAACAGCCAAGACACTCCTCAAGTCCTTTTTAACCCATTTGCAAGGCCAAAAAGATCTTTTGCACACTGTACCTATGGTTGTTTCAGAGCTGGATTAGGTCTGCCATGTGTCAAAAAAAAAAATACTTAAACCTTACATGGCATTCCTCAGGGAACAAATCTCTCGACTGGAACTTTTCCCTTTCTTGATTTTACACAGCATAGAGGTAAAAATAATATGTACTATATAATACCAATTAAAAGCAAAATAATAAAAAAAAAAATAAAAATAAATAAATAAATAAATAAATAAATAAATAAATAAATAAATAAATAAATAAATAAATAAATAAAAGTATGTCCCTCTTAATTCATTCAAACCCAACGTTTTTTAATACTTTGTTCTTCACTCCCAAAAACGTATTTACACGTTTTTTTGTTTTATATATATATATATATATAAGATCATAGAGTGTAGAGCAAGGCTTTTATGCCGCTTTTGACATGAAGAAGTGGCTTATATCAATCGTAGTTATTACAAAAAACGGCCAGCAGGTGGCAGCAGAGTGTAAGAGATCAGCCAGGGTCATGTTGCAACAAGCTCTTTTTGTCAGTGTTTTCACCAGGAATGTGAATATTGATTAAACTTGGCTATATTCTAATTCTAATTGCTGCAAAACTTGAACAGATACATGAAAGAAGAGACTCTAATTTTCTTTTGGTAGGTTCCATGTTTTTTTTTTTTTTAGCAATTGAACACAATATTCGGTGGGCCTTGCAAAATCAGCCAAAACCCGGGAGCCAGGAGCAAATTCCTTCAGTGAAATGGCTGAGAGTGAATGAGTTAAACTAATTTATTGAGGATATAATTGTATTCGATACAGTGTTAACTACAAATTTCAGTCAAATATAAAGAAAGAAAAATTTGGTTTTATTAAGTCCCAAAGTACAATGGATCATTGTAAAGTTACAGGGGTGTGCTATTCCTCTGAGTGTCGGGACAACAAACGATCTACAACAGGGGTGTACAAACAGTCACTTTCCGAACGTGAACGCACTAAAATCAATCAATCAAGCAAGCAAAGCGATGATATACTATAGTTATTTTAGGTGGGTTATTTTGATTTGATTTGATTTATAACACCTGTTAAAGGAGAAGTCAACTAAAAAAAAAAACTCGTTACAATAATTGTATAATTTATTTATGTCAGGCACAGTAAATATTTATAAACATTTCAGTATGTATGCTAGAATTGGCTAGAAGGCTATTTTTCATATACAGTCTTGATAATATTTGACATATAGAATATGTTCTATGTGAAGGGTTGGGAGGGTTACTTTAAAGTGTTAGTCAGTCAATTTCTTGACAATAATGTTATATGTGACCTCACTAGTCTAAACATGAAATTCTGATTAATATTACATTTGTGGAATATGAGTTAGGAAGCAAAATCCAGCCGTTCTTAAGCATCATAGGGAGCGGTCATTTTGCCACTTGCTGTCGACTGAAGATGGCATCACAGTTGCTCAGGCAACGACCAATCACAAGTCACCTGATTTCTGAAGCTGCGCTGTGATTGGTTGTTACCTGAGACCTGAGCAACATTGAAAACGCTGCAAAATGGCCGCCCCTGAGATGGATAAAAACGGCTGGATTTTGCTTCATAACTCATATTCCACAAATGTAATATTAATCACATGTTTAGACTAGTGAGGCTGCATTAAAAAAAATAAAAAATAAAAATGAGGAGGAGGAGGGGGGGGGGAGGGGGGGTTAACTTCTCCTTTAAATGTATTTCGCCACAGTTACTATAGTTACCTGTCTAAAAAAAATAAAAAATTAATAACGTGGTCCTTCCATGTCTCCCACAACCACCACAGGTGTTTCAAACGATCAGGTAATCAGCAAGCTCTGCATGAATGAAGCCTGATAATAACACATTTGCTCTTGCCAAAGACAGACAATCTCGTCACTGTATGTTTGACAACATCAAGCTAAGGAGGAGGGTCTTATCAAACAGACGTGCGTGACATGTAACAGAGGTCATGCCAAGGAGAGGAGATGCTGCAGGCTGACTGATGACTATCCAATGACTGTAAGAAGAGAGTGTGGCTTATGTCAAAACATAAATAGGAAATCAGTGGTTTGTTTGTGAAAAGAAACGGGTGTTGACAGACATGCGCATGGGAAATAACAGCTAAGAAACAGCTCCCATGTTGTACAGCAGTTGCACATCGCTTTGAACTGCAACCATAACAACAATTAAAACCGCACGCAGTGATGACTGAGCGCTCGTACCCCCTTGATCATCAAACTTTCATAACATGCTCCACCCACATGAGATGCCATCTCCCATTGTCTAGGATAGTTCCTGGTTCTCATTTGGGAAAATTCTATTGTTGAAGTTTGTCTGTGGAATTCACTTCAGACCAAAATAGGCAAATTCTTCTCCATTTTCAGGCATACGTTCACGGGCACTGCTCAGCGACTTTTGGGGAGTCGTCATGTCTTTGTAAATTCGCTCTCAGTCAACATTAGAATCTATTTTTGTATTTAAAAAACAAAAACATCCAAATGATAAAAGATGAGGTACTTACAACGTACAAGACAAATTGGCAAGACTTGAACTGAAAACAAATGAATGTAATTCATCTTACAATAAGCCCAGACCTCAAAATCAAGTAAAAAAACCAACCCCGATTTGTTATTGTTGACAGATGAAAGGTTGCCTTTGCAGACTTGCATTCAGCAGGAAATGCAACTAAAGGATGGACGATTTTTCTTCTTGGGGAGGTTGAAATGTTTTCCATATTGTGGGACTCTAAATGGATGCAGGAAATGCTGTCACTCCGCTCTGCTTTCCAAACTTCCAGAATGAGGTTTTGGCTGCGGCAGATGCCAGTGCAGTAAATTCCAGCGCAGCACCGACCCGGCTCAGGTTTCCTACTGTTGGTAGAGAGACTTGAGCAGTCTCCACCCTCGCTTGGTTCTCCAGATGAAATGAGATGATTCGATTCGGTTTGGGTCATACTTACTGAATAATCTGCATGTTGCTTTGGTGACCTGTAGACACCGTTTGAGTGTTCAAATGTTTTTCCATGAGTTACCATTTCTGCTGCCTTCCAAAACACAATTCGTATACAATCAGAGAAGGACCAGAGATGAAGCCTTTTGGACCAACAAGCTCAGTAGCTAATTATTTCCATGAGAAAAGGCCAAGCCAATTTAAAATGTGACACTTACAGTGCCTCCTTTATCACTTTTCATTTCTTTATTTCACTCGTTCTTCCACACAGATGTTGTTCCATATTTCAAATGGATGTATGATTTGGATATTTGACTCCAGTTTTTATTTTGTGCTATATACAGGAGTTTCAAAGGAGAAAATTATGTTTTGAAAAGGAAATTGATCCACTGTCACCAGCCACGTTCAACATAATCAGTGACATACAGTACAAAAAATAAACACATTGTTTAATTACTATCAGCACAGAGCATGTGTATCTATGCAAAGGAAGACATTTTGATGCAAATCTTATTATAGATTTCGTTAGATGTGAGATCGTAGCTGTTATGTTCCCACGTCTTGAAATGGACTCATGGAATGTTTTTGTATAAATCTGTCAGCCAAGCAGAGGTGAGAAATGCTACGTCTGCCTGTCAATGCTAACGTTGCAGGTACTAGTCTGGGCCCTGAAGGCAACTTTATAACTGATGATCAGAAAATTACTGTAGTCAACGCATGCCTTGCAGATCTGCTGTAATTTACATTCTCAATTTACGAAGTGGAATAGGGTGAATTCAGTTTCAAACTACTTGTTTTTTCAAAATGGTAAAACGGGAAAGTGAAATGTTATATTGAGGAGTTTAAAGGATTCTTAAAATAATTGTGCAATTTAATGAAATATTTTTTTTTTAATGCACTGTAGGCTACATGGCAGCCCAAGTATATAAGTATGGAATGGGAATAATATACAGTTCATCTTTTGAAATGAATGTCATTGTGTTGCATTCTGAGGCATGACATGTCAAACCACTTTAAAATATTGAGGGATTTTACATCTTATCATGTTGAATTTCCATCCATCCATCCATTTTCTTGACCACTTATTCCTCACAAGGGCATGCTGAATTTAAAAAGAAAAAAATGTGGGATGCTCTCATTTAAATGACACCTTTCCATAATTGTCCATATTTCAATGGGAAAAGTTGCGATGACGGATTTATTGATCAAGTCGACACGTAATCAACTTTTCACTGGTGGATTACTGCTGCCCTCTATTGACAAAAGTAACCACTTGTGTTTCAACAGCTCTTATACAAATGAATGGAAGGCTCTATGTTTTGCAGAAACATTAGTTAGTTAAAAATGATCAACTATCATGCAGCAAATTCAACCTGACAGGCTTACTACTAGGGCAAACATATGTTTTAGAGACATCACAATAGTCAGTTACATACAGTAATGATTATAAACGATGAGAAATGAAATAACCAAATGTACCGAGAATGGAAAAAGTGTCTGTATTCTTTGTCATTCATTAGACACAAGAATTAATAAGTAATATAAATAAGTAATTTAGAAAAAAAAGTTTAAGAGAATTAAATATACATATCATTCAAGGATAAGAATACTTCTCACCACGACTATAAATACACTTGACTATTTAAAAAAAAAAAAAAAAAAAAAAAAAAAAAAGCACACCTCGCCATAACATAGAGTCATAGACCTTATCATTGTTTATGCTCATTATTTTTCTTCTTTATGATAATATGCGCAGATTGACAATGAGAGCGCCACGGCCACCCACTGTAGTGGGTGCGCATTGTATTCTAGTACAACACATACCCACACACGTTCGCTGGGGTCACCCCCCGACATTGCACCACACCTGAGAAGGGCTGCTGTAAAAGCACATGTGCACATCTGTCACATAATTATGACGCATGATCTCCCACTGACCATATAGAATACGGTTCTGTCATCCATACTATAAAGATCTTTTCATGTACAGCAACTTTAATCCCACCGTCCACCTCGTCCTCTACTTATATCTTCTTCTTTTTTTAAACTCACATTTTGTGACGGGAAAAAAGAATGTAACATATATGGCCCATGATTTGATAAGGTAGATGTTCAGAATATAGTCTCACTCACATATTACATATTTCTAATATCTCAGAAAAACAACAACAACATTGAATTGAATGGTGTGACGAGAGCTTGGAAGAATGATCTGACAACAAGTGCACCAATACAATCATCTCTTATGCATAATATATCGCACTTTGAGTAGTTTTGTATTGGGTGTGCAAAGCATGCATGCAGTCATTTAATATGTAAGTAACGTCCAGTATTGCGTTTTCATCATTTCTGATTGCAAGTTAAGTTGAATATTGATTTAATTGTATTAATAATTGTATTAAAGTGCCTACAAATGACGGGCAGCTTCATGAACGCTAACATGACGTAAATGCATGTATTGCTTGCAGTATAACACTTTTTCCACTAGAGGGTAGTGTAGTGCACGTTTTCATTGGAACGCAAACGCCCTTCTATAATAAACTCACGAGGCATGTTAGGCCTGGTGGAACACTATAGCACCGTAAATTACTATATTATTAAGATTCTATACTACTACTACTACTACTACTACTATATTATAATACTATTCTGATTTGTTAATGTACAGTAATATTTAGACTATATTTGAAAATAACCATTTTGATATTTTTCTAATGGTGAAATTGAGTCTCTCATGACTTTATATGTAAGAAAATAATAATAATAATAATAATAATAATAATAATAATAATGATAATAATAATAATAATAATAATAATAATAATAATAATAATAATAATAATAATAATAATAATAATAATATGAAATAGAGAATTTCATGTTTTTAAAAGAACCAGTTAAGTAAAGATAACCAGGAAAATAAATATATAAAAGTAAAAAGTTCAAATGTTGACATCAGTGACATTGATCCAGTATTGATAATGTGGACATCCTAATACTGTAACCATATTTTGTCTCACCTAATTGCTAAATAAGATTAAAGTACATTTAGCTAGGTATATACTAATGCAATACAGTGCCATTGTACGCCACTGGAAACCAGACCTAATGACGACAGTCGAAATAATAAACATGTTGATAAATGAATGCCACTCTTTTAGTCAAAATGAGCGTGACCATGTAATGAATGACCTGTGACAGCCTGGCAAGATTAATTAAGTTTGTATTTGCTTTGATTTTGTCTGCTGCAAAGATGCTGACGGCATGAAACACGACTTGTTTGTTTGTGCTCTGCCATCTATTGAATTGTCAGCCAGGCTCGATCATACACATCTGCACATGATTATTGCAAAATGCTGCGATGCTCATCGGATTTGGAAATCCCAAGTGAGTCATCACCTCCCCATTGGACTTAATGCTGCAATAGAGCATGTGCATGTGTCAAATGATATAAAATGATGTCTCACATGAGACCCAGACCTCCATGAAGCTTCCCTTTACATCCCCAACTGGGTGACTTCAACTCAATATCCTGTCTGCTATCAGTGAGATTAGGCAGGCATGCTAACCAGCAGGAAATTTGCTCTCACAGGTGACTCATGAGTTAAGTCATTGCGGGGGTGTCCCAACGCTCAAGAGAGGATAAGCTGCGAGTTCAGAGTAAGTCACAGTCGGGAAAAGAGGTTATCTCAATCAAGTGTTGTTGTTTCACGTGAGTCACCACTCAAAGTGAAGCGTGGTGACTTACCTGCGCGATGACTCACGTTTGTGCTTGGTCCACCCAAATCAGCAGAGTCACACAGACAGAGCCCACAGGCAAACAGCGTTATGACTCGGCTGCTGTGTTGTGTTACTACACAACAACACTGTGACCTGAATTGAATCCCTCTGATAGTTTGGTTTGTCAGCACTTCTTAAACAAAAGGAAAATAGATCAACTTTTGTGCTAAAACACCTCTCATTCCAGCACACCTTTTCAGTGAGAATTATGAGCATATTTGAGTGAAAGATGAAACCATCCATCCAATTTATTTTAAATGTGCTATAACACAGCTGAGGTCAGGAGTCAGCGTTTTCCCAGAATTCTCAAGCAAACTGCTCCAAACATTTGGAAATGAGTGCCCAAAAAATAACCCTAAAGAGTTCAACAGATGTCCAACCAGAGATGTCTAAAGTAGGCTGTAGTCGCTTTAAATCAATATTGCAAGTGTGGACAAAAGACTGAAGTTGTGTCCTTAGGCAAAAACTATGCCACAATACCAATATAATTAAAAAAAAAAGAAGTACATTTTAAAAAGCGGGTAAGCAAGCTTCCCTGTCCAAAGAACCATTTTAAGCTAAATAAATAACATAAAATCTGTCTAAAGCCGCAAAACATTTGAACATTGTGATGAAGGAAGGAAACGTGTTAGCCTAATGAACTGAGGGCTGATTAGAGCTGCATCATAAGTCAAAAAATGTGAGCATCCAACACATACACACTTGTTTTCGCCTACCTTTCGTCTTCCGGTTTGGGATTATTATTATTATCCATCCATCCATTTTCTTGACCGCTTATTCCTCACAAGGGTCGCGGGGGGTGCTGGCGCCTATCTCAGCTGGCTCTGGGCAGTAGGTGGGGGACACCCTGGACTGGGTGCCAGCCAATCGCAGGGCACACAGAGACGAACAACCATCCACACTCACACGCACACCTCGGGACAATTTGAAGCGCCCAATTAACCTGCCATGCATGTCTTTACATTTTTAGACTTCTCTGACTTTCTGTTAAATGTCTTACACTTTTGGCAATTTTATGGACATATGGTAATTTTCTGCCACTCCTTCCCTTTTTCTGACATTTTATGGCTTTTTTTTTTTTTTTTTTTACATATTTTTACACATTTTTCTCCCTTTTGCTATCAAATTCCTAACATTTGTGTCAATTGGCAATTTTTGGACATTTTATGATAATTTTGGTGAATTCTTCATTTATTTTGGGACATTTTATAGCTACTATTTAAATGTTTTCTTCTCTGCCTTATTTAAACTCAATTCTCTGACTTTTTTAGCAGTTATATTTTTCTCCCTTTTGCTATCAATTTTCTGACATTTTTGGCAATTTTGCGGACATTTTATAGTAATTTTGGGGATTTCTCTTTTTTGTTTTTGATCATTTTATGCTTATTTTTTGAACGTTTCCTTTTCTGTCTCCCCCCCCCCCCCCGCCCCCCCCCCCCCCAATACTCTGACATTTTTGGACATTTCATAGACATTTTATGAGAATTTTCTACTTTTCCTCTTGATTTTTTGACATTTTACGGCCACGGCGCCACGCACCTAAACGGGTCATCGCCAATATTTCAGAAACTGGAATTCTGAACCCGAATATTGACTGCATGTAAACGTAGTCACTGAGAGGGAACCATATCTGCCTTCCTGTTATTCATAGCATGCAGTTGTGCAACAAGTTTCACAAGACTTAAGTTGTCACAGATGAACTGAGAATTGCTTCATAAATAGTTGCATTTAATAGCATTTTTAGGTTCACAGAAACAGCTCCTAGGATGAGTAATGAGCATCACCTTAGCCAACTTTACATCATCCTTCTGCGGAGGTCTGCTTGAAAAGAAAAAAACAACAACAACTTTGCATGCCTCGACCTACTTCAGGACTCTTCAATTCAGTTTCTTCTTCCACAGCGTGAAAGACGACTGCGCCTCTCACACATTGCATATAAAGGGAATTGAGAGGAGATGCTTCGATGGGTTGTACACTTCTGCTAAAATACCAACACTCGGTCTAGCCCGCCTACCTTCAGAGTTAGATCGTGACCCTTGCTAGTCTTACATTGGGCACAAAAACAGAGCAATGTGTGTATTGGGGTTTTCATATGCGTGTGTGCATGTGTGTGTTTAAACAGTACATACAAAAATCACGCTGTCTCAGGTACATGTTCGTTTCTTGTTTAATGGCAGGTGATGTATTCCTGCAAAAGAACAAATCTTCATGTTGGAGCAAAGGCAGCCCATTAAAACACCTTTATACAACATTCTTGCCTTGAGTTGGATACTCATAAAAATACCTGAGAAACTCTCACCTGTATCGGACAGGTATTGCTCAAACTCAAAGAGGTAAATCTTGTATTTAAACACAAGGACAGAACTTAAAATTAAATGGGTATGATATTCCAAACTAAAGGAGATGGAAATGTATAGAGCGAAATGTGCCAAAATACCTGTTGAAAGGTGCACAAGTCTCTAACCACATTCCAGGTACAGTACTTGAAAACAATGCAGTAAAGAGAAACTCTACAAAATGGCTGAATCTAGGTTGTTTATGTAGTTTAGTGCTTCTGATAAGGCTTTGCTGGCCCTGAGTGTCCACCATTTGCATTGGCTCCCTGCTAATTTAATCATCCAGTACAACATTTTAACAGTCATTCACAGAGACATCAATGGTCTGGCTGCTTCATTAATTCTTGAATCCAAAATCCGTATACCTTTTACTTACCATTCCTCACACAAGATTGACTTGACTCATTGAGACATTTTCAGTAGCAAAAAAACATTTTGTCAGAATTAATTTGATAACTTCATTAGTCTTCATATACAATGAATCCCTTTAAAAACACATTTTTCCACTTGCTGTTGACTGAAGATGACATCACCTGTGCTGAAGAAGTAGGTAACGACCAATCAAGGCTAACCTGTTTTCTGGGTTCGGTAAGCAAACTGAGAATTAGTTTTTAAAGGTATTATTCATGGCAAATAATGAAGTTATCACATTAATTATAGACTAAAAAAAATATCTTCTTATGGTTGCAAATGACTCAATGAGTCAAGTATCCCTTTAACAAAAGGGAGAACTGGAAATTCATGTAAAAATTCTGAGTTCTAAAATGCAGTTAAAAACATTTGTTATGGTCGGCATTCCAGTAAGTTATTTTCAGTTGTTTTTCTTGTATGTTTGTGATTTTGTATGTTAACTATGAGAAATAAGTTTTGAGTCCTCTCTGTGTGAAGTTATACATTGAAACTTTACTCCTATGTGTACTGTAAATGGTCCCTATACAATTCAGAAAATTTACTCTTTTTAACCATTTGAATCAAAGCTGAAAGTATAGATTTAGTATATTAATTAGCTAAATTTGGGACCATGTGATTTTTTTAAACCCGCCTGCTCCTCTGGGACACCAGCTGACATCACACACCACCCTCCAGCCCTCCCCACAGACACACACGCACATACTCACAAACTCAGGACCAGGCCCCCTGAGGTCACATCCAGCACAATGTCATTATCATCCATGGGATTCTATGTGGTCACTGCTGACAAGGCTTTTGTGATCAGTAATTCTTCTCATAGGGACCCCAGAACCCCCCCTCCCCCTCAATACCCCTTCCACCCACCAGCACCCCTCCCCTCCTGTCTACTGCGGCCCATCTGTAATCCCATCCCCCATCCCACATCCCCATATCTGCCCCTGTCTCGACCCATACTCCAAACCAAACCAGCTGTCTTGGCCACTCGTGAACCGCGGGGGCGTAAACAGTCGCCACGAGGACCGGAGGGGCCTCGCGTGACACATGGCAGCACGTTCCTGTAAGCTGCCATCCCATCATGATGTTTTACAGCTGCAACGGTGATGCTGGACCCACAAAAGGATAGCTGCAAGTGGTAATCAGGTGACACATTACCACACGTAATGATTTCCAAATATATACTTTAACATTCCAAGTCCCTATTTTTAACTTGACTATACTGTAAACAGCTAAATGAAGGACAATAAGCCTTTAGCAGTCCTAATAATACACGTACTGTACCTGTGGCTGAGTAACCAAAATAGATAAAAGCAAAGAGTTTGCCGGGCTGAGCTGAGATCCAGTTGTATTTTTAGCACAAATGACACACTGTGCTCACAGAGGGGAGCCCCTGGGGGGGAGGTCAATGTGGCTGTACACACATACCAAAAATGTTACCCACAGGTCGATGTAACTATTTTTGTATGACTGTGAACTGTCAGTGGGGGCTCTGATTAAAGGCTTGCTTTACTCTGATGCACGATACCCTTTTGACTGCAAAGTACATCAGAGAAAGAGGAAGTGGTTGCACATTTGGCTTGCCATTTCACATCACAATGTGGCTTGACTGTTCACTTTTCAAATAAAGCATCCCTTTTTCCGAATTGTAGCAGCTACATATATGGATAAAATGTATATTTACAGGTCGTTTCTTTTTTTAATGTCAATGCATATCACACAACTGTGCTGCAAATTTGGTAATGAAAAGCCAGCAAGTGCACCACCCAATGTCTGTGTGCATTCTAAGCTTCTTACAGCCTGTTCTTGAACGCAATAAAAGTCTTCCTTCCTTTTGAAGCTGAACAACAAAGGCAGTTTAACACCCTAAACCCACTATCACTTTCACCGTGCTGTGGTTCAACTGTGCTGCACTTGTATTGTACATCTGGTGCCTGCATGGGCAGCATGAGTGAGAGCACATATGAGCCATGCTGCACATCCATCTTCCATCTTGTCGAGTGGGTATTTTCTACTCATACCAGTAACAAGCTGAGACAAGTGGGTGGCATAGCTTGTCGACGTGAGCAAAGTTCCGTTTTATCACATTTTACAGAAGCTCCTCACAAACAATCCAGTTGTATAATTTTGAGCCTGCAGTATGTGCTTGGTTGATACTAGTTAGTAGTTACAAAAATAATGCAATAGAATGGTAGAAAACACAAACAGCCCGTGTACACAGTAAATTTCATATAGTAAATTTTACTCTAAAAAGACTATATTTGGGCCCACTCTAAACAAAGTAAACTTTTAGCTAACATATTGCTGATGTGTCCCAAAGGAGACCAAAATGGTGGCATACGAGGATACCACCTGCGATATATTGACCGACATGGGTCAGGTTAGGTTGGCTGAGATTTTTTTTATTTTTTTTTTATATATATATATTTTACTCTCTTCCGAGTGTAAAGTTTACTCTGTTTAGACTGGAACCACATATAGTATTTTTCAGAGTAAAAATTGCTCTACAAAATTTACAGTGCAAATTAAAGTGATTTGCCATGTCAGTTCATTAAAAGGATGTTGCTTTTCCACTGTTATATATTTAATCATATGCTAACCAAGTGGCCATCATCAAACTTGTCCAGCGTTGCATAGCTCCAGTTCGAGGGCTACGTAGTAATTCGGCACAGCAGCATGGGTTTTTAGTGCAAGTGCACCATTAGTAAAGGGGAATGAGTTGCGCAATTGTCCAGCTGCTTAGACGGCCTTTCAAGAGTGTGCTGTGCAGTCTGACGTTTCAATAGACACGCTCAGCTGCAGTTCTTGCATTTGCATTTCATGCAGACTTCGCATGATGGAACCAGCGCCGCGGATGACTCTGAAAAGAAATAAATAAATAAAAATAAATATTGAGGATTAGGGCACAACATTTCGACGAATAAACGTTTATTTTACTTCATTTGGAGAAGAATAATACGTTTGGGGCAACATTCATTGGTCTATGCCTTAAATAATCTTTGTTTGAGAACGTATAGACGGGACTAGGTTTCTTGGCGGAGGGATACTAATTCCATCGCGCAGCAGACTGCCGTCACACATTTCATGAGCTCCAGTCAGGCGGACAGAGTTCACTGCAACGTTAAACCCTGGATGCCACAATTGGACTTGAACCATATTCACATATTGGGGAAATAACAATTTCGACCGTGTCGTCCGGTTCGCTTTGAAAGACAGCTCGCTTCGGTTTTCAGTCCCCGCGGAAGCCCAACTTGTGGACATTAGAAGAAGTCAAGAGCAAGATAGAAGATGTCAATCCTGCCTTTCACTCCCCCCATCGTCAAGCGACTTTTGGGCTGGAAGAAGGGAGAGCAGAACGGCCAGGAGGAGAAATGGTGTGAAAAGGCGGTGAAAAGTCTTGTGAAGAAGCTGAAGAAGACGGGACAACTGGACGAACTGGAGAAAGCCATCACCACGCAGAATATCAACACAAAATGCATCACCATACCAAGGTAAGAAGAGAAGTTCACCGGGCAGGTTAATTACGGTGTTGTGCCACCAAACACACTTCAATGTATTCGTCTTTTCTGCAGTACGACAGAATACCATCCTCATTTCCGCTTCCTTTCTCGTACATAAAGTATGTTTATAAGACGTAGATAAGTCAGTGCTGTTGGACAGCTTGAAAATCGTTGCTCATATATTCCACGTACGCCACGCCAGCGAGCACACTTGTGCAAAGCATGAGTGGAGGACAATTTCCGTAGCTATGCATTGGCACATGCGATGCACAGGTTAACATGGAGTCCGAGTTATATAACTTGTCCTTAATCTGCTTGGTTTTATGGCGCTATGTGCCAGTGCTGGCCTCCTCTCGCTCTTCCCTCGGAGGACATTCAACAGCGTGGAGATGTAATCAACTGCATGCATGGTGGACGAGACTGGAAAATGAATGCAGCGGACAGGTGTCATTAGAGATTGTGTGTCTTTAAATTACACAAGTATAACGGGTCAGTGTTTCTACTAATATTGCAGATTTAAGTACATGCAGTTCTATTGTTTATTTTCGGTTTTAAAATCAACAATAGTACAAAAAGGCACATATTTTACTGGAAGTAACTCAATCAAACATAAATGCCACAAAATGTACGCCTATAGTGAACCCCTATTTGTTCAGGAGGGGATACATTTCCCCCCAATCCACAGACAGTAGGTGGAATTCCATGCACACTTGTGCCGGTTCTTACACTTGCTCGCACAGTTTTCTAAATAAGAAGCCGGACATGCTTGCTTCAAGCCATTTATTTGTCACTCACAGTTGAAGTTTACTGTAAAACGTACATAAAACAAAATAAATGAATAAAAATGTAAACACCAACATTGTTCAACCAAACTATAGTCCAATGAAAGTCCTTAACGCCAATATACCGTATATTGCAAAACATCATAGATGTCACAGTTATAAAGTTTCTAACACACACACGGAGCAGCAACACATACAGGCATTTATTCTCCCAGCCTCCTCTTCTTACTCTTAATTACTGTACAGTACTTATCTTTTTCAGTAGACCTCACTCCTCAGTGTTGTGTGGTATGTTGTGTCACATAGTACTACACTTTAAATACGTACTAGCATGTTCACTATACTATAAAAACCCATAAATACAATGTACCATGTAAGAATACACGTTATATCAGGGTCACTACTAATATTAATTAATTAATTTTGTTTTGTGTTATTTTGGTTCACTTGTCTTCACTGCTTGACTGATTTCTATTCCGTATACAGCACTTTGTATGCAGCGATGGTTGTATTAAAGTGCTTTATAAATTAAGTTGAGTTGAGTGGGGGAACAGTGTATGTTCATGTCCTGCGATCGTTCCTCAAACCTTGAGTGAGTTTTTTAAAGGGATTACATCCCGGTATTTTAAGCCCTTCCAACAGTTAATTATAGGCATATAATGATTAAATCTATTATCTTACCTATAACACCATGGCGATGTATTTTTTTTAAATTATTATTATTATTTTTTAAATATTAGGTGTTTTGCTGGTTAGTTTTCCAACGCGGAAGTAAAACGCCCGGTTTAGTAAAACCCTGCCTCACCCCGTGTGATTGTCGCGTCCCCCAGCGAGCAGACTGCAGTCTGCTGTTGGAGCTCTGCGTTTGAGCACTCCTCTGAATGGCCACGCAACTTGACGCAAGCCAATTCTTCAATAAGCATATGAAAACCCCCCCCCCAAAAAAACGGCTCCTTGCAGCAAGACATTGTGGAGGAGGAAGGGAGAAGAGAGGGAAAAAAAAAGCCTGAGCAGGACGCAAACGAGGAACCTGTTGCTTTCAGGTTGCTTGCGCTAACCACTACGCCGTTTGTTCAGTTAGGTTCAGTGGTGCAAAGGTTTTACTTGTAGCTTACATAAGTGTCAGCCAGAATGACAGTGGGATTTTAAGACACCCAAATCATCATTGCACTTTGGCATTGCAAATGTGAAGGATAATTGATTGCTTTGAATTCATTTGGACAGAATGTTTACTGATGAAAGCTACTTTTATCACTATCCTGCGAGCAGGTCTCAGAGAAAGTGGGCGTGTGTTTAGTCCGCACAGGTAGTGCGGGGGGGTGTCCGCACCTTATGATGTCATAAAGTGAGTGCCTACTCTTTTACTCAAGGTGGGAGGGGCTTGGAGAGCAGAATGACCTACAATTTCTCATAGACAGGTGAATGGAGGAAAACACCACTTCCGTCATGGTTTTGGTGAGGAATTAGCATTTTAACATGGCTAAAAGCTCCAAAAAGTTGATTTTTAACATTACTGTCTCTTTAACTTGGCTTGACTTGCCACATTTCAGAGTGGTTGATTTTCCACTGCAAGAGAAGAGTGCCAAGTCACTGTTGGTGTAACGGTTAACTGGATTCAGTCCCCATTCAATGACAGTGTGAACGCAAGTGCCAATGGTCGTCTGTCTCGTATGTGCCCTGTGATTGACTGGTGAGTAGTCTGCCTTTCACAGTTTCACTTTTTTGTCAGCTATGCTCCAGCTCCCCGCAACCCTGAACAGGATAAGCGATATAGAAATTGGATAGTCATGCTTTTGCAGTAGTGGGAAACTACTATGACATCCAGTAAGTATATGTAGCTACATTAAACACATCAGTCACAATGCTCTTAAAATAGGGCATGGGCACTATGTGGACGGTATGTACCTTCATTTTCTTTCATCTTAAAAAAAAAAAATATATATATATATATCATCTTTTTCTTTCATCTTTCAATTTCTTTCCATTTCAATCATACTTACAGGTGAAATGTTCGTTCACAGCCTTTAAACCAAAATACTATACAACTTCTCTTCTCTCTTGGCAACTACTTGTCACATGACTGTTTAAAGGCAGCAACAGTGAATTCTATAATGTGCACAAAGTTGTTAAAAGTAACACATAGAAGCTGTAATTTCGACTTAATCACATACCATGTGTTTGCTGAAACTGAAGAGCACACAGGGCACTCCCAGATTCTTCATTGCCACAAGTGTGCATATCACAGCTCATACCGTACGGCCCAGGCCAGCAGCATTCACGCTTAAGCCTACCCGGAAATTTATACAATGTTTGGGGTGATCCAGGTTTCGTATTTCCCACCACTAATGCGGAGGGGAAGAGGCAGAGCGCATGAAGATGACCCAGGATCACAATTTGCTGTCAGTGTGACCTAACAGTGTCCCATTAAGAGCTGCTGGTTCTATTAATTCTCCATGTCCCGGCATGCCGAGAGCAGCTGCCCGCATGTTGAGGCCTGTCCACGTTGAGGTCACCTCCTTTCTCTCCCTGACACTTAAGGATGAGGCTTAGCTACTGCACCAGTGAGCGAGTCGGGCTGTAGCTGCACCTGCTGGTGGAGTGACTACAACTGTTTGACTGGCTGCTTTTCAATTTACAGTGAACAGCTAACTTCAAATACAATTTGTTCCAAGATGCTAGGCAACAGCTGATTTGTTTAAACCATTTTCTTTTAACTTTCTTTGAATCCATGAAGTCTTTGCATGAGGATGTGCGCCGCGAGCCCCCCCATTCACGGCCGCGTGCTAGATAGGCCATAGGCCGAGACTTTTGAAGCCGCGGGGTCGCCATCTTACTCCCAAGACACGTATCTCGGCATTTGGCTGCAAAGTGCCTACATGTGTAGCGGTAAACTGCACAAATCGCCAGTTTAAAGGCTGTAGAAGAACATTTCACATGTAAGTATGATTGAAATGGGGGGGGGGGGAGAAAGATGAAATAAAAAGATGATTTTTATTTTTTTATTTTTTTATTTTTGTTATACATCGTGCCCAGGCCCTATTTCAAGAGCCTACGAGCCATCTGCCTCTGATCTGCTGTATTTGTTTTAAAAGGCAGCAACTTAGAAAAAATATATATTTCCATCTTATACTGTTGTTAAAAATAAACATTTTCAAATAATGCTGATGTGATTTTTTTTATTATATCTAGAAGGACAACCATAAAACCGCAGTTTTTTCTCAGACTATATTAATTTTGACAGCTCTAGGGCATAGCTTGACAAGTGACTTGAGGATTATTCACTGTTGCTAAATTGTAAACAGTGACCCTCTTAATTCACATTTCCTAAATTGGAAGCAACACTTTTAATGTTTATGTGGTTTGGCCAAACATCTCCAAAGGTCTGCATCTTTATTTGCCCTTGAGGTTATTGTGGTTTGACAAAGAGTTCTCTTTTTTTCTTTTCTTTTTTAAGTGTAAATAGTTTTTATTTTATTTTAAGTGTAGTAAACACTAAGCGCTTGATGGTAACACCCCTGTCCATAGTCAGGCTCAAGTCAGTCAACAAAGAGCACTTGTGGAATTGTGGTTAATGACTTACCTCCTTCCTCTTTCTCTGCCTGCTTTTTATCATTCCCATTTGCCAGGAGCAGTCAACTTGAGATCGTCACAAACTGGTCATAAATGCTGTTATATTTTAAATGTGTCAGCTATGAGAGTACACACCAATTTTGCAGAAAAGTCACAAGTTACTTAAATATTAATATTATTCACCAATTTGTATTCTTAGATGCACATGTCAAATGTGTATAAATGAGTGAAATTGGGTGGGTGGAGTACGGGTCACATTTACTGTTCGACTGAGTGATGATTCACTTCTATAAACCTCACTGTTCAATGTTCATATACGCCGCTAAAGTATTTGTAGCAGTATTTGTATTTGTTCACACATTTTTTTTGTGTGGGCACGATTTTCCTGACCAATACAAATCAGGTCACATTTGAGTGAGGATCTTTGAGACTCTATACATTAGGGGTGTGAATTGCCTAGTACCTGACGATTCGATTCGTATCACGATTCACAGGTCACGATTCGATTCGATACCGATTAATCCCGATACGAATTTAAAAGTCGATTGTTGCGATTTTTTTCATTCAAATTTAGAAAATACTAATCAGTAAGCTTGTAGAGTGTAAGATTTATATGAAAATGTATTATTTATTTATCTGAAATTTCAGTCTTATAGAGGTTGTAATCTGTTTCATGTTTGAACAGCATTAAAATAAAAATATTAAGGCTTAATGTTCCGTTCATATAACATTCTTCCATGCTCAAGGTGTGAATCCTAACCCGAAGTCAGACGTTTTGTTGAATATTTTTCCATTAAAAATGGAAGTTTAAAAATCGATTCACACACACACAAAAAAAAAAAAATAATAAAAAAAGGCAATGATGATAAGACGTTGAATCGGTAAGACTACCGAATGAACAATTCTGAGCTCTTTAAAAAAAAAAAAAAAAAAATCGATTCAGCCGCCTATTGAATCGATTCGAGAATCGCGCGATGTAGTATCACGATATATCGCCGAATCGATTTTTTTTTAACACCCCTACTATACATGCTTTCAAGATCATGAAAGAAATGTATTACGGTATATACTCAACTCAACTCAACTTTATTTATAAAGCGCTTTAAGAACAGGCGTTGCTGTATACAAAGTGCTGTACATAAACATCAGTTTTTCAGTAAAACTAAGGATTAGAAACAATGCATCAGCTGGAAACAGAAGTAGCAAAAATAATGGAAGGATTCATTTGTGTTGCTTCCTTTCATGTCTGCTTTTCTCACTGAGATTCATTCCTCTGTTGTGCTGTCTGTAGCTTTAGCATTCACAATTTTGTCTCTGTAAATAAAGAACATTTTAGAATATTTTTTCACCCAGATACATACATAATTTTTGCAAATTATGGAAGAGAGAAGAGGCTGTTCTTTATAAAAACACCAAACTCAACTACTATAATTTCACAATAATAACAATTGCACGTGAACATTATATCTCCCCTGAACTTGCCCTTTATAAGCAGTTTTTCTCTGTCTTTGCTCAGGTATTGTCAACTGTAGAAGTATTTACATTTAGTATCATCAGTTAATTGATAGATTTATATTTCTTGTGTTCAGGCACATTTATTTATTTTTGGTGTACAGTAGGGTTGGATTTAAAAAAAAATGAGTCAAATCAATATCAAATACATTTTCCTTTTCGAGCCTGAGTCGTAAAACCATGAATTGATTATTTTAATATCTCTTTTTCCCATAAATTAGGAAAACAGAATTTTAAAGGCAATTTTATTTGTATCTTACTGTTTTTTTTAAATGTACTATTCTCATGAATTTAAAAGTACTTTCTTAAATTTATGAAAGACCTGACTTATTGCACTTTAAGACAATTCACAATCTTTAAAATTTATATATACAATTATTGAATTTCACTTATGAAACATTTTCATCTCATGTCAACGTTTGTGGAACACTTAAGTGATTATAATACGTGTAACTTTCCAGCCGACCCCACAGTGTAGTGGGAAAAGGCATAGGAAAAGAAGAACACATGTTACTTTCATTAATAAACTAAATAATTTAACAGTTACCACCTCCACAAAATTTAATTTGGAATTTAATGTTTGTGGAGTTTTTATCATGTCCTTGATATTTAAGAAGAATTGATGTTCAATAATTAATCAATATCGTATTGAAGTGAAGTAAATCAAATCGATTGAGGAAATTAGAATTGATTCCCAGCCCTAGTGTACAGAGAAGTTCTCTTCCCTTTAGGAACGTCTTGCATGACGTCACAGTCACACACACACAGCGAAGGAAAAATAACTATCCCTCTTGCGTGATGTCACAACCTTTTAACTATCTGGATATATGCCAGGTCACTCTTAGAAAAGAGATTTTTAATCCAAATGAGTTTCTTACCCTGCGATTGGCTGGCAACCAGTCCAGGGTGTACCCTGCCTACTGCCCAGAGCCAGCTGAGATAGGCTCCAGCACCCCCCGCGACCCTTGTGAGGAATAAGCGGTCAAGAAAATGGATGGATGGATGGATGGATGGATGGATGGATGGATGGATGGATGGATGGATGGATGGAGTTTCTTACCTGGTTAAATAAGGAATGAAGAATTTGATGGTAGTAAAAGGCAAACAGTCTTAGAAGTTCAGTGTGAAGTTCATGTGTCGTAGAAAGAATGCTGTTGACAAATCTCTGTGTTGTGTCTGGTAGTGGGGGGTGGTGGTGGGGGGGGGGGGGGGGGTAAGGGGAACTATCAAGATCAAAGGCCGTGTGTTTGTGGCTGGGAGCGTAACAAATAAATAAAAGGTTGAAAATTAATGACTGAGAATGGTTGGCGTAAGTACACTTGTGAAATGGAGAGACTTGTAGTAAATGATAATGGTTTGTTTTCACACCAGAGTGCAATTCATAGACATGCCACAAGTTTTTCATGCTGAGCCTAAATGTATCATATTTTGCAAATAAGTCAAGGATGTTTATTTACTCAACTATTGATGGGGCTGTGTGTATCATCTATAGCCCATTTTCCACCACACTGCTGGTCCAGTAACGTTGTACTCACTTGTACAGTATCTGCTTATTAGTACAATGTGATATTCTGAGGAGTGATTTGTGGTAGCTTTTCTGTTATGTTATCCAGTTGGACTGTATGGCACTTGTTGGTTGAGTAACTTGTCATTGCCACATCCGTAAGGAGTTTTCACAAGTTTAGCGTAAATATTTGAACAGAATATTAACAAGGGCCCAGCGGGCCAGGGTCAGTATGCCAAATTGTCCGGCCAGTGCCTACCTACAGACACTGGCCTGGCCAAGCCAATACACTAGAGTTTCAAAGTCATCAAAAAAAATATAATAAAAATGTCCCAAAGGGCATCAGAGGTTGTTGCTCGACATGTTTTTTTTTTTTTTGTGGTTAATTTGTGATTTATCATTAAAATATGTAGATATGTCATTTTAATGTAACTGACTATTTATTTATTTTTATTCAGTTTTTAAGTGAATTGAAAATAGTAATGTGTCAGAACTTAAACACATTGACATGAAGATATATTTGATGGAAAAATAAAACTAACCATTGTGTTGGCTCATTATAAATCATAATATCATAGTGGCTTGGTGTGCTTTCATTAACCTTTGAAACATAGATCATTGGGGTCAAAAGTCTATCTTTGCAGTTTGCACACTCATTCACTCTCATTCTTTTCAAGGTGTTAAGCTGTACACCTGAGTCATTTGAGACAGTATTGTGTGATTGAGTCACAGGGTAGACGTCAATGGGATTTAGTATGCGGTTGCATTATGAACTAATGCCGGTAGTAAGTTAATGAGAATTCCTACACGTTATTGTTTGATATCAGTCTGTCTAATTCGCCTGTCAGTGTGAGTGTGTCAACTGAGGGCAATGCTCTTTGAGGCTGGCAGAGTCTTTGGGAGGGTGTGGGCTGCTGTTTGCTTTGTGGTTTGTGCCGGAGGGGTTAAGGAGACAGCTTGGCCTTGACTTTGCCCTGCGGGGGTGTGCGCGTGCGCGCGCTTCTGCATACGCAAGCTGCATACACACACAGAGAAGCTCACCAGACAACAAACCTGCCTTTGTGCTCGCAGGGTGCTGGTTTACAACTGGCCATGTGCAGGAAAACAACCTGACATAAAAAGCTTGGTTTAAGAAGAGAATGACTGCTTCAAAGTCACAACCAAGTTAGTCTAAAATAAGGCTAGTTAATGGGGGTCCGTAGTTTGGCCGATGTTGGACACAACAACTCGCATCTGTCATTCTTTGAGATTGAGTCATCTACTTAATATGGATGAGAATACATGTGAAGTCATATGAGTGTAAAACAGATGAGAACTTTTAAGTTGGGACTTTTTGGATCTGCAGGTACTGCTGTATCTTTGAATTTGTTTGGAAGAAAAAAAAAATCTGCCAGTGAACACTTGACAGATGATTTCCGACTCAAAGTTGCATTGCGGATAGGGCTGAACGATTAATTCCAGTAGCAATTAAATCACGGCTAGACAAAACGCGATTACGTAATTGTGAAAAGTTGTGATTTAAATGCTCATTGAAACAGAGCAGAAGGAGGGAAAGAGGGGGGCGGCAGGAACATCACCGCTTTAACTAAATCCTGGCACCATAAGTGCATGTAAGTTTGGTGAGTTTTTTTTTTTGTCTCATGGGACTTTGAGATGAGTGTCTAACATGTTTGATCTTGGTTTTAAAACAGCAGTTCACCCTTGTGAGTTATGACTTTTCGGCTGCCGTAGTGAGCTTAATTAGGCTGCCGTTTTATGAACATGCACGTGTTCGGCAGCGGCTGATCAATTTGAGTTGTCCTATATTTTGAGACTAAATAGGTGTGTATGTGGCCATATGTTGACCAGAAAAGTTGTGGAACTACTATTGGTGGTTACATTCACCACTCAAGTTGCTGCGCGTAATTAGGTCAAATAGATTATTTTCCTTTAAAAAAAAAAAAGAGAAAGAAAGAAATAATACATTAATTCATATTCACCATATAGTGAATATCAATTGTCTCAGTTCCTTGGATTTTAGAATGAAAATGTAAGCGGATAGCTTATACAGATGTTGAATGATATATTCCTTTGAAAATTACTTCTTCTGTTTAAGAAATTGAATTCAGTTTTGTTTTCCTTGGCTTGCAGACTAGGCTAATGTGTCTGCCATTTGCCTCTACTATAATGCTTGGCATTTGAGTTAATTTATTGATCCCATCTGTGACATGACCATTTGAATCGTCATTCATTATTATTTCGAAAGTAACAGGCTGGTCTGGTCATAAGCCCGCAAAATTTAGCAGCTAACTCATTTATGGCTGATGGAGGTGTCATAACAAACACGTGTGTGCTGAGTGTCTTATTTTTATCTGCAACATACTGTATGGTAATAAAGGAAGGATGCAACTCATTTATTTATTCATTTATTCAACTTATTTTTATTTTACTACTACTAGTACTAGAGCCTCTATGGTAATTTTTGTTGATTATTTGTTTTGTATTTTAATTTTATTGGGTTTAAGATGCCAGGGTATAATTTTCTTAAATTCCGAGGAGAAAAAAAAAACAAACAACGTAAAGTTACATATCTTGGCTTTCAAGTACATTCCTCCAGTGGTGCAAGTGAACCATAGGAACTTATTCCACACACACCTCCTACCCTTTCTGGAAAAGCTATTAAATGATTCTTTTCCTTACAAAAGAAGGGGATGCTGAAGGAAATAATCGAGTGGGCGGGAAAAGCGAAAGCCAGTTTGACTGTGTCCCACAAGTGATATCATTGAGTTGGAGAGTACTGTGACCGATGAAAGACGTGATATAGGAAACCTGTAGACATACTGTACAAGAGCAGTCCACCCTGGAGAGAGTTGAGTGAATGACTACAATTCCTCATGACAATGAAGTATTTTCCACCACATGAGAAAATTCGCTTCATGAACACCTGCCACTTAGACACAAAACAATTCACTGGCTTATGCCACTTTATTGAAAGTTGCTTAAAATAGCAATTTCCTGGTATCAAATAAATGTCTCTGCTTGAAAGTCAACGCCACTTTATGATATTTGAAGAGAAATTCAAACTTTACGTTGTTTTTCATTTGTGAAAAACTGAATGTAAGCAGGTTCAGATCGAAAGATGTATGATTCTGTTGTGGTCAACTAACCAAGCAATCATTCAATCATACAATAGTGTAATTACGGATTCACGTGGGCAAACAAAAGCTATTTATGTATTTATGTATTTATTTATTTACTTATCTATCTATCTATCTATCTATCTATCTATCTATCTATCTATCTATCTATCTATCTATCTATCTATCTATCTATCTATCTATCTATCTATCTATCTATCTATCTATCTATCCATCCATCCATTTTCTTGACCGCTTATCCCTCACAAGGGTCACGGGTGGAGCTGGCGCCTATCTCAGCTGGCTCTGGGCAGTAGGCGGGGGACACCCTGGACTGGTTGCCAGCCAATCGCAGGGCATTATTTATTTATTTATTTATTATTTAACATGAGATTGAGGTTTAGGAACACAGGATTGTCTGCTTGTTTTGAAGGCCTGACTGTGATTGTCTCAATTTGAAAATTAGGAGCACCATGTAAAAGGGCTCCGTGGATAAGAGATGAAGAAGAATATAGTTGTGTGGATGGATACTGTTGACAAGTAGATAGATGGATGACATGTATGCTATGTGTGCTTATTTGTAAATGAAGCGAATGAAAAAATTAATCTCGATTGGCACCAGTACAGTATAATGCTGGCTAAACAGTGATGAGCTACATCTAATCCATCCATCCATCCATTTTCTTGACCGCTTATTCCTCACAAGGGTCGCGGGGGCTGCTGGCGCCTATCTCAGCTGGCTCTGGGCAGTAGGCGGGGGACACCCTGGACTGGTTGCCAACCAATCGCAGGCTACATCTAATGGTAGATGGAAATTATCTTTCTGCTAAATCTGGTCTGCTGTAATTATCTCTTTGTCGTCTTTTGATAATGATTATGTACACATTGTCCATAAACTAATTAAAAAAAATCTTATGTTATAAACTTTATACCATTACATCATACGAAAGACGTTTTATATCTGTACAGTTATTGTTACATCGCACAACTCTGCTCATGTTTACACCATCACTGAGTGGGAACTGAACCCTACACCCCTATCAAGCGCCAGAACCGCCCCAGAAATTGTGATTCTTGTTGTATTGTCAATAAAGGACATCTTTCCTCTGCTAAACGTTCGCTCTGATAGAAGTTGCCTTCAGGACTTTCCAAGAACTACAGAAGCAGAATGGTAATTTCAGCCCAGTGATCTCCCGTCCTTTCCCCTTCCTAACACAACCTTCTCTTAGTGCAAGGATGGAGGTAGGCTAGTGGGGAGTGAGACAGACGGAGGAGAGGGGTGGGGGTCACGGGGCCCAGACACTCTGAGCTGCCCTGAGCTTTTGAGACACCCTGCCAGCCCTTTGTCCAGCAGAACCCTCCTTTCTTTAGCCATCCCTGACCCTCCTCTTCATGTTTGTATAAACTCAGTTAGCCTCCTTTGCATGTGCCATGCGTTCATATTTAAATGTTGTAGCATCCTGGCCGTGAGACAACAAGCAGCAACTTATCTATTTTTTATGTTGTTTTTTTTTGGAGTGAGAAATGCTGAAAGTTCAAACAAGGGCCACGTCAAAACATTTGAGGGGCGGGTGTACGTGTGTGTGAGAAAGAGTAGTAAACCTGTAACCATGTTTGTGTCTCTCAAAGTAAATAGGCTTTCCTCGCCATGTTTGTTTTGTCCTCCATCTGAAGTCTGTCAGGTTCAATCTGCTCTGTCTGAGCCTCTCTGGCTTTGAGACGTCACACTGGGATGTGCTCACAAACGTTCATTGACAAACTATTTTTCTCACAGTTTACAGATGATTGCCCAATTTCTAGATAGGCGCTGTAAAATTGTTTTCCTATTATTTAGGATAGTGATCTGGATCATTTGGATGAAAAGCTCGATTTGATCATATGAAAGTTCAAACAATATTAATCGTTCAGGCCTGCAAGATGTAGCTACATTGAAAGTTCAGCTGACAGACTTAAAGGGAAAGTCAACCATAAACATTTCTTGACAGTAATATGTTATATGTGACCCCATTAGTCTTAGCATGACATTATGTTAAATATTACATTTATAGAATATGAGTTATGCATCAAAATCCAGCCGTTTTTATCCATCTCGGGACAGCCATTTTGCCACTTGCTGTCGACTGAAAATGACATCACAGTTGCTCAGGGCTCAGGCAACGGCCAATCTCAACTCACCTGTTTTGAAGCTGAGTTGTGATTGGTTGTTACCTGAAACCTGAGTAACTGTGATGTCATTTTCACTTGACAGCAAGTGTCAAACTGGCCGCCTTCTCATTCATTCCATTTTCTTAACCACTTACTCCTCACAAGGTTCACCGGGGTGCTGGAGTCTATCCCAGCCGGCTTCGGGCAGTACACCCTGAACTGGTTGCCAGACAATTGCAGTGGCCGGCGGCCGCCTTCTGATGCTGATAGAAGCTGCTTAACACATATTCCACTAACACAATATTAACCAGAATACCGTATTTAGGCTAGTGGGGCTGAATAAAACATTGTTGTCAATACCTGTTTAATTTTTTTGGAGGTTCACTTCGACTTTAAAATACTTTTTTTTTTAAATATTTATATTTGTAGTCATGATAAACATGCGTGAATGTCTTTTGTCTTTTACTGAATTAAACAATGAAAAAAGTATCTTGAAAAATGACAAAATAGTCGTTTCCAAACAAATCTGGTTATGTTTTCATTGGCATGGGTTTGTCTGTGTGGAACCTCTGTGCACTTTCTGGTTACTTGGAAGCCCACAACTTCTGTCCACCTTCTTGCTCACCGGCCATCCTCCTGCCTCTAACCCCCCCCCCCCCCCCCCCCCCCCCCCCCCCCTAGGTTGTGGTTGTTAGAAAGTGCTACCACTTCCTCCTCTCAGCAGCAAGCCAAAGCGTGAAACGGGCGCCGTTTTTACTGCCGTTTCTCATCAATGTCCTCACGAAAGTGAGTCATTGGAATGAAGGGCAAAAAGTGTTTGTCTGGACCTGTCTGTCCTTCTGGATTTCAGGTTGACAGTGTTTGGCTTGAGCAAGTGTCATGATCTGTTACATGGGCTGCTGCTAAGATATTCCAATATTGAGTGTTACTAACTCACACACTTTTATCTTCATAAGGCACATTCCTGCTTTGACACAAAAGCACAAAATACATATTAATATACTTGTACAGCGTATAGAATTACATCAGTGTTGCTTTGTGAAATATGGATATGATTACTGTACCGATATGCATTTTCAGTAAAAATGGGGAAGGGGGAGTGGAAACAAAAAATATTGGCGTCAAAATTTTTGAAAATACAAATGCCAATGTTTACTTTGCTGTAATGTCTTAAAGCATGTTTATTGAACAATTTTTCGGACCTTTCAAAATATCGATTTTTTCTGTATTGATGTTTATCTTAAGATAATAGACTTCATTTTATTTTTTAACAAAATGTTTAACACATTTAACAAAAGGGGGCTCCCAATGTTATCACTATCAGTACGTCTTAAAACGTTAAATGGAAACTTAAACAAGTAAATACCATAGCTCTCTATCTACAGTAAAAAAAAAATTTTCCCAAAATTTAAAAATACCGGTATCTGAAATCTAAAACTTTCACATTTCTGTGTTTTAATGTCGTACAAAAACAAAAGGTTCCTAGAGTTAGCAACATCTTTTGTACAGTTAACTGAAAAATTAAATTAATAGTTCCCTGACATTAACATTTTTAGCCTTACCTTTTATCGGCCATCAGATTTATTATTATTTTTTTTTAAATAATAATACCTATATTCGTCAAAATGCCTAATATAAACACATACGTAGAGAGAGTCATTGAGGAATGTAAGAGAACCAGTAGTGTGGTAAATGCTGATACGGTGACAATTGAACAAATATTGTAGCTTAGAGTATCTTCAGCCAATCTAAAGTGTAATAATGAGGTTAAAGGGGCCTCTCAAAGAAAATAAGTCAAAGTAGGACGACTCGGCAGCCACTAATGCCACTGCACTTTGTGCATGTCTGTGTGAGCCCACGCAGAGTCTCGTCCCAGAAGACACCCACGCAGCAGCACGGACATAAGACGCATACCAAAGACATCACATCATTTCACACATCTACACTCAAGCCAGCTGTTTTTATTTTTTGCGTCCATAAAGGGAACACCCAACAGCAGGACCTGAACAATAGCTCTCCTTGAATGCCATTTTTACAGTAGTTTCACGTTCAGAGAGGTATTTTCATAACCACAAGTTGAATTGTTATTATTAATGGTTTTAAGTCAATGTTTTTCTTCCATTCACTTTTCCTCTTGGCTAATGTATTTTCCATGTTCCCCTCTTTTCAGCAAGAACTTTGGACAATTTATCAAGAGACATTTTAGCTGCTTGCATCACTTGAAAACTTTCACGAGTAACTTTTTTTTTGTCCAAAAGGTTACCTTTTATGTCCTAATGAGTGTTTATCACAACCCCTTACCAACATGGTTGATGCTCTTCATCTATAGAGATTTTGTCTCTTTTTTTTTTTATCTTTAGTTGCAGAGCCATGTGTCATGGTTTGGGTTGGGTTTTGGTTTGTTTGTTTGTTGGTTTTTGCTTTTGTCGGGTTCTAGTTTTGAGTGGGTTTTGTTTGAGTTTGTCATCATGTTCCTTTAAGTTTCTGTTCTGATCTGTTATGTTCTGCTTTCCTTCTGTGTCTCCCATTGTCTTGTCAAGCATTGTCCTGCCCACCTGTGTTTGCCTGACTTCCTCGTGTGTCAACCTATCAGAACCCTCTGCCACTTGCGTCTTGCCCAGCTGTGTCTCATTGTGTCAATTAGTGTGTGTATTTAGTCTCCTGTCTCTCGTCTGTATGTGTCGATTCATTGTCCTTTTCCTCATGTCATGCTGCCGGTTTTGGTCCACATCTTGTCTTAGTTTACCCTTTTGGACTTTGTCGTTTTTGTTTGTTAGTTTATAGTTTATTTCTGCCTCCTCGTTTTTGTTTATTAAACTTCTTATTGACCTCATTCTTCCCCTCCTTCCCTGTTTCTCTGAAATTGGGTCCATCTCCCCTCACCCACTCGCACCACCCATCATGACACTGTTCATGGTACAGGTCTTTTATTATTATTTTTTCATGTCAGTGGGAACAGTATAACTCAGATTTTGTCAAATTAAACCAGGGCCTCTTTTGTATGTGGAGATAAATATATTTACCCAATGCAACTGCAGTCTGGACACTCAGGTCGTGCTCATCTGACCTAAGTCATCACAATTGTTTGACAAAACAGACTGGCGTGAAAAGATATCAGGAGCAGGAAAGTCACTGCCACATACTTAATCTAACATTAAAATGGTAGTATGGTACAGTATAGGTGCTGCTATGATGTTGCACTCTTCAGATAGCCAATGACTACAGGATCCTTTCACGTCCTGTAAGTGAAAATGCAAGCCCCATTCTCGTCTATCAATCCAAACTGTACCTTGGAGAACCAAAGTGAACTGTAGCACTTGGTGGAAATATGATAGTAACGATCCCGTAATTGTAAACTTCCATCAGTAAGGATAATGTTTCATATGTTCTGCATATAGTATAATTTAGAGGGCCACAGCCATTTCCATAAAAATAGTCGAGCAAATGGTAATCTTCAGAGGCTGTGTGTTTTGTAACTCAAGCAGCTCAGTTATTTGTTTGGATAGGAGGTCACATGTGCGCATGTCAGAGCATGTGAGTCCAGCCCTTTCCTAAACAAAATGTAAGAACACCCTCCCAGGTGGAGCTCTTGCAATAGCTAGTGTGTTGCTTTTTGTTGTCCTACTGTGGTTTCTGGACAGGCATCATACATTTGATCCTAATTTCAGATCATAATCCTATAAAAGGCAATGATAGGAAATCCTGTCACATGCGGTTTCCTCATGGATGACATTTAATATCACACATGCACTTGGGGAGTTTGGTTTTCTTCACTGACTTATGACTTGAACTGTATGCTGTATGTTCCCATGTACACAAATATATAGTATAGTCTGCACGTACAGTACTGTGCAAAGGTTTTAGGATGTCGCTAAGTCTGATCGTTTAATTGCCTGGTTCAAATTTCCAGGACACTTTATTGAGGGCTAGTTCTTTGGAGTAGGAAGAATGCATTAAATTAGGGATGCACCAAAAAAAAAAAAAAAAAAAAAAAGAGGACCCCAATCCAAATAGGAATACATAGCTGTCCGTGACACACTTGAGTCACGACACAGAAGTTGAGAACCACTGGTCTAGAAACACCAGAGTGTGTTCTAACTATTGATGGTAGGATGCATTACATTAGCTAGTGAGGAGGAACAAAAATAAAATGTTATCTTTAATAGTATGAGCCGGCTGACTTGTAGTCAATGTGTGCGTGACACGTTCCATGTTTCTGTCTCCAAGCTGCGGTTTGCAGTAATTACGTAATTACTCATTGTTCTTTTTCAGTTTGACGCGACCCCAAAGCATTTGTTTTCTTTTGTGTATTCTTCCATGGCAATTAAGTTTTTTGTTGACTGAGTGTGTGTGTCTGCAACAAATGTTGGCAGACACTTTTTGGGTTACAAATTTTTGTGTTCGACTTGACCGAGTTAGCCGATTTCCCCCCCAGAACGAACACTGTGTAGTACACATTGACCCCATACTGATCATCTTGGCGATAAGCCACCATTTCAATTCACTAACACTTGCAAAGTGAATGAAAGCTTTTGCGAAGGAAAACCCAAAGCCATGCACTTTAGTGCTCAATAGTTGACCCAGATGACAATTGGCTGATCTTTTAGCTGTTGAATATCATATTTATTGACTTGTGAAATATCTGACTTTGTATTTGTATGACAGCAACGCGAATAAGCAACAGATGGATGTACTAATGAATTCTTGCATAAGAAGCTGTGTTTATTTTTTGTGGGTCATTGTGCTCACAGATGATCAGATCCAACCCCATTATGTCAGTCTCCAGCGCAAACCTCGATCAGCGAGCATATGTGTTATGCAACATAACAAGTCACATTTCATCCGTTGTAGTTCCTGACGTGCCCTGCGATTGGTTGGCAACCAGTCCAGGGTGTCCCCCGCCTACTGCCCAGAGCCAGCTGAGATAGGCGCCAGCAGCCCCCGCGACCCTTGTGAGGAATAAGCGGTCAAGAAAATGGATGGATGGATAGTTCCTGACTGTTCTCTCTTCCCTCCCGTCTGCAGATCTCTGGATGGCCGCCTGCAAGTATCCCACAGAAAAGGTCTGCCCCATGTTATCTACTGCCGTTTGTGGCGTTGGCCCGACCTGCAGTCCCACCATGAACTGCGGGCAGTGGAGTTGTGCGAATACGCCTTTCACACAAAGAAGGACGAGGTGTGCGTCAACCCCTACCACTACCAGAGAGTAGAGACTCCAGGTAAGATGTTCATCCGTGGCTCAGACACATTTTGTTTGTGCTTACTTTCTTACGCGTCTGCATGCATGTGTCCATCACACAGTCCTCCCTCCTGTGCTGGTGCCCAGACACACAGAAATCCCGAGTGAATTTCCACCTCTCGATGACTACAGCCATTCAATCCCTGAAAACACCAACTTCCCTGCTGGTATTGAGCCCCAGAGCAACTATATACCAGGTACTACCTGTACTACCTGATGTTTTGCTGTTTTTTGCAAAAAAAACCCATTCATGTCCTTTTTGAAAATGGAAACTGCACTGACTATGTAGAATGTAAAAGTAGTGATTATTAATGTATCCTTCCTTTTTTTCACTTTGAAGGGAGAACATTTTTGTGTGTATTAGCAATAAAAATAAATAGGGATGTAACGATAACGGCAATGTGATATTGCGCTATTAAAACGGCCACAATATATCGTCGTTGTGATGTAATGATATAAAAAGTCGGGTTGATTTCCATTTGTGCAGTTCCAGCACCCGCCGGTGGCTAGTTTTTTAGTGCGGTTTAATTTACGCACGGCATGTTTTGGCCCTTCTATGTTTAAAATTCACACTCATGGTCAGATGAAGGAGAACATAATATATGCTTGTGAACCGAGTCAATATGTACTTGCATTGCTGTAATGTACAAAAGCA
The DNA here is from genome assembly GCF_051991245.1 of Festucalex cinctus. NCBI lineage: Eukaryota > Metazoa > Chordata > Actinopteri > Syngnathiformes > Syngnathidae > Festucalex > Festucalex cinctus. The sequence goes on along the minus strand of NC_135414.1, from coordinate 13,368,883 downwards.
CAATATTGCTTTTGTTTTTGATTTTTGTTTTTTTAGTATGAGCTTGTTTTTTTACAATATTGTGACCCTTTTTTGTATCACCAAGCTCCCCATATCGTAATAATTATCCTATCACGACCTCATATTGTGATATTGTATCGTGATGTTTGGATATCGTTACATCCCTAAAAATAATATTGTTTAAAAAAAAAAAGAGAGAGAGACAGAGCGCAAATGCTCACATACACAAAATCACAGTAATTTCTGACCAATGAAAATAGCTTGAAAACATTTACAAATTATCTTGCAAATCCACAAAAAGGATATCTAATATTATACAATGATAAAATAATAATAATAATAATTCTGGCATGGCAGCATGAAATGTACGATGATTTTCTGCTATGTGAAAAATGCATGATCATTATTTATTTATTTATTTTACATTTTTGGGATGCAACTGATTGCAGGCATCCCAAAAGTGTAAAAATGGGGAAAAAAATTGACATAAATGTTTTTCGCCGAGCAGTGACAATATGTAGTTTCAGTTTCATCCTAAAAATGTAAAAATAAAAAAATAGAAAAGTAGAAAATGGACATCCGTGTTTTTCACATAGCAGCAATGATATATTTAAATGAGAGTGCCTGTGTTTGCATGTTCAGAAACGCCACCGCCAGGCTACCTCAGTGAGGATGGCGAGACCAGCGATCACCAGATGACCCACAGTATGGACACAGGCTCACCAAACCTATCGCCCAATCCCGTTTCCCCCACACACAATAACTTGGGTAAGGACCGAATGTTTCTTTGTTTGCTTTCTTTGCAGTCTGTCCGCCCTCACTCGCAGACAAATGTTATGATAGAAGGTCTCCCCAGTGGCAAAGCTGTGTTTGATTTGACTCCTTTTTTTGTCAGAGGAAAGCAGGTGATGAAAGAGCCTTTTGTTTTCCTTGCACCGTGTGAGCTGTGAAACAGCCAAGATAGCATTCCGGCCACACAGACATCAGTGACAATATCCCACGTTTACCCTGTCAGGATGGAAAACACCGGGGGTCTTGGCAGAAAACTCCAGAGGAAATGACAGCAGACCCGAAGCAGCTTGTTTCCATACATGAAAGCAGAGGACGAAATGTTGCAAATGAACGGAACTTTTTTGAAAAGTGTCATGTAATTTGACCATTTCTGGCTCCAGTGTCCCAACAGTGAGGCTTGACTTTCCACTAGTTGTCTGGTAAAAGCTTGCGGGACGCTGCAGATGATATTGAAATGGGGTGACGCAGGCTCAGTATAATGTTTTCCACACTTAGGTTTTGTCCCTCCATGTTCATGTGGTCCTCATCATCACTGGACTTTGTTGCTGTCTGGAATTGACTTCTTCTACAACATTGTGACCTTGAGCCTGTTTTACAGCGCACAATTTTGGCCATCTCAGAGAAACTTCACATTCATGGGAACAATCAAACGTCATCTCTTTTTCTTTTTCATCTGAGAAATCTGTGCACTCCTTGGCGACCTGTCAGGCTTCCCAATGTTTTTTATGTCTCTTGGATAGGTTGCAACTGTTAAGTGAATTTTGTTAATCTGGACTTGTGATTCATCAAATCCACCCATTTCATGTGTCTCAGTGTGGCTTGTGCTGAACTGTAATCTCCCTCCATCAGATCTCCAGCCTGTGACGTACTGCGAGCCGGCCTTCTGGTGCTCCATTTCCTACTACGAGCTGAACCAGCGTGTGGGCGAGACCTTCCACGCCTCGCAGCCCTCGCTGACGGTCGACGGTTTTACAGACCCTTCCAACTCGGAGCGTTTCTGCCTGGGCCTTTTGTCCAACGTCAACCGCAACGCCGCAGTGGAGCTCACACGCAGACACATTGGTAGGCATCCCCGTGTTAATAGGCTGTTTGCGGTCGATACGCTCACGACGTTGGATGATATCTTCTTGGTGTTGTTTGCCTGAGGACTTATAGTCACTCTGCTTCTTTCGAGGTCGCGGAGTGCGACTCTATTACATCGGAGGAGAGGTTTTCGCCGAGTGCCTCAGCGACAGTGCCATCTTCGTGCAGAGCCCCAACTGCAATCAGCGCTACGGCTGGCACCCCGCCACTGTCTGTAAGATCCCTCCAGGTGAGATCAGGAGGACATGCAATGGAGATGGGACATTGTGAAAAAAGTGTGGGCCAGCGGAAGAATAGTAGTTAGACCGTTTGTGTGCTCCGGCTTCCTCACACATTCCAAAAACTTGCCTGTCAAGTGAACTGAAGACTCTCTAAATTGTCCATTGTCTGTTGGTGGAATTCTTACCTATGAGTAGCTTTGACAAAACAAGTAGCTCACACTCTATACCGCATGAAAAGTTGGTAATTATTTGTCATTGTCAACTATATTTGGAAACTTTCCATTGACGCGCCTGACTTGACTGCATTGTTTTCGCCTTATGTCGTCTCTTTCCTCAGGCTGTAATCTGAAGATCTTCAACAACCAGGAGTTTGCTGCACTGCTGGCGCAGTCGGTCAACCAGGGTTTTGAGGCTGTGTACCAACTCACCAGGATGTGCACCATTCGCATGAGCTTTGTGAAGGGCTGGGGGGCCGAGTACAGGTACGTTGCAGATCATTTGGTGCCTAAGACTGCTGCTTTTGCAATTAAATATCAAAAGAATGTACAATATGAGGTATGTTGTGAATTACAAGTAAAAAGGGAAATAACTGTGGTGTAATGAGGAGGTTAATATGGGATTTTTGTTGTTTTTTATTATTATTATTATTATTTCTGTTTTAGATGTAATTCATGATTTTAATATAGTGGAATTATGTATTTAAATAAAAAGTCTACTTACAGTTCCAGAAGTGATAATTTTGTCAACAAAAAATTTTCATCATAATTTTCGTCATGAATATTTTTTTTTCCCAGACGAAAATTAAACGAAAACTAAAATAGAAGCCATTCATTGAGACGATAACTAAAATTGACTGACAATTTTGTCACTGCCTAACACAAAAATGAAAACAACACAGTGATGAGCATTCACACGATCCAATCAGAAGGAATGAAACACAGGTTGGAGAAAAGAACCACTCAGAAACTGTTCAGTTTTTACTGCACTTTAATGTTCAAATATGTCTACATTCATTGTGCATCTGTAAAATTAACCTCAAGCAGTTATGCACTTTTCTATTTAGGTCAGGGGTGTCAAACATAAGGCCCGCGGGCCGGATCAGGCCCGCAAAGGGGTTTAATCCGGCCCGCGAGATGATTTTGTAAAGTAAAAAAATAAAAAATTAAAATTGTAATGCCAGACTAATAAATCAGCCGGCCACAATCCAAACATAAATTCGTAATCTTGCAAGCATTCCTCAGATGAGCAATGCAACTTGTACAAGGAAGAGTCATTATTTTACACACAACCTAAAGTTACGGTTTGTTTAAATTTTTCTGAAAAAAAATAAAATAAAATCATAGACCGATAAACGTATAAATACGACACAAATTCAATTACTGGTAACACAAATACAAATTAGAAAAATTAACGTCCTTATATCTTCATTAACTGCGCCAGATATTACATTCTGTGAACAATATATATGCAAAACAGGTCGATTTAACACATCTGGAACTCATACTGGCAAAGTGTTGCCGTGTTCCATTGGCATTCCTGTTACTTTTTTGGAACAATAGATTACAGCTGAGCTCCGTAATTTAGGGCTGGTCCACAAATAGCGAAAATCTGCGTAGAATTGATGGCAATTGTTTTTATGTTATATACCATTATTTTACTGATTCGGCCCACTTGGTCATATATTTTCCTCCATGTGGCCCCTGAGCTAATATGAGTTTGACACCCCTGATTTAGGTGAAAAAACTAAGTTTTATTATTGTTAGTTCGCTCCTAACCCCTGGTGACCCTGTTGAAGTGTCCTTGAGCAAGACGCTGAATCCCGATTTAGTGCCCATGGACCTGATTCCAATTGCAGGAATCAGAATCATTCACTCATTACATACCATAGTCTCTGTTCAGTGTGGATTTTTATAAAGTGGTTCACGTAAAAGTCTCTCATAAGGACATGACTGCTTCTAAATGTATTTCACACTTGACTGGAGCGAGGACGTATCGGTACGAGCCCCCCATCCCAGAGGCCATCTTCCCCCCCTGCTGTCAGACGTCTTCTGGCTTGTCTCAATCGAGGCCAGCCTCAGCTGGCACGCCAGGCTATTTTTAAACAAACACACATGGACTGTGTCAAAAAGAGATGTCAGACTTTCCCTCTTCTGCCCCCTCCCAGTTTTCCGCGCTGTCTGACTCACTGATAGTAAGAATGATTAGCGCCCACGGGGGAGAAGCCGCTGCGCCGGCACAGTGGCGGCATTCCAGCGCTGTCATGTGGAGACACTTAAAAACAGGATTCCCATCACTGGGCCAGCCAAGACCTCCCACTTGTCCACATCAACGCACACCTCACTATCACTTTCTCCAGACGAATGATTGAAATCCTCTTAAATTCACTGAGAAAAGAACATTTACGAGTTGTTAATGTATTGTGTTGTATTTCTTATATCATCTCCTTTGCCAGAGTAGTAAAAGTTGCTGACATTCATTCATTCAAATGTTGCTGGATCTGTTTGCAGGCGGCAGACGGTGACCAGCACCCCCTGCTGGATCGAGCTACACCTCAACGGCCCTTTGCAGTGGCTGGACAAGGTGCTGACGCAAATGGGCTCCCCCAGCATCCGCTGCTCCAGCGTCTCCTAGGGAACCTCCTTCCCGTTTATGTTAGTGACTGAACACAACAAAATGACCCACAAGCCTGCTCTTCTTCCCCACCAGCTGTCAGTAGCACTTTTTATATACAGGACATGTTTTGGTTTTGTGTGGCAAAAAGGGGACAAGTGCATTAAAGCAAGACCATGTTAGTATGAACTCTTGTCTGCTTGTTGAATGTTCTTGTCACCTCTCAATGAGGGCGTGTTTTTGTTGTTCAATTAAGAGATTCTTATGTTTGTTTGTTTGTTTTTTTTATGTTGTACATACAGTATGTCAATGTATTGTTGGAGAAAGAGTTCGTGTCTGAGACCTTGGCTATTCATTTTTGGGTTTCTGATAACCGTAACTTTTTACTTTTTCGAAATTTAAAACACACCCTAGGTGTCTTAAAAACGTGTCAGACATGCTTTCATACAAATTCCCAAAGGATAATTGGAACTAGTTATATGCACCATCTTCCCCTAGATGTGGTGGTGGTCCGTCACAAAATAGCTTGTTCTTGTTCTTGCTCATACGCATGTTGTTTCATAACTGACATGTAGCAGGCATCCACAATTAGTAGACCAAAGACATCTCACATGCTCAACATTTGTATTTGTGCAGAAATTAACCTGAGGAGACAGTGCAGTTGTTTACCTATTTTATATTCATGTTTAAACTCTCAGGACTGTAAAAAAAAAAAAACAATAGCAACAGCCTAATTGTATACAGAAATCAGCAGAAAAGACTGTTGTGACACATGATTTCTATTTTTCTAGTACAGAAACCTTTTTCACCATGCAGCTTTGATAAAGGGACAAGTTTAGATGGAAGCATGTAAATAATAGCTCTTCTCAATTTTCATTTTTACTATCTAGTTTATATTATTGCTTTTTGACCATTTACCTTTTTAATGTTGATGATTTTTGTCAAAAGATTATCAAAGATGGATGACAGAATGTTCAGTCTTATTGTTCTGGCAGTGGGTACATTTACTTACAAAATAAAGTTTCCACTACCTGAACATGGACAAGTATCTCCTTACATTAAAGTATGTTTTCATAAATCCAGCTTTGACATTAATGCCTGCCCAGTGGTGCTAATATTTAACATTGTTGGGATGTAAAGCAAGTGTGTTGACAATAAGAGCTGGGTGATGATGACTGTCAAAACCCTTCAAGTGTTCAATTTGTTTCAGAAAAGTAGCATCTACTCATCTGAGACCAAGACTCCTTTTGTGTCCTCACAGGGCTCTTATTCGACCCTGTCGTCTGAGATGTTTTCTTTACACACTCATTAGCAACCGTGTTTGTGCTTTTCCAAATTGCTCAATTAGATCATCTGGATCAGTTATCATTTCTGGTAGACAATTATGCTCTTTATTTTCTCCTGTCTATAAAATGATGTGTTGCTTTGTACCTCTTTGTTTTGTCTATGAAATAAAACAAGTGTATACGTAACATATATCTATATTCTTGACTTGTCCACTGATCTAAAATACTGCACAGTCTTGTATACCCATTCGTGGAGTACCACATACAGTATCTATAACCAGATCTAATTTGAAAAACACTTCTGATCAAAGTCAGCAAAGGCCAACTTGCTCAGAAAACAATCGGACCACAATTATAACCATTAAATCTTGTTCAACATTTATGTTCAAAATGGGCATGTGTGTGGCAGGGTGATTAGTTTTGGAATTTTAACTTTAGTTAGTTTTTATTTATTTTTTAGTTATTTTTTATTTTTTTTATTTAGCTAGTTTCAATTAGTTTTCACTTTTCAAGGTGATTCTATTAGGTTTTTATGTATTTATTTATTTTAGTCATTTTAGTCATTTAAAAATTGCTAGTTTTAGTTAGTTTCAGTAAATATGCATTTTAGTCATTTAAAAATTGCTAGTTTTAGTTAGTTTCAATATTGTACGCAATATTTAATAAACATAGTAGTAAAATTAAGAAAAAAAAAAAAAGAGTCATATTTCTGACCTAGCATTGCATTTTGGCTGAGTTAAATGAAACAGGAAGCAGACAAATAAATGGAGCCAAAAGTCATGCACGCAAAATTGTCACTTACGTCATCTGATGGTGCTTTTCTATTGGCTGTTGGTATATGACGTCACTTTTGTGTCACACACTTTCAAACGCCCTTGTTCCGGTTAATATCGAAATAAGTATACTTAGAATCACATTTAAAATCATCCCCAACGGCTCATGTATTACATTAATTACCAAAGACAAAAACGAAGAACATTTTCCCTGTAATAATAGTTAGTTTTACTTGTGTAAACATGAAATGTATAGTTTCAGGTTTTATTTTTTTTATTTTATTTCGTTAGTGAAATGTTTGTTGAACAATTCAGTTTTATTTTTTTTTCCGTTAGTTTTCGTTCACTAAAATAACCTTGGTGTGTTGTATAAAGTTGGGCCGAGACTCAGTGATTTTGACGTGAAACGAAATTATTGCCAATCAGGTGACCTTACCTGAAGTTTCCACTGTTCTTCTTTTTCGTTTGGCTTGTCTCGTTAGGGGTCGCCGTAGCGTGTCATCCTTTTCCATCAAAGTCTTCTATATCCTCCTCTATTAGCCCATTCAACAAGCTGTTGCATTCTTAATTTGGGTTAGGGTAGCTTTTTCTGCAGGCTCTTTCAGTTCTTGTTTGTTTCTGGGGCATTGACCCGCCAATCTGCTCTTCAGGTGGAAAATGCATGCGCTATTGGGTTAAGGTCCAGTCTAAGATCTTCAACTTTTCCCCCTGGTGAAGTCCTTTGTTGTGTTGGTATATGTTTTGACTTTTGAGTCATGGCTTCTTGCATGAAGCTTTTCACCTAATTACTGGAGATGGTAACATTTTAAAACGGCGTATGCTTGTAGGCAGATTGTCACAGTCAAATTATAATGATAAGAAAAACAAATAGTTGTTGAACGAGGCTCGGTGGCGGGAATTACATGCTCTTTGTTTGTAGACCTTACAGGTTTTAGTGGTCCGCCTGCTTGACTGTGCAGTCCTGAGATTTCCTCGACCCCGGAGGCCCATTTGGCAGCGTCATCAGAAGCAAACAGAAGCAATAATTACAGGCTGGGAGCAGGCAGATACTCTCGTTTCTTTACTTGCTGCTGTGTGGCAGACTAATGAAAAGCAGATAACCATTCCTCCTGTCACAGACGCACGGCAGGGGTTGGAATATGAATGCACACTTTGTTCTGAAGCCCTTGGGGTAAAAGAGGGTTGCACCCCCTTCAAAAGCACTTTAAGTGTGGGCTCAAATAGTTGGGCTGCTTTAGAAAAAACAAGCTTGCAGAGCTCCATACCTGTTCCAAGAAAGGTGAACTAGGTAATATTTTAATAAGCATGGCTATAAATTATTTGAACTGTTAATTGCAGTATGGGCCGTGCAGTGATGAATTAAATATGCTGATACTATATTGTGACTGACACCGGCACTGAGGCATTAATTATACTGTAGTAGTTGAATTAGAAGTACTTTCTCGGGCTTCAAGAATTCAAGACTATTCATTGTGAATTTATCACACCCTTAAAAAAAAAAAAAAAAAAAAGCGGTAACGTCACAGAATCGAGGAGTGAGTTACACATAGTGAGTTACACATAGAGACCTTTTAAAATGCAGCATATATATATTTAAAACAAAAAACAAAAACAAAAACAAAAACCTAACCTCAGTGTTAAATGTCGTTATTGTCTTACACAAATTCTTGTGCATTTATTCCTCAGTCTGATTTATCCCCACTACTATGACGGCTTTGAGGCACTACACTGACCTCTGCTGGCGGGAAAAATAAGTCCCCGAGTACCATCTATCTAAAATATAGTGCCATAAACAGTATTATTCTCGCTGTCTTTTTCCTCCCCAGTTTCCGCACTTTAATGTTAAAGATGTTCACACAAATATAACTAACTGTAATGAAGGAGGAGGAGGAGCAGTCCTAACGGAATGAGCAAGAGTGAACAATTTTTGTGAGATTCATTTGAAATGATTTACCACACTGTGCAATTCGATTTTCTTGTGAAATTTAGTGACAGTCACACACATAATGAAGACATTCTGCATACTATAATTGAAACGTTTCATCGCTAGCACTAAAGACATATGGACTGAAACGAAGCTGTCAATTATCACAGCAACATTGAGGAATGACCATGGTCCGGTGTTGGTGGCCTGTGTGCGTCCATGTGATGATTAAAAACTAATTGTGATGAACTGACTACATGTGCATCACATGTTTGGAGGTGTCTATTGAATCCATAGAAATTAGATGAACAGTATCAGATGAGAGTCAATGTGAAGGTCAGTGATAATGACTGTAAATGACACTTGTGTATTATCCATTTTCCATGTTCTCCGCATACTTCTCCAGTATCCACTGATTGTCAGAAAGATAGATAATCATTTGTGAGCCATTTCTAACTGAATACATATGAAGCCTTTATATAGTATGCTTATTTGAAGTAGCATTTGTGATTGAATCATCCAGGATTTATATACCCTGCTGTCCAAAGTCAATGGGCCCCTATAAGTACCCAATCATCCATCCCTCTCTTTGCGATAGGATGTGACATCATTATGGTTGCGGATTAGCTCGAGCTATTCTAACCGACAAGAAATTTAGCATTAAATTGTGATGAAGCACACAACGGGATGCACAATCACGAGAGCAATACCAGGAGTGCAAAAACTGAGGAAAGAATGCGGTAGCGAAGGAAACATATACTTACTGACATCCATGGGCTGTCAGCACTCTGATTAATGGTGGTTGGAATCGGCGCTTGGTAGAAAGGTGTTGTTGAGGTGTAGAGAGCTGAACCAGAACTAATAGCATTCAACTTGAACAAGCTGTCTTGCCTGCTGCCAGCGCAACACCAGGCTGGAACAAAAAAAAGAGCAAATAAGAAAAGTTGAGAACAAAAAAAACAAAACAAAACACACAGGACTTGGAAAGGTATCTGCCTACTTTGCTTCTTCTACACCAGGGGTGTCCAAACTACGGCCCTGGGGCCATTTGCGGCCCGCCGTCCATTTTTCAGTGGACCGCGACGTGCTAAAAATGGCATTTGCCTCAGTTCAAATAAAATAAAAACAAAAATATTTGGAGATGGTCAAAGTAAGAAGGGAAGGTGTCGAAAAACACAGGTGCTATTAAAGGTTATTTTAGTTAACTAAAACTAACGAAAACAATAAAATTCAAAAAACAATTTTGTTAACGAAATAAAATAAAAATGAAGATGCTTTTAAAAAAAAGAAAACTAACTGAAACATTTTATGTTTACAAAACTAACTAAAATAAAACTAACTATAATTATATCAGAAATGTCCTTCGTTTTAGTCTTTGGTAATTAATTTAATATATGAGCCTTTGGGGATGATTTTAAATGTGATTTTTAGTAGATTTATTTTGATATAAACCGAAATAATAACGTCACACCCTCGGTGTTTTTTAAAATATTGCGCACAAGTAATACATATAAAAAAACTAAAACTAATACTGAAACTAACTAAACTAAAATTAGGCATTTATTAAAGAACTAAAACTAATAAAAAACAAAAACTCACAGAACCACCCGGAAAACTAATTAAAACTAATTAAATTTTAAAAAACAAAACTCAAAACAAAATAAAAACTAAAATGAAAAATTCAAGCTATAACCCGACTGCCATATTACAAATAAATTGGTTTATATACAGTAGCATGGCGGCACGGTAGTCGAGTGGTTAGCACATCCGCCTCCCAGTTCTGAGGTCTCCGGTTCGAGTCCAGGCTCCGGCCTTCCTGGGTGGAGTTTGCATGTTCTCCCCGTACCCGCGTGGATCTTCTCCGGGTACTCCGGTCTCCTCCCACATTCCAAAGACATGCATGGCAGGTTAATTGGGTGATCCGAATTGTCTCTTGTGAGTGTGGATGGCTGTTTGTCTCTGTGTGCCCTGCAATTGGCTGGCAACCAGTCCAGGGTGTCCCCCGCCTACTGCCCAGAGCCAGCTGAGATAGGCTGCAGCACCCCCCATGACCCTTGTGAGGAATAAGCGGTCAAGAAAATGGATGGATGGATGGATACTGTAGCATTTTTCTAAATATGCAAACGCACAAATAAATTATTTGTACAATTTTTAGGACTAAACACAATTTCTCTTCATAACATTATGTGGCCCTTGCGTCCTTCTGATTTTCTGTATGTGGCCCTCAAATGAAAAAGTTTGGACACCCCTGTTCTACATCCAAGATTAACATGTGTATACCAGTATAGTATATTGAGCACTAGATCATAACCACAACGGTAAATGATACTTCCACCAAGCATGAAGGTGAGTCTAGCTGGATTACACTGAAACTACACAACCAATTTCCTTGAAACCATAGAGAGGGGCGTGGCCAAAACCTACAAGAACCCATTCAAATTTGGTGAGGATCATGTAATAAAAAATATGCCTGTAAAAGTTGTCATTTTTTCATCATTTTGTTCAACAGTTGCACTGTATTTTACAGATTTGTAATAATCAAAAAAAGCTCTAAGAAAAGTATTTGATGATTTCAAAGATTTTACTCAAATAAACATCTGTTACAAGCTTCATAGAAAAGCAATTCATTACAGAAAGTCATGCAATTTGGTTATTATATGCTGTAGCTAGTTAGTTAGGTTAGCTTGACAACTCTTTTTCCATTTTATATTCTGTTTTCTTTTGGCATTTAGCAAATACTTTAGGTGCATTACCGCCATCTTCTTTAGCATGCCACATCCGCCAGAACATCAATTTAGTTTTTTTTTTTACAACACCAAAAGGCGCAACAACCAACCAAGATTCTACATTTGACCACAATGCAACAAGGGATTGTAGCTCAGGTAAGCCATTTTAAACTAAAAAGAAAAAACGACTGTGGTTACTGTAGAAGTAGAAGTTTTGAATCCAACAAGAACTCGTTTGCTGCTGTTAACAAGAATAAAGATGCATAATTCAATGAGTTTGTTGTCCTTTATAATATGATTGAGCTTGTCAATGTGGTTTCCTTCAAATATATAGTTTTATTTGATACGTATATCTACAGTATATACTTTAAAGTGGAATGAGTCAATTTGGTTCAATTCGATTCACTCACATCTTTCAAATCAAAACAGATTTTTCAGTTCAAATCATTTTTTGTTATACACTGGATGGATGGATGGATGGATGGATGGATGGATGGATGGATGGATGGATGCCCTGCGATTGGCTTGCAACCAGTTCAGAGTGTACCCCGCCTACTGTCATGGTTTGGGTTGGATTTTGGTTAGTTTTTTTTCTTTACTTTTGTTACGGTTCAGGTTTAGTTTGGGTTTTGTCATTATCCTCATGTTTCTTTAAGTTCTTTAAGTGATGATCTGTGTTTTGCGTTGTTGTCCTTGTGTGCCCCCCTAGTCTTGTCAAGCCTTGTCTTGTCTGTGTTTGCCTGTCCTTCCTCATGTGTTAACCAATCAGCATCCTCTGCCTCTTGTGTCTTGTCCAGCTGTGTCTAATTGTGTCAATTAGTGCATGTGTATTTAGTTTCTTGTCTCCCCGCTGTCTGTTGTCGATTCATTGTTATTTCCTCCTGACATGCTGCCGGATTTTTGCCCCATAGGTCCTCCCAAGTTTGCCTTGTTTTCCTTGCCCGAGTTTGTTTGCTGTTCCTGACCAGTACCTCGTTTACCTCCTTGTTTTGTTCTATTAAATCCCTTTTTGGCTTCACCTCTGCCTCCTTGCCTGCTTCCCTGCATTTGGGTCCACCACCACGCCTCAATCTTGACACCTACTGCCCAAAGCCAGGTGGGTGGAGGTTAAAAAATGGATGGATGGACAGATGGATGGATTTTCATATCCAATCGATAGTTATTGTTTTGGGTGGGTGTGCCATAAAAATGACAATAAAGTAAATCCATAATCACCTAAGCATATAGTGTTTTCTCATGTTGACAGGCATCTCCGAGTGGCCATCAACTATACACACAACACATTTAATAGCGCATGTTTCCCTGCTAAACACGTACAAAAATGTCTGTTTTCATGGCGACTATGTGGTATTGGCCAATAACATCATTCTGTCATCTTTGCTTTTGCTGAGGGCGACAGCGAGTCCAACAGCTGGGACATAATGAAGCTTTCAGGCACTTGTTCTCCCCTCGTGTCGTTGCCAGCCTCTGCCGGCTTCTGCCACATGTTCCATCATTTCACTCCAAAGTCCCTGCTGCCAAAAAAAAAAAAAAGAAGAAAAGACGATGTCTGCCAGCAAACTGGATACCTGCTAGTTCCACACTGGATTAATGCCTCTAGGGAGATAGTTGGGTTAATTGCTTGTTTCCTGTTTATTGGCAAGGTTCTGTTATCTCATGTTTGGCGGGGAAAAATCAGGTTTGCTCAAACATTTGAATCGGTTTGGAAGGTAAGAATATGCTTTAAAGAAACTATACAACAGTTAAATATTCCCGGACCCCAGAAGACTGGAAAGCTCATCTGTTTTGATGTAGCGAAAGTTACTAGAGTGCATGAAGCCATAAGACTGGGAAAGATGAATAAATGATTCCCAGAGAATAAGTTGTGTTCTCCAAAAACCTCTTTTACACAGATACTGTACTGTAAAAAAAATTCAGAGTACCGCCTATGAAATATTCATGGATAGACTTCCCGCCAGTCCGTGTCAGTACCATAAATACAGAACATTCACTGAGAAAAAAGGGAATGAATGACAGTTGGATATCGTGTTTTGTTGATGAAAATGGTCCAAGATTATCTTGATCATAAGAATCGAGAATACTGTACATTTCTGTGACTCTGTGATCGATGGAGAAAAAAAAAGGGGAAGCTTTAAGCTTTAACAAATCTTGTCTTGGAGATGAAACTGTGAATTGCCCAACACACTCATAATACCATGGCAGATGATTGCTGCCTCTTTGTGTGTACAGACCACTTCCAGATTAAGTCAAATATAAATTATAATGAAATACCCTATTTAAATACTCTCTAGGCTTGTTTTTTATAGCATTTATGGCACGTCATTTAAAAATATATCTTTAAATACTTTTACAATAATACAAACACATTTAAACACATATAATATATTGAGAAAACGAGAGAGCAAACTGTCAAAGTGTAAAAAACAAACAAACAAACAAACAAAAACAAAAAAAACTTGCCTCAATGTGTTAAAAAAAACAACAGATAGCAAAGATAACAAAGTTATCTGACGTCAATAATCTTGGCCAAAAAATAGTACATTGTAAAATTATCCTATAGTTGTCTCTTTTTGTAGGCACAAAAAGCAGGATTAGAGCAGATTACATTCAATAATCTTCAACAAAAACTCGGCTGTGCTGAATGCTGATTGCTAAGACATTACTTCCTGTTGTTTGAGAAGGGTATTGTATTGGTAACTGATTTAATGGATAGTAATGGAAATTTTTTTAAAGTTATTTTGACTTTACAGTGAAATATAAATTGAACTGTCCTCAAAGAGAACATAGCAAAATATGGGGTATAATCCCTTTACCCTTTTGTAAAAAAGAGACTTTTGGAGAAAAAGTTGATAATTTACTTAGGATTCACTGTGTGTTGCTGCTCGTTAATTAAATAGTTTCATTTATGCTTCACTCATCCCTCATTTAAATGTGGAACATTGTCAAAACGTGCTTTATTTTGTTGTCAATGAGGACTCTGAAGCCCACCTCATCACTGATCCATTTGGATGTTAAACATCTGGAAATTGGCTTCGATGGCAACATAGCTTTGCCATCATCCTCCCATCATTAGGTTTTTCGACTGCCCCGGGGTTCATAATGTCGTTATCTTACGTCGAAGCGCACTATAGTCACGTTCCATGATGTCTCTACGACTTTATTGTAGCAGCCTGCCACGCAAGCATGCTTGTCCTATTCCATGGACACCACAGGGAAAATTGGCCTGATGAGAGCTCGGGCTTGATGACAGGCGCTTGGTTTAACATTTCTTGCGTCAAACATCATTGAATTTGGGGATTAGCTCCGTAGCAATTGGAATGGGCTGTTTGGAAGCTGGTATTATGCCAGATTGCCTGCATGAGCTTTAGTACTTGTTCACGAGACTCACTTCATTGTATTTCCTGCTCACATTTCTCGAAAAAGAATTTTCAAAACGCAGCATCACAGCGCTATTTTTAATCGAATGTGCAGTCAAAATGATTAGCCACAATGTCTTAAATAATGTAGTTGTAATTACAAACAGATGGGAGGCTTTATTTGCACTTAAGGCGGCTATGTGCATGGGAAATGCAGTGTGAAGAAGAATAATTAAGAAGTTAGAGTCTTGTTTTTTCCAAGTTGCCGTTAAATAATTAACACAGTGATGTAAATTTGTTTTAAATTAACTATACGGCTATATTAATACTTTGCTTGCAGCCTCTAGGCCTTCGGGGTGGCAAGAAATAGTTCATTATTGAGAGTTCAGCTGGAGGGTTTCTGGAGGGAAACTGTGTAACTACTATGGCGCAATCGCATCATGCCTCGGTGCTTTGTTACCTAAGGGCTCATTGGGGAGACGATAAGTCGAGGAACAGCCGTTACACCCTTACACCCCTAAGTCACGCATTTTTTATTTTTTTTGGTTATTACGAGCTGCTACTTTAAATGAATGAGGGTCCAAGTGGTGCTTTTACACAGCCTTCAAGCTCAGCACTCCAAATGTAACGTCTTTCCATTTAATGTGCGTTCAAAGTATGCCGAGGCCTTCCTGTAGGGCTTGCTCCACGTCCTAGTGTGACCCCAGAAAATATGGTGGACTATTTTTGATTCACATTTAAAAAAAAAAAAGAAAAAAGGTTTATTTCATTCAATATCCTTGTCTCCAATTCGATGCAATGCAAGTTCGTTGCTGCAGCGCTTTTATTGTACAGCAGAGGTCGCTAGAGCCTACATTTTCATTGTTTGATCTCATTCTGAGGCCCACTCAGCAAACTAACTCCCCAAATATCAATTCAAACGTTCATGACTGAGCGATACTGACATATTTCCTGAATTATAATGTGCTTTTTTTGCGCATGTGTGTTTTTTCATCCACCTTTTACAAAATTATCAATATATTTCTGAGATGAGTTTAAGAATGTTAATTTTTTTTTTTTTTTTTTTTTTTTTTACAATATAAACTGTCACACCAGGTAGGATTAAAAATTTGCATTTTAAAAAATGGAAACGCGGGTATGTACAAAGCAATTTAATTTGTTTAAATACCACAATAACTTCAAATAGCCTATTTGCATTTAATGACCTGAAACTGGTTTGAAGTCAAATACATGGAAACCGCATTAAAAAAAACAAAAAAAAAACAACAACAACAATATTAGATCAACCCAAAAATTGTGATGTTCAACCACCACTTGAAAGATATAAAAATAAAAACAAGCAGAAATTATGTAAGATGAAACTGATATAGAACAGTGACCTACAGTGGATAGAAAAAGTCTGCACACCAATGCTCAAATTCCATATTGTTGTGATTTAAGAGATTATTATTACTGGGTTTGTAGCTGTGTTCAGAATTAACAAATCATTAACAAATCACATTCATGCTCATGTTACATGGTGATTCAGCACACCTGTGCTGCCATTTAAAATGCCTCTAATAGAGTTAAACAATGTTCAGCCATCATCGTGGGCTTTACAGCACAAGTTATGGTCCACAAAGAGAATCACAGCGATGTTATTGTTCATTGCCATGTAGGAAATGAGTACAAAATAATTTTAAATTCCCTGATGTCCATATCATGTGCTCCACTTTAAAGAAGGACAGATTGGGCCTTGTTTTTTTTCTCTCCTCCTCTTGCTCCTTTCATTATTTTCCTCTCATCTAAAAAAAACTTGGAGCACCAATTAGCGAACCGTCAGGCTTCCCGTTCTGTTTCCCTCTGTTGATCATTGTTATTCTTCATGTGTCTTGGATGCGTTGTGACTGTGAAGACCAATTCCTCGTGCGTTTTTATATATCGTCACGTTCTTAAAAAAAAAAAGTCTTTTTTTTTGTTGTTGCCTAAAATCATCTCCTCATGATGCAATTTTTTGTTTCCTGAAAGGGGATTATTTTAAGGTGTCGATATGACTAAAATGGAATACAGTATATACGCAGTAAATTCTGTAGTGTAAATTTGACTCTTTTAGAGTCAAATTTGACTCTATGTAGATACAAACTAAATAGACTCAGTTGTAGAGTAAACTAAGATTTACAATAGGAAGAGAGTTAAATTAAAAAAAAAAGAACAAAATTAAGAATAAAACTCACTCAAGGGTTAAGGTTCAAACTCACAACCTTCAGCTTGGGAGACTGCCACAGTGCCGCACTACCACCTGAGCTATGCCCGTCCTACTGTTTTCTTTTCTCCAAGACCAAAAACTGTTTTTGTTGGAGGATTATATGCAATCATGGAATCAGCTGCAGCTGACATGCGAGACATACTAGCAGAAAGCAGGAGCTGCGTGGCTCAGCAAGTAGATCGGCTGTCTCCCAAGCTGAAGGTCGTGAGTTTGTTCCTACCTTGAGTCAGTTTTATTTTTTATTTTTTCCAATTCATTATTTTACGCTTTTCCAATTGTAAAAATTACTTTAAAACTGTGTCTATTTGGTCCTTATCAAAATAGAGTCAAATTTGCTGTATACCATAGAATACAGTCACAAACGTCAAGTATGAAACATCACACATACGACCAAGAATAGAATGTCTGTTAAGGAAAGGCTACCATGAGGCCAACAGCAACAACCGAAGGATCTGCAGAAATGTCTGCAATGTACTGTCTCATGTAGCAATAATCTTCCGTTCTTTTCATATGTCCTTGATTTACAAAGAAATGAAAAAGACACTTGAAATCTCCCAAATGCATGTGGGAAAATATCAAACAATGGAAAAAAAGGTTGAATGTTTGAATGACCAAGTAACACAAGATGAGTAGGACCAATATTGTGCACATACTGTGATGAAAATAGCACAGCAGATATGTTTGTATAGTATACCGCAATATGTGGATTTACCTTCAACAATGCACACGGTTGCTTGTGATTTACTCATTAAGTAAAGGATGCTCCAACAATCCAAGCTAAACATGCTTTGATCATCATTCCATCTGAAACTGCACTTAGCTGATAACAATAGGATTGTGCATTTAGTACCTAATAGTGTCATTACAATAAATTACTATAAAAGCCATATCCTTGTGAAATTGCAACCCGATATTTGCGCTCACGCAATTATAGCCTCCTTCAGGAGGGGACGTATTTATGCACAGCAGTTAGCCATGCATTGATTTAATATGTTTCTAATCAGGACATACAGCTAGAGGGCCCAAAATGTTAATTTTACATGCTGCTTACAAAGTAGCCTTTGATTTTCTGTCAGCGCAGTAATTACAGTGTTTTGCCACTAGATAGAGAGAGCGCTTTGTCTCCTCTAATTATGAGATAATCATTGCCGCAGTGCCAACATGTCGTGCTCACCTTTATTCTGAATCATCTTTGCGTTTTTTATTTTTTGCCCTACAAGCTATTGCCTTTGCGTTCGATTCACAATGTGACGTTGCTAAACGTGTGAGTGTGTTTGTTTGGAGCCTTGTGGCTGAAATTGTTGGGGTATGAGTGTTGTTAATTACTGGAGTAAATGGTTGAATTGCAGCCAGGCCCCACTGTGATTGTGGAGTGGTGTGTAGAGGCAGAAAGTGGCAGAGGGCTGGAGAATTGTTTTTACCATCTGGGGATGGAGGGATGGAGAAGGGGAAGCAAAAAAGCAGGGGGGACAGTGGCACACGCAGGGGCTCGATAGGTGGCCACAGCCTTAGGGTGCGCGGGCCCATATGGAAGGCAACACTTTGCCTCGCGCTTTATTGCACACCTTGCTGTTTTAATCATTGGCAAGCCTGTTCACAGAGCCTCGAGCGGCGGCGGTGGTTGTTTGTCTGACTTCGACTTTCCCTGCTCCATCGCACTTCTTTTCAAAGCGCTGCGAGCCGCACTACTTTCGAAGAAGTGCTCGTGCCTTGACGACATTTGCATATGTGTGAGTTAAATGGGTTTGGACGTGATATCATTTTGGCCTCTAATTGCCTCTTGGTAATTACGCAGCAAAGCAGGGAGAGCTTCTTTCTTCACAATTTTCAGCGTTCAAGGAAATTGAATTGGATTTGTCAACAAAATATGTCACATGAACCAACAATAATTTTGATGTTATTGCTCAGATGCTACCTAGAGTCGTGACACTCAAAGGCTAAAATATCTGCAATGAGATTCAATACACGACCTCTATCAAAAATTCAGCTTTAACAATAGCTATGTCTATTATTTTGGTTGTAATATGCAGCGGTATATAATCACACTCATCATCTGGAAGTTTTGTTTATTATTTTTTATCTCCTTTCAGCTCATTCAGGAAATTTATTTATTTATTTGACCTTAACTTTTTAAACACTAGGGATTTGTCATGACTGGGCCATGCCAGGGTTAAGTTTGGGTCATGCAATGGTTATGTTGGGTCACGACCATGAGGTCAAGTGTCTGTTTTGAACTGATGTAACCAGAATCTAGTTTCAACTGGTCTTAAGCTATGTGATGTCAGGAGCTATGTGATGTCAGGAATCTTCAATCTCTTTATCTAGTCAACAGCCAATCAGATAATTCCATGTCAGTCCTGTTACCCACATGTCTAGCCACAGCCAATCTGATCGACTCACTGTAAATATAAGCCTAACTGAGAAGTGTGTGTTTTGTTGGATTATTACATCTGTCCAGTTGGCCACCTGCTCCTCTTTTCCTCGATGCTTTCTCGTTTTTTCAGGTCAAGTCGAGTTAGTTCCACGCCTCTTGATGTTATGCGAATAAAGTGTTAAAGGGATCGTTCGGCTTTTTTAACATGAATCTCAATTTGATCCTCACCTCCCGTGTGTGCGATCAGCACTGACTTACCCCTGACAGCGTTTTGTGACACGCGTTCTGGTTCGGCGTTGGACGAGAGGAAAATAGTCCAGCAAGCTGGCTGGGGTCTCGGAAATAAAGCGTTTTTCTTCTAAAAACTTTTTGTTTTCAAAAGCGTGATACATTTCCACCACAATACTCTTTTCTGAATAAAGTCAGACGCCATTCGTTCGTATCACTGCGCGGCGCCCTGTAGAACGCTAACCGACGCACTGCAGCCAGCTAGCTGATACTTCCGCCGACAAGGCAAACAACTTCAGGCGGAAGGATCAGCTGGCAGCAGTGCGTCAATTCGCTGTCTACAGGGCGCCGCGCAGTGATACGAACGAACAGAAAAGTAGTGGCTGGCGGTAATGGCGTCTGACTTTATTCAGAAAAGAGTATTGTGATGGAAATGTATCACGCTTTTGAAAACAAATAGTTTTTAGAAGAAAAACGCTTTATTTCCGAGACCCCAGGCAGCTTGCTGGACTATTTTCCTCTCGTCCAACGCCGAACCAGAACGCGTGTCACCGAACGCTGTCAGGGGTAAGTCAGTGCTGATCGCACACACGGGAGGTGAGGATCAAATTGAGATTCATGTTAAAAAAGCCGAACGATCCCTTTAAGCTCTTTTTTGTATCTGCGCTTTTGGGATCCAACCTCAGAACATAACAGGATCTAACGATAACGGCAATATCATAATATCGCAATATTAACTGCCACGATATATCGTCATCGTCATGTCACAGTATTAAAAGCAGTACATCTGTTAAAAAAAGTCAGGTTGATTTCCATTTGTGCAGTTCTAGCACCCTCTGGTGGCTAGTTTTTTAGCGCAATTTAATTTTAACAAGACATATTTTGGCCCTTATATGTTTAAAATCCACGCTAATGGTCATATGAAGGGGAACATAATATGCTTGTGAACCGAGTCAATATGTGGAAGAATTCAATGTGTGCATGCATTAGCAAGTATGTGCCTCAATATTAAGTGTTCTAAGAGATTGTAAGTTGTTTATAAGCATTGCTGTAATGTACAAAAGCACAATATTGTCTTTTTTTTATATGAGCTCATTCTTTTACAATTTTGTGACCTTTTTTGTATCGCCAACCTCCCCACAATATCGCGATAATTATCGTATCGTGACCTTCATACCGTGATAATATCTTATCATGATGTTCGGATATCGCTTCATCCCTATTAAACACAGTAAAACCAACCAATGAATCAAGCAATAAATCACTATTTATATAATGTTCATTTTGAAAAATAGCTACTGCAAATTAAATTTGAAAATGGAAAATGTTTAGGATTTTTTATTTTATTGTATTTTATTTGTTTTTAGGTTTTGATGTGTCCCATGACACTGTAATCTCACGTGAATAGGACCCACCACTCCACTGAGTCACAAATACTGATACCAAGTACTGATACCACAACTACTTTTGATACATAGACTCTACCTCAAAATACAAAGACATTTAAATCCAAATAATTTCCGTAAAATTTCAGGAAATTAATGTCAATTTTCTACTCTTCTCATTTCTCATTTCTAGTTCCTGATCATAAAGCAGCCACACGAGGACAGACAATGTTGGTATCGGTCGCCTTTGCGAGTATAGATACCTTGAAATAAGGCCTGGCAACTAGTGCCCATCTATGTTAACAAATCAAACGTTGAGACTAAGTCGAAAGTGAAGGAAAAGAAAACATTTTGGCTTCTAAAACCCAATTGTTTTTAATCTTCACAGTGCTAAGAGGAGAAATTCTGTTACTATTTTAGCTGTAGATTTATTTGTGTCTTTGCATGTCTAGAAAAGTTTATCATTGGTAGTCCTCATTACTCACGCCCACATACATTTTTTGTTTTTTGCGGGCCTAACGATGCCGTCAAATGTTATTTGTAGTATATGTTGTGGGCTGCCAAAAATGTGGTGGTGTGGTTCGGTCATCACCAGGGTTATTATAGTTTTGGAATTTTTCATTTTAGTTTGCTTTTATTTCGTTTTGAGATTTTTTTTCTTTCTTTTTTTTTAATTTAGTTAGTTTTAATTAGTTTTCGGGTGGTTTTGTTAGTTTTTTTAATTAGTTTTAGTTAATTAATAAATGCTTAGTTTTAATTTAGGTTTAATTAGTTTCAGTATTAGTTTTAGTTTTTAAAAAAATGTGTATGATGTGCGCAATATTCAAAAAACACTATGGGAGTGACATCATCTGATGGTGCTTTACTATTGGCTGCTTCTGTGTGACACACTTTCAAATGTCCTTATTCCGGTTAATATCAAAATAAACTTACTTAAAATCACATTTAAAATCATCCCCAAAGGCTCATGCATTAAATTAATTACTAAAGATGAAAACAAAAGACATTTTTTGTGTAATTAAAACAAGAATGTTTTAGTTAGTTTTGTAAACATAAAATGTAGTTTTAGTTCATTTTCTTTTTTCTAAAAAGCATTTTTGTTTTTAATTTATTTTGTTAACGAAATTGTTTTTCTGAATTTTAGTTTTTTTTTTTTTTTTCGTTAGTTGTAGTTAACTAAAATAACCTTGGTCATCACTGGTTTACATAATTCCATTACATGACAGAAGCAAAACGTTATCTTTGTATGCTCAGTAAACTAATAAAGGTTGCATTTTTCTATACTGTACACATACAGCAGTTTACATTTTAAGATCTTTGATGGGTGTACCATATCTTTTCACCTGCTGATCAACACCTCACGGAAAAAAATAAGATTTTATTCATGTTATCGCTGAGAGAGAGTTTCTTCTAACATCCATTCATCATTTCTTTATTAATGTACTGACTGGATCTGCCCCACCTGTCACAGGGTGGAAGCCAGATGACGCACTGGTCCACAGTCAACAACACTGAATTAATTCATAAAGTCAGCCAGCGGAACCACAACACGAGCAATCATACAAAAGACACGCACAGAATTTACCGAGCAACAAGGCAAAGGACAAAGTCTGAAGCCTTTGCCATGACGGCGATGGCCAACTGTGATCACTTTCTTCGTGATTAAATTGAGCAGAGTGCTGCTGATGGCCAAATTGTTCAGCCACTCCCCATTACTGTCTTGGGAGGGTACCTCAGAATGCTTAACGCAGCAATTAACAACTTCATTAAGTGCCACAGCCATTGTGGCGCTTCTGGAGCCGTGCAACAAGGACCATATTGATGGCAGGGAATTGCCAAGTTGGCCCCTCAATTGATTGCTCAATTGATTGGCTCGGATAGACATTCGTCAATGACCCAGGGAAAGACGCTCATGTTGTGCTTCTTGTCTCAGAGGAAGAAGGCGTCACGCAGCTGCTGTGAGACACAGTGATAATGACCTGCCAAACTGGTTGTGCGGCCTCTACCTATCCCCCTGGGTATGACCCACGCACACACGTGCATGCACACACAAATCTTATCTTATGTAGCTTATTTATTCTAAAAACACCTGACAGGAAAACAACACATACAAAGGTCATTAATATAGATAAAAATGTAACATAACAATATAATCAGTTTAATTTATACACTCTTGAAATTGGCTGGGTGAAAAGTATCCCATATGACCGAGCACTGGGTCCAATGCTGGGTTATTTATACCCAGTGCGTTGAGTTGAGGATTTGACTCAGCACATTGTGTCAAGATTATCCAACAATGGGATGAGTTAATCATAGTCGGGCTGTCACTATGAATTAGATTTTAGAATTGATTGTACTATCAATTATTCCATCCATTAACCGAATAATGGGATACAAATTTATTTTGCATTAAAGTGTATTACAAAACCAATTGTCCCAAATTAAAATAGTTGTTGATTAATTTGATTACCGATTACTTGTTGATTAATCGATTAATTTGACAGCTCTAAATCATACCAATAAATGGATTACCAGGCTATCACGATATCTGTAGTTAAAAAAATAATACTAATTTTATTACCAATATTTTCTAAGAAGAAGAAGCAGAAACTTTCCTCAGTCAGGCTCACTACAGTAAGTCACTCACATGATTTTTTTTTTTCACTTTTAAGCCAGGCTTGGGACTTAGAGACCCAACTCCAAGTTCAAGTCAGTATAGTGTTACCCACTGATCCATTTCGCTACCACCAAAAATAAAATTTAAATTTTGTCATTAATGTGTTGCTGATATTAGGGAAATATTGTACACATAAATGTAGATTTTTCAAAACAAAACGTTTAATGCCCTTTATTTTATTTTAGTTTTCTTCTTCTTCTTCTTCTTCTTCTTCTTCTTCTTCTTCTTCTTCTTCTTCTTCTTCTTCTTCTTCTTCTTCTTCTTCTTCTTCTTCTGTCATTTAATTTTATTCTGTTGTTTAAATGCTGCATGGCTCTGTGTATGGAGATTTTTGACTTGGTTTGAATTGTCAAACGCCTAAATTGTATGTTTGCTCAATTAAAAAACAAAAAAATAGCCACCACCAATGTGACATTAAATTGACTTCAGTTTCAATACACTAAATTAGTGGCCAGCTTCAGATCTTCAGTCCGTTAAAATCCAGTCTTCAACCCAATCCGGTGGATACAAAATAAATACTTGAACCTTGGATTAAAGTAACCCAACCTGCACAATATCCTTACTGTAGGGAAGACCGGGTTAGTTTCATCATGGGTAAGTTGACATATTTCTTTTCCAACAGAGGGTGCAACTATAAAGTGGACTACTAGTTTTCTTTGTATAAATGGTCAGAGGTTGTGTACTGTCTGAGAAGAGAGTAGCACATTGTGAGCTGAGATGAGCGCCTGTTATCTGTTTTGCACAACCCAAAGTAAAATATTTCAATTTCATATATTTTGAAACACTGCTCTGATTTAAGCTAACTTTATTAGCCAACATGGTAGTTTGGGGCAACTTGTCTCAGTCATTTTGGGGTTTGTTTTGCACATACGCAAAAGAATGCACCAACGAAAAATGCACCTCTGGCAACTCGGTTTATGTATGCCAGAATTGTCCTTCAGATGATGAGTCTCAACAGTGAGGAAATTAGTTTGACAGGTTTTGTTTCACTGTTTAAAAATGGATTTTCCAGTTGTTGTTGTTGGCACTACAAGGACTGGTTGAAGTTTCATGATGACCCATCCATCCATCCATCCATCCATCCATCCATCCAACCATCCATCCATCCATCCATCCATCCATCCATCCATCCATCGAAATGCTTTATTTAAAAAAAATAAAAATACAAATTCAATTACATCTCCAATGTCCAGTTGAAGGGAAGCAAAACGGGCATTTGAAGCTGAGAGCTATGACCTACAGTAGATGTCAGCAGTTCCTAAAGACTTTAATCCATTTCATAATTATGTTAAAGTTAAAATTTCAAGATGCTAAACAATTTATCTGGCTGCAGAAAAAAACAAAAAACAGCTAGATCAAGGATAATTTTGTCCTTGTTTAATTAGTTGCAAAATCCAGTGTGACATCTTAGCCCATATGCTGTGACAACTTACCCATTGGTGTCCCATTTTCACTTCCTCTATTTGATGGCTTGCAACTCTGCACTGACACTAAGTATGAAAATGACATAAACATAAAAAATATACCAAACATTAACACAGATAAAACAATAGAGTACACTCACACACGTACACACACACCCCAATGTATCTGATACCCCCCCCCCCCCCCCCCCCACACACACACACACACAGAGACACAGTGCTCCCAGGAGAGCAGTTAAGGATGCAGTGGATATAGGAAGGGAGTGAAGTGGTGGTCGGACGTCAAATAAACTGTCATGTCTTATTGTGTCAGTGAAGTAATTCCCTTTTAAAGGCTTGACCCTCGACCCCAGAGGAGCTCACACAATTGCACAGAGCATCGGGAGAGCCAAGAGGTAATAACAAATGACTCGACCGAAGGGGGACAGCTGCCACGCCACAATCATTTGGAACCACTTACAACACTTAACCAGGTAGAGGCTATCTCTAAATACTGTAATACGTAAAATATTACTTGATCTATCTATCTATCTATCTATCTATCTATCTATCTATCTATCTATCTATCTATCTATCTATCTATCTATCTATCTATCTATCTATCTATCTATCTATCTATCTATCTATCTATCTATCTATCTATCTATCTATCTAATAATAGAGTACAATTCTTCATTTTGTAGTTCTTTCTGCCACCACTAAGAGGTAGTGTCACACGTACTTGATGAAATACAGTACTGTAGTCAAGACAGGTCAAATTTAAAATTAATTGTGTATGAGTGGATGTGTATGCGTGAGTTTGTGTCACAGTGTTTGACAGTTAATGTTTTGTGTGTGACTGTTGTGGTTTGGAGGTGGTCAACTTATGACCTGTAATTACCTTGCAGCAACTTTACTCGCATGTCTCAGCAGAGCAGGGTTGCTCTCATACACGCCAATGACCTCAACTCAGTACCTCTGCGGCTCTCACATTCTTAACAAAATAATAATGACTGTCTGGGTAATGTAAAAATTCTGATTGTATCCCAGGTACACTACCCATGAAAGTTGAACAATTCCTTGTGGATTTGTATTTTACAATTTGAACAAATTTTACACTTCTGCTCAAGACACTTCAACAAGAAGACATTTATGAAAACAACACTGCGAGGTCAACAGTAATGTCCAACACACGCACACTCTTTCAAAATGGTCTCCCTGCATTTGTATTCAAACATAAGATGGAGAAGACCAATGGATGTGATTGAGGAAAATTTGAAGGTCGGGTGCAGGTCGAAACGCTTGCCCTTGTGCGGTTCTGTCACATTGTGTAACGGAGCCACAGCTGCACGATTGCAGATTTTAATGAAAAAGTGGGGGCCGCCACGTCCAGGTAGACCCCTGGAGGTTGTCTTTGCCGTGCTTTGTTAGATCCCACAATGAGCCGCGCACACGCACGCACACACGCATGCTTAATCAGACAAATATTTCAATTATTTCTTTTCATCACACACTCTTAAAGCCCTATCATGAATGGGAATAGCGCAAATACGTGTAAAATATTTGAAAACCTCCCTCATGTTTGTAAAACTTACATTTAATTTAAATCACATTTGCAGCAGGTTTTCCTCACAAAATAAGTAAAAATAGCAACTACAACAACTCTTATAATAATGATTGGCACCATTTTTGTTACAATTCTCATGTTGATCTCATTTGATTGTGCATGTTTAACATACTATTATTATTTATTTATTTATTTGAATGAGAGATAATTGGACAAATGACTCAAGCAGTATAGATGTACTCACACAGAACTTAAACTTCAATCGCAGGCAAAATTGAAAAATGTACAGTGACCCAAAGGTCAAAAGCATCACTTACTGAGGGGAGAAGGCCCGGCAAACCCGTTCCTTATTCCCTATCAATTATTGACATGCGGTTGTCTGCCGTAAAGGCAGCCAGACTTTCCGTTGATGTGTTCAATGAATATTTCAGCTAACAAAGAGGCCACCTGACACCGTGCACTGAAATAGAAGCCGCACCATGATGTGCATTTACTGCCCATTCACTGGTAAACTCACAGCTTGATTATCCATATACTCAAGTAAGTAACTATTTGTTTTCTCGTGTTTTCCGGTCTTAAAGCTAGCAGTGGAAGAGTATTATTATTATAATAAAGCTGAATTCCACTTAAAACGTTATCGAAGAAAACCAAAGTTTCCGACCCTGTGAAAGTACCCTGAATGCACCATTTTGCTTGCATAGCATTAGCAACTAGCAAGTGTGTAGCGTATGTTATTCTGGTTATTCTGATATCCCAAAGCGTCTTTTAAGCTGTTTAACTCATTCACTGCCATTGACGGAAAAAGACGTCAAATGATGCATTTTTTTTGCTGGTCTGGGAATGAATGTGTTAATAAATAACTTAAAAAAAAAAATCAAAGTGGCCCTTGCAGCTTTCTATTTTTCTGTCTGTGGCCCTCAGAGGAAAAAGTTTGGACACCCCTGCTGTACATTATAGCAACAATTTACAATTGCTTCATTGATTTTTACCATGTTTAACTCATTCACTGCCATTGACGGAAAAAGACGTCAAAATATGCATTTTTTTGCTGGTCTGGCAATGAATGTGTTAATGACACCGCAGTTGGAGTTAACTGTAAAACTAAATACCCAACGTTAAGAATTACACCCACTGTATATTTAAACACAAAATATGCTTCATTTTTAAAACATCACTAGCCTAGCGCTAACAGGAAGTTAGCAAATGCTAACAGGAAGTTAGCATCGATTTTGGGAGTGTTTTTCCTTCAAATAACGAATATCCACGCACAGATTTTGTGGGAACACATACCCACAGATAAGATAACACTACGCAAAGGCACAAATTCTTCCCAATGTATGAAAAAAATGTTCTTTTAATAGAAGCCAATAGCAACTTTCTTCTGTACTCACTTAAAATGTGTAGCCCAATGGATGCACGGCACCACACTGCCCCCAGGAGGCCAAAATGCACCGGAACAGTCAGTATTAGTTTTTACCGTTTTTTCAGTTGCTGTTATTTTAGTTTATTCAATTATTATTTCACTTTTTTATTGTTTTTATGTTGTCATTGTCCTTCCAAGTTATATTATATTATAAAGTTGATATTTCAAAGATTCAAAGACTTTTTCCCCCCCCTCAAAATTCAAGGACGCAAGCGTCAAAGGATTTATTTATTTTTTTTATTTTTTTTTTGCGTGTGTCTTAACATGCATTTCCACATGACATGGCATGAAATAAAATCAAGTCCCAGGTTAGCCCAGTAAGTCCCAAGACAATTGAAAATAACACAAGATAAAAATATATAAAAGAAAAGGTCACTGTTTTACAGCAATTGCAAACAAATAAGAATGGTTTTATTACTGACACATAAATCTAAACAATAACCTTGTATACTTCATGAAATGTTTTGATATGGACTTGCCATTCAAAGCAGAGAATCTTAATAGCAAAAGTTTGTGCTTTAAATGGCACCCATTGAAAAGGAATTGGGGAAGGAGTTAATTTTATGCATTATATATATTTTTAAGTAATCGGCAGATAAATCGGTAATCAGTATTTTTTTCTGCCAATAATCAGTATCTGCATCGGCCTCACAAAATGCATATCGGTCGGGCCCTAAAACCAATCTGTACAATCTGATACTTTTCATAGCTCCAACCAATTTGTTCCAGTCATTGTATCATGTGGACAAAACAACACATTCAGCATTCACTAAAGTCACTTTAGTGGGGAAAAAAATAGAGCCAGTGGAGCTGTGGTGTTGTTATTTATGTTAGACACAGTTCGAAAGCAGCCTCTATAGAGAGGACACAGCCCATAAATCTTTCTATGGCCCCTATGAGCAGGTCAGGAAGGCGCCAATATTTCCTCTTTATTAGAAACAACAGAGAGAACACGTCGCCATAAAGGGGGCCTAAGAGGTGAATCTCAAACACGAGTAAGAGCAGCTAAAGCATACTGTACTGCTCCCAGTTGAGAGGTACTCACACAATCCATTCCTTTAAACATGGTGTACATTTATTGGGGATTTTCCACCCTTGCATTCAGACACTCGCACCCATGCTTTTTTTTTAATCTCAAAATGGTCATCCCAATTTTATGAGAATATACCGTCATCCTTTTTTGTTTTATTAACTCTCAATTGACTTAATAGTGACTTCTCGTTTAGGTGGACCTGCCTTTGACAGTTTTTCTCAGTTGATATCGTACATTTCTCAGAAAAAAAAAAACCTGTTCAGTTTCACATCATTTAGTCTTTTTCGGTATTCCACTATAGTGTAACTTTGAATTTCGAATACAGGGAGTCATCAAGTTAAGGCACGCTTTACAACAGTTACGCCATTTTGGCTCCTCGTCCGATATATAGCCCGCAGTGTTTTCCCCTCATCCGCTATTTAGCCCTTAGCTAGTGCTAGCACTTGCGCACTTGTGGGAGTATCTTTGGCTTTTTCACCTTTTTTTCACATCATAGTCCCAAAGAAGAAGAAAGCTATATCTTATATCAATGTTGGTCTAGCCAAAAGAAAAGCAATTACCATGGAAACTAAGATTGTTTTTATTTTAATGTATATTAGATTTTTTAATGCAAATTATTTTAATGTAAATATCGACTTTAATGCGGTAATTCGAATTAAGTCGAAATTCGGGTTACAGCTCTAGTTTTATTATTAGTTTTCATCAAAAGAAATGTTGCATATTACTTGTGTGCAAGATTGAATAAATACCGATAATGAAAAAAGCAATGCACTTCTTACATAGCATTGCGTTTCGGCTGAATTCAATGAAAAAACAGGCAAGACAAGCAATCGGAGCCAAAAGTCAAACAAGTAAAATTGTCACCTAGGTGGTGCGTCATCAGAAGCTGCTTTTCTATTAGCTCCGGTTAGATGATGTCATTTCTGTGCGACACACTTTCAAACATCTTTATTCGGATTAATATCAAAATAAAAATAAAAATAATGAAATCACATTTAAAATCAACCCCAAAGGCTCAATTACCAAATATGAAAACTAAGGACATTTTCACTGTCGTTAAAGTTAGTTTTAATTTGTTTTGTAAACATAAAATGTAGTTTCAGTTAGTTTGTTTTTTAAGAAAGCTTTTTTTTTTTTTTTATAAAACCTGTAGGCAGTATTGTGACCTGTTTTGGGCTTTTTGATGGTTCTGAGACCAAGTCATTTCAAAGTAAGATAACGCTGACGGGCTAGCTTTAATTTTAGTTATCTAGTTAGTTTTAGTTAACTAAAATAACCTTGGTACTAAAGACTGAGAAAGAAAATAGCTTTTTTCAGGGGAAGCATGTTATAATTTTACTATTTGTACAAATTGTTTTGAGAAGCGCATTTACTATTTTGCAAATTTCAACTCTCATTTGAAAAATGCACCAAAACGACTGAGGGAAACCGTAATGTATTTTGTGACTTTGATTACATTAAGTGAAAAAGAGAAGCGCCTGGAAAAGGCCTTTGCGCCGCGCCTTCAAATCATTGAAAGCGCCACTGTTCATCACATGTCAACTTTGAGATGAACTTTACAGGAAGGTGTAACAAATGATGGCAGCCGCAGCGTAGCGATTCATGGCTGACGGCGTGCCATAACCCTCTACATACCCTGACCTCAATTTGGAGTGTTGGTGTTGAAGGCCCATCTGAGGGAGATGGTATCGATCTGAGCGGCTGCTCAAACAACGTCAATAAACAACAGGCTTCAGGCTTCAAGGCTGAGGAGACACATCTCGGTTTTAGGAGGGTTCACATCTGCGTTACAGAGTTTGGACAAGAGAGTTTCTTTTGTGGAATTCACTTGCTCTCTGTTGCTGCTACTGAGGTAAGTAAACTGCAGGCACGCATGTGCATGTTGACTTTGAATAATTAATATTTATGTTGAGGGACACAGCCGATTGACGTAGCTGTCAATAACTGGAAGAGCAATCAGTGCTTAAAAGCAGAAGATGAATAGTGTTTCAAGATCTCCTACATCAGCATTACAGTGAAAGAAGACAGAGCTGACTTTGGCTCGTCAATCGATGAACAAAACAATCCAACAAATGTAGATGACTCATGAAATAATTATCACATCAACAAGAAAAGGAAGTGCAATTAAAAACAAGCATCGCATACGATACTTCTTGTCGTGTTTCCTCCACAGAATCCCAGTTAAATAAAGTGTGCCTCATATATTTAGAGTCAAACTGGGCTCTGTTTGTGCTAAGCAGCTTGTCAATACAAAGAAAAGAGGTAACAGCCAAGAGAGGAGGTCTGATAAAATGGCTTTTAATTACCAGACAGTGAATGCTGGCCATCTCGTCTACTTTCTCATCCAAGCAAAGTCAGGAGTTTGATTTCTGATAATGGAGATTGCTGACTGAGCTTCATCCCGCTTGCCCTGAAAAGCAGAAGGGCCTAAAGTCAAGCCCGGAGAGAGCATGTTTGACAAATGGGCCAAATAGATCCTTTGCTGTTCATCAGAGGCCACTGCTTGTGGAGGCACTAATCAGCGGACTTGATGGCCTATCTCGTCTTACTCCTGCCACAATTAGACTTGCCATAATTTTGGCATTCGATGGAGATCAATGGACCTTTGCCCTGAAAGTTGGCACAGGCAAGTGACATTAATATTAGTTCAGAATGTCATATGATTAACTATACAAGATTTAAGTATTAAATATATACAATTTCGAAGTTGTATCAATACTTTTATTCTTTTTCTATAACCACTTATCCTATTTAGGGTCACTAGAAGTGGGTCTGTATTGATGCACCAATGGAGAACTGCCAAGTAAACAGTGAGACTATCTGAGTGGGGTTACAAGCCTTGCTCAAGGGCACTGTTGCAGCGCTCAGAAAGCCAACTAATGTTTCTACGACAGTGGTTCTCAACCCGGTCCTCGAGTACCCCTATCCAGCCTGTTTTCCATGTCTCCAACAGCCAACACAGGTGTTTAAAACAAACAGCTAATCAGGAAGCTCTGCATGAAGCCTGATAAAGATCCTCAGCTGTGTTGGCTGAAGGGAGACATGGAAAACAGCCTGGATAGGAGGACTCAAGGACCGGGGTTGAGAATCACTGATCTACGGCAAGCGGGGTGTTGAACCTGACATCTTCTGGTTCCAAAGACCCAACAGGATTAGATAACGTCAGCTGCAAGTAAGCTAGTGAATCCATACCTTCTCAAACTGGGGTCTTTGGAGTCCTGGAGGCCCAAGAGCAGTAACTTGGGTGGGGTCTAGGACTGTGCAATTAATCGAAATTCAATTACAATTTCAATTATTACACTCCACAATTACAAAATCAGCATAATCGTAAAAATGTATATATAGTGATAGTAATTCTGAGTTGTTTAAATTCATACATTTGCACTTAAAAAAAAGAAAAAAGTAACTAATTTAATACATTTTGTTTCATCCAAAAGGAACTTGCATAATTATAGTGTTTGAAAGAATTTTATGTCTTTAAAGGGGCTGTCTGCCGGATTCACTCAGGAAAATGCACTTTTTAAATACAGGATGTACACACTTTAACTTTCTTTCAGTCTACACATCTGTGTTTTTGTTAATCTTTTGTGGTGATTTCGTCCTAAACCCTCACCTCCCCAGCCTGTATTTTGCCATTTTGTGTTTGTTTTGTAAACTGCGGGATGTTTCAGTGGAAAGACAGGACAGATTACAACCCTCCAGCCAATCGTAGAGCGGGGGGTGGCGTGTCGCAAACGGGGCCGGGCGAACGCGTCTGCTGCGTGACGTCACTCCCGCGGCAAATTGAAAGCACGCACGGATTTTTTTTCTTCACTCACTCATTCACACACATAAGCTTCTGTGAGTGAGTGAGTGAAAAAATGTTTCCTTGGTTATGCTATTGTTATTGCGTGAGTCACAGCTAAATTATTTTGGTTAAGAACATTCCTTTATGTTGCGATTTGAGACTATTTAAAACTCTACTTACAATGTGCTAACGTTTTTTAAAGACTGGTGTAAGTCATTTTCATGCCATTTCAGGTCTTGAGTTTAGATTCATGTATTATATGCCTTTACGACGTCTCATAAATCCTTATATTAAACTAAAATGCACGTTTTTGAAATGTGAAAGGAAGTTGCATTACCTGTAGAAAGCATGGGTAGATCATGTTTACTTCACACAGGAACTAATAAGTGGAGATTTGAACACAGAACCTCAGAAATGTGAGATACATGTTCTTACTTGAGGATATGCTATTATAATATTATCCATCCATCCATCCATCCATCCATCCATCCCACTAACAATTTACTAAGTTTTTTTTTTTTTTTTTTTTTACTAGTTTAGTTACTAAAACTGCTGTACAAATGGTCAAACTGAGACAACGAACCATAACGTGTCAGCTGACTGAGAATGAATTACACACTCAGAGTAATTGTTTATGGACGATTGGATGAACTTGCTTCAGATGAGAAGTTTTTGAGTCGCGTCTTTTTCTTTTAATTTGAAACTAACCGAACGGATGTCGACTCGGTGCTACTACTTGAGCACTTGTCATTTCCTTTCACACACATCCATAGCGAAACATCCATAATGTATCACGCTAAAACTTTATCAGAACAGTTTTATGCGTTCGCTCGGCTTGTAATACAATTATGACGTGATTCTGACTCTCACACGGTTCCTGTCACCGTCCTTTAAGTGTGCGCATCACTTAATTCAAGTATATGGACTGAACATGATGCTAGCGTGTGTTAGCATACCACCAGAGGAAATTAGCTCGTTAGCTTGGACAGATGTTATGAGGTGTCTTTTCTCGTCTTCCTATTAATGATCTACTTTAGTAGCATCCTCATAATGGACGTTGAGGGAATCGTAATCCGCATAAAAACCCCGTTAGGGGACATGGATTCTTCCGTTGACTGTCCATCAATGCTAAACTTCAGTGACTTGCTGGTAAGTCATGCTACATACTGCTGTTAAAACTGTCTTTTCCCCATTGATTTGATTGGTTTCATTACGTTATCTATTCTATTTATAGGTCGCTATCAGGGATGTTATGCCTGAAGCCACTGTCACTGCTTTTGAATGTAAGTATTTGAAACTTTACCACAGAGTTTTCTATCATGCCCCCGCCCCCCTCCAAAACAAATTGTGTTTTGTTATGATGGTATCACTTAGGTGCAATTAGGTGCTATTATGGTTAATAACGTATGATAATTGATTTTAATGACACATTATTACTTCTGTTCAATTTGTTGTATGTGATGTCCTACAGCAGGTGGAATTATAGTACAACTGGAATTTGAAATTTCCTGAATATCTCATTTAGATGAAGATGAAGTTGGTGACAGAATCACTGTGAGAAGTGACGAAGAGCTCAAAGCCATGTTGTCATATGTAAGTACAGGAATGAATGAATTTCCATTTGTTTCTCATTGTGGCACAAAATAATGAGGTGTCATGTATTTTGAGATTTTTTTTCTTTAATTATTTTATTATACTAATACAGTGTAATGCGGATCCTGATAAGTGGGTACTAAAAATAGAACTGCAGTTAGATTGTTTGCACAAATAACAGGAAGTAAAACATGCTGTGGTGTCACATGACAAGGTCACACTGTACTACTGTATAATGTACGAATACCCCATGTCAATGGAAGCAAAACATGCATTATTGCTATCTTGTAAGTACCCATACTGATGATTATTTACGGGTAGTTCAGCAGAATCACCAGCATGTGAAAGTGACTCAGTTGTGCAGCACTGCAAACTATGTTGTTGTAGACTTGTGGATCCAGTTAGAACATTTTAAAGAAAAAGACTAGAACGTTTGTTACCTGTTTGTAAGCTGCCATGTGACATTGGACACTAGTGATGTGATTTGTCTACACACACAATTGTGCCTCTCTAAAGAGGGTGTTAGCATGTATGTTGTTGATACTTGCTTAATTGTGTGAATTTATCTGGTTCTGAGCATCATTTGTGTCTCTTGCTAGGATCAAATTTATTTAAACAAAATAAAATAAATAAACAGCTTCTGTAGTTTAAAGTTCGTCCTCGCTAAGTGGGCATGCTAGATGACATTTTGGTATTTTCACAGACCGTGGAAGCTGGTGCAGTGTGGCACATTTTAAAAAGGGCATTGTGCATTCAGCTATATTTGTCGAGTCCCAAACCTTCATGTTCTACGCTATTCATGTCAAAATAAAAGCATAAGTTTCTAAATAAGAGTGTAAATAAATAAATGAACTACAATAGCGATATAACAGCTTCATGGGTATTTGGTAGTAGTAAAATCGGGTATACTGATTTGTGAAAGCCGCACTCTCCGTCTGTTTCTTAATAGTGTTTCTGTCTTGATTTGATTAGATTATTTATTTGTTCAATAGGAGACAGTGTACATGAATAAACATTTCACGAGTTACAAAAAAATGCAAATTCACTACAATTACAAGACTGATTTGTATAGTTAATCCCCCTGTCAGAATATACAGACTTTGTTCTAATAGGAGAGAAAAGTTCAAATTTGCTAACGTCACATTAAAAGACTAAATATCACACAATCAGTATCAAAAATAAGACCAGTACAAATACCAGTACAGTTGCATTTCAAACTATTTCAAGGTGCAAACTCATCGGTAAGCGTTCTCTCCGTGATTCAAAATTGGCACCAGTAAACAGGGAAATGACACTTTGTCCTCCCCACATTTATTGTTTCAGCCAAACACCATCCTGCTGTAAGTGATCCATCGTTATTTGACTGTGGCTGTCGGTCAAAGTTTTCTGTTCACATACACACAAAGCACAGGAACACAAAGTGTTAACCGCTAACATGGTGGCCTTGAGGTGTGTCATGGAAAAACAATCTGTCGTACTTTATTTTGTTGTTTACTTGAAAGTCAGTGTACAGTACAATATTTCTTTGGT
This sequence comes from Festucalex cinctus, assembly GCF_051991245.1. Classification (NCBI taxonomy): domain Eukaryota; kingdom Metazoa; phylum Chordata; class Actinopteri; order Syngnathiformes; family Syngnathidae; genus Festucalex; species Festucalex cinctus. Next base: position 13,332,867 of record NC_135414.1, on the reverse strand, counting down.
AATTTACAATGTCTTATCAACTTCTGTGTGCTCTGATCCAGTAACACAGGCACACACACGCATGCACATACACAATATTTAGTGTTCATGACACAGTAAGTTTAATGATGTGTGATGGGTCTCTAAAAGGAGGACATAGTGACAGATAAATGGCTGTCGATTTTTGATTATTTATTATTCAGTACTTAAAGATTTGCCTCATTAAGAAGCAGGCCCCTCAGGCTGCTCCAAGTCTGCGTTCATCTGTAGATGTCTTTTACCCCCCATCAGCTCAAAATTCTGTCGGACCCACAGGCACAATTTCTGTTTTTCTGGTCCATGTCTATCCTGCAATGTCTTCAGGTTGCTTTTCAGCAGTGTGGTGTTGTAGCAGGCTGATGATGTGAAATAAGTCAAACGTATGGTATGTTTTGCGTGCTAAAGTTTTAATACAATGTGCATTTAACAATTTACCTTTCAATAATGTCATTGATCTAATGAACCTCTCACTGTCCATTTGCAAAACTCAACTTAAACTCTTGTCTTTCAATTAAGATTGCGACTGCACCCATGCTTTAGTGTTTTGTTTTTATTGTTTTGAACTTAATTTTTTTGATGTTTTTAATTATTTCATCATTACTGGCAGTTTTATTCTTAAGGATAAGCAGTAGCTACAGAAAATAGATGGAAGTATCTTTTATGATCAGTTTTTTAATTTATGTTCAGCACTCTGTTTAAGCTGTGGTTATTTCTTTCAAGTGTTCTTATCTATAAATGAAGTTCAGTTGAACTGAGTTGAAGAGCAGTTCTGTTTTTTTAACAAGTGTTGAAATGCATATTATTGTGAACTTGAACATACTAATTTGATTTTTTTTTAATTAAAAATTGAAGGTGCTTTCAAGTTTTCAAGTATACTTTATTGTCTACCTATTTTTTATTTATTTATGTATTTTTTGCCTTTTAAACTAAAAAGTGTGGTCTATTATTGCTTGAGGTCAGGTGACTGACTTGGCCACTCTGGAGAACACTTATTGTCAGTGATTCATTAAGAAACAGCTCATTAATATAAATAAAAAAAGGGGTTTCTAACAAGGTGAACACTGCTGGAAATGTTCAACAACAGGGAAATTCCTCCTCAGATTCTTTGGATAGAGGCACCAAGTTGAAATAAGTGGAGTAAATTATGGTGAGGGGAAGGAAACGCTCATGATCTACAAAAAAATAAAAATAAAATACCACATCATGGTGGCGGTATGGACATGTGTAACGGCAACAATTTCAATTGAACAGGCTCACTGCTGTTTATTGACATTACTGCTGACAAAAGTTACAAGATTTATAATATCTCATTCCAAAGTGTGTAATGTTATACACTGCTCACATTCTCTATCTCAGCATTGTTTTGTCCACAATGTTCAAGTCATTTGCAGAATAAGTATTTAACAAATAAATACAGCAGCTCAGTAATGGTTTTCTTGTCCCATCGGGACAACCAGGTTTGTAAAAAGCTGCTGACCACCTGGAAAGTCAAATGTACACTACCTGAATTCTAATCATTTCTTATTCAAGTGTAATGTTGTTGTTTTTTTTTGCAATAATTTGTCCTTGAATTTTAGAGAATTGCCATGGAGTAATCATTTGCTGTTTTTGGAATTTTGAAAAATAAATATTAATTGAATCTTGTCTTACTGCAATCAGCTGTTTTTAGGCCTAGACATAAAGTTCAATCATTCATCAGTTTGTTATAAGCATAATGATTATAATCTTTTGACTTTGTTGGCCCTATAATAATAATATTATTATTATTATTATTATTATTATTATTATTATTATTATTATTATTATTATTATTATTATGCGATTGGCTGGCAACCAGTTCAGGGTGTACCCTGCCTACTGCCCAAAGCCAGCTGAGATAGGCTCCAGCACCCCCTGCGATTATTGTGAGGAATAAGCGGTCAAGAAAATGGATCATTATTATTATTATTATTATTATTATTATCATTATTATTATTATTATTATTTTACTTTTTCCCCGGGAAAAAAAAAACGTTTGCCCTCATTGCCGAACAAAATTAATGCTCAAATTCAGCAGTTAATTAACATCAGTCTGCAGAGGACATTTATTGTGAAAAGTATCCCCATCAGTGAAAACACTGATTGCTACATGCTCCTGTGAGACCCACTAGACTTGCAGGCATCCCTAATCATTATTGGACACCTTGAAAGACAGATGCCCCTGTTCAAAGTTAAAGACTGGCCTCTGTCAGGTGCTAAAAAAACATGTGACCTCATCTGTTCCTCAATCAGCTCCCCCTGGAGGTAATGGCTCTAATTCCACCATTCGCGCTCCCATCGCCCCTCAGCCTGCTAATGATGATGAGACCCTCTCCCTGCTCTTGTCCCTTTAGGCTGAGCGATTGTATTTGGGATTGGACACAGTTTAGTTATTGGCCAACAATGGAGAATGTCTTTTAATAACACACCTTCCGCAGATTTGGCGGTAATTGCCGCCTTAATCAATAAGCCAGCTGAGCGGAAAATTAAAGGTACGTGAAGACCGCCCTCCCAACACGTACAACATGTTTTTGGTATTAGGCCCATTGTTCAGAAGTGGACGAGTGAGAATGCTGGAGGGCAACAGCGGAGAGCTAGAAGCGAGGAGGGATGTGACAGTGATAAATAGGCCTTTTAATAACAGCTGTGCCACTTGGGTAGCCATTCTGATCCATTTCTATCCAAGCTGGGCCCATCGTCCTCCATCCCTCTGTTCCTCCCCCTGCAATGAGAGAAAGCATTTACATATCTGTGTAATGACTTGATGGTTTGTGCAGGAGTGTAAATGAAAAGATACAATTAACACATGTACATAAAAACTACCCCAATTTGTACATTTTTGCAACTGTAACTGCAGCGAGGTCACAGCGTTAATTGTTGTTGATTTGAAGCCTCCTCCAGAAAGGAGACGCACACACAGACAGACTCACAAAAACCTACACCCTCACTTTAACAGATGGTTTGGTTAACTGAAACATCAATTATTGCGTTGGCTTGGCAAGTGTCTGTGAGGCTCCCGTGTGTGTCTACACGTGTTAGTCCTGTAGGATATGATTGTTTGGTGAGCTGTTGACCTGGAGGAGAAAAGGCTAATACCATACTCCTTCACAACAAGCCCACAGGGCATCAGTCCTCATCGGCAACAGATTTCAACACAGCATGCTCACATTTTGGAAACTCATTGGATGGTGATTGGGCATTTTTACATATTTTGAATCCACTAAAGCGAATATTACCCATTTTTATGTTGTTGTAATTGGGTTTTATACCACTCGAGTAGACTTCTTGATCGTGTTTGTGAAAGATGAAGCTTGTAACAGTGATTTGTTTTCTTCTCCATTTTAGTATTGCAGTACAATGAATGAACAACGCATGATTGGACAGCTTCCTGAGCCTCTTCAGATATTTCCACGAGGTATGGAGTGATTGCAATTAATCATGGATGCAAATTTGTGAAATACATTAGGTACATATGATTAATGTGTTTGCTGTAGGACACATTCTAATATAGCTTTGACTGCATTTTGGACCGTACTTAAAATCAGGTGACTCTTATGAACAGTGATCAAAACTAAGGAAATAATGGAACAGGAAGTGGCTAGAAGTAACAATAAAGCCTCTGCACTCCCAGCCATTTTCACAGCGCAATCCCGTTTGCTCCTGGCTGCTTTACTGGATTTTGACTGATTTGGCAAGGCTCGGAATATTGTGTTCTATTGCTATAAAAACATTGAACCTATCAAAAGAAAGATTAAAGTCTCTTCTTGCATCAGGAAAAAAAACATATTTCTATCAGTTTACGTTTTGCAGCAATTAGCATTAGAATATAGCTAAATGTAATAAATTTTCACAAATCTATTTAGAATTGTGAGTAATTGAGCTTTTTTTCAATATGGCCCTGGTTGATCTCCTTTGCTCTGCTTCCACCTGCTGGCTGTTTGTGTAATAATAACTATCATTTCTGCAACCATTTTTTCCAGTTGAGAGGCTGCATCAAAGCTTTCTGTTTGCATAAAAAAAGCAAACAAACAAAAACGTATACATACGTCTTTGGGAGCAAACGAGTTAAATTCGAATGGCCATTATTTCAACACTGTAAATGTATTTGAAACACACTTCTAGGTACTATATGTGTGCCTCTGGCAATATTGGAGACCATGTGCTGCATGCAGGTAAAAGCCGCTTGACCCCTCCATCAAGCTGGGTAGTGTGTCATTCTTGTGGGGGGAAAAAATTATTGCTATAACGTATGGATTTTCTCCATATAGTAAAAATTTGCAAGAACCATATGTTTAACTTAATCCTGCATTATAGCTGGACCGCGATTGGTCAACAGTGATATAGTGGGGAATTACTGTGCAACACTTAAATTCAAATTATGTTCAGACAAAGTCTCCCCATATTTTCCATCCATCATGTTTACAGTATGAATGCCTTTCCAAGCTATCTACATGTCATTTGCTCACACATCCACGCAAGCCCTGAGGGCTTAGCGACCAAGATTTGTATTGTGTCTGTCAGTGCTTTGATGTAAATATTTTTCTCACCCCTATATTGTTCATTTCAATGCCTGTGACTGTTTTCCTTCCTACAAACCAAAAGCAGTCCCAAGAGGCCACAAGCTCTATCACTTTCTTTTCTTTAGCTAATTTCAAAGCAACCCTCATTTCATTTCTATTTTTTTCCTCTTTCTAAAACTGAACTGATGCATTTGCAAATGGCCCAGTGATGTGTTCTTCAATCTAGTCAATTACTGTTTCAGCCGGCAAGACTCCGGGGATCCGGAACATACATGGCCTGAAGGTACCTATCTCAATAATTGTTTCAGCTGCCTTACACAGAATGAGGAGGAGGTCTTGAAGTGAATGGATTGGTAACACTGTGCTCCACTTATTGAAATGTCAATTGCAGTCAAGGCTTTCCTCATGTCTATTTTTTTGTATGGAGGGGCCTTGGTATGGTGTCGTAGGACTTTTTTGTGTTCGTGCACAAGACCTTCATTACCCCTTTAAAAATGTCATGTTGGGTTTCATGTTGCAACTGGTTGATTGAGGGCACAATCAAAATGATCAATGGTATAGACATCTTTATTAAAATAATAATTCCCAGTATTATTTTCAAATACTACAGCTTTTATGTGTTGAATTCTCTATGGTTTTTTGACTCCAACTACTGAGCTACAAAGGTCAAGCATCTATGACAGGATGATGTATTCCCCAAAACCTTTGGTAATCTTTCACCTCTTTTCTCTCATTTTAATATAAAAGTAATTGACTGAGTGGAGTCGTGTGTGCTGTTTAAATTAGGTCTTCCTGGGCACTAATTAAAGAGAAAATTTCTTCGCTTTAGTGGACCCAGCACACCTGCCTTTTGACCTCAATTAAAAGAGTCATTTTCAGTATTCCCCTAGTAGTCTCTTGTCTATTCTTTCATGTCTTTGGAGTAAACATGGATACGCCTGAAATGATGTGAAGAACAATGTCGCTAGTGAAGCATGGCATTTTTAATGTCCCAACGTTATTGTTCTTCATTCTTTTGTCTTAGTTTTTGATGGGTTAAGAAGATTTTTACTGTATGTACTTAAATGCACAATTATTTAAACGCTGAATGAGCTTTGAGTGAAAGGGAGTTTTACGTCTTGAATGGGTTTCTTTAAGCTGAAAATAATGTAAGCAGTGATAAAAGACTGCAGTCACAGGTGAGTTGCACTCCAGCTGAGGCGGGGTATTTATATCCTTGGACTGGTCAACTGTCAACAGCAGGGGACATATGGACAAACAAGCAATCACACTTCAGTTAATCTACCATGCATGGTTTGAGAATGTGGGATGAAGCAATTGTACCTAGCAAAACATCACCCAATCACAGGGAGAACATTGCTGGCATCGGGCGGAATTTGCGTACCTCCAAAATCATCACTTTTCTGGAGATCCCAAAAATCATTCAAAATTTGTCCGACCATTAACGTTGCATCAACAGAGACAACAAGCCATTTGCAACACTTTAAATTGGTCAATAAAAATAACACCCACATGTTTGGACAGACCATTAATATACATTAGTGAAAAAGAATAAAATGAATAATGAAAGTTCATAAAATGAATGTATGTTCATGTTTAACAAAATATTTTTCTTAACTGCCATTACAGCCTTTTGCCACTTTCTTGTATCTTGTACTTTCTTGCATCTAAAATATTTAAACTGACTTCGCTCTCAATTTGGCCAAGTTTTATCTTACTGTATGGACGCATACTGCTCTAATTGCTTCTGTTCCTTTGTAAATTGTTAGGTTAATACAAGGCCTAGCCCAGCCAATGACTGCATGCATGGTGTTACAGACCCAATGGCCAACAACAGGTAAACTCAAAAACAAATTTTAGCTGAAAGACAGAATAAAGCTGAAAGATGCCGTACTAATGCCAACACAAATGCTTTATGGGATTCAGCTTAAAGAAATCATCTGCTGAGCTGAAGAGGATCTTGACAACTGGTCAGGTAAGTGTCTTGATGTAAGTGAATTACCAGTAATTCTTGCTTTCATGCTACCAGCATTGATGCAGTTAACACACACGCACATACTCCAAACAACTTTTGTTGTCGCATAATATTACTTATTGTTAAAGTAGAGTTTCAGTGCAATGTTAATTCTTTTTTTTATTGCTGACTTTAATGTTGATGACTGAAATCAAGGTGAGCATAACTTTGCTTCGGGCCTGGAACGAATTATGTTTTGGAATCGAGGTTGAACTTGATGACGGGCTGAAAAGTAAACCAGTAAGACTATTGTCTCCATTTTGTTGACAAACATAAACAGTATTCTGTGAAATGCATTTTATCTTCCTATGCACTCTAGAATCAGTGCCTACTGTATTGTGGTATATCTTGTTCTTGTTACTTTTCAGATAAATGCCCATGATATCCAATACCAAGAGCAGCTTGGACAAGGAAATGGAGGCACGGTCTACAAGTAAGTGTTTCCTGGCTAACACAATGAGAGGCGCTGGTAATACAAGGCCAAAGCACAACGTTTCAATGTTTGGTATTAACTCTGAAAAGATACTTGCTGATGATCTGAGATGGGGGGTATTGGGGTTGGTGGGAATTGTTTTCCACATGCTGTCTAGTTCCGGCTGACCACACTGAAGCTGACTTTTTTTTTTTTTTGCCCATGACTGTTTTTTTTCAGCTTCTATCAAGCTGGTTCATGTTGTCATTTTTTATTCTGTTGCCGAGTTTACAAATATGCAGCCAATTGAGGCTATGAAATTGACAGCAATTGGTCCATATTTCACAACCGTTATCTGTTATCACCGGATAGACCATGGATCGACAACCTTAAATACTCAGAAGCATTTGGACCGGGAAAAAAAATAATCGAGAGCCACAAAACCTTTTTGGTATTAAAAGTGACTATAACGCTACATATGACAATTTTTTTTTTATTTTTTTTTTATTTTATTTTTTTTACTTGTACTATGTATTTAAAAAAAAAAGAAGAAGCTGTTTATTAAAGAGGAAGTCAACCCATTTTTTTTTTTAACAATAATATGTTATATGCATTCTTTACTTGAAATATGGTATTCTGGTTAATATTGCATTAGTGGAATATGAGGTAAGCAGCAAAATTCAGCCATTTTTATCCACCTCGGGACGACCATTTTGCCACTTGTCAACTGGCGATGACATCAATGTTGCTCACTTCTCAGGTAACAACCAATGACAGCGCAGCTTCAGAAAACAGGTGAGCTATGATTGGTTGTTGCCTGAGCAACATTGATGTCATCTTCAAGCGAAAAGTGGCAAAATGGTCGCCCCCAGTTAGATGGATAAAAACGACTGTATTTTACTTCATAACTCATATTCCACAAATGTAATATTAATCAGAATGCCATGTTATTTAGACTAGTGAGGTCCCATATAAAATATTATCAACACTCATTATTTCTTTCCCAAAGTCAGTGAGCTACAGAAGAATGATCAAAGAGCCACATGCGGCTCAGGATCCGTTGGTTGCAGACCCCTGGCCTAGACGGATCTATTTTTTTTAGCCGCTCAAGTTATGACAGGAATGTTGCTTCTGTCCTTTCTCCCTCCTTCCTTATTTCCTTTTTCCATCAATCCACCTACATTGAGTTGTTTTATTGAGATTGAAGTATTGATTACTGCTCCAACTAACCTTGACTCGGCCATGTATTCTCTCACATCCACAGCAAAGCCAGTAAATTTCCAATCGAGCCAGGCCACAATGCTGCCTATTTTCTCTTGTCTCGATTCCAAACAAATTTGACTCTTTTATCGCTTTGAGATTGTTTCATTAAAGGCCAATCTCTCATAGTTGTAGGACAAACAGAATGTTGATGTTTAATGCTACAAATGGTTACAGTACGCTTGCGAAGGCCAATATTGCAAATCCAACAACTTCTCAGTCAATTTAGCTCAGCAGAAAATCTATATGATTTGGTGCTGAAAATGTTATGCTTGGGAGAAGAGAGAAAAATACATATCTAACTTGTTTGTTGTTGTGCGTTGTTTTGTGAAAAGTACTTAATAGAAGAAGCAAGGAAATTTTTGTATGCAGTAAAAACACATTTCATATACAGCAAACAAAACAAAACTGAAGTAAAGATTTAAATAATATAACAAGAAATTAATAAATGATTCAATGGGAATAATAATTTAAAAAAAAAGGTTTAAATATTGTCACAATATATTTAGATCAAGTATATGATAAATTCTGATTAAATCTAGACATCCGTAAATGATTACTAATACTAGTATTTATGCTCTTAGCCTTAATGCTCCGGTCCAGGTTTTGTTGTGCTTATTTATTGTAAAGGAATCATAAAGTCTCCCCACCTTTTAACCCTTTAACCCATTTATGACTCCGAGCCATTTAGACTCAATTTAGATGTTACCAACACCTCAGCTCTCTAAAGCCACATGACCTGACCTGGTCATCTATCAGTGTCAGCCTTTTTATTTATTTATTTATTCATTTATTTATTTATTTATTTATTTATTTATTTATTACACAATCTCTCGGGGGTCCATCTCATCCACCAATTTAACTGACTCTATGGCTTACAAATACAATTTACAAGGACAAACAGACTGTCTATTCAACTCTTGAATCCAGACATGCAATTAAAACCAGCATATTATAGCTTAGCTGTGACAGTGACATCTACTTAGACACTTTGCTTTAAGCCTCCACACTTTCTCTATTGATTTTGTTTTGCCACTTAACTGATTGTAATTTATGGTCAAGACTCCAACCTGTTTGGTTAATATATATAGTTGACCATGCATCTCGGTGATTTGGCTGGTTTTTGACCAGTTTCTGTTGTTGACGCTGTACCTCACAAACACTTTTCAATCAGCCTTCATTTATATGTATGTGCATATGAGTACACATTCAAGAGAGACAAGCTTCTTCTGAAATGTCTTCTATTCACATTTTAAATTAAAAAAAAATTATATCATCTCAAATGGCCACATTTCCTAAGTTGTTTATGACTAGGTCTATTCTTTGCAAAGTCTCATGAAGGAACTCAGTGTATCTCTTTTATGCATGTTGTACTCACATCCCCGTTTGTGTTTAGGATTTGGCCTCTGTTGTAAGTGAAGCCATAATAGCTGTCCGGTAGAGAGAAGGTGGCCCGTCAAACACGTGGCAGTGTAAAAGTACTGCATTAGCCCTGACCCAGAAGGCCAGTCTTTCTAACATATAGCCCCAACTAGAGACACATTGCAAGAGGGCCTATGAATACTGCATGATGGAGCTTTTATTACAGAGGAGCTAGAGTGTAAATAAGATCTAGGCAATGAGGCACATTTACTGGGGTCAGATCAGAGGGAAGTGATGGGGTTTTGCTATATAACCTTGTCCCCGTGTCTCCTGCTGTCACAATCTTGTCACGGTAACTCATAAAGGAATGTTCAGCCCTGAGGTGGTCAAGGACAGTCTTCTTTAACCAAGATGTACCATATACAGTATTTATATTTATAAGATCCCCTTATAACATTTTTAAAAATGCAATTGTCTCTTCTGCCATTCTTAATTTAAGATTATGATTCTATATTTAAGTTTGTATGCAGTTATTACTGTATACATTTAGATTTGTGCCACAATCATATGAACGTAAGATGCCATTTTTAGCACAAAAGTGTTTTTAGCACACAAGAACCGTTCTTGAGAGTTTGTTCACTGACTGCTCAGCTCCTGAGCCAAAGAAGAAGCTATCAAACAAACGACAGTTTCATCACAGTCGCATAACTGATCCACCAGATTGATACATGTTGTCGAAGTACTGTAAAGGAGTTCACTGTTTGACTGGCTACCTCTGGCCAGTTCTAACCCAAAGCATTCGTACTCAAGCCAGGAATGTAAAAATTTAATGGACTATGGCAATAATCCATCCATCCATTTTTTTAACCGCTTGCTCCTCACAGGGGTCGCGGGGGTGCTGAAGCCTATCCCAGCTGGCTTCGGGCAGTAGGCGGGGTACACCCTGAACAGCTTGCCAGCCAATCGCAGAGCATATGGGCTCGCTAAAACGATAAAGTAGTCCGAAGACATACAACTGTAATGCATAGTTGTTCTTATTTTAAATAGGAAAAAAAATATATTAAAGCTTCTCGGTGCAGGAAATTGAATTTTACATTATTGCTCCCACGTGTAACCGAATAATGAAACTCTACACTTCCTTCTTCACGTAAACAATACACGCATGATGTCACATCCGCAGACAGAGGGTGGGATATTCGAACTCCAATCTAGTGTATAAACCTTTTGGTCGTTATTTATTTTACTAAAGGTCAAATATTATACTGTATATTAAAACAAAATTGCCTAAATTCAGCCCTCTTCTCCGGGTTCATAACAGCCTCACCACTGGACAACATTACACTGAAACAGCCTTAACAATGTACTCCTAAAAAAAATAAATAAATAAGACTAAAAAAAACTTGTATTTTATGGCTGTCCATTTATTGACCTGGACTGCACAAAATGGCACTGACAAGTGAATGATCTGATGTGCTGTGTTTACGGTTAAATTAATAAAGCTCAGTTTTGTTTGACAATGTCAGACGTATTAATTAATCAATACTTAGTTACTTTTGTCAGATCACACCATGGCTACAGTAAGTGTATACCCTTCTGACGATCTAAACTAAATTAAAGGTGAACATTATTGTGATTGTAGAATCTTTCACACAGCTTTTGTAATGAAATAAAATTATTACAGTCTATTGTGCAAGTGGTCATTGGTCTGTTCAGACAGACCAATCAATTTTCCAAAGGCATTCAAGCAAAATTGTAACAAAATATATAAACACAGGTTCAGCTACATACTTGGTAACTCAGGGTAGAATAATGGGAGGACTCCAGGTAGTTTGTTTGATAGCTTTTTAGGCTTCCACAACCTGCTCATTCAGCATTAACTTTTCTACCCCTGCGATCTAGCCTCAATTAACATCCTCGTTTTAATTACGAGGCAGCAGTCATGCTTAGCTGATATTGATTGTTGTTTAGAACAACACTGAGACATCAACAGGAAAACGAGGACATCAGCCTTTTGTGAAAATTGCTCTTTCGTGGAGAACATGACACTACAGGTCAAAAATACTCTTGGGGACTAAAATAAATAACACTGTCTGTGTATTCATGAAGTCACTTTTGTGTCCATGTATTTGGCTATTCCACTTTGATTTATGTGTATGAGTCAAGTAAAGTACATCTATTGACTTGCATAAACACAATGTCAAATTTAACAATAATGAAAATTCAACACACTGATATACAATGCTGATAATTAATGCCTAATGTTGCACTGATAATGTTGATTAAGGAGTTGGGATATTTTATAGATGGCTATCTAAGAATCAAAATGATACTGTAATCTGGGTCAGTGTTCTCACACTTTGCACCATACACATTCGCCAAAGTAAATCATGTGATAACTGGAACCACATCATCCCTCATCACCTGGCTGCTGTTAGACCATATTCATTCCTGATAAATGTGTGGTGAGCAGTCATTAACTCATTTTCTCCCAAAAACATATAAAAACGTTATATTTTAAATATTTTCATGGTCCAAAAAATGTTTTGGGTTTTTATTTTTAGGCTTTGATGCAGCCTCTGACCTGAAGAGGTTGTTAAAGTAATGGTAGTTATTACAAAAAACGGCCAGCAGGTGGCAGCAGAGTATAAGAGATCAACCAGGGCCATGTAAGAAGTTCTTTCCCCCAGTGTTTTAAACTGATTTGTGCATAATGATGAAACTTAGCTATATTCTAATGCTAATTGCTGCAAAACGGAAACAGATGGAAATATACTTATTTTTCCTGATGACAGAAGAGACTCTAATCTTTCTTTTGGTAGGTTCCATGGTTTTATAGCAATAGAACCCAATATTCTGTTGGCCTTGCAAAATCAGTCAAACCCAGTAAACCAACCGAGAGCAAAGGAAGTCGCTTCAGTGAAAATGGTTGGGAATGAATAAGTTGAGTATTGTGATTGGTAAACTATTCATGCAGTGTAATAACTAACCCTGTAGTCTGACATTAAGTAATTTGAACTGATTTGATTTGATTGGGAAGTGCTGGTTTGCTTGTCTTGCTATTAAAAACTATGGACCGTCTGCAATGAACCTTCGGCAAACCATGCCCCCAAACGCCACGAGCTCCATCAAGCTCTTTGACGTTCCATTGAAATCCATTGTAAAATGGATCCACAAAACTTTTGTCACCTTCAATAAAACTAAACCAAACAGAATTGTGAGTTTGACTCAAATTGACTGAGCCGAAACCACCCGAAACCACCTTGAGCGTCACGTCAATGTTCACAGTCGACACGCAGGTGACGTAACCACGCTTTGTTTCCGTGGACACGTGATAGTCCACCAGATATAGCGAGACATCGACACAACTTACTGCAATATTTCTGCCACGGCACTGCTTCGATCGTGACATCACTAGGTCTCATTAGAGGTGTTCTGTGATGTTTCATTGATTTACACAAAATAAACAGAATTGTACAACAGGCACTTTGAACTTATTTTCATCTTTCGCATGGCATTTTGTGTTTCTGTTATGGTCCAGACAGAGGACAAAGCACGTAATCAGTTTACAAGTACATTATTAAATGAGAATGATTTTGCATTATTACAATTTCCATGCTGAGAGACAGACGCTGTTGTTCATTTACATTCTAAGTGTACAGAAGGATTTCGGAGCCGGAAGCATCAAATGAGGGGGGCGGGGCTTTTTGCGAAAGGTCCATTGCTGCAGTAGGGCCAACTTGACCTAACTTTTCTTGTGAATTTAGCTATTTCTACTGTCACTGTTGGAGTCCTTATTGTAAGGGTCCTTTAAAAGAAGAGACATGAAGTTTTTATTATCTATTTTTTTGCCCTTCTAGAGCGTATCATCTACTCGGGAAGCGTGTCATAGCTGTCAAGGTGAGACTGACTATCTTCATACCACCACATAATTTTTTTTACCCTCGAGGTCAAAACTGATTTCTGTATTGACTTTTTTCAAGTACCTTAAAATTGAAGGAGTACGCTTGGTAATTGAGCAATTCAATTTGCAGTATGTTCATTTCAATGATGACTACATATCGAGAAAAAGGTCAACAAACTGGACCCATGAAGGAAAACAAAATATTGATTTACCTCAACACAATACATTATTGATTTTGACTGCTCTAATTATTACTCAGGTAAATTGATCTAATGAAATAAGCATGATCTGGAAATGGTTTCTGATCAGAACATACTTATACAAAATAATTGTTACTTTCAAAAGATACTCCTGACACTCAGATTGATTCAGAATAAAGGATTTATTTGGCTACATTGAACAATGAATAGTTGCTACTGAGTTCAGAGCTTAAAAAAATCGAAAATAATACTTCACCAAACTGCATAAAAGTAAGATAAGCAAACAGAAACCATGTTTATTTTGGTTTTTGTGCCATGCCCAAACGTGGAGTGTGCTGAGTCAAAGTGGCATGTCGTATCTACTTGGTGTCCATAATTGTGGTGCCATGTTCTCCTTCACAGGAGTGCAAACCTTTCTTCTTTTTTTTGCAGTTTAGTTTTATGAGGGTGGTGTGAGTGAGAAACAGTATTGTGATTTTATTTTTTAGCTTGATTTTAAACAAGCTCACATCTTCTTTTGTTTCTACTTCTTGCATCTCAAGCCCCGTCCACCGCCCTACTCTTTGGTACACAAATGCGCTTTCGCACACTAGAATCTAGGAATGTCACAATATGGGCAATATCGTGATATTGTGATATTAAAACTGCCACAATATCGTCGTCGTCATGTTCACAATATTTAAAAGGAACACATCTGTTAAAAAAAAGTCATGTTGATTTCCATTTGTGCAGTTTTAGCACCCTCTAGTGCTAGTTTATTAGTGCAATTAAATTTTCATTAGGTATGTTTTGGCCTTCTATGTTTAAAATCTAGGCTAATTGTCAGATGAGGGGAACCTAATTTGCTTGTGAAGCGATCAATGTGTGCTTGCATTACCAAGTAAGTGACTCAATATTATTAGCGATTGTACGTGGTTTATATGCATTTCTGTTATGTACAAAAGCACAATATTGTGCTTTTTTTTTTTTAAGTATCGCCAACCCCCCCACAATATTGTGATAATTATCGTATCGTGACCTTCATGTCGTGATAATATCGTATCATGATGTTTGGATATTGTTACATCCCTACTAGAATCTGGTGCACATATAATATTTTCAGTATGCATGCACTTTTATATGCATCCCTGACTATGTTTGATCCTTGGGAACTTGACAGAAACCTGTCTTAATAAGATACCTGTTAACTGTTTTAAATTGTGAAAAGAAAAAACATCATTTGTCTTCTGTAATTGCAGTGTATTCTATTCTGCTTTTTTTCTCACAGGTAATTCCTCTTGACATCACTGTGGAGCTACAGAAGCAGATAATGTCAGAGTTAGAAATTCTCTACAAGGTCAGTTTCTGTGTAATTCATTTTACTGAACAAATTGATACCCATATTCAAAGCTAGATTAACTGTGCATGCAGAAGGTTTGTTGAGTTTTGTTTTGATATTTTTGTTTTGTTTGACTTGGGTGGTGGGGGGGTGCATCTTAATGTACCTGAAATGTTACATCAAGCTTCCAAGAGGCTGCATAGGAAACTAGCCTATGCAATATCTCGCACATTATCATCAATATGCACTGTTAGATAGGGGCTCTAACAGAGGGTGACATTTCCACGTGTGTTCACAAAGAGTGTGTTCTTAAAAATATGATATGAAGATAAACATTTGTATTTATGAAAGTGATCAATTCAATCAGTGGCTCTGTAACAGCTACTCTCCTAAATTAATACCATGCAATTGCCTCCTAAAAATGTTTCTTTTCTGAGTCACACTCAAATTAGCTAAGAATAGGAGAATGGTCATTCGTTTCCCAAGACATTGGTAAATAATCTATGCTTTTTATCAGCAGAAACAGCCTTCTTTCCCCCCTCATTAAATATAAAAACTAGCTAGCTTACTAATGAGGAACAACCTCCAATTTTCTATTAATTCAGTTCATCTAAGAAAATAATTATCAAGCCTGTCGGATATATCAGTGATACAGTAAAGGAGAAACAACATATGCAAAAAAAAAGCCTAGAAATTTAGAAAAACTAAAATTTTAATAATAATGAAATACTGTTTATATATTCTGCAATTATTAATTATTTTTATCATTATTGCAGTGTGACTCACCCTACATCATCACTTTCTTCAGTGCTTTTTTTGTGGAGAACAGGATATCCATCTGTACAGAATTTATGGATGGTGAGTTGTTGTTTTTTTGTCACATTAGTGACTGGTGTTCCTCTCACCTGTCTTCCGTGTCACTCCCATGTATCCATTTACACATCTGCTGATCAAAAGAATGTCATGGTGTTTTGAGCTGCTTAGCATGCCAGTGTGCTAAAAGCTACAAGGGTGTAATAAATCCTGACTTGAGTGGAATTTGAGGGGCCAGTGTGTGCGTGTCATTCAGTGTGAGATGTCTGTGTTAGTAGAAGTCTCTGTGTGTTAACTGTGTTAATGCATTGAATCCCCTGTTTCACACTTTTGCCAAACTGACAACAAAGTATGTCTAACAGCTTGGCACTTGTTTTAGACCTTTACAGTTTATCATGTTTCTCTTTTTGAAAAGCAGATATTTTCTAAGTTCATGAGTTTTTGGTTTCAATTTAAAAAATATATATTTTCAGATTTAAAAAATATCGGATAGTTTTTAGTCTACAGAATACAAAATAAGTGTTTTTTTTATTTTTTATTTTATTTTATTTTTTTAATTTAAACGTTTTTTGGGGGGAATTTGTAACCCTTTGAGATATTTAATGAATCCCCATGTGTTATTGTTTTTCCAATGCAGGTGGTTCACTTGATGTGTATAAAAGGATTCCAGAGCATGTCCTGGGAAGAATTGCTGTGGCAGTAAGTTTGAAAGTATAGAACACAGTATGAAATGTATACAGCTGTAGTTGTAAGTACACTCATCATGAGCATGTACGGTATGTCATTTTATTTTGGGGCATTTAATGTTAATATTTGAACATTTTTTTTTTTTTCAGAATAGAATGATTATCCAACAATTGTTGAAAGGCTTGTGTTGGGGTTCACTTGTTAGAAATATCCTGTATGTTTTTTGTTTTTAAAGAAGAGCAGTTTTTGTATTATTATTATTATTATTATTATTATTATTATTATTATTAGTAGTAGTAGTAGTAGTAGTAGTAGCAGTAGCAGTAGTAGTAGTAGTAGTAGAAGCGGCAGCAATAGTGGTAGTAGTGGCAGCGGCAGCAGTAGTGGTAGTAGTGGTAGCGGTAGTAGTAGTTCTGGTCAGTTCAAAAAACTTACTTTGGGATCAGTTCAAAAAACTTACTTTGGGATCAGTTCAAAAAACTTACTTTGGGATCAGTTCAAAAAACTTACTTTGGGATCAGTTCAAAAAGCTTACTTTAGGATCAGTTCAAAAAGCTTACTTTAGGATATTTGTAAGTGACCTCAAATGACATTCTGCTGCCGTATGTAGCCTGTATAATCTTTTCCTTCCTTCTTTTCCTTGTCCTGTTAGGAGTCGCCATGTCATGTCATCCTTTTCCATCTAAGCCTGTCTTCTGCGTTCTTCTCTTTAACATCAACTGCCCTTGTGTCTTCCCTCACTGCATCTATCAACCTTCTCTTCCTTGATACCACTTGCCTGGCAACTCCATCCTCATCACCCTTCTGCCATTATACTCATTATGTCTGGATGTGCCCAAACGATCAAAATCTGCTCTCTCTAACTTTGTTCCCAAACCATAGCTCATTTTTAATCCTATCCAAATTGGTTACTCCTCAAGAAACTTCAACATCTTTATTTTTACCTCCTCCAACTCTGGCCTGCCTCATCACTTATCTTATTAGCGTTCCCCTTCATCCGAGCAGAGACTCCACTGCATAGACAAAATTGTTGGTATCCCACTGTGGTCACAGAAATAACTTGAAACTAATTAAAATTAACTAATGAAAATCAGTCATAGCCTTTGAATTGTGGTTTAACAGAATTATAATGCCACAAACTAATCTTTTTAGAATCACTTATCCTATGAATTTACCATCGATTACTGGGGTAATCGTCCATCCCACCCCCACACCTCCAGTGTTTTTTTGTTTTTTGTTTTCATTTTCATATAAGATACGTTCACACTGCCAGGGTGTGATGCTTAATTCCAATTTGTTTGTTAAATCCAATAATTTTAAATCTCGCTCACATTACAAAAAGAAATGCAACGCGTCCGTGATATGGCACATTTGCACACAAAGCATGATGTTGAGTGACACGTGCCAAAAAGCCAATGTTACGTGGCACATAACCAATCTCACAAGATAATTGGGGATTTCATATATTAAATGGCTTTAACGAAAGCCGTATTTTGTAAGTAAAATAGAAGAAAGGAAACACGTGTCAAAAGATTAATTAGTCTGTGTTTAGTGCAGTCCTGATGACAGCTATTTGCTAGAATGACCTCATCCTCCGTTATACCCAGCCCTTTTATATTAATGGCCTTGAACAATCATTACCATTTTCCTCTATTCTGTCTCCCCTTCTCAAACTTTGTCTGTAATCAATGGCAGCTGTTACGTCTGTGTTAATTCAGTAATTTACAACTTTGCCTTCTTTTCACCATCACAACTTGTCATTATCACACGAGAGGCACTCGATGGTCTGAGTAAAGACCTACACATCATTCTCACCACGTTTTCAGGCTGCTTGACCTCAGACAATTTCTTTAGTTGTTTGGATGGTCAAAAAGCTTCAGAAAAAGCTCCCGCTGCTGGTTGTTATATTACTTTTTACAAGTGTTGTACTTTTGTACTTTTTTCACTCTGCGCTGTTGAAATGTTGTACTAACTGCACTTTTTAATGCCGTTCAGGAGCGACTCTCTTCAGCTCAATTAACTCTCAGTATCTGCACTTAGTGACTAATTCAAGGTTTACAGAGCCAAAAGTTTGACTAATGAAAGAATGGTAATTGTAAGGTCTGCACACAAATGGAAACTTCTTTTTTTTTTCTTTGAAAGTTAGGATCAAGACAGTGGCAGTTATGACCCTGTACTCACAAACATTTCATAGTAGTGCTGCAACCGAACACAAAAGTCACAGTTTGTATCGAATCATGGATTTGAGTAACGGATTGGATCGTTTTTTTGAATCTGTAAAATCCTTATTCGCATTAAAAAAACAAAAAAAACAAAACTAGAGCTGCGAGCAGCTATAAAGGGCCCTCGCAGCCCGGGCCACGTTGGGGTACTTGCACGTTGGGGTACTCGCACATTGGGGTACTGGCACATTAGGAGCTAAATTTCTTTGAACATGGCATGATAAACCTTTACATGTGGATTTTTTTTTTGCCAGGTGTGATGTGTGTGTCAAGCTCAATGGGTTTTGGTGATTGTTAAGATCTGCAAAAATCAGCGTCTTTTTTTATTTTTTGGGAATGAGTTGACCTGATTGCTATTTTTTCCAAAAGTATATATACCCATCATCGCTCGTACTCATTGCACGATGTTGCTTTTATTGTCCATAGAGGCTATAAAAAATAAATAAAACAAAGTAAAAAAGTACATATGTTTGGATCGGTCTGATACAAGTGAACATCTTGAGTAGTGGAAAGTAGAAGAATATTCATAAATGACTTAGTTATAACACTTACAATGAGTTCACAATTTTTGTACAAAATACCATAAGTGTTTTTTTTTGTTTTTTTTTTATATTTTTTTTAAAAAAAAATTATTTATTTTTATTTTTATTTTTTTTTTTTTTTTTTTTTTTATGCCTTAACGACTAGGTGGCGCTGTATTTATAACTGAATTTTGTCATAGAGATACCTTCAGGCCATGACTATAAATATACATGTCAAGTTTGGGATTTTTTTGAAGCATGTACCGGGGAGTTATTAAGCATATCCTTCATTCACGATACTGCTTTTAAAGTCCATAGAGGCTATCAAAAATAAATAAAACTAAATAAAAAATACATATGTTTGGATCGGTCTGATGCCAGTGAACATTTTGAGTGGTGGAAAGTAAAAGAATATTCATAAATGACTTAGTTATCACACTGAGAATGAGTTTACAATTTTTGTAAAAATACCGTAAGTGGGGTATTTTTTTTTCATGCCTCAAGGGCTAGGTGGCGCTGCATATATAACTGAATGTTGTCATAGAGATACCTTCAGGCCTTGACAATATACATACATGTCAAGTTTGGGATTTTTTGGAGCATGTATCGGGGAGTTATTAAGCATATCCTTTTTCAGTGCAAAACACAAATTTTGATGCCCCGCCCTCATCATATAGTATTTCCAAAAGTCAAGATTTTTCCCCCTGTCGTTGGCTCAGGTCTTGACATGGTCCAGGTCAAGTCTTAACTCAGTCGGATGAAACGTGTAGGAGAAGTGGGCAAAAGTATGCCCCCTGTAAATGTGCAAAAATTGTCAAAAATGGGACATTCAAAAATTCGTAGCTCACTTCCTGTTCATTTTAGCATATGGGTCCAAGAGACTTTTTTGGAGGTCTTGGGATCCCTCATACACCTAAAAATATTTGTCGTTCTTGCTTAAACGTACAACTGGGGCTGCTTCATTAAAAATTTCTAGGGGGCGCTATTGAGTCTTTTTTTTTTCAAAAATAGCACAATCAACAATAAAATATTGCTCATTGTACCAGGCCAGATGTGTGTGCCAAGTTTCATGAGTTTCTGTACATGTTTATACCCTCAAAACTTCCGTTGTTTTCTTGGCAAACAACGCTTCGCCACGCCCACAGCAATTCGCGAAAACTCACAAACTTCGTGTTGTGACATCATGAAGGCCGAAACCCTCATCTGAGCAAATATGAGGTAGGTCCAGTTAACGTGTTTGGAGAAAAACGTAGAAGAAAATTCGTAAGAAAAAAAAAATGCCACTCGGTGGCGCTATCAGTAAGATGAAATATAAGTTCGTAGATGTCTTTAGGGCTGGACTCTCATCAAATGTGTGAAATTTTGAGAAGATAGGATCATCTGGGTCAAGTTCATGCAGCTTTTATTGTCACGAAAAATCTTCAGACTTTGCGTTACCGGAGCGGCCACGCCCTTTGGCGAAAAGTTACAATATTCGGTGTGGGGCATGATCAACATCTTAAGGCTTTTCTAACCAATTTTCAACTGGATCCCTTCAACGAGCTCGGCACAGTAGCTAAAAACGTAAAGAATGACATTTATTGTTACCACTAGGTGGCGCTATATGTATAACTGAATTTTATCATATAGATGTTTTCAGGCCGTGACTATTACGTTGCCTGAGAAGTTTGAGATTTTTTGGAGCTTGAACATGGGAGTTATTAAGCATTTGCTCTTTCTGGACAAATTAAATTTTAAAGGCAATATTTGATGCCCCGCCCCCGTCATATAGTATTTCGAAAGGGCAAGATGTTTTGCCCAGTTGTTCTCTCAGGTCTTGAGATGATAAATGCCAAGTTTGAAGTCAATTGGATGAAAAATGTTTGCAAAGGGGGAAAAAGCATGACCACAGTGAATGTGCCAAAATAGGCCAAAATTGGACATTAAAAAATCCATAGCTCACTTCCTGTACATTTTAGCTACATGGTCCCAATAGACTTTTTTTGTGCGTCTCGGGGTGCTACACGTGCCTGCCAATTTTCGTTGCTCTAGCTCAAACGTGCCGGGCTTGTTTTTTATTTTTCTATGCTAGGGGGCGCTATAGAGTCGCGTTGTTATGACGACTTCATAATATAAAATTTTTCGCCGGGCCTGAGGAGTGTGCAAAGTTTGGTGAGTTTTCGTAAATGTTTAGGTACCCAAAATCGCGATCGTTTACGGAGAATAATAATAATAATAATAATAATAATTCGAACGAAAAACAATAGGGACCTCGCAGCGGTCGCTGCTCGGGCCCTAATAATAATAATAATAATAATAATAATAATAATAATTCGAACGAAAAACAATAGGGACCTCGCAGCGGTCGCTGCTCGGGCCCTAATAATAATTCGAACGAAAAACAATAGGGACCTCGCAGCGGTCGCTGCTCGGGCCCTAATAATAATAATAATAATAATAATAATAATTCGAACGTAAAACAATAGGGACCTCGCAGCGGTCGCTGCTCGGGCCCTAATAATAATTCTTACAAAAACAAGAGAGACCTCGCAGCAGTCGCTGCTCGGGCCCTAATAATAATTTTTACAAAAACAATAGGGACCTCGCAGCGGTCGCTGCTCGGGCCCTAACAAAACATCAATTCAAAATGTCTAATATAGCCGTTTAGGATTCAGGAGCACAACTTTCAGTGCAATATGTGACAAAAACATTCTTGTTTTATACATGGTCCATGTGTAAAATAACAAGGTATTAATGGCTTAAAGTTGTGTTCCTAAAATCTAAATGGCTATGTTTGACATCATGAATTGAATGGTTTGTTTTTTTTAATGGGCAAAAGTGTTTTAAACATGGAGAGTGAATTACAAAGTAGACTTGATACAGAATATTGAAAAAGAAAGTAAGCCAGGTGTCAGGCAGCTGTCAAACTCATTTACAACTACCAGCCAGGCATCCGTTGGTAATGCTAACAGGTAGCTGCTAGCCACTTACGTTGGAGACTTCTGCCTTATCATACAATGATGGTGAAATTAATTAGCGGTTTCTTAGCCCCCCAAATTAGTGATTGAATTTGAAATCGGGATAGCGTTGTGTTGATGTTGGTGACAACTATAATGTCAATCAAAACTATGATAAAGAAATCCTAAACGTCTAAAATTGAACTCAAGCTAGCCATCACGACACGACGTGGGCCAACTTCAAAGTAAAAGTCTGCTAAGGCTATTAGCATTGCCGTCAATGTATTATTTGGAAAACTTTATTTTGAAGTTAGCATTAGCGTAGGTAGCGTGTTATGTTGAGTATGTTTCCAGCTTCCTTGACATGTCAGAATGGTGTTGGGAAAAGAGGTAGAAAAAAATCCTGTATCATTCATTTGGGGACTAATTTCACTCCAAAAATACTCCCTTACATGCAACTTGCATGATCCACAAGGATTTTCAACTAAACCTAAAACTTAAATGTTTTTTTTTTTCTTTATTTTGGCAGGTAGTTAAAGGCCTAACGTACCTGTGGAGCTTAAAGATACTTCACAGAGGTGAGTAAACTTGGGTTTGGGCTTTGTTTCGGTAAAAAGAGCCGAGTTGATAAACATCAGTGTCAGATTGCTGATGTTGCAGTTGTATCACACAGTTTGTCTCTGCAGATGTCAAGCCCTCCAATATGCTGGTGAACACCCGAGGACAAGTCAAGCTATGCGACTTTGGTGTCAGCACTCAGGTACACTCATTCGTTTTTTGAATGTTGGAGAGGTTATTACTTGGGAGAGAGGGAAGAGATACATTTCTACTGTGTGCAGTCCTTTGTGTCTATGGTCAAGCTGTCAATCACTGCATTCATTTTAGACCCAGTGCTTTCCCAAGGGTCTGTCTTGTACATTCACATTCCCCCCATCCCATTGTTCTACACCCTTCAAAAAAATCTCGTTATAATTATGACCACATCCACAACTGCGAAGCCTCATTGATATGCATTTAGAAGAGGTGGAGACGGCGTGGGTGACAGACAATAATACCCTTGTCATTGTGTGCATGTTTGTGTCGGTGTGTTTTTCTCAGTATATGTCTGTCTGTGTGCCTGTGGAGAATGTTGCAATATGTGTGTTTGTAATGTAAGCATTTGGGAGCTTTATCTGAACACCAAACCTGAATATCTGCTTACCGGTACCTCTTTACAGAGAAGCAGCTGCTTAAACTGTTCTTCATTTTTAACCTCACATTTCTTGTAGGTTCCAAGGACATATACTGTAGTTACACAATTTACTCTTCTGTAATGTAAAATGATAACCAAGATTTCATTTATTATCACTGTCAATATTTACAGTTGGTGAATTCAATTGCCAAAACATATGTGGGAACAAATGCATACATGGCAGTAAGTGAACTTTAACTATATTGACTTTTCTTTGACAGAGAGCTCATAATCGTGTCCATGATATGCTCTTTTTTTGTTTTTGTTATCATATTGTGTTTACACAGCCAGAACGGATATCAGGGGAACAATATGGTATCCATGCAGATGTCTGGAGTGTTGGAATCTCTTTCATGGAGGTACGACAATAAATCGTCTGACTTTATGAGATTCATAAGCGTGTGCGTGTGTATGTGTGTCTTGTGTCTAGTGAGAGCTGATGATAATGATGCAGTGAAGCAGCGTTCATTGCTCCCCAGGGTCTTGCTAAAGTGCCTGATTGACAATGTGTTTTCAAATATCATTTAAATTTCAGTATCCCACTCTTGTCACTTGCCTGCCCACTCAAGTTATTGATTCTCAATCGGTTTCTGGCCACAGTAGAACAAATGGCTTATTGTGTCACTAATGTTTAATATTATTACAAGTGTAACAATAATGAGGAGCTGGCAAAAAATGAGAAAATGAACTATGTGATTGTTTAGCCCTGTTTTACCTGTCCCTTTTTATTCAGTTCATCTTAGCTACACATTGAGTTACATGAAATGACCTGCACTCCTACTCAATTTAGATTGAGCTTCACCAACCATCATCTATCATCATCATCATGTTGCAATCTAAATAACCTCCATTGACCAAATGTAGGGAAACCTCCAATAATAAAAAGCACACATACTCACATACTCACAGGCATGCATCGACTAAACCATTCAAACTGCGTTCAAGCACCCTCGTGTAAAGTCACTAAAGGTCTGGCTCTGATGTGTTCTCAAGACCTTGACTGGCCTAGTGTTTGAATGAGTTGATAAGTAATCTGTCCCACAGTTCTGTCTTCAACATCAGGAATCACAAATTTTGGTAATTAACAGGCACTGCGAGTATTGCTGGGTAAATGGGAGTTGGATGTTCGAACCATCACATGTCCTCTTGCATTCACCAAAAAACTGTGACACCCCAATACTGCTTACTTATACAGCATTCTTACGTGACTAAATAAGTACCATCAGAATCCCGACTGGATGATGTAAACACAGAACTGCCAAGTATCCTTAACGAGAACATCACAGAGACCACCTGGCTCATCCCCACAGCAGCATCAGTTATGCAAGAGATACTTGGCTAAGAGACGGACGGAACAACCTGAAGGCCACCTCCGTGGAAGAGTAGGCTAGAGGCACAAGTAAAGGTGATCCGGAGAGAAGTTAGCCTCCTAACATAGCAAAGCAAAGTTGTGAAGCTGAAGAAAGAAATGCCCAAGAAATATGGCTCAAAATCATTCATGCCTGGTGGCTAGAAATTAGTAGAGATTAGTCTGGTATCCAGGAAGCCTGCCAGCTTTCCTTCCTATCTACCTTCTGTCCGTCCGTCCATCATCCATCAAAACAGTCATCCAAACATTTCCTCCCCTTTGTACATTTTATGGTCACCGAGAGGTAGGAACCTATATCCTAGCTGAATTTGAGTGAGAGGTTGGCCAAACCAATTTAACAGCATTCACAACATATTAGTAGCCATGACCAACTTTAAAAAAACCAAAAAAAAAAACCATTTAATTATATTATTATTATTATTATTATATTTTTGTCAATAATACAAAATAATATTTATTTGCATATTGTGCTGTTCTTCACACAGCTGGCCCTCGGGATGTTTCCCTACCCACAGGTGAGTTCTTCAGTCCATTTGTATTTGAAAAAACATTTTTATTATTATTTATATCTAATTTCAGGGGCTTGTGATAACGTTTGTACCGTCATACGGCAGTTGTCAACAGTTGGAAGCCACCAGTAGTAGTTCAGTCCGAACCACACACCATGGGCACAGTCCATCAATTGTTAGTCTGTCAATGTTATTTTAACTACACTTCTGTCATGCTAAATTACATGTTATCACCACAGTATTTCCTCACTAATGTCACCACATATAGTATGTGTACACGGTCATAACTGCCGGAAAAACTGCTCCTGGCCAACGGACTCAATGGTCGTTTCTCAATATGAAGAACACAGGGTATGGTGTTGTGGATTTGCCGCAATATTTGCGATAGCAGCACGAAATGCACCGTAGGATATTTTTGTAGCCAAGTATTCACAGGCAACATCTGATGCATCCTAAAGTTTATGAAGAGAAGACAAGAACAACATTCCGTGCGTGCTTGCTTAATGCGTACTTTCAATTAGAACAGTACAAGATCAAAAAGACATAAGAACGGACAAGAACTCATATTGAGAATTGGTTAATAAAACCCCTTAGTGGCTCAATAACCTGTCTAATGTAAAATGCCACACCAAAGGACCCCTTAGCTTAGCAGTCTAACAACATGCCTGATGTAAAAAAAAAAATAACTGAGCCCTATACTAATGCTTACATAAAGGTAGCAATAATGGGTAATTTACAACAGGAGGAAAACATGATTGGCGCGGTCTGTAGTCACCCAAGCTCTACAACACGGCTAGCTATCAGTATTGGGATGGAGCCAAAAGGAAAATGCTTCTGCACCTCCTTTGTCAACCTCGCTTTCTGATCATATTTCTCACGGTTACTATACTACCGTTTTCTTGTCACAAATCCATTGCCATGTGTGGTAAATCAGGTATAAATTTGCTCCCACCTATCAGAATTTGTGGGTGTGTTTGCGCCGGTATATGATTAGAGCAATATCCTTAGTGAATAGGTGGTTAATAGGGAGCAGACTGCGGGTGCAGTTGTGGAGCAGCGCATTCTTAGTTGATCTACCCCTTAGTTGTTTAAATGTTTCAATTGGTTTAAAACGAAACAACACATATTAAAATTATATTCTTGCCTGGCTGTGAGTACTCTGGGTTTCCAGGGAGTTTTATATAAATGTTCTGAATTATTCAAGCACATTCAAACTAATGTAAAATAGAACTCTGCACACGCATAAGAAAACTGGCTTTGTTAGTCACTATTCAAGGGAAAATGAAGGATATCCAAAGTTTCATTAGATGTCCTCTGAAAAGCCAAGGATGAAGACGTTTGTGTCAACTAGATTGTGAGGTTGTTTTTATTTATTAATTTATTTTTTTGAGAGGTGCTGGGTGATACACGCTATCTTTGATTTGAGTGCAGCATTTTCTCTCATTACATTACCTTAAGTCCTGCTCAGATGTAATTGCCGACCACAGAAGTGACTTCCCAATCTCATCAAGTCTTAATTAGCCCTTGAAATGGGTTTATCTCACTAATCTCTACTTGAGCAATCTGATTCTGGTTACCTCAGCTTCCGTCGTGGGCCTATGCACGAAATGAGAGCCTGTGGTTTCTATCTAAAGAGTTTGATGCTTCAGTTATGCTTTGATTTAATAAAAACAACTTTCCAAGCATTTCAAGGGACCCAAGATCATTTAGCAGTATTTGATAGACAAAGTTGCTTTGTAGGGCCTAAAACTAAAAGCATTCTCCATTGGGATGTAACGATATCCAACCATCGCGATACGATATTATCACAATATGTAGCTCACGATATGATAATTATCACGATATTGTGGGGAGGTTGGCGATATTTAAAAAAGGTCACAATATTGTAAAAAGAATGAGCTCATACTAAAAAAAAAAAAAAGCACAATATTGTGCTTTTGTACATTACATCAATGTTATGTTCTTATTATTGTGATGTTTTATTATTAGTATGCTATTATTATTATGTTATGTTGTTAATGCACGCACACATTGAGTTCCTCCACATAATGGCTTGCTTCACGGGAATATTATGTTCCCCTTTGTCTGACAATTAGCGTGCCTTTTAAAACATAGAAGGGCCAAAACATCCCTAATGAAAATTAAATTGGACTAAAAAAATAGCCACCAGAGGGTGCTAGAACTGCACGAATGGAAATCAACCTGACTCTTTTAACAGATGTGTTGCTTTTAAATATCGTGAACATGACGGCGACGATATTGTGGCAGTTTTAATATCACAATATCACGATATTGCGCTTATCGTTACATCCCTAATTCTCCATCAGGCTGTCTCGACTTTGGTACAACCTGCTCGATGAGTGAAAAATTGCAAAATTGGTGATATCCTGTAAATCAATTCTTAAAACTCACTTTTACTGAATGGCTTTTGTGATGTCCTCTTCTCCTCCTTAAAAAAAGATATCAGCCCTCTTGGTCTCTGTTTCTGTTGTTGAGATCTTCTACAATGTATTGGTTCTTCAGTCGGTTTTATATGATACAGTAGACTGTATGGCAGCTGATGTTTTTTTGACCATTTATACTTGTGATTTGTTCAAGTACGTGCTTTTCTTCTGTCTGTCAAAGGACTTTATAAACATGTTTTTAAGGTGCTATTTAATGGATGGATATATACCGGTAGATAAAATGTATTATGTACCGGTAGTAGATATAAAGCCATTGTGCAGTCTTTGTAATTCCCAGTTCTTGATCATGTTTGCAAAGTGAAGCAAGAGCCCAAAAAGTCTTAGTGAGTGTCTTAGTGTCATGCAGCTTTGTAATCTCTTAATTTTTCTCAGCCTCCATATGGTACCGCTGACCGATCACCTGCAGGCTGTTGCCGAGTGGTCTGGCAAGAGTGTTTGGATCTAGCAAGTAAGGCACAGCTCGCCAAATTCCTCAGGCCTAAGCTGCCATTTTTACAAACGTTGGCACAGCTGTCAGTACAAACCCCCCATTACACTTTCCCAGAGACCATTTTAATACAGACTAAGGATCGAAGTTTTAGTCTGTACTGTAGTCCAGTGAACGATAGATACATGGTTTGCGACCAATATTTTCAGAATGCTTTAAACTTCTGAAAGGCTAGAAACATCAGTTATGAGCCTTTTTCCCCCCAGAAACAGTGTGTACTTGTGTGTGTGTGTGTGTGTATGCTCACAGTGGGTCGTAGCATGAATTGATGCATGTGTTTGTCTGATCAGAGGTTTTTGTCAGGTGTTAATTGAGGTCTTGCTCCAGCAGTGTAAAAGTATTTGAAGACACTAGATGACACTGAAGTGTGTACAGCCATCAGCACATTTGGTCCTGACTGTCTTTTTTGTTTGCTAAATGGTATTTTTGTTTCTCATCATGTTGTTATGTTCCTGGCAAACTTAACTCAATAGTGTTTATCACTATTTATTACACTTTCTGTTGCTATCACGGGGAAGGTCTTAATTCATTGTAGTGTAACGCTTTAATATGTATGAAAGGTCATACAAAAGAGAAGAAAAGAAAGGCAGTGTACAAACGGAGAGGTTGGGAAATGCTGTCCAAAACGTTTAAGCGTTACAAAATACAAATGAGAGGAAATGCCTTGCAGATATGTCCTATTCTGTCTAGATAGACTTAGGAATATTTTTATTCATATTCAAGTGATAAACAAGCTCAGTGTTAAGAAGAAAAAGATATGGAGGAGACCACTTTTAATACGTGGTTAAGCTTTCCCATACAAAAATAAGTGTTTGGTTATGCTTGAATTGGTTTGTGTTCCACAATACAATTTCAACCTCTGAAGCAGTATGCAATTTAGTCCAAGTAATTATTTCAGGGCAAATTACTTTTACATTGTTGCCTTTAATGTGTCTGAATCAGGCAAAAGTGGATATGGAGGCAGTTTAAGAGTCTCTTGATATTTACAGTGTGTGGGAACCTGTATTTAATTGAGTGAATCAATAAGTGCTATAATATACTGTCAAAAGAGTTTCATAATGAACATTTTTGTAGGAAACATTATTAGATTAGCCAGACATTAGCAGAGCCTCCATCTTGAAACAGCCATCTCTTAGTCTCTTAGAATATAATAGTATTATAAATGTTGCTAGGGAAGTTTTCTTCTACTAAGGTGACCATGAAAATGGAATGTAAAACTTTAAATTTTATTATTGTACAGTCACGGGAAAGCATCATAGGGACATCACTCCTGTTGACCAAATTTTAAATAGTTAACTCCACATACCCACAGTTCGGTATTTGCAGATTTTTTTGCGCAACCAATCCCTAGTTATTTGCTGAAAAACATGTATATTTGTCATTCTTGTCCTCAGGCCAAAGCTCTAAAAGTTTTACTTTGTGCTGTCTTGTGGGATCTTGGTAACGCAAAGTCAACTCCCCCCCCCCCCCCCCCCCCTCTATTCCTTCACATTTATTGTTGTATATAATGTCAGTAAGATGAGGTTATTGACTTCTGTTTGTGTAAAGTGCTAGTGTACATATTTGTTTGCCCGTGTGTGATGTCAAATCACCAGCAAGTTTTTTGGGCTTGTCTGCTAGCTTAATACTATTGATGAGCCTCTTTTGTATCTGTTTTTTTTTCCTTTTTGTTTTTGTTTTTTTTGTGTTGCCTAAAACAACTTACCCAACATTACATCTCAAGATACTTATTAATTGTAATGCTAATTTGCTTTTGTAGCTGGTTGCTCTCCCCCTTTGAGCAATTGAGTCAGACTTGTGTGTAAAGTGTACTATAGTTTGCGACTATTTTTCACCTTTAGTTTTGCGTTTAGCTTCTCCATATTCTCTTCTTTCTTCTTTCTTGGTCTGCTTTCATGGTTAGCTACTCTTCATCCGCCTTTCGTGACAACAGTACTCGAAAACTAATCTATCTTTTTGCTTCCACGGAGTCGAGGATTAGTTACTTAGAGGAGAGGATTTGCACCGCGCAACTTGTAGTTACTGGTGCTGAGCAAGTTAGCTTAGCTCGTAGCATTCGTCAACAGCCAGGAAAGAAAGAACCCAGGATGATGGGTAACCATTTTGACGTAAACATGACACTTTTTATCTGATTGGACAGTAGCATGTGAGTTGGATAAAGCCTTAAAGATGCATTGTGGATTTTAAAAATTTAATGTTAAAGATTTTCCTACATCATACATGCTATACCAATACCCAGATGAGTACAAAGAGCCCTGACTTTTTAACGGTGACTGTGCCTATCTGCTTGTATCATTTCTTCAGTTTATTTGGGGTGGGGGAGGGTGACGTCATGGTTGTCCCTGCTGAAATTTTGTGTTGCGTTAGCTAGCGTATGACACAACTGGGATGGAAACTGTGTGGGCGGGTTGTGTACAAAAAAAAACACCTTTGAGTGCACCCCAAACTCCAGCTCAGACTTCAGGACAACTGGAAAAAAATAAATAAAATAATAATAATAATAATAAAGTTTATTGGAGCACACATACTTGCATGCATGGGCTTGACATAGAAGCTGCAGTTATGCTTTTGACCAGAGGTGGCAGTCTTGAGTAAAAACATGACTCCCTCAATACTTCCAAAAGTGTTTGCCATGGATAAAATTTAAGTCTACGTTTATTATATACTGCATTTGTAACTGTTAAATTAATTAACTTCATTTTACACTTAAAAATGTTTGATATTTTGCTTGAAGCGCTGTACATTGTAAATTGTTTTATGATACTTAAAGGTTGTCCTTTGAAGCAGAATATTTCTTTGTTTTTCTTATGATAAAAATATACATTCTGACTCCAAACAAATGGGAGCCCAACATCCTGATTGGATTTCCAAGTTCCACTGTGTTCTAGATTGGCATGTTGAACATGCTCACTTTGACATCTGGTCATGCCGATTGTAGCAATTATTGTACATCTCAGTACCTCGAGATAACCTGCAGGGCAAGAATAAAGTGCTACTCTGAGAATTCACATTAGTGGATCTTTTATCCCCGTTCTCCCAAATGAGAGCAAGGCCATTAACAATTGTGTGTTTTCATTATGTAAATGGTGTTACGCATACCCACAAATTGCCACCAGGAAAGCAATAATTTTCTCCTAGTGATCATAATGTGTCCAAGTGGATCGTCTTGATTATGATATGCTAATTACATATTGCCATATCTCCCTTCTCTGGTTTGTGTTACAGATCCAGAAAAACCAAGGATCTTTAATGGTAAGTTTTATTTTTCTTAGCAAAACTCTTATCATGGTCTGATTCACTGGAGTTGCATTAAAATATTTGCTCATGCTTAAACTGCTGCTATTGTAGTTTGTGCACATATGGAATAATAATAAGGCAAGAGCTAAGGATGTTTTTGTCTGCATTTGATTTATCTGCAAAGATGAATCACAGTGATTTTCCCTATTGCCAAGAAAATCCCTCTCAGCTAACGTGTTTTTCATCTCCTCTTTCAGCCTCTTCAGTTACTGCAATGCATCGTTGATGAGGTGAGTCGTCGTCTTATGTGCTTTTGCATCTAAAGTCAGTCCTAATGGACCAGAAAGCTTATATTTTGTTTCCTAATGAAGCAAGCCACTCGGGCAGCTTAGCTCCCCGCTCGCTCAGCCTTTCACCCAAAGCAACTGCCTTAGGCAATACAATATAGTATATTCTTGCACATTTGTATGGCGGAACCTTCATTCATTAAGTGTTATGAACAACACTGCTATTCTGTATTCTACAAAGTCAGCAGGCTCAAAGCAGATTAACAAAATATTTTGAGACAAAGTGAAATCACTTGACTTGTGTAATATTTTTAAAATGTAATCCAAGTTTACCCCAATTTTACCCCAAAACGAGTTGCATGATTACCATGCATGTCGTGCAAAAAGCTAGAGTGCAGTCAATTAATTGAATAACGTTAATTGATTTGTTGACTTAATGACGCAATGACTAAGTTTGTACATAGGCAAAGCAACAACAAGAAAAAACAACTGAAAATCATAAAAGTTGAGAATAAGACATAAGCATCAGCTAGTTCTAAAAGATGATAATATGATACTGTCTAAATTTAATTGATGGTGAACTTCATTCGCTTTATGTAAAGTTACAAGTGTAAATACATGAATCCGGCTCATATGTCTCGGCTGGTTGAGGAGTTTATACCAAGATTCTGGCAACCGGCCCTTAAATTAACTCCTCCACAGCTTCAACACACACAACAGTATTTCAAATGTTGTTAATTTGCACCGCATAAATTATGAGAGGGCATATTTACTGATATATTCATGCTCAAAAAGCAAAGCACAACAGCAAAAACACTACCTACCAGGGAATATATGCTTAATGTCACATGTGTGCTCAAATATTTTCTATTCATTAACCGAACAAAGTTCAATATTTAAGTGTCAGACCAATTACAATAACAAAAGAATTGTAATTTTACCCTTGTGAATAATTCTTGGGGGGGGGGTGAAGTCCAGGGTTATTATAGTTTGGGAATTTTCATTTTAGGTTTTATTTCATTTTTGAGTTTCATTTTTTAAATTTAGTTATTTTTAATTAGTTTTCAGAGTGGTTTTATTAGTTAATTAGTTTTAGTTTTTTTGTTTGTTTTTTAAATGCTAAGTTTTAGTTTAGTTTTAGTTTCAGTACTAGTTTTCTTTTTTTTTTTAAAGTGTATTACTTGTGCACAATATTTAATAAACAACATGGTTAAATGAAAAAACACATTTCTTACCTAGCGAATGTGCTTTTCTATTGACTGCTGCTAGATGACGTCACTTCTGCGTGACGCAGTTTCAAATGTCTTTATTCCGGTTAATATCGAAATAAATATACTTAAAATCACATTTAATATCATCTCCAAAGGTTCATGTATTAAAATAATTACCAAAGACTAAAACAAAGGACATTTTCGCTTTAATTATAGTTAGTTTCAGTTGGTTTTGTAAACATAAAATGTAGTTTCAGTTAGTTTTTGTTTTTTAAAAGGCAAGGAGAAACATGTTCATAATACCCCCACCAAAAAAAAAAAATGTTTTGGGCCATTTTTTTTTTTATTATTATTAATTTTTTAAATTACTCAGCACACACTTGCTGCCAGTTGCCCATCCCTACTCTAATCCATGAAACCTTTTACCTGTTGATGTAATTATTAGATTGTATATGAAACAACTGCACTCAAAGAAATTGTTCTCTCCTTCATGATCTTTTGAAATTGTTTACAGTTGATACCTTGAAGTAGAGCTTCTCTGTAGTTGGTCCTACCATCTGGCCACTCTCATTAATGTTCCTCTTTTCTGTTTGAGTAAAAGCAAGCAGCTCTACTGATAAAGAACTCCCTCTTTATTTTCAAGCCTGTAATTACTGATCTAATTTTGCCTAATAATTGCTTCATGGCAATGACATGTATATTTACTCGTACCCTTGTTCTCATAGTGGAACCATGTTGTCCACCAGAGGAATAATTCACATAGATGATCCACTTTCATCAGCCTGCTTGTCTTTTGTACTGTTGCCTGTTGCCACATCAAAGCTGCAACAGTCTTCCTCTCAGCTGGAAACATGAATATAAATGTGTGTCTGTTTGATATCGCAAAAGGTACCAGTAAATACTCTTACTTACTCATATTTAAAAATTATAATTAAAAAGTCTTACTTACTTGTCATATTTAAAAAGCAACTTTTTATTTATTTTATATGTTCGATGATTCATCCATGTGATGGAAGCATGTGAAGTTTTTTTTTTTTTTTTTTGCACAGCAGGGCTACAAATATAAAGAGTAATTAATTCATCAACATTTTACTAATCCCCTGCCTGGTGTCCCCAGATTTTATTTTTTGGTACCCCAGTTGTTAACCTCTATTTTCAAAAGTTTTGGGTCACTGGGGCTCATTTTGAGGGAAGCCCAGACTTCCCTCTTCCAGCTACTTCTTTCAACTCTTCCTGGGGGATCACAAAGCATTCCAAGCCAACCGGTAGCTCACCAAGGAGGAAGCATCCTGATCAGATACCAGAGCCACTTCATTTGTTCCGGTCTGACCCCCTCCCGGATGGCTAAGCTTTTCTCACCTCATCTCTAAAGGACAGCCTTGGAAACTCATTTTGGCTACTTGTATCCAATTTACAACCCATCCAACGTCATCATCAAAAATACAGTATATGCAGTAGTACACATATTTGTGTTTTCAAGGGGCCCTGGCCATTAATATACATGAACAAACATACCACCCATGAACTTAACATTTTTCTTTATTATTATCTTCAAAGGATCCTCCAGTTCTTCCTGCAGGACAGTTCAGCAAGACTTTTGTTCACTTCGTCACTCAGTGGTAAGTCTGTTTCTACAGAGTTGTCATTGTTGTCATCTGAATGTATTCACCACTTCTTCACAATCTCATAACACATTTTCATGGTCCACTCAATGTTGTCCTGAGGGGATTTATATAGCTTTGTGTTTGAGAATATTGTTTCGTTTGATTTAAATGACCAAATATTGCTGTATTAAGCCCTGTAATTGACTGGTTATGAACAGTCAAACAGCAACCCACAGAAAATGGGTGCATGAATGGATTATTTTATGGATGGACAGTCCGTATCTTGTATTGAGTAGATTTTAACTGCCTGCTCTTTCAGTATGAGAAGACAACCCAAAGAGAGACCTGCACCCAATAACTTAATGGTAAGTTAAACCAATTTACTCTATTAAGCATGTGTAACCTTGAAAATAATCACATTGAGAATCTGTGTATAAAGTGTTATCATATTCCTGCACCCCGGTTAAAGTCAATTAAATGAAGTTTTTAACATCCCTGTAGCTTTTGTCTATAATTGTACTTTTTGTGAAGTTGTAGGGTTCTCAGTCAAGGACCTTTCAAATCCGTACTGCTGTATGAAAATAACATGAATGAACATCTTGCTTGTAATGAAAAATGTCACAGAGGTCTGCAAAAAAAACCTTGAGACTGGTTTAAGGTGCACTTAAGCAGTAATTCATTAAATCGGCATTTTGTTGAAGATAACGCCCAAAGTACTGCTCAAGAGT
Source organism: Festucalex cinctus (assembly GCF_051991245.1). NCBI lineage: Eukaryota > Metazoa > Chordata > Actinopteri > Syngnathiformes > Syngnathidae > Festucalex > Festucalex cinctus. The sequence continues at coordinate 13,297,537 of NC_135414.1, read as the reverse complement.
TAATTAAATGTGTTTTGACCATTTTTAGCAGACAAAGCAAATCTATCAGAAGTATCTTTCTGTGTTTATTTGAGGTGAGGCTCTGCAATAAGTCACTATCAATATATAAAATATATTTTGTGATATGCACATTATCAATATTAACACCACATCTGTCTGATAAAATGTTTGTTGTAAAAAAAAAAAATGTGGAAACAAAACCCAACCTTGAAATTGTGTGTGTTGGAGGCAGAGACTACAATGTAGCGTTATATTTAATAAATCAAAGTATGTACGGCTTTTATTTTGTAGTAGTAATCTAAATTCCTTGCACTTTGCAAAAACCTGTACGCTAGGTTCATAAGATTTTTTTTTAAAACCAGTTTTCACAACTTCTTTCTGTAATTTTGAGTTGAATCACTGAATATCGTTGCAGGCATTGCAAAATTGAAGAAAACATATCATAGTAGAATGAAAATGGGGGTGTTTGCTCCTTTGGTAAAGGAATGACCCTAAGTGGGGCCTTCCAAAGAATTGTGGACAAAGTGTGGAGAACAAACTGTCAGTCACCCTATTACGTAATTTTTATATGTAACTGTAATTTATGCATACGTCAGCACTTAAACATGAGCAACAGGCATAGCATTTATCATCATTTCACGCAGGTGATATCAGATCAGTCAATGTTAGCTCTTCTGTTGGTACGTCACCACCTCATGCCCCAGTCAATAGATGAAATAGGTTGAACAAATGTTTTTTGCTACATTAATACATTAACCAAACATTTTCTTTATAAATTGATACAAGTGTAGATGTGATTAAATTTATATAAAAAAAGGATTAACACATCACATTATCGTAGGTCTGTATTCATCTTTCCCTTTACGTCCCAAATGTGTTTTACGGTCTAACTCTGGAAGCTTTAATATGAATTGTACAACATTACTTCCATACTGTGCACGGTGTTTGTTTGTTTGTTTGTTTGTTTATTCATTTTTTCCTTTCGGACACATTACAGTTTACATCAATCACATCACATCATTTGCAACATTGACATCCGAAAGAAGGGCTGACGGGTAGAAGCCGAAGCTTATTCGAGACCCGTCCCCATCGACCCATTACTATAACGCATCAATCATATACATTATTTAGAATAGTCATTAATTTTTAGCGTTATCCATCCCATACTATCCCAGACACTGCTCGCTCAGTTCATCTTGAATGTCCGTGTGTAGATTGTGGCTAGTCCCAGTCATTTGGAACTGGTGAGTCGGTCCCCAGACGCCACCAGCAAGCCCACCCCGCCAGGCGAGCAGCCAAGGCGTGTTCTCCGCGCCACAAGACCAGCATTCGTACAAAGCCGCAACAAAGCGCAGGGACATTTTGCTGTCTGTTTTAAGGCCAAGGACAAGTGGCAGTTAAGTCCTCAGAGAGCTATGTGGTGAAGTTTTACGTTTTGAGGACAGAGCATTGAAGGGTGTAAATGTGCAGCTGCTAACAGATAGCAAGTTTACAGTCTGACACCATAGAGGACTAAATGGAAACCATGGTCTGACACTCATTGGTAGTGAATGGCTCATGACAAAGCGGTTGTTTTTAGCAGTACATTTTAAGGCAGAGGTTATTTTTTGGGTTGAGTTTTTGCGGTTAGTTCATCATCATTTGTACAAATAAAACTTCTGTTTCAGTCACATCATCCAAACATAATTTTTTTGTGGTGTTAGATGATGATTTGATAACAGATCTGTTTGTCTGATGGATAATTCGATTAGACGTGCTATTAATGGTGATCCGCCTCACAATTAAAAGGTTGTGGGTTCAAATCCGGCCTTCTTGTGTGAAGTTTACGCATTCTCCCCCTGCATGTGCAAGTTTTCTCTAAAAATTCCGGTTTCTTCCTACATTCCAAAATCATGCATGGTAGGTAGTGTCAAATTTAATCAGCCATTTTAAAATTTACTCTCAGTTTTAGTCCAGTTTCAATCGCACCTGTTAGTTTTTATCATATTTAGTCAACCTCATCCCGTTTTTATTGAGTCAACTTTTTTTTTTTAGTCCAAGAAAATATAATTTTAGTCGTCTAGTTTTAGTCAACAAAAATTGTCAACGTTTTAGTCTAGTTTTAGTCAGGACAAACATTTTACACCTGTATTTTATTTAATTTTTTTATCAGCAGATAATGTTGATCATTTTGGATCTAAAACGATTTCACATAAAATTTTCTCTCATCTTTTTGATGAAAAACAACTTCACACACAATTTCAGTATACCGACAAGTGGCTACTATGGTTCCATTCTGTTAGCTAGTAAGTTAGCCAGCATTAATTAGCCGTTGGATTAATGTTACGTTATAACTATGTGTGTGTGTGTGTGTGTGTGTGTGTGTGTGTGTGTATATATATGTATATATATATATATATATATATATATATATATATATATATATATATATATATATATATATATATATATATATATATATATATATATATATATATATATATATATATGTGTGTGTATAATATATATATATATATATATATATATATATATATATATGTGTGTGTGTGTATATATATATATGTGTGTATATATATATATATATATGTATATATATATATATATATATATATATTTTTTTTTTTTTTATTTAAGTGTATATATTTATTTAAGTGTATTTTGTTTTAACCTTTCACTGTTTACCCACTTGCTGTCTGTCCCATTTGTTTGTGTATGTTGCACTCTTTAACTGCAGATTTGGAAGGGGGTGTGTCACTATGTGTCACAGTGACAGATTAGCAGACAGGCTTTTACAAAATCATATAATTTTCATCTTTTTTTTTTAAAGTTTATTCCAATATTTATTATATGAAGTACATTTTCGTCTCGTCTTCATTAGTCACCGGAAATGCATACTGATTTAAAATGCATACTGATTTAGTCCCAGTTATTATTAAAGAGGGTTTTTGTCTAGTCTAGTTTAGTTTTTGTTGTGTTGATAAAAATATTTATTTATTTATTTTTTTTAAGTTTCCGTTGATGAAATTAAGTCTAATTGTAGATTCATTGAAGACTGGCCATAGCTGTGAATGCTTATTGTGTACCCAGTTATTGACTGGCGACTCGTTCAGGATGTTCCTCAGCGATGATAAGAATTACAGATAACAGATGGATGCTCCTTATGGTCTGTAGAATCAGAAAGGTCACAATGTTTGCTGGAGTAAACTATAGTGGTAATTCCCAAGACAAGGTATCAAGGGCAGTTTTTCAAATAAAGTATCTTTCAAACATGCCTTACATATTTAGATATATACAAATTTCTTTTATTGTTCACTTTTGTCTTGCTAACTCTCTCTATCATCTACTTTTTCCCTTACCTGTATTTTTGTCTTTCTTTAGGCGTTTTATTTCATTCTCCCTGCTATGCGCCCAGAGATGTAAGGTCACGGATGCCTGCCTTTGTAATGCCAGCCTGCTGATTGTCTCTCTTTTTCTCTCTCCGTTGCCTCATTCCCTCTTTCTTCCACACTTCTTACTCTGCTTCCCATTCCGCCAGCCTCCTGAGTCCATTAAAACTCTTTTACCTATTCTATCTGTATGTTAATGTGCCAAACAGCATCGACCTGTTTTGCTTGTGCTACCATTTGCCTTTAGTTTTTATCTTAGCTACTCCTTTCTACTAGAAGGCAAACTTATCTACTGCACTAATATATGTAAAAGTTGTAGCATCTCGACCGTATGAGCACCAGGTTTTGTCGGTTTGGGTTTGGAGCTCTTATTAGAAATTCCCTTCTGTTGTGTTCCCAAATTATTGATGTAAGTGTAACTTCTGGACTGAAATTGGACAGTTGGACCGATGCAGGTGTCATTTTGTTGGCCATAGGTTTTAAGACAAGCGCGATCAAATTGAATACAGTCATTTTTCTGATATGAAAGATAACTTTATTCTACCTATTTGTACTTTTAAAATGAATACATGAGGAGCCATCTGAGAGGAAAGTGAGTGTTTTTCTCTCTTATACTTATGCATTTTTTATTGTGGAAACACTATGCTACACTGTCGTCATAAGTTAATGACATTGCTCAGTTGAGGAAACTTTCCACTGGCCTGTCTCCAGGAGCTTAGCTGGTAGGATTTGATGATCACCTATCCTGTATGAGGTTTCTTGCTTAAATAACTGAACAACAAACAACAACAACAAAATGAAATATAACAGCAGATGGAAAAAAACAACAAAAGCAAATAACTGAATGCAACAGTTTGTTGAGTCCCTCTCCCCCTTTTGCTGAAAAATACACCATCTCATTCTGAAATTCCCTTATTTTCGCTTTTATTTTCAGTGGTCTATAATATTTTTTTTCAAAATGCTTATTTCTGTCTATGAAGGCCAGAAAACAAGTGCAAGGATTCAACAGTTACATTATTTGATTGGGATTTGATTGACATGTTATCTCTCCCTCCCTCACACCCTCATCATCCCTCATTCCCTAGCCAGCAGCCTTCACACAGCCTTCACACAGCCTTTTAGCACCCTTGTCAATGCAGCCCCCCATTCTGCTTCTCTATTCAAAGGCGTGCAGAGACACATTCAACCCCGGAGACACCAGATGAGCCCCACTATTTTTCACAAAAGAATCCCTCCCATGTCTGCCCATCTCCAAATTAACACATAAACGCTGTCTTAAAATACAGTACAGTACAATATATCTCTTTTGCTCAACAGGTTTTTTAAAACAATCAACACTATTATTCCTCAAATATGACAATTTACTTAAATTAATGATTATACAGTATTTAAATAAAGCAACAACAAAATGTACAATGTGCCCATGGAACTCATACAGGTAGATTCAATGATACAAGGCAAAATTATTAAAGTAGGTCCAAATTATTATCTAAAATTAGGCTCGTAATCCACAGGAGTTTCCGTTATCTAGCTCAAGTGAACTCTTGTTGCTATGCTTGGAGTTCATGACCCCAAAATACTGGCCTTTCGTTCAAGTCACATACAGTCTGTGGTTACTAAACACGTTGTGTGAATTTGTTAAAAAACGTAGAAAGCTCTACAGATTGCCAAATTCCTTTCAAATGTGGATGAATTTAGGACATTATGTAAGCCATGTTACCAAAATGTCTCTTTCCAAGGAGAGAAATTTCATCTCAATTAGTTGTCAGTTTGCAATTTACATGGTGCTATCACAGTGGACTGTCAATAGACTGTGCAAGTCGGCTGTCACTGATTTTTGAGAAAGACCTGCGAAAATCACCTCAACTCAACTTAATTTATAAAGCACTTTAAAAATCAGCTGCTTCTTTTCCATTGGGAGCTACACAAGTTGCTCCAAGACAACCTCAATGCCTAAGCTACTTCATGCATGGACGTCAAATATGCCGTGACACATTCAGGTTTATCCATTGGTAAGTTTCACTATGAAAAGCTTGTAGTCATCATTACACCAGTGGTTACAAAGCCTTTTCAGTAGTGAGTCCACATTTGACGCGCTTTCATGAAAATAATCCTGAGTTTATTTTGAGTAATACACGAGGAACACAAAACTAATGGTAAAAGTCTACGTACGCCAACTAATGGCTAGATATTGTGATACAAAATGATGAATAGTGACATTAATACTTTTCATTGGTGGCAGTAGGCCTACACAGATTCCATAGTTCCTGACGCTTGAGAACTTGCAACTCCTCAGCATCAGTCAGAACAAACTCAATGCCTTACAAAAGCACAACAAACAAAATGGATCGACCTTAACGTAACTTACTTTGAACTGCTTGTGAAGAAATGTTAAAACTCACTCTGGATTAAAATGTGTTTTCTACAAGGAATGTTCTGACTGAGGAACAGATAGCTTTTCGCTTGAACACCCTGACTGGCCATCCTCTTTCTTACTACTTGTTTAAGAACAACCGAGAGAACACCCTTTGCACGCAATGGGCCCAGCTAAGCTATGCCTACAGATCTTTAAATGGTCCGGCATGTTTGTGACAGGCAACTATCAGTTTGTATATTGTAAAATTACATGCATGTGTTCCCAACGTCCAAATTCTGCTCCCTCACAAGGTCAACATATCATTGCACCTTATTTGGGTTACTTGTGTCCATCCTGAACTTTTCCTGTCAGCACCTTCACTCCAAAATGCTTTCATGTTTGACCCATGGGTTTTCGTTGACAAATTTCCCATTCACACATGCTGGTGTGCTGCAATATGCCACTGATGCACTGATGTCAGTCACGCCATTGGAGCGTCATTCAAGTTGCATCCTCTGGCAACTTTTCTCTGTAATTGTCTGAAGCCAGCAATTTTCTGCTACTTATATATGACCACTGATGTAACCCAATTTTGTACATTAGTCGTAAAACAATGAAGTCTTTATCTTTATCATGAACCAGCAGTGGTAAAGTTATAGTGCAATTGCAGTACCATAAAAGTTTCCAATTTATTCCTTCCAACCTGAGATTTACAGAATCAGTGCCAAGCACTAACCTGGCAATAGCCAGATGGGGTATCTCTCCACAGTAATTTCGTCTGGAAAAGGCGGGACATTCTGTACAATAATTCGAGCTGATTGGACGATGCGACATTCTACATGTTTGTTTTAACCAACCACGGCCACGGATGAAAATTTCGTGTTCGTTCCTGTCGAGGGGGGGGCAAGCACGAACATCTTACCAGCTAGAAATGCACAAGGCGCCTCTCACTGTTCACCATTCAACAAGGAAACAGTGAGTAATTCTGCAAGAACATAATTAATTGTAGCATCAATTCGTCCATTTTTGGTTGGTTTGTTAGCCCCTGAGTCGGTGCTGGCTTCCTGGTTTCGTCACAGTTGCATATCCCGCCCCCAAACACAATGTCGCTCTGTAATTGGTCTGGTGGTTCGGGAACGATGTTGTCTGCGGGAGTGGTACAAGATGTATTCTCCAGAGTTTGTGAACTCATAAATACCGCAAGAATTCATGTTGCGAGAGCAAGGTTATCCAAGCAAGTTCTTGCAGGACAATTGTCATAGAAATTTGTAAATCCTTATGGTTAATCTTGGTTACATCACCCTCCTCTTTGTTGATGTATCTTTCAAAACTGTTTAACTCATTCAAACCCCAAAACATGTAAACAGTTTTTTTTAATACTTTGTCCTTCACTCCCAACAATGTATTTACACATTTTTATTTTATTTAATTTTATTTTTTTTTAATGCAAGAGCATACAGAAGGCTTTGATGCAGCTCTGACATGATGTGGCTTATGCATTGGTAGTTATAAAATAAACGGCCAGCAGGTGGCCGCAAGTATAAGAGATCAACAGCCAGGGCCATTTTGCAACAAGCTCTTTTTGTCAGTGTTTTCACCAAGAATGTGAATATTGATCAAACTTAGCTATTCTAGTTCAAATTGCTGCAAAATTGAAACAGATAACAAATATACTTGTTTTCCTGATGAAAGAAGAGACTCTAATTTTTCTTTTGGAGGTTCCATGTTTTTATAGCAATAGAACACGATATTCTGTGGATCGTCCAAAATAGTCAAAATCCATTAAAACGGGCAGGAGCGAAGGAGGCCGCTTCAGTGAAAATGGCTGCGACTGAATGACTTAATGAGGCAAAGATCAGTCTTTCTAAAACTTGCCTTGCAATAGCATATTAATCTTACCGTTATTTAAAATAGCATTAATTAATCTTCAGTTTAATACTCTCCTTTTTAAGACCTTAAACATTTAGAGTTAGGTAGAATTTCCCCGGGGTTTGGGTTATTTCTATATCAGTACGGTGCTTGTAAGTGATGATCCCATTTTGATGCGGCCAGGTGGTAATTAATGTGACATCTTAAAGAGTAATTTCCTCTTGTCTCACCCATCACGTGTAAGAACACCTTCACTGACCTAACTAAGGAGTACCTGTCACTTAGATGATCTTTCCTCACTAGTCCCATTCTTGTTGGAGGCAAAATTACAGTACGTGTGCAATTTGCAGTGTTGTTGATTGAAATGAATAGATTTCATTTCACATTTCACAAGTCAACATGACTTGCTTGATGTTTTACCGCTTAAGTCAAATTCCATCAGACTCTGGTGACCTGGCAGGATTCAGTGCTACGCCAGAGGATGACTTAGGACTGCCTCCCTTATCATCACTGTCTCTCTGTTGAGAAACAGTGGAATGATGGATGTGGGCATTCAGCACTTGGGGACACCCACGAGTGTCCACTACACCCTGTGTCAAAAATGCACGCACACATTTGCAGTGATGTGTTGGTAATTAACCTCAGACTGTGTTAGCTCCAGTTGCCCCTTAGAAGGACAAAGACGATTTATGAGGCTTCACACTTCCTTAAAGGTTTAGCTAGGATTGCAGCATAGGCTAACATCAGCATTTTGCTCTTGAAGTCCTATTTTGCTGTGCGCGGTATGCACCAACTGACTGTATCCTGTCCATCTACATTCTGTAACAATACAACTTCTATCATGTAATCACTTAGACGTGATGTCAAAATAGCCTCGGTCAAACCATGAAGCCATTATTGCTTATCAGAAACATGTTTTTAAATTTACAACGGTTCATATTTAGACATTTAAATTAGGATTTCAGCCGTGGCCAAAAACCAAGGCTTCATTGACAATGTTTGAATTTTTGAATTGTTGTTGATGAGTGTTGAAACTGACCAGTCACAAGGTTGTTTTCCTAATTGTACAACCAGGTGGCACAGATAAAATTCATGGCCAGCTTCGATTCGCTTGTCTCATTGACAACCACCTCCCTTCTTCACTTTTGACCTCTGACCGCCCTCGACGGGGACTGTGTTGTCTTTCCGATGAGGGTGGTGATTGTTATCATTGAGACATGGCACATAACATCTGTTTGAGTTGCAAAAGCCTTAGCAAGGGAAAGCTGTCAATATGAAACAAGACATGTTACCAACTATTAAAAAAAGAGTGTCCAATTGTGCAAATCAACACTGTACAACATATGAAGGTTTACATAAGATGGACACTTTCCTATTATGTCGTTACTAAACTATTTTACAGCCTGTCAAGCAGATCAATAAAGCCAATAATCATAAATGGCCTGACAACCCATTACGATACTAAAGTGTAATCTGTTAGTCTTAAATATTTAAGAGCATTTAATCATCTTCCAGTTTGATTTATCTGGGTTTGTGTTTATTATTATGTTTGCTTCCAAGCTGTGAATAGTAAAATTGATCATAAAAGATATTGCCCATTGGGGGTGAAACTATATCAGAAAGAAAAGAATGCATTTTCATTGCGCCTCCTGTTCATTTAAGCATTGATAAGTTATTCTGATGTCACCAGGAAGAAGTATTGTAAATATTCAGAGGGTTATTTACGGAAATATTAGTCACCTCTAGATATTGAGCAAAATAATATAGAAAAAGGAACCACTGAAGTATAATTGGGTTTCAAGTGTTTGAAAATTGAATTCTGTGGGGTCAAGATTTTCAATGTCAAAATGCATACTTGCATGATTTGTGTGTGTGTGTGTGTGTGTGTGTGTGTGTGTGGGTGTGTGTGTGTGTGTGTGTGTGGGTTGTGTGTGGGTGTGTGTGTGTGTGTGTGGGGGGGGGGGGGGGGTGTGTGTGTGTGTATTGTAATTTTCATCACTGCAAGCTATTATTTTGTACTTGAAGCCACTTTGCATAATCAGTATTTGGTCCACCATTTCACAAACTGAACGGCAATTAGTAAGTATGTATAAGTAATAAGTAATGATTTTATTTCATATTTAAAGTCAGATCCACAGCATTATCAGTTCAAGCCTCCTTGAATAGCACCCTGCAACCTTAAAAAAAACAGTTTAATTAAGATGTTGTGTCACTGTCTAAAACAAATTATTAACTGGAGAAACCAAAACTTAAGAGCTATTATGCATGTGCGTATGAATGTGACAACGCTTCTGATGTTAATGTAATCCAAAATATTTCGTGATTCTCTTTTAATATTTGCAGCCTATGATTAGCACGTCTACACCTGTACACAGAAATTTTAGTGACAATCAGTTGCGTGTCATATTAAATATAAAGCCTTTAGTGCTGTCAGGTGTGCAGACTCAGGACAATTAGTGGAGCCCAGAGTTCAGAACAAACATGATGAATCAGTGTGTAGCTGTTGTGCTGCTTTTCAATGCAGGTTAAAAGCCTATGCTTTTTCCCCCCATACGTATGACCATTGTTGGGAGTGGTAATTTAAAAAAGTAATTATTTAGTTGTCTAATTACTTTCTTTAAAAAGTAACTGAGGTAGTAATTGAATTAGTTCGTAACAAAAGTAACTACTGGAAAAAAAAATTGCTTTATATCAAATAATTTTGATTTTTCTTTTTTTTTTTTTTGGGGGGGGGGGGGGGGGCAGATTTCAATAGACATTTAAAATGAGTCAAATGGGCAGATAATTCTACATAAACTTCAGTATTTATTGCAAAAAACAAAAAAACTAACAAAAAAGAGGTTTATCCTGGTTTGAGTGTAAACACACTGGCTGCCATGACTGAGCCTGCTAATGATGTCATGCTACAGGTTCGAATTCGGAATGCTTCGCGGCTTTGGGAATCAGAATGTGGATAATGATTGATTTGGAGGGAAAACAGACACATTTTAAGACGAAATATTTCACTTTATATACAGTAAATCTTGCAGCCCGACCATATCTGGTACCGGCAGTGGGCAGGAACTGTCGGCCATAAGTGGAAGTGACGTAACATCCAGGGTAACCACCACCACCATTTTTTTTCATTCCGTAACATAGACATTTAAAACAGTCATAAAAATGTAATTAATATTTCATATGGAGAAAAATGGTTGACGTAAACGGGGAAAAATGTTTAATATTCAATTGGAGCTGTAATGTGACATAATCAGAACGTGGGTGGTACTCGTCCAGATGCAATCTTGCAGGCCGATCAGATCATATCTTATCTGGTGGAAGATAAGACTGTGGAAGTCCGTGATCAGGTAGTGACAACGGGGCCCTCACAAACCAGCAGCCTTTTTGTGGAGCCAGAGTGTGTGAACGCAGTAGTCGACTCGTACACAGCAAAAATTTGAATCAAGTTACATTTTTTGGAATTGATGTTAATTACTGAAGTGTAATTTTTACATTTGCAGATTTAAATGGTGTCCAGTTGGTGTTATTTTACAAAAGCGTTATTTTGAGAATATTTCATGTGGATTAGTATAGACACTTTTGAAGTGTTAAATTTAACTCTGTAGGTGTTGAATTAACACTGGCAATTTTGCTGTGTTAGGTAAGAAATCAATTGTAACGTTCAATGTGTTTTTTCCCCAAAATGTTGTTCTTGCACAGTGCGTTCTTTTAGTAATTTTACTCAGGTACTTTTTATTTCTTTACTTTTAAATGTATTTAACTTTTTGTCTGAAAATGTTTTAAATGTTGCACTTTTAATTATGTGAAGCACATTTGAGTTACCTTGTGTAAGAAATGTGGCATAGAAATAATGCTGCCTTACCTTGTTTTGCTTTGACAATATTTCCTTTGAAATGTGAGTGTCAGTGAGAGATTAAACTGCATTTAGATTGCAACGCTTTGTGAAGTCACACTTTTTTTTTTAAAGCTTAACAATTTTCCTCTTTGATTTGCTATCGCTGATACACTTTTATGAAAGGTTTTCACAGGGGGAAAAATAATAATTTCCTTTACAGTCGAGGTCATATCAGAAGTTGTTTAACAACTGAATTATAAGTTTCAAGATGTTTTTTTCTGCATACATTTATGAACCTTTTCTGTTAATTAGTTATCTGTTTTTTATGATGTGCTATTGAGTGTGGATTGAGAGGGAAAGCTCTAGAATACTTGCTGAATGCACTGTAACTCTGTAGGAATAATTGTAAATATAAGTTATCATACATTTGCTGCAATGAAGAATTGCTTCTGCTTGCAATGAAGAATGCTTTGCTCTGCTCCACACTCACATTCACATAGCCTAGCTATATGTTATCTTAACAGAAGATGACTCAAGAAGCTCAAGAACCAGAACATCTAATGTAGCAGAATGGTTAGAGACAGTCTGCTGAAGCCCCCTGTTTTCTGTTAAGAAATGATTACAAACTTGACCTTACATGTACTCAGCAATCTTCCACTCACATGTACACACACACACACATAGACAAACACAAACGCTGTGTTCCAACTATGTTTTGCATTATTAGGGTTGGAACACCTATGTAACTAGGGGTGTGGAAACCAAATAAAAGAGGGTGAGGAGGAGATTTTTTTCAGAGAGTGCAGTAGTGAATTGTACCAGTCAGTTCCTCTCCTCTTTCCTCACGAGCTTTGAACTGAGTGTCTTCTCTCCTTTTTGTTGTGTTTAACAAATGTCAAACAGGTAAACCTGACAAACCTAAAAGTACCAAATACATTTATCCTAAAGATAATCATTCATCTTTTTGCCTTCTCCTATTTTTAGGATCATTCCTTCATCATCCAGTACAATGATGGAAACGCAGAGGTTGTGTCCATGTGGGTTTGTCGCTGTTTGGAAGCAAGGCGAACACAGCAGGTTCAAGGTCCTAACTTGCACCGTGACGGACCGTGACATTTTGAGCCAGTCCCTTGACCACTGCAAAAGCGTCAAGGTCACATACTGTATGTCCGTCTGCAAACGGACAAGGATGCCAATCACTCAATGTTTGAGCCTTTTCACATCACTTTTGTGTTGTTACGGGATCTCACGTTCTTTGGACTCACTCTTAAGTTTAGCGTTCATTGTGAAGAACCCCCCCCCCCCCCCCTGCGCCGTTCGTCTTCCTCTGCCCAACCGGATGACCGAAGATGAGAAGGTGATCATTGAGCGTAACATCAACATTTAAGATTATGTTGAGAGTGATGGTGGTTTTGGCACCCTGCTAGTGAATGTTAAGGTGTTTGCCTGTGACTAACTGCCATTTGTTTGCTCCTCTTCCCAGTGGTATCATTTATCACTTCAGCAACCATAGCTTGTCTCCACATTAGCAGTATTTTCTGACATTTCTAATAGCTTTTGAAGGTGATCAGCCCACAGGTGTCCCAAGTCCTTGTTAGTGAATCAGAATGTACGAAACAATTTCAGCTCCAGACTCAAATTGGAAATTCGACTTCTCCTTGGGCGAAAGCATAGCACCTACAGTGTTAACCTACGAAATATACTAATGGTAAGCCACTCAACAGACATGAATTAATAATTAGCAGTACAAATCAAAATGCCCTTTACCAAGAATATGTTTACTTGCTTGACAATCCATAAATCGCTTTTTATTCTGACAAGTGTTGAGCCACTAGAAACTCTTAACAAACCACTCTGGTCCTGAGCTTGAGCTTATTTTATGTGAGATAACCGTGCACCAAGCAGGTTTTAAGAATGCCGCAACCAAGTGTAAAAACACAGGGATTCATTCACTTTAGCCATCTTCTATTCCTATGATGCACAAGTCATTGAAAGAAATCTTGACAAGGAAACCCCAATCTATGCAGCTGTTTTTTTGTTTTGTTTTTGTTTTGTTTTTTAAGTAAAAACAACGAAACATTCCCCTCTTATACATCAAACATTGTTCCGTTCAAGACACTGCTTTGTCCTGTGATGTATTATCCAATGTCTAAAAATAAAGTTGTAATGTGATCATACATAGTGTTCGTTGAAGACATTAATGCAGTGTACTGTACTTCCCTTCAAGGAACACTGATATGGATTTTTCCATCAGCAAAAAGCGGGATATTTGACAATGTCTTTGTATGCTTTGACTGAATGTGTTCAAGATGCCTTCACTGCCCTGAAGACAAGGTAAGAAAGAGATGTGCACCGGTAGCTGGTGTTTTCACTTTTACTGCAATTTGTTTTCAGTGTCAAACATTTTCTCATGAGTTTGATTTCTGACGGAAATGCACTAAAATGCTTGTAACTAAAGACAATAGTTTGAACGATGTCTGAAATTTGTCAACATCATTTTTTTTTTTAATCTGTTGACTAAGAAGATAACATTTATCCAACTATTAGATGAGATGTTGGATTTATGCTGTTACAAATTATAAACGTGGTCTTAATTATTAGTGTAAAAACATCCCACAGATTGTTTTTTCTTAATTTTTTTTTCTCCTTGGAAAAAAATAAAAAATAGGTGACTGGTTATTCTGTGGTCCAAATTAAAACAAAGAAAGAAAGAAAGACTTTATAAGGTATCCAGCATGTTAAGGGCAATCACCTCATGTCTTCATTCATAGGCTGACATTTGGATGTCTTAGCATAGAGTCATCCAAACCTGTAAGCACCTTGCTGTCTGAAATTCAACTTTTAATTTGCATTTTGTAATTATTCTGAGTCACCCTTTAGTTAAAAGCAGCCTTGTTGGTTATTAATTTGTTAATTAAGCTGGGAAGAGGTGGTTAAACTTCAAATGTCATAAAATAGTAGATGAGTTCATATTTTTTTTCGGCTTTACTCTATTATATTGTACAAAGTGTATTTTAGATAAACCAACCCAGGAGAATATTTTGTCTAGAGCAAATGGCGAAAGCAACAAAATCATACTACATGGATGTACTACATGGGAAAATGGGCCTGGCACAGTACAACTCAAATGATAGTCTGTAATGCATACACCTTATTAAAATGTCTCAAACACACATAGTGGATTTCGTATATTTCCTATAAGATAATATTTTATTTGTTCTATATCCGCCCAAAAATTCATGATTGCCTGCCTCAGATGTGCTGTTCAGAAAAATCTCTGTTATGTGACATAAAGAAGCAAGTAGAGAACAATTAACTGCAATACTTATGCAGTATTGACTGGAACCAATGCTACGATGGCAGCAGGAAAAGGAACTCAAAAGTCCATGGCAATATTTTGTCTGCCACTTTAAAGAGACAGCAACATGAAACATCAACTTTTTGGAGCTTTTAGGTGTGTTAAAATGCTAATTTCTCACCAAAAACATTACGGTGTCGGTACCATATGTGTTCGGCCTGCCAGATCCATTCGGGGTCCTTCGCCTACAGATGACGTTACGCTACAGGATTGGCTGAGACGTTTTACGCTACAGGATTGGCTGAGATGTCGACAATTGTGATTGGTGAGGCAACTTTCCAGTCGTTGGAGGGAAAACATTGACGCTTTTTACGAAGAAATTTATTATTATTTATCTAATGGGACTTATCACAGCCGCACTACTGGATATAACTGTTCGGCGACCCAAAAGGCAAGGATTCGTAACGCGTCAAAATCATTCATCAATCATCATCAATCAATTACATCTCACCGTGGCTATTCTAATGTATTGATCTCTCGTCTTCCCTTGTCTAGGATTAAAGGTTTGCCGTGAAACCCTTTCAGACTTGTTTGTTGTTGTTGTTTTGTGGAAGGAAAAAAATACTGAACATATAAAGAAAAGTTGTGCATTCATTCATTCATTCATTCATTCATGTGTCATTCATTGATTTGTTAATGCATTTGACATCTTTAAAGAAAAAGTAAAATGTGCTACTGTAGTTGATGACGTTAACTTATGAGTTTCGACTTTACGGTAGTAGGCCATTACCTTTGATTAATATTTATATCAATAGTCCATGAGACACACATGCACACACATGAAGGTTACAAATAAATTCGTAGTTACCTAATAACCTGAGGCTGAGTACAGAACATATTGGTGAGGAAATGTCACATCTCAGGCAATAATTCCATCATTTTATTATCATCATCATGGTAATTATTTTCTGCAATACGCACGACCCTCCGCAACTCATAGTGCAG
The DNA here is from genome assembly GCF_051991245.1 of Festucalex cinctus. NCBI lineage: Eukaryota > Metazoa > Chordata > Actinopteri > Syngnathiformes > Syngnathidae > Festucalex > Festucalex cinctus. Next base: position 13,281,791 of record NC_135414.1, on the reverse strand, counting down.
TGTCACCTCTGAGGTGACATTGGCAAGAAAATATTAAAGATGTCATTTAAATAACAAAATGTATGGGCTGGGATTGCAAAACGTAAATAAACGTAAGTATAAAAGCAGGATACTTTAAGATTGACTAAATAATGAAATAGATTGAAAAAATACATTAGATAAAATAAATATAAAAAATGGAGGTAAAATAGCACATAAATGCAAAAAAGTAAAACTGCGATGGGACGAAATATTGTCAGTTGACGTGCTAATGTGTTCCTATAATCATTACGACTGTTTTTGTGATGTATTGTGATACGTGAACCGCAAAATTCGGAAACCAAACCAACGTGAACACATTTGACACTGCTCGCTTGCTGTACTGACGTCATCAGCAAGCGCCGACCAGACGCGAAGGCCCCCGAATGGATCTGGCAGGCCGAACACATATGGTACCGACACCGGAAGTGGTGTTTTCCTCCATTCGCCCCCTCTCTGAGAAATTCTAGGTCATTTTGCTCTCCAAGCACCAGCCCCTCCCAACCTGAGAAAACGGACGAGTGCTCACTTTATGACATCATAAGGTGCAGACACACCCCCGCACCGCCTCTGCGGACTAAACGCACATCCACTCTCTGAGACCTCCATGGAATAGTGACACATTTGAAATGCCAAAGTGCAATGACAATTGGCTGTCTTAAAATCCCAAATATTCTGGCTGACACTTGACACAAAGTAAAACTTTTGCACTGTTGAACCAAACTGAATGAGTTGTATAGTGGTTAGTGTGCTTGCACTGTAAGCAGCAAGTCACTGGTTCGAAACCACTCAGAGGAAGTGCTCAAATGAAGATCTCCAATCAGACTGCAGTCGGCTCGCCGGGGGTGCGGCAATCACACGGGGAGAGGCGGGGTTTTACTGAACCGGCCGTTTTACTTCCGCATTGGGAAACTAACCAACAAAACACCTAATATTTCATAAAAAATTACATCACCATGATGTCAAAGGTAAGATTTAATCATTATAGGCTATGCCTACAGTTGTTGGAAGGGCTTCAAATACTGTGGTGTAATCCCTTTAAAATAAGTGAGATCCTGTGAGTAGTATAGATCCTTCATCATACAGAAAGCTACTGTAATGACCAAAAATGACACTAGCAAAAATAAGTCAATCTCCAGCTTTTGTTCTTGAGCTTTTGTGTCCACTGTCCGCACCAGTTGAATTATTCCTACCTGATGACATCGCTGGTCTCTATAGCAGATGCCTTCACTGACCTCATGTCAGTGTCCTTCACTCCTTCCTTGCCTGTGTTTTTTCTCCACAGAGTCATGTGGTCAAGCAAGCAATAGCTTTGACTACATAACACATATTAGTAATGCATTTTATAAAATTAAAATATTTATAAATTAAGCACTTGGTAGAAGTGTCTGTTCATAACCTTTCATCAAACATTTGACCAAACTGTCACCTTTTCCTTCCTTCCTTGCTTGATTCCTGTCTGTCTGTCTGTCTGTCTGTCTGTCTGTCTGTCTGTCTGTCTGTCTCTCTCTCTCTCTCTCTCTCTCTCTCTCTCTCTCTCTCTCTCTCTCTCTCTCTCTCTCTCTCTCTCTCTCTCTCTCTCTCTCTCTCTCTCTCTCTCTCTCTCTCTCTCTCTCTCTCTCTCTCTCTGATCAGACTTATCAGATAGGTACAGTGGCGAATAAAGGTTTTAGAACACCCTTACAATACTCATTCTGAAATATTATCAGGAAGTGTTTGTGGTGATTTCTGGTTCTGAAAACGTTCTAATGTGCTGGCTCTTAATCGAGATGAAGCACTGCCACTGACTTTATATCACACTTGCAACAGTTCCACTTATACCTTGTTTTTCTGTCATCTTATAGAATGTGTGTTTTGGCTATTTATATTGTTTTCACAACCTATTGCGACCGACAACAGCACAACATTGTCCTGAAATCACGATCAATCGCCAATTAAGGTCACTTAAAAAAAAAATAAAAATAAAAAATCTACACAGTTTTGTGTAGAAATTTTTGCTATCTAGTGGTGAACTAATAGAATGCAACAACCTAAGTTTGAAGCGCCTGCTTTTTGAAGCACATGCACTACGGTGTCTCAGAGAGAACACACTTCACAATTGAAATTAGTGTTGTTTTTTTAAATGAACCTTTAAAAATAAAATAAAAAAATATAACTAAAAATTCTCACAGTTGCAGTGAATGAATATTACAGACCTCTGTCATCATTTTCACTGGGAGAATATGCACAATTGATGGCTCACTTAATACTTTTTTGTCCCACTATTTGCTGAAATCAAAAGCTACTTTAATGAACAGGTCAAGTTGCATTTTACAATAGGACCTCTGCTATCAACTGATAGCATATTCTCAATTCTTGCATCCATTGAAGTTGTTTTGTAGATTTTCTGCTTGAATTTATTTGCAGGATAACAAAATAGCCTCGTGAAGCTGCTGTGAACTGCATGTTCTCTTTTAGAAAGGAAAAATAATACCAAAAGCAAAAATTGCATCTTACTTTTTTGACAATGAATTTCTGTTTTGTCTATAATTGATACCCCAAAAAAGATAAGGCCTAATATTGGTAATTTCTGCATTCAAATTGTAGTAGTACTTATTGTAAGGTAAAGTTTGTCATTGGCTTTGAATCGCTCACTGAAGAATGAGACTAGTTGAGAGATCCTTCAACATGCATAACGACACGTCACACATGCAAAACATCAATAAAGAGAAAATGTGGAAGATTGTAGACTGGCCAAAATCCATCTTAAGACTTCAGTTGTATATAGTGAGTATTTTACCTGCTAAAGAAGCAAGTGAAGGGAGTAAATAATAGTAAAGTGATAAAAGAACTCCATCAAAAAGAAATCGGAAAAGCATAAAAGAAAAAAAAGAACAATTTAAAACTTGGATGTCAATGGTTTGATGCCGAAGTCTTAATCGTATTGGTTAATTTTAAGTGTTAAGTCTGTCTGTACCAATACTTTTGCTCGCCCAAGGATTTGTTGTTTTTTTTTTCATTGCAACATAATCATCGACTGTAAGATGTATATCACATCCATATTTGAATACTTTGGAAATCCAAGCTGAAATGTTGATCTTGTCTCATATTTGCCTTTTGAGTATCCAGCAGAAATAAAGAAACTGGCCTTTACTCTGCCAATACTTTTGGAGGGGGTGCAAATGCCTTTTGTAAGCTATAAATGAATAGCTTGAATTAAACAGTTATTCCAATAGAGTTTAACACCATGACCTTTTTGAAACTTAATTAGAAGAGACAAATGCTTATGCTTAGTCTTTCTCAGAAATACCTTCAAAATTTCTATCTTGTCTGTTTCGAGAATGTCAAGTTCACTAATTAATTTTGTCACTGCTATAACATTCAATTAACAAATGTCATCGTTGTCTTATTTTGGCTTTCATATGGAGTTTCAAATTTCACCTTTGTTTTACTTACTGCTAGCAAAACATTGCCTTGTCACCACTGACCTTCAGCAGTGGTATTTATTCCAGTAGACGACTGAATACATGCCTGAATCTTTGTCCAGGCACGAACCAGTTATTACGTAGCGCCATGGCCGTTTTCGAAGACCCTGACACGCACACCTCCGCATGGAGTCACTCATTGCTCATTGACTTGTATTACAGGTATTATTGGCTTTTCATCCAGTTCCTCAGCAATGAAAAAGACACATTTCTTGTTCTGAATGTGTCTATCCATGTTATTATTGTGCTCTGGCTAAATCCGACTCACTTGATCTTTTGGCGTTTTTTGCTGCCAAGTCGTTTTCGCTTGCCAAGATGCTCGTTCGCTCACACAAAATGAGAATTGGTGGTAGCCTTGAGAAGTGTTGGTCTCTTTAAATCGCCGTAGTGCGAGTGCTTCAAAATGCACACGCTTCAGCTGCATTCTATCAGATAGTGACATCTAAGTGGTGAACGTTTACACAATTAACAGTGGCGTCAAAAGTCCTCAAGGGCCGTATTCCTACATGTTTTAGAAATTTCCCACGTCCAACACAGGTAGTTCATATTTAAGCTCATCAGCAAGCTCTGCAGGAGCCGTATAATGATCATTGAATTAGGTGTATTAAGTAGGGAAACCTCGAAAACATGCAGGACTCCGGCCCTCGGGGATTGGACTTTGACACCTGTGCGTTAAAAGGTGCATTTTTATTTATTTTCTGTTCTTCTTATGTTTTGTACTTGTTTTTTTTAACTGATTATTGGAGTCTTGTATGCTTTGTTTGTATAGGTATCATAAAGTATATGGATGTTATTTATTTTAATCCTATTCAGCGCTTTGTCTGCTATTTTTGTGCTATACAAATATAGTGGGCTTGAAAAGGTGCTGATGTGAGGACTGTCCATTTTTACCATTCAAGTCCTTTTGTGCTAACAATGGTACCACGTCTTTTTGTCATCATCAGTGAACTACAAATTAGCCCACTAACTAACAAAGCTCAATCATTTTGTGTCTTCTTCAGCAGTTGGGTATCGAACAAAAAAAATAAATAACCTTGAAAGTTGATGGAAAAATATTGGGATTATTCTGAAGAGAATATGATTTTTCAAGTGGATTTGTGTTTCGAGAACATTTGGATCTCTTTGAATGGTAAGGAGGGAGGCAAAAATATCTTCGCTAAAATTGCTCATAAATCTAAATGTGGTAGACAAATACTGCATTATGAAAAACATCCCATCAAGAATTTGACTAAATTGTACCTTTTGATGCAAACGTGTGATGAAAAGAGCACATTTTTGAATAACATGCATTATTACACATCACGCATAATAATTTAAAAATGTGGCATTTTTATTTTTTATTTAATACTAAATATTATTTCATTATTATTTAATACCATTGTACAGGTATAAAATGAAAGGGGAAATATTCAGGACTGACACAGGTTGCTGCGCACACACAGTTTAATTAATATAACCAGCACCGTGGTGAGCGAAATGACACAATCACAAATTTGCAAATACGTTGGAATTTGCAGTATTCTGAACTGGCTCGTGCCCACGAAGTGGGCTCAACCCGGAGAGGGAAAAAAAATGACATCGCTGTCATATGAGGATTATTTGCACTGGACTTTACGACAGTAGTCCGACATGACGCAAAGCGCTGCTACTGGGTTACTTAGGCAACTCCCGCATGAGTGCTTAGTGCTGTTAGTAGTGCCTTGATTGATGTTTTTACTACTCATGCTGGATTGTACTCTTTCTGAGCGATAATTAAAGCATTCCTGTTAACTATAAACACTTGTGAGGACATTAGATCACTTTACAAACTCAGCGGAGTACAAGCGATTTCAACCAACAATCAACAGTTTGCTCACCTCTGGAGAGCCAGCGAGCCATTTTATGTTTCTCGTACATCCTGGCTTGAGAGTGACCGACGAAATTCTTCCCTGTTTTCGTGATGATTACTTCAGGAGTAGAACGACCACTTGAATTATTCTTTTCCTCAAAAGTTTTTCAGGAAAAGGGCACTCATTGGGATTTGGCGATGAACTGAACCAGTGACTGTTTACCACAGAACAAGCCAAGTTAGCCAGTTATGCGCATGCGCGTTGTCAGATACGCTGCTTGACTGCCAGCTTTTTTGCCATTCAAAAGGTGCACGTACAGAAACAACGTTCTCGGAACTAACACAACTTGATTTCTCATTGTGCATGCACAAAACAAGCTGTCGTCTTTTTCCACTCCCCGTGGGGAAACAGGACAAAATTTACAGGAATTTAAGACCAAAACAGTAGAACTATACGGTATTGTATTTTAGATGACACTGACAGATAAACATTTTCAATTATTTTATTTTGAAGGGCTTGGGCATGCACCGCATTAATATCCTATTATGACCGCATGCCACTGCTATACGTGACACTTTATTAACATATTTCCTTTCAATCACCCTTATGTTTGTTTTTATGAGGCGGTTATACTAACTTTTTGAACAAAGAGGCGAGGCATCAATTGAACATGAGAATTTTAATTGTATTTTAAAAACCGTTCCTGACATTGATGGGGTTTTTTTTGTTTTTTTTGTTTTTCTAATTACAAGGTGGGCCCGATCAAATGCTCATGTGAACCATTACTGGCCCACAAGCCATATGTGTGTTACCGCTGTTTTGATCCAGCAAGTGAGAAGTCTCAAATGGTGCTTCCCTCTTACAAGTGGTCTTAGTGCGGAAGTGTCAATCACGTGGTGTGATTTAAGTCGACTGCAAATGTGTGCGCGTGCGCGTGTATGTGACAACTCCATCTGCCACGCGTAATTTCCCTCAACAGATGATCCATGGGTCTTCTTGCAAGTGACCTATAGTGCTAAACACGTCGCAGTGAGAACGCGGACGCGCCACACGATCTCATCTGGTGATATTGAGCGGCGCATTGTTTGAAGATGCGTCTTCATTTGGCTCATATTCCCAAATTCCCAGCGATCTCCTTTGAACAGGGCGGTGACCTTTTCCACTCCTCCCTCCTTTCCACGCGTCAGTCCGACTTGATTAGCACGTCAGTCGGGACAATGCGTGGGTGTCCTGCGTCCTGCCATTAGTCACATCCCTTTATCAATGCCCTGTAATTAAAATGTCACCGTTTAATTTTCGAGCCATCGCTTTGCCCTCGGCGGAATCTTTGCTCCGATAATAATAATTAAAAAAAAAAAAAGTGCAGTCGAAATGCTCTTTTCACTGGAAACAACCCAAAAAAAAAAGAGGCTGAGCAGGGATCAATAGGCCCTTTAGTCCGAGAGGAGGATTGATTGCTCTCTAAAATGGGATTTATAGGCTCATGGTTTTATAGGGTGCTGATACAACTGTTAATTATTAAACATTTGGCCTCCGTTGCTGCTCTTATTAAAGCTGCCCCATCTGATTTATCTTTTTTACTCTATGCTTACTTATAGAAGTAAACAATAGGAATATCGAGTCTGCGTCATCAATTTAAACTGGGGGGGGGGGGGAGTACACCGAAATGGCCACTACATGTCATGTTCCATTGACTTTATTTGCAATGTGATATCGGCTCTCAAAATATCCACAAGTTGTATTTGGAGAAGTCGGGGCTCGTTGATCACAAAGAAATACAACCCTGGTGCTGATTTGGCATTTAAAAATTTAATGAAAGACATTACAGCATTAAATGAAAAAAGTAATCAAACGTAAGCAATCCGTGTTCAATGCAAATGTGCATATATTTATATCGGTTCCTCAACTATGGTAAACTTTATAAACGAATTGCGCTTGTCTAAAAGAAAAAGTTATACGAATAGGCCTAATTCCAACAGGTGAGTAAAATGTGTTGGCTCCATCCGCCCTGCAGCGTAAAGTAATCCCTCTCATCCGGGAGGTCACCTCCACGGTTCGGCCCGCCTTCCGTCGTTCAAGCGCGCATGCACGCATGAATATTTCACGTTACAGGTTTGTTGGAACAATCGAACGCCTGTCTGCGAAGCCGCGCTCATTTGTATCCAACAGAAATAATAAGGAGCTCGGCTAAAACGGCTGCTTAAATGTCTCATTAAAAACTCCTCGCTGCACGCGGCGACGCGGCTCCGTCAGCTCACGTTTCCCGCGGAAGGAGCGCACACAACGGCTGCACTGAGCCGGCCCGTGTAAATAATTAACAGGAGAGGAATAATTACAGTGTAAAATTGTAATTATTGGTGGGGGCGGCAGGGAAGCCTCTTGATGGTGAAAGACGAGATCAAGGATCATGTTTTGCATCAATATTGGAGAGAGGATGAGGACGCAGCTTGTCTAAATGGTGCAAAAAATATATCACAGTCTTAATAATCAGAAATGTTACAAATATGCTGCCAGCATCAAAACACCAATGACGAAAGCAACATTGTAGTTTAAAACTGTCATAATACATTTGTCAATTCCTGCCTTATATGCATGCATGTTGTCGACCACGACCGAAAGGCTTTATGGCCTGCAGGCTACTTTTTTTTTTTTTTTTTTGAGACGGCCTGCAGCTGCTGCATTTACCAAAAGAAAGGGTTACACATGGCACTTCTTCACTCAACTACGACCTCCTTTTAAATTCAGGGCTGCTTTTAAGCATCACAACTTCTTTAAAGACATGTTGATCACGACACAACTACATCCATTTTGTTTTTCATTAATATAACTATACCAATCTATTGACAATTCCGGGATGACGTCACAAGTCAAAAGGGCGGTCAATTCGGTGAAAGAATCTCTCAATTGAAAAACATTGGACTTTTGGATTGTTGTAATTTGATTTGTAAGAATTATTTTGATAAAATTGTTTGACTAACAATCTGTGGTTTGTATGGTCACAAGCAGGAAAGCGTGTGAAGAAAGCATTTACATTGAGTTGCATTGGGGAAAAATCGGAAATGCCCGGATGTTCGGAATATGAGCTCATGCTCATTTTCCGAACATCCGGGCTCATGCGGCAGCAGCTGAGATGATCAATTTCTTTTGCGGATTAAATTCTACACTTTATTTTCCACCATTTTGTAAATATGATCTGTGCCCATCCACAATGTTTAGCCTATTCTCACATCATCCCTATCCCCCCGGCGTAATATTCATAGATATTAAAACATTTTTTAAACGTCATCTTGTATAGCCCCACCTCCCTCTGCCACACCGCTGAGGCCTCACATTGATTTGCGTAGCCGTGGAAGCCGAGCAGATGGCGGTGTAACTTGATAAATGAGCCGGGCCAATTGTCTTTCCTGCTGCACCCCTCAAAGTTCAGTGAGCTCAGTCTGTTTCCTGTATGAAAACACTGGCTGTGGACCAATTCAAAGTGACAATGTGGCTCTTGGGGGCTGGCAATGTGGGGTCCGGGGGCCCCCTTGCGGGATTTAGAGGAGGATATTTTTAGTTACTGTCCAAGAATACAGCAAAAATCAGTCTCAAAATTCTCTAAATTATGTCAAACATATGGAGTGACCTTTTAGGGACAATTAATGTTTTGTAAGTTAACTTGCTGTAAATTAATTTAATTCATGTGCCATAAAATTGTGATGATAAGCAGAATTTAGGCCTTTTTCGACGTTGTTTTGCAGTATGCTTAACTTTGTCATTACCCGTATAAATTTCACAACAGACGTCTCCGCACACATTTCATCTGAAAGTTCCCAATTTACATGTTAGTGTATCTTTGGCCTAAAATGTGTGGCACGCTTGGTCATGTGTGCGTCATTGGCGCACAATTATCCAAAACTGTGTTTTGTGGCTCATCGCGACTGAAAGCCAGACGGCGAGAAAGGGAGCCTTATTTTTTTCTGAGAGAGGGGAGGAGAGTGAGCAAAAGAGAGAGGGAGATCGAGAGATGTGCCATGTGTTCGCTGTCTAGCCGCCATTCACCTCCCTGCTGGCCAACAGGATGGAGGCACCTTGTCTGCTGCATCTTGTGTGGACATAAAGTCAAATAACGCATCCAGCACCTTTTATAAATTGTCTTGTGGCTACTCGGTTGGTTTGCATTCACTTTTTTATTTATTATTATATTTTTTACGGCCATTTAGGGTGTCGTCGTTTGGAGCAGGAGGTAAGAATTATATTAGTGGATATAAATGTAAATATTATTTTGGTATTTTTGCATGCTTAATCACAATGGTTTTTTTTTTAATGTATTATTATTTTAAGGAGTGCATGATGTTTTCTGAGAGTCTTCTGGCCCGCGTAAAAGCGCGCAAAAGAGTAAATATGCGTGGGTGAAGGCGAGGTGGACCTGCTTCCTGCCAGTTTAAGGCTAATCCGTCCTGATGCTTTAATTATATCTGGGCTTGGTCTTTTATTAACAATGTGAAGACGCACGGTTGGATCTGTGTAATTACCAGCAAAGGAGCTTACACTTGTTCTTTTCCTCCCCGTTAAGCGCATTGGTGCAGCTCAGGCTGCATTTTCCTGCTGTCCTTATCTACCTCGACAGGTCTTATGTGGCTCTTTAGTTAGTAGTTGGCTCATAAGTGCTGAGCCGATTTGGAAGATCAGAGAAGCAGCACGTCCACTGCACAGCACTAGAGGGGCGTTACATAGAAGAGGAACATAAGATCACTTTTTAATATACGCACTGACATCCTTGATTATTTTAATTTCGCTCTCATATTTTGTTTTGTGTGCAGTGCCAGGCCAGTTTGGCACGTGCATGACAGGCTTCCAGGGATGGATTCGATACCCGGACAGCTTCGAGAGCCTGGAAGAGAAGCCAGGTCCACCCCGAGTCCCAAACGGGACGCCTCGGGCCTCCCAAGCCCCCTCAAGCCGAACCAAGTGAGCGAGACCTCCCTGTACGGGGTGCCCATCGTCTCCCTCGTCATAGACGGGAGGGAAAGACTGTGCCTGGCTCAGATCTCCAACACCCTGCTGAAGAACTACAGCTACAACGAGATCCACAACCGCAGGGTGGCCTTGGGCATCACCTGTGTGCAGTGCACCCCCGTCCAGCTGGAGCTCTTGCGACGCGCAGGCGCCATGCCCATTTCGTCCAGACGCTGCGGCATGATCACCAAGCGGGAGGCCGAGCGGCTCTGCAAGTCCTTCCTGGGGGCGCACAGCCCCCCGAAGCTGCCCGAGAATTTCGCCTTCGACGTGTCCCACGAGTGCGCGTGGGGCTCTCGGGGCAGCTTCATCCCGGCCCGATACAACAGCTCCCGGGCCAAGTGCATCAAATGCACCTTTTGCAACATGTATTTCTCCCCAAATAAATTCATTTTCCACTCGCACCGCACCCCGGAGTCCAAGTACCTGCAGCCGGACGCGGCCAACTTCAACTCGTGGAGGCGCCACCTGAAGCTGACGGAGAAGAAGCCCTCGGATGACGTCAACCACGCGTGGGAGGATGTCAAAGCCATGTTCAACGGGGGCAGCAGGAAAAGGACGCTTCCTATGGGGAGCTCCAGGGAGCGGTCGCCCATGAAAGCGCCATCTTCCTCCGCGCTCGGCCGCACTTCTTCCCCGGAAGTCCCTCGCAAAAGTTTACGTTGCGATGAGGATCAAGGGAGCAATAACATGTTGGCGAGCAGTGCGAGGAGCTACCCACTCATCCCGGTTCCGAGTAAAAACTTTGGCATGCTCCAAAAAATCCCCCCACCCTTATTCCCACACCACCCGTATAGTTTCGCTAGCTACGGCTTGTGTCCGAAAAAAAGTGACGGCGTGCCAGATGTGACTAAAAGCAACGTCCCCGGTGTGTTTTGGCCCGCTAAGGACGCCATTTACCCCGCTTTCCCCGTGTTTTGGCCCACGGCGAGCAGCCTCCCCATGCCGCCTTACCCGGCCAAACCTCCCGAGCTGCCCGGGCTCCGCCAGGCCGACCTCGACCTATCAGACCAAAGCGAAAAGAGCGCAAACACCCCCAAAGACGGCCACCAGAACCACCAGCATGATGCCGCGGAGCGATGTCCAACTTCATCCGGCAGGAACGACGACGACAGGTCCGGGGACGAGACGACCTCACACCGGAAAAGCAGCTACATCTCCGCCTTCAGACCTGTCGTCAAAGACGCGGAGAGCATCGCCAAGTTGTACGGGACCCGGGAGGGCTTCGGCGTGCGGCCCGGTTACCTCTCCCCGGACTTTGTCAGCGAGACGTCCAGCTATAGGTCCATGTCCCCGGACAGAGACACCGTGGACGACGACGACGACCCGGATGTAGACGTGGAGTCCAACAGGGGGGTAGAGGATGACGAACCCATCCGGATCTCGCCGAGGGGGGACCGTCGCGAGTCTCCCGCGCCCGAGGCGCTTGAAGAGGGTCGAGAGAAGGATGCACCTTGCAGCCCCGCTGTAGCGTCACCCGAGGACTCGGTGCACACTGCAGGCTCATCCGATGAGGGCAGACTCACCCGGGATGGATCACCTCTTCATCACGTAAGATGGCATGAAACTCTTAAATTATACCTGAATTCACCGGTATTCAAACCCTCGAACCGGATATTTCATTTTTTTTGACTGCATGTAACATTTTAAATAATTGCATGCAAGTTAAAAAAAAATGTAATTCTATTATATATATTTTTTACCCATGAGGCCTACAATATAGTTGTATTTATTATTATTATTATTATTATTATTATTATTATTATTATTATTATTATTATTATTATTTATAATGAATTTATGGTTTCCTCATTTATTCAAAGCGTATTTGCAGAGTCAAGGCCTCCATTGTGTCAATTTGAAATGACGTGAGTTGTGCATGCGTGCGCCATTTTGCAGGTGTACGCGCATGAAAAGGACAACCAAGTGCAAGTGGACGACACGTTCGAGTCGCCGAGCAGCCCGCGCAGATCAAATGGTGATTATGTGGCTCATTTGTCTAACCTGTGTGAGCATATGAAGCTTTTTTTTCCCCAATATTTTACTACATTTTTTTTTTCCAGGTGTGCATAATGATCAACGAAAAACAACACTCGATCAGGAACAAAAGGACAGACAAGGTAAAATTTAATATGTAAGAATGTTCTGCTATAAATCTAATTATCGTAGCCTTTATGTTTACAATAATGTTTTAAGAATATTAATGTGTCATATTTTTTTCTTTATTTATTTTTACAGCTGAAGGAGCTTTACGCATTGACATTAGCGTGCATGAACGAAATTTGGAGAACATGGCAAAAGGTAAAAGATCGAGCTAGAAAACATTTTTTTTTAATTCTAATATTTTCAGCATAAAAAAACAGGCCCTACTTACCATTACCACTATAATGTGCCATAGCGATTAATGCAATTGATATCAGAATTAAATGCGTTCCCGAATCCCTCCCCACACTTGAAATGCACGCATCTGCCCTGCTAAATATCATGTGGCACATTACACACGCGAATTTGCATCTTATGAGCCTCAACCGTTCCCATAGGTGTTGCGCACTAAATCACAAGACATGGTCGTTTGGACTTATTATTGTAAGAGGAAATCGTTTAGAGGCTATTAATATTTTAACGAACGCAGCCATAACCCCGAGGCGTGGCAGCTAATTATTTTTTGAACGCTTGGAAAAACCCCGAGACCCAAATATCGGGGCCTGGTGTAGCCTGCGGGCGCTGGGCGACAATTATGTGGCGCACGCACCCACACATGCACATGCTTGAGACCGGGAGGCGACGCGTGTTGTTGTTAATGCACCTCATGTCGCGGTTTGTATTCATGTGCATATTCAGTATATTATTCTTAGGGAGTGATGGGAAAATGGAAGAGAAGATGACCTCATTATGCATGTATTAGAGAGGTACACCTGCACATTTTGAAATGCCTTCATTTCGATTTGGCCCTGTCAGAAATGTATATTCAACAATAATGTATGTTTATTGCATTACTCGTGTTACTTTTTTAGCTATTCAGGCGACAGTCAAAATATTCGCCATGTAGACTGCAATGAAAATTGACTGTCAAGAGTGTATTTTTCGTTCACAGAGGAGTTGCAGAAGCAGCTCGTGGAGCAGATGGAGCTGAGGAAAAAGCTGGAGAGGGAATTTCAACATTTAAAAGGTTGATACTGAATGTGGACGAACACCTTTCAGTAATGAGTCCTAAAGTTCAATATCTGCCATTCCTCAGATAATTTTCAGGATCAAATGAAGCGTGAGCTGTCCTACAGAGAGGAAATGGTCCAGCAGCTGCAGATTGTTCGAGGTTGGTGTCTCCCCGCTTTATAGGACACAACTTGGAAACAGAAATAGATGAGTGCTCTTTAATTGAATGGGAACAAGTGAAGCGATATTTTTTTTAGACTGCATAATACAGATAAAAAGGTAAAAGTGTCACTTGCAAGTTGCATATATTTAAAAATTGTCGATTCAGGACATAGCGTTAACATGATTACAACGAATCTGAGCTGAAACAATCCAATGTGATGGAAGTGTCAATCTAATTTGAGGTTTCATAAAAAAAATATGGCATTTAGGAATTGTCACGACTGCATTAAAATATAAGATATTTTAAACAAGTATGAAAATTTGTAGTAATATTTACATATTTTAATTGTCTAGTTTGAGCCTTTGAAAATGAATCTGTAAAAAGGTAGGGAAAATAATGACTATAGTCATTCATGGGTCAATTTTTGGGAGTTGATTTTCGCTCCTGAAGTGTCATTTTAACACTATGAGAGTTGATTAGTTTTATTTGACAGAGTTGATCATTTAGTAGCTTAACTCAGCAGAGATGTAACTAATCTCCGCCTTCTCACGAATAGTAATCACTACACACTATTTTAATGTAAAATCAACACTGAGTAGTGTTGACGAGTATCATCACAGTTGTTTGAACTCCACATCAATGTAAATAATTTAACACTTTCAAAAGTGTTGTTTTAACCATATTTAGGGTTAGACACTTTTGAAGTGTTAAATGTACCTTTGTAGGTATTGAATTAAGAATTTTGCTGTGAACTCTGCTACTGTCCCAATACTTTTGAACCTCAGTGCATGTGTCCCTTATTTGTCTTTCCAAGCATTTCTCTCCATGTGCTTGATTAGTTGAATAGATCTCCAAAACAAAACCAAAAAGTGAAACTGAAACCGCGTTGTTTTGTTTGTCGAGGTTATTTTGCCCTAAATCATACTCGGGGAAATTGAATAGACAGCCCATTATGTGGCGCTGTATCGGTTACATGCACTAGACGGCAACTAAAGCCACCCGCTAAAGGATTGGCTTCGTGTTACACTTGTTTAAGTACACAAAAGGGGTCACTGTAAATATCATGTCCTCAATCCCTTATTTATTTTTCATTCATATTATTCCCGATGCTCCCTTTTTTGTTGCTGTTGAGCAAATAATTTGAATGTGAGCGGACATGTTCTTACTGATGGGCTGGTTCCTCCCTAGAAGCTCACGACGCCCTTCATCATTTCTCCTGCAAGATGTTGACCCCTCGCCAGTGTACTGGAGCCTGCACCTTTAAACCCCCTCTGCTGCCTCCTTAAAGTCCAACACGACCCCTTCACCCTCACACACATACATCACCACTATAGATCCACTGGTGATTGTCGCACTTGAGTGAGCAGGATTTATTTCAGCAGTGTTCCATGTTGAGATTCCATACCTGCTATTTGACTATTCTGAAAATGAGGGAAAAGCACTATATACAGTATATACCATGTGACGATGTGCAATGGCATGTATAATTGTGATAAGTTAATACCTATGTCATAATTCAGCTTTTTATTGCTTGTTTAAATAACTTCAGTTCTCTATTCATTGACATTTCTCTTTTAGATTATTTGGACCACCGTATGTGTTGTAAAGCACTTTAAATGGGCAACATCTCTGCTTTTGTCGTCCTTTGTATACCAAATGGTCATATTAGGAAAAAAAAAAAATGAAGGATGTTTATGTTGAAAAGGAAGCACTTACTTCAACAGTGGCTGAGATCATAATGTATGTTTGAGATCATGCAATAAAAGATTTTCTCTCACAATGTCTTTTTTTTTTTTTGAAAGCCAGTAATAGTCTGACACCTACTGGAGCCATCGAGAACAAGATCCTATTGCCTGTTAGTATCTGACTTCTTCAACATGATCTCTTTCATTAGGCAAGCAGTCAACTTATAATGTTTGACATGGTGTCAAGGGAGCAGGCGGATCTAATAGTGAAATCTAATTCTTCTGAAGGGAGTCCTAATAGATATTGATTGTGCCGCTGTGAGTCCCTGGATGCTCCCATGCTGAGACATAATGTCACTGAATTGACACACGATGAATGTTAATTTTCGGTGATGGTGGATGCATGCCCGAGCAAAGCCTCTTCTTGATGCAAAAACGCTTTAAGGTCATTTGGTGGTAGTTTAAAAGAAAGCCTCTGAAAACCACTTAGGATCATTTGTTTACTGATCATTTCATAATAAGACTTAAAGTGACTTCAGCTTAGTGTGTAGAAATTTCATTATTAAACATGAATTAAAAAGGCTTTTCATCAACATTTTTTTGCCCACCAATTTTGAAGAGCACCTGTTATGTTCATTCTTACAACATTTAACATTTTTCAACATTTTTTTTTTGATCCAACGCACACTCTGTGCATTTAATGGAAATTCAATTACAATTTCAATTATTACACTCCACAATTACAAAATAAGCATAATCGTCAAAAAAAAACATTATTAGTAATAATTTTGAGTTGCTTAAATTTATACATTTGCAGCTTTTTAAAAAATTTTAAATAACTAATTTAATACATTTTGTTTTGTCCAAAAGGAACTTGCATAATTAGTGTTTCAACAAATATTTGTCTTAATATTTTTTTACGCTTAAACATTTTCTTGTTTTGTACCAAAAAATAAATGATCATCCTAATTGTGATTTCAATTATTACCAAAATTATCGTGATTAATATTTTCTTCATAATCAAGCAGCCCTACTCTCATCATCCTCTTTATATAATTTGTTAATTACTAGCATAATAGAAATATAATTTCTTTGAGTTGTTTAAATTTATACATTTGCACCTTTTAAAAAAAATTAAAACTATTTAAATCAATTGTGTTTCATGCCAAAGAAACTTGCATAATTATAGTGTTTCAAAGAATTTTATTTGTCTTAATATTTTTTACGTTTAAACATTTTCTTGTTTTGTACCAAAAAACAAATGATTATCCTAATCATGACTTCAATTCTTACAAAAAATATTCATGATTAATATTATCTTCAAAATCGAGCAGCCCTACTCTCATCCTCCTCTTTTTGTAATCTGTTAATTCCTTGCATAATTTAAAAGGAAAAAAAAAAATCACCCCAATATTTTGACATGAAGAAATATTCTGAATATCATACGCAAACATTTATTAAATATTTTAATGCATATAGTTATGTTCATTGCTCAAACACAACCTGTGCTACCTTTAACATAACCATCCGCTGTCAGCTAAAGGATCATCTGCAGTCAAAATTAGTAGTGTGATTAATAAAAGTGATAATCTGCGTTAATACATGATTAATGCGATAATTTTTTCGTTATTAATCAATGCGTTAATGCTTTCACTTTGACAGCACTAGTTTGAATGTTTTGGAAAATGTATTGTTATAGGATAAGTTTGACATTTGTTACAGCAAATGCTGCCATTGGCACTTTTTGAAATTGTGTTGACTAGGGATGTCACGATAAGGGCAAAATCGTGATATTGTGACATGAAAACTGCCACAATATCATCGTCGTCGTCATGCTCACAATATATAAAAGGAACATATCTGTTAAAAAAGTCAGGTTGATTTCCATTTGTGCAGTTCTATCCCCCTCTAGTGGCTAGTTTATTAGTGTAATTTAATTTTCATGAGCGATGTTTTGGCCTTCTATGTTTCAAATTATGCTAATCGTCAGATGAAGGGGAACCTAATTTGCTTGTGAAGCGATCAATGTGTGCTTGCATTAGCAAGTAAGAGCCTCACTGTTGTTATTAGCGATTGTAGGTGGTTTATATGCATTGCTGTTATGTACAAAAGCACAATATTGTGCTTTTTTTTTTAGTATGAGATCTTTTTTTTACAATATTGTGATATTTTTTTAAATATCGCCAACGCCCCCACAATATCGTGATAATTATCGTATCGTGACCTTCATATCGTGATAATATTGTATCGTGATGTTTGGATATCGTTACATCCCTAGTGTTGACACGCTATTGTAAACCAGGTTGTCTTGCCACTTTAATACAAGTCAAAGTGTGAAATATAAATCCTTACTCTTCCTTGAGTTCTGCAATTGTTTTAAAAAGTCACCAGTGTTTTACATGGACTGTAAAATCTCAGCCAATGTAGTGATGCATCGGAATTGAATTGAATCGTTGCCTCTGAATCAGAATCGAATCGTGAGGTACCCATGGATTCCCACCCCTATAGGATGTAGTGAAAATATTTTGCTTTTAATTAGTGTTTGTTGTGGCAACATTACTGCCAGAAAGGTAAACGCTTGATGGCCAAACAACACGCAGCATCAGTTTGGGTTAAACTTTTTTTCCAGTTTAAAAGTTGGTATGCAAGAAACTATCCCTACTGACTTCAGGTGAGAGATGGGCTACACCCTGGACTGGTACCCAGCCAATTATTGCACATATTTATACTGCATATTTTACTTTGCAGGGTGTTCACAAAAACACTCCCTAATTAAATGACCTTATACCTAAAGCAATGGTTCTCAACCTGGATTCGATTGAACCCCAGGAGTTCGGAGACTCAGTCTCGGGTTCGGCAAAGGACCAGACATACTGAAATGATTTGTGATTATATGTATTAGGGGTGTTAAAAAAAAAAATCGATTCGGCGATATATCGCGATACTACATCGCGCGATTCTCGAGTCGATTCAATAAAATAAAATCGATATTTTTTTTTTTTTTTTTTTTTAAAGAACTCAGAATTGTTCATTCGGTAGTCTTACCGATTCAACGTCTTATCATCATTGCCTTTTTTGTGTGTGTGTGTGTGTGTGTGTGTGTGAATCGATTTTTAAAGCATGGAAGAATGTTATATGAACGGAACATTAAGCCTTAATATTTTATTTTAATGCTGTTCAAACATGAAACAGATTACAACCTCTATAAGACTGAAATTTCAGATAAATAAATAATACATTTTCATATAAATCTTACACTCTACAAGCTTACTGATTAGTATTTTCTAAATTTGAATGAAAAAAATCGCAACAATCGACTTATAAATTCGTATCGGGATTAATCGGTATCGAATCGAATCGTGACCTGTGAATCGTGATACGAATCGAATCGTCAGGTACTAGGCAATTCACACCCCTAATATGTATCATCATTAGCTGCAGGTGATCACGCTACATTGCTTGGCCTATCTGTGCTGCGGGTAATTTAGTGCACTCAGTAGTCGACTTGAGTGAGTGTTGTGATGGTATGTCGTGTGCTTTAGCATTGTTTTGGTGCTTTATGGTGTATTTTGTTGTTTGTGTTATGAATTTGATGTTTATTTATTTATTTATTTATTCATCCACTTGCTTACTTCGACAGCACTTCGATTACAGCAACGCTTGTTTTAAAGTGCTTTCGAAATAAAGCTGAGTTTCTTGGTTATTGCAATGCCTTCATGGTAACTATGTCAAACAACAAAAGGAAGAGAAGTGATTGGACGAATATGTGCAATATGAATTCACACGCATAACGTAACATATGGTGTTCCACAGGGTTCAATTCTGGGGCCTCTGCTGTTTTTATTGTATCTTATGCCCATGGGTTCCATCTTAAAATTTTTTTAAAAAAATAAAAAAAGTGATGGTTGTTTTAAAGTGATCTATGAATACAAAGTTGAGTTGCGTAATGGGAGTCAACTTCCTAACTGCCATATTTGCAATGACAAGTGCACTAGGACAATTCTAGTCCAGCACAACTAGGTATCTAGCAAAACTAAAGGAACATTTCCTTAAGATGCATGGATATGGAGAATACCTATATATGTTAAATTAAAATAATAATAAAAATCACATTTTATTGTTCAATAAAGAATGGTTCCGTGAAAGTGCGTAGGAAACTGGTGGGGTTAGAAGAACCTGCACTGATCGAAACCAATTGTAAATTCAGTATCACGTCATCAGCTATGTGCGCTTTTGTGGACATGCTGCATCATGAGCAGCATTGTGGCGTAATGGTTAAGATGTCTGCCTCACAGTGCCGAGGTCTGTATATCTATAGAAAATGTTAATACAACATGAAAAACAATCAGCTACTGTAAATAAACAGTCAAGTGACCAGCATGTTGAGTCAAATCAGCCTTTATTACAATGTTTATACTCAATTGAGTATTAGACAGTGTATCGGTGTTTAATTTTATAAATTGACTCTATAGACAAACTGCCCACATAGATTCTTTCATTTTATGTTTATGGCCACATTTTCTATTGTTTGTGCCATTACTGTAAGCAGGTCTGGATTTCTCTTCATCCAGTGTACCTTTCATTATTTTTCAGTTGGTTAGTCAGACAATGAATGCATTTGCTCGGCTAATATCAAAACCACATTCAGTCTTTGCTCTCATGCGTTAGCCACCGGTGACATTGTTTGACCGTATTTGCTGGGATTATTTCTAAACCCATATAAACATGTGTGGTCGCATACACCTGTCCCATCTATGACTAAGAACAATATGACAGATGGCAGACAGACTACATACGGTTAGAATAAAACGTCTTTCATATTAAACTGTATGATTTGTTTCATTATATAATCTTTTGTGGCTAAAGCTTATGTGAGAATAGATTAAAGACCAAAAGCAAATTATTTTTCCATTTGTGTGCTGTGTACAAGAATTACGTTGCATTTAAGGGCAGATTTGCCAAATTACAACAAATATATTAAAAATAGATAATTGGGTTAAAAAAAATAAAATAAAATAAATAAATAAAATAAAGCAAGGGTGCTCAATTTCTCGGCTCTTTATTTGACGTACTTTGGCGCCATCTAGTGGCTCAAAGGGAAAACCTACTGTGCCAGTACAGCACAGTACAGTAATTATTTCTGATTTATTTAGTTCATGTCGTTTTCTGAATGAATTTATTATATGGGAAAGTATACCGCAAAACAGACATTTCTTCTGATGCTTAATTATGCAACACATAAAAGCAGGCCATGTGAATGGTCGGGTGTTAAATAAATAATATAATAATAATAATAATAAATAAATAAATAAATAAATAAATAAATAAATAAATAAATAAATAAATAAATAAATAAATAAATAAATAAATAAATGAATGAATGAATGAATGAATGAATGAATGATAGTAACTGTCGGAATCGCAATGAATATAATGCATGACTTCGACTACTATATATTGGGAAACAAAATTGTACAGTACACTTGCTGATTTTGTCGAATGTCGGGTAGTGTTTGTGAACGTTACCCAGTGGCTGGGTGCACGCTCACGTTGCGACGTGCGCGTCACCTTGGCCTAGCTGCTTCCTCACCACGCCTGCGCAGAGAAATTCAAGATGGCGGAGAGTGCGGAACTGAAGGTAAGGCGCAGCCTGAAATCGGGTTCGTTTTCTGCGCTTGCCGAATCTTCACTTGTCAAGTCACTCGTGGCTCTGCGGCTTTAAACGTCGGTGTGCTGAGATTTAGTCCGATATGACGTTTACGGCGCAAACAGTCGGGCAACTTTACTGAGTGCACGAGCGAGCGTGTTTATGTTGATATGGAGACTCGCGGGTTTGGCTGAAGTGGACGGACCCTTTCCACCCCCCAGTTCAACGGCTGCTGAATGGGCGGGCATCAATGTTTGGCGTTTAAACAGCACGTTATCAATGCGGATAAAATGTGCATTTTGGAAGCAGGCGTGCAGATGGTGGCGAGCGAGCCATTTCTCTCGCCGGCGGATTGACAAGACTGTCACACAGGGCTTCAACATGACAGCGGCTTCTAGTGTGCGCGCTGTTCTGGTTGACAAAAAAAAAAAAAAAAAAAAATCACCTCACACTCACGGTGTACTGCACATTTGTTGACACAGCTCAAACGATGAGTCAAGCTCTTGGCGTCGTAGTTTATTTACCTGTGCGTTCATATGTGACGCTCACGTTACCTGTTGATGATAAGAGTAGTGCTTTGGCGCCTCCTGAACCGTTAGACAAGCCAAATACACTACAGCACAATTTTCATGCACGTTCTTTTCTTATTTGACATTTGATGGTTCATTGCTCTTTTTAAGTAGATTTTTCAGTTCCTTGCTTGTCATATGCGCTTGTTACTTTTTTTCAACAAAGTCTGACAAAGTTGAGATATTGATTGATTGAGATTTTTGTGTCTTATAAGGCGGGGGAAAAAGCCGACAGCAGCAACATGCACAAACGTGAACCAGGGAGCATAAACAGATTCGGAGAAGCAAGATATTCCTCATCCGTGGCCTAATTTGGGAGAATTGTTAGATGTTGTCAGCTACAAGAATGATTTGTTGTGTCTTGTTCCAGCCTAAAAAGATGTGAGTCTTCAAAAATTCTCCTTCAAATCTGACCGAACAAATACTGGTGAGGTTCATATTGTCCTTTGAAGCATTTCTGGTTACTCTTGTTGTCAAAGTTTGTGGAATACATTGTTTTGCATAAAGATTGAGCCAACACAAACTACAGCATGTGAGATGTAACATGATTTTGTTTTCTTCACAGTACACACTTTGTCATTAATAAGAACACGCTTATTCTATATAAGTGACAGTAAAAAACAAATACTTTAGTACTTTGAACAGTTTTTTAAGTCTGTAGTTAAAAAGCAACCTTTCTACCAAGCGCTTTGGGCACCCACATAATGTAGATAAGGCGCTATATAAATAAGATGATTTATGTATTTGACTATATAAAAACAATGAACAGTACAAGCAGTCCAAGTAGTCATTAGTCATTAGCAGAAAAAGGGATAATATCCATCCATTTTCCTACCCGCTTATTGTCATGAGGGTTGTGCTCATGCTGGAGCCTATCCCAGTCATCAATGGGCAGAAGTCGGGGTACACCCTGAACTGGTCGACAGCCCATCGCAGGACACACATAGACGAACAACCATTCGCACCCACAATCACATTTACGGACAATTTGGAGTGTTCAATCGGCCTACCATGCACTTTTTTGGAATGTGGGATGAAACCGGAATACCCGGAGTAAACCCACACGGGCACGGGGAGACCATGCAAACTCTACACAGGAAGGCCGAAGCTGGAATCGAACCTTGCTCCTCAGAACTGTGAGGTGGACGTGTTAATAAGTGGAACACCGTCCCGAAAAAGGGATAATATTGGCGTCAAAATTTTCAATAGTACAAACGTCAACACTTTGATTAAAGTTAAAGCATATGTTTGCTAAACAGCTTTTTGGATTTGCAAGTTGTTTATTTTTTTCTTTTCTTTATTATTTTAATCTTTGACTAGGGACATCTTTGTTTTAAAATTCAAACAAAAATAACAGCACAGGCTCAGTAGCACGACTTAGAAAGTTACATAAATGCTTAAATGAATAAATCACTGCCTTAAATTTTCTTTATTTTATTTTATTTTTTTCCTCAGAATTGTTCATTCGGTAGTCTTACGATTCAACGTCTTATCATTATTGCATTTTTTTTCTTTTTTTTTTTACGTGTATGAGTGCGTTTGTGTGCGTGCGTATGTACGTGTAAATTTATACTCATTAATTCACCTAAAACCTAATAAAAATCCCATTACCCTTCACCTTAACCAGATACTTCCGAGTCTCGCCAGAGTCGTGAGGTACAAGCGGTCAGGAGACCAGAGAAAAGGTCAGAAAAGATAAAAAGAAAAGAAAGATAAATCAAAGTGAAATCCAGCACCAACCAAACACTTCCTGCCTTCCCCATGGTTACAAAATCAAAGTCTTACGCCAACCCCAGAAGCCTCTAAATTCCACCAAATTAAAGCGATATCAAGAGACCAGAGGAAAAACTAAAGAGAGGAAGGAGGGAAGGATCGATGAGGCAGAGTGAGATCCACAGAAACCAGTACATCCAGTCCATCAAAGTGAAATCCAGCACCAACCAAACACCTCCTGCGTGTTTACAAAACCAGAGTGTTACGGCAACCCCAGAAACCTCTAAATTCCAACAAATTAAGGAGATCTCAAGTGACCAGAGGAAAAACTAAAGAGAGGAAGGAGGGAGGGATAGATAAAGCAAAGTGAGATGCGCAGACACCAGCACCCACTGATTCAACGAGCAGTGGGAGGGAGAGGCGAATTCTGTTTGAATTTCAGTAGATGCTGGTGTGATGGATCTGGCATGCATAAGGACCGCCACCAAAGAAAGGAGCCGTCAACCGCGGCCCAGCAAAGCGAGCACTGCACACGTTGAAAAGGGAAGTCAAGCTGGTGCTCACGTCGCCACGCAGGCTGACTTCAAAGTAAAGGCCCAGCTTATCCATCCATCCATTTTCTTGACCGCTTATTCCTCACAAGGGTCGCGGGGGGTGCTGGCACCTATCTCAGCTGGCTCTGGGCAGTAGGCGGGGGACACCCTGGACTGGTTGCCAGCCAATCGCAGGCCCAGCTTAGTAAAGCTTTATTTTTTAAGTTAGCCTTAGCGTTGGCGTCGTGTTACATTGAGTATGATAGAGCTTCCTCGACATATCAGAATGGCGTAAATCCATTATTTGCGTCACATTGGTATGCTGTTATAAAATATCAATACTAGAGGCGTCAGTGTATCGATATAATTATTGCAACAGAGAGCGCAACAATATATTGCAATATTGATCCCCCCCCTAATTTAAATCTCAGTTCTCAGCTGCCTTCCTGTGTGGTGTTTGCATGTTCTTTCAATGCCGCCTGTACCAACGACCCCCCCCCCCCCCCCCACACACACACACACACACACACACATACACTCCAAACACCACATGCATGTTAGATTAAGTGAATACTCAAAATAGCCCATACTTGTGTTAGTGGTCTTTTATTTCTACCCTCTCACCCAAAGCCAGCTGGGATAGGCTCCAGCTCACCCGTTACTCTCTGGACAAAGCTCAACAAAACAAAAAATGAATGGTTCTCAAACAAATGACTGTTATTTTATATCATGGGCCTTTCTTTGTGGGTTAAATGTTTCCCAGTTCCTGTCAGGTTTTATTTTTGCAGGGTCAAAAAGTCATACTTTCCCCACCAATTCTGTAGTTGTTGCTTTGTTTCAGCTGATGTTGCCATTGTTTCGGTGTATACTGTGTATACCACAACCCCCATAATTGTGTGATTGAAAACGGAAGGAAGAAAAAGGTTCACACAAGGACCGACTTGGCTGCATAAAAACTCATCTGAAAAAAAAAAAAAAATCTAATGAAATGTTAACTTGGGCCAGCAGTGTAAATCCAGTTTTGGATTAAAAGATGGAACTTGAATGTTTAAAAAAATATGCCTAAAAGTTTGTGGTATGATTGATGCCTTGATAAATTAGTCACTGGTTTCGTCTCTGCTCGAGGCCATGTTTTCTTTAGTTATTATATTTGAAGGCTTTTTCAGGATGTGTGATGTGCATCTTGGTGTTTTATAGTTTCTAAGGGTAAAAAGAGAAAGCTCATGTGAAACTGATTTATATTTCTGTACTCTGTATAAACTATAATTGAAAATCAACAGGATTCTTGCATTGAGAGATAATCCATGAAAGTCTAAAGAAGATTGTTTTGTAGCGTGATGATAAGAAATGTATCTTTGCTGAGTGGCGCAAATCCTACAGTATATAGTTGCTTCTTTTGGATTCAATTAATAGATGGAACCTCCAAGGTCGAACACCAGCTGTACTGGGGAAGTCATAAATACAAAAATATCTCAATATTTTTGCAATGATAGCTATCATCACAATTCAGTGACTGTGAGGAAATTAATTTATAGCATATAACACATCTATGAATTATAAACATTTTGTAGCATGTTTTTTAATATGTAGAACTCTCATATTTTACTTTTTAAAAACATAATAGTAATTAGTAATTAAAATAGTAGAACGTCAAGAATGAAACCGTTTGGTGTGTGCGCGGCTTGGTAGTGTCACAGCTAAGTGACTCAGTAAGCTAAAGTAATATTAGTTTTCAAAAAGCCAGATTGAAATAAAAAAAAGTTTCCTTGCCTTTAAATATTTTCATATTGTCTGTCAACTTGTGTTGATGGATTGTGTGTTCAATAAACTTTGCTTCAAGTGTTATAACTTATATCTTCGTTAGCTCGCCTATGGTGCTTTGCAACCTTTTTTTTTTTTTTTTTTTTGACCCAAGATCTTCTTTTCAAGCAGCCAACCTCCCGCGATTGACCAGTTCAATGTCAACATCGCAAAACCGCACACCCTTTCAAGCCTGCAGTAACTAACCACACAGTTTTTCTTGCCATAACAACTAGACACCACATCACTCTGATCTTCTCTCTTTTACAGTGAAATAAACAGTTCGGTCGCATTTTGCCCCTAAAATATGAGACAGCACGAGTATTTATTTATTTATTTATTTTTAATTTCATATTTTGGTTTCTGACACACTTCTGCTCCACACTTTGCAATTAAAGACTTATCGCTGAAACCACCCAGGTATAAACAGGTAGTAGTGATGACGTGGTTAGCCTCGTGTCGCTAGCTTCGGCTAGCACTTTCGTCACCAGCCTTTTAAATTCATACAAATGATTTTGACGCGTTTCCCCCGGGGCAATTTTGACGGAGAGATTGTCCTTTTGACGGAGTGGCGAATATGGGAAATATTTACCACAGCTGGGCTCTTCCGTTAATTGCCAATTGCTGTCGATGATGATGCCCACCATTTGGCGTGTGCTTCCTCCCAATCGGCGAATGCTTTATGACAGTCCCTCTATTTGTCCAAAGCTTCATGTCATTGTTCATTTTTGTTGAAACAAAACACATGAATATGAAAAGTAAAAACTACCTACTATAGTTCAGCCATAGTGAGTGTAGTGTAGTCACCACAGTTGTATGCATGATCTAGTTACCACGCCAACGAGCTTGGTGTCATGATGGCTTCACAGGTTTTTTGAAGCCAATTGGTGTTGTTTCAAATCAAAGTTAATGCTTCTCCAACTGCCTCCTGCTCCTGCTATAAGATGAACAGCCTGTTAAAAGGGTTTACGTTGTTCAAGCTGCTGAAGAGGTGCATGTGTGTGTTCTCTGTTTACATTTACTTGACATATGGATCATCGGCTACAATACAACACTGAACAATTTCCATGTTGGGTTTGAAGTCACCTAGAGTGCCACTGGGATGGGCCACTGTCAGGCATTTGTTTGGATGTTTGAAATTCCAATATCTTGACAACATTCTTGTTAATAATGTCCACTTCCTCTCTCTCTCTTAAGACAAACAAAGACCACGTTGTATGTATCTAAAGTGTAAGTAATAGTAACTTTTTTTCCCTACCTAAAATCCAAAAATGTTTTGACCTTTCCCTTGACAGAACCCGTAGATGCAGTGAAAATTGAACTAGTTTTCACATGACACATAAACAGAAGAGCTGTTGTCAACCAGAGTAAAGCTTTATTTAGTCTTTGGAGGCTATAGTGAGGACATGGCACTCGTGTTAATGTTGCAGGCTGACCGAATTCACTTCAGAAAAATAGTTTCTCGATTATGCAGTAAATGGAACATGTTCTTGTGGGATACTATTGCCTAAATGTATTCTGACTGGTGGTTTTGTTTGACAAACTGTCACGGGAGAACCACACCTCCTCCGAGACGCAGTGCTCGCCATAATAAGTAGGAAGTTCAGAGACAAATGACACGGACTCCCAGGAAGAGATTCTGGCCATGAGGAGAGATGAGACCAACATTGTACTGGTGCAGATCTCTCCCGTCTTTCCTTGGCGTGTACATGAAATTTTATTGAAGATCACATGATATTACAACATCATAATCAATGCAAGATAACAGAGAATCAATGGAAACATCTGAGACTGTTTGTTCTATGAAGAAATACATGTTTACTTTGACTACATCCGCACCTCCCCTTGTCCTTGGTTCTGCTCCCTATCATTGTATTCTTGGAAGTGAGTGGTTCGTTCTGACCCTGACCGAGTCCAGTGACATTGACTCTCGTCAGTGCACGCTATTGTCAAACTATAGTTATCTAAATTGTATAATGAAAGAGGACTTTACAATTGATAATACTGAATATATGTGTATATGGAATATATGTGTGAACTCTTTTTCTCACAACCAAAATTTCAAAATGCTAAATTGTATAGATATATCAATATACTGTCCATGTACTGTATTTTGATTAAAGGGGCTGTCTGCCGGATTCACTCAGGAAAATGCACTTTTTAAATACTGGATGTACACACTTTAACTTTCTCTCATTCTACACATCTGTGTTTATGTTAATCTTTGGTGGTGATTTTGTCCTTAACCCCCACCTCCCCAGCCTGTATTTTGCCATTTTGTGTTTGTTGTGTAAACAGCGGGCCGTTTCAGTGGAAAGACAGTGTTTACACCCCTCCAGCCAATCGCAGAGTGGGGGGGTGGAGTGTCGCAAACGGGGCCGGGCGAACGTGTCAGCTGCGTGACATCACTCCCGCGGCAATTTGAAAGCACGCACGGATTATTATTGTTTTTTTTTTTTTCACTCACTCACTCACTCACAGTAGCTTACGTGTGTGAATGAGTGAGTGAAGAAAAAAAAATCCGTGCGTGCTTTCAAATTGCTGCGGGTGTGACGTCACGCAGCCGACACGTTCGCCCGGCCCCGTTTGCGACACGCCACCCCCCGCTCTGCGATTGGCTGGAGGGGTGTAAACACTGTCTTTCCACAGAAACGTCCCGCTACCAGCAAGAGTGGCTAGAGGACATATGTACAATATGTAAATTGCACAAAATAGTAACCTGAAATATTGTCTGTGTTAACTATCCAACCAGCTTGGAGATTTATTTTTATTGCTGCTTATTAATTTTGACATTTGAGACCTGGTAAATCTAATTGAATAGACATGCTTTCTTTAATACAGAATCGATAAAGGCTAAGTAATCCTTGAATTATAGAAAACTAAACTGAAAGCCAGTTTCATTTGAAATATCAGCAGTATTAATTTTGTTTGCATTGTTTTGCACTGGGGCCTGCTTACATTTACTTCTGACTTGATATTTGTTTTATTTAGCTTCTCTAATGGAGTACCTATTCCGAAATGATTCATTTATGAAATTAGTATGAGTTAAAAATATTTGTATCCGTAATTTCATATTGTGATATATACCGTTAGCGTGAAGGGATGCACTTGATGCCAATAGGAATTTTGGGCTATATCGCCAAGCCACAATTCCACTTATGCTGTCTGTGTGGGAATTAACCTTGTAAGTCACTTGTTTGGAAAATAGTTGCTACTGGGGTTGGGAGAGACACTAAACATGGTGAAGTGGCAACACTGACTTTGCTTTTGTAAACTAGCTCATCTGTGTTGGCAGACATTTTGTTTGTGGAAACATCACCAGATTTTAAAAAACGTGTTAAAAGAAATCACACTGACAAACCAAATCAGATTCTTGCTTAAAATACTGAAATTTGTAAAGGACACCAGCCTTGGTCTAAAATCTGTTATTTACCCACAGTCTGAATATCAAAGATGATGCTTTTAATTTGGTAAGCTGTCATGATTTTTGCCCATTTTTATTTGAGATTATTAAAGTGCTTTCTGGGCAAGCAATATTGCAAGTGAAACAAATTGTTTAGCTAATGTTGAACCTTTTTAAATTGCTGTGTGAATTCATCACAACAAAAAGTACAATAGTGTATGTTACATCACCAGGCTCTCAAACGTGTCCTGTTGCGTTTAATTGAGTTTCAAAGGAGTCCCGGCCTGCCTCAGCTTCTTTGAACTGTATCCTCTCTTCTCCCCAGCAGCAACATGGCAATACAAATAAGCATCTGTGCTCTGGCAGCTTATAGGAGGAGACAGTCTATTTGTAGAGCCTTTGGCTAGGTTAATCCCTAATGATACAGGCCCCTCTGCTCTGCTCTCCTACCTGTTCGCTCGTCTCCTCTGCCTTTGTGTGCATGCTAAGCAGCCACATTGGGGGTGGGATGCTCTAGCAACCTCAGTATTCAATTTGATTATGATGCAATTAATCCATTATGGACTGATATTCAATCAATTTAATTTTTCTGCCCTATCGTGTATAGATGTATTTTTCCTTTCTTTTAAGCTCATATTCGTACTACTAACCCATCCATCCATCCATTTTCTTGACCGCTTATTCCTCACAAGGGTCGCGGGGGGTGCTGGCGCCTATCTCAGCTGGCTCTGGGCAGTAGGCGGGGGACACCCTGAACTGGTTGCCAGCCAATCGCAGGGCACACAGAGACAAACAACCATCCACACTCACAAGCACACCTCGGGACAATTCGGAGCGCCCAATTAACCTGCCATGCATGTCTTTGGAATGTGGGAGGAGACCGGAGTACCCGGAGAAGACCCACGCGGGCACGGGGAGAACATGCAAACTCCACCCAGGAAGGCCGGAGCCTGGACTCGAACACTACTAACCCATATTTCTATAATTAAAATATATTACAGACACTTTGACTTGATATTTACATTAGATCATAGTGATGTTTATTAATATTTGGATTAGGCCGGATAAGTCTTATCACCTACACATCAATTTGCACCTCCCCTACTTCAATAACACACACTGTCTCCCAGAAAAATGAGGCGCTTGCCCTGTGATGTCACTGAAGCGTGATGTTTTCTCAGTGCCACAGACAAATCAAACTTGAGATAAATGTAAATATATAATAATAAAAGCCGGTTCTTTTGTTATGCCTCTTTTGCACCAATTTTGTGTCAGCGCTGTGTTAAAGTTCTTAATTCAGTTTACTAAATAAAAAAATGCATTTCAGAACTGTTCAGCTAGTTCGATGCATTTCCCCTCAATCTGAGAAATACATTTTGATAATGTTTTTGCCATCATTTATAAATAAGGCAAACACTTTGCATAATAATAGTACGTTCCATTACAGGGTTTTAGTGGTACCATCCTGAGTAGGGGTGTGAATTGCCTAGTACCTGACGATTCGATTCGTATCACGATTCACAGGTCACGATTCGATTCGATACCGATTAATCCCGATACGAATTTATAACTCGATTGTTGCGATTTTTTTTCATTCAAATTTAGAAAATACTAATCAGTAAGCTTGTAGAGTGTAAGATTTATATGAAAATGTATTATTTATTTATCTGAAATTTCAGTCTTATAGAGGTTGTAATCTGTTTCATGTTTGAACAGCATTAAAATAAAATATTAAGGCTTAATGTTCCGTTCATATAACATTCTTCCATGCTCAAGGTGTGAATCCTAACCCGAAGTCAGACGTTTTGTTGAATATTTTTCCATTAAAAATGGAAGTTTAAAAATCGATTCACACACACACACACACACACACACACACACACACAAAAAAAGGCAATGATGATAAGACGTTGAATCGGTAAGACTACCGAATGAACAATTCTGAGCTCTTAAAAAAAAAAAAAAAAAAATTGATTATTTTTTTTAATTGAATCGATTCGAGAATCGCGCGATGTAGTATCGCGATATATCGCCGAATCTATTTTTTTTTTAACACCCCTAATCCTGAGTCCTTACTATGTGCCAAGACGTGCTTGTGTAGTGTAAATTCAGCTGACTCACTTTCGTTTACACGCAACATATTTTAAGCTATGTGTTCCAATAACAATATTACTTTTATATACGTATAATAGACTTTGGTCCCAGTCTAAACAGAGAGTCAAATATTCAGCGTGAATGTAAATGTACAAAAAGTCTAAAATTTACTCTGTTTAACCAGAGTAAATACAACCAAATATAGTCTTTTTAGAATGAAATGTACAAAATTCGTGTGTGGGTATCAAGAAGAGAATTTGCATTTAATTTTAATTTGTTGAACTGACAATTTGAAGGTGCAGACAGCGTTGGTTCAGTTGTTTCCACTTTAAGATAGTAACGTGAGACCTTTTTGGCACGTGAGATTTATTTGTTAGGGGGGGGGAAACTATGTACTAATCATCCTCTTGGCTATTGTTCCATTTTAATTTTGCAGGGTCCGAACAACATTTAAGCCTTTTATGGGTGTTGTGATTATTTCATATTAAGCATTTTTATACTGTACAATTGGATTAAAATAAACTAATTGCATTTGCCCACATTAATATTAATGTTTTAAAGAATGACCTAAGAATCAAAATATTTACAATTGTACTGATATTCATGCAATGCACAAGCTCAATTTAGAATGTTTTGTGTATTTATTAGCAGCCATTCCCAAACAGTGCCACTGATCATGCGAAGACATAGTTTGATGGCATCAAAACAAATTCAAAATATCTCACTCACCACTTGAACGTGATCTGTCGGATGCCGTACGGCGTACGCTGAGTGAAGTGTTTACAACGGTAACAGTGCCATTAAGTGTCTTGATGTTGCCGTGCGTTGGTCAAGACCAGCTACGAATAAAGTCATCTTTAGTTGTTGCCTGTGTATTACAGGAATTAATATTATTCTATTTAGTTATCCCGTTGGAATGAAGTCATGGTGATTAGGCTAGCTCAGTGTTTCTCAATTCCGGTCCTCAGGCCCCCCATTGCAGCTGATTCCAATGACAGCTAATCAGCCAGCTCTGGAGAAGCCTGATAACGATCCTCACCTGTGTTGTAATTGGGAGACATGGAAAACAGGCTGGCTAGGGGGGCCTGAGGACCGGAATTTAGAAACACTGGGCTAGCTGAAGGTAGCAACACATGAGGCTAACAAATAGACCCATTTTGCGGTCACATTTTTTTTATTTTTTTTTGTCTTTCCAACATCCTAGTTATGCTGGCATTGCTTCAATGACAAAAGTTTTTTGATTCGAAGTGTTGAGCAGAAGTGGGTCAACAACAAAAAAAGCAACCATGTAATTTAGGGATTCTGTGGTTCCCGACTCTGGTCTGGGGTCCATGAAGGTAACGGGGGACTTTTTGTGAGCTACACACATACAGGGACATACATATGAAAGTCCATGGCTACACCTTGTTGTTGACGTGGTTACAACCGACAGTAATCGCGCCAGACTCATTATTTTATTTTTTAATTAGAGCAAGCATTGATTTTGTGGAACATGACTCCAGTTTTTGGGACGCCTGAATTGAGTCCTATGCGGGATGGTTGGCCTAGTTGAGCGATATCAGTCGCTCTGGCTGGGGACGGCACAAAACTAACTGGAGGCGGCCGCCACAAAATTTGAACTCAGGAAAAACCCAACATACAGCTAGGGCTGGGCGATATGGCCAAAAAATAAAATCTCAATTTTTGCAGTCATTCAGGACGATTACGATTTTAATCGATTTTAACCCAATAAATCCAACAAACGTTTACTTAAAGGTTTCATTTATTCAAAAATAATTCCTGTGCAAAATGTTCAGACACCAGTAACGTAAACTGATTCTAGATCAGTTTAAACACAAAATTACATCACATAAAAGCATTTGGATGTAACAGAACATAAGAACAACAGCTTTCAATCATCCAGAAGACACAATTCGATTTCACGATTTAGCAAATTTTCAACGATTTGATTTTTTAAAATGACGATGTATCGAATTAATTTGATTTATTGCCCAGCCCTACATACAGCCTTACTTTATGCTCAAGCACTGGGTTATACTGTGCCTTAAATTTGTCAGCAGCTATCGACGTCTGGAACGATTTAGCAAGAGGGGGCTGTTGTTGACTTCTGTGGTGATTTTGTTAAGCAGTTCTGTTGCCATGGAAACCTGTCACATTTGAGATGGACATGGCCAGATAACAGTTTGGAGCGTAATTGTGTGCTTCCAATTGGAAGAGAATTACATTTCTGTGACCACCCTCCTGTTGGGCTGGCTGACAGATGAAAAGTTGCTTTTCTAATTTAGGCAGCCTGATCATTACACGGATATTTATGAACAGTAAGGCTCTAAAAATGCCTTTTCATTGCAAAGCAGTTTTACGAATCACTGACTTCATTTGAGGAGCAATATGCTAATTTTGAGGAGTAGTTTTTTGTTGCTGGTTAATCCCAGTGGAACTCACTCAGGGGTTTTATTAAGAAATAAAAATATGCCAAATATTCTTTTTATATATATATATATATATATATATATATATATATATATATATATATATAATTCACTGTTTTTATTTCTAAAATTCACATAGTGTAGTATCTAACTATTTTTTTTGTCGAGAAACGTTTTCAGTGGGGCAATTTCAAACAAACCAAAAGTTTCAGTTTAAACTTCACACTTCTGAATGGGTTGTAAAATGTTCTTTAGCAAAGCTAAATTGATTAAAACAAAAAAAGCTAGCATCTACTGGAATGCAGTTTTTCAGAACATTCACTGTGCAGACCTCAATAGTCAAAATCAAAACTCTCAAAGTTTTTGGCCGGATGAGTAGCCAGATGTAGCTCGTTGCTAGCTAGATGGTGCAGCATCAGTAGAACCGAGCTTGCCTCAACTACCATCTGTCTGTGGTGGTTGATTTGACATTAGCAAGGTTGGTGTCACCATCCCAGCAAAAAGCTTGTTGTGACCGTGTGACGGTTGAAGTTGTATTTTTCTATTTATATATGATTTGATGAAGTTCAAAATGAAAATTGAAAATGTGCAATTTCTAAACCTATAATTACTTCTTCTGATCATTTAGATGGTAACAAGCCAGTGAAATTCAATTAATAGCTGCATTGTTTGTAATGCTTTGCGTTTACGCTATCCACTAATTACAGCAGGCCTACTTATGTTCTAATTGTTGTTAGGTAATGCAGTTCTCTTCCTGTATTTTGGTCACTGCCGTAGCACCTCTTTTGTCAATCATCTCACCTCTTAACGTGATGGAATGTGTGGCCTCCTTCTTTTGGTTGTATATGAGCAAAGGTGCTGTGCAACCAGGCTTAATCAATTGCATCTTGAACAAACAAAATGCCCAAACAGCTTGAAAACACCGTGCCAGGCCCTGTTTCAACATTTTTTTTACGGAAGCCACAGTTTACTACTATCAATCTTTCAGCTAATATGATTCTCTGCGAGAATGAATAACGTCCAGCACAAATGGGTAGTTGAAGTCAAATAAGTCCAATTTATTTTCAACCAGCGGGTATTAGAGGTGGGAATCTTGGGGCACCTCACGATTCGATTGCGATTACGATTCAGAGGCTACGATTCGATTATAAAACGATTATTGATTTCCCCCCAGGCAGCAGAAAAAAACAATGTATTTTGGTGCTTTTAATGTTTCGTACATTAGTTACAAAAATAGTACAAAAGTCCTCTCAGGCCTAAATAAACTACTATTTCAGTATCAAGTTAACAGTTCAAAACAGTAAATAAAATACTCAAGTCCTCATTCTGTAACAACAGCTTTTAAGTATATTCAGTCTTCAACAGAATAAAACATAGCATTGAGCAAAAATATATTATTTTTAT
The DNA here is from genome assembly GCF_051991245.1 of Festucalex cinctus. Lineage (NCBI taxonomy): Eukaryota > Metazoa > Chordata > Actinopteri > Syngnathiformes > Syngnathidae > Festucalex > Festucalex cinctus. The sequence continues at coordinate 13,246,889 of NC_135414.1, read as the reverse complement.
CCACTCAAAAGTGCACTGAGATATAAATGAAAGACAATGTGAACTACTACTTCAATACAAATGCCTAAAAAAAAAAAAGTGCTTTCCTGCTTTTTAAGTTGTGTAAAGATGAACATGTAAACATTAAAGTTTCTCAGAGGTACAAAAAAAAAAACCCTCAAGTGCTTTTCTGCTTTTTAACTTGTGAAAACATGAATGTGTAAACATTAAAGGGATCGTTCGGCTTTTTTAACATGAATCTCAATTTGATCCTCACCTCCCGTGTGTGCGATCAGCACTGACTTCTTTCTGACAGCGTTCGGTGACACGCGTTCATGTTCGACGTTGGACGAGAGGAAAATAGTCCAGCAAGCTGGCTGGGGTCTCGGAAATAAAGTCTTTTTCTTCTAAAAACTATTTGTTTTCAAAAGCGTGATACATTTCCACCACAATACTCTTTTCTGAATAAAGTCAGACGCCATTACCGCCAGCCACTACTTTTCTGTTCGTTCGTTCGTATCACTGCGCGGCGCCCTGTAGAACGCTAACCGACGCACTGCAGCCAGCTAGCTGATACTTCCGCCTGAAGTTGTTTGCCTTTTCGGAGCAGGTCTGATCTGACGAAGAGGTGGGTTGGTCAGCTCAGCCATGCTTGTTGTTGTTTTGAATGTCGAGGCGTGAGTTGTGGATGTGTACTCTCGGTCCGTCCCATTAAGCGTCCCGAAGACCGCGCGCGCTACTGCGTTTCAGTTCCGCGTACTTTTCGCTCCGGTCCACTTTTAGTTTCGGTTCCCTTGGCATATTTATATAATCGGAATTTGGACTTTTGTGAATCGTTCTCGATTGTTCCACGGCCGAATCGTGAATAATCTAAGAATCGGAAATTTTGCACACCTCTAGCAGGTATGATTTCATATGTGTAACCTGATGCTTCCATTGACATTTTTATTTAGCGTAACAGACTTCTCCTGGTTTGGCGAAAGTTGAGATTTCCAGCTTTTGTTTCATTGTATTTACATCGAGATGTGTTAACTCAGAATGGAGCACCTTGTGTTTGAACCCACACACTTTTCAAGTTTGCAAAAAGTATTAGAACAAGCATGATTAACTTAAAGTGAACACTGTACAACATTTATTATTTGGTAACATTATCATTGCAATAATTGCATCTGTGACCCACTGAGTTCACTATTGATAACTGTGTCAGACTGGGGTTAGCATGACATTTGTGTTGGGCATGTTTGCTGAAGTCTTAACTCATCCCGAAGCACATTGTAACATATTTGTTGAACAGGGAGGCGTCCAGGAGGCATCCGAACCAGATGCCCGAGCCACCTCAGCTGGCTCCTTTCAATGCAGGGTGATGTACTTAGCTTATTATGATGTACTTAGCTACATTCTAATGCTAATTGCTGAAAAACGGAAACAGATAGAAATATATATATATTTTTTTTTTCTAATGAAAGAAGAGGCTAATCTTTCTTTTGGTAGGTTTCATGTTTTTATAGCAATAGAACACAATATCTGTGGGCCTTGCAAAATCAGTCAAAATCCATTGAAACAGCCGGCCGGGCGCTTCAGTGAAATGGCTGGAAGTGAATGAGTTCAATATACAATATGTGTAATTATTTTTGTTGTGTGTTTAGTTTTACTGTAAACGCCAAGTGGGGTGTCATTGAAGAGCTTAAGGCACAGTCAGGGAGGGCAGAATCACATACATGTCATGCTTGCTGCACAAGCAAAACGAACGTTCAGGATACTTTCACAATGTCGCAAAATAATCACCACACCCTTTAGCAGATAACTTGTTTTTCTTTGATTATAATTTTTTTTTAAATGTAATTGCCTAACCCTATAACAGATTTGGGATGAGCAGTTGAAGTCAACCTGAATTATAATATATACAGTGTAGTACCAGAGATGGAATGCCTGGCTGCTTGTGTGTGGGGGATAGCAAGGAAGCTGTGACCAAAGCGTGAAATTTCACATCCGACAAAATTCCAGTGCTCTTGCCCCTTAATGTTGAGTAAGTAATTGCCACAGTTGTAGATGGTGCTGCTGATATCAAATTATCCGACCATAAGTGTGAATGTGCGCTACGGGCGCACAGGATTGTCCAGCGTCCGTGAGTTCAGTCTGATGTACACAGACAAATACATGCTCTATCTACTGTTATACCTTGGATATACTAATTTGCCAGAAAGGCTGCATGAAATGAGCTAAGAATTCTATCTTGGCCTGTTACATTCCTATTGGTCATTTCTGAAATAATTTGCAGGTTACACTGTCTGTCACAAGTACACCATGCAAACTACACACCCTGTGGTGTAAATGCAATCCAGATTGGGGTTTATCATTCCGAACGACTGAACTAAACTGTACAGCTTGGTGGAAGCATGTCTTCAACGTGCTTACGATGAGAAGAAGCTGACTTCTTATTGGATGCTTAGAAAAGAATGTGTTTTGAGCTAAGCTAACTGAACCTTCGTCTGAAATCCAGTCTTTGTAGAGCTATGATATGAACTCTGATTTTGGATACTTCAGAGGCCGGAGGAAGATAAAACAACAGGCAGAGGTATTTCAGAGTCAGAGAAGCTGGAAGGCTAAGAGGTGGGGGGATGGGAGGACCGAGGAGAGGAGGATAGGGAGGGATCTGACACTCAGTACAGAGCCCTTCAGCTGAGAGTGGGAGCTTTATATAATGGCCAGGTAGTGTGCAGGCTTCCACCCCCATGCCTACACAACCGTTAACAATAAACACCCACATATACACAAGCACACGTTCTACAAAAACTACCTGACACAACATTAGTACCCTCACCATCTTCCAGTCTCATGGGACTTCTAACAAGGGCATTATTGTACAGCTTTTCTTAATCACGTGCAATCGTGCAGCATAGTTTTATCACTATGTGAAAACATTGTGAAGCGTAGTAGGAAAACAATATTGTGAGCTTAAAACTTGTGGAATTTTCTGTCCCCTGAAAGGAAAGAGTTGTTTACAGGACATTGTTTTCATTTGAAGACATGGATAAATGTGTGTTTGTGGCTACAACAAACTGTTATTATTAGTATTTTTCAAAATGGGCTTGCAAAGAGCAATTTTTTGATAATTCTCCACACAGTGTATATACGTTTACTGCACCGGGATTGTTACCAGTGGAGCTCTGCAATGGTCAAATGCTAAACCCACATACATACATTTGACAAAATGATTGGCTGGATCGGGATCGGACCATATTTCACATTTGATGGGAAATCGGTGATCAGCTTAATTTAACCGATCGATCAATGACATCATTGATTGGCAACACAAATTAAGACATTAGATCTGTGGTGCCCAAGTTCGGTCCTCGAGAGCCCCCTGTCCAACCTGTTTTCCATGTTTCGCGCCGCCACCACACCTGATTCATGATCGGAATCGTTATCAGGCTTCTGCAAAGCTCGCTGATGAGCTGATAATTTGATTTAGCTGTGTTGGATTACGGAGACATGGAAAACAAGCTGGATAGGGGCTCTCGAGGACCGGACTTGGACTAGATCTAGACTCTGCATTAGATCTTATATTTAATGTTTATCAGCATTTTTTGAAGATCCAACCCACACGTAAGATGGCGGCCATACGTGCGTCAGCAACAGGAATGTATCTACTATAGCATAGAGCAAGACTCACTCCTCCCTGAGCCATATTTAGAGAGTCTGGCCAACTGAAAACACGGACGCCATGTTGTTACTAGGGATGCAGCAATTAACCGGTTTTATGATTAACCGTGGTTTTTGAACGTCAGGATTATCTAACCGCAGCCGTTCAACAACACCGGTTATTTACGGTTATTTCGGCTATTTATTCTGTTTCCACACGGTCCATTTAGTGAGCGCACAACAACCGGGCTCAGCTTTGAACGCGCAGGGAGAGTTCCGTACCCGGCGGCTGGGTTCCGAGGGGGCCTGGACCAGGTTGAGTGTACGTGGGAGGCCGAACCGAGGCAGCGGCGAGCGAAGCGTGTCTTCGCCAGAGTTCGGAATTGGTCGGAATATATCACATTTGTGTTTGTAATTATTCGTAGTTATTTGTAGTTTTGTTTAGGGCTGCACGATATTGGAAAAACATGCGATATGCGATATACTTGCCGAACTTAGCGATATTGATACTATTGCGATATTTAACATGTACCTAAAGAAATTACATTTTTATTATCTAATGAAAGAAAAACATTTTTCATGCGGCAAAATAAGCAACCTTAATGTAATCTTAGTTAATTAATTGTAATTATGTCTTGATAATTTTCAACTATTGGATGGCGATGCACATTTTAGTTAGCATCTGACTGGTCAAATTCATATAAAAAGCATAAAATTCCGTATAAAACTTATTGCATGCCTTTGTGATATGCATATTTCAAGGGCCAATATCGCGATATCGATATTTTGGGATATATTGTGCAGCCCTAGTTTTGTTCTTGTTTTACATATTATTCTTTACTGCATGACCGATTTCTGTTCCATGTACAGCACTTTGTAGACAGCAATGCTTGTTTTAAAGTGCTTTAAAAATAAAGTTGAGTTGAGTAGTTGTCGCCAGGAAATTTTGATGATGACATACCATGTACACTGTCATATTTGGACTTTATTGTGCAGCGCGTCATCGCAATGACGTGGTGAGCATGCAGGGGACAACACGGCCCTGCATTTTGGACTTATTTCCTGTGTTATTCATTGTGAGGATTCTAACGTTTCATGGATGTCCTTCGCATGCCACCCTTTTGTGTGCCAGATCTGTGGCATGCATGCACTTTGTCTTTGTGACTGCCCTCTGGTAGTTGAGCTGAATCCTTACATGATAACTGAACTATTATGTGTGCATATTTGTGCGTGTGGTTTCTTGATTTTCCAGTTTGCAATTGTCTTCTGTCTTCTAATGTGTCTTTGCCATGATTACTTATAATTGTAGTGAGCGCATTCTGCTTAAATGTCATCATTTAGGCACACAGACTGAATTGAATAATGAATAGTATACTGTCTCATTTTCATACTTTGGCTTCAACAGATCCATTATTGTCATTGAATAAAAATTGGTGCTTTGGCAGAGACGAGACAAAATGCTTACATTGCTTAAGTAGTTACTGTAATAGATCATTTTCGAACAATTAGTCTTTGATCAAATAGAGTACTTGCAACTAGGGGTGTTAAAAAAAATCAATTCGGCGATATATCGCGATACTACATCGCGCGATTCTCGAATCGATTCAATAATCGGCAGAATCGATTTTTTTTTTTTTTTTTTTTTTTAGGATTCACACCTTGAGCATGGAAGAATGTTATATGAACGGAACATTAAGCCTTAATATTTTATTTTAATGCTGTTCAAACATGAAACAGATTACAACCTCTATAAGACTGAAATTTCAGATAAATAAATAATACATTTTCATATAAATCTTACACTCTACAAGCTTACTGATTAGTATTTTCTAAATTTGAATGAAAAAAAATCGCAACAATCGACTTATAAATTCGTATCGGGATTAATCGGTATCGAATCGAATCGTGACCTGTGAATCGTGATACGAATCGAATCGTCAGGTACTAGGCAATTCACACCCCTACTTGCAACTACTGTTGTTTTAAAGTAGGGGTGTGAATTGCCTCGTACCTGACGATTCGATTCGTATCACGATTCACAGGTCACGATTCGATTCGATACCGATTAATCCCGATACGAATTTATAAGTCGATTGTTGCGATTTTTTTCATTCAAATTTAGAAAATACTAATCAGTAAGCTTGTAGAGTGTAAGATTTATATGAAAATGTATTATTTATTTATCTGAAATTTCAGTCTTATAGAGGTTGTAATCTGTTTCATGTTTGAACAGCATTAAAATAAAATATTATGGCTTAATGTTCCGTTCATATAACATTCTTCCATGCTCAAGGTGTGAATCCTAACCCGAAGTCAGACGTTTTGTTGAATATTTTTCCATTAAAAATGGAAGTTTAAAAATCGATTCACACACACACAAAAAAAAGGCAATGATGATAAGACGTTGAATCGATAAGACTACCGAATGAACAATTCTGAGCTCTAAACAAAAAAAACAAACAAAAAAAAAAAAAAAAAAAAAAATTTTTTTTTATTGAATCGATCCGAGAATCGCGCGATGTAGTATCGTGATATATCGCCGAATCGATTTTTTTTTTAACACCCCTATTTTAAAGTAAACAAGGTGGGTTACAATCTCCAAAATAAAGCACATATGCTGATGTTAACGTACACGCTGCATTACACTCCTGCACCTTTATTGTCCTCAATGTTATCTCATACAAGTGGCTGACATTCACTATCTACCATTTTTTTTCTCCGTGTGGAACCTGTCCCCAGTTATTTGTTGAAAACTTAGTCATTTACTTTTTTTGTGATCTTTCTGAAACTAAATATGACACAAAATTCTGCCAATGTCACGTTTGATTTAAATGGGAAAGTGGCTGTATTGGAACTTCAGTAGTGAGCCGTTTGTATCTGTAACAGTTGGTCTCTTGATTAGAGATAGTAAGGGGGACCGCAGCCCATCTTATTGTCGAAACATCCCAACAGCTCATCTCTCTTTATCTATATTTGTTTTTTTACCGGCCTTCTCACATGATGTGCCCATCTCTGCAGAACCTTGCAAGCCCACAAGCCCTCCATCCTTATCTCCCCCCTTCCTGTTGTTTCCTATGAAAGTGTGGAGAATTTCATTCTGGTAAGAGGCTCAGCTGCTCTCTCGCACTCTCCCCTTCCCCCTTTGCTCCATCTCCCATCTATTATTTTCACTTGTGGTTATCATCCTTCATACCGCTCGGTCTGTCCACCAGCAATTGGCTCATTTTGATTATTGGTTGGAACTTGGAACTATTCCCTGAAGGCCCAAGAGAAATCCGTGTGACTCCCGACATCATGGACTTCGAATACATCATTTCAATTTCAAAATATGTACTGTAGACAATAGAGACATTGTTTAATTAATGAGTGTCACCCTTCTGTGAGCGTGCCCTTAATTCAGAATTTGTATCACGGAAACGGACTCCGTTATGATAAAGGTTTTTTATTTTTATTTTTTCGTTTTTTTTTTTAAGAGCTGTCAATATTAACTGATTAATCGACGTAATCGATTATCAAATTAATCGATAACTATTTTAATAATCGAGTACTCGTTTGAAGACATTGTTTAACTTAAAATGGTCCAAATCCTCTAATTTTAGCCTCTCAACAATAATTATTCTATGATTTCTGTAGTCTTTCATCAAAGTAGCCTGAATATGTTTTGCATGTAATTAAAATAAGACATTAGTGCACATTGCTTTTACTTTGGAAAACAATGACCGGTCCAATGACTGAATCACTTTCGATGAAATGGGATGTAGAACGTGATATTCTGAAACCATTCCCAGTTTTTGTGGTCTGCACCAGTTCTGCAATGCTGCAATGTTTCAGGGGAGGTGCACATCCGGCTCACAGTTGGCTTTGGAATAAGCAGGTTACATGTATCAGCACTTTCTACAAGTATCAGCTTCATACGCTGTATTAGACGCTTTTTTCCTTCTAAATTAAATATAGGTAGGTTTTCCTATTTTGCCTGTTTTTTGGGGCTGACATGGGGTATAGTGAATTTCAGACAGAAAATGAGATTGAATTTGGCAGCAACACAAAAACACAGCTGCAGATGAAACTGCAGATGGAAAAAAAAAATGTAAATATCATTATAGGGATGTCCCGATAACGCTTGTTTTTGCATCCAAGTCCGAGTGTTTGGTTTTAAAGGGAAAATCAAGTCAAAAATGGCCACTAGTCTAAACCCGGCATTCTGCTTAATATCGGGCAGGAAAATCCACCCATTTTTATCCATCTCAGAGTGCGGCCATTTTGATACTTGCTGCCAACTGAAAATGATGTCACAGTGCCTAAGGGCTCAGGTGATAACTAATCACAGCTCACCTCTTTTCTGGGTTTGGTGTGACGTTCGCAAGCTATCCACGGTCAGCTGAATCGCGAGATTGGAACAGGATATTCCTTCTGCTAAATATGAAGATAATGTTATGAAACGATTATACTAAATTCACCATTTGAAATGACGCCACGGTTTATCGATAAACTGTATCCTTCCTACTCGTGTAAAAGAAGACACACCTGTTTGTCTGCTTTAACCACATATTTGTATGATGATTGTATCCATCAGTTGAAAATGCTGTAGAAAAGGCTCAGCTTGGAAAAAAAGTGTGTCTCTGGCTGGAACTAAGCACAGTTGAGTGTCAAGATCTGACAAAATCAAACAGGGAAGGTATGGCGACCTATAGCCTATTCTTCTATTGCTCTTCTACCTCCATCCCCCCACTGTTTTTCTCCTGTATTATTTTTCCTCTTTTTTTTATTTTTTATTTTATTTTTTTGTTGGTCTGACAGAGGAATGTTACACATCCGCAGTCTGCTGTTGGATGGTGAAAGTGTGTTTGTGTCTGTTTTTTGTGCATTTTGTGTCTTTTATGTGCACGTTTGCTTTGGAATGAGAGTGGGTTGTTTGCTTTGTGTGTGTTTGTGTTGAGATATAGAAAAGTGTGTTTGAAATGGTGGCCAGCCAGTATCATCATTTGGCCAAACCACCCTCCCAGTCCCCACCTCATCTTTCCCATTCCACCACATGCATATTTCATGGAACTGGTCATTTATGTCACCAGCAGGGCAGTTCTTTGGCAGTGCCCGTGTGTGGAAAGGGGGCATGAAAGAGAATTAATATTGAGTTAGCAAGTCATTCTAGTAAAAATCCACAGATGGACAGCTGCTACTTGCATGGTGCTGCTGTGATTGAAGCTCCTTGTCTTGCTGTCAGAGCCATCTGTATTTGAATGATGTGTTTTTATAACTGCTCTGTTATTCACATCCAGATGCTCAGAATTGCATTTACATAATGTGTGTGTATTCAGTAAGGTGTATTCGGTGTGTTGATACAAAGGAGAGAGCCATGACTGCTACAGTAGCTGCGTCTAGATTTAATGGAGGTGCAGGTATCTGTACTTGCTGATTGGACTGTCAGAAAATGCTTATCAAGGCTGCTCATATGCTCGACGTTTTTTTTTGGTGTATGCTACCACTGACTGACTTACTGACTGACAGTGTGATTGTGATTGTGGATGGTTGTGTGGTTTGTGATGTGCTGCCTGAGCAACTGGTGATCAGTCCAGCCGCATGTAGTCTGCTTTTTGGCCCACAGGCTACCAAATCACTGCAAAAAATCTGAAAATTTGAACCAAGTAGATTTTGATTTTGATGAAACTTGCTGTACTTGTTGATAGTGTTGACGTAGTTTAGCAGCAATAAGGAATCAAAGTAACCATACCCTCACATATGCAATGAATATTCAACCTTAAATGTCTTATCAATGAATATTTAACTTTCAATTACTTTCAATAAATATGCAATAATGAAGAATTTTCTCTATTTATAAAACTGATTTTATATGGAAAACAAATCAATAAAGGATTAATGAAAATAAAAATGACTAAATGATATTAAACATATCTGATAATAAAACTAGCTTTCAGAGAATTCAATAAAATACAAAGAATAAAAAATAAATACAAATGTTATTGTATTGTAGTGTATTGCCATCAAGTAACATTGAAGTATGCCAAATTGTCAATCATTTAATCAGTTAAAGTGACGTTAAACTGTTTCAGAGGTTGAAATCTATGAACAAGTTTGTCAAATTTTTCTCAAAGCCTGAGTTGACAACTGTGGTGTATGTAAAATGAGTACATAGATAAGAGACAAAATAAAAATAAGGGACAAAGAAAAAAAATACCTCCAAGTACCAGTAGAGTGGTGTGGATTAACAGTTTAGTACTGTAGATATATGTATTCCATGTAGATACTGCAAGTGAAGAATGCTTCTTGAGAATACCACACCGAGCAAATTCGACGGCCTGGAACAGGTGGCCCAGCCAGTAGCGACAAACCAAGCTGTGACAACTCTCTGCTCGTGTGGCCCCCTCCCGGCGGCCGGGACAAGCATTATCACAACCGGAGGGAAAGCAACTTACTCAACGAGATTCCCTCAGTAGCGGCGAGCAAAGTACAAAATGTAAACGAATAATATAAAACTAAAAGGTAGATATACTACGATATATGTCGTTCAAATATCACACAGCTCCAGTTAGGATAATTATTGAAACGGCAGTACTCAATAGTCACTGTGTGAAGTTTGAGCTTGTTTTTTGGCTAAACTTTTAACTGTTTCATCTCAGCTGTGTGTTTTATTGTGGAATTCCAGGAAAAATGGATGATAAGACATTAAAAAAAGAGGATTTGTTGCACAAGAGCAATTTTGTTTTCAAGTATGAATAGTTGTTTTTGTGGGATCACTAAAAAATCTGAAGCTGTAATTTTGAATGTCAATTAAATGCAAAGACCAGGATACAAAGGAACCCTAAGTAGTCCCTCCAGACATTCTCTGTACAAAATACTTGGATTCCACACTCTGCAAGTGAATTTAATGTTCTTAAGAAATAGTCAAATGAGTTGGTCTAACTGAATTAGTTTTTAGAGTCGTGTCGATGATTTACAGTAGATCAGTGTCAGAGTTGGGGCCAAGCAGCCAACACGGCGAGACACACAATGAGTGGGGGAGGGGAGGATCTTGTCTTGGATCTTGTCTGTACAGGAAACACTGCGTGTGGATGCAAAATTGCACAGAAAGTTTTTTCCTTGTCTTTATTTATAAAATTTTTTCACACCGGCTGTACTGGCCCACTGGGAAAACATTTGGTACTCCCAATGGCTAGTGTGATACTGTACTGGGTACAGCTCATTATTTCTCAAACCAATAATAGACTCCCCTGATTTGAACACATAACGCGAAGTGCGACGGCCCTTAGCGTTCATGAAAAACAACTGCACAAAAAACAAAGATATGCACAAATACAATAACTATTTATCTTCTGTACTCCACAGAATTAATGAAGTCATTGAGTTGGAAAACTGATACGAAAAGAAAAATAAATTGAGCCTTGAGAACGGTTTTCTTTATGCCGACTGCTTATAGTTCATAGCTATCTACGATCTGTCTGTCCATCTGTTTTTCTTTTACATCATTTTTTCCGCTTTTGACAAAGTTACATGCAAACATGGCTGCAAATACTTATCCGAAAAAAAAAAAAATAATCCATGCATTGATGTTTACTCGCTGTTACGTCTGTGCTTTACCTCCTTTTTGAAAAGATCTTAGTGCCGGTACGCCCCTAATTCCACTATATATATATATATATATATATATATATATATATATATATATATATATATATATATATATATATATATTATGGTTGTCAAAATCAGTGCGTTAATCTTGAGTTAATTGAAAGTTCCTTTAATCAAACTAATTTTTTAAACGCACGATTCGATTAATGACCACCCCTTACTTGGAAAGCCTGTACTGGGGGAATTCCAGTTCAAAAAATTTAGTAGTAATACATTTGAATAATAATGCATATATTTGTGGAGATTGGGATGAATTTGTATTTTACAATTTTAAATATATATTTAATATTAAAGTCGTGCGATTAACTACGATTAAAAATTTTAATCGCCTGACACCCCACACACATATATATATATATATATATATATATATATTAGGGGTGTTAAAAAAATCGATTCGGCGATATATCGCGATACTACATCGCGCGGTTCTCGAATCGATTCAATAAAAAAAATAGATTTTTTTTTTTTTAAGAGCTCAGAATTGTTCATTCGGTAGTCTTACCGATTCAACGTCTTATCATCATTGCCTTTTTTTTTTTTTTTTTTTTTTTTTGTGTGTGTGTGTGAATCGATTTTTAAACTTCCATTTTTAATGGAAAAATATTCAACAAAACGTCTGACTTCGGGTTAGGATTCACACCTTGAGCATGGAAGAATGTTATATGAACGGAACATTAAGCCTTAATATTTTATTTTAATGCTGTTCAAACATGAAACAGATTACAACCTCTATAAGACTGAAATTTCAGATAAATAAATAATACATTTTCATATAAATCTTACACTCTACAAGCTTACTGATTAGTATTTTCTAAATTTGAATGAAAAAAAATCGCAACAATCGACTTATAAATTCGTATCGGGATTAATCGGTATCGAATCGAATCGTGACCTGTGAATCGTGATACGAATCGAATCGTCAGGTACTAGGCAATTCACACCCCTAATATATATATATATATATATATATATATATATATATATATATATATATATATCAACTCAAGAACTATGGTAACTTGTATACACGCGTTGGGGTCGGCTAGCATCGGGCTAGGCTAGCATCACTTTTAAAGCGGGCGACTTGAATGACGCAAGCACGCTTCTCTCCTAACGCACAGATATATATGAAAACTGGACAGTAATCATGCGCTTGGTAATGTGATGAGCGCACATATTCCATATTATATGGAAGTCCGTGGATAAGCGGCGCTCGGCGGAACAGCTTTTTGGAATCAAATATGCATTGTCAAGTGGCCCGGAATGCTGATAGACTGTGACAGTACGTTCTTTGCACGAGCTTCCGTACTGGGACGTTCCGGCCCACTTAAAACACTGGATCTTAGACAATCTTTTGACATCACATACAAGTTTGCACTGTTCTCATTCTTTTCTTTTTCTTCCATTGTGTCTTCTGTAGCAAATGGTGATGAGCCTGCGGGTATCGGAGCTCCAGGTGCTGCTGGGCTACGCTGGGCGCAACAAGCACGGACGCAAGCACGAGCTCCTAAGCAAGGCGTTGCATCTGCTAAAGGCCAGCTCGAGCACCGCCGTCCACTTGAAGATCAAAGAGCTGTACCGGAGACGCTTCCCTGCAAAAATGATGTCTCACTCCGAGCTCCCTTTGCCCGGTCCGCATCACCCAGCCACGGCGGGGGTGGTCGGAGGAGGTGGAGCCGCTTTGCCTGCCGGCCTGACGCAGCTGGCGTACGAGGGTCACAGTGGAACCCCGTCACCTGCTGCCTTATTACCCCTCTCGCTACTCGGCCCAGGGAAGCACGAGTTCACCGGGTTGACGCACCACCTGTCCGCCGCGGTCCCGCTACACCCCGTCCACCCAGATGTGAAGCTTCAGAGGTTGCCATTTTATGACATGCTCGATGAGCTCATCAAGCCTACCAGTCTAGGTGAGAGCATTTCAGTGTTTTTCATACGTGAGGTGGTTGCGTTATGTTTGTAATTGATAGTCTCCTCCAAAAGTATTGGAACAGCAAGGTCAATTCCTTTGTTTTTTGTTTTTTTATAGAGGACATTTGTGTTTCAAATGAAAAGATGAATGAGACAACAATTGAGAATTCCAGCTTTCATTTCATGGTATTTACATGTAGATGTGTTAAACAGCTCGGGACAGACGACCTTTTGTTTGAAGCTACCCACTTTTCAAGTGATCAAATGTATTACAACAGACCTTTATTTAAAGTGAATCACATTTAATATTTGGTGGCATAACCCCTATGTTCAATAACTGCATCACACCTGTGAGCCATTGACTTCACCATTTGAAATCCGGGATCCGATCATGTGATCGAAAATCAGGCCCGATCACGTTGTTCCGGAGTCGATCAGAATCGGACATTGTCTCCCGATCAGGACTCCGATAAATATATGAGCTTATTATTATTATTATTATTTAATAAGTTTTTTATGAAATCTGGAGTTACGCGACGGCACAGAGTGAGACTTAATTCTTCCACACAACTAAGCGTGTGGCATGGCTTTGGCTTGATGCTTTGCTATTGCCTGAATGCCGTCAAGCGTGCTAAACAAGGAAATAGCTAGTTGATAATAAGTTATTATCTTTTATGTAGAAAGGGAGATGGCGCGACTTGCACCGTGTTATGAGCTTTTCACGTGGTGGAAAGGATATAAATGCGTTGCAGACTTCCCTGCTGCATTTCACTAGCCACGCCGCATCAGCTGCTGGCAACTCTGGACGTGCTCCGGGTCCTCCCAGCGGTTCCGGCTGCGGATGTGTTTCGGGTCCTTCCTGCAGATCCATCTGCGGAAATGATTCGGGTCCTTCCCGTGGATGGATTGAGCTGAAGCACCAGCCGGGACTCTGCATCGGTCGCTCTTCAAAGGGACCCGGGCACCGACGCCTAGCCTAGCCTAGCCTAGCTAATCCGGAGAGTCGGACGTCCACAAAAAAAAGTCGATGCTAACTTGCTCTTAGCATTTGATAACTTCCTGTTAGCTCTAGGGTGGCGATGTTTTAAAAATGAAGCATGTTTTGTATTTAAATATACAGTGGATGTAATTCTTAACGTTGGCTCCAACTGCCATGTCATTAAACAACTTAAAGGATGCTTAGGGACAACAGAATAACCAGAATAACACACGGTAAACACTTGCTAGTTGCTACGCAAGCAAAATGGTGCATTCAGGGTACTTTCACAGAGTCGGAAACTTTGTTTTTCTTCGATATCGTTTTAAGGGGAAAATAATAATGTTTGAAGGCCAATCATCGGCCAATTATAATCGGTGGCCGATTAATTGGTCGGGCCCTACAATAAATGGCCATTTATTATTATTTCAGTATGTATAATTGTGTATGTATGAGCTACATTGTTTATCGGAATCGGAAAACATACTGTGTGAATTCGTGAATTAGTGAATTATTGCCACCTCAGAGGCATTTTTTGACCACATAATACTTTTCAGTGTAAACTAATGATAAATATTTGAAGATTTTATTATGACAAGCATAAGGCACATGACAAGACAGACTTGTGAAAACCAATTTTGTCAGTGAACACTTTTAATTCCACTTGTTGATCAATTCCCTAGTTTGGCCAGATTTGATTTCCATCTTGCTGATATCCAATACATCATTGTAGTGAGTGCTCATCTAGTACCCAGCATTCATTTAGTATAGCATTTAAATGCTCTAGTTTTCAAATATATTAGAAAATTATGGAAAAATGTCAGTAAAGATCATAATTAGCATTTTAATAGAGTAAGAAATGTCATTTATTTGCCATTTATTTTCCTGTCAATGCACATGCAAACATGTTCGCAGCTCTGTTATCCCAACATTTCTTCTTCTTATTGTACGATGTACGAAATGTTTTCTACCCGTTTCTCTTCTTCTATTTTCTCTCACCACACTGTTTGCCATCATCTGCTTTGCATGCAAACATTTGCATTCAAAGTGATAAATTTGCACAGTCGGGAACACAACTGTGCCTGCAGAATATCGGTCCTTCTATTTGAATGTGACTTGCACATAGATATTGAGGTCTTTTGCACACTGTGCACATATGGGTTCTTCCAAAACCAGACATACTTCCATATTAATAATGTATAAGTGTTCTCTCAACACAGAGAGAGGGTGAGTGTGAAGAGAAGAAGAAGAAAAAAAAAACGTACAGCAATTTCACTAGGTCATGTGAATGGCTCGAAAAGATTCTTCACATTCATTTTCTATGTGATCACCATATTTAACCTAATTACAGTATAAGGAAGGGAGTCCATATTTAGCCTAATTATAAGGAAAGGAGTCCTGTTACCATATGCCTCACTCAGATCCATTGATTGTTATGCATACTACGCCCTCAATTGTTTCTTCATCCCATTTTGCCTCATCCACGGTATCATTTTCACCAAATCCCTACCCCCAGTCCTTCTGCTGCATTTATTTATGCCCTTACATAGTGTATTGCCATGTGTGTCATAAAGTGATAAAATGATACTCTTCTTAATTCCAATTTATCATAGCTGAAAGGGTTAGAGTTATTGCACTGCATCTTTAATGTGAACAGTCATACATCCATCCATCCATTTTCTTGACCGCTTATTCCTCACAAGGGTCGCGGGGGATGCTGGCGCCTATCTCAGCTGGCTCTGGGCAGTAGGCTGGACTGGTTGCCAACCAATCGCAGGGCACACAGAGACGAACAACCATCCACACTCACAAACACACCTCGGGACAATTCGGAGCGCCCAATTAACCTGCCATGCATGTCTTTGGAATGTGGGAGGAGACCGGAGTACCCGGAGAAGACCCACGCGGGCACGGGGAGAACATGCAAACTCCCCCCAGGAAGGTCCGAGCCTGGACTCGAACCGGAGACCTCAGAACTGGGAAGCGGACGTGCTAACCACTCGAACAGTCATACAGTTTATGGCAAATAAATTATCTTCCACTAGGCCCCTGATTCTTTAACAAACCCCGATTCCAGGGAAACTGGGATGTTTGTAAACAAAATACAATGTTTTGCACATCCTTTTCAACCTGTATTCAATTGAGTACATTAGACAAAATATTTAATGTTCAAGCTGATGAACGATACTTTTTGTTTTGTGCAAATTTTCTTTAATATTGAATTTAATGCCAGCAGCGTGGTCCCATAAGCTGAGACAGGAGCAACAAAAGAATGGGAAAGTTAGGGAATAAAAAACAAAAGTTAGGGGAAACAACAACAACAACAACAACAACAACACTTGTTTGGATCATTCCACAGGTTGAATGGAAACTTGGGAGTGTCAGGTTTGGGTATTTAAAAAAAAAAAGAAAAAAAGAAAACATCCCCAAAAAGGCTCAGTAGCTCACAAGCAAGTATGGAACGTGAGCAAATATTTCATGATGTAAAAACGTTTATACAATATTTAATATACTGATTTTTTTTTTTTGTGCAAATATTCTCTCGTTTCAAGTTTTTCACTCACTCACTCACTCACTCACTTTGTTGAAGCTTTGTAGGCATAATTCTTTCCCATTTTTCTTGATAAACAACTTCATTTGCTCAACAGAAAAATTCAGCAGTTTTTATCAGTTTCAGAAGGCGGCCATTTTGTCACTTGTTGTCGAGTGAAAATGACATCACAGTTACTCAGGGCTCAGGCAGCATCCAATCACGGCTCAGCTTCAGAAAGCAGGTGAGCTGTGATTGGTCTTTGCCTGAGCCCTGAGCTGATGTCATTTTTAGTCGATAGCAAGTGGCAAGATGGCCACTTGGATAAAAATAGGTTGATTTACCTGCTCATATTCCACAAATGCAATATTAATCAGAATGCCGTTTTTGGCAGGTTGGGGGGCACATACAACATATTGTAAAGACAGTTTTTGGGTTGACTTCCACTTTAAATTGCAGTTCTCTCTCAGATTTTTTTTTTAAGTCATAACTTATATGTCTCGTCATTTGGGTCTGTCCCCCTTTCTGACAAAGCTTTCCAAAGTTGTTTCAAAAAGTCATTCTTGTTTTTTTTTTTTGTTTTTTTTTTGTTTTTTACTACCGTCTTATGTGACCAAGATGATCATTTTATATGTACAGAGTAGGGGCTTTCTGATCAGGATTTTATGCTGCTGATTCCAATTATCCATAAGTGAGATCAGCCGATACCGATCACATGGATTAGCTGCATATTCTCAAAACACATAATCACTGCAATTAATGAAAAGGGGAGGGGACGCTACACTGCACATAGGCTGCTCTCTTGTTCGCAGGCTGCAGAGTACAAACTGTGGATTATCGGTTTGTGTGAAGCCCGACTAGTACAGAATCCCTAGTTTGTAGTTTGGCTTTACTTTGAATCACTTTATGGTAATAATACTGATGACGTGCTAATAGTACGTTCTGTAATAATGTGTCAGGACATAACTCAGATTTAAGTTAACCTGCCAGAAAATTTTGTGGTGAAATAGCCAGTAAATGACACATTACCGTAGGGGTGTTAAAAAAAAATCGATTCGGCGATATATCGCGATACTACATTGCGCGATTCTCGAATCGATTCAATAATTGGCAGAATCGATTTTTTTTTTTTTTTTTTTTTTTTTTTTTAGGATTCACACCTTGAGCATGTAAGGATGTTATATGAACGGAACATTAAGCCTTAATATTTTATTTTAATGCTGTTCAAACATGAAACAGATTACAACCTCTATAAGACTGAAATTTCAGATAAATAAATAATACATTTTCATATAAATCTTACACTCTACAAGCTTACTGATTAGTATTTTCTAAATTTGAATGAAAAAAATCGCAACAATCGACTTATAAATTCGTATCGGGATTAATCGGTATCGAATCGAATCGTGACCTGTGAATCGTGATACGAATCGAATCGTCAGGTACTAGGCAATTCACACCCCTATTACCAAGTGATATCGACTTAAATCTTAAATGTTTGTATGTATTTTTTATTTTTTTTTAGAAGCTGAATAAGGTCAACACTCAAAGTGAAAGTTACTGAGCCTTGATAAAACAAACAGAACTCAAGGTTGTACTGATAAACATAGAGCGCCACATGACCACTCGAATCTGCTTCATTTTGTCCCATTTCAGACAATTTTCAGTGTTCCTATGCTATGCATGTTGTTTGCAGATGTGTTGTCTTGGGTGTGGCCCATGTAAGTAGTACTGACGCCGCTTGTAAAATGTCTACTATTTGCATTGACGAGAATAGCAGGACCAGCTGCCAGACTGTGAACACTCCGATTTAAGCATTTCTGTATGTGCACCCTGGAATGCCTTAATGAGCCCGGTGACCATACAGCTGGAGAACAACCCCATTCAGATCTCCAACAAGCCTTGTTGTTGTTACACAGGTTGGCTTGGAAATTCTCAATCTCACCATTTGTCTTATTTTTGTTTTTTTTGTTGTTGTTTTTCTGCGAATGGAGGTGTCTTTTGTGTTTGTGTGCATATGAGCGTGCTTGCATGTGGCGTACTGAATTAATGAAAAAGTAGCAAGGCACGACCAAGTTAATAAACTCCAGCTGGGCTTTGTTGTGCTGATTAGGCAGATTGAGTCAAGTAAATTCTCTGGAGCTTAGCTCATACCTAAGACCAGACCTTAAGCAAAAGTTTTTGTTTTTTTTGTTACTTTAGACAAAAATCAGCACTAGCATATTGTAATTTTTGAGAACCACTCAGTATGTTATGCATGATCAACCAAGTTATTTCAAAAGGAACATTTCTTTATCAATGATCCAATGATCTTGGGATAACAGTAAAATATATTATCCAAAATTGTGTTGAATACTTCGCCTCCTCCTGAATAACTAGGCAATTTTTATTTAAGGTCATCACTTTAGGTGGTTGAAAATAGACATGACATCACAATAGTCGTTCTACCTACCTTTGCCCTTCAATCTACTATCCCGGTAGTTGTTATTTAGACTACATGTTTTCGTGACACAGTGCAGATTTTTTTTTCACTCCCAAGTAGCAATATTCCGTTGTTCCTTATCACCAAGTTATAGAGCTGAACCCCTTTGAATAAATGATTTTGAGGCCTTTTCTCCAGGCTGTCTGGGAATGGTTGGCATGGAGACAAGTCCCAGTATGCAGGTGCTGACCCAGCCAAAATGCAAAAAAATTGAAGCCACATATACTGTGCATCCAGACTGCTGGCTAAATGTGGTCTCGATATGGTCCATTCAAGGTGCACAGACAATTACATAAGGAAAACGATTAAAGATGGGGACAATGGAGTGATACCTTCATTTAAATTGGGGAATGAAATTGTTTCATGTGTATTTAGGATTGATCCAGCATCTTTGTTTGGCAATGTTGGTAACACAGTGTCAGCATTACTATCAGTTTCATGGCGTGATAACCACCAACAAGCAAGATTAGGATCAAATTAAGTTACAGCAACATTCTTTCTTCATGAAGTTTAATCTTATGTTTCTTACAGTAAAAATACATAAAGGCACATGGATTAAATAATTTATGTGATATAGAATTACCTGTTGTTCTTGTCCCACTGCATTCATGCGTGTTAGTTGTTTATCTTTGTGGATGACATATTTGCAGATGGAACATTTGCAGAAAGATAATCTTGAGCGTTTGATCATAAAAGAAGCTTAAGATGATAATACCAAAAGAATTATGATGTGTGTCACACGCCTTTTCTTTTGAATGTCTCATCAAAGCACAATCATGTGAACTGTACCGCCTTTATTAGCTTTTTGAATGTGTCAGATAAGGGTTAGGCTTTAAAAAGATGAATAAGTATTATGAGCGTGGAAAAAAAAAACAGTATGATATGAGCGTATGGGAGTATTTTGGCTTTGATCTACAACCAATCAATCTGTTTTCTTTCCTTCTTAATTTTCATACTGTTTATGTCGCAAATATTCATCCTAAAAAAGTGGCAGTTTCATGATTGTAGTTTGAAAGCGGATGAGGGTTGTCACCTTTTTCATATCATTTTTTGCCACACTGAAACATGAGAACAAATCCGGTTTTGTGGTGAGAGTGACTTCGAGCATGATGGAGGGTGGGGGCGAGAGTGAGAAAAAGCAAGCAATGACAGAGTGAGAGTGAGTGAGAGAAAGAGAGAGAGAATATGGTAGAGCTAGAGTGATCGAGATCTATTTTTAGCTTCAGTTGCCCGAAGAGGGAAAAGTCTGAAAGCACATCACATGTAGTTTTGTACTGTGGCACAGACATGCTCCAAAACGCAGAAAGAAAAGACACATTACAATGAATGTATAATATGCCATAAAGGTCCTTTATGGTGTGGGTGCTAATTGCCAAGGAAATGAAATACTCTGAATATCTGATGACCATGACTGATGCTGTAATTAAGTGGATGGATGGATGGATGAGTGTGAGTCACGTGCCTGCGTTTTAAGCTGTCTTCACCACTTTCACCAGTTCATCCAGAGCCAATGCAAAATTCCTGATAAGCATTTCTTGGATTCCTCTTCCATGTTGCATTGACAACCCACGGGATGAAATACCACAATCAGAATAATTACTCAGCCTTGTCATTAAAGTGTATGCCCACTGTAAAATGGAACAATTGCTGCATGTATTTTCAGTAAAAAAAAAAAAAAAAATCTTCGTTTTCTGCTGTTGACATTGTTTGTTTATAAAAATGTGATTGTTGTGTGAATTATTGGGAGTTCAACCGCATATCATCCGGTTATGTTTTCTTGTATTTTCTGCAGCTTCAGACAGCAACCAGAGATTCCAGGAGACATGTTTTGCCTTTGCATTAACGCCACAGCAAGTCCAGCAGATCAGCAGTTCAATGTAAGATGAAGCGGAATGCCATTTTGCCAAACCAGACTGTGAATTATTTAAACATTCATCAAGCTGCATGGATTATATCTGTTTTTTTGTGCTTTTAGGGACATCTCGGGGACCAAATGTGATTTCTCAGTTCAAGTCCAGTTGCGGTTTTGCCTGTCAGAGACAAGCTGTCCTCAGGAAGATCATTTTCCACCCAGTTTGTGTGTGAAAGTCAACGGCAAGCCATGTAACCTGCCGGTGAGAAACACTGACAAGTACAGAAGCGGCCAAATACCGTGTTTTACTTTAGTGATAGACCAATATGTTTTTTTTTTTAGTTTGTTTTTCAGTTCTGATTATAAGTAGGCAAGGAGGCCGATAACCAATATTTGGAGCCAATATTCTCTGGTAGTAAAATACAAATATTAGCATAAAAAAACGTTTTTTAAAACCACTTTTCCACATTTTCAACATGTTTGTTTTTATTTAAATTTAAACATACAGCAAATAGACAACATTGTTTTAAACTCCTAACAAAAAAGTAATAAAAATACTTTCCTATAGTAGTTTTCCAAAATTTTAACATAACCGAAATGTTAAACAGTCATTTAAAGACCCGGTCTGTCGTTTTCACTCAGGAAAAGGCACTTTTTAAATACAGGATTTAAACAGACAAACCACTTCTCAAATTACAGCTCTGGGCTTCTCTTAATGTGTGGGGGTGATTTTGTCCTAACCCCCCACACCCCCAGCCTGTATTTTGCCATTTTGTGTTTGTGAGTGAGTGAGTGAGTGAGTGAATGAATGAATGAATGAAAAATAAATAAATAAATAAATACTCCGTGTGTGCTGGCAAGTTGCCGCGGGAGTGATGTCACGCAGCTGACAAATTCGCCTGGCCCCGTTTGCGACACGCCACCCCCCCGCTCTGCGATTGGCTTGGAGGGGTGTAAACACCTGGGGGGTGGGGGTTTAGGACAAAATCACCACCAGACACGAGAAGCCCAGAGCTGTAAATTGAGAAGACGTTCGTCTGTTTAAATCCTGTATTTAAAAAGTGCCTTTTCCTGAGTGAAAACGGCAGACCGGGCCTTTAATTTTTACAAAAGCAAAAAGGAGCATCTCCTATAAAGTTAAGTGAAATTTAAATAAATACATACATAAAAAGTTCCAAGAAATGAACCCAGTTTTAAATTGATCTCTTAAGCTGGTATCTTTCTGTTCTTGCGAACAAATTTGGCCAATTTTGGGTTCTCGTCAAGAGTTCGTCAAAGGGTTCAAAAGATGTTCGCAAACAGTAAAAAATTGTCAGAATATGCTCAAAATTTCTTTGTGAGAAGAAAACCTGTTTGTTCCAAATAAAATCTGTCTGTGAACATCTTTGCAACCTTTTGTAACATTTTACCAACGGTGACAAAAAACACAAAATTCACTAAGTTTGCAAACATTCGCCTCTCAGAGAGATACCAGCTTTATCGGCCTTCAGATTTGTCAAAATGGCTGGCGCCGATATTCATCAAAATGTTAAATATCGGCACCTATATCGGTCTATCCCTGTTTTACTTTGTACTTTAATACAGTACTTGTAATTCTTAACATGTTTTTACCATTCTATATCACAGGGTTATCTTCCTCCAACCAAAAACGGTGTTGAGCCGAAGCGGCCCAGCCGACCCATCAACATTACCTCACTGGTCAGATTGTCCACTACAGTCCCTAATACTATTGTCGTGTCCTGGACTGCTGAGATTGGAAGGGTAAGAGACAAAGGGCCAGATTTACTAAGAGTCCAACTAGCGGGCTCAAAAATGTGTAGTCACTCGCGCAGACTTGTGTGCACTGTTGGTCGCCATGTGAATAAAATTGTGATATCCTCGAAAAAGTGGTAGAGACTGTTGCATTTAAAAGAGGGTTGTGATGTAGCTAGCTATAACGGGCAAAATAAAATTTGAAGTTGATCTTAGTGTGAAGAGGGAAACTAAAACATATCACAAGGCTTGAAATCATCGGTTTCACATTGTAGTTTGCGAGGTAAAATTGACATTTTCCGCCTCATCAAAACATGTTGAAAAGCAAAGCTGAGAGTCAACTGCCCATCCTAAGATGGACGCGTGTGTGTTAAAGTGGAGCAACGCACCAGTAGGAGGTCGAGGCTTGATGTAGCTACTTATGCCACGCTAGCTCGTGTTGTCGAGCCGGTGGTCCTAGCCTTGCGCTAGTCGGGCAACGTGTCGGGTGCCCGCCACTCGTCGATGGCAGCACAGAGGACTCCGTTGTTTCCCGACCGCCGGCGCTAAAAAGAAGACCGCAATTGAGTACCCGGATCGTAATTCATAAGTTCCAGGTCCGCAGGCGTTAATGAGAAGAATGGCAGAAGAAAGGGTCCGAAATAACTGATTCTGACAACTCAGTTTTCAGGCTGTAACCACAAAGAATTTTATTGACAAAGACAAGTGAGATTTTTTCCGTTTGCAAAAGGAAGCGGAGAATCTGTCGGGCAAAGAAATACATGTTTATATGGAATACATACAGAAACATCCCTCTGTATTTCAATTGGCCTAGGGGCAAACCACCTCGACATTATTGGTTTCTCCAATATCGTGCACCCCTCCTTATTAACATAAGACATATTGATGTCTTTGTGGACACTAGAGTGTGTTGCTAGCGTTTCTTGACCCTAGAAACAATGGTATGACTGTCTACATTTCGTAAAATTCTGGAGAATGCCTCGGGTGGCCGGCCACCTGCTTGGGGCATGTCCAGGTCAGCCCATTCTTTTACAGTAGTCGCCATTTTGGAAGGGCTGGTAACGGCCATTAAATCATCTTAATAGGTTATGGTTGTCAAGAGACAATTTTTTTTAATTGCCATCAGCTGTGTACTGTAGCGTACTGTAGTGTATATACCTCAGCAGGTCCCTCATCTTGCTGTGCATTGTTAAACAGCCGACATTTTTTAGGGGTTAAATTTAGTTTAGAACTGTTAGTAGAATATGATGTATACAATAATTCGTACTTGTTACATAGCATTACTAAGTCTCTATATATCTTTTACTTCTTTCCAGCATCAGCCTAATTCTCTAGCCATAGAATTAGCATTTTTCTAAAATAGCAACCAGGTCAGAGCCTTCACTCTATAGCTACTCATGCGGATGTTGTGGACTTGCTTCTCTTACTATGCATACGCAGTAGCACAATCACAGACAGACACACTCTGCATGGTAGGACAATATTATTGCAGTTTGTGAGTTCCGAAACCTTTTGGGGTGCTCAGGTGTGGAGAAAGAGGAGCAAGGCTGTTGGCGTATCAGGTGTTGAAATGTCAACCAAGATCGCATTTAGAAGCTAAAGTCATAAAAGCACCGGTCATCAGATTGACTTATGGTGATATTCGCGCGTTCTTTTGTGTTGGATGCCTCTTCTCTGCTCGAAGCCAACCTGGTCTGAACCAGACTGTAATTATCACCTACAAACCATGCTAATTGCTAAGCTAACCCCAGAGTGACACAGCTAGTAAGTTAAAAACACCGGAATTAAGTGCTTGGGTGATTGAATACACTTAACGTCTGGCCCGAACCGTGTTGAACTTGAAGCGTACTTATCCAACTATGAAGCGCAAAATAACAGACAAATTAATAAATGTGTGGAATGTGGAGAGAAAATCTACTTACTAAACCGGATACTGGAAATGAATTACTGTATGCTTCGTCAGCCAGGAGTGGCCTATTCAGGTTAAAAGTATGTTAGTGTACAGGACTGTCTCAGAAAATTAGAATACTGTATTGTGATAAAGTCCTTTCTTTTCTGTAATACAATTTAAAAAAAAAAATAAAAATGTCATACATTCTGGATTCATTACAAATCAACTGAAATATTGCAAGCCTTTTATTATTTTCATATTGCTGATTAGGGCTTACAGCTTAAACAAAATTCAATATCCTATCTCAAAATATTATTGTATAATAATAATAATAATAATAATAATATATATATATATATATATATATATATATATTATTATTATTATTATATAATATGATGAAAAAGTATACTAGTAGGCTATTCAACTAATCACTTGAATCATCTAATTAACTCGAAACACCTGCAAGTGTTTCCAAGTGAATCCAGAATGTATGACATTTTTGTTTTTTTAATTGCATTACAGAAAATAAAGACCTTTATCACAATATTCTAATTTTCTGAGCTGGTCCTGTAGAATAGAGAACCAACAGAAAACGGGGAGTCCCTTTTCACTTCGGGCGGCCGGAAGCCGAGGGCAGAAGTTGGCTGCAGCTCACCTGGCGGGTTGTCGGCCAGGCAGGTGCACCCGGTCCCCTTCAGGCAGACCAGAATGATACAGGCAGGAATCCCAAGTCAGCTTGAACACTTGAGTGGACTTTAGATGACCAGAGATTCAGTGTATCACCCACTCGCACTGGATTTCTGGGTTTGGGTGGAAGCAAACAAGATTTGACCGCAGACAAGCTTAACGAGTATGAAGCTTTACGCTTCCTAGCTTTGGTTGAGCGTGGTGGCCCACCTCGTGCGTGGACTACTTGGTGCTGAGGCGCTGCGTCACCCGCCTCTCTGCCTGGCGCGGACACAGCAGATGTCGTGTTTTCCCCACCGATTCGAATCATGTTGTAAGGTGTGTGGCTTTACCATTGTTACAATATGTATAGAATTTTAGAACAATACTTACCATGTACTTCTAATTTCATGTGTAACGATAAAATTGCAAAATCTTGTGGCCAACATGTAGCACTAGCAAGCATTACATACCGTGTCAGATACATTAAAATGAGTTTGCGAACAAGTCCCAGTTATTTTCTTCATTGTTATTAATGTCGTCTTCCAACTGTCAATTTTTGCGAGATTTTATTCCCAAGTTGTGTTTGAAATCATCACGCGATGTGTGGCAGGCCCGTTCTTGAAAAACTGCACAAGGAACCAAAATAACACTAATACAATTATTTATCTTCTGTTCTTGTATTACTGCTTAACTTTATTTGTCGTTCATTGTAAATAACTTTCCTTCTCACTTTGTAATTTGTAATATTAATTTATTTTTGGTATTTTATTTGGTAATTTTGTTCAAAGCGCATCTCACCTTTTTCACCCCTGACCCGTTTTATGCCTGTTAGTAACAAAATGTTTTTACTAGCTTTGTACATACACATACACATAAAAAATAATGTGACCTATAATGTTCGTTGTGTATTTGCAAATGATCTCAAATTGGCAATACAGGTAGTATTGCAGAAAAATCCTAACTCGAAATTGCTGTTTTGAGTCCTATCCAGGAAGCACGGAGCTCCACTGCAGTTGGCAGTCATAAAACATCAGATTGTCACTTTTGTTCATAAATAGCCCATACCTAGACACACTGACTCCAAAGTAATTATGTTTAACTTCTGCGGACGGATTTACTTTCACTGACTGTGCATGTTTTAACATTCTTAAGTTCAGCCGGCACCTTTAAGTTAAAAAGATTATAATGACAAAAAATAAATGAATATAAGATGACCTTTGTGATTAATACATGGTACACACTGGCATTTGGTTTCCCATACCTATTTAAAGCACAATTAGCAGTCATATAGTTATTCGGCAAAAAGGGGAGTCACTTAGACATTTAGCAAAAAGTATGTAACTAGTTTGAGGCATCACTGAAATTAGATTATATTTGTATTGTTTAATAAAACTTCATATCCCTGGCCTTAACCTGCAAAAAAAAAAAAAGTTGCTGTAAAAAGTTGTTCCTCAAATAAATAATTCATTTGCAAAGCTGCTCCACAAAGAAAAAAAAACTATATATTTGAAGCCTTGTATTAGCTGAATTGCAGATATTCATTGCTCCTGTATATTTGGGGAAAGCAGCTGCTGCATAAAAGTTTTGTTTGATTTTCTTCATCCCAGGTGTCCTGCCCAACATTTTCCAAAAAACAATCTTCAAATGGATAAATAACATTTACTGTTAATGTAACTCTTGATTCTGAATAAGATACTTTTCTGTGGTAGTAAGGTTAACAGTTCAGAGTGATGCTGTGCCCACGATGTGCACCTGCCAGGGTACAAATGATTGACACCTTGTAAGCTAGTTAGCTCTGTTTCTGATTGGTTGTCTTTTTTTGTTTTGTTTGTTTTTGAATCGGGAGCTGTCGAGTCTTGTAAATCAAATTATAGCCACAAGATGAGGTCAGCTGTTTTTTCCCGCCCACTGATATTTATTTATCGGTCATCTATCAAATCTTAATGACGGTTTTCATAAATATGAAAAAAAAAGTGCTGTTGTAGTTTTTTTAATGTGCTTTATAAAACAATGAAATTGCTTTGGAACATTATCAGAAGTGAAAACGTGTGTAATTTTGGTATACATTTAAGCAGGAAGCGTTAAGTAAACATACCTGCGTTACGTAGCATGGTCACCTAACATGATGTGGCGAGCCAGATCTGACCCCTGGCCTTGAGTTTGACACCTTTGCCATTGGTCATTGTGAAGCTACAAAGTCACAGTGCTGAACAGATGATGTATCTTGCTAATTTGTTCAATTTTGATGTTCAAAATTGTTGATGTGAGCAGAACAAGATTTTCTTTCCATCGTTCCCTCTTTTTTTTTTTTTGCCTGCGCCTACTCGTCATGCTCACACATGGTTTGCACCTGCCTTTCAGATGCGCTATTTAAGGACACAAAACCAGCTGTTGCAATTCCTCTTCACGTTAGGCAGATGCCATTCTGGGTTCCCCGTTTGTAGATCAGCTTCTATATATATTTGGGTTAGCAATCAATTTTGTACACATAAACCTTTTTGTAATTCCATACAAAAACAATAGATGGCAGTATCATCCCTCTCACAAGGCTCAAAGTGTCTTAGACAAGCAGGTGTCCATTTGCTGCTCATTCATTTATCCATTTGTTGGTTTTCTCACCTCCACAGAATTACTCCATGGCAGTGTACTTAGTGAAGCAGCAGTCATCCACAGTGCTTTTACAGAGACTTCGGGCTAAAGGCATACGGAATCCAGACCACTCCAGAGCACTCAGTAAGGACCCTCTGAACCTCTAAGCGTTGATGTTCATTTACAGTGTACCAATTTGTAGCTACCCAGAAAGTTTCTGTTCTCTGCCAGTTCCAGTTGACAGTATTTTAAGTGTTAGCTTTGAGTTTTCATGTTAACAACATTTAAAAAATAAAAAATAAAAAAATCCTATCGTGGCTCACAGCTTTGTCCATAACTTGTGAAACATGGAAAAGGCTCAGTTTGGGGGATGCTTTGCTTCATCCAACATAAGGTGTCTTGAATATGTATATATCAAGACATTGTGCATAGTGTCAGACAGCTTGATTCATGTGTGATCACACGTCCTCCAAAAGGATAAAGACCCAAACACACAGCATCAAGTTATTCTAGCTATTTTAAACCCTATTTAATATTTGCAAAAACGTCTGAACTGTTTACTCACGAGGAGGCCAAGATCCCTGGTGATAGAGAATTGATACCCTCTAAGGGTTGTGTCACAAAATATGAAATTATGAGTAGCATCCTTTTTGACCAGGCCAGCTTTTTTAGTACAGCAGGTACGATGAGGATATGAAATGACTGTAGTCTGAAAAATGCACGAAAGATTACATTTACAACATTCTGACTACTTTTCATTCTTTATTACATTGAAGCATTAAATTGCCTTTGCCATATCGATGTTGGTATTGATTATTTTTTTCTCCCGTTTGCCAACAGTCAAAGAGAAGCTAACAGCGGACCCCGACAGTGAAATAGCCACAACGAGCCTTCGTGTGTCTTTGCTCTGCCCGGTAAGCATGCTGCTTTCATTTCAAGGCAAGATATTCTCTTGGCATTAAGACGCAAAATGAAAAAAAAAAGAGCTGTATACATTCATTCCATTACACAGTACTTTGCGCCCCTGCTGTGCAGGTGACCTCTTTATTCCCTATTGACATATTCGTGCATCCTGTGCAGCTCGGGAAGATGCGGCTGATGATTCCATGCCGGGCGCTCACATGCTCCCACCTGCAGTGCTTTGACGCCACACTGTATATTCAAATGAATGAAAAGAAGCCCACCTGGGTTTGCCCTGTGTGCGACAAGAAGGCCCCGTATGAACTCCTCATCATTGACGGGTAATTTACGCTACTCTCAACCAGTAGTCGAGCAATGAAAAATTTATTAATTTCGTTTTAGTGGACAGTCTTAATTATCCTGGAAAATTTTCATTCTCTGAATCTTAGACTATACATTGCTGCAGTACGTTCAACTATTTTTTGTCAAGTACTGTACATTTTTATTAAAATTTACTGCATTATATCTCAAGTTCAACTTAACTTGTCCGATGTATCTAGTTTGTTTATAGACAGCTAATAAATATCAAACCTTGTGCAATGTTCAGTTCCTCTTTTTGATGCGGAAGTGAACAGTCACACCAGCTTGCGGTTATTTTCTCCCTCTGAAACAGCATCATCATAATTATTGAAACAAAAGTCCAAATGAACTAGCCTCCATATTAATCCATCTATGTTACAGATTAGCTGTAATGTGAAAAGTTTGCACAATGTGACACCGCTTCACTTTGACTAGCTTGTTGTTGTTCTTCTGTTGGCTGATGTGCATCTCACTGCCAAATCACTCAGGCTTTTTGTGGAGATCCTGAACAGCTGCATGGATTGTGATGAGATCCAGTTCAAGGAAGATGGGAACTGGGCCCCCATGAGGACAAAAAAGGAATTGCAGGAAGTCTCCTGTGCTACTTTAAACAGCAGCAGCCTGAACGGTAAGAAGCGAATGGTGGCAGGACGACGTAGCAAGCACCTGATAAGAAGAGCTAGTAATAAAGTTATTCAACAAGTGAATATAGGAATAATAGTGTTGAATCATAAATTGATTATCACTCGGTACTGGTTTGGTCGAGAGCTGTCAAAATTAATCGATTAATTAAATCAGCAAATACATAGTCTTGAGAGGCTGAAAGCAGAGGATTTGGGCAACTTTAAGATAAACAGTTGCTGACTAATTTTATGATTGATTAATCGGTGAATTTTGACACGTGTGCTGCCAATGCCGCCGTCTGTCCAGGCCCGTGTCCGACGTCTGCCAGCTCAGATCAACAGAGCTCCTTGTCGGCCAACCACAGCAGCAGCGGTGACGGCAGCAGCGCCAAGAAAATGGCGGTGATCGACTTGACGTTGGACAGCTCCTCAGAAGACGAAGAGCAGCACTCTCCGCCGCTGCCTCCTCCCGCCAAACGATCCTGTCCATCCATTTCCCCGACGTCGCCGCCCGTCCTCAACAAAGGGTCAGTCAGACACCGTTTTAATTTTGTCTGCTCTCGTAGCTTAGAAAGCATCAAACGTGGAAAAGGTTCACCTGGGAAGTGAAGCATGTCTTAAAATGATTCAAGAGGTTTTGGCTTGAATGCACAAATAGGTTTTCACCATTTTTGCTTGAACAGCCACATAAAAGGTTGCGCGTGTAACGTTTGTACTTCAAATCCCTTGCGACATACTTGAGACTTTTCCGGAAGAAATAGACATGGAAAACAATCATTTAGTAGTTTTTAATTCATTGTACATGTGCAGTGAGGATCAGTAATGGATAAAATGAATTTCATTAATGTTGACTGCACCATGCGGATTCCCACAAAAATGCAATCGGAATGTCCCATATCTGTGTTCCATCCAAAAATTGGTTCAAGTCAACCATATGACATTATTCATAAGTTTGTATTTTTGTGTCAATGGAAGTGCAAGAAAAGTTTGACTTCAAACAAAATCAATGTGTGTCATCTGCCATCAGGGTGTTGAACCTGCACCACCAGGCCTCCCCTGTGAGTCGTGCTCCCAGCATGCCAGCTGTGGACACCAGCTACATGCCGCCCGTCCCGCCGCTCATCCAGGACTACAGACCCTACTACCACACCACCAATGACCTTCCAGGTAATCACCAAGACAAGAGCGAGTTCTCTTCAAAGTGTCATTTGACTAGTTCTAGTCAACAAAAACTGTCAACATCTAAGTCTAGTTTTAATCAGGAAAATCATTTTACCCGTGATTTTTTCTGTTTTTGGTCAGAAGATAATGTTGAACATTTCAGATCTAAAACTATTTCACATAAAATTTACTTTTTGATGAGAAACAACATCACACACAATTAGAGTATATCAACAAGTGGCTACTATGCCTCCATGCTACAAGCTAGTAAATTAGCCACCATTAATTAGCGGTCGGATTAACATTATTGTTGGAACATTATAGCCGTTATATTAATGTGACTACTTTCTAACAATAATTTACTCTTTTTTTTTTTTTTTTTATATATTAACCCTTCACCGTGAATCCACCACCTGTCTGTCGCATGTGTTTGTGCATGTTGCATTCGCTAGCTGCAGATTTGAAAAGGGGGTGTGTCACTTTTTGTCACATGACAGTGTAACAGTGACATTTTGGAAGAAACTGGATTTTACAAAATCACGTAATTTTCATCTTGTTCATGAACTAAAATGTCCAAATTTTAGTCCAGTTTTTATTAAGTGAAGTATATTTTCGTCTCATCTTCATTAGTTGACGAAAATGCAGATATAGTCCTAATAATTGTTTGTTAAAGAGGGTTTTAGTGTTGTCTAGTCTAGTTTTTGTCTGATGAAAAATATGTTGACAAAAATATTTTTTAGTTTTTATTAACGAAATTAACACTAGATTACAGCAATTTATCACAGAGCGTTACTTGCGTCTACATGTGACATCAATATTTGAGAAGCACCTGTTACTACCTCAGACAGTTGCCATTAGCCACCTGCAAGAGTTAGCGGCGTGGAAGAATTTATAGTAATAAATAAAAATAAACATCACACGCTTCTATGGTGTCTCCCTCACGCATGTATTTTAATGTCAAACTAAATAATGAATAATAAAATACAGAAAAACACCTGATTCCTAACAACCAACCGCGTCTCCATAAGCAGCAAGAGGAAATAGAGAGATTGTCATTTTTTTAAGTAAAGTCACTATTTTGAGTTTGTCAGCTCAAAGCAAAAATAAACTATTAAGATTTATTGCACTCTGTGCAGTTGATAGTGTTATCTCACTTCAAAGCAACTTTTGATTGAAATTGACAATGACAATTATTAAAGTAATTATTCAGTTGTTTTAAAATTTAGTTTTACCCATTTCTAACAAATACCCATTTACATGTATTTACATGTTGTGCTCATAAGTTGCATACCCTGACAGAAATGACATTTCTTGGCTATTTTCCCACAAAGGCTTATTTCACTCATGGTTAGTGCTCGGGTGAAGCCATTTATGACTCTTTCTACATCATAATGACAGAAGAAAGTACAAAAACGACCATGAATAAAAGTTTACATACGCTTGTGATTTTGGCCTCATAACATACACACAAAAGTTGACATAAATGGGTTTGAATGGCTACCAAAGGCAAACATCCACACCTGCCATCTGTCAGTGAGTTTCTGACAGACCTTTGCACTTACATCTCTGGATTCTGAGTCAGCGGGGAAGCAAAATAATTGCCTAAAGATTTGCGGAAAAAGGTAATTTAAACTGTATGAAACAGCAAAGGGATATAAGAAGTTATCCAAGTCAGGAAATGAGAATGCCAATCAGTGTTGAAACTCAAATGAATAAGTGGGAAATGAGAGATTCTGTTGAAGCCAAGCCATGATTAGGTTGACCAACAAAAATGTTTGCCACAACAGCCTGGAAAATTGCTCGAGATGCAAAGAAAAACCCACACGTGATTACAGTTGAAATACAGGACTCTCTGATGGAACCCCCCCCCCCCAAAAAAAAAACCGTGGTGTGGATGTTTCAAGATGCACAAAAAAAAAAAAAAAAAAAGGGGGGGGGGCTGCATGGTCGAGTTTCCAAAACAAAGCCATTACTGCGGCAATGTCACAAATATTCACACCTGCAATATGCCAAACAGCCGGAAACAAGCCTCAACACTTGCGTGATCGGCATGTTACTTGTTATTACTCGCCGATGCCAATACCACTATTTTAATGCAGTATCGTAACAACACATACTTGTGTTTGTCTTGCCAACCTCTCTCCTTCTTCCTTTGCAGATTTGAACTTCTTCTCTTTCCTGCAAGGTGACAATCATCAGGTATGGGTCGCAATACAACACGCTGTCATTACTTTTAGGGATTTTGTTTTGTGAAGTTATGTTGAGAAACATTGTTACAATTGTGAAAGCTCACTCCTATGTACTGTTAGGCCAAATGCGCACCAACTACTAGAACTAAAACTAATTACAGTCTGCGACTGAAGCTTGCGCACATACCAATATTATTATTGCAAAAAAAAAATAATAATACAGGAAGTAACGTTTTGAAACACCATCTAGTGTAATTATACTGATGCACAAACAGCATGCTGTGATTGACAAGGAAATAGCTGATTGCCTTGGCAACTGCTACAGGAAAAGAAAGCGGAGAGAAAAGGGGAGTTTGTGAAGAAAAACATTTCATGACGATAAAGAGACATTTTTTTTATTGGTCAGCTTTCCCAATGCTGAGTACACGTCCTTTCCGAATGTCACCAGGATGCATGCTGAAATATTTGAGAGGCAGCTGTCATCATTTTCAGTGGTAGTTAGTGCTGTCACGATTGAAACTTTTAAAATCAATTATCCTATTGAATATTCCACTGATTAATCGAGCAAAAAGAAAAAGAAATTTAAGTTTGTTTGTTTTGTTTTGTTTTGTTTTTTTTGAGGGGGAGATTATGTCCGACAGTAGTGGATTTCCACACCAAAAATGACAAAGGATTAATATAATAAAAAAATAAAAATAAATATATATATATATATATATATATATATATATATATATATATATATATATATATATATATATATATAATTTTTTTTCTTTCTTTTTTTTATCCACTAAGGTTATGCATAAGTTGAATTCAGTGGATATAGGTACTCATAATTTATTATCTTCTATACATATGCGTTATTAAACACCAACAAAAGTATCCTATGCTAAACGGCTTAGCAATTGTGATTAGCTTTAGCACGTTAGCGATTATCACTAAGGTAAAGGTACCACCAAGGTAAACAAACACTAACCTACCATTTAGTTCAAACATACATCATTATATCAACATTACACATGTAATAGTGTCTTGAAAGTCACTTAAGTTACAGATGGTGCTTCAACAATAATCAGTGGGTAAACGAGGGGAGCTGCCTCACTGATCTGAATATATGACTGGATAGCCGATAGGCCAAGACTTTTGAAGCTGCGAGGGCACCATATTGCTCCTCCCGAGAAACGTTTCTCGGCATACGATCCTATACATTTAAAGTATCGAAATTGGAGAACATTTGAGACAGTACGTAGTAGGGGTGTGAATTGCCTAGTACCTGACGATTCGATTCGTATCACGATTCACAGGTCACGATTCGATTCGATACCGATTAATCCCGATACGAATGGTCACGATTCGATACCGATTAATCCCGATACGAATTTATAAGTCGATTGTTGCGATTTTTTTCCATTCAAATTTAGAAAATACTATCAGTAAATTTGTACATGTACACTGTAAGATTTGTATGAATATATTTATCTAAAACTTGAGGCTTATAACCGTGAGCCACTGTACACAAACAGTTTGCAATCTGTTTCACATTTGAACAGCATTAAAATAAAAATATTAAGGCTTAATGTGCCGTTCATATAACATTCTTCCATGCTCAAGGTGTGAATCCTAAAAA
Source organism: Festucalex cinctus (assembly GCF_051991245.1). Taxonomy (NCBI): domain Eukaryota; kingdom Metazoa; phylum Chordata; class Actinopteri; order Syngnathiformes; family Syngnathidae; genus Festucalex; species Festucalex cinctus. The sequence continues at coordinate 13,212,103 of NC_135414.1, read as the reverse complement.
AAAAAAAAAAAAAAATATCGATTCTGCCGATTATTGAATCGATTCGAGAATCGCGCGATGTAGTATCGCGATATATCGCCGAATCGATTTTTTTTTTAACACCCCTAGTACGTAGTAGAAACAGCAAGATTTATGATGTTTTAAATGTGTTAAACATAAATAAGAAAGAGGACTTTAGACATTTTACAACTTGCCTGAAATACATAAATTATATGCTTAATGATGTTTACAGGAGGAAAACTTGTATTTTTTATATTATTAAAGAATTATAACTAATTCAACAAAAGATGCCTCTGCCAAATCTAATATTGGGGTGTAAGGAACTGAGCGATAAACGAAAAAGGGGGTCTTCAAAGCGGTACATACCGTCCACGTCCACTTGTTAATTTTTTTTTTTACTTGTTAAAAAATAGTAACCACCACACCACAAACCCTCGACCCTATACTAACTGCCTACGAGCTGTAGATGTCTAATTTGTACATATACAGTATAGGTTATACAATAGTCTACACACGAGATGGGAGGAGCAAGATGGCCACCCTGTCGCTTCAACGACTTGCACGTGCATGTATGGCCTATCGGCTAGCCAGTCATTTATTCAGATCAGTGAGCTGCCTGTGTTAGGTGCTTTTATGGTGTCTTCTTCCATGGGAAGTTTCAGTGCATGAGTGCCCTCTACTGCTTAAGTGATGAACACCTAAAACTGCGTGGCAGGTTTTGTTTTGGAATAATAATTACAGCCCAAGTGCTCTTAAGAACGTACAGAACTTCTTTTCCTGATACTGCTATTGACTGACATCACATATACAGATATCTTGAATTTATTTATTTAGTTATTTATTTTGGGCCCTTATAAAAGAAAAGGCAAACATAATTAATACAAATAAAGCATATCAACAGCACATAGCATATACACATGTTCAGAAAAGGAGTAGGGAGAAGTTTTTATTTTTATTTTTTTTACTTCTCCCCCTTTGTAAGTTAACTTATAAACACTGAATATTATTCATATTATGTCCAAAGAATGTATATACACATCCATTTTAATCTTATCCATATAGACATAGCACAAAAAATATAAACCTTATAAAAAATTATGTATATAATATAATAACTATTTTATTTATACCTACATCTCAATCCCAGCTAACTCATTTCCTCTTCTCCATACCTGTCACTTCTTATACTTCTTTTTAAACAGATTTATATTTGTACTCCATCTCCAAATTATTCCATAAAGTCACCCCACACCTTGATATGTACGTGCTTTTCATTGTTGTTTGAACAGTTTTTTTGTTTTTTTTAATAAGACCATCCCAAGTGTCGCTCCGTTTGTGTACAAATATCTGTTGCTTCTAAAACTGCAACTTTCGATGCTACCGTTAGCATGTCAATAGCATCTTTTTTTCTTTTTTTTATGTGTTAGCATTAAGCTACAGGGGTTTTTCTTGAGGTTGTCGTTTGGTTGTTTCAAAAGACATGTAAATCTTTTGTTTGATATGAAACTTAAACTTGAAGTGGAAGTGGCATTAAACAGCTTGTAGTCACGAATGCAGCGTTCGTATCTCAAGTTTGCACTCACATACATGTATTTACAAAAACATTTACCTAAAACTAATTTTGAGTGCTTTTGTAAATTTAAAATTTCTTGAGATACAGTCATCAAATAATCATAATAATCATCAATAATCAATCTATATGACTATGACTTTTTGAATGTGAAAACCTGAAATAACTGAAGTTGACCAGATGCCCCTGTAAAGTCAGTTTGCAAATATTGCTTATTATTTGACCGACATCTTCTCCGTCAGCATTACAACATGGTGATGGCAGCGGCGGCCGCCGCCTCCGCCTCAGACGACCACGAGCTTCTGCTCAACCGCTTCCTGCCCTACGGCTCCTCCCCCTCCTCGGCATCTTTACTGTCGCCGCCGACCAACGGGGCCGGCGGCAGCGGCGGCGGCGGCCTGGTGTCGCCCGGCGGCCTCCGGGACGCTCACTCCTTATCGTCGCACCCGCACGACGGCGTGCTGGCCGGCCGGGGCGGCGCGGAAGCGGCGGTGGCAGCTATTTACGGAGGAATTCCTGACGTGATATCGTTGGATTGACTCGCGGAGCGTCCGGCTGGATCCAACCATGAATTAAACTGCAGGGTAAAGAAGTGACTCGCAAACTAGACTCGAGTCATTCGACTCGTCGGCGTGGAAGGAGGAGCGGCGGGAGGAAACAGTCGTGAAGGTCAGTTGAGCACTTTGACTTTTTGAGTGGCTCACATTGTGGCTCTACTGCTCCCAACTTGGCACAAACAGCAACTGCTCTGTTTTTTAATGAACACAAGGTGGGTCACCGTGTACAGAGAACAAAATCTATTTTCTTCTTTGACTTTTGTATGGTCAATGGGGACACGTCCAGGCGAGTGAGCTGCTTCAACTGCTGTTTTTGACCATGTTATAGTTTGTGTAGCTCCGCCCTTACATAAGCTGTTTAGCCATATCCTGCTTTTGAAGTCCTCACTGCATCAACCCCCCTTCAAATCTCCTGCCGCCATTTCTCCCACATATAAATACTGCTTTTCCACAATATGCATTCCTTTACACGTTCAGGTGATCCTGATTGTGTGATCGGGAATGGTGGAGCAGCCGTACCCGGTTCATCATTTTCACTCCTTTTAAAGACTACATGCAGCATTTTGACAGTTTTTAGAGTGTCACACTATTTATATATGTAAATCATGAGATGGAAGGAATCTTTTTTTTTTTTTTTTTTTTTTTTTTGCTTATGCCAAAAATAACAAGGTACCTTGACGATAATCCGAGTGCAGTTGGAGCACTCAGAAAGCGAGTCCGCTTACGTCTTTTGGACACTTGAAGCGCATTCTTGCTGGACCATTCACAATAAATGAACAATGCAGTTGAACGGAAAGTCAAACCGCAGCTGTCGTTCCACGGCGGAAGTGAGTTTCAACTAGTGCCTGTTTGTGTGAATGCGTCACTGCATGTAGAGATTGAAGGTGGAAACATGTCTTAATACGTCTCCTGTTTTTGAAAGCACCTGCATTGAAGCATTTGGCAGGAATTGACAAACAAGTACATCATTGGCGGGGATTTAGCTTGACTTTTGGAATACAGGACAGTGGACCCTTGAAGCTTGAACGCTCTTCAATTAGGGATGGGCATTGGACTATGAGGAAAATCCGGGTTAGGTTTATGACATTTCTATAGACCCTTCCAGTGTGACGTCACGTTGAAGTGCGCCCCTAGCGGTGATGGTCAGCGCGTCAATGCGAGTGAATTCGAAAACAATCGGTGTGAGCTACAAAATAGGTCAAACAGTTGCTAAACCAGCGACCAATGCTCTGGTAAACTTGTTCGCGGCCAACGGATGCTGTAATAGCTCAAACAGAGATGAGATCATTCTTTCGGCTGCCGGCAGTGATTCTAAACCAGACGGAAGACGGTGAGGAGTAAAAGACTAGCACAGTGGCTAGCGTGAAACTACGACGCAACTTTTTTTTTTTTTTGTTTTGGGTTTTTTCTTCCAGCTAGCGGCTCCAAATGACTGGTTTCAATGATTCGCAGTAATGTAGTGTCCTATTTGGGACGTTTTTTGTGACACTTGACATGTTTCCCACCTTTTAACGAAAACGCTGGCCGAAAATCAAGCTCTCGACATTCATTTGTTATGGGATGTTTCCCCTCCGGGAGGCGCCGCGGACGTACAGCAAGACGAGTTTATCCGGACACAAACGATTTCATGAATAACGTTTTACACCAGTAAACCATGTCAAGCAAAAGATAAATAGAACGTACCTTTGCTGCTACGAGACAAACATTGTCGTGTTCAACGCAGCCGACATCCTTCACCCATCCAGACACAAAATAGTTCTTAAGAATTCAGGCTCTTGAGGGCGTCAAGTCAAAGTCCTCCCATGTGTAGGTGCTCTTCTTCACAATGAGATCATTTCAAATATTGTGATAAGGCCGATGGTGAAAGTAGATACGGATCTTTCCCTACAACCAACTCCAGCTTTTGCTGATACCAGCTAAGAACGCTAACTATGATAACTATGGACGTCTTTTTAGTACATTTGTCATGTTTAGACGAATCGTTCACCGAAAACGCTGCTCCCTTCGTGTCTTTCTACGGATTGTTTGACCACCAAGAGGGTAAGTGGTCGCTAAGCATTCTGGGTAAAGTGACGTCAGCTGGAAAGGTCTATATCCATTTACAGCTATTTTTAACCCCGGGTTTTCACTGGATGCGGTTGCGGTGCGGTTGCGGTGCGGTGCGTCTTGACTGCGTGCTCCGGACGGGTCAATTTTTTTGTCAATCCACACCGGCTCCGCACAGCTGCGGTCCGGCAGCTCCGTCGCCTCCCACTTCCCAACGTGTCTCGCGGGACCGCGCGCGCGCGATCATGTGGCATTTCACAACGAGAGGTGGACTTCTTTTGATTTAACCTGTTCTTCTTCTTCTGCTATGAGATAACATGCAGCATCCTTTTTTTGGTTGTCCTTGTAAAGTATATTAATAACGAGAGTCGGGTCAGTGCGGGTCCACTCTTTATTTCTGTCTTCCACGTCCGGCTGCCGCTCAGTACGGCAAGCGAGACGGGCACAACAAGCAATCGCGAACATCAAACTCACAATACATTACAGTCCTTATAAAAAAGGATGTGTCGTGTCATTTATTATTTTGTGGTTTTCCACCTCCAATATAAACCTCTCCTCGTCCATGTTCGCTGGTGTCTAAACCGTGAATGAGCACATGGCCCGGCGACGCCCACGTCACGTTTTGCTGAAAAACTTGAGAAATAGGAGCTGGCGAGTGTTTTATTCTGAAAGGTAAACGGAAATTTATTTTGAAACTGCCTCGGTCTTCCTGTCCCGCTCGATGTGTTTTGTGCTAGCTTGCCATTTGCCGGAGGCCTAACGCTGCGGCGTCCGGCAAAAATAGAAAATAGGTCTATCCTTCCGCAGTCGACACGCAACGCACCCGCAAGCGGTGTAAACTGCACCATTCGAATGAATGGAATCTAATTGCTTGCGTCGCCGGACCGCACCGCAACCGCACCGCAACCGCAACCGGTGAAAACCCGGGGTAACTCTGACATGCTTTGAAACCAATGAAAACAAACGCTTGGGTGCTTGAATTACAGTCGATTGTATAAGCGCTTCTCATTAAAGGAGAAGTCAACCCAAATAAAATTCTTGGGGAAAAAAATGTTCAATGCAGCCCCACTAGTCTAAATACGGTATTCTGGTTAATATTGTTTTAGTGAAATGTGAGGAAAGCAGCAAAATCCAGCATTTTATCAGTACCAGAAGGCGGCCATTTTGCCACTTCTTGTCGAGTGAAAATGACATCACAGTTGCTCAGGTAACAACCAATCACAGCTCAGCTTCAGAAAACAGGTGAGCTGTGATTGGTCGTCGCCCGTGACCTTGAGCAATTGTGATGTCATCTTCAGTCGGCAACAAGTGGCAAAATGGCCGCCCCCTGAGATGGATAAAAATGGCTGGATTTTGCTTCATAACTCATATTCCTCAAATGTAATATTCATCAGAATGTTATGTTTAGACTAGTGAGGTCACATATAACCATACTATTATCAAGAAATGTTTAACATTGACTTTGACTGAAGGATGAAACGTTCTACAAATGTTTTGAACGCCTGAGCGGATTAATGCTACGTGGATGTGGTTCTTAGCCCATGTCAAGCTTTTCATGATCAGGTCACACCATAAACTAGTTGGAACTGAATCAAGTGTGCAGTATTGTGCCTCCTTTTTCCAATCAACCGTCAATAAATCAAATAATTGGTTATCATGCCCATCCCTAAGAGCCAACTTGTACTTTATGACTTCCATCCGTCCATTTTCTATACGGTTTATCCACATTAGGACCACAGGTGAGTTGAATCTCAACCTGGCCGACTTTTGGTGAGAAGCAGGTTACACCCTAGACTGGTTGCAAGTCATTTGCTTAAGTTTTGACTTTTGGACCATTTTTTTTATTACATTTTTAGGGTCAAGTTGTTCAGAGGAGTCCACTGTGTAGCGCACAAGCTAGTCAGCATGCGAGGTTGAAGCGTCCTCACCAGGTGACTCTTAAACTGGAATTTGGTCCTCATGAATGTGCAGCATGTTGTGTTTTTGGGTGTTGGACACGTTGCAGTCATCTTCACATTCGCCTCGGCTGCATTCAAGCTCAGCTCAACATTCCTTTCGCCTGCTTGAAATGTCTGTTAGTCAGACGGCGCATTCCCAAGTGTCACTGTCTCTCCAATCACGGCTGACAACAAGTGCCACCGTTTGGCGTGCGCCACCCCTATTTCACTCTCGCCTCCCATTTAGCAGTTTGAATGAAGTCAGAGCCATTAGTCAGCATTTTTTTTGTATTGAATGGTTGGTCACCTGTGGCGATGTTTGCCAATTAGTTAAGTTTGCTTCAAGTCCATAGAAGAGTTTTCAGAACAAATGACTCACTTTGCCTTCTCTCCATTGAATAGGTTGTCCCAGGAAGTGTATGTTGACTTTTTGGGACAACCACCATTAACTGAGGTCCCATTAGACCTGAAGTGGGCCAGAGAAAGTTTTTAAATGAATTAACAGGAGCAGACGCCAGGGTTTCCACTAGTGCTTCATAGGCTTGGTGGGCCGCCAGGCTTTTCTGGGGGAAAACTCTGGACTCCCTTTTCTGTTGAAGTTTGTTCAAGAAGGACTTTAAAAAAATAAAAAATAAAAAAAAATAAAAATTCTCACAAGAATCCACCAAGTCTTATCAAACACACCCATTTTTGGGAGTCAGCTCTCATGTTTTTCCTGTGTTGTGCAGTATTTTATTTATTTGGTATTATTTTATGTGTATTGTATTTTTTACAAAAGTGATTTGCATATGAGTCACCATCATTCCGGATCTCTCTTGTTCCATTTTATATTTGACTTGCTTTGACAGAAGTCCCCCCCCGACAGACGATTAAGGTACAGTTAAGTTATTAACAAAAACATGTTCATTTTCTTCAGAGCTTTAATGGAGCAAGAATACGAGCCCGCTCATGCAAACGTCATGATGACTTAATGGATGTAGCATTCCTTCCTGTCATCAAGTCATGATGAGTTAACTTAATGGATGAAATCATAATTACACAATGTGCAAAAGAACATTTGATGGCAAGTCATCAGCGTATTTATTCATGATTTGACTCTCACCAAACTTTTGAGCGTGAACAAGAAGGTCAAACAAAGGGTGAATGGACACTCCTCAGTATTTGATTGAATTCAATATGTGTGTATTAGACTCCAATTTTTGCGTGTACGGGGTGTTGCAGGCTATGTTGAATGTGTTTTTGCTCAAGTGCCCATTACATATGTGGATAGACAAAAAGTCATCTTAAAGAGACAGTGTGTACTATTTAGTGCCACCTAGTGGTGAACTAATCAAAAAACTATCACATCAACATTCATTGTCTAGTAATCACTAATTACATTAAATAGGTCATGCGGCACCTTCGGGAGGCTGACAATTTTCACCGCCATCTTTCAGGATAGGAAGAAGAACTTCACGAAGGTGTGTGGTTAGCCCCTCTGGTGGTGCTTGCAGCTAGCTTACCTTCCGCAACTGGGCCCTGCTGGTGGTCATCGCCGAGTGCCGTGATTCGGGCTCCCGCCACTTGTCTCCCTGTGCTTTGCTCTCGCTAACTTTTGTTAGCTTCTCCCACTAGCCGCTCCAGCAAGTTCTTTCTAGCCACTCTTGCGCGCTTGCTCACTCCAAATAATAAAATGTAACACGCTGTTTTCGTGAGGTAGTTACCATTTGACAGAAAGGGCAGCTTGTTTGAAAAATGACTTACCATAGCTGAAAGTCATGGAAATAAACTGTATCAAGTGTCTACATCGGTTAGCTAAGTGTGGTGCTCCTCCGTCAAACAAAAGCAAAAGCAGCAATCCGTTGTCCTCGCTTTATTGTGGAAAAAGTATTGATCACGCTTAAGTTCCTGTCATGTGCGGCTAGTTTAGCATTAGCTTCTTGATCAGGGCTTCTCAGCAAACTTTATTCAGTAGCCTCGCTCCCGAGTGACTACAACATGTCTCTCACAAGCCGTCTCATCATTCGCCTCATCACCACAGGTGTCCTTCCGCCAATATAACTCAATCTCAAATCAGAAACCTACATCAATGTCAAAATAAATCCTATTACAGTAGTAATTGGTGGTAAGATTGCAAAGTGTGATCTCTCTGAGTATGCCTGCTTCAAAATTGTTGCATGCAATTTGTTTATGGCACAAAATAATACACACTGTCCCTTTAA